>NC_132845.1:35191918-36426085 GCF_048164855.1 Canis lupus baileyi | reverse complement strand
TGCAATGTATTTCCCACTCAGGACTGCTTGTGCTGTATCCCAAAGATTTTGAACGATTATATCTTCATTCTCATTAGTCTCCATGAATCTTTATAATTCTTCCTTAATTTCCTGGTTGACCCTTTCATCTTTTAGCAGGATGGTCCTTAACTCCACATGTTTGAAGTCCTTCCAAACTTCTTGTTGTGATTTAGTTCTAATTTCAAGGCATTATGGTCTGAGAATACGCAGGGGACGATCCCAATCTTTTGGTATCGGTTCAGACCCGATTTGTGACCCAGTATGTGGTCTATTCTGGAGAAAGTTCCATGTGCACTTGAGAAGAATGTGTATTCAGTTTTGTTTGGACATAAAGTTCTGTAGATATCTGTGAAATCCACCTGGTCCAGTGTAACATTTAAAGCTCTTGTTTCTTTGGAGATGTTGTGCTTAGAAGACCTATCGAGTGTAGAAAACACTAAATTGAAGTCACCAAGTATAAGTGTATTATTATCTAAGTATGTCTTAACTTTGGGTATTAATTGATATATTTGGCAGCTCCCACATTCGGGGCATATATATTGATGATTGTTAAGTCCTCTTCTTGGATAGATCCTTTAAGTATGATATCGTGTCCCTCCTCATCTCTCACTACAGTCTTCGGGATAAATTTTACTTTATCTGATATGAGGATGGCTACCCCTGCTTTCTTTTGAGGACCATTTGAATGGTAGTTGGTTCTCCAACCTTTTATTTTCAGGCTGTAGGTGTCTTTATGTCTAAAATGAGTCTCTTGTAGACAGCAAATAGGTGGGTCCTGCTTTTTTATCCAGTCTGAAACCCTGCGCCTTTTGATGGGGTCATTAAGCCCATTCACGTTCAGAGTTACTATTGAAAGATCTGAGTTTAGTGTCATCATGATACCTATCCAGTCCCTGTTTTGTGGATTGTTCCATTGGACTTCTTCTTAAAGAGGAATTTTAAGAGTCCCCCTTAAAATTTCTTGCAGAGCTGGTTTGGTGGTCACATATTCTTTCAGTTCCTGCCTATCTTGGAACCTCTTTATCTCTCCTTCTATTCTGAATGAGAGCCTTGCTGGATAAAGTATTCTTGGCTGCGTGTTCTTCTCATTTAGGACCCTGAATATATCCTGCCAGCCCTTTCTGGCCTGTCAGGTCTCTGTGGAGAGATCTGCTGTTAATCTAATATTTCTCCCCATAAAAGAGATTTCTTGTCTCTTGCTGCTTTAAGGATCTTCTCTTTATCTTTGGAATTTGCAAGCAACTATTAAATGTCGAGGTGTTGAATGGTTTTTATTGATTTTAGGGGGGATCTCTGTATTTCTTGGATCTGAATGCCTGTGTCCCTTCCCAGATTAGGAAAGTTTTCAGCTATGATTCGTTCAAATACATATTCTGGCCCTCTCTCCCTTTCGGCGTCCTCGGGAACCCCAATTAAACATAGATTTTTCTTCCTCTGGCTGTCATATATTTCTCGTAATGTATCCTCATGGTTTTTTAATTGTTTGTCTCTTTTTTCCTCAGTTTCCCTCTTTGCCATCAACTTGTCTTCTATGTCACTCATTCGTTCTTCCACCTCATTAACCCTCACCGTTAGGACTTCTGGTTTGGATTGCATCTCATTTAATTTATTTTTAATTTCTGCCTGATTAGATCTAAATTTTGCAGTCATGAAGTCTCTTGAGTCCTTTATGCTTTTTTCTAGAGCTACCAGTAGCTTTATAATAGTGCTTCTGAATTGGCTTTCTGACATTGAATGGTAATCCAAATTTTGTAACTCTGTGGGAGAGAGGACTGTTTCTGATTCTTTCTTTTGAGGTGAGGTTTTCCTTCTAGTCATTTTTCTCAGTGGAGAGTGGCCAAAAACAAGTTGTATTGGGAAAAGGAGAAAAAGAGATAAGAGAAAGAAGAAAAGAAAAAAAAAGAAGAAAATAAAAGAGAAAAAAAGAAAATAAAAGAGAAAAAAAGAAAAAAAGGGGGTGGGAGCAAACAGGAAAAAAAAAACAAAACAAGGGGGAGTATCCTCTGATTCTGTATATTGTAAATCCCTCGACTTCCCCCTGGAAATTTCCAGTGCTGCTTGGTCAATAATTTCTTTTTCCCCTGTTGGTCTAGCTGGTCTTCTGGGGGAGGGGCCTGCTGTGCTGATTTTCAGGTGTTAGCACTTGGGGGAGCTGCTCAGCCCCCTGCCTGGTGCAGGGCTCGGTGAAAGATGTTTCAGCTGTTTATGCGGTGAGGCCACTGTGAGGCTCAGTGGGGGTTGTTTACCCTGTGAGGCCCCAGGAGGAACAAGAACAGTGGCGGCGGCCAGCTCTGGAGCCCGGGATTCAGCTCCCGCAGTAACTACAGAGCTCTCCATCTGCAGGGCCTGAATGCTCCGGGGGCGGGGCCGCCGATCTGCTCAGCTTGGGGCAGGAGCGTCCTTGCTGTCCTGTGCCCTCCTGGCCTCTGCCTGTCCTGGTGAGAGGCGGGATCCTGGGCTGTGTCCCCAGGGCCCTGTGCTCCCGGGCCTGCGCTGCTGGAATGGTGCTCCTGGCTGCACAGCCCCCCGAGCTGCTCCCAGGGCCTCGCTGCGGGCGCTGCAGCCCTTTAGGGAGCTCGGCCAGGGGTGTGGCACACTCTCCCCCGGGCGCAGGTGGTCTGTTAATGCCCCCAGGAGCCTGAGGGCAACCCCGCTCTCCTGGGATCCTGCTCCATCTCCCTCTTTAGCGACTTTCCGTCAGAGATGATTGGTGAAGCTCCTGCTTCTCCTGGATGGGCTTTCCTGTCCTGGGGGCACTCGCCAGCAGCTTTAGCCCGGCTCCTCGGGGCCCCTCCCCCCGATGCCTTTTGTTTATTTCTTTTTTTCCCCGTCTTCCTACCTTGATAGAAGCCTGAACTCTCTCACTGTAGCATTCCAGCTGTTCTCTCTTTAAATCTCAGGCCGAATTCGTAATTTTCAGGATGGTTTGAAGGTTATCTAGGTAATTTGGTGGGGACAGGAGACTAGGGGACCCTACTCTTCCGCCATCTTGCCCCCCTCTGAGTATTATAAATTCTTAATATAATTTGTATACTAACCTTTTATCAGATATATTATTTGAAAATATCTCCTTCCATTCTGCAACCTACCTTTTAGTTTTTTGTTTTTTCACTGTGCAGGAGCTTTTTATCTTGATGTATTTCCAATAATTTATTTTTGCTTTTGTTTCCCCTCCCTCCCATACACACATCTAGAAAGAAGTTGCTGTAGCTGATGTTTAAGAAGTTACTATCTGCGTTGTTTTCTAGGATTTTTACATTTTATGTCTCACATTTAGGTCTGTACCCAGTTTCTTTCGCGTGTTAGTGTCCGGTTTTCACAATACCATATGTTGAACAGATAGTCTTTTCTGCATTGGATATTCTTCTCTGCTTTGTTAAAGATTAATTGGCTGTACAGTTATACTTTCATTTCTGGATTTTCTATTCTGTATCATTGATCTGTGTATCTGTTTTTGTGCCAGTACTATACTGTGTTGATTGCCACAGCTTGGTGATATTACTTGAAGTCCAGAATTGTGATGCCTCCAGGTTTGCTTTTCTTTTCCAAAATTGCTTTGACTATTTGGAGACTTCTATGTTTCCATACAAATTTTAGGATTGTTTGTTCTAGCTCTGTAAAAAATGCTTTTGGCATTTTGATAGGAATTGCATTAAATATGTAGATGGCTTTGGGTAGTATAGAAATTTTAACAATATTCCTTCATCTAGTCCATGAACATGGGATGTCTTTCCATTTATTTGTATCATCTTCTTTCATCAGTGTTTTGTAGTTTTCAAAGTACAGGTCTTTCACCTCTCTGGTTAGATTTATTCCTAGGTATCTTATAGTTTTTGGCACAATTGTAAATGGGATTGATTCCTTAATTTCTCTTCCTGCCATTTCATTATTGGTGTATAGAAACACAACAGATTTCTGTGTTTTGATTTTGTGTCCTGTGACTTTACTGAATTCACTTATCAGTTCTTGTAGTTTGTTTGGTGGAGCCTTTTGGGTTTTCTATATAGTGTCATGTCATCTGCAAATAATGAAAGTTTTACTTCTTCCTTGCTGACTTGGATTCTTTTATTTCTCTTTGTTGTCCGATTGCTTGGCTAAGACTTCTAGTACTATGTTAAGTAACAGGGTTGGGGGGGCATCCCTGTCTTATTCCTGACCATAGAGAAGCACTCAGTTTTTCCCCATTGAAAGTAATTTTAGCTGTGGGGTTTTCAAATATACCCTTTATTTATGTTGAGGTATGTTTCCTCTAAACCTACTTTGTTATGAAAGTTTTTATTATGAATGGATGTTGTACTTTGCCAAATGCTTTTTCTGCATCTTATTGAAATGATCATGTGGTTCTTATCCTTTCTTTTATTAATGTGATATATCACATTGATTGATTAGTGAATATTGAAACACCATTGCAATCCAGGAATAAATCCCACTTAATCATGAGGAACGATTCTTTTTAATGTATTATTGAATTCAGGTTGTTAGTATTTTGTGGAGGATTTTTGCATTTATGTCCAACAGCAATACTGGCCTGTACTTCTATTTTTTTTTTTGTCATGTAATTATCTGGCTTTGGTATCAGGGTAATACTGACCTCATAGAATGTGGAACTTTCCTTTTCTATTTTTTGTAATAGTTTGAGAAGATAGCTCTTAACTTTTCTGTAAATGTTTGGTAGAATTTGCCTGTGAAGCCATCTGGTCATGGACTTTTGTTTCTTCAGAAATTTTTAAAATTTCTTTTAATTGGAATTCAGTTTGCCAACATATAGCATAACACCCAGAGCTCATCCCATCAAGTGCCCCGCTCAGTGCCCGTCACTCAGTCACCCCAACCCGCCGCCCACCTCTCTTTCCACCACCCCTTGTTCATTTCCCAGAGTTAGGAGTCTCTCATGTTCTGTACCCTCTCTGATATTTCCCACTCATTTTTTCTCCTTTCCCCTTTATTCCCTTTCACTATATTTTATATTCTGCAAATGAATGAGACCATATAATGTTTGTCCATCTCTGATTGACTTATTTCACTCAGCAGAGTACCCTCCAGGTCCCTCCACGTCAAAGAAAATTGTGGGTATTAGTCGTTTCTAATGGCTGAGTAATATTCCATTGTATACATAGACCACATCTTCTTTATCCATTCATCTTTCGATGGACACCGAGGCTCCTTCCACAGTTTGGCTATTGTGGACATCGCTGCTACAAACATTGGGGTGCAGGTGTCCCGGCGTTTCACTGCATCTGTATCTTTGGGGTAAATCCCCAGCAGAGCAATTGCTGGTCATAGGGTAGCTCTATTTTTAACTCTTTGAGGAACCTCCACACAGTTTTCCAGAGTGACTGTACCAGTTCACATTCCCACCAACAGTGCAAGAGGGTTCCCCTTTCTCCACATCCTCTCCAGAATTTGTGGTTTCCTGCCTTGTTAATTTTCCCCATTCTCACTGGTGTGAGGTGGTATCTCATTGTGGTTTTGACGTGTATTTCCCTGATTGCCAGTGATGTGCAGCATTTTCTCATGTGCTTGTTGGCCACGTCTATGTCTTCCTCTGTGAAATTTTTGTTCATGCCTTTTGCCCATTTCATGATTGGATTGTTTGTTTCTTTGGTGTTGAGTTTAATAAGTTCTTTATAGATCTTGGAAACTAGCCCTTTATCTGATACGTCATTTGCAAATATCTTCTCCCATTCTGTAGGTTGTCTTTTAGTTTTGTTGACTGCTTCTTTTGCTGTGCAGAAGCTTCTTATCTTGATGAAGTCCCAATAATTCATTTTTGCTTTTGTTTCTCTTGCCTTCGTGGATGTATCTTGCAAGAAGTTACTGTGGCCAAGTTCAAAAAGGGTGTTGCCTGTGTTCTCCTCTAGGATTTTTATGGATTCTTGTCTCACATTTAGATCTTTCATCCATTTTGAGTTTACCTTTGTGTATGGTGTAAGAGAATGGTCTAGTTTCATTCTTCTGCGTGTGAATGTCCAATTTTCCCAGCACCATTTATTGAAGAGACTGTCATTTTTCCAGTGGATAGTCTTTCCTGCTTTGTCGAATATTAGTTGGCCATAAAGTTGAGGGTCCACTTCTGGATTCTCTATTTTGTTCCATTGATCTATGTGTCTGTTTTTGTGCTAGTACCACAGTCTTGATGACCACAGCTTTGTAGTACAACCTGAAATCTGGCATTGTGATGCCCCCAGCTATGGTTTTCTTTTTTAAAATTATCCTGGCTATTCGGCGTCTTTTCTGATTCCACACAAATCTTAAAATAATTTGTTCCAACTCTCTGAAGAAAGTCCATGGTATTTTGATAGGGATTGCATTAAATGTGTAAATTGCCCTGGGTAGCATTGACATTTTCACAATATTAATTCTGCCAATCCATGAGCATGGAATATTTTTCCAACTCTTTGTGTCTTCCTCAATTTCTTTCAGAAATATTCAGAAGGTTTTAGGGTATAGATCCTTTACCTCTTTGGTTAGGTTTAGTCTTATGCTTTTGGGTGCAATTGTAAATGGGATGGACTCCTTAATTTCTCTTTCTTCAGTCTCATTGTTAGTGTATAGAAATGCCACTGACTTCTGGGCATTGATCTTGTATCCTGCCACACTGCTGAATTGCTGTATGAGTTCTAGCAATCTTGGGGTGGAGTCTTTTGTGTTTTCTATGTAGAGTATCATGTCATCAGTGAAGAGGGAGAGTTTGACTTCTGCTTTGCCAATTTGAATGCCTTTAATGTCTTTTTGCTGCCTGATTGCTGAGGCTAGGACTTCTAGTACTATGTTGAATAGCAGTGGTGAAAGTGGACATCCCTGTCGTGTTTCTGATCTTAGGGGAAAGGCTCCCAGTGTTTCCCCATTGAGAATGATATTTGCTGTGGGCTTTTTGTAGATGGCTTTTAAACATGTTGAGGAATGTTCCCTCCCTATCCCTACACCCTGAAGAGTTTTGATCAGGAATGGATGCTGTATTTTGTCAAATGCTTTCTCTGCATCTATTGAGAGGATCATATGGTTCTTGTTTTTTCTCTTGCTGATATGATCAATCACATTGATTGCTTTATGAGTGTTGAACCAGCCTTGCATCCTGGGGATAAATCCCACTTGGTCATGGTGAATAATCTTAATGTATTGTTAGTATCTTGTTGAGAGTCTTTGCATCCATGTTCATCAGGGATATTGGTCTATAATTCTTTTTGGTGGGGTCTTTGGTTTTGGAATTAAGGTGATGCTGGCCTCATAGAAGGAGTTTGGAAGTATCCACCTCTTTCTATTTTTCCGAACAGCTTTAGTAGAATGGTATGGTTTCTTCTTTAAACGTTTGATAGAATTTCTTTGGGAGATTTTTGATTACAGATTCCATCCTAAAGGTTTTGCACCATTGTATTTTCCTTTTCATTTCATTACGTGTATTTTTTAAAATTTGTTCTTTGATTTCCTGGTCCCCCCCCCCTTTTTTTTGTTTAGTATTTGCTTTCCAATTTTTTTTCTTGTTGTTGACTTCTAGTTTCATAGTGTTGTGATTAGAAAAGGTGCATGGTATGACTTTAATCTCGTATTTGCCGAGGACTATTTTGTGACCTTATATGTGATGTCTTCTGGAGAACATTCCACGTGCACTTGAAAAGAATGTATAATTCTCTGGGGCTGAAATGTTCTGAATATATTTGTTAAGTCCATCTTGTCAAGTGCATCATTTAAAGCCATTGTTTCCTTGTTGATTTTCTGTGTAGATGATCTGTCCATCCATAAAATTGGGGTATTAAAGCTCTATACTATTATTATTTTATTAACAATGAGTTCCTTTATGTTTGTTATAAATGACTTTATATATTTTGGTGCTCCTATATTGGGTGCATGAATAGCTCAATTGCTATATCTTCTTGTTGGATTGTCCCCTTTATTGTTATATAGTGCCCTTCTTCATCTCTTGTTACAGCGCTTGTTTTGAAGTCTAGGCTTTCCAATATAAGTATTGCTACTCCAGCTTTATTTTGACATTCATTTGCATGATAAATGTTTCTCCATCCCATCATTTTCAATCTGCAGGTGTCTCTAGTTCTTAAATGAGTCTTGTTGGCAACATGTGTGTGGGTCTTTTTTTAAAATTTATTTTGTCTTCTTATGACTTTTGATTGGAATGTTCAGTCTAGTTACCTTCAAAGTAATTATTGGTAAGTGTGTATTTATTGCTATTTTGTTGTTTTGTAGTTGTTTCTGGAGATTTTCTCTGATCCTTTCTTGGCTTTCTCATGTTTTGCTGATTTTCTTTAGTGATATATTTGGGTTTCTTTCTCTTTACTTTTTGCATGTTTATTCGTGGGTTTTGCTATATGGTTATCTTTATGTTTGTATATAACCTCTTCTGTGTATGACAGTCTGTATTAAGTTGATGGTCATTCAAGCTTGAACTCATTCTTTTTTCCTCTCTTCCTCCATGTTTTAGGTATATATTGTTATATTTTATATGCCTTTTTGTAAGTTTCTTGGCCAATTTTTTTACAGAAATATTCGTTTTTACTGCTTTATATTTCCTGTCTTTATACTGTCACTTTTGGTCTCTACTTTCTACTCAGAGTCTCCTTTCATAATTCTTGCAAGGCTGGTTTAGTGATTACAAACTCCTTTAGTTTTTCTTTGTTGGGGAAACTATCTCTTCTTTCATTCAGAATGATAGCATTGCTGGATGGATTATTCTTGGCTGCAGATTTTCCCATTCAGCACTTGGCATATATCATGGCACTCCTTTCTGGCTTACCAAGATTTTGTTGAAAGATATCCTGCTAGCCTTACAGGTTTTCTCTTATAAGTTAAGGATTTCTTTTGTCTTGTTGCTTTTAAGATTTTTTTCTGGGGATCCCTGGGTGACTCAGTGGTTTAGCGCCTGCCTTCGGCCCACGGCGTGATCCTGGAGTCCCGGGATCGAGTCCCACATCAGGCTCCCTGCATGGAGCCTGCTTCTCCATCTGCCTGTGTCTCTGCCTCTCTCTCTGTCTCTGTGTCTCTCATGAATAGATAAATAATATCTCTTAAAAAAATTAAAAAATAAAAATAAAAAATGATTTTTTTCTTTATGGCTATATTTTGCAAATTTAATTACAATATGTCTGGTCTAAGCCTGCTTTTGTTGATTTTGATAATACCTCTCTATGCCTCCTAGATCTGGATGTCTGTTTCCTTCCCCAGATTAGATAACTTTCCAGTGAGTATTTCTTCAAATAAATTTTCTGCTTTCTTTACTCTCTCTTCTTCTTCTGGGACTCCTATAATATAAATGTTAATATGTTTTGTGGAGTCATTGAGTTCCCTAAGTATATTCTCATGTTGCATTCTTCTTTCTCTCTTTTGTTCAGCTTCATTGCTTTGCATTACTTTGTCTTGTAGGTCATTAATTCGTTCCTTTGCTTCTTTCAGCCTGTGTTCATTGCATCAAATTTATTTCTAATCTCATTTATTATATTCTTCATCTCTGATTCTTTTTTAATTCTTTTATCTCTATGGTAAGCGTCTCACTGATGCCTTCCATTTTTTCCCCCAAGTCCCGTGAGTATTCTTATGGTGACTGCTTTAAATTCTCCATCAGGCATGTTACTTATATATCTCTTTGGCTTAGATCTCTGGTTGTGGACTTCTTCCAGTCATTATTGAAAGTGAGGTGTTGAAGTCAAAGACTATTATAATTAAGTATGTGTTTCTCCCTTCAATCTGTCAGTTTTTATTTCAGATATTTGGGGGCTCTATTTTTAGGTGCATATGTATTACATCTTCATGGATGAATCCTTTTATTGTTATAAAATGTCCTTCTATGTCTTTCAAGAGTTTTTGCCTTAGAAGTCATTTTGTCTGATATTAATATAACTACTTCAACTCTCTTTTAGTTATTGTTTACATGGAATATATATTTCTATCCTTTCACTCTTAATCTGTCTGTATCTTGAGATCAAATGTGGATCTCTTATAGACAGCATATATTTGGATCATTTCTCAAACCTATTCTTCTCATCTATGCCCTTTAGTTAGTTTAATATATTTACATTTCTAATGATTACTGATAATATCAGACTTCTACCATTTTACAATTTGTTTTCTATATGCCTTAAATACTTTTTATTCCTTAGTTCCTCCATTACTGTCTTTTATTTTGGATATTCTCTAACGTACTATTTTGGATTCCCCTCTTATTTCTTTGGGTATAAAATTTCAAGTTATTTTATTGGTGGTTGCCTTGTGGACTACAATTAACTTAATGTGTATAACAATGTAGTTCAAAGAGTACCAACTTAGTTTCAATAGTACACAAATACTTTGCTCTTATATACTTACCCTCCCCCCTTTGATTTTTGTTATTGTATGCCTACTAACTTAAGTTCATAAAATCGTTTTATGTAGTTCTTCCTAAATCTCATAGAAAAAAAGCAAAATTACGAACTAAAAACACATTGATACAGATTTTTATATTTATCTATATAATTAGCTTTGTTGTTCTTTATTGTCTAATTGTCTATTATCTTTTCATTTCAGCCTGAAGTAATTCCCTTTAGCATTTCTTGTAGGGGAGGCTACCAGTCACATATTTCTCAGTTTTTGCCTATTAGGGGATGTCTTAATTTCTCAATTTTTGGAGTATAATTTTGCCAGATATGGAATTATTGTTTAAAAACTTTTTTCTCTTGAGCATGCAATCGGTTTTTAAAATGTACCTGGACTTGTTTTAATCAGGTTAGCAAGAACATAGCCACAGAAGTAACTATCGTGAAGGAAGGAATCTTTACTCACAGTTCCCTAGAATCAGGACACATGGCATGCCATGGAAGACCACACAAGGAAAACAAGCATTGATCATGGTTTTATGGGAAGGAATGGACAAGGCAGGGGTACATGGGATAAGCTGGCTTAAGATTGGCTAGCTGAATAATTTCAGTGGGTTCTAGGATGTAGAGACTGTTTCTGGTTGTCAAGTACCTTAGAGTGATTAGGGAAGGGGAAATAGAGGTTTGTAGTGTAAGAAATCAGTAAAGAAGTTGTGGGGAGATATGGGGGCTTTGGATTGGTTTGTGTATCAGAACTATTCACAGGCAAGTCATTTGCTATATCTAGGAATTAGCTAACACTGGAAGGGGAAGTTTCTCCCAAAATTTGTAAGACCCAAGACCGTGGAGCATCAAGAATACAGAAAATATAGTTAATACTTAATACATTATCCCACTATTTTACAGCCTCAGTGGTTTCTAGTGAGGAGTATGCTGTTAATCTTAGTGAACATTGATTATTTGTGATGAATCACTTCTCTGCTTTCAGGATTCCTGTCTTTGGTTTTCAACAGTTTTATTATAATTGTCTGGTGTGGCTGTTTGAGCTTATCCTAGCATGTATGTTGGTACACTTCCCAGTGTCCCACAGGTCTCTTAAACTCTGTTCATTTTTATTAATTTCTTTACTTTTTCTTCCCCAGACTGGGTAATCTTAATTGGCTTACCTTCAAGTTCTCTGATTCTTTCTGCTGCCTGCTCAAATCTGCTTCTGCTGCTGTTCAGTCCTCTAGTAAACTTTCAATCACAGTTATTAAACATTTTACCATCAAAATTTCTGTTCATTTTCTTTTTATAATCCCTTTTTATTGATATTTTGTATGCATAAGACTTCATTCTCCTAATTTTCTATACTTGTCTCTGTTTTCCTTCTTCCTTCCTTCCTTCCTTCCTTCCTTCCTTCCTTCCTTCCTTCCTTCCTTCTTTCTTCTCTCTCTCTCTCTCTCCCCCTCTCCTCTCTCTCTTTCTGTATTCACAGTTTTTTTTCTTGTGACTGATTTCTAGTTTCATAGCATTGTGGTCCAGAAAGGATGTATGGTATGACTTTGATCTTTTTGAATTTGTGAGTCTTGTTTATGTCCTAATATGTGATCTCTTTTGTAGAATGTTCCATGGGTACTTGAAAAGGATGTGTATTCTGCTGTTTTAGGATGTAATGTTCTGAATTATATTTGTTAAATCCATCTGGTCCAGTGCATCAATTAAAGCCACGGTCTCTTGTTGATGTTCTGTTTGGATGGTCTTTTCATTGATGTAAGTAGAGTATTAAAGTATCCTACTATTATTGTATTATTATTGGGTTAGTTTCTTTATGATTGTTATGTTTTGTATATGTAGGTACTCCTATCTTAGGTGCATAAGTATTTATAGTTGTTAAATCTCTGGTTGGATCATCTCCTTTATAATGATACAGAGCCCTTCTTCATATCTTGTTACAGTCTTTGATTTAAAGTCTAATTATCCAATGTAAGTATTGCTACTCTGGCTTTCTTTTGATGTCCATTTATATGATAAATGTTTCTCTGTGCCCTTGTAAATTTAATCTTATTTATTTACTTTTCATGCCCATATTTCCTTTTATTTTAAATTTATTTAAATTCAATTTAGTAAAAAATAAATAAACAAATAAATAAATATTCAGTTTAGTTAAAATATAGTATATTATTAGTTCAAGGGGTAAAATTTAGTGATTCATCAGTTGTATATAACTGTTGCTCATTCCGTCAAGTGCCCTCCTTAATGCCCATCACCCCAATTACCCTATCCCTCCTCCAGCAACCCTCAGTAGTATGTTCCCTGTAGTTGAGTCTTTTATGGTTTGCCTCCGTTTTTTTTAAGATTTCATTTATTTATTCATTAGACACACACAGAGAGAGAAAGAGAGAGAGAGCGCACCAGAAACATAGGCAGAAGGAGAATCAGGCTCCATGCAGGGAGCCCAATGTAGGACTCAATCCTGGAACTCCAGGATCATGCCCTGAGCCAAAGGCAGACGCTTAACCACTGAGCCACCCAGGCATCCCTCCCTCTCTGTTTTCATCCTATTTTATTTTTAATTTTTCCTTCCCTTCCCCTATGTTCATCTGTTTTGTTTCTTGAGTTCCACATATGAGTGAAATCATATGATATTCATCTTCCTTTCACTAACTTATTTCACTTAGCATAATATCCTCCAGTTCTGTGGCAAGGTTTCATTCTTTTTGATGGCTGAGTAATATTCCATTATATATATATATATATATATATATATATATATATATATATATATATATATATATTCCACATCATTATCCATTCATCAGTTGATGGACATCTGGGTCCTTCCATATTTTGGCTGTTATGGACATTGCTGCTATAAACATTGGGGTACATGTGCCCCTTCAAATTGTATCCTTTGGATAAATACCTAGTAGTGCAATTGCTGGGTTCTATTTTTAACTTTTTGAGGAAACTCCTTACTGTTTCCCAGAGTGGTTGCACCAGTTTGCATTCCCATCAGCAGTGTGAGAGTCCTCCTTTCTCTGCATCCTCACCAATACCTGTTGTTTCCTGACTTGTTAATGTTAGCTATTCTGACTGGTGTAATGTGGTATCTCATTGTGTCTTTGGTTTGTATTTCCCTGATGCCAAGTGATATTGAGCATTTTTTCAAGTGTCTGTTAGCCATTTCTATCTTTTTTTAAGGAAATGTCTGTTCATGTCTTCTGCCCACTTCTTGACTGCATTTCTTGTTTTGGGGTGTTGAGACTGATAAGCTCTTCTTAGAGATTTTGGATACTAGCCCTTCATATGATATGTCATTTGCAAATATCTTCTCCCATTATTTAGGTTGCTTTTTAGTTTTCCTGATTGTTTCCTTTGTCTGTGGAAAAGCTTTTTATCCTGATGAGGTCCCAATAGTTCTTTTTTCCTTTTGTTTCCCTTGCCTCTGGAGACAGGTATAGCAAGAAGTTGCTGTGGCCCAGGTCAAAGAGGCTGGTGCTTATGTTCTCCTCTAGGATTTTGATGGATTCTATCTCATATTTAGGTGTTTCATCCATTTTGAATTTATTTTTGTGTATGGTATAAGAAAGTGGTCCAGTTTCATTCTTCTGCATGTGGCCGTCCAGATTTTCCAACACCATTTGCTTTTCCATTGGTTATTCTTGCCTGCTTTGTCAAAGATTAGTTGACCATAGAGTTAAGGGTCTATTTCTGGGTTCCATCGATCTATGTGTTTGTTTTTGTGCCAGCAGCATACTGTATTGATGACTACAGCTTTGTAATACAGATTGAAGTCTGGTATTGTGATGCCTCCAGCATTGCTTTTCTTTTTCAACTTACCTCATCTATTCAGTGTCTTTCTGGTTCCATACAAATTTTAGAATTGTTTCTTCCAGCTCTGTGAAAAATGCTCGTGGCATTTTGATAGGGATTGCATTAAATGTGTAGATGGCTTTGGGTAGTATAGATATTTTAACAATATTTGTTCTTCTAATGCATGAACATGGAATGTTTTCCTATTTATTTGTGTTTTCCTCAATTTTTAAATAAGTGTTCTATAGTATTCATACTATATCTTTTATCTCTTTGGTTAGGTTTATTTCTAGGTATCTTATTTTTTGGTGCAATTGTAAACAAGATCAACTTCTTGATTTCTCTTTCTGCTACTTTATTGTTAGTGAATACAAATGCCACAGACTTCTGTGATTTTATATCCTGTAATTTTGCTGAATTCCTGTATCAGTTCTAGCAAATTTTGGTGGAGTCTTTTGGGCTTTCTACATAGAGTATCATATTGTCTGCCAAGAGTGAAAGTTTCACTTCTTCTTTGATGATTTGGATGCCTTTTAATTATTTTTGTTGTCTGATTTCTGAAGATAGGACTTCCAATAGTATGTTGAACAATGATGGTAGAGTGAACATCGCTGTCATGTTCCTGAACTTAGAGGAAAAGCTCTGTTTTCCTCAATTGAGGATGATGTTAGTTAGCTGTGTGTCTTTTATATAAGGCCTCTTTGATGTTGAGATATGATCCCTTTTCCCCTACATTGTAGAAGGTTTCTATAAAGAATGGGTGCTGAATTTTGTCAGGTGCTTTTTATTTATCTATTGAGAGGATCATATGGTTTTTATCCCTTCCTTTATTAATATGGTGTATCATACTGATTGATTTGTAAATGTTGAACCAGCCTAACAGCCCAGGAATAAAACCACTTAATAGTGTAAATAATTCTTTTAATATACTGTTGGATCTGATTAGCTAGTATCTTACTGAGAATTTTTGCATCTGTATTCATTAGAGATACTGGTCTTTAATTCTATTTAATGCAGTTGTCTGATTTTGGAATCAAGTAATACTGGCACCATGGAATGAGTTTGGAAGTATTCCTGCCAGTTCTACTTTTGGGAACAGTTTCAGAAGAATAAGTATGATTTCTTCTTTAAAAGCTTGATAGAATCCCCTTAGGAAGCCATCTGGCCCTTGACTCACTTGTTGGGAGACTTTTTATTATTGATTCAATTTCACTGCTGGTTATGGGTCTGCTCAGTTTTTCTATTTCTTCCTGTTTCAGTTAGTAGTTTACATGTTTCTGGGAATTGATCCATTTCTTCCAGATTGCCTAATTTGTTGGCATATAATTGCTAATAATATTCTCTTAAAATTATTTTTCTACGGTGTTGCTTGTGATCTCTTCTCTTTCACTCGATTTTATTTATCTGGGTCCTTTCTCTTTTCTTTTTGATATTTCTGGCTAAGGATTTATCAATTTTGTTAATTCTTTCAAAGAACTAGAATCTGTTCTTTGAAAGAACTAATTTGTTGATTCTTGATCTGTTTTTTAAAATTTCTGTATCATTGATTTCTGTTCTAATATTTATTATTTCTCTTCTCCTGCTGGATTTAGGCAGCAGGATTTATTTGGTGTTCTTTTTCCAGCCTCTTTAGGTGTAAGGTTAGGTTGTGTATTTGAGATTTTCCTGTCTTCTTAAGGCCTGTATTGCTATATATTTCCTTCTTAGGACCACCTTTGTTGCATCTCAAAGGTCGTGAACTGTCATGTTTTCATTTTTATCTGCTTCCATGTATTTTTTATTTCTTCTTTAATTTCCTTGTTGATTCATTCTCTCTGTAGTAGGGTGTTCTTTAACCTTTGTGGTCTCTTCAGCTTTTTTCTTGTGATTGACTTCAAGTTTTATAGCATTGTATCCTAAAAATATGCATAGTATGATCTCAATCTTTTTGTACCAGTTGAATTCTCATTTGTGCCTAGTATGAGATCTATTCTGGAGAATATTACATATGCACTTGAAAAGAATGTGTATTCTGATGCTTTAGGATAAAATGTCCTGAATACATGTTAAGTGTCATTCAAAGTTCTCATTTCCTTATTGATCTGCTTACATGACCTGTCCATTGCTGTGAGTTGGGTGTTAAAGTTCCCTACTATTATTGTATTTATTATCATCAATGAGTTTCTCTAAGTGTTATTAATTGATTTATGTATTTGGCTCTTCCCCCAAGTTAGGGGCATGAATATTACAATTGTTAGGTCTTCTTGTTGAATAGACCAAGGATATATTATGAAATAGTGTCCTTAATTTCTTATTAGTTATTTGTTTAAAATCTATTTTGTATGATAGAAGTATGACTACTCCAGCTTTCTTTTGATGTCCATTAGCATGATAAATGATTATTCACCCCCTCACTTGCAATCTGGAGGTACCTTTGGTGGTAAAATGAGTCTCTTCTAAGCCACATATCAATGCATCTTGTTTTCTTTTCTTTTCTTTTCTTTTCTTTTATTTATGATAGTCACAGAGAGAGAGAGAGAGAGAGAGAGAGAGAGGCAGAGACATAGGCAGAGGGAGAAGCAGGCTCCATGCACCAGGAGCCCGATGTGGGATTCGATCCCGGGTCTCCAGCATCGTGCCCTGGGGCAAAGGCAGGCGCTAAACCGCTGCGCCACCCAGGGATCCCTGCATCTTGTTTTCTAATCCATTCTGATAACCTGTGTATTTTGATTGCAGCATGTAGTCCCTTTACATTCAGAGTAATTACTGAATGATATGTATGTGGTGTCCTTGTATTACCTATAAAGTAACTGTTCCTTTCTAGTATTTGTTATTTTGGAGCTCTCGTTCCACTCAAAAGTCTCCTTTAATATTTCTTGCAGGGCTGATTTAGTGTTCACAAATACCTTTAGTTTTTGTCTTGGAAACTCTTTATCTCTCCTATTCTGAATGACAGTTTTGCTGGATAGTGTATTCTTGACTACGTATTTTTCTCATTTAGCACATTGAATATATCATGCCAGTCCTTTCTGGCATGCCAGGTCTCTGTGGAAGGTCTTATGCCAGCCTTATATGTCTACCCTTTAGGTTAAGGACCTCATCCCCGAAGAGCTCTGAGGATTTTCCCTTTATCTTTGTAAATTGCAAGTTTCACTATGATATGTCTTGGTCACCCTATCTTTGTTGATTTTGAGGGGAGTTCTCTGTGCCTTTGGACTTGAAGGCCTGTTCCCTTTCCTATATTAGGGATGTTTTTAGCCATAATTTGTTCAAATAAACCTTCTGTTCTGTTTTCCCACTCTTCTTCTAGAACTCCAGTGTTATGGATATTGTTTTACTTTATGGAATTGCAGAGTTCCCAAAGTCTGCCTTTATAATCTAATAGTTTTCTTTCCTTATTTTCACCTTCATTATTTTCAATATTTTATCTTCTTTATTATTGTTTCACTCTTCTGCTTTGGTCATCCGTGATTTTATGGCCTCCACTTGGGATGCATCTTGGGTATAGCATTTTTTAGTTCAGCCTGACTAGATTTTAGTTCTTATATCTCTACAGTAAGGGATTCTCTAGTGTCTTCTATGCTTTTTTCAAACCCAGCTAGTATCTTTATATACATTGTTTTAAATTCTAGTTCAGACATCTTACTTATCTCTATATTGATTAAATTCCTGGTCATGAATACTACCTCCTATTCTTTCTTGGGATGAATTCTATCTTGTCATTTTGTCCAGAAAAGAAGAAAAACAACAGCAATAACAACAACAGGAGAAACAGGAACAACAAAAACCTAGATCCTGGGTGTGTTTTGGTCTGCTTGTTAAAAGGAACTATATCCTAAAATAAGAAAGAAGGCATGCATATATATGTGTGTATATATATTTCCTTTATATTTTTTATTTCATATATATATGTATATACACACATATATATAATAAAACACAGTGAAAGGAAATAAAAAATATATAAAAAGCATATATAAAAATTAGAAGTAGAAAAAGAATTGAAAAGAGAAAATTACTGACAATAATTTTAAAAATAAAGGATAAAAGTATAAAGGATGCTAGATCCTATTTCCCTTAGAGCTGAAGCTTTGCAGTCCTCTCTGATCAGTAAACTTGATGTGAACAAGTTGTGATCTTCTGGGAGAGGGCCCTGTTGTGCTGATTTGCAGGTGGACTTGCCCTTGCGGGGCTGTGCTTCCAGGGCACAGGGATGCAGGGCTTGGTGTAAGTGGCTCCAGACTCCACTAGATGGCACTGCTTTGCTCCCTGAAGGCTTTCAGCACTGATAGCTGGGCCTGAAAATTCACACCCCTCACTCTTCTGTGATTTCTCACAGAAAAGCAATCAATCAGTCTTGTCCCTCCTGTTTCCATCAGAAGTCTGCCTGTGTCTGAGCTTTTTTTATATCAGGCACATGACTGAGTTTCAAAACTACAAATTGTAGGGACTCCCATGGTACCAATCCACTCTCTTCCTCCCGGGGAGGGTCTTGCCACACTTCTGCCTTTGCTGAACCTGTCCCAGGAAAGCAGTCACAGGACCACACAGTGGTTTGAAGTTTATGGCAACACAGAGCAGAAAGCTGGCACCTAGACTAAGGTTTCTCAGCTGGCTTCCATGCTCCTATACCTGGTACAGTGCAGCACTTAGCCACCACCAATTCTTGTGACTCAGGGGATCCTCAGAGCATGATGTCACACCTGGGATTTCACCCGGTTTCATCACCTGAACACCCTTAAACCAGCATGACTCCCATTGTAACAGACTTCTAAAAATTCCGATTTTGTGCTCCATTCGGAATACTTTGCAGTAGCCTCCTTAATCAAGCTCCCTTCCCAATGCTGTATCTACAGCTATATCACACCAGATTCAAGTCTCTGCACCTCTTACCCTCCAAAAAATGGTTGCTTTTTGACTTATAGGCTTGCAGTGTTTGTTCTCTCAGACCTCCGATTGCTTTCTTGGGTGTTCAGAATGATTTAATAACTATTTAGTTGTATTTGAGGAAGGAGACAAACTTAGGGTCCCGCAAATCCTCCACCATCTTAATGCCTTACTCTTACTTTCAATATGTAGATAACTTTTTAAGGCTTGCAATGAGTCTCTTTTCGGCAGCATAAAGATGGGTCTGATTTTCTAATTCACTCTGTCATCCTGTATCCTTTGATGGGAGCATTTATTCCATTTACATTCAAAGTAATTATTAGTAGATGTGCTTTTATTGCTATTTTGTTATATGTTTTACGATTGTTTTGTAGTTTTTCTCTCATTCCTTTTCTTGGTTTTCTTTAGTGATATGCTTAGATTCCTTGTTCTTTATTTTTTGCATATATTTAATTTTTGATTTGTAATTTCATTTATTTTATATAAAAGATCTTCTGCATATCATCGCCTGTATTAAGTTGATGGTCACTTAATTTTGAACTCATTATTTACATGCCCCCCTTCCACGTTTCAGATATTTGGCATCATATTTTACATCCTTTTTATTTTATGAATCCTTTAAGTGATTTTCACAGAAATTCTTAATTTACTGCTTGTGTGTTTTTTACTTTTTATATTCTCCTCAATGATCTTTACACTCAAAAGACTTCCTTCCCTTTAATATATCTTATAAGGCTGGTTTAGTGGTCATGAACTCTTCTAGTTTTTGTTTGTCTGAAATATTCTTCATCTCTCCTCCTATTCTGAATCACAGCCTTGTTAGATAAAGTATTTGTGACTGCAGATATTTCCCTTTTAGCATTTTGAATACATCACTCCATTCTCGTTTGCAATTTTCTGCTGAAAAAATCAGTTGACAGTCTATGGAGTTTCCTTTGTATGTAGGTATCTTCTTTTCTCTTACAACCTTCAAAATCCCTTTTAATCACTTTTTTTGCCATTTTAATTACAATGTGTCTTGGTATGGACATCCTTATGGTGAATTTTTGACAGATCTATTTATTTATTATAGTTTCAAGTTTTATTTATTAAATTTTATTTAAATTCAATTTGCCAACATATAGTATAACACCTATCACTCCATTTCACCCACCTGCCCCCACTTCTATAACCCTTTGTTTCCCAGAGTTAGGAGTCTCTCATGGTTTGTTGTCTTCTCTGATTTCCCCTATAGTTTAGGAAACTTAGTTTCCCTCGTTCCTTTCTTTTCCCTTCTTATATTCCACATATGAGTGAGACAATATGATAATTGTCTTTGTCAATTGACTTATTTCACTCAGCATAGTACCCTCCAGTTCCATCCATGTTGATATAAATGGTAGGTATCCATCCTTTCTGATGACTAATATTCCATTGTGTGTGTGTATATATATATATGTGTGCATGTGTATGTACGTGTGCATATGCCACATATTCTGTATCCATTCATATGCTAATTGACATCTTGGCTCCTTCTGCAGTTTGGCTATTGTCAACAATGCTGCTATTCACATTATGGTACAGGTGTTCTGTCATTTCACTACCTCTGTTATCTTTGGGGTAAATTCCCAGTAGTGCAACTGCTGGGTCCAAGGGTAGGTCTATTTTTAACTTCTTGAGGAATATCAACACAGTTTTCCAGAGATGAATTCTACCTCTCAATTTCCATCTTCCTTCACATTTTCCTTCCGCAGACACCAATTAAGTTTTTTCTCACCACTTACTATATCCACTAACCATGGAGTCTACAACTTAAAATAGTCGATCTTCCCTAACAGTTCTGTTCCCCTTTTATTTCATGTTGACTAACAGAACTTTAAAAAAAATTGACTTAGTGATAAACTGTTTTGGAAATGTGCAACCACGTACGCCTTTTTAAAAGAAATCCTGGAATCTCCCTATGTCAAATAGGGAGATATCCAACGAGAGAGGGCGTTCTCATTACAGCTGCTTCAAAGACTCTGTTCCCAACCACCGATCTCACGTGGCAATCATTCTACTTTTCTTCCTTTCCATATAAAACTACTATTTAAAATTTACAAACAAAATCCAGGGCCGCCTGAGTGGCTCGGTGGTGGAGCGCCTGCCTTCGGCTCAGGGTGAGAGCCCGGTCCCGGGATCGAGGTCCGCATGGGGCTCCCCGCAGGGAGCCTGCTTCTCCCTCTGCCTGGGTCTCTAACTCTCTGTGTCTCTCATGAATAAGCAAAATCCTTTTTAAAAAAGAAAAGATCCATTCCCTCAGACGAGATCAATTTTTCAGGTTGTGGTTTCATATCCTAAGCATCCCCTGCACACATTCTTCCTTTCCTTCTCACTCCTCTGAAGGAACAGCCGTCCGCACGGGAGGGCCTGCGCCACCTGGGCCGCACCATCTGGGCCGCACCACCTGGGCGGCACCTGCTGGTCCGCGCGCGCGCTGCGTGTTTTCCGGCGAGTGCGCGAGAACCTTCCAGAAGGCGTCCGTCCACGCGGGCGCGCCGGCCATGTTGGTCTTCCTCTCCCGTGGAGAGCTGCTCCGTCGCAGGAGTCGTGCGGGGCCGGGGCGGGCCGAGGCTGCACGTTTCCAGGAGGGGCGCGCTCGAGCGCTCGGAGGGCTCCAGGGCCGTGAGCGCCCCGCCGGCCGGCGCTCGCCCCCAAGGCGCGCCCACTGCGGGGCCAGGGCGCCCGGAGGAGAAGGCCGCCTGGGCACCCTGCTAAGAGGCGGGCCGGGGCAGGCGTGTTGAGGGGGAGTCGCAACCAGTACTTACCACTGCGAGGCGTTGCCCGAGCTTTCCTCTGCGGGTTTCAGGAAGACCCTCTGGAGGTGATTGGACATTTTAGAGGGGCGGGAGGGGCCGGCACCTCCAGGGAAGTGGGCAACGAGGGGCCGAGGGCCTCCCGAGGGGCGAGACCCGGAGCGACCCGGTGTTGGGCTGGACGGCGCCCAACGGGTTCGCTGCGAAAGGAGGACCCCAGCCTTCGGAAGGAGGCGACGCGGCTGCCAGAAACCGGAAGGACCGCAGCGGCTGACGACGCGGCCCGGCCCCGGCCTCTGGGAGGAGCGGCCCGAGTCTCCGCCCCCCGCGAGCCGACGGCGTCGCGCCAGAGCCAATCGGAGTCGACGCGGGAGGCGGGGCCTTAATGGCACCGCCCCCAGCAGCGCTGGGTCCGTGGGGAAGACCGCGCCGGACGGGCTCGGCCGACCCCGCCCACCGCAGCCGCCAGCCGGGCCCAGCTCAGTCAGCGGCTTCCGGCATCGTCACATCCGGTCGCCGAGGTGACTGGCTCGCTAAAGCACCGCCCCGATGCTACGATCCAATCGCAGAGGACGTTTGGTGTCTCTTCTTCCGGATCAACGAACGAATCACGAGAGGATATGCTCAAGATGCCTACGCAAAATAAAACGCTTCCGGGGTCATTGGTAAATTTTCTGCCAATGCGCTCGCCGCTCCTGCACGTTTCTCTTTCCCGCCAGCGCCGGAGGAGACGTCGGCGGCGGCTCTGGACTAGTGCCTGACGCTGTGCGCGCCTCTTAGACGCCTGCCCGTGGGCAGCGCTCTGTTTATTGCCGCTTCCTGCGCTTTCTCGTTCATTTCCTCTTTCTTGAAGTTTTGCCTCTCTTCTTAACCTGACCTTTCCCTCCACCGCGCGTTCATCTCATGCCTCGGTCAAAGTCATCGTCAGAGTTAATCGGCTGGTTCTCTGAAAGTTCGCCCTCCATAGACATCTTTTTTCCTCTTCACTTGGCTCTCCGGAGAAATTCTTTTCAGAAGTCTCCCGGCTCCCGGTGTTGAATCCTGCATCCGAGAGACCGGCCAAGCCCCTGGTGGAAGGGCGGGCGGTGCCGTTCAGCCGGGGCTGCAGGGAGGCGGCGGCAGGAGCGGCCGACGAGGGCGTCTTATGAGGGACAGGCGGTGGAAGTGTGAACTGGCGCATACTGACTGTCCGGCCTCGGGGGCCGAGTCCCCTGGCCCCTCATCCCCTAGCTCCGTGGTAAGCGCAGTGAAACGACAGTGTTCCGACAGGTTAAGAGAAAGCACGACTTCCTGAGCGCGGTGCTCTGTGGTAGTTTCGGTGGCACAGAATCCTGCGTGTGTAGCTGGCGTCTGTCTTTCAGTCGAGTATGTCCCGCACTAAAAGGGGGCGAGGTGCTCAGCCCTTCATAGGGGCTGGGTTTCCGTCATTCTCTGATCTGAATAAGTTGCCCATTCTTGGCTTCTTCCCTGCTTCATCATTTATTTCTTACCTTCCACACTCAATTCTCCTCCTACCCATCATCTCTTCCTATGTACGAAAACTCATTGTCACAGGTTGGTTTCCCTGGGAAACGGACTTTGTCCGGTGTATTTTGGCGTGAGGGAAGTTTATCAGGGATCAGTATAGGGGAGGGGAGGGAAAGGAAGTGAAGCTGGGAAGACGGAGTAGTTCGGTTGTGGTGCCTCCTCTCAACAAAGGCCTTAGCCTATCCCACAGAGACCTCTAGAATACGATGGACTTTCAACGTTTTCCCCAGTAGGAATGCAGGCCTTGCCAAGGAAAGCTGTGTGACCTTAGTTAGGCAAGGAGGTTCTCTTCAGCCAAGGCAATTACTCAAGGAGGCTGGTAGCTGAGACGTGTCTGCTGGCAGCACTCCCAGCAACCGGTGGAATAAGACCTTTATTCCTCGAGGGAGGCCCCAGAAGTACATCACAGCATCCGCAGTAGTCATTAAATCCCTCATTCAACTGTTGTAATTAATTCCATTTATCTCACATTCATTCGGATCTGTACTCAGCAGCACTATTAATTATTCCTTCACTCTGGGTGCATTTGGGAATATGCTTCTTTGGTTTTCCTCCTCCTTTTTCGTCTACTTACTCCTCATTCTTTTTTTGGAGGCTTATCCCTTCCTTCTCAGCCATTAAATAAAAGAGTTTCTTAAGTCTTGATCATTGATCCCCTTATTTTCTCGAACTGTTATGTCTCACGTGATTTCAGGCATGCTCATAGCTTCAATCACCACTTCTACGCATTGCTATACTGACTAAACACTTATGTAATACTACGTGCCAATTAAGAGAAGTTAGAGTGTGTTAAAGTATGTATCTTGATAGCAAATGATATTGACAAATTTAAGGAACAACTGACAGAAATGAGAAGATTCATAAGTCAGCACATGTAGAGGATGATTTTACATACATCTCTGAGAAATTAATAGTTGAAGCAGACAAAAAAAGTGGCATAGGTATCAAATTTCTAAACAAAAAATGAGATCAAGCCAGTAGATGTGTAAATAACTCCATTCAAGGTATATAGTTCACTATTATTTTTAAAATGCATTAAGTAATTTTTGCAGCTGAGGTTATGACGTCAGGGTCATGAGCTCGAGTTCTGCATCAGGCCCTGTGCTTGGTGCAGAGTCTGCTTGAGATTCTCTCCTTTTCCCTCTGTCACCGCCCCCTAAAATAAATAAATAAATAAAATCTGTAAAAAAAAAAGATAAACTGTTAGCAAGATTGATCGAGCAAGAAAAAAAGAAGATACAAGTAAGCAAAATCCAGAATAAAAAGGGAAAATAGCTATAAATACTATAAATACAACAGATTTTTTTTTGCAAGTATTATGAACAGCAGTTATAACACACCACTTGCTGAATCCTGCTACAATGATTAACTACCATTAGCTGCTGGTTCCTTTATCTAACTTACAAAAGAGAAACATTTTAAGAACTAAGACAAATTTTGAAAACTGAGGGAGCTGAAGGCTGTTTTAAAGAAATGAATGTATATGGCAAGGGAAGAAGGTAGCTGCAGTCTGGGGTGGAGAACAGGACACAGTGAAAGAACAGGCTAGAGAAAGGCTGTTCACATTGTCTTGGGACAATCAATGTCTCCTCAGAAGAAATTTAAGGAAATAATCCAGACCTCTGGGAAAGTCAGCAAAAGAAACTGAGGTGAAGCATTGAATAAAATAAATTAATTTTACCAAGAGACTCAGGCATTCATTTTTCTATATCTCTCTTCCTCAAAATCCTAAGACAGATCACAGGGACACAGCCTCTTTCAAATTTCCGTCTTTAAGTCCAGCAATACCTTGACTGGAGGAGTTGGTTTGGGGGTAGGCAGCAAGTGGGAATTATTAACTGATTTGGAGATACCTAGAATTCTGTGTCCTAGAGCTCAAACTCACCCCCTCCATTTTACTAGAAAATGGCATAGATAAAGGTCAGGCCATTGGCCCTTGCCCAAAACACATTACCAGGTAAAGCAGCCAAAATCAACAGGAAACTAGGACATCACAAACCAAAGTAACTAAGAACTGAAGGAGTACAAGCCCCTCCGAAGAAAGAGGTTGGAATGATTGAAACACAATACCACCTGAAAAAGAGTTACTAAACCATACCAAAATTTATAATATGCATTATCAATCAAGATTATAAGGAAAATTAAAGCAATAGGAAACTGCCCCAAGTAAAATACAGAAAAAGAACAAAATGAACAATACAGGGTATAAGACATATGAGTTAAAAAATAAAATACATGATATTAATGGTAGATTGCATACAAAGAAAAACTTAGGAAACAGAGGAATGGAAATGTTGAAGGGCAGTAGGGAAGGATAAAAGGAAGCAAATATAAAAGGAAAAGTTAATATCTGTGTAAGATAAAAGTACAAGTGGAGCAATCGGCTGGCTCAGTCAGCAGAGCATGGGACTCTTAATCTTGGGGTTGTGGGTTCGAGCCCCATGTTGGATGTAGAGATAACCTGGGAAAAGAAAATGTTTAAAATAAAAGATGAAAGTACAAGTGCCAATATCTAGATAATATGAGTTGCAGAAGGAGAAAAAAACAATTTTTTAAGCTCTAAAAACTAATTTTCCAGTATTAAAGAAAGTAGAAAGCTGTAGATGAAAAGAGCCACCAAGAAATGAGTAAGGGAGGGACACCTGGGTGGCTCAGTGGTTGAGCGTTTGCCTTTCACTCAGGTTGTGATCCTGAGGTCCTGGGATCGAGTCCCACATCAGGCTCCCCGTAGGGAGCCTGATTCTCCCTCCGCCTGT
Organism: Canis lupus baileyi; assembly: GCF_048164855.1. NCBI lineage: Eukaryota > Metazoa > Chordata > Mammalia > Carnivora > Canidae > Canis > Canis lupus. The sequence continues at coordinate 36,400,048 of NC_132845.1, read as the reverse complement.
GTCTCTGCCTCTCTCTGTGTGTCTCATGAATGAATAAATAAAAGCTTAAAAGGAAATGAGTAAGGGAGATAAGAAAAAAATGTATAAAAATAGTGAATATTTTTAAAATATATATGTCTTAATTTTGTTATTTTTTTGAGGTGGTGTGCAGAGGGAGAGGATCTTCAAGCAGACTACCCATGGAGCACAAGCCTGAGGTGGGTCTGATCCCACTACCCATGAGATCAAAACCAAAACCGAGAGCTGGACACTTAATCAAGTGAGCCACATAGGTGCCTCTGAAAGTAGTGAATATTAAGAATATTAAAGATAAAGAGAATTTTTAAAGCTTCCAGAGAGGAAGAATATGTTAGTTATATAATGCTGCATAACAAATTACCATAAATTAAGCAGCTCAAAAACTCCCACACAATTATTATCTCACAATTTTTGTGGGCCAGAAGTCCAGGCACAGCTAAGCTGACTTACCTGTCTTCAGGTCTCTCACAGAGCTGCAATCAAGGTATAGGCCAAGACTGGGGTCTCACGTGAAGGCTCAACTAGTCAAAAATCCAAATTCAAGCTCCTAAGGTGGTTGGCAGAATTCAGTTCGTTGTGACTGTTGAACTAAGATCCTCACTTTCTTGCTGATTGTTTTGCCAGAGGTTTCTCTCAGTTCTTTGCTATGTAGACTACCAAAAAGATTTTATCCAGTAACTACTGATAGTACGAGAAAGATCTGAAACCCACTCCAATTTGTGCAGAAGTGATTGGTTATTTTAAGAGAGTGTGAGGGAGGGGTGAGTGAAGGCTCAAGCGGGGGGTCAATGAAGTGAAAAATTACAAAAGGTGGGTCAGAGTAAATGCAATTAGGCTAGCCGTGTCTGCTAGCTGGGAACGATCAAAGATAGAATTCTATGCCCCCCAGAGACTGGGAGACAGAGGCCCTATACTTCCTGATTATATCTCAAAGCAGTGACTTTCAGGTCCTGAAAAACACACATCTGAATTGTAGAAGATACATATATATCTCAAAGAGACAGAGGAATGATTCAAAATTGTAAGCCCTTTTTAGAAAATGCTATAAGAGGGAGGCCAGGAACCTTCATTAGATATTGGTTAGAACAGAGAGTAAATTCTTCTGGTAGTATAGCGTTTTCTCAGGCAGGCATTTTAAGGGGTAGTTAAAGTCATCCTGAGGACACAGCTTTGGTTATGTTGTTAAAGTCATACTAGGGTTTGGCTGTCTCCTAGTGCAGAGATTTGGATGGAGTCTTTATGTTCTGAAAGCTCATCGGCACTCAGAGCCTCCCAAACTGGCAGCTGCTTTACCAAAGTCAATAAGAAAGAGTCAAATAGCAAGATGAAGGTTATAATCTTACTTAGCCTAAACATAGAATTGATATCCCATCACATTTGATGAATTCTCTTGGTTAGAAGAAAGTCACTAGGCCAGCCTATACTCAAAAGGAGTTGATTACACATGAATGTGAATATTAGGAGGTGGGGATCATTGGAGGCCATCATGCAGTCACCTACGAATGAGCAAGCATTAAAAAAAATTGTATTGGCAAAAAAAAATTGTATTGGCATCGGATATCCCGATAGAACGTTGATAAAAAAAAAAAAAACAACAATGGAATTTTGAACTGCTAAAGGACAATTGAAAAGGTGAAACTATGGCTCTTATGCAAAATTAAATGAACCCGTATTTATGATTTCACTTAATTGATTAATTAATAAGGGAACCATTAGGATGTTAAAGTAGATCCAAAACAAAATCCCAAGAACAGATATCTGTTTAGGCAATCGATACTGTTTAAATGCTAATAGATATAATTTAATAATAGGTGTATAACTGATCAATATCCACAGGGCAATAAAATTAAATGTAATGTAACATTTAAACCATTTTAAATCATCTCTTCCACAGAGGCTTGGGGAGGAGCATGGAATCAATTGCACCTCCACCATACAAAATTCATTTGCAGAGGGAGGGGCAAGATGCCGAAGAGTAGGGTCCCCAAGTCACCTGTCCCCACCAAATTACCTAGATAACCTTCAAATCACCCTGAAAATCTACGAATTCAGCCTGAGATTTAAAGAGAGGACAGCTGGAATGCTACAGTCAGAGGAGTTCACGCTTCTATCAAAGTAGGAAGGTAGGGAAAAAAGAAATAAAGAAACAAAAGGCATCCAAGAGGGAGGGGCCCCCCGAGGAGCCGGGCTAAGGCCGGGGCGAGTGCCCCCAGGACAGGAAAGCACCGCCTGGAGAAGCAGGAGCTTCACCAATCTTCTCGGACAGAAAGGGGCTCGCAGGGAGTTAGAGCAGGACCCCAGGAGGGGCGGGATGCCGCAAGCTCCCGGGGTCACTAACAGACACCTGCGCCCCGGGGAGAGTGCGCTGAGCTCCCTAAAGGGCTGCAGTGCGCAAGGCTGGACCCGGGAGGGGCTCGGGCGTGGCTCCACGGAGGGGGCTGCACGGCCAGGAGCGCGATTCCAACAGCGCAGGCCTAGGAGCCCAGGGCGCCGGCGGACACAGCCCAGGATCCGATTTCCCCCCGGGACAGGCAGAGGCCAGGAGGGCCCAGGACAGCAAGCATCCAAGCCCCTGCAGGCTGAGAGCTCTGTAGTTACTGCGGGAGCTGAATCCCGGGCTCCAGAGCTGGCCGCCACCACTGTGGTTGTTCCTCCTGGGGCCTCAAGGAGTAAACAACCCCCACTGAGCCCTGCAGGCAGCGGGCAGAGCAGTTCCCCCAGTGCTAACACCTGAAAATCAGCACAACATGCCCCTCCCCCAGAAGACCAGTTAGACGGACAAGTTCCAGGGGAAGTCAAGGGACTTAAAGTATACAGAATCAGAAGATACTCCACCGTATTGTTGTTTTTTTCTTTTTGATTTCTGTTTGCTTCCCCCACCCTTTTTATTCTTTCTTTCTCTTTCTTTCTCTTTTCTCTTTTCTCTTTTTCTTCTCTTTTTTCTTTTTTTCTTCCTTTTTTCTTTTTTCTTTTTTTCTTTTCTCTCCTTCTTTCTCTCCTCTCTTTTTCTCCTTTTCCCAATACAACTTGTTTTTGGCCACTCTGCACTGAGCAAAATGACTAGAAGGAAAACCTCACCTCAAGGTAAAGAATCAGCAACAGTCCACTCTCCCACAAGAGTTAGAAAATTTGGATTACAATTCAATGTCAGAAAGCTAATTCTGAAGTACTATTATAAAGCTACTGGTGGCTCTAGAAAAAAGCATAAAGGACTCAGGAGACTTCATGACTGCAGAATTTAGATCTAATCAGGCAGAAATTAAAAATCAATTGAATGAGATGCAATCCAAACTAGAAGTTCTAACGACGAGGGGTAACGAGGTGGAAGAACGAGTGAGTGACATAGAAGACAAGTTGATGGCAAAGAGGGAAACTGAGGAAAAAAGGCAAACAAAAGACCACGAGGATAGATTAAGGGAAATAAATGACAGCCTAAGGAAGAAAAAACCTACGTTTAATTGGGGTTCCCGAGGGCACCAAAAGGGCCAGAGGGCCAGAATATGTATTTGAACAAATCATAGCTGAAAACTTTCCTAATCTGGGAAGGGAAACAGGCATTCAGATCCAGGAAATACAGAGATCCCCCCCCTAAAATCAATAATAACCGATCAACACCTTGACATTTAATAGTTAAGCTTGCAAATTCCAAAGATAAAGAGAAGATCCTTAAAGCAGCAAGAGACAAAAAACCCCTGACTTTTATGGGGAGGAGTATTAGGGTAATAGCAGACCTCACCACAGAGACGTGGCAAGCCAGAAAGGGCTGGCAGGATATATTCAGGGTCCTAAATGAGAAGAACATGGAACCAAGAATGATTTATCCAGCAAGGCTCTCATTCAGAATGGAAGGAGAGATAAAGAGCTTCCAAGACAGGCAGGAACTGAAAGAATATGTGACCACCAAACCAGGTCTGCAAGAAATTTTAAGGGGAATCTTAAAATTATCCTTTAAGAAGAAGTCCAGTGGAACAATCCACAAAAACAAGGACTGAATAGATATCATGATGACACTAAACTCATATCTTTCAATAGTAACTCTGAACGTGAACGGGCTTAATGACCCCATCAAAAGGCGCAGGGTTTCAGACTGGATAAAAAAGTAGGACCCACCTATTTGCTGTCTACAAGAGACTCATTTTAGACATAAGGACACCCACAGCCTGAAAATAAAAGGTTGGAGAACCAACTACCATTCAAGTGATCCTCAAAAGAAAGCAGAGGTAGCCATCCTTATATCAGATCAACTAAAATTTACCCCGAAGACTGTAGTGAGAGATGAAGAGGGACACTATATCATACTTAAAGGATCTATCCAACAAGAGGACTTAACAATCCTCAATATATATGCCCCGAATGTGGGAGCTGCCAAATATATCAATCAATTAATAACCAGTTAAGACATACTCAGATAAAAATACACTTATCCTTGGTGACTTCAATCTAGCGCTATCTACACTCGATAGGTCTTCTAAACACAACATCTCCAAAGAAACGAGAGCTTTAAATGATACACTGGACCAGGTGGATTTCACAGATATCTACAGAACTTTACATCGAAACTAAACTGAATATACATTCTTCTCAAGTATACATGGAAGTTTCTCCAGAATAGACCACATACTGGGTCACAAATCAGCTCTGAACTGATACCAAAAGATTGGGATCATCCCCTGCATATTCTCAGACCATAATGCCTTGAAATTAGAACTAAATCACAAGAAGAAGTTTGGAAGGATTTCAAACACGTGGCGGTTAAGGACCATCCTGCTAAAAGACGAAACGGTCAACCAGGAAATTTAGGAAGAATTAAAAAGATTCATGGAAACTAATGAGAATGAAGATACAACCATTCAAAATCTTTGGGATACAGCAAAAGCAGTCCTGAGGGGGAAATACATCGCAATACAAGCATCCACTCAAAAACTGGAAAGAACTCAAATACAAAAGCTAACCTTACACCTAAAGGAGCTAGAGAAAAAACAGCATATAGATCCTACAACCAGCAGAAGAAGAGAGTTAATAAAGATTCGAGCAGAACTCAACGAAATCGAGACCAGAAGAACTGTGGAACAGATCAAAAGAACCAGGAGTTGGTTCTTTGAAAGAATCAATAAAATAGATAAACCATTAGCCAGCCTTATTAAAAAGAAGAGAGAGAAGACTCAAGTTAATAAAATAATGAATGACAAAGGAGAGATCAATACCAACACCAAGGAAATACAAACTATTTTAAAAACATATTATGAGCAGCTATATGCCAATAAATTAAGCAATCTAGAAGAAATGGACGCATTTCTGGAAACCCACAAACTACCAAAATTAGAACAGGAAGAAATAGAAAAGCTGAACAGGCCAAAGAGCAGGGAGGAAATTGAAGCAGTCATCAAAAACCTCCCAAGACACAAAAGTCAAGGGCCAGATGGCTTCCCTGGGGAATTCTATCAAACGTTTAAAGAAGAAACCATACCTATTCTACTAAAGCTGTTTGGAAAGATAGAAAGAGATGGAGTACTTCCAAATTCATTCTATGAGGCCAACATCACCTTAATTCCAAAACCAGACAAAGATCCCACCAAAAAAGGAGAACTATAGACCAATACCCCCGATGAACATGGATGCAAAAATTCTCAACAAGATACTAGCCAATAGGATCCAATAGTACATTAAGAAAATTACTCACCATGACCAAGTAGGATTTATTCCCGGGACGCAAGGCTGGTTCAACACTTGTAAAACAGGGATCCCTGGGTGGCGCAGCAGTTTGGCGCCTGCCTTTGGCCCAGGGCGCGATCCTGGAGACCCGGGATCGAATCCCACATCGGGCTCCTGGTGCGTGGAGCCTGCTTCTCCCTCTGCCTGTGTCTCTGCCTCTCTCTCTTTCTCTCTGTGTGACTATCATAAATAAATAAAAATTAAAAAAAAAACACTTGTAAAACAATCAACGTGATTCATCATATCAGCAAGAGAAAAAACAAGAACCATATGATCCTCTCATCATATGCAGAGAAAGCATTTGACAAAATACAGCATCCATTCCTCACCAGAACTCTTCACAGTGTAGGGATAGAGTGAATATTCCTCAACATCTTAAAAGCCATCTACGAAAAGCCCACAGCAAATATCATTCTCAATGGGGAAGCACTGGCCGCCTTTCCCCTAAGATCAGGAACAAGACAGGGATGTCCACTCTCACCACTGCTGTTCAACATAGTACTGGAAGTCCTAGCCTCAGCAATCAAAAAACAAAAAGACATTAAAGGTATTCAAATTGGCAAAGAAGAATTCAACCTCTCCCTCTTCGCTGAGGACATGATACTCTACATAGGAAACCCAAAGCCTCCACCCCAAGATTGCTAGAATTCATATAGCAATTTGGCAGCGTGGCAGGATACAAAATCAATGCCCAGAAGTCAGTGGCATTTCTATACACTAACAATGAGACTGAAGAAAGAGAAATTAAGGAGTCCATCCCATTTACAATTACACCCAAAACATAAGATACCTAGGAATAAACTTAACTAAAGAGGTAAAGAATCTATACCCTAAAAACTATAGAACACTTCTGAAAGAAATTGAGGAAGACACAAAGAGATGGAAAAATATTCCATGTTCATGGATTGGCAGAATTAATATTGTGAAAATGTCAATGTTACCAAGGGCAATTTACATGTTTAATGTAATCCCTATCAAAATACCATGAACTTTCTTCAGAGGGTTGGAACAAATCATCTTAAGATTTGTGTAGACTCAGAAAAGACCCCGAATAGCCAGGGGAATTTTAAAAAAGAAAATCATAGCTGGGGGCATCACAATGCCAGATTTCAGGTTGTACTACAAAGCTGTGGTCATCAGAACAGTGCAGTACTGGCACAAAAACAGACACATAGATCAATGGAACAAAATAGAGAATCCAGAAGTGGACCCTCAAGTTAATGGTCAACTAATATTCGACACAGGAGGAAAGACTATCCACTTGAAGAAAGACAGCCTCTTCAATAAATGGTGCTGGGAAAATCGGACATCCACATACAGAAGAATGAAACTAGACCACTCTCTTTCACCATACACAAAGATAAACTCAAAATGGATGAAAGATCTAAATGTGAGACAAGAATCCATCAAAATCCTAGAGGAGAACACAGGCAACACCCCTTTTTGAACTCAGCCACAGTAACTTCTTGCAAGATACATCCACGAAGCAAAAGAAACAAAAGCAAAAATGAACTATTGGGACTTCATCAAGATAAGAAGCTTTTGCACAGCAAAGGATACAGTCAACAAAACTAAAAGACATCCTACAGAATGGGAGAAGATATTTGCAAATGACGTATCAGATAAAGGGCTAGTTTCCAAGATCTATAAAGAACTTATTAAATTCAACTGCCAAGAAACAAACAATCCAATCATGAAATGGGCAAAAGACATGAACAGAAATCTCACAGACGAAGACATAGACATGGCCAAAAAGCACATGAGAAAATGCTCTGCATCACTTGCCATCAGGGAAATACACATCAAAACCACAATGAGATACCACCTCACACCAGTGAGAATGGGGAAAATTAACAAGGCAGGAAACCACAAATGTTGGAGAGGGTTCAGAGAAAAAGGGAACCCTTTTGCACTGTTGGTGGGAATGTGAACTGGTGCAGCCACTCTGGAAAACTGTGTGGAGGTTCCTCAAAGAGTTAAAAATAGATCTGCCCTATGACCCAGCAATTGCACTGCTGGGGATTTACCCCAAAGATGCAGATGCAATGAAACACCGGGAACCTGCACCCAGATGTTTATAGCAGCGATGTCCACAATAGCCGAACTGTGGAAGGAGCCTCGATGTCCATCGAAAGATGAACGGATAAAGAAGATTTGGTTTATGTATACAATGGAATATTACTCAGCCATTAGAAACGACAGATACCCACCATTTGCTTCGACGTGGATGGAACTGGAGGGTATTATGCTGAGTGAAGTAAGTCAATTGGAGAAGGACAAACATATATGGTCTCATTCATTTGGGGAATATAAAAAATAGTGAAAGGGAATAAAGGGGAAAGGAGAAAAAATGAGTGGGAAATATCAGAAAAGGAGACAGAACATGAGAGACTCCTAACTCTGGGAAAGGAACTACTGGTGGAAGGGGAGGTGGGTGGGGTGGTGGGGTTGGCTGGGTGACAGGCACATGACGAGATGAGCACTGGGTGTTATTCTGAATGTTGGCAAATTGAACAGCAATAAAAAATAAATTTATTTAAAAAACTCATTGATAATAGTACATAATAGTAGGGGACTTTAACACCCCACTCTCAGCAGTGGACAATTTATTAAGCTGAAAATCAACAAGGAAATAATGGCTTTGAGTGATATACTGGACCATGTGGACTTTACAGATATATTCGGAACATTCTTTTTATTGTATATATATTTTTTCTACGAGGGTCAATCTCAGGATTCTGGGATTACAACCCAAACCAAAGGCAGACACTTAACCAACTGAGCCACCTAGGTGCCCCTGAAGATTGTTTTTTATATCTTCTGCCTACTTAGAAATATTTACTAAAGATTGTATGGGAGAGAAAGTGACAAAGATGCATGAAAGTTTTAATGCTTATTTTGTTAGTCAGGTATTTGTGTAATTTTTCAATCTAGCTTTGTTTATTCTTGGGAAAAAATGATTATTTTGGCAATACAGAAGTAAAAATATAAGAGGTTAAAACATATAAAATATTAAAAGCAGGGGCACCTGCATGGCCCAGCGGTTAAGGCCTCTGCCTTCAGCTCAGGGTGTGATCCTGGAGTACTAGGATCACTTGCCATCAGGGAAATACAAATCAAAACCACAATGAAATACGACCTCATACCAGTCAGAATGGTGAAAAGGACACGACAGGAAACAACAAATGTTGGAGAGGATGTGGAGAAAGGGGAACCCTCTTGCACTGTTGGTGGGAATGTGAATTGGTGCAGCCACTCTGGAAAACTGTGTAGAGGTTCCTCAAAGAATTAAAAATGGAATATTTTTAATGATTTTATTTATTTATTCATGAGAGACACAGAAAGGCAGAGACATATGCAGAGGGAGAAGCAGATACCATGCAGAGACCCCAATGTGGGACTCAATCCCAGGACCCCAGGATCACAGACAGACAGACGCTCAACCACTGAGCCACCCAGGCTGCCCTATTCGGAAAATTTTATGCTAAAGCAGCAGAATACACATTCTTTTCAAGTGCACATGGAACATTCTCCAGAACAGATCACATACTAGGTCACAAATCAGGCTTCAACCAATACAGAAGGACTGAGATCATACCATGCATATATTCAGACCACAATGTTATGAAACTTGAAACCAACCACAAAAATAAATTTGAAAAGGTGTTAAATACATAGAAGTTAAACTTCTTTCTATAGAATGAATGAATCAACAAGGAAATTAAAGAAGCAATAGAGAAATACATGGAAACAAATTAAAATGAAAAACTGACAGTCCAAAACTTTAGCAATGCAGCAAAAGTGGTCCTAAGAGGGAAAAATATAGCAATATAGGCCTTCCTCAAGAGGGAAGAAAAATCTCAGATACACAACCTAACTTTACACCTAAAGGACCTAGAGAAGGAACAGTAAATAAAGCCTAAAGCCAGCAGAAGAAGAGAGATAATAAAGATTGGAGAAGAAATAAATGATATGGAAACAAACAAACAAAAACCAGTAGAAAAATGCAGTGTAACTAGGAGCTGATTCTTTGAAATAACTAATAAAAGTGATAAGCCCCTAGCCAGAGTAACAGAAGAGTTTTCTAACAATAAAACAATTTGTTTTATGAAACAAATAAAATCAGAAGTAAACGGAAGAGATCACAGCACTATAGAAATACAAACAACTATAAGAGAATATAATGAAAAATTATGTGTCAAAAATCTGGGCAACCTGGAGGAAATGGATAAATTCCTAGAAACATACAAATTACCAAAACTGAAACAAGAAACAGAAAATTTGAACAGGCCCAATCATCAAAGACATTGAATGATAATCAAAAATCTGCCAACATTTATAGCAGCAATGTCCACAATAGCCAAACTGTGGAAGAAGCCTCGGTGTCCATCGAAAGATGAATGGAAAAAAAAAAAAAAAGAAAGATGAATGGATAAAGAAGATGTGGTTTATGTATACAATGGAATATTACTCAGCCATTAGAAACGACAAATACCCACCATTTGCTTCAACGTGGATGGAACTGGAGGGTATTATGCTGAGTGAAATAAGTCAATCGGAGAAGGACAAACATTATATGTTCTCATTCATTTGGGGAATATAAATAATAGTGAAAGGGAATAGAAGGGAAGGGAGAAGAAATTGGCAGAAAATATCAGAAGGGGAGACAGAACATAAAGTCTCCTAACTCTGGGAAACGAACTAGGGGTGGTGGAGGGGAGGGGGGCCGGAGGGTGGGGGTGAATGGGTGACGGGCACTGAGGGGGGCGCTTGACGGGATGAGCACTGGGTGTTATTCTGTATGTTGGCAAATGGAACACCAATAAAAATAAATTTATTATTTTTTTAAAGATTTTATTTATTTATTCATAGACACAGAGAGAGAGAGGCAGAGACAGAGGCAGAGGGAGAAGCAGGCTGCACGCAGGGAGCCCGACGTGGGACTCGATTCCGGGTCTCCAGGATCACACCCCAGGCTGCAGGCAGCGCCAAACCGCTGCACCCCCGGGGCTGCCCCAAAATAAATTTATTATTAAAAAAAAATCTCCCAACAAACAAAACCTCAGGGCCAGATGGCTTTCAAGGAGAACTCTACCAGACACTTAAAAAAGTTAGTACCTATTCTTCTCAAACTGCTCCAAAGAAAAAAAAAGGAAGGAAAATTTCCAAACTCATTGTACAAGGCCAGCGTTACTTTGATTCCAAAACCAAAGACCCCACCAAAAAGGAGAATTACAAGCCAATATCCCTGATGAACATGAGTGCAAAAATCTCAACAAGATACTAGCAAGTCAAACCCAACACTACATTAAAACAATTATTCACCACTATCAAGTGGGATTTATTCTTGGGCTGCAGGCATGGTGCAATATTTCCAAATCAATCAACATCATGCACTGCATGATTATGTTTTTTACGTCAGATTTTCCAAATTCTTAATTTCTTGTGTATATTTTTTATTGAAGTTCGATTTGCCAATGTATAGTATGACACCCAGTGCTCATCCAGTCAAGTGCCCCCATCAGTGCCCATCACCCAGTCACCCCATCACCCCTGCCCACTTCCCCTTCCACTAACCCTTGTTCCTTTTCCAGAGTTAGGAATCTCTCATGTTCCGTCAACCTCATTCCCTGTATGAGTGATACCATACAATGATTGTCCTTCTCTGATTGACTTACTTCACTCAGCATAATAACCTCGAGTTCCATCCACGTTGAAGCAAATGGTGGGTATTTGTCATTTCTAATGGCTGAGTAATAGTCCACTGTATACAGAGACCACATCTTCTTTATCCATTCATCTTCCGATGGACACCGAGGCTCCTTCCACAGTTTGGCTATTGTGGACATTGCTGCTATAAACATTGGGGTGCAGGTGTCTTGGTCTTTCCCTGCATCTGTATCTTTGGGGTAAATTTCCAGCAGTGCAATTGCTAGGTTGTAGGGTAGCTTTATTTTTAACTCTTTAGGAACTTCCACACAGTTTTCCACAGTGGCTGTACCAGTTCATATTCCCACCAACAGTGCAAGAGGGTTCCCCTTTCTCCACCTCCTCTCCAACATTCGTTGTTTCCTGTCTTGTTAATTTTCCCCATTCTCACTGGTGTGAGGTGGTATCTCATTGTGGTTTTGATGTGTATTTCCCTGATGGCCAGTGATGTGGAGCATTTTCTCATGTGCTTATTGGCCATGTCTATGTCTTCGTCTGTGAAATTTCTGTTCATGTCAAAAGACATCATCTTCATCATTTCATGATTGGATTGTTTGTTTCTTGGCAGTTGAGTTTAATAAGTTCTTTACAGATCTTGGATACCAGCCCTTTATCTGATATGTCATTTACAAATATCTTCTCCCATTTCGTAAGTTATCTTTTAGTTTGTTGACTGTTTCTTTTGCTGTGCAGAAGCTTTTTATTTTGACTAAGTCCCAATAGTTCATTTTTTTCCCCTTGCCTTCATGGATGTATCTTGCAAGAAGTCACTGTGGCCGAGTTAAAAAGGGTATTGCCTGTGTTCTCCTCTAGGATTTGGATGGATTCTTGTCTCACATTTAGATCTTTCATCCATTTTGAGTGTATCTTTGTGTCTGGTGTAAGAGAATGGTCTAGTTTCATTCTTCTGCATGTGGATGTCCAATTTCCCCAGCACCATTTATTGAAGAGACTGCCCTTTTTCCTGGATAATCTTTCCTGCTTTGTTGAATATTAGTTGACCATAGAGATGAGGGTCCATTTCTGGATTCTCTATTCTGTTCCATTGATCTGTCTGTTTCTGTGCCAGTACCACACTGTCTTGATGATCACAGCTTTGTAGTACAACTTGAAATCCAGCATTATCATGCCCCGGCTCTGGTTTTCTATTTCAGTATTTCCCTGGCTATTCAGGGTCTTTTCTGATTCCACACAAATCTTAAGATGATTTGTTCCAACTCTCTGAAGAAAGTCCATGGTATTTTGATAGGGATTGCATTGAATGTGAAAATTGCCCTGGGTAGCATTGACATTTTCACAATATTAATTCTGCCAATCCATGAGCATGGATATTTTCCATCTCTTTGTGTCTTCCTCAATTTCTTTCAGAAGCGTTCTGTAGTTTTTAGGATATAGATCCTTTACCTCTTTCATTAGGTTTATTCCTAGGTATCTTATGCTTTTGGGTGTAATTGTAAATGGGATTGACTCCTTAATTTCTCTTTCTTCAGTCTCATTGTTAGTGTATAGAAATGCCAGTGATTCCTGGGCATCGATTTTGTATCCTGCCACACTGCCAAATTGCTGTATGAGTTCTTGCAATCTTGGGGTGGAGTCTTTGAGTTTTCTATGTACAGTGTCATCTGCAAAGAGAGAGAGTTTGACTTCTTCTTTGCCAATTTGAATGCCTTTTCTTTCTTTTTGTTGCCTGATTGCTGAGGCTAGGACTTCTAGTACTATGCTGAATAGCAGTGGTGTGAGTGGACATCCCTGTCATGTTTCTGATCTTAGGGGAAAGGCTTGCAGTGTTTCTCCACTGAGAATGATATTTGCTGTGGGCTTTTCATAGATGGCTTTTAAGATGTTGAGGAATGTTCCCTCTATCCCTACACTCTGAAGAGTTTTGATCAGGAATGGATGCTGTATTTTGTCGAATGCTTTCTCTGTATCTATTGAGAGGATCATATGGTTCTTGTTTTTTCTCTTATTGATATGATCTATCACGTTGATTGCTTTATGAGTGTTGAACCAACCTTGCATCCCGGGGATAAATCCCACTTGGTCATGGTGGTTAATGTACTGTTGTATCCTATTGGCTAGTATCTTGTTGAGAATTTTTGCATCTGTGTTCATCGAGGATATTGGTCTATAATTCTCCTTTTTGGTGGGGTCTTTGTCTGGTTTTGGAATTAAGGTGATGCTGGCCTCATAAAACGAGTTTGGAAGTATTCTGTCCATTTCTATCTTTCAGAACAGCTTTAGTAGAATTGGTATTGTTTTTTCCTTAAACTTTGATAGAATTCCCCTGGGAAGCCATCTGGCCCTCCCTGGGCTTTTGTGTCTTGGGAGGTTTTTGATGACTGCTTCAATTTCCTCCCTGCTCTTTGGCCTGTTCAGGTTTTCTATTTCTTTTCTGTTTCAGTTTTGGTAGTTTGTGGTTTTCCAGAAATGCATCCATTTCTTCTAGATTGTCAATTTATTGGGATATAGCTGCTCATAATATGTTTTTAAAATTATTTGTATTTCCTTGGTATCGGTTGCAATCTCTCCTTTTTCATTAGTGATTTTATTAATTTGAGTCTTTTTTGTTTTTAATAAGGCTGGCTAATTGTTTATCTATCTTATTAATTCTTTCAAAGCACAAACTCCTGTTTTTGTTGATCTGTTCACAGTTCTTCTGGTCTCTATTTTATTGAGTTCTGCTCAAATTTTTGTTAACTCGCTTCTGCTTGGTGTTGGTTTTATTTGCTGTTCTTTCTCCAGTTCCTAGGTGCAAGGATAACTTGCGTATTTGAGTTTTCTCCAATTTTTTGAGGGAGACTTGTATGGTGATGTATTTCCCTCTTGTGACTGCTTATGCTGTATCCCAAAGATTTTGAATGGTTGTATCTTCATTTTTATTAGTTTCCATTGATCTTTTTAATTCTTTTCTAATTTCCTATTTGACTCATTCATCTTTTAGCAGGATACTGTTTAACCTTCACGTGTTTTAGTTTCTTCCAAATTTCTTCTTGTGATTGAGTTCTAGTTTCAAAGCATTGTGGTCTGAAAATATGCAGGGGACAATCCCAATCTTTTGGTATGGATTGAGACCTGTATTGACCCAGTATGTGGACTATTCTGGAGAAAGTTCCATATGCACTTGAGAAGAATGTGTATTCAGTAGCATTCAGATGCAAAGTTCTGTATATATCTGTGAAATGCATCTGGTCCAGTGTGTCATTTAAAGCTCTTGTTTGTTTGGTGATATAGTGTTTAGAAGATTTGTCATTTGCAGAAAGTGCCATGCTGAAGCCTCCTACCATGTATTATTATCTAAGTATGTCTTAACTTTGGTTATTAATTGATTGATATACTTGGCAGCTCCCACATTAGAGGCACAAATATTCATGATTGTTAGGTCTTCTTGTTGGATAGACCCTTTAAGTATGATATAGTGTCCCTCTTCATTTCTTACTACAGTCTTTGGGATAAACTTTAATTTATCTGATATGAGGATGGCTACCCCTGCTTTCTTTTGAGGACCATTTGAATGTTAAATGGTTCTCCACCCTTTTATTTTCAGGCTGGAGGTGTCCTTAGGTCTAAAATGAGTCTCTTTAGACAGCAAATAGATGGGTCTTGCTTTTTTATCCAGTCCAAAACCCTGCGTCTTTTGAATTTTTTTTATTTATTTATGATAGTCACACAGAGAGAGAGAGAGAGGCAGAGGGAGAAGCAGGCTCCATGCACCGGGAGCCCGACGTGGGATTCGATCCCGGATATCCAGGATCGCGCCCTGGGTCAAAGGCAGGCGCCAAACCACTGCGCCACCCAGGGATCCCAAAACCCTGCATCTTTTGATGGGATCATTTAGCCAATTCACGTTCAGATACACATTCAGTATCTTTCAGCGAAAGATATGAATTTAGTGTCATTGTAATACCCATTCAATCCCTGTTTTTGTGGATTATTTCTTTGGGCATCCTTACAGAGTCCTCCTTAATATTTCTTGCAGAGCTGGTTTGGTGGTCACATATTCTTTCAGTTTCTGCCTATATTGAAAGCTCTTTATCTCTCCTTCTATTCTGAATGAGAGCCTTGCTGGATAGAGTATTCTTGGCTGCATGTTCTTCTCATTTAGTTCCTGAATGTATCCTGCCAGCCTTTTCTGGCTGCCAGGTCTCTGTGGAGAGGTCTGCTGTTACCCTAATACTTCTCCCCATATAAGTTAAGGATCTCTTGTCTCTTGCTGCTTTAAGGATTTGTTCTTTATCTTTGGAATTTGCAAGTTTCACTATTAAATGTCGAGGTGTGAAAGGTTTTTATTGATTTGGGGGGGGGGAACCTCTCTATCTCCTGGATCTGAATGCCTGTTTCCCTTCCCAAATTAGGGAAATTCTTATTCAAATATGTTTTCTGGCCATCTGGCCCTCTTGGTGCTTTCTGGACCCCCAATTTTATGTAGATTCTTCCATCTGATGCTATCATTTATTTCCCTTACCCTTTCCTCATGATCCTTTAATTTTCTCTTTTTCCTCAGCTTCCTTCCTTGCCATCAACTTGTGTTCTATGTCACTCACTCTTTCTTCCACCTCATTAACCCTCATCATTAGGACCTCCAGTTTAGATTGCATCTCATTTAATTGATTCTTAACTTTGGCCTGATTAGATCTAAATTCTGCAGTCATGAAGTCTCTTGATTCCTTTATGCTTTTTTTCCAGAGCCACCAGTAGCTTTATAATTGTGCTTCTGAATTGGTTTTCTGACATCAAATTGTAATCAAAATTCTCTAACTCTATGGCAGAGTGTACTGTTTCTGATTTTTCTTTTGTGGTGAGTTCTTCCTTCTAGTCAGTTTTCTCAGTACAGAGTGGCTGTATGAGCAGGTTGAGTCAAGAATATCAACTACGACCTAAGTAAATTTCATCCTAGATGATTCTGACAAGGTCAGAGACCAGAAATTGAAAAAAAATCAGAACAAAAAAACTGAAAGGACCACTACAGTGAAAAACAAATTTTAAAGCAAAGTAGTAAAAAATAAAAGGCCAAGAATCCCAAAGAAGAAAAAATAAAAAGAAAAGAAAAGAAAACAAAAAGAAAGAAAAGCAAAAGTAAAGAGAAAAAAAAAAGAAAAAAGAAAAAATGGAGGGTATTGGGAGATGGTGGTGGTGATGAAGTTGTAGTGGAGGGAGAATGTAGTCTACCTGAGGGGTCCCAGAGGGTTATCCTCTTGTTTCTTAGTATATTAAGTTCTGATTGTTAGAAGATGGTCAGTCCCAAATTTATATAAACCAGAAATACTTGTAGAAGGCCCCACCATTGACCACCAAAGGATAAATGAGATAAAAGATGGGGCCAGAATAGGAATGAGGAATCTCACAGAATGAACCAGCATGGTATTTCACTTGGTTCTGGGTGCATGCTGGTCATGTTATAGAAGGTATTAACTTCCACCATTGTAGAACAAAATGAGGCATAGAAAAGAAAAAACACAAAACAAAACAAAACAAAAAAAACACATCTTGTATATCTCCCAAAATTAAGTTCAGTATGTTGAAAGGAATGTAGAAGTGGAAAATGTATCTAAAACCTGTAATTGTAGAAATACAAAAGTCAAAAAGGAAGAATCTTAAAAATGAAAAGGTGGTAAAATATTGTAGTTAAGGTAGGAAAAAAGAAAAAAACATTGGAAATTTATAGTCTGATATAAACATGAGTTGTACTGGAAAAAAGGAAGAAAAAAATAGGAGGGGTACCCTCTAGTTCTATATACTGTAAATCCCTCGACCTCCCCTGGAGCTTTCCAGCACCGCCTGATTCAGAACTTGCTCTCCCCCTGTCTTTCCAGCGGGTCTCTGGGGGAGGGGCTGCTGTGCTGATTCTCAGGTGTGTGTACCGCCGCGTGCTGGGCTCAGTGGGAGCTGCTGTCAGCCTGAGGCCTCAGTTCCCTGGCAGCCCCGCCCCTCCCAGGCAGGAGGTGACACCAGGAGGAGCAACACTGGCAGCGGCCTGGTCTCCAGCCCTGGAGTCAGCTCCCCCAGTAACTCCCGCAGTCTCCCGGTCCACACCCGCCTAGGTGCTCCCAGGGCGGGAGTTGGGGGGCGCTGACCTGCGCAGCTCGGGGGCACCCGGCGGCAGGAGCGTCCTCGCGGTCCTGTGCCCTCCCGCTTCCGCCTGTCCCAGGGTGGGGAGCACAGGATCCTGGGCTGTGTCCCCGCGCCCTGGGATCGCGCTCCCGGCCGCAGCTCCTAAAGGCCGCAGTCACGCCTCCACCCGGAGCCCCTGCATGAGCTGCTTCTGAGACCCCGGGGTGCGCCCGCCCGTTACCGGGATCCAGCTGCGGGGTGCGGGGTGCTTTCCCTCGGCGCACCTCCTCTATTAGTGACTCGTGGAGACTGGAGGCTCCACTGCCCCTCCTGTGATTCCGCTCGATTTTCCTGCTAAGCGCCTTTCAGTCCGGGAAGAATCTGGTGCAGATTTTTAAGTCCCCGCTTCTCCGGGGCTGGGCTTTCCTGTCCCTGAGGCTCTCGCCGCCCCCCTTAGCCCAGCTGCTCACAGGGCTCCTCCCCAACTTGATTCTTTTTTATTTTACTTTTTTCCACCTTCCTACCTTGTTAGAAGTGAAAACCCTTCTCTCTGTATCGTTCCGGCTGTTCTCTCTTTAAATCTCAGGTCGAATTTGTAGGTTTTCAGGATGGTTTGAAAGTTATCTAGGTAAGTTGGGGGGACCCGGTGAGTTGAGGACCCTACTCCTCCACTATCTTGCCCTGCCTCTCCCCAATGCACCACATTAATAAAAGAAAGGGTAAGGGATATCTGGGTGGCTTCGTGGGTTAAGCATCTGCCTTCAGCTCAGGTCATGATTCCTGGGTCCTGGGATGGAGCCCTGCATCAGGCTCCCTGCTCAGTGAGGAGCCTGCTTGTCCCTCTCCTTCTGCCCCTCCCCAGGATTATTCTCTTTCTGTCAAATAAATAGATAAAAAATCTTTAAAAATAAATAAAAGAAGGGATAAGGACCATATGATCCTGTAAATCGATGCATAGAAAACATTTGAGAAAATACAGCATCCAATCTTGATAAAAACCCTCAACAAAGTGGATACAGAGAGAACATACCTTAACATCATAAAAACCGTAACTTTTTCACTGTTTGCAGATGACATGATACTCTGTAGAAAATCCAAAAGACTCCACCAAAAACTTGCTAGAACTGATAGAAGAATTCAGCAAAGTCACAGATATAAAATCAGTGTAGAGAAATCTGTTACATTTCTATACATCAATAATTAAGCACCAGAAAAAGAAATCAGTGAATAGATCCCATTTGCAGTTGCACCAAAACCCATAAGATACCTAGGAATAAACCTTACCAAAGATATAAAACATCTGGACTCTGAAAACTGTAGAACACTTATGAAGGAAATTAAAGATGACAGAAAGAAATGGAAAAAACATCTGATGCTCATGGATTAAAAGAACAAATACCGGTAAAATACCCAAAGCAATTTATATATTTAATACAATCCCTACCAAAATACTACCAGTATTTTTTACAGAGCTAGAACAATCAATCCTGAAATTTGTATGAAATCAGAAAAGACCCCAAATAGCCAAAGCAGTCTTGCAAAGGAAAAACATAGCTAGAGATATCACAATTCTGGACATCAAATTATACTACAATGTTGTATGGTACTGGCACAAAAACAGACACATAGATCAATGGAACAGAATAAGAAACCCCCAAATGCAGCCACAGTTGTATGGTCAACTAATCTTCAACAAAGCAGGAAAGACTATCTAATGGAAAAAAGTCAATCTCTTCAACAAATAATCTCATAAAACTGGACAGCAGCATGAAAAAGAATAAACTGGACCACTTTCTTACACCACACACAAAAATAAATTGAAAATGGATGAAAGATCCCAATGTGAGATAGGAAACCATCAAAATTCTAGAGGCTAACACAGGCAGCAACTTCTTTGACATCAGCTGTAGCAACTTCTTACTGGATATGTCTCTGGAGGCAAGGGAAATAAAAGCAAAAATGAACTTCATCAAGATAGAAAGCTTCTACACAGCAAAGGAAACAGTTAACAAAACTAAAAGGCAGCCTTTGGAATGGGAACAGATATTTGCAAATGGGAAAAGGTATCTGATAAAAGGTTAGTATTATCAAACTCAGCAATGAGAAAACAAATAATCCAGTTAAGAAATGGGCAGAAGATATGAATAGACATTTTTTCAAAGAAGACTTCCAGATGGCTAACAATCACATGAAAAGATGCTCAACATCACTCATCATCAGGGAATACAACTCAAAACCACGACAAGACTCCACCTCACACCTGTCAGGATGGCTAACGTGAACAGGAAACAACAGATGGTGAGGATGTGGAGAAAGGAGAACCCTCCTACACTGCTAGTGGGAATGCAAACTAGTGCATCCACACTGGAAAACACTATGGAGATTTCTCAAAAAGTTAAAAATAGCACTACCCTACAATCTAGCAATTGCTCTTCTAGGTGTTTACACCAAAGGTTACAAAAATACTGATTCAAAGGGTGACATGCTCCCCAATGTTTATAGCAGCATAGCAGCATTTTCTACAATAGCCAAATAATGGAAAGAGCCCAAAATGTCCATTGATTGATGAATGGATAAAGAAGATGTGATATATATATATCTTAAAAAATTAATAATAAAGTAAAATATTTTCTAGAAGTGCAGACAATTTATATATTTTGTGTGTGTAAACTCAATCTTTTTACTCCTTATTCTTCCCTACTTTGTTATTTTTTTATTTTTACATTTAAAAGTCTTTATTTAAATTCCACTTAGTTATTACATACAATATTAGTATCAGGTGTACAAAATAGTGATTCAACACTTACATATGACACTTGGTGCTCATCACAAGTGCCCTTCTTAATCCCCATCACTTATTTAACCCATCCCCCCACCCACCTCCTCTCTGGTAACCATTAGTTTCTTCTCTATAGATAAGAGTCTGTTTCTTGGTTTGCCTTCTTCTTTTTCTCCCCTATGATTATTTGTTTTGTTTCTTAAATTCTACATATGTGTAAAATCTTAATAGTATTTGTGTTTCTTTGACTTATTTTGCTTAGCATAATACGTCTACCTCCATCCATATCATTGCAAATGACAAGATTTCATTCTTTTATGGCTGACTAATATTCCAGTGTTTGTGTGTGTGTGTGCATGCGTGCATGCGTGTGCACGTGTGCATGTGTGTATGCCACATCTTTACCCTTTCATCAGTTGATGGACATTTGGTATCTTTCCATAATTTGGCAATTGTAGATAATGCTGCTATAAACATCTATTTCTCATGTGCACTTAAAAAGAATGTGTATTGGGGATCCCTGGGTGGCTCAGCAGTTTGGCACCTGCCTTTGGTCCAGGGCGCGATCCTGGAGTCCCGGGATCGAGTCCCACGTCGGGCTCCCTACATGGAGCCTGCTTCTCCCTCTGCCTGTGTCTCTGTCCACCCCCCCACCTTGTGTGTGTCTCTTGAATGAATAAATAAATAAATCTTTAAAAAAAAGAGTGTGTATTCTGCTGCTTTAGGATGGAATGTTCTGAATATATCTGTTAAGTCCATCTGGTCCAGTATGTCATTCAAAACCACTGTTTCCTTGTTGATTTTTGGCTTTAGTTATGTCCATCCATGTGAATGAGGTGTTAATACTATTATTGTATTATTATCAGTATTTCCTTTATTTTTATTGTTAACTGTCTATATATTTAAATATTCACAATTATTAGATCTTGTTGGGTAGTCCCCTTTATTATGATATAGTGCCATTCTTCATCTCTTGTTACAATCTTTGATTTAAAGTCTAGTTTACCCAGTGTAAGCATTGTTACTTTGGCTTTCTTTTGACATCCATTTGCATGATAAATATTTCTCCATCTCTTCACTTTCAATCTGGAGGTTTCCTTAGGTTTAACATGAGTCTCTTGTAGGCAGCATGTAGATGGGTCTTATTTTTTTATCTATTCTGACACCTTATGTCTTTTGATTGGAGCATTTATTCCATTTACACTTAAAGTAATGATTGATAGGTATGTGTTTAGTGCAATTTAATTACTTGTTTTGTTGTCCTTTCTGGAGATTTTCTCTGATCCTTTCTAATCTTTGTCACTTTTCATCTTCTCTTTCCACTCAAATAGTCCCCTTTAGTATTTCTTTTTTTTTTTAATTTATTTTTTATTGGTGTTCAATTTACTAACATACAGAATAACCCCCAGTGCCCGTCACCCATTCACTCCCACCCCCCGCCCTCCTCCCCTTCCACCACCCCTAGTTCGTTTCCCAGAGTTAGCAGTCTTTACGTTCTGTCTCCCTTTCTGATATTTCCCACACATTTCTTCCCCCTTCCCTTATATTCCCTTTCACTATTATTTATATTCCCCAAATGAATGAGAACATATAATGTTTGTGCTTCTCTGACTGGCTTACTTCACTCAGCATAATACCCTCCAGTTCCATCCACGTTGAAGCAAATGGTGGGTATTTGTCATTTCTAATAGCTGAGTAATATTCCATTGTATACATAAACCACATCTTCTTTATCCATTCATCTTTCGTTGGACACCGAGGCTCCTTCCACAGTTTGGCTATCGTGGCCATTGCTGCTATAAACATCGGGGTGCAGGTGTCCCGGCGTTAATTGCATTTGTCTCTTTGGGGTAAATCCCCAACAGTGCAATTGCTGGGTCGTAGGGCAGGTATATTTTTAACTGTTTGAGGAACCTCCACACAGTTTTCCAGAGTGGCTGCACCAGTTCACATTCCCACCAACAGTGTATGAGGGTTCCCTTTTCTCCGCATCCTCTCCAACATTGGTTGTTTCCTGCCTTGTTAATTTCCCCCATTCTCACTGGTGTGAGGTGGTATCTCATTGTGGTTTTGATTTGTATTTCCCTGATGGCAAGTGATGCAGAGCATTTTCTCATGTGCATGTTGGCCATGTCTATGTCTTCCTCTGTGAGATTTCTGTTCATGTCTTTTGCCCATTTCATGATTGGATTGTTTGTTTCTTTGGTGTTGAGTTTGATAAGTTCTTTATAGATCTTGGAAACTAGCCCTTTATCTGATATGTCATTTGCAAATATCTTCTCCCATTCTGTAGGTTGTCTTTGAGTTTTGTTGACTGTATCCTTTGCTGTGCAAAAGCTTCTTATCTTGATGAAGTCCCAATAGTTCATTTTTGCTTTTGTTTCTTTTGCCTTCGTGGATGTATCTTGCAAGAAGTTACTATGGCCGAGTTCAAAAAGGGTGTTGCCTGTGTTCTTCTCTAGGATTTTGATGGAATCTTGTCTCACATTTAGATCTTTCATCCATTTTGAGTTTATCTTTGTGTATGGTGAAAGAGAGTGGTCTAGTTTCATTCTTCTGCATGTGGATGTCCAATTTTCCCAGCACCATTTATTGAAGAGACTGTCTTTCTTCCAATGGATAGTCTTTCCTCCTTTATCGAATATTAGTTGCCCATAAAGTTCAGGGTCCACTTCTGGATTCTCTATTCTGTTCCACTGATCTATGTGTCTGTTTTTGTGCCAGTACCACACTGTCTTGATGACCACAGCTTTGTAGTACAACCTGAAATCTGGCATTGTGATGCCCCCAGATATGGTTTTCTTTTTTAAAATTCCCCTGGCTATTCGGGGTCTTTTCTGATTCCACACAAATCTTAAAATTATTTGTTCTAACTCTCTGAAGAAAGTCCATGGTATTTTGATAGGGATTGCATTAAACGTGTATATTGCCCTGGGTAACATTGACATTTTCACTATATTAATTCTGCCAATCCATGAGCATGGAATATTTTTCCATCTCTTTGTGTCTTCCTCAATTTCTTTCAGAAGTGTTCTATAGTTTTGAGGGTATAGATCCTTTACATCTTTGGTTAGGTTTATTCCTAGGTATCTTATGCTTTTGGGTGCAATTGTAAATGGGATTGACTCCTTAATTTCTCTTTCTTCAGTCTCATTGTTAGTGTATAGAAATGCCACTGACTTCTGGGCATTGATTTTGTATACTGCAACGCTACCGAATTGCTGTATGAGTTCCAGTAATCTTGGGGTGGAGACTTTTGGGTTTTCTATGTAGAGTATCATGTCATCGGCGAAGAGGGAGAGTTTGACTTCTTCTTTGCCAATTTGAATGCCTTTAATGTCTTTTTGTTGTCTGATTGCTGAGGCTAGGACTTCCAGTACTATGTTGAACAGCAGTGGTGAGAGTGGACATCCCTGTCTTGTTCCTGATCTTAGGGGAAAGGCTCCCAGTGCTTCCCCATTGAGAATGATATTTGCTGTGGGCTTTTCATAGATGGCTTTTAAGATGTTGAGGAATGTTCCCTCTATCCCTACACTCTGAAGAGTTTTGATCAGGAATGGATGCTGTATTTTGTCGAATGCTTTCTCTGCATCTAATGAGAGGATCATATGGTTCTTGGTTTATCTCTTGCTGATATGATGAATCACATTGATTGTTTTACGGGTGTTGAACCAGCCTTGTGTCCCAGGGATAAATCCTACTTGGTAATGGTGAATAATTTTTTTAATGTACTGTTGGATCCTATTGGCCAGTATCTTGTTGAGAATTTTTGCATCCATGTTCATCAGGGATATTGGTCTGTAATTCTCCTTTTTGGTGGGGTCTTTGTCTGGTTTTGGAATTAAGGTGATGCTGGCCTCATAGAATGAATTTGGAAGTACTCCATCTCTTTCTATCTTTCCAAACAGCTTTAGGAGAATAGGTATGGTTTCTTCTTTAAACGTTTGATAAAATTCCCCTCGGAAGCCATCTGGCCCTGGACTCTTGTGTCTTGGGAGGTTTTTGATGACTGCTTCAATTTCCTCCCTGGTTATTGGCCTGTTCAGGTTTTCTATTTCTTCCTGTTCCAGCTTTGGTAGTTTGTGGCTTTCCAGGAATGCGTCCATTTCTTCTAGATTGCCTAATTTATTGGCGTATAGCTGTTCATAATATGTTTTTAAAATCGTTTGTATTTCCTTGGTGTTGGTAGTGATCTCTCCTTTCTCATTCATAATTTTATTAATTTGAGTCTTCTCTCTCTTCTTTTTAATAAGGCTGGCTAATGGTTTATCTATCTTATTAATTCTTTCAAAGAACCAACTCCTGGTTCTGTTGATCTGTTCCACAGTTCTTCTGGTCTCGATTTCATTGAGTTCTGCTCGAATCTTTATTAACTCCCTTCTTCTCTTGGGTGTAGGATCTATTTGCTGTTTTTTCTCTAGCTCCTTTATGTGTAAGGTTAGCTTTTGTATTTGAGTTCTTTCCAGTTTTTGAATGGATGCTTGTATTGCGATGTATTTCCCCCTTAGGACTGCTTTTGCTGCATCCCAAAGATTTTGAACGGTTGTATCTTCATTCTCATTAGTTTCCATGAATCTTTTTAATTCTTCCTTAATTTCCTGGTTGACCCTTTTATCTTTTAGCAGGATGGTCCTTAACCTCCACATGTTTGGGTCCTTCCAAACTTCTTGTTGTGATTTAGTTCTAATTTCAAGGCATTATGGTCTGAGAATATGCAGGGGACGATCCCAATCTTTTGGTATCGGTTCAGACCCGATTTGTGACCCAATATGTGATCTATTCTGGAGAAAGTTCCATGTGCGCTTGAGAAGAATGTGTATTCAGTTGAGTTTGGATGTAAAGTTCTGTAGATATCTGTGAAATCCATCTGGTCCAGTGTATCATTTAAAGCTCTCGTTTCTTTGGAGATGTTGTGCTTAGAAGACCTATCGAGTATAGAAAGAGCTAGATTGAAGTCACCAAGTATAAGTGTATTATTATCTAAGTATTTCTTCACTTTGGTTAATAATTGATTGATATATTTGGCAGCTCCCACATTCGGGGCATATATATTGAGGATTGTTAAGTCCTCTTGTTGAATAGATCCTTTAAGTATGATATAGTGTCCCTCTTCATCTCTCACTACAGTCTTTGGGGTAAATTTTAGTTTATCTGATATAAGGATGGCTACCCCTGCTTTCTTTTGAGGACCATTCGAATGGTAAATGGTTCTCCAACCTTTTATTTTCAGGCTGTAGGTGTCCTTCTGTCTAAAATGAGTCTCTTGTAGACAGCAAATAGATGGGTCCTGCTTTTTTATCCAGTCTGAAACCCTGCGCCTTTTGATGGGGTCATTAAGCCCGTTCACATTCAGAGTTACTATTGAGAGATATGACTTTAGTGTCATCATGATATCTATTCAGTCCTTGTATTTGTGGACTGTTCCACTGAACTTCTTCTTAAAGGGGAATTTTAAGAGTCCCCCTTAAAATTTCTTGCAGAGCTGGTTTGGAGGTCACATATTCTTTTAGTTGCTGCCTGTCTTGGAAGCTCTTTATCTCTCCTTCCATTTTGAATGAGAGCCTTGCTGGATAAAGTATTCTTGGTTGCATGTTCTTCTCATTTAGGACCCTGAATATATCCTGCCAGCCCTTTCTGGCCTGCCAGGTCTCTGTGGAGAGGTCTGCTGTTACCCTAATACTCCTCCCCATAAAAGTCAGGGATTTCTTGTCTCTTGCTGCTTTAAGGATCTTCTCTTTATCTTTGAAATTTGCCAGCTTCACTATTAAATGTCGAGGTGTTGAACGGTTTTTATTGATTTTAGGGGGGGGATCTCTCTATTTCCTGGATCTGAATGCCTGTTTCCCTTCCCAGATTAGGAAAGTTTTCAGCTAGAATTTGTTCAAATACATATTCTGGCCCTCTGTCCTTTTCGGCGCCCTCGGGAACCCCAATTAAACGTAGGTTTTTCTTTCTCAGGCTGTCGTTTATTTCCCTTAATCTATCTTCATGGTCTTTTAATTGTTTGTCTCTTTTTTCCTCAGTTTCCCTCTTTGCTATTAACTTGTCTTCTATGTCACTCACTCGTTCTTCCACCTCGTTAACCCTCGTCGTTAGGACTTCTAGTTTGGATTGCATCTCATTCAATTGATTTTTAATTTCTGCCTGATTAGCTCTAAATTCTGCAGTCATGAAGTCTCTTGAGTCCTTTATACTTTTTTCTAGAGCCACCAGTAGCTGTATAATAGTGCTTCTGAATTGGCTTTCTGACATTGAATTGTAATCCAGATTTTGTAACTCTGTGGGAGAGAGGACTGTTTCTGATTCTTTCTTTTGAGGTGAGGTTTTCCTTCTAGTCATTTTGCTCAGTGCAGAGTGGCCAAAAGCAAGTTGTATTGGGAAAAAGAGAAAAAGAGAGGAGAGAAAGAAGGAAAGAAAAGAGAAAGAGAAAAAAAAAAGGGAAGAAAAAAAAAGAAAAAAAAAAAAGAAGAAAAAGAGAAAGAAAAAGAAAGGAGAAAAAAAGGGGGTGGGGGAAGGAAACAAATCAAAAAGCAAAACAAAACAAAACAAAACAAAAAAAACAAAACAAAAAAAGAACCACCGGGGAGTATCTTCTGATTCTGTATACTTTAAGTCCCTTGGCTTCTCCTGGAAGTTGTCAGTCTAGCTGGTGTTCTGGGGGAGGGGCCTGTTGTGCTGATTTTCAGGTGTTAGCAGTTGGGGGAGCTGCTGTGCCCCAGCCTGGTGCAGGGCTCAG
The DNA here is from genome assembly GCF_048164855.1 of Canis lupus baileyi. Classification (NCBI taxonomy): domain Eukaryota; kingdom Metazoa; phylum Chordata; class Mammalia; order Carnivora; family Canidae; genus Canis; species Canis lupus. Next base: position 36,373,046 of record NC_132845.1, on the reverse strand, counting down.
TGGGGGTTGTTTACCCCGTGAGGCCGCAGGAGGAACAGCCCCAGTGGCGGGGCCAGCTCTGGAAACCTGGATTCAGCTCCGGCGGGAACTCCGTCTGCAGGGCCTGGAGGCTCTGGGGCGGGGCCGCTGATCTGCTCAGCTGGGGCAGGAGCTTCCTTGCTGTCCTGGGCCCTCCCGGCCTCTGCCTGTCCCGGGGGGAGGCCGGATCCTGGGCTGTGTCCCGGCGCCCTGTGCTTCGGAGCCTGCGCTGGTGGATTCGCGCTCCCGGGCCGCCGCCTCGCAGCCCCCTCCGCGGAGCTGCCGCCTGAGTCCCTCCGAGCTGCTCCTGGAACCGCGCAGCCCCCTCCGCACGGAGCCTCTTCCTCTGCCCGAGCCCCCCGAGCTGCTCCCGGGGCCGCGCAGCCCCCTCCGCGGAGCCGCCGCCCGAGCCCCTCCTGGCTGCTTCGGTCCCGCCGGGTCCCGCCGTGCGCGCTGCAGCCCTTAGGGAGCTCGGCGCACTCTCCTGGGCGCGCAGTTGCTGTTACTGTCCCGGGGAGCCCGAAGGCATCCTCGCCCTCCTGGGTCCTGCTCCAACTCCCCACGAGCCCCTTTCCGCCCGGGAAGGTCGGTGCAGCTCCTGCTTCTCCGGGACGGGGCTCTCCTGTCCTGGGGACACTCGCCCCGGCCTCAGCCCGGCTCCTCGCGGGGCCCCTCCCCCTTGGAGGCCTTTGTTTCTTTACTTCTTTTTCCCCTTCTTCCTACCTTGATAGAAGCGCGAACTCTTCTCACTGTTGCATTCCAGGTGTTCTCTCTTTAATTCTCAGGCCGAATTCATAGATTTTCAGGATGATTGGAAGGTTTTCTAGGTAATTTGGTGGAGACAGGTGATTTGGAGACCCTACTCTTCCGCCATCTTGCTCCTCCCCCCCCCCCCCTTTAGTATTTCTTGCAGAGCTGGCTTCGTGGTCATGAACTCCTTTAGCTTTTGTTTGTTGGGAAATTATTTCCTCTTCTAATGTGAATGACAGCCTTATTGGATAGAGTATTCTTGGCTACAGATTTTTCCCATTCAGCACATTGAATACATCTTGCCACTCTCCTTTGGCTGCCAAGTTTCTGTTGAAAGATCTGCAGCTGGCCTTATAGGTCTTCCCTTGTAAGTTAAGGACTCCTTTTGCTGCTTTTAGGATTTTTTTCTTTATGAATATATTTGGCAAATTTAATTACAATATGTCTTGGTGTGCCTTGGCCTTTGTTGACTTTGATGAGAGTTCTTATATTCCTGGATCTGGATGTCTATTTCCTTCTCCAGTTTAGGGAAGTTTTCAGCTGTTATTTCCTCAAATAAATTTTCTGCCCCTTTGTCTCTCTTCTTCTTCTGGGACTCATATAATACAATGTTATTATGTTTGATAGTGTTTGACTTCCCTAAATCTATTCTCATGTTCCATAATTCTTTCTTTTACTCAGCTTCATTATTTTCCATTAATTTTTCCTTTATATGACTTATTCATTCCTCCGCTTCTTCCAGCCTTGTGTTCATTGCATCACGTCTGTGTCCAATTTCAGTTATTTCATTTTTTCATTTGAGTGATTCTTTTTTTAACACTTCTATCTCTGCAGTAAGGGCCTTCCTTTCTTTTCTCAAGCCCAGTGAGTATTCTCATGGTTTTTGCTTTAAATTCTCCATCAGCCATGTTATTTGTATCTCTCCTTCTCTTAGATATCTATCCGTGGCCTTATCTTGTTCTTTCATTTGAAATAAATTCTTCTTGGAATTTTGTCTGTATCTGCCTTCTTCAGTGTGTTAGGAAAGCCCATTATGCTTCCTGTTCCTGAGAATAATGACTTTATGGAAAAGAGGTCATATTGTGTCCTGGGCCTGGTGCTTCAGGGAGTATCTATGGTATGTGCTTCAGGTGCTCTGCTGTTGTGTTTTGGCTGCACTATCCTTCAGATAGTTGTCTGCAGAGGCTCTCCTTGCCTGCAACGGGCAGTGTTTGGTCCCTGGCCAGAATGTGGTGAGTTTTATCTAGGGGTGTGCTCTGGTTTACTTGTGAAATGAGTCCTGATACTACCACTAGAACTGAAGCTCTGCAGAATTCTCCGTTCAGGAGTTGTGGTGTAGGCAGTGGTTTTTGTTGGTCATCTGTGGAAGGGGCTCTGCATGCTGGGACTGAGGCCAACTGGAGCAAAAAGGATGGGACCACCTGAGTCAAGGTTGTGAGACTTGATGTAAGCAGGCTAGGCAGCTAGTGTTGGCACTGTGCTGCTTAGCACAGGTGGTTCTGTTTATGCTGAGCTGAGGGGCAAGGGAGCCAGCCAGCAGCCTTGTCACTGGAGAGGCACTTTCATGCATGATGCTGCTTAGGGAAGCACTCTGAGAAGAGTAAATAATTTCCCCAGTGTGTGTCCCAGGTGTTTTTCAGATTGCTATTTCCACATTATCTGTCTCCCAGTTGTTTGCCTGCCTTCTCTTCAGGAGCAGTGCAGCACACTTGGGGCTGCATCCCAGCCAATCCTGCTGACTTTTGAAACTCCAAGCTCTGAGATTATTGTGTGGGCAGGGGCCTGTGCCAGTCTTCTGGGGGAAGGCTCCACCGTGCCAAATTGAAGCAAGCTTGAACACAAAAGGCAGTTGCATGAGAGCACAGGGGCATGTGACTTGGTTTAAACAAGTTAGGTAGCCATTGTCAGAGCCTAGCCGATTTTCCACAGGTGGTTCTGTGTTTATGTTATGAGGCAGGGAAATGGCACTGGCTGGCTTCTCTGTCCCAGAAAGGCATCTTCCTGAATTCTGTCTCTCAGGGATGCTTGCCAAGAAGAGTGAATAATGTATCCTAAGCATTTGTCAGATCACTTTTTCCATGCCTTGGGTTGTTTGCATGCCTTCTTTACAGGAATAGGGCAGCACCCTCAGGGCTCTATCCTAGCCAAGCCCACCAACCTTTAAAATTTCAGTCTTTAATCTCCAGTAGTTGCAAGAACTCATGATAATCAGCCAATAGCTTTGGGAAAATGTTCTCCTAGTGTGCTCCTCTCTCTTTCACCCTTCTCCATGACCACTGCTTCCTCCTCTCCACAGCTCCCATGATCCATTTCTCTTCCAAACCATCTGCACTTCCTACCTTCCTCAATGTGCCTTTTTCTCTCTCTTTAGTTGTGGAGTTTTTCTGTCAGTCTTCAGGTTGATTTCTGGTGTATTTAGAATGATTTGTTAACTAAATACACAAGGGATAAGACAAACCTAGTCTTTCTTCTCCACAACCATCTTAAGGATATACCTTTTATGTTTTTGATGTCACCATTTACATCTCATGTTGTGTATCCATTAAATTGTTGAAGCTATAGCTATTTTTAATAATTTTGTCCTTTAACCTTGATATTAGGATTATGTAGTTAATACCTAACATCATAACAATACTGTATTAGGGTACTCTGAACCTGACTATATACTTACCTTTACCAGTGTGTTGTAACTTTCCATATTTTTTCAAGTTACTAAGTAGCATCTTTCTGTTTTAGTTTGAAGAAGACTTCCACTCAGCATTTCTTATAAGGCAGGTTTATTGGTATTGAATTCCCTCAGCTTTTGTTTATTAAGGAGTCTTTCTATGCAGTTTTATTTACTTAATTTTTTTACTTTTTAAGTAAACTCCATACTCTGTATGGAACTTCACTCATGATCCTGTGATCAAGAGTTACATGCTCTACCAACTAAGTCAGCCAGGAACCCCTGTTAAGGAGTCTTTTTTCCACTTCATTTCTGAAGGATGGCTTTTTGGGTAAGCAATCTTGGTTGGCAGTTTCTTTCAGCACTTCGAATACATATTTGGTTTTCTCTTCACAAGGTTTCTGTTGAGAATCCACTAGTAGCTTTATGAGGGTTCCTCTGTATGACAGAATATTTTTCTTTTGCTGCTTTTAGAATGTCCTCTTTGTCTTTGATTTTAGACAGTTTTATTATCTGTCTTGAATATCATTTTTTTTACAATACACATTTTCTTTATTCATAAATGAATCGGACTCTAACAGAGTCTATCTTGGCTTCCTTCTCTTCCGTCTCCCTTCTCTTAATACCTTCCTTGAGCTTCCTGGGATCACCCCAAGTATACTTCTGTTCACATTCCTTGGACTGCATCATGTCTCCCAAAAGAATGTTGTTTTCTTCCTAAACTGGAACATCTACTCAGCACTATTCCATGTTTGTTCCCTGGGTGGAAGTCTACGGTCTCCTTTCTCTTCACATCCCAGAGCTCCTTCTCTTGTTCCAAAAAGATGACCAGATCTGGCTTTCATACAAGAAGACCCAAGAAGAGGAGGTGTCCGTAGTTCTCTAACATCACATCCCTGTACAGTTCCCGCTGAGTGTGGTTCCGGCATCCCCACTCCTCCTGAGAGAATTCTATGGCCACATCCCTGAATGTCAGCAGTCCCTGAGAACTGGCCATTTCTTCTTCTTTCACTTTGTCCTCTAGATTTCTTTCTCAGAAGAGATTCATGGAGAAATCACCTTGAATATCATTTTGGGTTGAAAGTGTGATGTTACCTATTAGCTTCATGATTTTGGATGTCCAAATCTCTCCCAGGTTTAGAAAGTTGCCAGCCATTATTTCTTTGTATAAGCTTTCTACCCTTCTCTCTCTCTCTCTTTCTGGGATTCCAGTAATGAATATATTATTTATTTTGATGGTGTTCCGTAGGCTCTATTCATTCTTTTTCATTATTCTCAGTTGATCTGTCTTCTAGTTTATGTATACTTTTTTCTGTTTCATGCAGTCAGCCATTGAAACTCTATTAAATTCTCCAGTTAGGTCATTATATTCTTCAGTTCCAAAATTTCTGTTTGGTTCTTTTTTATGTTTTCTATCTCTGTTGAACTTCTAATTTTGTTCTTATATTGTTTTCCTGGTATTATTAAATTATTTATCTGTGCTCTTTTGTAGCTCTCTGCCCATATTTAGAACAATTATCTTGAATTTTTGTAGGGTAATTTCTGGATCTCCATTTCTTTGCGCCCCAGTACTGGAGATTTACTGTAATTCCTTTGATGGAGTCATGTTTCCCAGATTCTTCATGATCCCTATAATCTTGCATGTGTTTGCACATTTGCAAAAGCAGTCATCTCTTTCAGACTTTAAAGGAAACTTTTCACCCATGTGTGGGAGCATGCTGGATCATGAATCTGGTGGTACAGGGTGCCAAGTGTGTGGTCATATGGTGGCACTGGGTTCTGGGGGATATGATCTCTTTGGCTCAGGCCAATGGCCTTCACAGCATTGACAACTGTGTGGTCCTTGGTTAGCACTGGAGGAGGTTTGCAGGAGGTTTGCTTGGGGTCCTCAGAAGCACCTCCAGTCCAGTAGCTAGGGACCAGAGTAAGCAGCAGTGGTGGCCAGGGCCAGTGGTGTGCACACACTTGGCTGGAGGGGCCAGCTTCAGGTATCCATGTAGTGGCAGGGGATAGTTTTCTTTTGGGGGGAGGGAGGGATGAGACAGTTTAATTGAGAAATAAGCTTTGGACAGCCTCCTGATCAGAAGAGAGCCTTTCTTGGGGTAAAAGGCCATTATGGAAGCTAAGGCCACCAAGTGGGGAGGGAACAGCATGGGAGATGGTACCAGGAGTGCCTGTGCTCAGCAGGTACTGACAGAGCCTGGAGTGATGAGTGGAGTGGCTTTCTCCGGTAAGGGTATTTGCATTTGCATTTTCCACTCAGGGCTATCAAGATTCCAGCGATGCACAGGAGTCCTCCAAAAATCATCCCACCCAGCTGCAGGCTTTCCCAGTCATAGTATAAGGGACTGTCTTTATCAACCAGGTCACTGGCTTCCAAGGCAGGCCTGCCAGTGTGAAGAGCAGGTCCTGCATCACTCTCTTCATGATACAGCTGCAGAGGGGGACTGAGAGCAGAACGCAGTCTGGAAAGGCTGCACACACATAGTGATGGAGGCCAAAGCAGGTGGCAAAGGCCAAGGTCAACTATGGACTTATTGGTAGCTGCAGAGGCCCTGGATGCTCACATGCCCTCTTGTAGCTCCCCTGGGTGTGCATACTGTAGCAGATGTTGATGATGAGGGGCTGGTCTGGGGTCATGCAGATGCACAACTGGAGGGACTAGTGACAGGTGGGCACAGTGAGGCTGGCCAGTGACAGAAGGCAGAACTAATTTGGGCCCACAAGCAACTGTGAGGGCCTGTGTTGGTATACTCACCCATGGCTGTATGTGCACTTCTCCCTGGGGCATATGTGCTGTTGTAGAGGTGGGTTACACCAGTGGGTGGACATGCACAGCCAGAGGGGCTGTAAGCATGAGCTTGGCAGTGAGGATTTATGGGGGGAATCTCACGTGGCATCTTCTACTCATGTAGCCATAGAGGGCTTGGATGACTTCTGACGTGGTTCCTGAGGTAGAGTGAAAAAGTGGGGAGGAAGCAAGAAGGGACTCAGGTGGCTGGTTTTAGTGAACATGGATACCTGTGGGACAGAAAGCTGGCAAAATCTGCAGGGGGTCTGTGGTGGTTGCACTGGCTATTGGCTTTCTTGGTAGCAAAATGTACTGAGTTTGTCTGCAAAGTAGTTCTGTCAGAACTGCAATTATTCTCACTGTGACTTGTTAGTAATAGCCTCTGCTTGTCTTCCTTCTTCCTAACCAGCTGTCTGTATCTCAGCTTTGCCAGTCTGGGTGGGGTGAAAACAAAGGGAAACCTTTGCACAGTGCCGTGAGAGAAGAGAAGCTGGTCCCTCACTTCAGTATTGCTTTCCTGGTAAGAAGAATTTTTTCTAGCTGAGAAGTTAGTTCTTGGTGCTGAATAATGGTGGCTTGTGCAATAGGATCATGAAGACAGAATGAAGCTGCCTTCTTTCTCTTTTCAAGATTTTTTGTTCCATTGTGTTGCTTAAACTTCTTAAGTGGACTTTGGAGGTCTCCCAGAGATATTAATTGGGGTTTTTGTATATTTTTTATTGGAGTTCGATTTGCCAACATATAGTATAACACCCAGGGCTCATCAAGTGCTCCCCTCAGTGCTCGTCACCCAGTCGCCCCATTCATTATTGCTTTCCTGGTGAGAAGAACTCTTTCTAGCTGAGAAGTGCTATTCTTTATCATTTCATTTTTGTAGAAATTCTATAATCAAATTGTTATGGTCCACAGACGTGTGTGCACATACACATCACAAAGAGTGGGATTTTTAATTGAGTTTTATGAATAATGAGTATTATTTCTTTCCACTTATTCAGATTTTTTTATTAATTTACCTCACTAGTGTTTTATAGTTGTCTTCATAGAGGTCTTGTGCATTTTTGGAGATTTGTCCCTAGGTGCTATATGTTTAAGCTATTTTAAGTATAATATATTATTATTTTCTTTGCCCTGATATACAGATACAAAGTTGATTTTATGTATTTACTATACCAGAAATTTGGCTGAGCTCATGTTTTAGTTCTCATAATTTAACTATAGATCTTTTGAAATTTCTACATAGAAAATGATATCATCTATGAATAATGATAGACTTGTTTTTGTTTCTAAATATACACTCTAAAACAAATTTAATCTCTTTTAAAAAACTTTCTGTAAGGGCTAGAATTTTATTTTAAGAGTTTTAAGAGTTTTATTTTTTTAATAGAACTCAATACTGTATTCATAACTAGGACAGGCACAATGACAGAAGATTCTGCTTTACTGAATCAAAGAGAATTAAAGGTAGAGAAAGTTCAGTACCTGGGACACCTTACTGGAGTTGCAGCTTGTTTTGGCAGTGTGGAAACAGTTTTATCCTAAAAATGTGAGATTTGTGTAGTTGGATATATCTAATTATAACATTATAGGAGAATTCTTGCCATTTTTGGGAGATGTGGCATTTTTTTTCTTGCTATATTCTTCCCTTGGAGCTATGGAATCAACTTTATAATTTCAGGCTTTCTTTGAAACAGGGGTCAATTTTGTAGACTAGAGGTCAGAGGCAAGGGGTTAAACAAAAGGAAGATGTCAGTAAATATCAACCAGCATCTTGGAGAGTAGGGACATTTTTGCAGGATTTTATCTACTTGCCTTTGCCCAAGAGCAGCATTCAGATTGACATTTTTAGTTAGAGACTATTCTAGATGTCATTAGCTAGTTATATGTGATCTTAGGATGTTATTCAGACTTCAATAGCAACCTTGATAAAAACCTGTTTTCTTTCTTCCTCCCTTCATTTCATTCCTTTCTTTTTTCTTTTATAGTTATTTTCCATTCTCTGAGGGCACTATCAGAAAAATACTGATAAAGCAGAGGAGGCCGAACTTTTAATGGTCTTGGACAAGAACTGCCCTAATGATGATGTTTTGTTTCAATCACACTAAATGGGGCCAAGGTAAACAAGAATAGAGTTTTACATTAACTAGTGTTTTAAAAGATTAAGAGTCTTTTGGGAACCAGAGGGATATTTAAATAGTTTCTTTTTGTAAAGTAAGTTGGCTAATCATAATTAACAAGAGAAAAATCTAAATTCTCCCAGGAAATTAAAAAAAAAAAACTACAAAGGTCTACACATCCTTCCAAGCCATGTTGCAATGAGAAAAACCTTATGATAAGTTCAGTGGATTGAAGAGATACAAACAAACCTGGGTCCTTGTGCTGTCTATGATACATGATATTATCTCTGGATTGCTTACTTCTGAAGATTTCACTATTTTTTAAAAAATTTTTTAAATTAATTAATTAATTAATTTATGATAGAGAGAGAGAGAGAGAGAGGCAGAAACACAGGCAGAGGGAGAAGCAGGCTCCATGCACCGGGAGCCCGATGTGGGATTCGATTCCGGGTCTCCAGGATCGCGCCCTAGGCCAAAGGCAGGCGCTAAACCGCTGCGCCACCCAGGGATCCCCTGAAGATTTCAGTATTAGAAGAAGTAAACCTAGAACTTTTTAAGCATTTAAAAAGGTTTCTCAAACTCATAGCTAAATACTTTCCTCTTAAGAGCATACGATAGCATGCAAGGGACACCTGGGTGGCTCAGTCGGTTAAGCGTCTGCTTTTGGCTGGTCATGATCCCAGGGTGCTGGAATTTGCAAACCAGCATTGAGCTCCCTGGTCTGGAGGAGCCTGTTTCTCCTTCTCCCTCTGCCTGCCACTCCCCTTGCTCATGAACTCTCTCTCTCTCTCTCTCTCTCTCTCTCTCTCTCTCTCTCCGTCAAGTGGCTGGATAAAATTATTAAAAAAAAAATAAAGAAAAGGAACATAGAGAAGAGTTCAAGTGTTCACCCTAGGCTCATCTCCTCCCATGAACACAACTAGGTAACTATCAAAACATTCTAAATACCCCAGAAATTGATCTGAAGACTGACAGAACAAACTCCACAACTAAAGGGAGAGAAGAGACCATATCAAAGAAAGTAGGAAGTGTGGAGATGTGTTTTAGGAGAGAAACAGATTGTGAGTGCTGTGGAGGGGAGGGAGCCATGGTCACCAAGAAGGGAAAGAGAAAGAGGATCACAGAGGAATGCATAGGAGAACATTTCCTCAAAGCCATTGTCTTGGATATGAGAGGGGCTTGATTTTATGAATCTTGCAACCAACTGGGCTTAAAGCCTAGACTTTTAAAGGTCAATAGGCAAAAATAAATAAATAAATAAATAAATAATAAATAAATAAATAAATAAATAAATAAATAAAAAAGGTCAATAGGCTTGGCTGGGATAGAACCTGGAGGGCACTGCACTTCTCCTAAGGAGAAAGCAGACAAACAACCCAGGAATAGATAGCATGAAAACAGTGATCTGAAGAACACCCGGGGCACACAAGAGGAGATTATTTGCTCTTCTTGAAGCTAGTCTTTGGGAGACAGCATTCACAGAGAGCCTCCCTGGGAACAAAGGAGCTGGTGGGCACCATTTCCCTTCCCTAACTCTCAGCATAAGCAGAGCCACTAGAGAGAAGCAGCACAGTGCTAACACTGGCTGCCTAGTTCTCTTACACTAAGCTCTACCCCTGTGCACTCTGGTGGGACTGCCCTTCTCTGTCAGGCTTGCCTCAGTCCTGGAGTGGTAGGCTTCTCACCAAGAAGAAAGCACAAACCCTTGCCCATGCCACATCTCCCAACCAGAGAGTTATGCACGGCCTCAGTTCTGGTGGAAAGGGTGTCAGCTCTCATTTCATAAGCAGACCAGAGCACACCTAATTAAAACTGGCCACAAACATGCCAGGAACCAAACACTGCCACAGCAGGCAAAGAGAGCCTCTGCAGATGACAAAAGGACAAAGCAGACAAAATACAGCAGCAGAGTGCATGCAGCATACATGAGACATTCCCTGAAGCACCAGGCCCTAGACACTACATGACTTCTTTGTCCCAAAGCAATTACTCTCAGGAGCAAGAAACATAATAAGCTTTTCTAACACAGAGAAAACAGAGACTTAGGCAAAATGCAAAGATGGAGGAATTTTTCCCAAATGGAAAAATAAGATAAGGCTATGGACAGAGATCTAAGTGAAACAGATAAAAGTAACGTGCCTGATGGAGAATTTAAAACAACAATCATAAGAATACTCACTGGTCTTGAGAAAAGAATGGAAGGCATCAGTGACACCCTTACCACAGAGATAAAAGAGTTGAAAAACAACCAATCAGGGATGAAGAATGCAACAGACAAGATTGGAAACATATTTGATGCAATGAAAAAACAGGCTGGAAGAAGCAAAGGAATGAATTAGTAACATAGAAGACAAAACAATGGAAAATAATGAATCTGAACGAAATATAGAAAGCAGATTATGCAGCCTGCACATAGATTTAGGGAACTCAGTGACTCATTCAAATGTGAGTCATATTAATAGGAGTCCTAGAAAAATAAGAGAGAGAAAGGGGGTGGAAATTTTACGTGAAGAAATAATAGCTGAAAACTTCCCTAAACTGGGGAGGACACAGACATCCAGATGAGGAGGCACAGAGAACTCCCACCAAAATCAACAAAAGCAGGCCAACACCAATTCATATCATTGTAAAATTTGCAAAATACAGTCATAGAAAAAGAATCTTAAAAGCAGCAAAACAGAAGAAGCCCCGGGTTTACAAGGGAAGACCTATAAGGCCAGCTGCAGATCTCTCAACAGAAACTTGGCAATTCAGAAGGGAATAGCATGATATATTCAATGTGCTGAATGGGAAAAATCTGCAGCCAAGAATACTCTATCCAGCAAGGCTATCATTCAGAACAGAAGGCGAGAAATAGTTTCCTAACAAACGATATTGCCAGCCCTGCAAGGAATATTAAAGGGGACTCTGTGAGTTAGGAAAGACCAAAAGTGACAAGGACAAAAAAGGATCAGAGAAAATCTCCATGAACAATAAGAAAACAAGTAATAAAGTGACAATAAATATGTATCAATTATTACTTTGAATGTAAATGAAATAAATCCTGCAACCAAAAAACATAAGCTCCCTGTGGGGAGCCTGATATGGGACTTGAGCCCAGGACCCTGGGATCATGACCTGAGCCTAAGGCAGATACTCAACCACTGAGCCACCCAGTTGCCCCTAATAGAGGACTTTAACACTTCACTCACATGGATGGATAGATCATCTAAATAGAAAATCAACAAGGAAACAGTGGCTTTGAATGACACACTGGACCAGATGGACTAATAAATATATTCAGAACATCCCATCCTATAGCAGAAGAATACACACTCTTTTTAAGTGTACATGAGACATTCTTCAGAATAGATCACTAGATCAGGGCTCAACTAATAAAAAAAAGACTGAGATCATACCATGCATATTTTCTGACTATAGCACTGTGAAACCAGAAATAAATCATAAGAAAATATTTGAAAAGGCCACAAATGTTACACAACATGCTATGAAACAATGATTGGGTCAACCAGGAAATTAAAACCTGCATGAAAACAAATAAAAATGAGAACTCGACAATCCAAAACTTTTGGGATGCAGTAAATGCAGTCCTAAAAGGGAAATATAAAGCACTATAGGCCTACCTCAAGAGGCAAGAAAAATATCAAATACACAACCTAGCCCTAAAAAGCTATAAAAATAACAAATGAAACCTAAAGCCAGTGGAAAAAGAGACATGATAAAGATTAGAGCAGAAAGAAATGATATAGAAACTTAAAAAGCAATAGAACAAATCAGTGAAACCAGGAGCTGGTTATTTGAAAAAACTAATAAAAGTGATAATCATCTAGCCAGACTTAACAAAAAGGAAAGAGAAAGGATAAAATCACAAGTGAGAAAGAAGAAATAACAACAACACCACAGAAATACAAACAATTATAAGAGAATACTATGAAAAACTATATGCCAACAAATTGGACAACCTGGAAAAAATGAATCAATTCCTAGAAACACATGAACTACCGAAACTGAGACAGGAAAATATATAAAACTTGAATAGACTGATAACCAGCAAAGAAATTGAATCAGTAATCAAAAAACTCCCAACAAACAAAAGTCGAGGACTTCACAGGTGAATTCTACCAGACATTTAAGGGAGAGTTAATACTTATTCTTCCCAAACTATTGTAAAAAATAGAAAGAAAACTTCTGAATTCATTCTGAGGCCAGGATTACCCTGATACTACAACCAGATAAAGACTTCATTTAAAAAAGAAAGGAACTACAGGCCAATATCCCTAATGAACATAGATGCAAAAATTCTCCGTAAAATACTAGCAAACTGAATCCAACAGCACATTAAAAGAATCATTCACCACAATCAAGTGGGATTTATTCCTGTAAAGCAATGGATGTTCAATATTTGCAAATCAATCAACATTAGATACCACATTAATAAAAGAAAGGATAAGATCCTTTCATATCATCCTCTCATATGATCCTTTCAATAGATGCAGTAAAAGCATTTGACAAAGTACAGCATCCATTCGTGATTTAAAAAACTCTCAACAAAGTAGGGTTAGAGAGAATATACCTCAACATAATAAATGCCATATCTGAAAAACCCATAGCTAATGTAATCCTCAATGGGGAAAACTGAGAGCTTTTTCTATGGTCAGAAACAAGACAGGGATGTCTACTCTCTTCTAACATAGTACTAGAAGTCCTAGCCACAGCAATCAGACAAGAAAAAGAAAAAGCATTCAAAGCAGCAAGGAAGAAGTCAAATTTTCACCATTTGCAGATGACATGATACTCTAGGTAGAAAACCCAAAAGACTCCACTAAAAATTGCTGGAACTCAGCAATTCAGTAAGGTTGCAGGAATCAAAATCAGTGTACAGAGACCTGTTACATTTCAGTATATCAATAATGAAGCAGCAGAAAGAAAAATGAAGGAACCCATCCCATTTATAATTGCAGCAAAAACAGTAAGATACTTGGGAATAAACCTAAACAAAGAGGTGAAAGACCTGTACTCTGAGAACTGTAAAATAACACTGATGAAAGGAATTGAAGATGACACAAAGAAATGGAAAGACATGCCATGCTCATGGATTGGAAGAAGAAATATTGTTAAAATGTCTATACTACCCAAAGTAATCCATACATGTAATGCAATCCCTATCAATCTACCAACAGCATTTTTCACAGAGCTAGAACAAACAGTCCTAAAATTTGTATGGAACCACAAAAGGCCCCAAATAGCCAAAGCAACCTTGAGAAGGAAAAGCAAAGCTGGAGGCATCACAATTCTGACTTCAAGTTACATTACAAAGCTGTAGTGAACAAGACAGTATGGTACTGGCACAAAAAACAGACACAGATCAGTAAAACAGAATAGAAAACTCAGAAAAGAACCCACTATTATATGATCAATTGATTTTTAAAAAGATTTTATTTATTTATTCATGAGAGATAAAGAGAGAGAGGCAGAGACATAGGCAGAGGGAGAAGCAGACTCCCTGAAAGGAGCCTGATGTGGGATTTGATCCCAGGACCCCAGGATCATGCCGTGAGCCGAAGGCACATGCTCAACTACTGAGCCATGCAGATGCCCCCTTTCCATTCATGATTATTTAAATCGAAAAAAAATTAATTTAGGAAAATGAGATTTTTGTACTCAAAGGAGTTTTTGGCATACATAATCAATGTCAAAAGACCTGCATTTATAGTCAATTGATTTTTGACAAAGCAGGAAAGAACATCCAATGGGAAAATGACAGTCTCTTCAACAAATGGTGTTGAATGCAAAAGAATGAAATTGGACTGCTCTCTTATACCATACACAAGAATAAATTCAAAATGGATTAAAGACCTCAGTGTGAGACAGGAAACCATCAAAATCCTAAAGGAGGAGACAGGCAGTAACTTCTTTGATATGAGCTATAGCAACTTCTTTCTAGGTATGTCTCCTGAAACAAGGGAAACAAAAGCAAAAAAAAAAAAAAAACTACTAGGACATCATCAAAATAAAAAAGCTCTGTATAGCAAAGGAAACAACAAAACTAAAAGGCAACCTATGGAATGGGAGAAAATATTTGCAAATGATATATCGGGTAAAGAGTTAGTATCCAAAATCTATAAGGAACTTCTACAACTCAATACCCAAAAAACAGATAATCCAGTTAAAAAATGGGCAGTAGACATCAATTGACATTTTCCCAAAGAAGACATCCAGATGGCCAACAGACACATGAAAAGATGCTCAACATCATTTATCATGAGGGAAATACAAATAAAAACTACAATGAAATATCACCTCACACCTGTCAGAATGTCTAAAATCAACAACACAAGAAACAATAAGAGTTGGTGAGGATGTGGAGAAAGGGGAACCCTCTTGCACTGTTGGTGGGAATGCAAACTGGTGCAGCCACTGTGGAAAACAAGTTGGAGTTTCCTCAAAAAGTTAAAAATAGAGCTGCCCTAGGATCCAGCAATTGTACTGTGAGGTATTTACATAAAGCATAAAAAATACTAAATCAAAAAGGATACATGCTCCCTGATGTTTATAGCAGCATTATCTACAATAGTCAAATTATGGAAACAGCCCAAATATCCATTGTCTGATGAATGAGTAAGGAAGGTGTGGGATAGATAGATAGATAGATAGATAGATAGATAGATAGATAGAGACATATAGATATATGTACACAATGGAATATTATATAGCCATCAAAAATAATGAAATCTTGCCATTTGCAATGACATGGAGGGAGCTAGAGAGAGTACGATCCTAACCAGAATAAGTCAGAGAAAGACAAACATCATATGATTTCACTCATATGTGGAATTTAAGAGACAAAACAAAAGGGAAAAGGGAGGGAGAGAGAGAGAGAGAGAGAGAGAGAAGAGAGGCAAACCAAGAAACAGACTCTTAACTATAGAGAATAAACTCATGGTTACTAGAGGGGAGATGTGGGGGGGGGGATGGATTAAATAGGCGATGGGAATTAAAGAAGGGCACTTGTGATGAGCACCAGGTGCTGTATGGAAGTGTTCAATCATTATATTGTACATCTGAAACTAAGATTACACCGTATGTTGACTAAGTGGAATTTAAATAAAAAGTTTTTAAGAAGGATTATAGTCAGTATTGTATAACTGTGTTCATTGAGCATTTATTTATTATTTACTTTCTATATGCTGGGCATTGTGTAACACCTAAAGATACAAAGAAGGTTGTTCTGAGTTTCTGAAGTGCACCTGCCTTGTCTCTTTAACTTTTGGAAGGCTGTGATGGAAGAGATATTCCTTTGTCATATCAGTCCTTTTGTGGTTGCAGAGAAAAACAGAGTTCTGTGAGTTTGGGAATTTTAAAGAGAGGTTACTTATTCTTGTCACAAGCATTCTTTTGTGTAGTAACAAGGAATTGACATACCATAGTGGTAAGGAGTATGGACTCTGGAGTCATAGAGGTTCAAATTCTGGCTCTACCATATACGACTGAAAGATCTTATTAGTAAGTTAACCTGCTAAACCTCAGTTTCTTCATCTATAAAATGGGAATAACAATAGTACCTACCTCATGGAGCTCTTGTGTGGATTAAATGATGTAATGTATACAAAACACTCAACAATGTCCCTTTGAGTTAAGTGCTCAAAATATGAGACATTATTATTACTGTTATTTAGAAACATAGACACATAATTGTCTACATGCATGAGAGAAGAGATGGATCATGGATCATTCTAGAAAATGGAGATAGAGTGCATCAGGGAAAACTTCATGGAACAGCTATACTTAGCAGCACCAATCTGATATTGGGCCAATTTGACTATCAGGATCAGGGATCTAAATAAAAATCTGTTTATCCCCATTCCATGCTAGCCATCAACTAAGCTATTGGCTGTAGTGAGTGATGCACATCCCAGGGAGCTGGAGACCAGGCCTGAGACTCATGATGTCATGTCCTCAGTGCTGTGGCATCAGTATTAGAGGGATCAATCACCAAGCTTTCTGCCACGTGTCTATGTTTTGTACTTACTGATGGTGTCTATATGAAATGTGAGTTACACTCTGTCTCCTCAAAGAAGGAAGGTCCTTAACTGGAGCTGCTCTATCACTCACAGTCCCTTGGGAACCCATATTTTTGTAATTTTAAGAACCTGCCCTTGAAAAACTATGCTTAATAATAACTCCAGTAGTGTGTAGGAGAGGAGTTGATTCTTAAACCTTAATTACATATATAATCATTGGGCCACATTTTTTCATGAAAAGCAGGGAAGTCTAAGCAAATCTACATTCCCTTGGTGTTTAACACTCTTGACTTTTAATGAAGTCCCTCAGGCTTTCAGGTCAATTTAAACAAAGAGAAAATCATGAAACTTTTAAACAATGACTCACAGAACTCATTAAATTAATTATCTAATTCCAACCCTCTCCAGTTTACCAGTGTGTTTTGAGATAATCAGTTCTTAAAAGCTGTCCACCCTGCTCTCTTCTTAGACCAAGGTATTCCAGGTTGGGAGGCAGAAATACTTGGAAAAGATCCCCACCCCCCGACAATCTTCACTGTTTGTACAACCTTCCCTTTCTGTTCCCTAAGCATGAGGTAAGGATGTTCTGGATGATTATGACATTATCCCCTTAGGGTAGAGGTAAGTAGTTGTGGGATTTCTTCAGCAGTTCAGCGGTGTCAGAGCTCTGAGATGCCTTCTCAGCAAGTCTTTGGATCTTTCTTATTGGTTGTAAGATTGCTGTAGTAGCTCCACACGTTAAAAAAAAATCCCTTGAACAAGTATATACACAAAAGCAGAAATGGAGATGGAAGGTCTAGCCACATTCCTCATCAGGGAGAAAAATCTTCCTAGAATTCCTCCAGGAGACCCCCTCCTACTGTCTCAGCTGCAAGTAGGTATATCCCACATACACAGCTTTGGCACATGACTCATCAACGTAATTTTATCATTTTTTTGTATATTCTTTAATTGGAATTTGATTTGCCAATATATAGTATAACACCCAGTGAACTTTTATCATTTTATGAAAACTTCAACATCAAAACATCCTAATTTCTTGACCTCCATTTTCCTTTGGCCACTCCATCCCTGACCACATATTGCTCTTCATCATGATCCATCTCCAAAATGGTGAATGTTGATAATGAAAGCCTAAAGAATGCCTAGTCCTCTCCCTCTTACTACCATCTCACCTAGGGGCTGATCATGACATCCCGATCACTGTGCCTTTGTTTCCACTTGTCCTCAAGGTTTAACAGTGCCCTGCAATTTATACCTTTGCCCCTCTCCAGTTGAGACACCTGCTGTGTGACAATGAACCCTCTATCTGTAGCATCCTCAACCCTCTTGTCTCATAGTCTTTCTGTGACATCTGCCCAGCATGGATTAGTCTAACCATCTGGCCCATCCACTCCCATTTGGACTCATAGAGAACATAACACAAACATGCAGATTGGTGTCACTTCAAAAATATGGTGTCAGTTCTCCACTGCACTGCTTGGCAATTCTCATAACCACCAGAAGTCAGCTTTTACTCTTATTTTCAATAGCTATTCAAAATATTTACTTCTCTCCTTAGCCCCCAAACATCAGAACTATTTCCTATCTCTTGGCAGATAGGCTTGCTTCCATTTCACAGGAAAAGTAGGAACATCTTGTGTACTGAATAACAGTAATTATTCATACACATAATTATTTTTTTTAATTTTTTTAACTTTTATTTATTTATGATAGGCACACAGTGAGAGAGAGAGAGAGGCAGAGACACAGGCAGAGGGAGAAGCAGGCTCCATGCACCGGGAGCCTGACGTGGGATTCGATCCCGGATATCCAGGACCGCGCCCTGGGCCAAAGGCAGGCGCCAAACCGCTGCGCCACCCAGGGATCCCCATACACATAATTAATAAGATAATGTATCCACAAGAGTCTTCACTTGGTTATAGGGAAATTTTTGACACTTTTCTGAAAGAAGGTAATATACATTATATCTCTATCAGATCTCTCTCTCTCTCTCTCTGTATATCTATCTATAGTTGTCTGCAATTTACCATGAAATGCATAAAGAATAAGAAAGTTGCTAAATAAATAGATGAATAGACACAAGATAAAACAAATATTGTTATTGATAGATAGAAACTAGGTGGTAGATATCCAGATGTTCACTGTAAAAGTTATTTCAACTTTTCTGTATGTTTGACAATTTTCCTTGTAAAATATTGGAAACAATTTGTATTTTCAGAAATCAGAGATACCCATTTGAATATTATCCAAGGGTTACTGATTATTGAACAGCATGTAAAAGCAGATTTTAGGTTATATTTTATAGGACATATAGCACTAATTTCTGAAATAGGCTATCACAAAAATATCTCCTTTAGTTTATGAACAATGGAAGATCACCTTTCATTTGTAAGTTAGTTACTAGTTTTGTTTTTTTTTTTAGGATTTTATTTATTTATTCATGAGAGACACAGAAAGGGGCAGAGACACAGGCAGAGGGAGAAGTGGGCTCCATGCAGGGAGCCCAATGTGGAACTTAATCCCAGATCCCAGGATCACATCCTGAGCGGAAAGCAGAGCGCAACCGCGAGCCACCCAGGTGTCCACTAGTTAGTTTTCTAACAGGAAAGGTAACAGAATGATTGCAAATTTAAATGTTAACACAAGTCCCCATATTGGACAAAATGGTGGGTTCAATATTATTTTAAGGTCTTTGGTCCCCAACTTTTATTTAAAGATTTTTTTCTTAGGGTGCCTGGATGGCTCAGTTAGTTGAGCATCCAACTCTTGATTTTGGCTCAGGTCATGATCTCTCTCTCTCCATAAAATAGAAAGGAAGGGAGGAAGGAAAGAAGGAAGGAAGGAAGGAAGGAAGGAAGGAAGGAAGGAAGGAAGGAAGGAAGGAAGGAAGGAGAAAGAAAAAGAAGAAAGAAAGAAAAGAGAACAATGTTTTCTTAAATGGCTTTACTGTTTGGAATTCCACTTGATTTTACATCTGCATCAATAGCTCTTCCCTTCCTCCTGTTGTTTCAGAATTTCCTTCACATGGAGCTGCTAATTAGATAGGCTGTATTCTCAAAGTTATGCCCAGGAATGAAGTTTGTTAGCCCTGGATGAAAGAGATCAAGTTTAAGGAAAACTAACTGACAAATAAATGGAAGAGGGCAGCCCTGGTGACTCAGCGGTTTAGCGCTGCCTTCAGTCGGAGCGTGATCCTGGAGACCTGGGATCCAGTCCCATAGCGGGCTCCCTGCATGGAGCCTGCTTCTCCCTCTGCCTGTGTCTCTGCCTCCCCTCCTTGGTGTCTCTCATGAATAAATAAATAAAATAAAATAAATAAAAGGAAGAAAATGAGATTTTTAAGAGATGGGATGGGGGTGGCAAATAATATTCTGTCTTCACCAGTTGGGTCAGGTCTGGAAGCAATGAGTGAAGAGGCTCCTGGGAGAGGGTGGAGGAAGGGACAAGTTTGGAGAAAGAGAAGACAGGCAACACTTTACCAGATGGATCTAGAATGATAGCTAAGCCACCCTAAATTATTTGGAGAGTAAGAACACATAGAAATAGTTGACCTTCACATTTAGTTTTGCTCTTGAGAATCTGATTCTATGAGACATTGTGCATTGTGAGATCCCTTGGGTATTAGGAGTCATGGGTCATGTTAAGACAAAAAGGGACAGAATGGTCAGGAGGCCTCCCAGGCAATAATAACCTGTCCTTTCCCTCCTATGGGTGGACTTTTTGTAGAATGGAATAATTAGCTATTAGATCAAACTCCTTAATCTGTATCCTTGGGTTTTCTTCTTCTCATCTTCTATGTATACTTAGGAAAAACCTAAGGTTTTTTTTTTTTTAAGATTTTATTTATTTATTCATGAGAAACAGAGAGAGAGAGAGGCAGAGACATAGACAGAGGGAGAGGCAGGGTCCCTGCAGGGATCCTGATGCAGGACTCAATTCCAGGACTCAAGGTCACAACCTGAGCCAAAGGCAGACACTCAACCACTGAACCCAGGTGTCCCAAAATCTAAGTTTTTATATGGCAAGAAAAGTGGAAATGACTTAATTTCTCTTGCAAGTCTACACATTTGCAGGATATTCAGCCCTGCCCCCCGCCTTGACTCTAACAAGGCTCTAAGCAGTACATCACAGTGGTTAGGAGTCCAGAGCTGAGAGCCAGACCACCTGGATTCAAATTCCAGGTCTACCACCTACTGGCTGGGTGACCTTAGGCAAGATACTTAACCTCTCTATGCCTCAATTTCCTCTGCAAAATGGCAATGATAGTAGTACTTACCTCATTAGGGAGCTCTGAGGTTTAAAAGCACTCAGGTCAACAGTTGGCCATATAAAGGCTATCTGCTGTTGTTGTCTTTCTCCCCAGAAGATATACCTTGAATCCCTCAGTCCCATCACCATTTCTCTAGGGAAGAACTCGTCCAGAGTGAACAGTCTGAGGATTTTATTCCTATTATCTTAATCCTTCTCATCCTTCTGACCTAGAAGGACAGCAAGCATGGTGGTTAGGAGACTAGACCCTGGAGACCTATTGCCTGGGTTAAAAGCCTTACTTCATCCTCTGAGTGACCAACCACAAGAAAGTTATGTAACCTTCAATGCCTCAGTTTCCTTATCTGTGAAATGAGAATGTAATAATAATGATGGTACTGCACAAGAATGTAGTGAACGTTACATGAGATCATCCGTGTAAAGCCCCTAGAAGACTACTAGGCATATTGTGGGTTTTTCTTAAGATTTTATTTATTTATTAGAGAGAGTGTGTGGGAGGAGGAGCAGAGGGAGGGGGAGAGAATCTCAAGCAGACTCCCTGCTGAGCAGGGCCCCATCCCATGACCC
Source organism: Canis lupus baileyi (assembly GCF_048164855.1). Lineage (NCBI taxonomy): Eukaryota > Metazoa > Chordata > Mammalia > Carnivora > Canidae > Canis > Canis lupus. The sequence goes on along the minus strand of NC_132845.1, from coordinate 36,351,848 downwards.
TAAGATCATGACCTGAGCCAAATTCAAGAGTTGGACTCTCAGTCAACTGAGCCACCCAGTGCTCCTATTGTGTTTATTAAATGTTAGTCCCACGAATATTTATGATGCACCTGCCAAGTGCAAAGCACTGCTAGACACTGTTCACTATTAAAACAATTCCTATCCCCAAGGAACTTAATAGCTTCTAAGTTAAAATTTGTCAACCCTTCCTTCTTCTTGTGGAAGCTGGTCTCATTTGGAGACAGGCCCTCAGGGAGGTCCAGCTCGGATGACACTTCACTGCAGCTTCTGCTTCAGAGAGACCACCCAGCCTTGACTTTTACCCTTGGTGGGATCCAGGAATCCTCCTGTTTGGTCAGGCTGTTCCTAGTCTCTAGCTCTAATTACTTGTGTGCATCCAGGCTCTCAGCCTCTGCTGACCTCCCTCTTTGAGTCATGATAAGTAATGGAAATAGGATAGCAGGGGAATTAAGAGATGATCTAAGTTTGAACCCCAGATCAAACTTCTGCTTCAACCTGACAATTTATTTAACTTCCCGGAGACTATGACCTCTTCTGTAACTTGGGAGTAGAGCCTCACCTACTTCATAAGGTGTTGTGAGTACTAAACGTGTAAACATAGGACAATAGCCTTAAAAAAAAACAAAAAAAACTGCCTGGCACAGAGTAAGTAGGCACTGTGGAAGAATTTGCTGTTATGGTTTGTATTCACTATAAAGAGGGTCAACATAGCATGGAATCTCCCTGAGCAACCTGGAGCATTCTTCCCCAAAGTGTGGCTGATGACCATGTCCTTCCAAACTACGAATAGTTTTCTCTGACACTGACTGTCTTGGCAAGTCCTGGTCCTAAGAGACAGGAGAAACCTAGAGGACCAAGCAGATGAGGGGGAGGTAGAAAAAAGCCATATTAACACCGTGAGCTAGGAACATTCACTGTGCCTCTGTGGCACCACAGGACTTAGGGGGCCTACTTTACAGAAAGCCTGCCGCTGTTTCTACAGGATCAGCGCTGTACGACCAGGCGCCCACTGCAGCTTTCCCCACTGTCGCCCGCATGCGTCTCCTGTCTTGGCCTGTCTGCAGGAAGCCAGTGGGAAGAGGGCCCTGTTCTGGAGGCTGAGAGAACTCAGCTCAGGTCTGGGACTCGAGTCAGACGCTCTGGGGGTGAGGCTGCCGAGACACGGTCCCTTCCACAGATCTAGCACTGGAGGGCAGAGCTCCACCGCAGGAAGTCTGCGGTCCGCAACGGCCCCGCCCCGCCCCCGCCCCGCGCCCCGCGCCCCGCGCCCCGCGCCCCGCGCCCCGCCCCCATCCCCGCCCCTCCCCGCCTCCCACCGTCCCTCCATCCCCGCCCCCGCCCCGCGCCCCGCCCCCATCCCCGCCCTTCCCCGCCTCCCACTGTCCCTCCATCCCCACCCCCTCCCCGCACCCCGTCCCCTCCCCGCCCCCACCGTCCCTCCATCCCCGCCCCTCCCCGCGCCCCGCCCCGCGCCCCGCCCCCTCCCCGCCCCCACCGTCCCTCCATCCCCGCCCCGCGCCCCGCCCCCATCCCCGCCCCATCCCCATGCCCCGCCCCATCCCCGCCTCCACCGTCCCTCCATCCCTGCCCCTCCCCGCCCCCACCGTCCCTCCATCCCCGCCCCCCCACTATCCCCGCCCCTCTCCCCCGCGGTTTCCCTGTGGTGTAGCCCAGGGTCTTGGAGCTCTCTCTAGGACTAAAGGCCTGGGTGGTCCCCCAGGCGCCGCGCCCGTTTCCCGTCCCCGCTGGCCCCGCGGCCCCGCAGGAAGGCACAGGGAGCAGGGAGCCGGTCGGGCCCCAGCGTCCTCTTGCCTCGCTGCTTTCTTGGGGGGAATTACTTAGCTTCCTTTTACTAAGTTTTCCTTTCACACATCTGAAAATGACAGTTCCTCTTGAAGGGCAGTACTGATGGGCAGTGTTTGGTTTTGTCTCATTTTTTAAATCTGGCATTGGTCTATCCCACTTCTAAATGATTCCTGCTCAAGCCTAAGGACCGCGTGAGTGAAGGATGAAGAATCTCGATTGGCAAGGTCACGCAAGAGGGTGAACTGTCATATCAGGTTGATTTTGCTCTCTGGCCGCACAGGCGCACGGACGCACACACTCACACGCGCGCGCGCGCGCACTCACACACACCCTCACACTTCCCATCTCGGGACTGTAGTTTCTTCTGACACAGGAAACGTGGCACATCTGGAATATTGTTGGCTGCTATGCGAATACCTCATGTTCAACATATTATTCACCTGCTGTGGGGCTCCTCTTGTGATAATCACCTTCGCGATGTCTCATGGCAGAACGTCTGGCAGATAGTCTGCAGAGAGCAGTGTTTTAGCCATATTCACGCCCACTTCACCCATGACATGGTTCTGGGTCATTTTTTCCCCCAATATGATCCTGGGCAAGTCACTTACCCTCTCTGATTGCCATGGTGGTTATAGTATTTTTATACTGGAAGTCAGAAGAAAGTTCTTTTCTGCTCCTTTGCTTCTCTGCATGATTCTATGCTCCAGCTGTTCCCAACTACTTGTCTTCCCTGATGCAGCCTTTTTTTTTCTTTTTTTTTTCAGAGAGAGATAGAGGGGATGGGAAGGCGCAGAGGGAAGAAGAGAGAGAAAGAATCTTAAGCAGGCTCCATGGCTAGCCCATTGTTCAGTCTTACAACCCTGTGATCATGACCTGAGATGAAATCAAGAGTCACGTGCTTAACCAACTGAGCCACCCAGGTGCCCCTGATGCGGCCATTCTTTTGTGTCCTAGATATATGCAGTGCTCTCTGTTTCAAATTCCATTTCTTAAAACATCTATTTTCCCTCTAATCCCTACTGACTCTTCAGGTCTCAGCTTTGACATCACCTTCTCCAGGAAGAACCCTCAGCTGTCTCCACACCACCCCCTCACCTGGATCAGATGTCCCTGTTCCATGCGCCCATAGCACCTACATGCCCTCCATCAGACACTGACCTTCTCTAACCTTCCATCTGAACCATCAGCTTATTTTTGCCCAGCCAATATCAAGCACATGCTCTGGTCTTCATCATACCATCTCTCCTGCCGGGTTCAGTCTTTAATATAGATTTCCATGCTTCTCACCCAGGCCCTGCTTTGGATGTTAAATATGAAGTCATGGCTATGCTCTTAGGTATTCCTGCCACCATAGCAGAACTATATTCCTGAGAAACCAGTGCTTTTGGTCTCCATCCCAAAGGCTGGAGGTATTTATAAATGGTTTCTGTTGAGCACTGAGACCTTCCCACAGAAAGGAAGCCCGCACCCACCTCCTGAAGTTGACTGTGTGCAAAGAGCTTCCAGGTACCCTCTACTACTCCAAGCTAGCCTCAGATACCATTGTCTTCTTTGATAGATTAGGAAGCCGAGGCCCCGAGAGGGACTGACTCAGGGTTCCAGAGGCAGGAAGTAGTGAAGCTGTGACTAGAAGTCAGGTGGCAAAGATCTGTGGACTTCAAGCCAGAGAAAACAGTGCTTTCTCATTCTTCCCTCCATATTGCCAACACCCCCACCCCATCCCCTCACCGGTCTGTTAGATAACTGTATCAGCACCATGCCTGTAGATGCCCCAGGGAGAGTCACAAAGGCAGGATACTAAAGCAGACATCTCTGAAAGGGCCTGCCCTCTGCGGTCTCAGGGAAGAACACTGTGTACTCTTCCCCACCATCTCAGCAACACATCGATCCCACACTGGAAAAATCAATGTTGGCAAGGATAGGAGAAACTTGCTTAGACACATTCGTCATTTGAGGTGCCTTCAAACATACCCACACAGCAGTAATAGCCCTCAGCCTCTTGCACCCCCAGCAGAGCCACCTCCTGGACCAGCGTACCTGCTATGGGCAGGGCTGGTTGTAGGGAGTCTGGATCCTAGAATGTCAAGGTCAAGGGATTGTCAAGTGGGGGCAGCTTTCCACTGCCCAGGTGAGGAGTCTGAGGCCAGGAAGTGAGTGATCTGCTCAAGGTTATACACTGGGAGGTAACGGGGCCAGGATAAGAATTCAGGTCTCCAGATGGCATTCATATGCCCTCAAACCTTAATCGCATTATGTGCGAGATGAGTGCCAGGAGGCCTCCCTCCCTTCCCTACAGACAAAGCATCAGCCTGTCCTGCCTCCTGCTGCCCATCATGCCTCTATCGGACTCAGTGCCTTCATGGAGAGAGCATTGAGTAATGGTTAAGAACACAGGTTTGGGGTCAGGTAGACTTGCGATTGTGACCCATTCCTATAAGAAGATTATTTAATTTTACCTGTCTCATAGCTTCCATATCTATAAAAATCATGTCATGTGCCAGGAGTGTTTTAACTACCTAATCATTAGAATAGTCCCATGAGATTGATTCTGTTGCCTATGGTATTTTAGACACAGAGATATTCAGAAATTTGTCCAAAGTCACACGCCTGGGAAGCCAGGGGCTTCAGCAAGGGCCTTGAGATGGGGAGTCCCCACTGTTACTAGCATACTCATGCCGCATGCCATGAGAACTCCCATCTCCTGCACACCTGCCCCATCCAATCTGGCAAGCACAGGACCCGCCTGGGAATGGCAACATACCTCAATCACGATCATGTCTACTCAGCTGCATGCCAGATGGTTGGTCAGTTTGTCCCATTGTTGGTCAATAGGTACAGAGAGGGAAAACCATCAGTCAATTTGGCTTCTTTGGGGGTGGCACAGACCATGTTTCTAGGTTCTTCTATAAATGCACATTTCTGAGACATTCTTTTATCACCAGAGCCTGGTTTGCTTTGGGCTGGCTCATTTCTGAGGCTGAGAGATTGGTAGTGTTTGGGCATACCCAGGAAGGGCCTGAGAAGCAGATGGCTTTTGACCCCGTGGTAACTTGGTTCCACAGTGAGGATGGCCCAGGCTCGATATTCTCAACTCTTCACTCAGCATGTTAATTATTCATCATGTCCTTAAATACTCTTCTGTGACAAAATGCTTAGTGACACATTAAATATTCATCATGATGCACCTAGCACAGGGCCAAGGGTAGAATTAAGCAGAACAAATGTGATTTCTGATTACATCTCTTTAATTCTAGACACTGAACACCCCCAGGCAGCTAGGACTCCATCCCATTCTGAAAGAGAGCCAGGAAAGTAGATTCCACAACATCCCTTTATATGCTGCCAAACTGTCTTTAGAATCTTGGCAAGAAGTTCTTTCTTTTTTCTTTCTTTCTTTTTTTTTTTCTAACTTTTAAAAACTGAGGTATAACATATGTATGTATGTGTGCACCCACATAACCATCATCCAGATCAAGATATAGAACATTTCTAGCAGTCCAGAAGTTTCCCTCATGCTTCTTCCCAGTCAATACCACCCCTCCAACACACACAAGAATTCACTATTTTGACAAGAAATTATTTTTATATTTAAGTCTACTTTAGACCCTTCCTTCTGATTTCTGTTTGCTTCCTCTCATTTTTAATTTGAAGGCAAAGACCAAGTAGCTGTTGTCCATTGATTTGAAGTGCCCTGGAGTGAAAGTATAGACAATAGGAAGCTCTTGGGGCAGTCCAGGGAGATGACACTGGCCCAGTTTGGAGCAGGAGGAAGGTAGCTGGATGAGGGGACAGATTTGTGGGAAGTATTTTGGAAGAAGAGGTGACAGGATTGGAGGTGACAGAGAAAGAGTAGACTCAGGCATGATGAGGTGGTTGACCTGAGTTTCTTGTTCGAGGGTGCCACCATCTTTTGAAGTCATTGGCTGGAAGTAGGGAAGATGACAGAGGAGCAGATGTGGGGCTAGGGCAAGATCAAGGGCTCTGTTTGGACTCATTGAGATACCTGCTAGGTAGAATCCAAGCCACCTAGAGCTTGGGGAAAATGTCAGGCCTGGAGAGTGAGGTGTATTTGGAAGTCATCAGCCAATAGATGGATTTCAAAACCTGAGATGTCCTGGAATTACTCAGGGTAAACAGAGCAGAGGACAGAACCCAAGACAGAGCCCTGTTCTTGTTGATGCCAATACTTGCCTTCAAGAAGCTCTAGCTAACATTCAAGAGGGAAAAATAAGTGTTGTCTAATATACAATTCAGTCTGAAGGTTTAACAGATTTACTTCCAACCTGGAAAAAGTGTTTTAACAGTTTTTACATTTTTAAGTGTTCTGTTCATGATGACACAAGGGGATTCTGATATTGAATCCTGATCGATCAGTCATCCTTTTAGGGTCTCAGTGGTCCCTGGTCCAGTGAACACAGACCCCTAGATGATATCACAAGGGCTTTTCATTATTTCAAAAAGCTCGATTGAAACTGTATATTTGCCTACCATAAAGATATATAAGCTAACTGCAGCTTCAGATGTTTCTGCTCTGACTAGAACTGTATCGACTGGCAACACTGAATATTTTGAGATGATCACAAGTTTTGTTAGACAGTAACACATCTTCAGTTTTGCCTTCTTTTTTAACTGAGCAAATGTACAGGTGCCTAATCAATGCACTTTTGAAGGAAGAAAAAGATTTCAAAGATTCAGTTTATTAATCAGTAAAAATAAGAATGATGATGATTCCTATCTCTTTGGATTATTCTATAAAATTAAATAAGATAATGTACTTGAAGAACACATTGTAAGTGCTCAGTACATAGCAGCGGTGACTGTTATTATTGTGAATATTCTTGATACAACACAGACTCCAAAGGGGACAAATGACAAAAGCTGTCCTCTGCGTGAAAAGTGTGGGGGTCACACTACCATTCTGTTCTCTGACACATCCTTTCATGCCAACCATAATAATCCATTGCATGGAGTTAGGGACACTTGTCACTATTTTATATATTTCTGTTTATGTCTGATGGATGGCCCCATCTCTACTCAAGGAATCTTCCTTCAGGAAAACTGGCCAATTAGCATGACCACCTCTCACTTGGCTCCCAACCAGAGGAACAAATCAGTGGCCATATAAGAAAAAAAACAATTCAATCTTTCCCCAACTGGCTCAGATGGTTTATCAGAGACAGTGATAAGCTAAAGTCTTCTGGCCTTTTGAAGTAATTTCAGCTGACTGGCTATTTTGTTTGCCAATACCATTGCTTTCAATACTCAAAAATAACAACACCAATAATAATAAAAAATCAGGTGTTTCTATTTCTGTTGTCAGGGCCATGCATCAAACTCTCTACACAGCTGGAAACATCACCCATAAAGTCTGAGAAATGGTATGGTAGGGTTTAATTATGCAGCAGAAGAAGGGAGGCGGGTGTGTCCAACCCCAAGATGACAGTAATGGCTTTTAACAAGAATATCTGATTAATGCTTTAAAGTGTTCGAGGCACTTTCACATAAATCATCCCATTCGATCTTCAAAATGGCCTTGCCAGGTTAATAGTATTACACTCATTTCAGAGATAAGAATTCTGATTCTCAGAGAAATTAAGAAACTTGTCCAACTGCTGGAGGCAAGATTCAAACCTCTGTTCCGAACCACTGCCCTCCACAGAAGTTCTCCTCAGTGACCTAGCAGCCTATGGATCTGCCTGGCTCCATCCAGAATGGGTCTGCATGGTCTGCTTCTATCCTGGTCAGAGCAGTGCTTCTATAATCAAAACAGGGGCAAAGCCTTCAGTAGGCCCCAGTAATCACTGAAACCATGCTTTCAATGTTTTTAAGGACTTGATGTCTGAATAAAAACATTTAGTCAGACAGCTGGTTATGTTACTCTGACTGAAGTCAACTACCTGGATACCTTTAAAAAATAGGTTTATATGGCCATCTCTGTTTTTGTTCTGTTTTCTTCCAAATATTTTGTTGTTTAGAACTAGAATAATTCTGTCTCGTTTTTATTTTGGCAAAAATGTAAGTGGAAAATTATGTCTGTTCACAGAGTTTGATTTGAACTATCGAATGACTGTGTGAGCTGTGGCAATTGACCCAACCCTCTCTTGACTGTGGTGGTCCAACAGAATCTTTGAAAATGTTCTATTTCTGCACTGTCCAATATGGTAGTCAATAGTCATGAGTCTGTTGATAAATTGAAATATAACTCATACAACTCAGAAACTGACTTTTTTGTCTTAATTAATTTAAATTAAAATAGCCACATGTAGCTAGTGGCTATCATATCAGATAACACAAATCTAGGCTTATATCCTCACCTTAAAATGGTAGTATTTGTGCTAGAATCAATCCTGCAAAGATTCCTACCATAACCCTAGCATAGTGTCACATATTAGGCACTTAATAAATATTTCTGGAATAGATATTTGTAGAATGAAAGAATAGCTAAGTGAACAAATAAATTACTAAATCTTAAGGGAACATCATAAATGGAACTACTTTAGAATACATTTCCTGGAAAATCTGGAGTTTTAAGGGATGAAGAGAAACACTGACACTGGCTGCAGCTGGGTGGCAAGTCTTGGCAGCTGTTCACATGGGAGCAGAACCAGTTACAATCCAGGTCACATTTGCTTTTCCATTTCCTCCATACCTGGAAATGCAGCTTCCTCCTTGGAAGTATTTTCATAGCCTAAGTCTCCTGGTGAGATGCAGTCTCTGTGTTGGAACTATGGGCTTAGAAGAATGTCAGGAAAGAGGGGACAATTGTCGGGAAACCCCAGGGATAGCTGCCAAGACTTCCCTTCCAACCCATGGGAAAGACTTCCTTCAGACACAGTCTAAAATAGCCACTGCCCCCAAAAGTGCTGGTCAAAATAAGTGGGTGAGTCCCAAGTATTCATCTTGGCTTTGACTCTCCTCTCCCTATTTCTGTTCTGAAATGTTTCTCCCTGTTCTCAGGCACACTTCCTCTTCTGAATGTGGATTATGGAGAGTGTTCACACAGTTTCTAGGGGGTTGCATGTTCTTTGTTGCCGGAAGACCCAGACTCCTGTCATGAGTGTGATGTGGGGTGAGAGCAAGGGCACTCCTCCACGAAGGGGCACTGCTCTCACAGAGCTCTGCTCTGAGCCAGCACTTGCCCCATTGGCGGGGATCATTCTCTTCATTCTCTTCATTCTCTCTCTCTCTCTCTCTCTCTCTCTCTCCCTTCCTTTTAGCTAACTACATGTTTCTCTGATTTATAAACTTCTTGTTTTTATTTTGGGGGTAGAAATTTTTTTTTTGATGTTTGAGCCTGACTTTTATTTTTTTTAATTTATTTTTTATTGGTGTTCAATTTACTAACATACAGAATAACCCCCAGTACCCGTCACCCATTCACTCCCACCCCCCGCCCTCCTCCCCTCCTACCACCCCTAGTTCATTTCCCAGAGTTAGCAGTCTTTACGTTCTGTCTCCCTTTCTGATATTTCCCACACATTTCTTCTCCCTTCCCTTATATTCCCTTTCACTATTATTTATATTCCCCATATGAATGAGAACATATAATGTTTGTCCTTCTCCGACTGACTTACTTCACTCAGCATAATACCCTCTAGTTCCATCCACGTTGAAGCAAATGGTGGGTATTTGTCATTTCTAATAGCTGAGTAATATTCCATTGTATACATAAACCACATCTTCTTTATCCATTCATCTTTCATTGGACACCGAGGCTCCTTCCACAGTTTGGCTATCGTGGCCATTGCTGCTATAAACATCGGGGTGCAGGTGTCCCGGCGTTTCATTGCATTTGTATCTTTGGGGTAAATCCCCAACAGTGCAATTGCTGGGTCGTAGGGCAGGTATATTTTTAACTGTTTGAGGAACCTCCACACAGTTTTCCAGAGTGGCTGCACCAGTTCACATTCCCACCAACAGTGTAAGAGGGTTCCCTTTTCTCCGCATCCTCTCCAACATTTGTTGTTTCCTGCCTTGTTAATTTGCCCCATTCTCACTGGTGTGAGGTGGTATCTCATTGTGGTTTTGATTTGTATTTCCCTGATGGCAAGTGATGCAGAGCATTTTCTCATATGCATGTTGGCCATGTCTATGTCTTTCTCTGTGAGATTTCTCTTCATGTCTTTTGCCCATTTCATGATTGGATTGTTTGTTTCTTTGGTGTTGAGTTTAATAAGTTCTTTATAGATCTTGGAAACTAGCCCTTTATCTGATATGTCATTTGCAAATATCTTCTCCCATTCTGTAGGTTGTCTTTTAGTTTTGTTGACTGTATCCTTTGCTGTGCAAAAGCTTCTTATCTTGATGAAGTCCCAATAGTTCATTTTTGCTTTTGTTTCTTTTGCCTTCGTGGATGTATCTTGCAAGAAGTTACTATGGCCGAGTTCAAAAAGGGTGTTGCCTGTGTTCTTCTCTAGGATTTTGATGGAATCTTGTCTCACATTTAGATCTTTCATCCATTTTGAGTTTATCTTTGTGTATGGTGAAAGAGAGTGGTCTAGTTTCATTCTTCTGCATGTGGATGTCCAATTTTCCCAGCACCATTTATTGACGAGACTGTCATTTTTCCAATGGATAGTATTTCCTCCTTTATCGAATATTAGTTGCCCATAAAGTTCAGGGTCCACTTCTGGATTCTCTATTCTGTTCCACTGATCTATGTGTCTGTTTTTGTGCCAGTACCACACTGTCTTGATGACCACAGCTTTGTAGTACAACCTGAAATCTGGCATTGTGATGTCCCCAGATATGGTTTTCTTTTTTTAAAATTCCCCTGGCTATTCGGGGTCTTTTCTGATTCCACACAAATCTTAAAATAATTTGTTCTAACTCTCACAGCAAATATCATTCTCAATGGGGAAGCACTGGGAGCCTTTCCCCTAAGATCAGGAACAAGACAGGGATGTCCACTCTCACCACTGCTGTTCAACATAGTACTGGAAGTCCTAGCCTCAGCAATCAGACAACAAAAAGACATTAAAGGCATTCAAATTGGCAAAGAAGAAGTCAAACTCTCCCTCTTCGCCGATGACATGATACTCTACATAGAAAACCCAAAAGCCTCCACCCCAAGATTGCTAGAACTCATACAGCAATTCGGTAGCGTGGCAGGATACAAAATCAATGCCCAGAAATCAGTGGCATTTCTATACACTAACAATGAGACTGAAGAAAGAGAAATTAAGGAGTCAATCCCATTTACAATTGCACCCAAAAGCATAAGATACCTAGGAATAAACCTAACCAAAGATGTAAAGGATCTATAACCTCAAAACTATAGAACACTTCTGAAAGAAATTGAGGAAGACACAAAGAGATGGAAAAAATATTCCATGCTCATGGATTGGCAGAATTAATATTGTGAAAATGTCAATGTTACCCAGGGCAATATACACGTTTAATGCAATCCCTATCAAAATACCATGGACTTTCTTCAGAGAGTTAGAAATTTTTTTGTTGTGGCAAAATATATACGACTTACCATGGGACGCCTGGGTAGCTTAGCTGGTTAAGCATCTGCCTTCGGCTAAGGTGTGATCCCAGGATCCTGGGATGGAGCCCCGCATTGCATCAGGCTTTCTGATCAGCAGCCTGCTTCTCCCTCTCCCTCTGCTCCTCTGCCCAGCTCATGCTCTCTCTGTCTGTCTCTCTTTCTCTCAAATAAAAAATAGAAAAGACTACCCTCGGTGCCTCATATAACTGGAGTCATATAGTATGTCATTTTGTGATTGACTTATTTCACTCAGTCTAGTGTCTTAAAGGCTTGTCTATGTTGTAGCACATGTCAGAATTTCCTTTCTGTTTAAGACTGAATAGTATTCCATTGTACGCACATACCATATTTTGTTTATCCACAGTTGTGTTGTTTCCATTTGGGGACTCTTGTGAATACTGCTGTTGTGAACATAGGTGTACCAGTATCTGTTTGCGACCCTGTCTTCAGTTATTTTGAGTCTATGCCTGGAAGTGGAATTGCTGGATCATATGGTACTTCTATGTTTAACCTTTTGAGGAGCTGCTTTTATTTTTAAACCATCCTAAATTCTCTTTCTTTTTACCCTTTAGCTCTTGAATTTTATTCCTAAACGTCAGGTCTCCTCTGCTTGTGTTTTGAGCTTCTCACACTTGAGATTTTAGCTTCTCATTTGAAATCTTAAACTCTTATTTCTTTTTACTTTTTAAGAATCTCAGTTTCTAGTCTTTTATCTTTTATTTTGAACCTTGTATATTTCATCCAGTTTACATGTGTTTCTCTAATTTGTATGATTTTTGCTTTAGTTTAGTTTAAAACTATCTCTGTATAATCCTTTTTATTTCTCTAATTTAATCTGTTTTGCCTAGGGGTTCATATGGCTAACTTCATATGTCTATGCTGTATTGTCACAACTTGATTATATTTCTGATAGCTGTACATGCTTCTTTTCTAGGATGCTGCATGAGCCGTGTTGGGAAGGATGCAGGGGAGGCAAGTGTGGTTGAGATATGATATGGGTCAGGTTCCCCAGGAAACAGACTCTGAGGCAGAGATTTGTATTCAGGAGGTTTATGGGGGAGGGCAGTCAGGAACAGTATTTGTTAAGAAGTGAAGGAAGCAGGACAAGGGAAAGAGAGAGAGAGAAGTTGAACTGGGATGAAGTTGATCTTGGAGACTAGAACCCTGCATGTGCCCAGAGGGGTAATATTGGGTGGGGAGTTCCTTCTCTCAGGGGAAATGCTGGGCTGATCTGAGGCTCGGATCTGAGTGTGCACTACAGCATCCACTCAGGTTCTTAAGAGAAAACAGATCACATCCAAGGGCCCCATAATCCAGTCTAAATCAAGAGATTTGTCAGTGTATTAAGATTATCTGGAGACGGATGCGTGGGTGGCTTAGCAGGTGAGCATCTGTCTTTGGCTCAGGTTGTGATCCTGGAGTCCTGGGATCGAGTTCCACTTCAGGGTCCCCACAAGAGGCCTGCTTCTCCCTCTGCCTGTGTCTCTGCCTCTCTCTGTGTGTCTCTCATGAGTAAATAAAATCTTTTAAAAATATATTATCTGGAGAGAAAATTTGAGAAGCCCTACCCACCAGATGTGTGTCATTTGAGAAAGCAAATCCAGTCATTCTAACAGTTTTGCAGCACCTCTACAAAGTGGAGAACCACAGGCCTAGGCCAAAAAGACAATACCCCAACTTCTTATAAATGGCTTTTATAAAGGTTGTGTTGAATCCATTTATATGACCCCCCAAAATGTGTTCTCTTCCTTAACTAGTCCTATGTAGGAGTAGATTCAGGTTTGGTGGGGCCTAAAGATTATATAATTTGGGGGACATCTTTGAAAAAAATAACAAAAAATTATTAATATAAAATTGGCAGATATTTCTCAGGGCCTTGGAAAGGTCCCATGTAAGTGAGCCACCCCAGAGCTAAGTTTCGTAGCTTCATTGTAAATCTCCTCTAGACTGAGGCCATTACTGCACACAACCTGGCTGACGGGTCACCCTCATAATTTTAGAGAGACACTTCCCAGCTGTGGAATTACCTTCTCATCCTAGGAGCACCTGACGAATTTTTCCTTGGCTGAGTCCCCAGGAAGTACCTTGGGGCGGGTGACCTCATCTGGACACCCTGACGAGTTTACCATTTCCAGGCACTGGTTGGAGGTACTCTACCTTAGACCAAAAGAAAGGCCAGGCAGAGGTGGGCCATGATTGTTTACTGGGAGGAAAAGGTAAATCATATAATAATAAAATTTTTAATGACAGGTAACAATTATTAAATATTTAGCATGTACCAGCCTTGGTTCTAAGCACTTTGTATAAATAATCAGATTCAATAGTCCTAAGTACACTAGTCAATATATGTTATTTCTATTGCCATTTTGCAGACAACAGAATTGAGGTTTAGAGAGTTTCAATAACATGCTAGAGACACAGCTAAGAGGCAGTGCAGTCATGAAGCCAACCCCAGCTCTGACTCCTGAATAATTGCCCTATAGATCCCGCTCCCTTCCCTGTGCTGTACTACTCTATGAGAAAGCTAGGGGTAGTGATCGTGATGGTGATGGTGGTGATGATAGGGTGTGTGTGTGTGTCTGTCTGTCTGTCTTGCTCCTTATTAACTAAAGGTCCTTATTTGCAACATGGCCACTTGAGGTCCTATGGGAAGGACTCTGGTGTATTTGATTTTCTGAGGGGTTTAAAGTCCTTTGCTGGAGATTTTTGAATGCCCAAGTCAAGTAAAGTGATCGGCACCACTCAACGGATACTTAAGAGGGAAGATGCTGTATATGGACCCCCCAATGGATCCAGAGTATAGTCTAAAGGATACTTTAAAAGGCCAACCCTTTGAGGGTGCCCGGGTGGCTCAGTCAGTTGAGTGTCCAACTCTTTTTTTTTTTTTTTATGATAGGCACACAGTGAGAGAGAGAGAGGCAGAGACACAGGCAGAGGGAGAAGCAGGCTCCATGCACCGGGAGCCCGACGTGGGTTTCGATTCCGGATCTCCAGGATCGCGCCCTGGGCCAAAGGCAGGCACTAAACCACTGCGCCACCCAGGGATCCCGTGTGTCCAACTCTTGATTTCAGCTCAGGTCATGTAGATCTCAGGGCCATGATCTCAGGGTCGTGGGATCAAACTCTGGGTCAGGCTCTGTGCTCAGCTGGGAGTCTGCTCCAGATTCTCTGTCTCTGTCTCCCTCTGCTCCACATTGCCCCACACCCACTCTCTTTCTTTCAAATAAATAAATAAATCTTAAAAAAAAAAAAAGGTCAACCCTTTGTGTCCCACAAACTAACATGCCTATAGGCACCTTTCATTTTAGAACACTCTTTTTCCCTGAGTGTAGGCCATTTATTTTTGTGACTGTCAAGAGAAAGTGTGTGGGGGAGAGGGGGTTGATAGCAGTTATAATGGGCTACCCTTATCTCAGTCAACCTTTGCTCTGCAGCGTGGTGAACAGAATTCCTTTCATCTGGCCTTGATTCATTTCCCTGAGAAGATGAAGACGCTCTGGCTTCCTGTCTATACTGCCCTGTCTCTTCAAACAGCTTTCCCTTGATGATAATATGTATTTATTCTCCAGGCATAAATAGCATCTCTAGAGATGGAAACACCAGGATTGGCAGTGATTCCGGTGAGACCTTGTTTCAACCCTTTAGAGAATAGACAGATTCCCACAGGCAATTCTTTCAGGGATAGGTTTATTAATCTAAATTTTAAAAAATCCTTGCCAAACTGACTTTCCTTGAAAAATGGTGGCACTAAATGGTAGTTCATGGAATAAATCTTAGGGAATTTATATTTCTATCTATAGTGTATCTTATATGTTGTGATTAGCATTTTTTTTGCTGTGGTCTGAGTAAGAAATACACATGTTACCCCTCACTTATACCCCATAGATTCCTTAGATCCCATTTGTATTTATGATTATGCTGGGGAGGCCAGGGAACTGGCAATAATGTACCAGCTATTACTATCAAAGGATCTTTTAAACCTTGGATGTCTCAGAGGAGAGGTTTCTCCTCTCCTCTGCTCTGAATGAATTGCTGTTACCTAAAAATGATTTTATTCACACTCTGTTCTAGCAAATATAGGACTTACCTTCTTGGTGTCTTGCTTGACAGGGAAAAAAAAAAAACATGTAAAGCAGAAATCAGCAAAGGCTATCCAGGAATTTTTCAAATCAATTTATCTGAGACTTCTCATTGCCTAAAAAAACCTCAAAGCCACAGAAGAGCATCTAAGTGTGCTTCTTATATCCTCCATGAACAGGAATTGGTTATGAGTAAAGTTACATGATCTTGACATTGACCCCTGTCTACCGATGCTTGTGCAAAACAAGCCTTTCACTGCTCTAAGGGTTGGAGGATTTGGAATGTGATTTTGATAGATCTAATAGCATCATCCAAATGGAGTGAGATAAAGAGGGATGTGTTTTGGTCTTTGAAAAAAATTGCATACCAGTGATTTTATGACACTGGTGTGATTACTCACACATCCCTATTACAAAAAAAGAATGTAAAGTTAAAATGGGAAAAAGATATTCAACATCACTAGTTCTTAGGGAAATTCAAATCAAAATGATATCACCTCATACTCATTAGGATGACTGCTACCAAAATGAAAGAAGGGAGGGAAGGCTGGGAGGGAGGGAGGACAGAGGAAGGCAGGAAAGAAAGGTGGGCAGGAGAATAACCAGTGTTGGGATGATTTGAAGGAACTGGAGCCTTGTGCCATGTTGGTGGGAATATAAAAATGGTGCAGACATTATAGAAAACAGTATGATGGTTCTTCAAAAACCTAAAATTAGAATTATTATATGATCTAGAAATTCCACTTCTGGGTGTATATCCAGACAAATTGAAAGCAGGATCTCAAAGAGTTACTGGCACACCATGTTCATAATGGCGTTATTCATAATAAGCTAAAATATGGAAGCTACCCAAGTGTCCATCAGAGGATGAGTGGAGAAACAAAATGCGGTATGTACAGATGAGGAAATCTTATTCAGTCTTAAAAAGGAAGGAAATTCTGACACATGCTACAATATGGATGAATCTTGAGGCCCTCACGCCAAGTGACATAAGCCAGTCTTGAAAGGACAAACACTGTGCAATACCACCTGTATGAGGTACCGGGTAATCAGATCCACAGAGATGGGTAGAATGGAGGTTGCCAGGGGCTGGTGGAGCAGGGAACGGGAAGTTATTGTTTAATGGGTACAGATTTCAGTTTCACAAGATAAAAATAGTTCTGGAAATGCATAGTTGTGACGTTTGCACAACAGCATGAATGTGCTTAATACTACTGAAATGAACACTTAAAAACGGGGAAGGAGGCCCATTTTATGTTATGCAGATTTTACCGCAATTAAAACATTTTAAATGGCATTAATATTATGAATTAGGCGTACCCTTCATAGATGATTACCTCTAACATCTAATTACAGACTAAAAGAAGGTCACCTGTGCTACAACAAAAGTCACTGGTTTTGGCAGCAATCCTCTAGCATTTAACTGCAACTACTTAACCACATGTGCCAAGTTAATTCTTCAGTTCCTGAGACACATGGGCTTTACTGGAGTCCCCTCTTATCTGTGCTCTTGCCTTCTACAGCTTCTGTTACTTGTACTCAATTGTAGTCAAGAAGTAGATGATCCTCCTGACGTACAGTCAGAAGGCAGGAGTAACCTAACGCTACATCATGACACCTACGTCATTCCCCTCACTTCATCTCATCACACAGGCATATGATCATTTCACATCATCACGAAAAGAAGGATGAGTACAGAATAAGATATTTTGAGAAAGAGAGAGACCACATTCACATAACTTCTATTACAGAATATTGTTACAATTGTTCTATTTTATTATTAGTTATGGTTGTTAACCTCTTACTGTGTCTAATTCATAAATTAAACCTTATCGTAGGTACGTATGTACAAGAAAAAGCATAGTATTTGTTGGGTTCGGTACCACCTGCCGTTTCAGGCACACCCTAGGGGGGACCTATGCTTCTCAGATAAGATGGGACTCTGTAATCAGTTTATCTTGAAGGATGTGTCAAGAAGAGTTCACTGAGCAGTTAAAGGCCCTCTGAATGTACTCTTGAGAATTGTTAAGGCTAGGGCTGGAGTGACACTTGCTTAATTTTTCCCCCCACTCTTTTAAATTTATCATTGGCTATTCTCCATGGCACTGAGTCCTTGATCATTCTGTTGGCGGCTCATTCGGACCCCAGATTGTTTCTTGTTAGCAAGGGGGTGTTGTGACCATCGCCACAGATGTTCCCTTGGCTCATCTTCTAGCTAACTTAGAGCAACCTTCTCTTCAGATGCACATCTAGGAGGGTTACTCGCTCTCATGACAAGATGTCAGTCTTGCCTCCATATGGTTGATTGTCTAACTGGGCCAGAAAATGCTTCTCAGAGAAGGTGACATTTAATCTTAAAGAAAAGAGCAGAAGTTTGTCAAGCATGCCAGGAAAAGGGGGCACTTCAGTCAAAGGAAGACATTGACATGAGACATTGACTCTTGAAAGTGCTTGGAACCTTCCAAAGGAGCAGATGGGGGCACCCGGGTGGCTTAGTTGGTTGGGCTTCTGACTTGATTTCAGCTCAGGTCATGGTCTTAAGATCATTTGAGCCCCGCATCAGTCTCTGTGCTGGTGGGGGAGCCTGCTTGGAGTTCTCTCTCTGCCCTTTCCCCACCCCTTACCCCCTCTAGAAAAAACCAAGTGATCTACTGTGGCTAAACCCCAAAAGAAGTCTGTTTAAGCAGTTCAGGTTCAGCCTGTTTAGAAGTTCTTGAGCACACCATCCCTCAGAGCCTCACTCTACTTCATTCCTTACATGAAGGAATGTCTGTCTCTTACATCACTCACTTAGTCTCACAGAGAGAGAGAGAGTGAGGAGGGGCAGACATAGGGACAAAGAGAAGATAAAGAGAGAGAGAAGCAGAGGAAAAGAAAGAGAGACAGATAATGAGACTATGTATTACAGATCTGTGATGGCTGGAATGTTCCTAGAGAGAAATGTCACAGTCTTCACGTGGCATTTAAAGAAAGGGAGCTGTACTCCACCAGGATTGTCCATAGACATGGACAGGAGCAACCTGCTTTCTGTTAAATTTTGGATGGGCTCCAAAGGTTACCTGGTCCACTGACTCCTTACTCAAGCATTAAGCCACTCAGTGACTGAGTGAAGTAGAACTCAGAGGGTTTGGCTTCAGGGAAGTAGGTAGGAACAGGTGGGTGTATGACTTCCCCTTCCCAAAAATATCCCTTCCCAGCCTGCCAGCAGATATCGAGATATCGATTTTTTTCATGTTATGTCATTTATTTTCCACCATTACCAAGTGGTATAATTCCCTCCATTTCACTGCTGAGGTTCAGACCCAGAAGGGTAAGTGTTGCAAGCTGGTATATCATTTAAGGGTAGGATTAACTAGCTATAACAAATACCTGAAAAGTAGAAACTTAAATGAGATAGAAGTCCAAAGGCAGGTAGTCAGGGCTGACATAACCATTGCATGGTCACCATAGACCCAGGATTTTTTAGGGTCTTTGCTCCATCATCCCTGGTATGTGGCCCTCATCTTTGTGGTACAAGATGGCTGCTGGAGCTCCAGATATCACACCTATGCTCCAAGGAGCAGGATGAAGAAGGAAGAAATGACAACTATTCCAATATACGAAACCTCCAGAAACTCTCAACATTTTCACCTAGCTATCATTGGCTAAAAGTTAGTCACATAAGAAAACAGTCTTTTAGATAATAATGTATCCATCCCAAAATTAGGTTCTTTTATTTCTGGATACAGGGAGAGTGGATATCCAGAAGACAACTCGCAATCTCTGCCATAACTGGAAAGAGACTAAACAGATACAGAGAAGTTTAATTCCAAATCACATCTATTTAGCCTCACTCTACTACTTTTCACTTTAGGATGAAGGAATGGCATTAGCCGAAGCCCAAAGGTGTGAGAATGCAGGGCACTTCAGAAGACTGAAAAGCTCAGTGTAGCAGGCACATCTGGTTTGTGGCTGGATACAGTGTAGATGACATTATAAAGGTAAGGAAGTGTTATGAAGAACCTTGAATACCAAGAACCCTGGATACTCTATCCAAAAGTCAGTGGGAGTCATTGCAGATTTTTGAGAAAGGGAGGAACCTCTGCTTCTCAACGGTTGCTGAGCATCGTGAGGCTATGCTAGAGAGTCTAGTGTTCAGGAGGGCCTGCCTCTGATATTTGGCCTGTCCCTAGTATTAGCCTAGTTGTTTCACCTCATTGTGCCTCATTTTTCTTATCTGTACAAAAATTAGTGTAAGTAAAGTGCTGAAAACGGTACCTGGCATAGGGTATGCTCTATAACCCTGGTTGGTTTGTTTTTATGCTGCTTTTGAATTCCATGAGGCCAAACAGCAGGTGAGACAGGAGCCCTTGGGGTTGACAGATACCAGAAGAACGTCAGATCAGGGCTTTCTCAACAGCCCTGAGTGGTTTTACAGGGTCTGGTCATGGTGAGGGGGCCTCCTCTGTGAAGCTAGAAAAAGAGATTTTGGTGATTTTGTAACAGCACGCCACTCCACCTTTTTCCTACTCTCAGATATTTCTTGCTCCTTCCTGGTTTCAGGCTCTCGACTCAATGCCCCCAGGCTCAAGATTCAATCTGTCTTCCCTGAAAGCCACGTTGAGTCAAGTTGAGACAGTACCACTTGCATGCCCCTGTTCTGTGTCTAGTTCCAGGGGAGCAGAAGTTCATTTTGTAGCTGGAGTCCTGCAGCAGGAAGCAGACTGTTTTGCCTACCTGGTCCCCTATAGCTAGTCCTCAGGGCTGGAAAATTTCCATGGGATTCTTCAGGAGCCTCAGAAGTCCAACTTCAAGAAAGTGGAGTCTGACCTGTCAACTTTATAAGAAAAACATATTCCTGGGGGCCTTGGAAATAATATATCTTTAAAAGTAAAATTAATTTTCAAGAGCATAGCCCTTTCCCCCAGAATACTTTGGTTAGTTTGAGGAGGGTATCACCAAGATGTAAAACTGGGTCCTGGGAAGGATTTCTTCTCCAGCAAGCTTATCACTGTATTTCACGAAAGCAGCAGCAGAGGAGTGCTGTGAGCTTTATATTGTTCTCACCTTTCTTTAGGTGAGGAGATAGCCAGGTGGAAAGCGTCAGAGCTGGGTTAGACTCAGGGCCAGGGCTTCTGATGCCAGAGCCCTTGAAATCCCCCCCTCACCAGCATGTGGCGCTGTTGGCCACTACTTCCACTGGTAACGCTCCTTTGACGTCTAGATACCAAGTTACTTTCTTTTTATTTCTTCCTGTTTAACTGATTATTCTCCACTGTTTTTACGGTCTCCTGTTCATCTGCCTATCCCTCAGAAGCTGCTCAATCCCAATGAGCATTTTCAAAAGTATGTCTCCAATCTGTACTGTCCTCTTTTTTTTATTTTAGGTTTTTAAAATTTAAACACAGAATTTTAAAAGCAAATAGGGCTAAAATGTTTGTCACTGGATAGAGTAGTAGTCCCCTGCCCCAGTGCCGGTCCTGCTTCCCAGAGGCAGAACTACTGCATAAGGCTGTGCAGGTTGTGCAAAACTTAACTTTGCGGTTACGACTTAAACACTCTGTGGGTTGTGAAATGCACAACGACCATATATACTAGCCTAGTTAAGTTGTAACCAGTCAGTTCTCTCAGCCATTTCTTGTACAGGGTTGTGAGAACCTGTGATTCTAAATAATAAGATTGTATTGTTTTTTCTTGATTCTCCAATATCAGTTATTATGCATTGATGTCCTCTGATAATGAATGATTACTTAGCTCTCTCAGATTCCTCCAACCTTTCTATGTGACTTTTCCTCTTTTATCTTCTTATCTATAGTTAATATCACAACTTCATTTCAGTCAGTATTCAGTATCTACCTTATTAAAACCATATAAAAGCTGTTTACTGCTGTGTCAAGTAGTGTACTATTACTATGGCTGCTTCCTTGTTCAACTTTGTTTTTACACATGGTTAATAGTTGCCTTCTTTTTTTCCATTTCTTTGTTCAACTTTAGTTTTCACGTGGTCAATAGCTGCCTCCTTCTTCCCCCCAGTTTCTTAGTATTCTATGTATCAATGAGTGGCTCAATCTCCCTGTTTCCTCCAACAACTTCTTAAATGCACTTTGCTATCATTTATAGTCCCCTACCTCTCTTCCCTGCCTCCCCCACCCTCCAGAGAGTTCTCTCCTAGAGCCTTAAGTCTTCCTGTTCTATGAACTGTTTACTGTCTAGGTCAGCTACACAGCTCTTATCCTGAGACTTCCATTTACCACTAACCTGGGCATTCCCTTTGCTTCTTTCCTTTCCTGGACCCCATGCTTCTTATTTTCTTGTTTGGTAGAACATATTGCCTAGTAGCTTCTTTAGACAGAACACAGTGGAATTAGGTTTGCTGAAATTTTTGTAATTCTAAAATATCTTTATTCTATCATCACACATCATGATAGCTTAACTAACTGTATATTCCTCAAATGGAAATAATTTTTCTTCATAATACTGAATATAGTTCTCCCTCTCTTCTAGCTTCCAGGGTAGCTAGCTGCTAACTACTAAACTTTTGTATGTAACCTGTTTTTTGTGTGTGGAATATTTTTCTATCAACTCTTCATCCTTGGGGCACTGAAATTTCATAAGGATGCGTCTTGGTGCAGCCTTTTAAAAGGGTTGTTTTGGGAGAAACACTTTTTGGACTTAATTTAGATACCTTTGTACTTTGATTTTCCAAAATATCATCAAATTATTTCTCTGTTTTATTTGTTTTCTCTGTTCCATATTTCTACAACCTCTATTAGTTTGCTATCAGGGGTAGAATCCTCCCATTTCTTTATCTTTTCCATATTATTATTCATATCTTTGTCTGTGTTCTACTTTCAGTGGGATTTCTCCAACTTAATTTTCCAATTCTTTTGAATTTTCAATTTTAGTTATATTGCTAATTTGCAAGAGCTTTTTCTTATTTTCTTATTGCTCCTTTTTTACAGCATCCTTGTTTCTTTGAGTATGCTAATTATTGCTTTCTTTAAAATTAGTTTTCTTCTCCTAGTTTTTTCTTTTCTCTCTGCTTTTTGTGTTGTAGGCCTTTCTCGAAATTCTAGACCGTTTTCCTTCTGTTCATTTTTTTTTAATTTTTATTTATTCATGATAGGCACACAGTGAGAGAGAGAGAGGCAGAGACACAGGCAGAGGGAGAAGCAGGCTCCATGCACCGGGAGCCTGACGTGGGATTCGATCCTGGATCTCCAGGATCGCGCCCTGGGCCAAAGGCAGGCGCCAAACCGCTGCGCCACCCAGGGATCCCTCTGTTCATTTTTAAAAAAGATTTATTTATTTATTTGAAAGAGAGAGCAGGGGGAGGGGCAGGGGGAGAGGATGAATCTCAAGTAGACTCCCCTCTGGGCACAGAGTCCAAAGTGGGGCTCAATCTCACAACCCTGAGATTATGACCTGAGCCAAAATCATGAGTTGGACACTTAATAGACTGAGCCACCCAGGCACCCCTATCTTCCGTTCATTTTTTTTTTTTTTTAGGATTTTACTTATTTACTTAAGAGAGAGTGGGAGAGGGAGAGGGAGAGAGATCGCACGTGCACAGGGAGGGAGAGGGAGAAGCAGACTCCCTGCTGAGCAGATAACCCAATGCAAGGCTTGATCCCAGGACCCTGGGGCAAACGCTTAACCCATTGAATCGCCAAGGTTCTCTCATTCTATTCACTTTTAAGACTGAAATATTTGGAAGACTGATTGGAAGTCTGTGATTGGGCAATGTGATGACTACTGGAGTTCAATATATGTACTGGATGTTTTTTACCTTGGGGAAATATATGTGTGTGTATGTTTGTTCCCCTGTCTCCTCTGATTGGGCCATTGAGATTTTCTAGAGAAGGACAATCCATAAGGGTATAAGTGTGGCAGCTAGTGTTCTGGGTTAAGGGGAGGGGACTGAGCACCTTACTATTCAGGATGCCGCCTTTCCTGTATTTCTTGTCTTCTCAGAGGCCACCTCACCCAAGACAAGCCTGGGTGTCTCTGAATTCAAAAGCCCTCTGGTTCAATTGCTCTCAAAAACAAATCTCTTCTCTCCCACCGAAGTTAGAGAGTGGTAGTCACCTGGCTAGGCAGGGTTGGGTTATAGAAATCTAATTGATCCTTTTATAGACTTTCTACATATTCCCCTGTTCAATTGTAGCACACTTTCACCTTCCTTGCACCTGGTACCCCTGGGATTTTCATCTCTTCTGGGTTCTTCAGAGAGAATAGAATTGCTTCTCACTAATGTACCTCTATCCACAGACACTTAGGTTTATTTGTTTTAAGCTTTCTCTGCTCTGCTAAATCAATTCCCAACATCCCACATAGTCTTTGTCTAGTTTATATATTCTGGTTTGGGATTATATATGTTTTCCTAGTTTCACCAGTGATGGAACGCATATTTTATTCTAGTCCTTCTTGGTACTTCAGTGGTTTTTCTAAAGAAAGTAAACAGAAATGTCTATTTGAAACCAGAAGATTCTGCCATTTCCTGTGTCAGGTTGCATGGAGTTAGCTCCTGGGCCTCTGACACCCCAAAATTGAAAGCTTCTTCATGTCCTGGCAGCTGTACCTGGCAGCCATCACCATGCCACAAAATGAATATTGTGAACTATACCATAAATGCTATGGATGATGTTTGGATTACTATGAGAAAAAGGTAAAGAAAGAAGGTCAGAGAGGCTCATGAATGTTCAAAGAAGGCCAAAAAAATGGTCAAAGAGCTAAGCTCTGCCATAAACAGCACCATGCTGAGAAAACACAAATGAAAAAAGATGATCAAGATGCATGAAGAGAGGCACCTCAAACAAAAGAATGATGAAAAGACTCCACAAGGAGCAGTACCTGCCTATCTACTGGAGAGAGAGGGATAGTCCACGCTAACGTGATTTCCAATATGATTAACAAAAATGAAAAGAGATAGTGGGAAAATGGGAAGTCCTCCTGTCAAGAGTTCATGCCCAGGGAGACAGAGAAATGTGAAAAATTATTTGAACAGAAAGACAAAGAAGAAAGCATGGAAGAGGGAGGTTACTAAGTCAGCTTTATTGGAAACGGCTTAACTAAAAAACTACCTAAATACAAAAGATTCATTAGGCCAGTGGACTTAGTGTCAAAAAGGGCCTACAACACATCCGGAACTGGAAGCCACCTTTGCCTGCCAATACTTGGTGTAAAGAAGAATTCTTCATTCCCATTATACTATGTACCGTTTTGGGTGTTATTACTAAAGATCTGGTTATCTGAGTGAATGTGAGTGAGCTGGGTGATGTGACACAAGGAGGCAAGATTACTTAGGGAAAATATGCCCAGGTCACCAACAGTCCTGAAAAATGAAGTCTTACTGTTTGACAGAAGTTTCATACAAGGAAACTTTGTATGAAATTGTATGATTATTGGAGACTACACACCAATCAGGAAAACTGCCATTATTGTGATGTTTCTGAATACTACCCAGCAGTTTTATGTGTCTGCAATCATTGAGAGAACTATTTATTCTATTTGAAAAAGCAAAACAAAACAACCCCCCCCAAAAAAACATTAAATAGACAAATTTTACAAACAAAAACAAAAACAAAAAAAGGAGATCTTCATCCCTTCCTTGCCCCTTCCACTTCCACTGCTTAATTCACATCCTCATGGATTCTCACCTGTACCTTTTAAATATCCTCTAGCTGCTTTCCTGGTCTCCAGTTTCTTTCCCCCCTAATTCATCCTTCACAGATAATCTGATCTGATCGCATCTCTCCCCAACTCAAGAACATTTTATGGCTACTCACAACAGACAGAACTGTGTCCTTCCCAGTTAGGTTTCAATCATCCTTTCTAGTCTTTCATTTACCCCTAGACTCATAAACTTTATTTTCCAACAAGCATCTATTGAAAAGTTACCATATGCCAGGTCCATACTAGGCATTTGTGAATACAAAGATATAAATACAATTCGTGCACTCAGAAACATCAGAGTCACAGACAAGTAAAGGCTGTTTCCCATCCTTATATCTATTAAAATTCTGCCCATTCAAAGTCTACCTCAAGCAACAAACTTCCTTTATCTTCATTTTGAAATTAATCTCTTCTACCCCCAGGCTCCCCTGTGCATTTCCTCTGTACTGCAACTTGAACACTGAATCCAGATTACCTTAAATATGCCTGTAGATGTGTCCTGTGTCCCTCACCTGATGTAGAACTCCTTAGTAGGGACAACAGAGATCTCTGTTACATTAGGAAAGTGTTTTGCATAAAGCAGGAATTCAGTAAAAATGTTTTGAAAACATCAAGTTTTTCTGTTACTGAATTCAAAGAAGAAATGTTCAGTGACATTTATATAGGGACACTGAATTGCTTTATTTATTCTTTTGACATCCAAACACGCATTAACCTGCTGTGGACCAGGCCCTGTGCCGTACAATGTGGTAACAGAGATGAAAAAGGCACAGCTGTGTCCTGAATAGGCTCACAGTCCAGTGAGGAGACAGTAGTGCAAACAATTGCAAAACATAAGACAGAGCTATAAGAGAGGCGGAGCAGGACAGAAAGAACTTAGAGCCCTGCCTGGGAAGGGGGCAGGCACCAGAAAGAAGGTTATCTCCAGCCAAGATGTGAAGGATGGAGAGCAGGTCCCTAGAAAGAAAAAGCATAAAGAGGAAATCCTAACTGATGTTACTTTCACTTTGGGCTCTAGTGAAGGGTAGGGGGGGACCATAGTTCTTGTTCAGATTCATCCTTTTGGTATTCAAATGCTTGTGAAGGACCTACTGTGGTCCAAGTCCCATGCTAGGCAGATATTTTTAATATAAATTATCTAAAAAGTGGATTCAATGGGGCGCCCGGGTGGCTCAGCTGGTTAGGTATCTGCCTTCAGCTCAGATTGTGGTCCCGGGATCCTGGGATCAAGCCCCGCATCGGGCTCCTTTGGTTTGGTGGGGTCTGCCTCTCTCTCTCCATCTGTCTCTGTCCCTCCCCTTCTTGTGCTCTCTTTCTCTCTCTTATGTCTTTCTCTCTCTCTCTCTCAAATAAATAAAATGTTTTAACAAAAATAAATAAAAAGTGGATTCAAAAAGGAGCAGAACATTTTAATTCAAAGGGTTTTGTGAAGAACTGCAATAATTTCATCCAGATAAGTGTTCTGATGATTTCCTAATTCAAAGAAAAAGCTTAGAAGAATGCATGTAGAAAATGTATCTGTTACCCAGTTTCTCTCAAATATCTGCTGCCCCTGGAAGCCTTTGGCAAGAGCTGCATTGCAATCAATTCCTGGTTGAATTCTCTGATGAGGGTCGGAAATGCCATTATTCTGAGCTGTTGATTAAAGAGGGATTCTCATGCTGTATATACCAGATGTGCAGGAGGTGCGGCCAATGGCCTGTGCTGAATGATTAGGAGCCTGATTTATATTCTCTTTCAGAGGCAGAGGCAGTATACTTCTCATAGTGGCTGAGGACGGAAGTGTGTGTGTGTGTGTGTGTGTATGTGTGTGTGTGTGTGTGTGTGTGTAATACTGACTTCATGTCAGGCACCATGCTAAACCCATTATCTTCTTAAATTTTCACTCTAATCCTTTTGAGATAGATGTGTTATGGTGATATCTAGTGACACAGGAAGAAGTATTTATTTTCTTCTATTATTATTTTGATTATTCTCTTACAGTTGTAGCAGGGAAACTGCCAGCCAATTCTTAGTATAAGTAGACACGGTCACCTTAGGACATATCTTTATTAAAAAAAAAAGATTTTATTTATTTATTCATGAGAGAAACACAGAGAGAGAGAGGCAGAGACACCGGCAGAGGGAGAAGCATGCCCCATGCAGGGAGCCCGATGTGGGACTCAATCCCAGGACTCCAGGAGCACGTCCTGGGCTGAAGGCGGCACTAAACCGCTGAGCCACCCAGGGATCCCTGGACATATCTTTCTATCTATGAAAGGGTTACTTCAGTAGTCTCTCTTGCTTGTGTAAATATAAGGAAAAGTAAGCATTCCATGTCCCAGGGAAGGTTATATAACAGCACTGGTTTTGTGATTGACTCTGTTTTTCCCTCCTAGTCTCTCCAAATTTGTGGAGCTTATAGGTAGAAAGGGACTGTGAACATCCAGGAAGCTAAGGGATAAAGCCCCTTCTTTTTGAGGTTCAGCACTAGAACTTCTTTGAATGAATGCTCCCCTAACTTAAATGTTAGTTTCACAAGAGCAAAGTTCACTCTATGTCCACAGAACCTAAATGGTGGCTGGCACTAGTAGGTGCTCAATAAAAATTATTGAATGACTCTTACCTCAGTTCTTTACCCCATACCCCCACTTCCAAGTTTTCCAAACTAAACTTTTTCTTTTTGAGGGGGCTGTAGAAGGAGAGAGAATCTTAAGCAGGCTCCATGCCTAGTGCAAGGCTTGATACAGGGCTCAATCCCATGACCCTGAGATCATGACCTGAGCCAAAATCAAGAGTTGGATGCTTAATAGATTGAGCCACCCAGGCACCCCCAGACTAAACTTTTACTCTTCCTTTTTTTTATTAACTCTGTTCACTCATATTCGTGACATTATTAACCAAAAAATTTAAGCAGCTTCTACAGCCTCATTATACATTCACTTTCAATTGAAAATGACAGTCACATCCTCAAATAGAAGATATTTGTTTTATTTGTTATAACCAGAAAATGTGCAACCATTTTATCTAACATATATGCCAAGTTATTTAAATAAGTAAGCTAAAAAGAGGTTGAGGTAATAAGAGGGTATGTTAGGCAGTCCCTACTTCTGAGTTTAGTAGTAATTTTTCTTCACTGGAAGCTATGATAAATTTATTGTTTTGAGATGGCATGTAGTTTGTAAAAAGATTTAAACCTAAGTCTTCAAATAGCTTTAGCTGAATTCCATTCAAAGTGCTTTTAGGGATGCCTGGTGGTTGAGCAGTTGTGCATCTGCCTTCGGCTCAGGGCATGATCCCAGAGTCCTGGGATCGAGTCCCGCATTGGGCTTCTCGCAGGGAGCCTGCTTCTCCCTCTGCCTGTGTCTCTGCCTCTCTTTCTCTCTGTGTCTCTCATGAAGAAATAAATAAATAAAATCTTTTAAAAAATAGTGTTTTGGGATCCCTGAGTGGCGCAGTGGTTTAGCGCCTGCCTTTGGCCCAGGGTGCGATCCTGGAGACCCGGGATCAAATCCCATGTCGGGCTCCCAGTGCATGGAGCCTGCTTCTCCCTCTGCCTATGTCTCTGCCTCTCTCTCTCTCTCTCTCTCTCTCTGTGACTATCATAAATAAATAAAAAAATTTTAAAAAAATTAAAAAATTAAAAAAAATAAAAATAAATAAATAAAAAATAGTGTTTTTAATTGGCTTTGTCATCATTATTTGATGTTTTAAAACTCTTTATAAAACTACAAGAGGACAGAACTAGACAAAATGTATTTTAGCCTGTTAATAATCTGTTACCTATGATTTGAGAGGAAACCAATGTTCTTTCAATTCAATTCAACAAACACATAATGAAAACCAACTGTGTGCCAGGCTTCATGACATAAAAAGGAAAATTGTAAAATGAAGTCCCTGCTTCTAAGAAGTGTATAGTCTAATGGGGAGAGACAGATGACTAAGGAAATGGTTCTAGTCAGAGAGAAGCAATGAAACCAGATCTGAGGGCTTTTCTGTGATAGGATAGAGGCATTGTCTACCCACTGTATCAGGAGGGAAGGCAGAGCACACATTTACAAATATAGATAGTTTCTATTCTCTTTTTAATATAGTTTCTATTCTGAATTGATGAGAGTTTCATTCCATCTTAATCTTCTTTATCCACTTAATCCCTCTACTACTACTATGTGTAGGATCAGATTCAGGGCAATAATATTTAGGTTTAGAATAAGCTTAAAGGAGAAATGCTGGCCTTCAGTCTAGAATGTCTAGACTATCTATCTGAAGAATTAAGACAAGAATGAAGGACAAACAGCCAATTATGCTGCTTCATTGATTAAAGATATAAATGAAATTTCTTCTCAATTTATTCTGTACACTATCATAAATATTTTTAAATTGCTATGATAAAAGGTCTTGGCTGGAAAAAAATGCTCTTAGCTGTATTTTCATCTTTTGGCCAGGTAGCTGTCTTTGGAAAAGAGACCAAAAAAAAAAAAAAAAAAAGAGAGAGAGAGAGAGAGAGAGAGAGAGAGACCAAGGAAGAGGAAGCTTCAGGCCAGATATTCTAGAAATCACTACTATTCTGACAGACACCTCTCCTACACTGTCAGGTCAACCAAGAGACATCTGAGACATCTGAAAAATATAAAGTTCAGGAGGGTTTTCACATTTTTCCTAACATAGTTATTTTCTATATACATTCCAGGATGCTATGCTAAGCACTTTCCCTACATTATCCCAGTTAATCTCACAATAATGCTATAAAGAAAGCTTCACTGTCTTTTCTTCATTTTTTAAAAAGATTTTATTTATTTATTCATGAGAGACACAGAGAGAGGCAGAGACACAGGCAGAGGAGAAGCAGGCTCCATGAGGGAGCCCGATGTGGGACTTGATCCTGGGACTCCAGGATCATGCCCTGGGCCAAAAGAAGGTACCAAATTGCTGAGCCACCCAGGAGTCCTGTCTTTCTTCATTTTAAATGAAAAAAAAAAAAAGAGTCACAAAGCCACCAGAGTGTGAGGCCCATGTAGGCATATGTGGTTTGTGTTTGTGTGTTTGTTTGTTTTATCCCTGTGTCCCCAGCACCTAGAACAGAGCCTGGAATTGCACAGACGTTCATAAATAGTTATTGAATGAATGAAAGGATGGATGACTAAATGGTAAAGAATTTTCTCAATGTCACATAGATGGTAAAGGTAGAGTCAGGACTTCAACTCAGGTCTGTTTGATTGCAAATCTCTTTCTATTTCCTATACCCTATTATCCACACATGGCTTGAAACTTCCTTTTCTTTTCTTTTTTTTTTAGATTTTATTTATTTATTCATGAGAAACACACACACACACACAGAGATAGAGAGAGAGAGAGAGAGACAGAGACACGGGCAGAGGGAGAAGCAGGCTCCATGCAGGGAGCCCTATGCAGGACTCAATCCCGGGACTGCAGGATCATGCCCTGGACTGAAGGGAAGCACCAAACCGCTGAGCCACCCAGCGATCCCGAAACTTCCTTTTCAATCCAGACACTTGCAAGATCAGAGAATCCAATGTTTCCACAGGCACCAATTGGCAAGCTGACTAAATTAGTCTGGCCAAGAAGCTAGATTGGGAGTAGAGGGAGCAGTCCTTGTTTTGAGGGGACCCAGAAACAGGGATAGTGGTGGTTAGGTCACTCTTAGACTCCATCAAAGTTGGAACCTTTGAAGATATGTTGTGAAGATTAAATAATACCCTGTATGTCAGGGACTTTGTCCGTCTTTGAGACATAGTAAGCATTTAATACATAGTTGCAGGAACTAAGGAGGTGACTATAAATTTTGTAGAACACACGAGGTACTACTACAATTTTGAAAGCAAGTGATGCTAGAGCTTTAGACAGTAAAAACCAATGCCTGATACGGTTACCTGACTCACAAAAACTCACAAAATAAATAATCATTTGAAAGACTGCATGTGCTTCCCATTTGCCTTTGTATTTTAATATAACAAGGATATTGGAAAATGTATTTTTAAAATTCTATTCTAAGCACTTTACAAACCTGTACTCACCCTCAGAAAAATCTTTGAGATAAAGATCATCATCATGGATAATTCCATAGATTTTATTTCAGTCTGTCACTAACCGATTAATCTGTTATTTGAAAGGTAATGGAAGCACAGAAAACCTAAGTAATTTGCCAAGATCCCACAGCTGGTTGGTGCAGAGGACTTAGAAATGGCTCTCTCCTTGGCTATAGGGTAGAGGCTATATAACAGACAACAGAGTACAGATTTGTAACGCTCCTGATGGAGCCAGGGTGGGGCCATGTTCTCACCTTAAGCCTTTTTTGCACACCTGGAGTAACAATACCTGTACTACCTACTACTCAGAGTAGTTAAGAGCAGTATAGGACACTGAAGTCTATAGTAAACTTTATTTAACTAATTAATTTATTTATTTCAAGTATAATTAACATGCAGTGGGAAAGAATTAGTTGCTGTCCATTAGCTTCCTAGAAGCATGTTCATGGTCTGGATATTGTCTTAGTTCCTTGTTGAGGCTTTTAGAGTTTATATCTTTGGAAGACAAAGGCCTAATTAAAGCAAACAGATACAGGGCAGCCTGGGTGGCTCAGTGGTTTAGAGCCGCCTTCAGCCCAGGGTGTGATCCTGGAGACCTGGGATTGAGTCCTACGTCGGGCTCCCTGCATGGAGCCTGCTTCTCCCCCTGCCTGTGTCTCTGCCTCTCTGTGTTCTCATGAATAAATAAATAAAATCTTAAAAATAAAAAAAAGCAAACAGATACAAAAATCAACCAGTCCCTTCACTGAAGTGCAGCTAGCTTTTGCACATAGTATTCTTTCTTTTCCTTGCTGAAGTGATGACAAAAGCTATTTAGGATCATAGGCAAACATATCTTATTACAAGCAATCCTCCATCATCCTGCTGACACCTTCCAATTCCTTGAAAAACACGTAAGTGCTCCCAATATCAAAACCTCAAAATAAATGAAGCAAAAATTGAGAGACTTAAAGGGAGCAATAGACAAATCCACAATCCAAGTTGGATATCTTAATATTCATCACACAGTAATTGATAGAAGCAAGTAGATAAAATTAATAAAGATACGAGGCTTGATCACTATCAATCAACTGAATCTGACATTTATAGAATGTTATACTATATCCAAAAACTACATAAATACATCATTTTGAAGTGTACCTGGAATATTTATTAATATAGACCATATTTTTAAAAAATAAATTTCAAAGGATCAAAATTATATAGAGTATGTTCTTTATCCATGGCTAAATTTAATTTAATCATGGACAATCTAGAAAAGCTCCAAATATTTAGAAATTAAGCAATTATAACCAAGAGCCAATGAAGTAATCACAAGGGAGATAAAATATTTCTAACTGATGATGATAATTTCACAACATATTAAAAGCTGCAGGATGTAGACAACACTGTGCATCAACCTACACTGATTGTTGAAGGTTATAAAATGTGGTTGAAATTTTATACCCTTCCCATCAAGAGCTATAATCTCTGTTTCCTCCCCTTCATCTGAGTTGGCCTTGGTGACTTTGATTGTAACCAGTAGAAGTTGATAGAAATAGCATTGCTTTACTTCTAAGGTATGTCAAAAAGATGTCGAACAACTTCCACCTGATTCTCTTGATGTGATTACTCTGAAGGAAGGCTGCTAGGCTGGAAGGACCACATGGAAGCACTCCATCAACAGCTGCACCCCAGCCAATAGCCAGCACCGAATGCCAGCCTGTGAGGAAGCCATCTTGGACATCCAGCCTATTGGAGTCTCAATGACTGAAGCCCCAGCTAACAACTCAATTCAACTACATTGAAGACACCATCAAGAACTGTTCAGCTGAGGTCTTCTTGAATTTCTGACCCACAACATTAAAGTGGTGTTTTTAAGCTGCTAACGTTAGGGACAAGTTGTTATGCAGCAGTAGTAAACCACATACAGATTAAGAACCAAAAAGAGAAAATATCAATTTCCAATATCAGGAATGATGGAGAGGACAACACTAAAGATATTACACACATTAAAAGGATATTATAGCAACATTATGAAAAACTCCATGCCAATATATTTGGCAATTTAGATTATATGAATATGTATTTCTTGAATGACGCAGATTACCAAAACTGATACAAGACAAAATCTAAAGCCACATGTCTATATGATAATTGAAAGAAATTAAATGCATATTCAAAAGTCTCCCCATATAAAGACTCCTAACTCTAACAAACTTGGGGTGGTGGAAGGGGAAGACGGTGGGGGATGGGGGTGAATGGGTGACGGGCACTGACGGGGGCACTTGACGGGATGAGCACTGGGTGTTATTCTGTATGTTGGCAAATTGAACACCAATAAAAAATAAATTTATTATTAAAAAAAAAAGAAACAAAAGTCTCCCCATAAAGACAACTCCAGTCCCACAGTTCAACAATAAATTCAATTAAATATTTAAGGAAGAAATAATACTAATATTTACATAACTCAGAAAATACAGAAGCTAAATGGGAATACATTCTAACTCACCTTAGGAGGCCAGCATAATCTTGATTTCAAAGACAAAGACGTTATAAAAAAAAAAACCCAAACTTCAGACATCAGTCCTTCATCAGTCTAGATGCAAATATTATGAACAAAATGTTAGCACACAATATTCACCTATCTATGAAAAAAGCACACTACCTAAGTGAGTTTATCCTAGAAACACAAACTTGGTTCAATAATCAAATATAAATTAAGTTCAATAGATAAAAACCAATGGATATAGTAGCTACTCCTATATCAACTGATATAGATACCATTCACAATAATATCAAAAAGATAAACTAGGAATAAATCTCATGAGAAATGTGCAGGATGTATTCCATGAATACTGCAAAACATTGTCAAGAGAAACTGAAAAAGACTCAAATGAATGGAGATATTTGCCATATCCATGACTGCAAGACTCAGTATTAACATAGACTTTCTTACAAATTAATCTATGGATGCAATGAAATACCAATCAAAATGTCACAGACTTTTTTAAAATTTATCTTCAGGCTTTTTATTTTTTTATTTATTTATGATAGTCACACAGAGAGAGAGAGAGGCAGAGACATAGGCAGAGGGAGAAGCAGGCTCCATGCACCGGGAGCCTGATGTGGGATTTGATCCCGGGTCTCTAGGATCACGCCCTGGGCCAAAGGCAGGCGCCAAACCGCTGTGCCACCCAGGGATCCCTATTTTCAGGCTTTTTAAAAGCAATGTACTGGGCTGATTCTAAGAGTTTTATGGAAATATGAAGTATCTAGAATAGTGAAAACAATCTTTAAAAAGTGGAGAAGGGGAGCCTGGGTGGTTCAGTTATAGCCTTTGGCTCCAGTCATGATTTCAGTGTTTTGTAATCGAGCCCCACATTGGACTCCCTGCTCAGCCAGGGAGTCCGCTTCTCCCTTTCTTTTTGCCCCTCCCTCCTGCTCGTGCTCTTGGTCTCTCTTTCTCTCAAATGAATAAATAAATAAAATCTTTTTAAAAAAGTGGAGGAAACTCGGAAAACTCATGCTACTTGATTTTGAGAACTACAATAAAAATGTAGTAAGCAAGTTATGTGATGCTGGAGTAAGGATAGACAAATAGACCCAGAGGAACAGAATAGAGAGTCCAAAAATAGTTCCACACAAACAGTCAATTGACTTTTGACCAAAGCCCAAAGTTGATTCTATGGGCAAGATAATTATTTTCAGCAAATAGTGGAACAGTGATGTCTACATGGAATAAAACAAAGCTGAATCTCTGCTTCACACTGGATACAAACATAATTTGGGATAGATCATAGTCCTAAATATAAAATCTAAACAATAAAACTTCAAGAAGAAATCATAGGAGAATACCTTTGTATTTTTCCATACCTTGAGGAAGGCATAGATTACTGTGGACCCAAAATGCACTAGGAGTATAAGAAAAAATAATTTCATTAATATTAAAAAATCAATGTTCTTAATAAACATTAAAATTTTTACTCATCAAAATCACTACTAAGAAAATGAACACAGAGTCCACGGACTGGAAGAAAATATTTGCAATACATACATGTGACAAAGGACTAATATCGGGATCCCTGGGTGGCGCAGTGGTTTGACGCCTGCCTTTGGCCCAGGGCGCGATCCTGGTAGACCCGGGATCGAATCCCACATCAGGCTCCCGGTACATGGAGCCTGCTTCTCCCTCTGCCTGTGTCTCTGCGCCTCTCTCTCTCTGTGACTATCATAAATAAATTAAAAAAAAATTAAAAAAAAAAAAAACAAAGGACTAATATCCAAAATATGTAAAGAATTCTTACAAATCGACAATAAAAGATAACAGTTTTTTTTTAAACAAGCAACAGATTTGAGCAAACACTTCACAAAAGATATGTAAAAGTCCAAAAAGCACATGAAAAAGTTCTTAATATCATGAGTCATCAGAGAAATAGAAATTAAAACCACAATGAAGTACCATTTCACATCTACTAGAATAGCTAAAAATCAAAAAGATGAATAACACCAGCCGAAGAGATAAGACATGAAGCAGTTAGAATTGTCATGCATTGTTTATAAAAGAAGCTAAAATATTACAACCACTTTGGATAACTGGCTGTCCTTATAAATCTAAGTATCTATCTGTGACCCAAATATTCCACTCCTAGGAATTTATGCCCCCTTCAAAAAAAAAAAACCAAAAAATGCCCACAAATGGCTTCTACAAGAATGTTCAGAGCAGTCTGACTTATAAGAGCCAAAAATTATAAGCAGTCATAATGTGACAGGGGAATGGATAAGCAAATTGAATTATCTTCATCCAATGGACTACTATTTAACAGTAAAAAGGAATGTACTCCTGGTGAGTGCAGTAGCATGGGCAGCTCTCAAAGACACGCTAAGTGAAAGAACTGAGGCACAAGAGAGTAATACTTCATGATTATAGTGTATGATTTCATTTATGAAGTTCAAGAACAGGCACAACTTATCTGTGGGCATAATGATCAAAAACTGCCCCTGATGAATGGAGAGAATGGGGACTGAGGGGAAGGGGGCCTGTGGTGACTCTCTGGAGTAATGGAAACATGTATCTGGTTTGGTAGATACATAGGTGTGTGTAAACAGTTGTCGGAACTCATCAGACTGAACACTTAAGATCTGTGCATTGGGTTATATGCAAATAGTGCTGTGCCGGACACACAAGAACACACGGACACACACACACACATACACACAGGCACGCACTTCGTATCCCAGAGGGATTCCCCAACCCAGTTTCAACCCTCGGTGCTGGGGAAGAGGATTCAATCTAATACTTTAGCTAAATGAAAACAAGAGAATTCATTGTCAAACAGAGCTACACTGCCCGGATCCACCACCCCACCCCACACCCGCCCCTGCCATCACTCCTGGCTCACGGGGGTCTCACTCTGGCGGGTGAGTGACTGAGCAGGAGCCCTGACAGGGCAGGACTAGCAGAGCTGTCAGCAACCCTCCAGGGTCTGTTAGGGCTCCTCCCCTGTGGTCTAGGCCAGGTGCACTGCTTTGGTCTGGGCTCACACACTGGTATGTTCCTCTTCTCTGTCAACTCCCTGAGTGATGCTGCAGCCAAATAAAAGCCTTCCTCCTTTTCTCTCATCATCACTGTGGTCTTCTAGTTAATTTCATGAGAAAATTTATTCCATTTCACTGTATCTTGACAGGAAAAATATCTTTTTAAATGTCCTCTGCATCTGTTCTCCCCTGCTTCTCATTTTTCACGTTCACAAATGTTTTTTAAACCTATTCTACTCCTGTGCTTCTCAAATTGAAATGCATATGAGTCACCTATGGATCTTATTAAAATTCCAATTCTGAGTCAGTAGATCTGGGTGGGGCCCCAGAGTCTGCATTGTGGGGGTGTTATTTTATATTTTTATTTTTGTTTAAATTTCATTTAATTGACACATAGTGTATTATTCATTTCAGGGGTAGAATTTAGTGATTCATCAGTTACATATAGCACCCAGTGCTCATTTCATCAAGTGCCCTCCTTAATGCCCATCACCCAGTTCCCCCATACCCTCACCCACCCATATGATTTCATTAATATGTGGAATTTAAGAGAGTCTGCATTTTTAAAAAGATTTTATTTATTTATTCATGAGAGACACAGAGAGAGAGAGGCAGAGGGAGAAGCAGGCCCCATGCAGGGTGCCTGACGTGGGACTTGGTCCTGGGACTCCAGGATTGTGCCCTGGGCTGAAGGTGGCGCTAAACCTCTGCCACCGGGGCTGCCTGAGAGTGCATTTTTAAGAAAATCCCAGGTGGTGCAGATGCGTTTTTCTGAGGATCCCGTTTTAAGTAGAAGGCTGTCCATAATAATACACTAGCAGTGCCATGGATCCTGTTCTCTCCTATTTGCAGGGTAGGGTAAGTTAATGCAGAGGGTGGTGTCAGAGAAGGATGAGAGAGAAAAAAGGGATTCTGATTCTCTCTAGCTCTCATTTCCTGCATCTCAAAACCTGCTCTTCATGCATCTTGCTACATGTAACAAATGGCTCTGTTTTCCTAAGAGTTATACACACCCGCCCCCAGAGACAGCTGTCTCCTTCTAAAGATGTAGCAGAGAAGGAAGGGAGGCAGCTTACTCATTATAGTCATGATCTGTCCCACATTGCAGATGGAAAAACTGAGGCTTGAAGAGGCAAATCATCTGAGCTATGAACTAGTACCATCTGAAGCACTACCATTCACCACTAAGATCGCAAGACGTTAGAACTAGGTATGGTGGCTAGGATTTTCATAGTGGCTTATGTGTTGAAATTGGAACAGCTCCTTCCAGATGGTTCTTAGATTAAATCTGAGATAAATCGAGCCATCTAGGAATGTTCTGGATGACATGGCAAGTCATATCTTTCCACTTCATATCTTCCAGTCTCTGACTGATACTTACTGTTTTCAGTTCACAAGCATTTATGAAGCACCTGCTGATCCAGGCTTTGCCCAGTTATTGAAAATACCAAGAAGAACAAGCTCATTCCTTATTCTGAAGTGGAGACAGACACACACATTAAAAAATGAGATAAAGGGGATCCCTGGGTGGCTCAGCGGTTTAGCGCCTGCCTTTGGCCCAGGGCGCGATCCTGGAGACCAGGGATCGAGTCCCATGTCCGGCTCCCTAGATGGAGCTTGCTTCTCCCTCCTCCTGTGTCTCTGCCTCTCTCTCTCTCTCTATGTCTATCATAAATAAATAAATAAATCTTAAAAAAAAAATGAGATAAAGAGGGATGCCTGGGTGGCTCAGTGGTTTAGCGCCACCTTTGGCCCAGGGCCTGATCCTGGAGACCAGGGATCGAGTCCCATGTCAGGCTCCCTGCATGGAGCCTGCTTCTCCCTCGACCTGTGTCTCTGCATCTCTCTCTCTGTGTGTGTCTCTCATGAATAAATAAATAATATCTTTTTTTTTTTTTAATGAGATAAAGACAGAGAGAATAGTTATCAAGCAGCTACCACCTGCCGGGGATGAGGCAGCCTTGTTCAAATGGCCTTGATAGAGATGGGCCCAGGGCACTCATTTCTGCCACGGGGAACAGAGAGACAAGAGCAGTTTCATTTGCACTCAGCCTTGGGAAAAGAGGGTGGGAGCTTCACAGGTGGGGAAGGCACAGAAGGACATTCTGGGCAGGGGGAGGAGAGCAGGAGCATGGGTGTGAGTGCTGTGGCATGCTCAGGCCTCTGCGTGGTCCTGGGTACCAGGAATATGAACCGCGTGGGGAAAGGAGCAGCCCCTTCTGTTTGCAATCTTGGTGGTGTCTTCCCTTGCTCTTCGATCTGAGCAGCCCGTGCCTCCACCTCTCGCCAGGGCACTAATTACCTGTCAGCGGGAATGAGGGACGCAGCTAGGAAGGGCTAGAGAGAATGGTAATCAAAGCCATTCTGAGAAGGTGATTAAAATTTCCAGTGTGTTCTACAAGGCTCTGCTTCCCTGGAATTTTCAATGCAACTATTATCTCATTCTTTGGGAGCAAGCAGTTCTCCAAAGAGGCTTCCTGAGCAGCTCTGACATTTCAGAAACAGAGCCTGCACTCCTGGTTGGCTGAAATGGCCCAACAATGCCCTGTGTGCATCCCCAGCACAGACCTGGGAGCGCCGGCCTCTGCGGGAGCCCTCAGACGCCTCTGTGCTGGCTCACCTGCCCTGGAGGCCATGCGGGAGGAATGCAGAATTCCCAAGAACAGCTGTTGAAGACAATGGTTCTCCAATGTCTCTGTGTGTTTCAGGCCCCCAAAGGGCTTGTTCAAGGTACAGGTGGTCTGTTCCCAACCTGGAGATTCAGATTCAGAGATGCTGAAGCCAACTCTGAAAATCTACCTTTTAAAAACAAATGTTCCATTCAGTTTTCCTTATGGTCCTCTGCACTATTTCTTGTATTTTGCATGTAAGTGAAACCATATGATAATTGTCTTTCTCCGACTGACTTATTTCACATAGCATAATGCCCTCGGGTTCCATCCACGTTGATGTAAATGGTAGGTGTTCGAGCACTGGGTGTTATAAGCAACTGATGAGGGACGTCGGTGGCTCAGCAGTTGAGCACCTGCCTTTAGCCCAGGGCGTGGTCCTGGGATCGAGTGGTCCGGGATCCAGTTCCACATGGGTCTCCCTGTGTGGAGCCTGCTTCTCCCTCTGCCTGTGTCTCTGCCTCTCTCTGTGTCTCTCATGAATAAATAAATAAAATCTTAAAAAAAATAAGCAACTGATGATTTATCAAAAACTACATCTGAAACTAATGATGTACTATGTGTTGGCTAATTGGATTTAATTTTTTAATTAATTATTGATTAAAAATAAATAAATAAAAACAAATGTTCCAGATGACTGGAGTCTAAACCAAAGCTTTGAGAATATTTGTGTTAAGGTTTGGAAATCTTTGTAACAAGAGCCTCTAGACTCCCTCTAGCCACTTAGCGGGTTTCCCCTCACACAGACCCGGGCTCCGTAACTCTGATGTGAGATTCAAAAAAAGGTAAAGTCTTAAACATTATCAAGTTCCTGGCCCACAACAGGCCTCCAAAGTGAAAGACAGAATGATCTTTGTTATCCTTCCTGAAGCTTTGCTGCCCTCTGGAACCCCAGCGTCTAGGCTGTGACATGCCCTGGCCCCATGACTTTTGTGACATACTAAGTGACCTGGGAGATACTGAAGGCCTCTGCCCCCACCCCTTGGCAATTCTGGGAACCCCGAAGCCACGAGAGGATGGTCCAAGCCTTCCCATAAGCCACAAAGCCTCCAAGGGCTGTCCTCTGTTTACCTACAGCAGCTTCTGTGGATCACCTGCTCAAGTCAAGGACTCCTTGCAAACCATTTCCAACCTGGCTGATAATGTCATGATTCAAATGGTGCCACCAAGATGAAAAGCCGCTCACGAATGGGGAATCCTCCTTATTTCCACCACCACAGCCGGCAAGGAGCTCCTGCCAAGTAGGGTCAGACTTCTCAGGAAGATGTGGAAAAGCTGATGGAAACTAGGGTGTGTCACGCTTCTGTCACACACACCTCACCCCGTGAGCGGGGAAAGCTCGCTTGGAATGGATGTTAGTCGGTCTCAGAGACACACAAAACTGATGTCTCCAGTAGCACTGCTGTCTTCACTGCCCACTTAAAGTTGTATCCTCTGGTTTCTAATGCAGAAACCCACTGTCAGAGCTCCCCCCACCGTGCCCACCTGAGACGGAACTGAGCACTGTCTAATTACCTCCATAATTCCCCTGGCCCCCGTGCTGGGGTCCAGGCACCCTCTCTGCCCCTTGGAAGCAGATCCATCTGTCAGATACCTCTCTCCAGGCTCCCCTGGCTTCCCTCTCACGTACACAACACTATTAGCTTGGGAACTGACGCTGTTGCTGTGATATTTGCTTTGCCTCTGACAGGTTTTTCAGCTAAGTAGCAAGGATGGGATTCGCCCGCCCAGAGCCAGCTCTAGCGTTCCATGACTCCCTCCTCCAGTCTGTTTGGAAAATGATTCTGGATGCACCTAGAAAGGGAAGAGACAGTGTTTTATTAGCTGTTGAATGAAGGTCAGCTCCTCCCTGCCACATCCTCATCCACAAAGCAGAGGATTACTTGTTTATTTCTCCAAGTAGCACTGGTTTGTCACTGTGAGCAGCAAACACATCTAGAAAAGGGAATTCATCCTGTGGATCAGACCAAAGCCAAGGAAAAAGAAATGTGTCCTTTGGAAACAAACCAAAAACACGAGTTGAAGAAAATGACCATCTTCATTCCTCCAGTTATTCTTCTCCCTCTACCACCTGATACACCCAGGTTGAATTTTCCTGGGATTTAAGTAGGATCTCATGAGTGAAATGAGATACAGCACCCCGAGATGAGACCAGCCTGCCACACAAAGCCATCGGGAGTCCATGCCCAGCTTCGTTCATTCAACGGATTGGTGACAGGCAGAAGGCAATTGCAAAACACAGTAAGAGCCAGACACCTAGGACATCCTTGGTACCACTCTGTTACCCTCTACATTCAACCTGTCATCGATCTTGCAGTCTGACTCCTAAATATCCATCAGGCCCACCACTTCTCTTCATTCCCATGGCTACCACTCCAAGTGCAGCACTATCATCTCTTGCCTGAATGACTGTCTCACAGCCACCTAATTGGGCTCCTTTTCCTTTACAATATACTCTTCACCGAATCTGGAGAGACCTTTCATAAGTGCAAATCTCATGCCATTCTCCAGATAGAAGCCTTCAAGAATGCATTTTTCTCTTCTCTTCCCTAGGCCTGGCTTTTATCTTCAAAGCCCAAGATCCTTCACAGACTGGCTCTTACTTATTTCTCCAGCCTCAGTTCTTAGGACTTCTTGCCTCAACCCTGGGCCCCAGCAAACCATGTTTCTTTTTTTGCAAAATAGACCGTATGTTCTTTCACTTTGGGATCATCATGCATGCGCTTTCTCTGCTTGTAACAATCTTTCCTATGCTCCTAAGCTCC
Source organism: Canis lupus baileyi (assembly GCF_048164855.1). NCBI lineage: Eukaryota > Metazoa > Chordata > Mammalia > Carnivora > Canidae > Canis > Canis lupus. Next base: position 36,309,818 of record NC_132845.1, on the reverse strand, counting down.
CTCAATTAGCTATTTGATGCCTGAATTTAGGTCTTAACTAAAATGTCATTTCCTCTAGGAAGCCAGCATTCAAGCCAGCTGGGCAGTCTCTCCTTTGTGCTCCCATAGCACTTTATGGATCCTTGCTTCTATTCTGTGAGCTCCAGGAGAGTAGGGACCATGGCTATTAGGGTTACCATTGTATCCCTGGCCCTGGAGAAGAGAACAAAATAGACTCAATAAACATTTTTTAATAAATAAATGTCTGTATATCTTAACTTTTCACACTTAAAGCTGCAGAGACTACAAATATAGTTTACTTCTGTCCTATAATCATAAAATTTTTCCTGTTACTTCAGTGGGTTCAGGATAAACTAGCATCTTTTCCTCTCTCTTCCCTCTTTTCCCCAAAGCCTGCTTATCAAAGGAGTCTCCTTTATTGCATTTTGGTGGAAAATTTTTGTTAGTGCCTTCTCTATAACAGTTTACCCCTTGAGCTACACCGAGTCCAATTCAATCTCCTGAAATCAATGTATAACATCTCAAAACCATAGCATTCTTGTCTGCACCACTTATTTGGCAATCAATCAGGTGTTGTCTTGTGATAGCTCTTCTATTCTGGTCTTAAATTGTTCTTATTATTACTCAACATTTCACAGCTTTATAGCATGTCTCCCAACAATTCTATAGGTCCCTTTAAGACTTAATCATTTTTGGGTCCCCTTACAGCTTGCCTATGAGAAATCAAGTGCACTTAACAGGGAAACATATCATTAAATGTTGAACAAATAGATGAGTGTTAGGTAACCAGTACAGATCAGATCTGTTTATTTTTTGGCCAGTACCGAAAGCAAGCAATTGGCTTGAATTTAAGAATGACCAAGGCAGATAACTAGTACTTCAAAAATTATAAAATGGCCTGGCTTTAAGGCAGGAGACAAGAATTATCTAGAAGAAATTAAGTAAGCCAGATAGAATAAAGGCACACAAAATAATTCTGCTCTTTCTGTTATCACCCATGAGAGGAGGAGTATCTTTGCAACTGAAAGGGGTTGATTCCAATCAGGAGAACTCCCGCAAATGTCCCAAAATCTCCACTGACCCTATGCGGGGTGTGGAGTGAAACACCTGGGATTCTGAGGCATTTGTCTTAATTTTGCCTTGTCCCTCTATCAAGCAATGGAAAGAACTCTGGTTACAGGTCAAGAGACTTCATACTTCTTTTCAAGATCAGCTATAACTTACATTGTTTCGCTGACCAAGACATTTAATGTTCATGAACCTCAGTCTCACATATTTATAGGAATTATGATGCTTAGGCCATCTACCTTGTATGCATATTGTGATGATCAACAGGAGTTGGTTGTAATGGCACTTAAGAAGAGTTTAAAGAAAAACACAAATGTGAAATATTAACATCATTATTTCAGACTCATTGGCTAAACTTTCTTGGGCTTTGGTTACTCAACCCCTCACCCACAGCCCTCAATTAGGCAATAAAGCAGTGATGGGGTTGAGTATTTGGTAAAGTTTTAATTGGATATAACATTGTAAATTATTTCTTACTGAGGAGACAATGTAGAGGAAAATGGAATCCTCCCCAGGTAATAGTCCTCTCTAGAGCTTTTCCACAGATAATCAAGTGTTAACTGTTCATTTTTATTTCTAAAGGAATTTACTGGGTATCCACTAGTGCCAATAATGTACCAAGTATTGAGATAAGATGAATTAGCCCAAATAAGATTCCTTATATGACAGGAAAGATCCATAAACATGTCAAACTGATTCCTCTGAGTGTAAATTACAGCCAAAAACATAATGGCAGCTGCAAGGTGCAAGGAAGAGAAAAAACAGATGGCTTTAGAGTCAGACCTGAGTTTTGTAATTTCGGTATATGTAATAAAAGATAATCTTGAGATATGCACATACTTTGTTAGAGACCTCAAGGAATCTGGAGGAGCAGAAGTCTGACTTTCCAAGGCATTCTCAACACCTCTGTCAACCAGTCATATATCTGTGACATTTTAGTATTAACCACACCATCCTATTCGCAATGGAAGTGGTGTGGAGAGCCATGTGTCACTCTCCCCTCACCTTCCTACTTCCCTCATCCACCAGCATGTCTTAGGGACAACCAGCACTTCAAGGGCAAGGCTCTCAATTTTTGGGTTTGTTTCAGCACCAAGGACAGAAGCACAGTGCGCAGGCTTCTCCAGCTTCATGAGTCGATGGTGATTTGGGGACTGAATTTAAAAGATTGCATGGATAAATAATAGTGAAAGGGAATAGAAGGGAAGGGAGAAGAAATGGGTAGGAAATATCAGAAAGGGAGACAGAACATGAAGACTCCTAACTCTGGGAAACGAACTAGGGGTGGTGGAAGGGGAGGAGGGCGGGGGGTGGGGATGAATGGGTGACGGGCACTGAGGGGGGGCACTTGACGGGATGAGCACTGGGTGTTATTCTGTATGTTGGCAAATTGAACACCAATAAAGAATAAATTTATTATTTAAAAAATAAAAAAATAAAAGATTGCATGGGTCGGTTTAATCTAAAATTTGTTGTATTGGTGTTCTTATGTCACTAAGCTCAATAGTCATGTACCCAAAGCACTGAATAATTTTAATATTGTGTGGCTTACTGACCTGGACCCTGAAATGTAAGAACTATGTGCTAGTGACCATTGCCAATGTTAGGATTGATATTCTTGCTCACCTACAGCCTAGATGCCTGGCCCTATGCCTACTATTTAAAATCCATCTGCCTGTCTCAAAAATTGCCTTTCCATGCCATGGTTTATTTTTCCTGTTCTACTTTACAAATCACATTTCCTGGGGGCTAATCCAGATGAATCCTATCAACACAGTAGAATTTAATTTACCTTGAGGCCAAAAAAGAGATTAGATACCTGGATTATAGGTGGACTGACTAGGTGAGGATTAACCAGTAAGGTCAGCAGAGTAAAATGAGAGAGGACACAGGCTCAGTGACCATTCTTCATGAGAGGTTTCTTTAAAAGACCATGAGGTTCTTGAGGATAGGGACCAAACATTTTTACTACTCATTTTTCAAGTACCTGGCGCATGGTAATCATTTATTAAGTGATTGTAAAAATAAATAGTTGTAATATGTATCTAAGAGACCCATATAATTTGGATTTCACTTGAATAAGATGTGACCCTATGTCCAAGGAGCTCACAGTCTAATAAGCCAGCATGACCTGGAAACAGTTAATTAACTTCTGGTCTCCACCAGAAGATTATATTATATATATATAATATAATATAATATAATATAATCTTATATCTTATAACTATCTTATATCTTATATATATATAAGATCTTACAACTTATATTTATTAGATATAAGACAGTGGGTCACAGAAGGCAAACAATTCCTGATTCACTGTATTCCCAGAGGAATCAGAGAGCTTCATTTCCTCCAAACTAATACAACTGGAGAGTTTTCTCTGGTTTTCAGTCTATTCCTGCCCTGGGTCACTGGGACTTGACCAGACAGAGAAGAGTCTGTGGCTTGGTTTCCTCATCCTGTCCCAGAACTGCTACTCTCATATCAGGGGCCTTGTTCCTTGACTCTGCTCCCTCATGTGATCTAGGAGCCAAGAGATTTACATTCTCGTTCTGCCTTTGCCAGTGCTTTCTGTGTGTCCTTGGATGAAGCAGTTTTCACTCCGTATTTCCTCTTTATCTCCCATTACTGCCTAAGTGCTCTGAGAACCACACAAACCAGCCAGGTGTTCCCTGATCATGTCTCATGTTTTCTTGCTTTTATGTTTTGCTCATGTGGTTCCCCACAGCTATGGAAGGCTTCCTCATCCCAAGTTCCACCTATGGGAACCCAAAGCATTCTTCTAAGCTCATTGAATAAAGCCTTGAACATTCCTTGCTCTCACCATGATCCTTAACTCTCTGCTTTTCTCTGCTCTCCATACATAGTGATTCTCAACTCTGACTGCCCATTAAAACCACATGGGGATATTATAAAAGCACCAATGCCTAGACCTCACCCCAAAGCAATTAAACCTACATCTCTGGTGGTAGAGTCAGTATAGTACTAAAGCTTCCTAGGTGATTCTAATATGCAGCAAGAGTTGAAGACATTGTTGCCCCTACAGCTTTGATTCTCCTATAGTTTTGACACTAAATCATACGTTAGTTGATGGCAGAGACTGTCCACTCATTTTCTCATTTTAGTACAATGCCTTAACCAGAGTACTCAATTGTTGAATTGAATTATACTGGGTTGAATTGATCACCATTGAAATTTAAACAATTAAGCACTGTGCAACTAACCAGCTATAGGCATGGATAAACCACTTTCCCTGATATGTTTTCTAACACCACCAAGCTATTCTCCAATTCTCAGCGGGCACTGATTTGGTGTCCCATAAACTTAGTTCTGACACTATCTTCTTGGAGATCACGTCAGGTCCCACAGGTTTGGGGCTCAGCTCCACAAGACTGTCCTGACTTCAGAAGCCAAGCACAAGTCCAGGTTGTCACCTGTGCTTCTGGCCAACTGGCTATAAATCAGGCCTCCTCCTTGGGTTCAGTTACTTTGCTGTAGAGACACACAGGACCCAGAGAAACACTTAGGTTTACTGGTTTATTATAAAGGATATTATCAAGGACACAGATAAACAGCCAGATGAAAAGGTACGTAGGGTAAGATCTGAAAGAACGTCAAGTACAAGCACTTCTGTCCCTGTTGAACTGGAGTACAGCACCCTCCTGGCATGTTTCCCAAAGTGGAAGTTCCTCAAATCTTGTTGTTACAGAGTATTTATAGGGCTTTAACCTGTACCCCCCCACCCCTTTCCCTGCCTGCAGGTCAGTGGGTAAGGCTGAAAGTTTCAGTCCTCTGATAATGTATCTCTCTAGTGATCAGCCCTACTCTAAGACTATGTAGGGACTCATCCTAAGTCACCTCATTAGCATAAACTTAACTGTGGTTGAAAGGGCTTGTTATGAATAACAACAGATATTCTTATCACTTAGAAAATTATGAGGGTTTTAGGAGCTCTGTGCCAGAAACTGGGATATGACCAAATACATTTATTATGCCATTTCCCTTTTTCTGTCCTTATGATGAGAAGTCTTGGCCCTCACCCCCTTACATACATCTCTCTGCCTTCCTTTCTTTTCTTTATTTTTTCAAGATAACACATGCTTATGGTATGATTGTTTTAAGTCTCTAAGTCTGGAGTACATTTTTTACACTTCGTTAGAGACAAATATGTTTTGTTTTCTTTTCTTTAAAGCCCATGGTCATAATTGGTATTATACTCACTGGTTTGTCATATAATTAGCAAGTCTTCCAGATCTCTTTAAAGGCAGTGATTTGTTCTTTCTATTTAACCTTTTTTTTTTTAAAAATTGAGGGACAATTGAGGGACTCCTGAGTGGCTCAGCAGTTCAGCATCTGCCTTCAGCCCAGGGTGTGATCCTGGAGACCCAGAATCGAGTCCTGCATCGGGCTCCCTGCATGGAGCCTGCTTCTCCCTCTGCCTCTGTCTCTGCCTCTCTCTCTGTGTGTGTCTCTCCTTAATAAATAAATAAAATATTTAAAAAAATAAATTAAGGTATAATTGACATATACATTGTATTAGTTTCAGGTGTACAACATAATGATTCGATATTTGTATGTATTGCTAAGTGATCATCACAATAAGACTAGTTAATACCCATCACCCATCACAGATAGTCACAAAAATTTTTTTTCTTGTTATTAGAACTTTTAAGATTTATTCTCCTGGAAACTTTCTCTTTTTTTAAGATTTATTTATTTATTTTAGAGAGAGAAAGAGCATGAGCAGGGGGAGCAGAGGGGGCGAATCTCAATCAGACTCCACTGACTGGGGAGCAGAACATGGGGCTCCATCTCACAACCCTGAGATTATGACCTGAGCCAAAATCAAGAGTTGGACACTTAACCAACTGAGCTACCCAGGCACTCCTCTCTTAGCAACTTTCAAATATGTAAAACAGTATTGTTAACTATAGTCACCATGCTGTATATTATATCTCCAGGACTTAATTATTTTAAAACTGTAAGTCTGTACCTTTTGACCCCCTTTGCACATTTCTTCTCCACCCTCTGGCACCCTCTTTCTCGCACCCCACCTCTGGCAAACACCAATTTCTTTTCTGCATCTAAGAGCTTGGCTTTTTTGGTTTTTTTGTTTTTGTTTTTATATTCCACATATAAAATAGATCATGTTATTTGTCTTTTTCTATCTGATTTATTTCACTTAGCATAATGCTGTCAAGATCCATTCATGTTTTTGCAGATAGCAAGATCCTACTCCACTGTGTGCGTGCATGTGTGTATATGACATCTTCTTTACCCATTCATCATCAATCTATCCTCCTTTCAGCTCACCTCTACTCTGTGCTTTTACCTAAAAGGAGGGAAAGCTATGGTGATTGAAGATGAGAGTCTAAAATGTTGATTGGAACACATTTCCCCATAGGCAGAATCACTCTATGCTTAAAGGCATCACTCACTCATCTATTGCTTGCCTCTCTTCTATGCATCTGGGACAATATTTTGCAGCCAGATCTGGCACTTTTGGGCAAGCCAGGTTCTCCTCTCTCCCTCCCCACCCCCGCCTCTTCTTCTCTTCCTCCAAGGCTCCTTTCTTTAAAGAGTTGGCCAGAGGGTTAGAATATCCTAAGGCTTTACATTTAGACTTTAACAGGATATTGGAGGTTCATTTGAGGCAAAAGCCACATTCCCTAGTTTAAATTTGTGGGAAAGATTTACAGTGAGTCTCACTATCTTGTGACACTCTGTATTCCACATGGCTACTATTTCTTGAGTGTTTCTCCCTCCACACTGTCAAGAGGAAAGATGATTAAAGAATTCATCAAGTCCTGAATCCCTGCCCACAACACCATCAAAACCCCATTCCTACCTCTAACAGGCCTCAGTTTCTCTTTCCAAAGGTAAGAGTTCTCCTTGATACCCAGGGCTTCTTCCTACGCTAGGATTCAAGAATTATAATTGCATAAGAGATAATAAGCCTTGGGACCAAGTGAGAGAAGAGGATAGTTGTTTCTTCCTCTTCCAAAATACTCCTTGCTCTATACCTATGCCGTGTAGCATCCTAGCATTGCAACACCCTCCCTGACTGTGGGAGGTGTGAAAGGAGCTTGAACTTCTGCAGAGCTATTTTGGTGCTGCCCAAAGGGCACGTGAACTTGAGAACTTGAGGCTGGGGCCCAACCCACATCCTGTCTCTGCCCCCAAACCCAGACAGAAACAGGGCAGGGCTCCATCTCCAACGGGATCACCTACGGGAACATTTTGACAACAACAACCAATACCTCCTATTTCTTTTTTTTTTTTTTTAATTTTTTTTTTTTTATGATAGGCACACAGTGAGAGAGAGAGGCAGAGACACAGGCAGAGGGAGAAGCAGGCTCCATGCACCGGGAGCCCGACGTGGGTTCGATCCCGGGTCTCCAGGATCGCGCCCTGGGCCAAAGGCAGGCGCCAAACCGCTGCGCCACCCAGGGATCCCCTGACCTCCTATTTCTTATCTTAAAACCAGATCTGCCTTCCAAAGAGAAATTCAGAATTATAACTATAAGCTAATTCAAGGCTAAAGAACTTTCAAATGTCCTCTGGGAGAAAACTCTCAATGTGTTTATTGTGGTGGTTTGGTTTTATTTCTTCATTATGCATAAGCTTATCCATCTGTGTATTTGGTCACTTTATTATCATCGAGTGTGCACCGTATTTCAAATTTCCTTGTCTTCCTCAGACTGTCTTACCAGTTCCATACTGCCAAGAGTTGGTTTAGTCTTTTTTTTCTACATGTACATCATAAATATGTTTCTTTTCTCTTAGCCACAACACCCAGCACAAAAATGCTTAGTTATGACTACATCATAGTAGTTTCCTAGGGATGCCAGAAAAATGTACCACAAACTAGATGGTTCATGCCAACAGAAATTTATTGTCTTTCTGTTATGGAGGCCAGCAGTCTCAAATCAAGTTATCGGCAGGGCTGTGTTCCCTATGACAGTGCTAGGGAAGGATGAGTTCCAGGCCTCTATCCTAGCTTCTAGTAGCCTCAGGTGTTCCTTTGCTTGTAGATACATTGCTGCAACCCTCCATCTGCACATGGCTTCCTCCCTGTACCTTTACATCATTTTCCCTTTGTGCATTTCTGTTTCTGTGTTCAAATTTTCCCTCTTTATAAGAACACCAGTTGTATTGAATTTGGATTCACCTCCATCACCTCATGTTAACTTATTTAGCTCTATAAAGACCCTATTTCCAAATAAGATTGCATTTTGAGCTTCTGGGGGCTAGAACTCCAGCATATCTTATATGGCAGGACCCAATTCAACCCAAAACTTGGGACTTATGGCTTAAATCTCCCACATAACATCCAAGACCCATGGCCACTAGGCTCTGCTCACATACCCACATGTCAGGGGACATGTTGGAGTCTCTTTCTGCTATGACCAATTCTGCCTGTGAAGAAGCTCTGCCAGTTGTTGAACTGAAATCTCCCAAATTCTGCCCCAAGGAGTCATGAGCTACAACAGAAGGCCTTCAGATATTTCAAGGGTGTGAGGGTAGTCACATGTTCCATCTGCTCTCTATCCCAAACCCAAAGACCCTCAATTTCCTCCACCCAGACTGTACACAAGCCCAGAGCTATGATCTGTACAAAAGAGCATGGAACAGTTGCATCCTATCACAGTTCTATGAATGTGAGATGAAATCATGTTAACTGTCACAGCAGACATGTCTCTAACCCCAACTTCTCTTTTTCACAGATGTGTTCACTTTCTGTTTAAGAGTACATGTGATCAAAAAAAAAAAAGAGTACATGTGATCAATTATACATCATGACCAATTCATGTATTCAATATTTACTCATCTCAATAAAGCCTTTTTTTAGGTGCTTTTATTAGCTTACCTAATCCTCACAGATAGTCTGGATGGTATAGTAGTTTTTCATCCTACTTCACAGATGAGAGAATCAAGGATATTGTTTGTCACAAGTCTGCTGGGGACAGAGCTCTGGTTCATGAGTATCTTTTGTATTTAAGCTATTAGATAGGGCAGTCTTATCTACACTGCCTTCAATCTCTTTTTGGCCCTATGAGAATGGGACCTGGGCCTGAGACACTTTCTTACCAAAGATACAGTCCTCACAATGTGTGCTGGACTTGCCACCCTATGTGGGAAGCTCTTTCTCTGTTTCAGGACTCAATGTTCAGTACACTCTTTTTCTTTTGAAGCATGTGTCATAAGGCACCTCGCTAACCCCACTACTATATCTGTCTTCTGCAAGAAAGGGAAAGGGTCTGTAACACAAGATGGGGAACGTAAGCCAGTTGTCCTGGGGGGCCTTACTGACCGCAGGAGAGCAACTCTCGCTACAGGAGCTGATCTTGCTGTTTTGCTTCTCTACGTAAGTAAACATTGTTCCATCCAGTACTTGACTGTGTTTATGTTTTTCTTGGCAACTCTGATGCCAACACACGGTGGGGAAAAGTGCTCAGACCTCTACTCCTGATAATAGGCAACAGATGTCACTTGCTCAACACATGCCAAGTACACTTTGATATTGTGTGACCACATCAAAATTCCTATTTATAAACCCCAGCTTATGGTGGCACTGAGTTGGGCACTGTACAAAATGAGAATCTAGCCCTTTCAGATCCTTGGCTGTGTCCCAAATGCCGAAGTAAGAAACGTAAGCAAACAATTGTTAGATTTGCGCCATGGTAGATAATTCAGGTCCAAAGTGATTTTGAATTTTTCCAATTAATCTTCTCTATTGGCTAGATTAGATAAATAGTATATACATCTGGAAACTCAAGATGTTAGCCCACCTTGCAGTAATAGGAGCATTTCTGGTCATCTACTCCTTCTATGCTTGTGTTCCATGTGTATCCATGAGTTGTTGGTATTATGTGCAACTTGCAGGCCCTTGGGATGTAGATATGAAATATAAATAAATTGCTATTATTGTTATTTGAATTAAGAAAACATGGCCACTGAACATAATCCTTTCGAAATAAAAACTCATTTAATCCTCACAACATCTCTATGAGGTAGGCACTCTTATTATCCTCATTGAAATTACAAGAAATTGAGACTTAATGAGGTTAAACAAATGGCCTCAGTTGATTAAATTCTGGTATATCAGTACAGTATGCACCAGTTAAAAGAAATAAATATTTTTATGTACTGACATAGAAAGACATGCAGGAAATAGTAACAGGAAAAATAAGCTGAATAGTAGTAATAGCAAAAGATAAGCCATTTGAGAAAAATTTTTGTATATTATAATACTCATTAAAAAATACTGGAGAGGGATGCCTGGGTGGCTCAGTGGTTGAGCTTCTGCCTTAGGCTCAAGGCGTGATCCTGGGGTCTGGGATTGAGTTCCACATTGGGCTCCCTGCGAGAGGCCTGCTTCTCCCTCTGCCTTTGTTTGTCTCTGCCTCCCTGTGTCTCTCATGAATAAATAAATAAAATCTTTTTAAAAATTCTGGAGAAATATATATCAAGGCTTCACTTGTGGTTATTCAGGGGTGATAGAACTTTTAGGTAGTGAATTTTTTACTTTATGTGTTAAATATTTCTGTTTTTTTTTTTCGTTTTATAGGTGCTACCTTTTTAAATGGGTGTTGTTTTGTAGTCAGAAAAAAAAATCAGTTTAAATAAGTTGCCCACCCAGCTATTAAGTGGCATACTGAAACTTAGGGAAGCTGGTTTCACTGTCTCTAAATCTTGAACTCTGAGAATCATGCTGTTAAACTGATAAACACCATTAAATATGCGCCATTTGTGTGAGTTGAGTCAACTTCCTCTTGAAAAGAACAAGAAATTAAGGGCTAGTTCCTCTCCACTCTGATCAATTTAGGGCAAGCAGGTTTGGGGACAGAACAGTCCGGAAGTCAGCTGAAAATGTGGGCAGGTGTCTGAGTTCAGGGGATTCTCATGATCCAGATTCTAGAGACTCACTGTGATCCTTGCTTCTCTCCTATTCTCCCAAGCCAAGACCCAAGAAAAAAATTTAATGAAAGCAGGTCAGGGTCCTTTGGGACATTTAATATAACACATCAACTTCAAGGAAGAGCTTTCCCCAACTGAAGAGAAAATACAAATGTGATTGAAATTTTTTAAATTTTATTTATTTATTCATGAGACACAGAGAGAGAGAGGCAAACATAGAGGGAGAAGACAGGCAGAAGGAGAAGCAGGCTCCTCGCAGGGAGCCCAATGTGGGACTTGATCTCAAGACCCCAAGATCACGACCTGAGCCAAAGGCAGATGCTCAACCACTGAGCCACCCAGGTATCCTGTTACTGAAAATTTGTAAGTTAAACTTTCCATCTGCATTGTGCCCCCCTTAGACCCTTTGTGGTAAAAATAAGTAAAACTAGTTCCCCCTCATCCAGAGGAGCCCACTTCTCTGCAAATGCCTGTAGTGTCCTTTTCAGGGAAATGGCTCTTCCAGCATCCTTTTACAGAAGCCAAAAAACCTTCAGCCTGGCTGTACACTCTCAGGGCCTCACCACCCAAAGCACAGTCCATGGGCCACATCACCTAACACAGGGAGTGGAGAAAATCCTGACATTTTTGTCATTAACTACCCATTTTAGTCAATAAAGTTTTATTGGGACACAATCACACCCATTGGTTAATGATGACTAGGGCTGGTTTTGCAGTAAGTATCATAGCTGGGTTGAACAGTTACGGCAGAGACTATGTGGTGTGCCTGAAAATATTTGCCGTTTGGCCTTTTAAGTCCCATATTCTTTCACTGACTATTCCCACAGGCCCTCCTTTCCTCTCTACACCCTTTAGTCCTTTCTGTTAAGAGCCTTGGGTGGGGCCTGGGGCCTGGCTTTGGGGATGCCACAGTTTCTGAGGAACCCGACAGGCCGCTGAGATCCCAATGGAACAGGAGGTAAAAGCCAGCCACAATGAGGGCTGTAGGGGAGAGTGGAGCACCTCTCTTCTCAACTCCAAGCATCTCTTGCCCCTGATTTGCAGACGGGGGTAGGGGGGAGTCAGGGGGGAACTGAGTTAAAGAGCTGACTTTGCACTTCTTCTTTTTTTTTTTTTTTAAGATCTCTTTCTTTATTTTAGACAGAGAGCATGAGCAAGGGGAGGGACAGAGGGAGAGGGAGAGAGAACTGCAAACAGACTCTCCCGCCCAGCGCCCCAGATGCAGGGCTTGATCCCAGGACCCTGAGATCATGACTGGAGCCAAACACTCAACCAACTGAGCCACCCAGGCGCCCATGAATGCATTCTCTATTTGATTCTGGGAATGTTAATTACCCTCTCCAGGGATTTTATCTGAACAATGGGAAGAATAACATCTACTCTGTAGTATTGTTCTGAGTTAAACAAGGAGGCACAGAAAACATATCTCAGTACCCAGCCTACAGCAAATCCTTAAGGAAGAGACACTTCTTTAGTCCTGGGGTTCCATCTTTGCTTTTCCTCAGTGGTTTCTTTGGCATCTAATCTCCCTCAAAGAATAGGATGGTTGAATGTATTTATTCCAGGAGCCTCACCCTCTCTTGCCAGCTTGACCCTTGACTCATTCAAAAGGTGGGAAGCAAGGAATGTTTGCAGAGCCACAGGTGGTTGATAGGTAAATACTAGTAAGAACAGGGATACCTGGGTGGCTCAGTAGTTGAGTGTCTGCCTTGGGCTAAGATTGTGATCCCAGGGTCCTGGGATCAAGTCTTACGTCGAGCTCCCCAACAGGGAGCCTGCTTTTCCCTCTGCCTGTGTCTCTGCCTTTCTCTCTGTGTCTCTCATGAATAAATAAATAAAACCTTAAAAAATAAATAATAGTAAGGGCAGTCATTCACTTAGGGCTATTACTAATCCTCACAGCAACCCCAACAGTTAAAACACCAAGGATGCTGAAGCTCTGCAAAGTAAGGAACTTGCCCCAAATCCCACAGCTGATCTTAGATTTGAATACAGCTTCACTCCAAAGCCCACTATCTTTTTATTATATTTTGATGCATCCTAAGATGGAGAAATAAGAGAGGGGCTTAGGGAAATGGGGTAAGCACGGGAGAAAGGGAATGTGGTAGGATCCTAGCCTTGATTTCAGAACTGACTGACCCTTGGCCTGCAGGGTGGTGGCCTACCATAGGAACATCCCTCAAGGCTACTGCTCTACCAATCCCAGCCCCTCCCTGGCAGCCCTTTAAGCCTGAGCCAGTCCTCTCTCAATGTCCCTCATTCTCCCTGGGACTCTGGGATTGGACAGACCGATACCAAACCCAGGAGATCCAGGGACCAATGACCAGTCCTGTTCCTGTTCCTCCCCATCCAACCACCCATGCCTAGCAGTGATGCTCCCAAAAGGGGAGCACAAGGCAAGCAAAGGGAGCAGGAGCAGGGCATGGAGGGTAGATTTCACACTTCTGAACAGTCTTTCTGGCCCCAGAGGAGCTTCTGAGCCTCAGCTAAGCTAACTGGGATGTATCTGCCTTGGGAGGAAAATGGAAGGGAAGGGCTAAAATTCTTGCTGGGAGTCATAACTCTTCATTTGAAAGCCTTTGAGCACATTTATATAAAGATCCACAGAGAACTATTTTGAGGCTTTGTCTTCATTTCCTTTCAAAGAGAGGCTGTTTTCAGCACAGAAGTTGAAACTACCCCAAAAGGCTGGAGATACTATGTAGGGTCTCACTCTAGGGGGCGATGCAGCAGATAAAACATTTGGGAAGAACTGCTTGAGGTGAGCATGGAGACCGAAGTAAAATTAACCATCTCTCCCTACCCCAACCTGTCCCTTCAACCTTCAGCAAGTTATTTCAAAATCCTGGGAAGATGAAGGAACGATAGCTCCCACCCTGCATTTATGGGTCAGTCTGGAAAGAGGAGAAAGAGGCAGGACGTGCCAAGAGAATGCCTGGAGGAAAAATTGGAAGAACTCTGTGAAGTACAGTCTTGTTAGTGATTCGGGCTCTGAAGTTAGAGAGATGTGGGGTCAAATCCTGGCCGTGCCACCCAGGAATTGGGTGAAGCAAGCTTCCCATTCTGCATCTGTGAAATGGTGGAGTTATCTTACAGAATGCCTTGAGGGTTAGCTGAGATAGTATACTTAAAATAGTGCTTGCAGCGAGTATTTGGTGTTATTACCGGAGACATTAAGCCTGTTCTAGATCTGATACCATATACAGTATGTAGACAGGGCAGTGAGGTAGAGAGCCCTGCACTGGAGGGCACTGGGAGGTTTGCTGGGAAGACAGGAGGAGCTAGTCTTGAGGTCTTCGCCCCTGGGGGAGACAGTGCTCCGAACTGTCACACTGACAAAACTCAAGAGAGGTCTGAGACCTTGCTTGCTTTCCCAATCCCCAGTAAAACCGGCTTCAATGACAGTTATTTACATGTAAGTCAAAACTGAAGCTAGTGTGTTATGCTCCCCAGGGCCCCTTGCATGTGAACCTCCTTGGTGATTGATTGATTGATTGATTAATTGATTTGAAATAAAGGATCGGTCAAATTTTTTTAATAAAGATTTTATTTATTTATTTATTTATTTATTTATTTATTTATTCATGAGAGACACAAAGAGAGAGGCAGAGATACAGGCAGAGGGAGAAGCAGGCTCCCTTTCGGGGAGCCTGATGCAGGACTCCATCCTAGGACCTGAGCCAAAGTCAGACTCTCTACCACTGAGCCACCCAGGTGCCCCAAGAGTCGGTCAATTGTTAAAGAAACATAAAGTAGGGAAATTGTAAGCTGGGAAGAATAAGTGGGGAAGTATTTGAAGGCAAGGAGCATTCCCTCACTGAATCACACTCTGCAGGCCATAGGGTTTATAGGACCTGAGACCAAAAGAAAGTAGACACAGATACCCCAAATCAGGAGCAGCACCTCTATGGCCTCATTAAAGGTTATAAAGGTGAGGAAGTGAGGAATAGTGAGATGGCCCTGGAGGAGGATTGGGGAAATAAAGCTGACTCCCTCCTCATATTCACACTTCACTTTTCCTCTCTTACCCTGGTATATCTCCCTTTCCTGTATTTCTTATCTTTTCTAACCAGTGGCTTTGAAGTTACTTTGTAAATATTTTTCAACTCTCATTAGGCAGTAAATCCTTCTCTCTGCCTACCGAGGGAGCATCATGCTGACATTTCTCTGTGCGTTCAGTGCTCTCATCCATCCCTCATGCCTGAGCTCAGAAAATAAGCATTTGCCTGCAGCCAACACAGACCTGGCCCTCTGCAGACTCAGGCCTGCAGGGCGGCAAGGCAGAGAAGAAGGAGCCTGCTAGGTTCCTTTTAGGGTTTCCTACCTAATTGATGAACACTGTGCATAGGCTGGAGACCTGTAGGGTGTTGAAAGAAGAATAACAACAGGAAAAAAAATCACTCTCTTGTATTTAAATAGCATTTTCCTATTCTGCACATTTCTTACCTAGTGTGCTTTCCTGTTTGTGAGGACTGCCATAACAAAGCACCACAAACTGGGTGGCTTGATACAGCAGAAATGCATTTCTCTCTCAGTTCTGAAGGCTAGAAATCTGAGATGGAGGTGTCAGCAGGGCCAGGCTCCCTCTGAGTCTCTGGGTAGAACCCTTCATTGCTTGCTCCTGGTTTCTGATGGCTGCTGGCAGACCCTTGGCATTCCTCAGCTTCACTGCTTCTGTCTCGCACTCTGTCATCACATGGCCTTCTCCCCCAGGTGTATCTCTCTGTTTTTTTCTTATAAAATCACCAGCTGTTGGATTTAGGGCCCGCCCCAATCTGGTAGGACCTCATCTTAACCAGTTACATCTGCAAAGACCCTATTTCCAAATAAGGTCACATTCTGAAGTTCTAGATGGACAAATATTTTGGGGGAACTCTACAACATTACATTATGGTACTACTCCCAGAGAACTTTGTCTTTAATTATCCCCTTTTAGGCAGGTATTCGGCTGTGATCCTTAGACTGTCCTCACTCATTCACCTTCTCTCCACCACCTTTGCCTCCAACTGCTCAGTGGTAGAAACTTCCTCCACATTCTTGCAGGTCTTACACAAATATACTTACTATAGATTGCATCTTGGAAGTTATGTTCCTCCAAAAGCAGACCCTGAAACAAAGATTTGACTACAAGTAGTTTATTTGGAAAGCCATCCCAGGAAGTAGCTGTATGGGAATGGGGAACAGGAAGGACAGGAAGTCAACACAGAGCTTGCTATTAATCAGGAAGCTGTGGGCAACTGGGACTCACTTCCTCTGGAATCACAGAATTGTCCCACTTAAGGGGTGAGGGAGTTGAGGTATCTATGCCCTGACTTCCATCCGGCAGTAGTTGAGGAATACTCCCCCAGAAGCACTGGCTCACCACACTTCAAGCCTGCCTTGAGCACAGGCTGAGTCTGCTCTTGAGACCAGAGAAAGCCCGAAGCCAGAGAGTCACATGTGCTGCCAGTAAGGAGCCAGTGGCTTGGTCAAGAAGTGGACACCTCAAGGGGATGTGGACATAGGCACTGATAGTCTTTGCTGCAACTGGGAAGACACCTCTTTCTTCCTAGGGCTTTCCAGGTTCCTATTTCATAGTAGGTGCTTAATAAATGTTTGTTGGATTGAAGTAGCTCAAGTCATTTGTATAAAGGGATAAAGAACCAAGAGCATTCACCCAGTTACTAAACAACAATTTATTAAGCATTTACCACATTCCATGTACTTTGCTAGACCTTGAAGATGCCAGCCTCGTGGCATTCTGAGCTTGGTGCAGAATTATTACCCTTAGCAATCAACCAACCGATCCTTCATGCATTACATGAATGGCCTTCATGCATTACAATCAGCCAACAATACTCAGGTCTTCCAGAAGCACTGACCTTGGCTGAATCAGCAAATACAAGCTCTGTGTGTCTCTAATGGTAAACATCCTTTGTAGCACCTGGGGGATAAAGCTAACCTTCTATGCTCCCCCATTAAACTCTTCTTCTTCCCAGTTCTCAGACTCACAGAGCAGAAAAGTCCCATCTGGACTGGGTCATCTGGACCAGCTGTGACAAACAAGTCCCAAACATTTTCTGGCCTCTGTCCTAGATTTTCACCAGTTTAGGAAGTTAACTCGGTGAATCTGAACCTCACTACTGGATAGACACAAAAGAAAAGTTGGTACTTTGGTATATGTACTGCCAAAGCAAGCACCATGTTGGTACATTGGATATTATGATCTTATCCATCCATCTTCCCTTTACCCCAAATGATCCCAGACCAGTGGGACTTAATGTTTTTTTTACTTTTTTTTTTTAATGAGCTATGTCCCATTACAAAAACTGTCCCCCTCCCCCCCCACACACTCCTTTACTTGAGACCATATTATTCTTTCAGGGTCTCCGTAATATGGTTTTCTTTCTACTGTTATTTTAGAGTGAGCCAAACCCACAAATCAGACAATTTACAAAACACCCGATCTCCTGACAGCAGAGCAGTCTAGTGAGCAACATTCCCCAAGGGCAGGCTTGTCAGAGACCACAGCCGACTCAGGCAGTGGATCCTGCCTCATGTCAAACCCTGCTCTGTCCCTGCGTACTGAGGAGCTGGTCTCCCTGCTTCCATGGGTCCCTCGATACAGGCTTTTAATATTCATCTCCTTCTCCTTCTCTTGATGTGAATTAAAAGAGCAACTTGCCAGGCAAACAGGAGGGAAATAACAGATTGCTGCTGCTCATTAAAGCTCCTGCTCAATAGAGTCTGATAAGAGCTACAAGATTGGGTCTTCTGCCAGTTGAGGGTGGAGAGTGGGGGGCATGATAATTGCAGTTCCTCAGATCTGCTCTGAGCTCAAGGGACTCTGTGCATGGAAATGCATGTTTCTTCCTAAAGCTTTACTGTCTGGTGCAGCCTCAGAGTCTAGGCTAGTCTGTCTCTCTCATTTTCCTGATATAGAAGCTTAGGGAATTCACTTTACCTTTCTGGGTTTCATGTTGTTTCTCCACCTAGAAATGGAGAAGAAGTAGAAAAATTTAAAAAGACTAATAGCCTCCGAGAAATGGCTACGCTAAGTAAATGAACAAATCTGAAAGCATTTTGGAGAATTATCTTCTGTATACTGTCTCTTTTCCATCAGCATTTAAACCTCCTTAAGCAACTTTCATCTTAAACAAAGTCCTCCTCTAACCACAGGCCCCACTTTAGCTACCAACTATTTGTTTTCCTCCCCTTTGAAGTCAAATGTGATGAAATGTTGTCTAAATCTAGCTTGGTTTCCTCACCTCCCACCTGCACCCCCTTAGCACCCAACTATCTGGCTTCCGAGCATCACTCCCCTAAGACTCTTCTCACTAGAACCACCACTGACCCTGTTGCTAAATCCAGTGAATACATTTTAATTGGATTAAGACTTTAGTACATTAGTTATTATCTGATTTGGCCTTTTTTTTTTTTCCTTTCAGCTGGTGATTTCTTCCTGGAGTACTTAGCTCTCTTTCCCTGTCATGGGAACATCAGGTGCCTGGGCTTTCCCCCCATGTCTCTGCCGGCCACTCCCGGCAGCTTCTTCGGTGCCTGGGATGTGGCTGTGTTCCCTGGCTTGTCCTCACATCGATTTCTCCAAGGATCACCTCTGTATCTCCACTCTATGCTCCAGCTCACTTCTGTCTCTGGGACCCAGGTGCTCCCTGGAAGCCTCCCAGGTCCCTCAAACTCAGCATCATTTTCTCCCATTCCCCCTTTTGCTTTCCTGTTCTGACTCCCGAGAACAGAACCACGAGCCCCTTCCCCAGCCAGAGGCCAGGGCGGGGTTACACACTCCCTGGGCCTGACCCGCATCAGGGCCCGCCGGCTTCCTCCCCTCTCTTCCCTTCTTTCCCGTGATCCAGCCCCGCTGAAGGCCGCTCCTCCATTTATCTGCCCCAATTTATCAGCCCCTGCCTCCACTTTACCATCTCACAATCTGTTCTCCACAGTGCTTCCAGAACCATCTTTCTAAATTGCAAATCTAATCAGCACACTCCCTTTCTTCAAATAATTCAATGACCCTTCAAAGCCAGCAGGATAAAGTCCTGGAGGCGCTTCCTATTCTCCTTCTTGCACTTCACCCCTGCACACCCCTTGCTGTGCCCCAAGTATGCTGTACATGGGCACATGGGCACTCTCTCTCTCTCTCTCTCTCTCTTATACTCTCTCCTCCCAGCCCCTGCACGTGTTCTTCTCTCTTCCAGGAGCGATTTTTTCCCTCTCACCCTTATTTCTAGGTCTGGGAAACTACTTCCTGTCCTTCTACAGGCAGCATAGATAGATTCAATCTTTTCGGGAATCCACAGTTGGGTCTGAGTCCCTCTTGAATGCTCCTCAGCATCCCCATGGCTCCCTCCTCGTGGCATTTGTCACGTGGCATTGCCACCACTTATCTCTGTGTGTCCCCAGCACTGAAAACCCAGTGAGGACATGACTGTGCTCTTGTCACCAGCACCTGGTCCGATGTCTGGCACAGAAGAGGCCCTTCATAAAACACTCGCTCAAATAAAGAACCTATGGTATGCTGAGGAGAGATCATTGTCATGCATAATAAGCAGGTAAAGACCCCATTTTTCCTATTTGGTTAGCAACAGGGACAGAACAATGACACAGGGAAATTCCAGTTTAATGCAATCAACAGGCATGGATCACCTGCCAAGCACAAGATACTGCTGTCGGTGCCCATGGAAATAAAAGTAGGAACGAGGCAGGGGGTCCAACCCCAGCAGCAGGAGAAAGGTATTGTGGGGAAGCTTTTATCAAGTGCTAAGACACGCCAGGCAGCATGCTGGCTGCTTTGCCAGTGCTACTTCTTATAATCTTCACAACTGCCCAAACAGGTAGGCAACTTAATTCTGTGTTTGCAGATGGGGAAACTGAGGCATGCAGAGGTGTATGTTTGTTTTTGTTTTTTTATTGACTGGCTCCAAACCACCGTCAATAAAACAGAATTTAAACCCAAATGTCTCACTCTGTCCTCTTTATGCTATATAAAATTGACTTTGATAAGTACTTCATGAGGCAGGCATGAGCACAATAGGGCTTCTAATAGCAGAGCAGAAAGTCCCATGTGGGCCAGACTTGAAGAAGTGTGAAGATGGGAGAAGAACCATAATGTAAGCCTCAAGGAGAGGCAAAGTCCTTTGCAAATATTATGTGGACAGCATAGGAGTGAAGCCAAAGGGGGCACTTGGGTGGCTCTGTGGTTGAGCAGCTACCTTTGGCTCAAGGTGTGATCCCAGGGTCCTGGGATCAAGTCCCCTATCAGGCTCCCCACAGGGAGCCTGCTGCTCCCTCTGTCTGTGTTTCTGTCTGTCTCTCTCTCTCTCTGTCTCTCATGAATATTAAAAAAAAAAAAAAAGTGAAACCAAAGGGCAGCCACAGCCTGAATAGGGCCCTGGGCCAAGGCAGTGGGTAGACCTCCTGAGCCAGTTGCATGTAGGTGCAAGCAGAGCGGTGCGGCACACTGACTGGGAACTAGGGGTCCCTGGGCTGAGGAGGGAACACAGGAACCAGTGTCAGAGAGAAGACACTCTGAGTGTCCGTTGGTGATTACTGATAGAGAACGGGCAGGACGAGCAAGAAGCAGCGCGGGTACAGGCAGCAAGGGGCTGTGTGGGGTCTGTGCAGAAGGTCTGCACTTCCTGAGGGCCTGGCCTCTTAAGGGCCAGGACTCGGAGCCTGGCACATGACATAAAGAACATTCCAGCCAGAAGGAAGAGCATGAGGAAAATGTATTAAAATATGGAACAGTTTATGGTTTGTTAACAGAAGCAGAAACATTGGATGTAGTGGGGTGCTTTAAGAGCTGTGAGAAGAAAAACCAAAGTTTCATGAGAGTTATTTTCTTAACTCCACCTATGGTCATCGTCATCAGTGTCGTGGAAGGGTTGGTGAGTGTGTGGGGGATGGTGACTAAGATTCATGTTTGTCAAACTATTGGTGACTCCTCTCCACTCTTTGTGGCTGCAACACTATCTTTGGTCACTGGGCATACAAACACAGCCAGCCCTCCCACCTGGGGCCAGCTCCATACTTTGCAGGGCCCTGCACACAATGACAATGTGGGCCCCTTATTCAATACCCAGGGGACAAAAAGTGCTATTAAAGGTCACTACAGGGGAACCTGGGTGGCTCAGTCAGTTAAGTGTCTAACTTCAGCTCAGGTCATATACCGGGGTCCTGGGATGGCATCCTGTGTCAGACTCCCTGCTCAGTGGGGAGCTTGCTTCTCCCTCTCCTTCTGCTGGTCCCTGTGCTTGTGCTCTCTTGCGCTCTCTCTCTGTCAAATAAACAAATAAAATCTTTAAAAAAAATTTTTTTAAATCAAGGTCACTACAATTTTTTCCTTTCTTCCATTTTCCCACTTTGGACTTGTCATGGTGTTCTCTATTTGACATTTAACATCATTCTAAGAAAATTTTATATTCTTAACTCTTAGTATGGATTTTCTATTCTTCTTTGTATTGTATAATGTCAGTTTCAAATGAAACCGTAAAAGCGTTTAATTCATATGTGGAATCTTGAAATGATACCATTTGTCTCTCCTAGCTCTTCATGCATATGTATTTCATTACTACCGGAACAGTAGGAAAACTGCACAAAATGGAAGTTAATGGTTTCATTTTACTTCTTGATAACTTGCACTTACTCTCAGTGCTCTGCCTTCAGCTCACGGAGGAGCAAAAAGGGAATAAGAAACTATGGGTTGTTCTGTCCTTACATCTCCTACATCATCATTTCCAGTGGTTGGCTAATACAGGGAAGCAGCATGAATAAGAAAGGATAGGATAGCCTTCCTTGGCCATTTGCATTTCTTAGAACACTGCTGCTGTCTTTCTGCATTGGAAGCAAGTTCTGGTTCAATTACTCAGTCACATATGCCACATGCTCACTTCTACTCTCTGTGAGTCCCTTGGAGCTCCCACATATTGTGGTTCCATGGGAATTCTGTGCTTGTGGGACACCACAAATGATAAACATGAATGGGTAGATGAGAAGAGGCAGACACTCCTGTTGCACACATATCAGCTCTCACACATGCCCCGTTGTCCATCAGCCTTTATATACAAACCACAAGTTGGAAGATAGGATTATTAAGAATTTCAAGATGGCAACAGAGCATTCCACCAAGCACAGGCCCTCTGACGCCACAGCCCTATGTGACCGGGCAGGCTGTGAGCCCATGAAGCCAGCCCGCTCCCAGTGGTCATGCTGTGGCAGATACACAAAGCCAGCCCTGGACAACTACCTGAGTCCATCTGTCCCAGACCGTGCCTTCCTTGTTCCTGGGCCTTCCCTCTTCCTTGAGCATATCCTGGTTCTCAGTCTCTGGCTCTTGACCTTCAGTTTTCAGCCTTTTCTTCTGGCCATTCAGGTTTGGGGCTCAGTCTAACATCCCTCCCTGGGGAGCCAGTTCTCTGCCTGACCCTTGGTTCCAGCTTTAAGTATTTCCTTCAGTGTCAGAGAAGAAGAGCCCTCCTTCCACCTCTGTCCAACAGGACCTGTCTGCTGTGCCAACCTCCCCCTCACCTCAGCACCATCACTTCCCAGTGAGGGCAGAAGAATTCAGACATGGGTGTTCAGTATTCAGGAGAACACACCTACTCACCCTGTTTGATTGTCTTTCCATCCTTGTCACTTTATTAAAACTGCACTTTTAAAGATTATATTGCAAAATCCTCAAAATCCTCTCCTTTGACTTCCATTGCACTGATCTCTTCTTGTTCTCCCCTTTCTGTAAATGCATTTTTGTAGTGTGTCTTCTCTCTTTTGCTCCTGGCTGTAGGTTTCCCTCAAGACTCAGGCCTTAACCATCAGTTCTTGCCCACTTTCTTTCTTTTAATTTTTTTTAGGATTTTATTTATTTATTAATGAGAGACAGAGAGAGAGAAAGAGGCAGAGACATAGGCAGAGAGAGAAGCAGGCTCCCCGTAGGGAGCCCAATGTGGGACTCGATTCCAGGACCCTGGGACCATGACCTGTGAGCCAAAGGCAGACACTCAACTGATGAGCCACCCGCATGCCCCTTGCCTACTTTCTTAATCCCCACCCTCTTCAGTCCCTAGCTGGCAGCCCCTAAACCTGCATCTTCTAGGCTGACTCTCTCCCAAAATCTCAGCCTCAAGCCCCATTCTAAGGATCTAAGACAGCAACCTTTTATCTTGAGTCCTGGGCAAGTTTTTCACTCATTCAGCAATTCAGAATAAAAACCACCACCCAACAGTGGGAGCAAATCTCAAGTCACAACACACATCCCAGTACGTAGCTCAATCCATTTTGACACATTTAATCAATAAGATGACGTTTATACAGTTGACTCTTGAACAACAGGGGTTTAAACTGCATGGCTCAATTTACATGTGGATTTTTTCAGTAGATACAGCACAGTACTATGAATGTATTTTTTCTTCCTTATAATTTTTTTATGAATATTTTCTTTTCTCTAGCTTGCTTCATTTTAAGAACACAGTACAGAATACATATAACATACAACATATGTGTTAATTGGCTATGTTACTAGTAAGGCTTTAGGTCAACCGTAGTCTATGAGTGTTATGTGTTGGACTCAAAAGTTATACATGGATTCTCTATCGCACCGCAGGGAGGCGGGGGGGGGGGTCAGGGCCCCTAACCCCCATGTTGTTCAAGAGGCAACTGTACTGGCAGCCCGGGTGGCTCAGCGGTTTAGCACCGCCTTCAGCCCGGGGCGTGATCCTGGAGACCCGGGATCAAGTCCCACGTCAGGCTCCCTGCTTGGAGCATGCTTCTCTCCCTCTGCCTGTGTCTCTGCCTCTCTCTCTCTCTCTCTCTCTGTGTGTGTGTGTGTGTGTGTCTCATGAATAAATAAATAAAATCTTAAAAATAAAAAAAGAGTCAACTGTATTTAACGTCTTGGAGTCTTAGTTGTCTGGTAAATGGGAATTATGATATATAATCCCAAGATTGGGGGAATGATTAGGTTACCTAATATATGTAAAGTATTTAGTGCACAGTGCTTCTTAAGCCACACAGTGTAAGCCCTTCCAGTTACCTGTGCTCCCCAGGTTCTCCTGACCGAGGACAGAGTCTGTCCATGTGGATTTTAAGATGTTTCACTAGAGTCCGCCTCATCTCTGCAGCTGGAACAGAGGCCTTTTGAAGGTAGGGGCCACAATTCATGGTGGTCTTCACAATCCCTGTCAGGGCATACACCAGGACCTCAGGGCATACACCAGGTATTCATGTAGTCAAAAGAAGGCTGTGGTTGAGGCATGGCTGTGTTGGGGTGGGAGGGGTGTCTGGGAGCTTCCCTCTTGTTTTTCTGAGGCTGATGTTTGGGTAAGTGTCCACTTACTGACTACTTTCTCATCAGCTCAGATGGCAGAGGCCACAGAGGCGTGGGACTGGGTTGTGAGGCAGGAAATGGGAGCCAGGGACGGGGGTTGGGGGGGACATCAGTTCTACATGCCCTTCATCCTTTGTCTGATTTCAGGTCCCTCTTCTGAATGGGAGTTCCCCAAATGAGCAGCATCTCTTTCTCCTCCTTCCTCTCAGTCCCTCACCAACACCCAGGCAGCACATTAATAGGCCATGCATTGTTTGGGGTGGGGGAGAGGTGGGAAGCCTGTGCTATTTAACACGGTACATAATTAACAGGATCCTCGGGGTAACAGGAGCCCCTCCTATTCCTGACCCACATGCCTCTCTTCCAGAAGGCTGCATAGCAGGGTGGAAAACAGGGCAGTGGTTCTACCACACCCTTACTGGATGGCTGCCTTCAAGTCTGTCTCTGCTTAGTGATCTGCCAAGGCACAGTTTCGGAGAAAAGGTCTAGTCAGGAAAGTGCATCCATGCCCCAAAGTTCTATAGAAGGAACTTTAAAAAGTGAGTCAGTATTAACAGGTTGTAGGAGAGTTAAAAGAGCAAACAGGATCGTGTAGCAGCCTTAGTTAGCTCTTTTCAACCCAAGGCTGGAGACAGAGAAAAGCCATGATGTCACCTCTCACAGGGGCAGGACCACCTTATGGGAGTTGGAACAAGGCAGGAGCTGCCGTTGGAGGCTGGGGTCACAGAAGAGGTACACAGTCTTCTTGAGGTGTTGCTCAGAACGGCAACCAGGGAGAAGCTCTTGGCCTTCCAGATTCTCTTGGCTTCCAGTCTCCTGCCAGTGCCTCTCATTCATTCAGAAGCTGGAGGATGAGAAAGCCTGGGAGATGTCATTTTCAGGGGTTAGCCCCTGTTCGACAGAGCAGAGCCTTGTCTTGAAAGACAAGTCTCAACAACTAGTACAGGGGAGTTGCTTGTCCACCTCATAATCTCCACCAACCCCAACAAGCCATCCTGATGAACAATCTAATTTTTTAAAAAATTCTTTCTGTGCAGTTTCATCATTAAAACAGTCTGCTAGCCCCTTCTTCCAATCAAAGTGTCACCCTTAGCTCCTCCATAGAAGTTCTAGAGCTGGTGCCTTCCCTACCACCTCCAGCCTCACTCTACTGGCTTCGAGAGTCAGCACTGTGATGATGCCTCAGGACTCTGATTTCAGCTCTGCCCCAGACCTCTTCTGGCTCAGCCATCACAGCCTGGCTCTGACAACACAGTTCAGAACTCGGTTGCCATGTGAACCTGGACTTGGCCAGTCAATTGCTTTTCATCCAACTCTTGAAGGTCACAGAAGTGGGAGGTTTTCAATTATGAGCAGGCCAAGTGCAAGGTTGGGGCCACCAGGAAATGACAAGTGGTAGGCCCAGTCTTTCCAGGCTGGGGCACATCCCCGCTGCTGTGATGAATGAGCTCAGCCTCCTTTGGTCAGAACCAACCTGTCAGTCCTTGATAAAGAACTCACCAAACATTGTGCTAATATGAACAAGGATAAACGGGATAGGGTTTCAGCTCCATTTGCAACACACTGCCTGGGAGTAATCTGAACAGGCAAGGTGAGGAGACAGGCCCGGAAGGACAGCAGTGCCCTGCATGCTCTTCCTGCTGTCTCCAGGGATTTTCCAGCTTATCCACTTCATTTCCTGAAAGTAATCAGCCCTGAATATCTCGGCAACAAGGCACTCCTTGGGGAAGTAATGACTGGGAGGCAGTCTGGTGAATCAACTCTTCTCAAGCCCAGAGCAGACATCAGGGGGCCACACGGATGGACCTTGAAAGCCATTTGGAGAGGTTGGGTGTGTGTTACTTAGGATCAGCATGCTTGCTTAAGGGAGAAGCCCTGGCAGAGGGAGATGCTTCTTTTGGGCCTCCCGGCATTAAAAAGGGGATTCTTCTTGATGCAGTCTACCTATGTGGCCTGGTAAATGAAGGCAGGGCAAAGCCAACTTCCTGAGAAGACCCAAAGTAAGATGGATGCCCATGACTGTGCCTTGATCTCATGTCATTCCCTCTTATGCAAGAGGGAAGTGCTGTCCAGATGCCTTCAGACACCACGCAACACCCTACCTTCTCCCCTTCTGCGGTTGAAATGTTGTAAGTCACTGAGCACATCTCTGAGTAAACTGAGATTTCAAGAACAAGAGGGAGAGGATTTTAATCTTATGGGAAAAGGAGAAACCAAACAGATTAAATCCCAAATCCCTCTAAAGGGAAGAGGATGTTAAGGGGATCAAACAACATTTGAGACTCAAGGAAACTGTTTTTCTAAGTTTGGGGAAGGATCTGCTCAAAAAAATTGGTTTGATATTTCTTTTCTGGGTGGTTTGTGGACTTAACACTGAGTGGGTTGAATGTGTAGGAATGGGCAGCCTTGGTAGTATTTTGTCGGGGAAAGGAGACCCGTGCTAATTAACCTGGAGGCACCCCTGCATGGCTTGGCTTCTCTCAGAGTTTTTCTGAAACACTCTTTGCTTCTGTTCCCTTTTTCTGATAGGCGAACTCCTACTGTCATTCAGCATTCCCCCCTGGAGCCAGAGTGGTCCAGTTCAAACCTAAGCTCCATTTCTGACTCCCCAGCCGAACTCCAAGCCTTTAGAAGGAACTGACTACATTCCGTTCTTCTTTGAATCCCCTGTAGTGAGCACAGTGCCTGGCACAGAGGGGATCCTCAATAAACACCTAGTGACTGAGTAACTAGGAAGCTAAGAGCCTCAACTCTGGAATCAAGCTGCCTGGATTTGAATCTTGATCCTACTATGTATTGACTGTGTGACCTTGGGCAAGTTTCCTAACTTCTCTGTGTCTCAATTTCTTCATCTTTAAGAAAGGATAATAGCACTTGTCTCCTAGAATGGATGTGAGGGTGAAATGAGTCCACGTATGTATAATGTTGAGAATGGTGACTGGCACGGAGACGGTGCTCAATAAAAGTCAGCTATTAGTACTTTGAGCACTTGCTCGGGCACCTCAGATGGATTATTAGCTGTCCTTTTTCCAAGAGATGCACATTAAACATAATAGCTTTGTTAAAAATTTCTCTCCAACACCGTGGTTTGTGGGGAATTTGCCATTAGATGAATTAATGATCACACAAACAAATTATAATTCTGGATTTCCTGCAGTAATTTGGCCCAGACAGAAGATGAACTCTGGAAGCCAAATTGGCTCATTCGTCTCTGCTCTAGGAAGGCCCCACAGTGTAGGGAATCATTCACCAGGGGAATCTGTTTTCCAACGACAGAATGGGCAGTTTTTCAACAGCAGCTTCAGGTGATGCGTTATTTTGTCTCAGGCTGACAGAGAAGGAAGTGCTAGAAAGTAGCACAGGAAGTGGCAGAGTGCAAACATGAAGGGGATGCGGGCAGGGACCGCCGCCAGGACTGAGGCGAACCACCAGATCTAGCTCGTGGCCCGCCTACCATCGCTGGGAGTTTATTTTTTTATTTTTTGTATATTTTTTATTGGAGTTGGATTTGCCAACATATAGCATAACACCCAGGGCTCATCCTATCAAGTGCCCGTCACCCAGTCACCCCGTCCCCCACACACCTCCCCTTCCACCACCCCTTATTCATTCCCCAGAGTTAGGAGTCTCTAATGTTCTGTCTCCCTCTCTGATATTTCCCACTCCTTTTCTCTCCTTTCCCCTTTATTCCCTTTCACTATTTTTTATATTCCCCGTATGAGTGACATATAGTGATTGTCCTTCTCCAATTGACTTACTTCACTCAGCATAATTCCCTCCAGTTCCATCCACGTCGAAGCACATGGTGGGTATTCATCATTACTGATGGCCATCGCTGGGAGTTTAGAGCCAAGGTTGCAGGGAAAGCTCAGTTATTCCAGAACAAGATAACCAGGCTCATGGTCCATGCCAGGCTGCCAGCTGTGCACATTCACATGAACATCTCAAGGTCAAGGACCAAGACTTTAAGTTCTCTGTGTCTTCTGTTGAAATAACGGTATCAGCTCATTTATAGAGTATTTAGGAGATGCCAAACATTATGCTAAGCACTGAGCATTGATCGCCTCATTTTCTCCTCACAAAAAAACCTAGGAGATTCCAAACCCTGTTTTACAAAGGGAGACAACTGAGTCACAGCAACTTGCCCTTGGAACACAACTAATCGGGCTTTGAAACTAGAGAACGTGACCCTAGGACTTGTGTGTTTATATACTACACTTACTACTTAGTACAGGGCATTCCATATGAGCATCAGCTGTTTAAAAATTGCTTTGATGAATGAACGAATGAATGAATGAGGATGCAGTAGGATGGAATCTAGAATTCATCCCTAGAATCTCTTCTCTCTGGGCTCTGGACTCCATGAATCAATACCTATAGTTACCTGTCCCTGTCTTTTCCCCGCCTTATGTTAGGTGATTAAAATCATACTTTGGCTTAGTGTGTCCTTGGACCCACCCTGAATCCACCACTGGCTGGGTTCACTAGCATGAGGGTAGTGGCCCCAGAAAGTCAGGTAATGCCTACTGGCCTTTCATCTGGAGCTTTAGCCTGCAAATCCATCCGGTGGCCCTGGCGTCCTTCAGGTTGCAGGCTCCTGGATCTCCCGTCTTGTTTCTCATTTGCCACCATTTTCGAGAAAGCCACAGAACCTTTAACCGTCTCTGAGAAGCTATGTTTCTCCTTCACTTGCTGGGAACAAGAACAATGACTTTCCGGCTATTTCAAGTTAATCTTCAAAGACATACTCACGGACAGTCTGAGCCGGCCAGGTAGAAAGTAGGTCATTAGGACCCAGAAGCACTGGCTTCTCTGACAGACAGCTGGACAATCGGACAACTGCAAAAGCCGTAGGATTCCTGATGAAAAATGAAGCCCCCCCCCCAGCTCCCCTGCCTCCTGCATCACCAGCCCGCTCCCCTCCCCCAGCCCCCAGGAAACAAGCACTCAGGCTGGGGGGTGGGGGGTGGGGGGTGGTCTCCTGCGCTGGAAATTCTCAGCTGGACAGTCACAGCCCGGTATCAGCCTCATCGTCCGGGCTGCGCGGATGTGTCCCTGATTACATTCCAGCAGTTGGATACAATCTCTTTCCTCAGCACCGAAATGACTTGGGGGGAAAATAAACAGGATGTGTCGTGCTAAAATTCTCTGCAGCCTGCAGGGTGTGCGATGCATACTAAGAACTGACAAAAGCTCATCCGCCCAGAATCAGGAGGTGAACTTGGACTCAAAACGGTCTCATTCATTTGGGGAATGTAAAAATTAGTGAAAGGGAATAAAGGGAAAGGAGAGAAAATGAGTGAAAATATCAGTGAGAGTGATGGAACATGAGAGACTCCTAACTCTGGGAAATGAACAAGGGGTAGTGGTAGGGGAGGTGTGCGGGGGGCGGGGAGGGGGGGGGTGTTGGTCCTCCCAGCTGGGGCCTGGTGGTGAGGGAGCACTAGGCCTGGGGTAGGAGTCAACAGTTTGGTGCCACAGAGGAAGTATTTCCAGGCTATCGAAAAGCTTAGCAGTATTAAGATTGGCTGGCTATTCATTAAATATCTACTATAAATCAGGCTCTGTGCTAAGTCCTTCACAAATATTATTTAATTTTGAAGTTATATGTATTACAAAAGAAATTCATGTTCATTATTTTTAAAGTAATATAGATGAGCAAAATGAAAAAATAAATACCCTGTAATCCCATCTCCCAAAGATAATCACCCTTGACATTTTGGCATCTGTACCAAACAACACTTCTATGAGGTGTAGATATTATTTTGCATTTTGTAGTTGAGAAATGCAGCACTACAGAGGTCGAGTATCTAGATAAATGCCATTGCACTAAGAGAGTCAGGATTCGAACTCTGGTTCCTTCATTTGATAAATCTTTATTGAGAACATAAGCACTGTTCTGAGAAATGCAATTGCAGGTCTAGAAGGAATAAGATGAAGTTTTGGATGCCTTGAAGCTTCAATCTAGTGGGAGAGCCAATCACACACAAATAAGTGCTGAACATGGCAAGTGCCATGAAGAAAATAAAAATAAGGTGCTTTCAATTAAAAAAACAATATTCCTGCACTGGGTGTTATATGAGGCTGAAAGGTTGTTGAATACAACATCTGAAACTAAGGATGTACTACATGTTGGCTGAATGAATTTTTAAAAAATAAATAATATTAAAAACATTTGCATTAATTTTTACATATCTATATATAATTTTATCATAAAATATTTTTAAATACTTAAATATAATTAAATCAGGCAGGTAACATTTCTCACGTATTTCTCATAAAAATAAATAAACTTGCTATTAAAAAAATAAGTGTTAAAAAATAAGTGTTAAGTGACTGTCATGAGGTAGGTTGTAACATAGAGTGGGTCAAAGAATGATTTTTTTAGGAAATATTTTAATTTTTTTTAAAGATTTTTATTTATTTATTCATAAAAAACAGAGAGAGAGAGAGAGAGGCAGAGACACAGGCAGAGGGAGAAGCAGGCTCCATGCAGGGAGCCTGATGTGGGCTTCGATCCCAGGACTCCAGGATCACACCCTGGGCCAAAGGCAGGCACTAAACCACTGAGCCACCCAGGGCTCCCCAAAATATTTTAATTTTTAAACAAACACTTAAACAATGCTTATTGTGTCTGTGTTTTTAAGCAAATGTTAATGCATTCGAAACTCAAAAAATCCTATGATGTATGTACATGCCTTATTGCAGGTAAAAAAAACTAGGGCACAGAGAGGCTGAGTAATTTTCCCAAGGTCACACAGCTAGCAAGTAGTGAAGCCCAAGGTTAAGATCCAAGCAGTTTGGCTGTAAAGTCATGCTTGTCACTATTACCCTCCAGTGTCTTTGAGCAAGGATCTGAATAATAAGGCATCATCCATGTAAAGATCTGGAAATAGTACTCAAACAGAAGGGACAGCAGGGCCAAAACACTGAAGTGAGAATGTGCTAAGCATGTTTGAGTGTCAGAAGGAATGCCATTAGCCTATCAAGCTAGGCTACATAGGACCCTGTACACCAGAGGAAGGTCTCAGGATTTTATCCTCAGTATAGTAGGAAGAGATTGGAGATTTTTAGCAGAGAAGTGACTTGATCAAATTTGAAATTTTTTTTCAAATTTGTATTTTTAAAAGATTCCTTTGCCTATTAAATAGAGAATAGAATTTAGGGGGGCAAATCAGGGAGGAACCATGAACTAGACAGGGGTGCAGACTAAAGATGAAAGTGGCTTGCGCTTGGATAGTACCCAAGAAACAGAAAGGGGAAGAAAATCGGACCATCTAAAGTCACACTTTCCATGTCAAGCTCACTGCCTTAGAGAAAAGCATTGTGGTAAAAGCTCTTTGCTAAGCAAGGGACCAACTTAGGGGTCGGAACGGAGGCATAAAAAGGGTAGAGATGATCCTTTACAAGTCATGAGCTGGAAGCAATGACAGAGTTTATCGCAAGGTACAGAAAATAGTAATACCTATTACTTAGTGAATAGCTACTGTGTTCCAGGTTCCATTCCAAGTGCTTGCCACATGCTAACTCATCAAATCCTCACAACAATCTGATAAGGAAGATGTTATCATTATTCCCATTTTACAGACAGGTCAAGTCAAGCCTACTCCAGGCCACAGGACTGGTTGAGTGGCAGAGCCAAGCCTTCAGCCCAGGCAGGCTGACTTAGAGACCATGGCTGATAGCCACCTCACTGACCTGCTTTTGAAAGATGTCTACTAATTCAACCAACAGCCTAGGGAGCTGCCAGATGGCAGATGAGCATGCACTCAGCAAAGGCAGCAAGGGCCTTCCATTATTTCCTAACAAGAATGATTTTTGCATTAGGAAAAAAAAGGACACAGACAGCTCTTCTTTCAGGGCTGAATTTCACATAAATCCCATTTGTGCAAGCACAGGTCGCCCTATCATTTCCACATCCAGTTTCAGGAAGGAGCAGGGTGGTCCTGGAGGCTGGCTGCATACGAGGCTTTAAGGCTGGGTATCATGCCTAGACAACTGAGACAGTTGGTCAACTTGGATTTAAAAACAAAAACCAAGCTTCCAAACTGATCAATGCATGATTGTAGATGATGAAAATTATGACCTAACATATCACTTTGAGCTAAAGAGCTTACTCATCAGAGGCAGCATATTAGTCTCTCCCTGATGGAGGTAACATTTCTCTTTATCAACAGATAAGGATTAAAAGTGAAAGCAAAAATCTTAGAGACTAATAAGAAATACCTTCAAGAAACATAAATTCTGGAATAAACGTGCTTGCTTAGCAACAGCCATCTTCATGTTTATGTTTTCGCCTTAGTTGCTGATGGAGGTCTCCGTCTCCATGTCAATTTCTATTCATTAAATAACATGTATTGAATGTGTATGTATTATGATTCAGAGGAGATACAAGGACATTTTAATATTGAATTCTTATAGCCTAGAAACTCATAATCTAACCATGACAATAAGGTGTATACATTCCTCTATATAATTCAAGCAACTTTGATTTGTGCTATAAGTGATAAAAAAAAAAAAAGGCCAAGGAGGGACTTATCATGCCTGCTTGGGCTGGTCAGGCTAAGCTTCTCAGAAGAAATGGTATTCTATTTGGACCTTATAGGATGCATGGGAATTACATAGGGAAGAGAGAGACTTCCAAGTTGTGAAAACACAAGTAATTTTCATGGGATGATGTGTAAGAAATGGGTTGTTATGGGCTAAACTGTGTTCTTTCAAAATTTCTGTGTTGAATCTCTAACCCCTAATACCTCAAAATGTGACTGCAATTGGAAATAGGGCTTTAAAAGAGGTGCTTAAGTTAAAAATGAGGCTGTTAGTGCAGACCCTAATAGATTGGATTAGTCAGATTGGGACTAATGTCTTTATAAAAAAGGGAAATGTGGACATACAAAGAGGCACCAGGAATGTGCAGGCACAGAGGGAAGACCATGTGAGTGCATAGGAGAAGGTGGCCATCTGCAAGCCAAGGAGGGAGGCCTCAGGAGAAACCCATCCTGCTAACACTTCCATCTCAGATTTCTAGCCTCCAAAGCTGTGAGCAAATAAACTTACACTGTTTAAGCTGCTCAGTTGGTGGTCTTTCCTTATAGCAGGCTGAGCAAACTAATATATGGACATAAAAGGGCAGGAGAAAGAGACACTGATTTGGATAAGACCGAGGGGCCATTGGGCCTTGCTCTTCACCCCCACTAGATAGATGTACCACTCATGCATGCTGCTGAACACAAGATGTCATGTCAGGCGATGTGAGCGGATCAAATTAATAATACACTGGCAATCATTCAACTGACTGCCTAGACCCCAGCATGTGGGAGTAGCTCTGTAAATGTTTATTGAAATAATGAATAAATGCATGAAGTAGGCTCCAGTCAAAATTGCAGATGGCGAGTGATATTAGATTCATTCTCTTAAAAAAAAAAAAGATTCATTCTCTTATCCCTTTACCTTCCTTTAATTTTGTCACACCTCTTATCACTTCACTGTAGTAAAAGTGTATTTTGTGTGTGTGTTTTTCTCTACTAGACTACACCCTTCCTGAAGGTGGGCCTGTACTTTATTTTTTTTCACCTGGTACTTAGGACAATGACTAGCACATAGGGGCTGCTCAGTAAATGTAAATTGATGGAATGGAGAGGAGTTACTTAAACAGATCATCTCATTCGCTCTTCACAACAATTTTACCAGGTAAACAGAGAAGGACTGAGCATAGGGTCCAATTTACAGATGTTGCAACCAAGTTTCAAAGTGTTAAGTGCACTTAAATGATCACAGGTACAATGGACCTCAAGCTTGTTCTTCTAAGAATTTATCTAATCCTCTTTATTACACCATGCTGTCTCCCTAACAGCTCTACCGAGTTATTGTTTAATAATTCCACTGTGAGGGATCTCTGGGTGGTGCAGCGGTTTAGCGCCTGCCTTTGGCCCAGGGCGCGATCCTGGAGACCCGGGATCGAATCCCACGTCGGGCTCCCGGTGCATGGAGCCTGCTTCTCCCTCTGCCTATGTCTCTGCCTCTGTGTGTGTGTGTGTGTGTGTGACTATCATAAATAAATAAAAATTTTAAAAAATTTTAATAAAAAAAATAATAATTCCACTGTGAATCAATACAAGAAAAAGCTCAATAAAGAATGTCTCCATATTACGGGCCGAATTACTATTGAGAACATTATATACTAATGATCAGAGTCCTTTATGTTAGGAACCCAGGGGAATTGAGTGCCAAGAACAATTCTGGGTCTCCTGAAAATTGCTGTTTCCTCTTATCAGACAGAACCTTATAAATTATGGGATTTCACTTCTTGTCTTGGCTGTCAGGAAGTACAGAAATGGAATTAGTGCTTAATTATAGTAATAATCTAATTTCTGGTCCAATTACAATCCTCTGCTCCTATACGTGATTCCTGATCTTTATTTTTATTTTAATCAATCATGTGTATGGATACACAGTTTTTATTATTAGCTGTAGCAAATCCTTTTAAATAGTAGCTGTAGTGGGGGCACCTGAGTGGCTCATTGGGTTAAAGGTCCAACTCTTGGTTTCGGGTCAGGTCATGATCTTGGGGTCATGGGATCAAGCCCCATTTTGGGCTCCTGGCTCAGTGGGGAGTCTGATGGATATTCTTTCTCTCCCTCTCCCTTTGTCCCCCCCCCCAAAAATAGATAAATCTTTTAAAAAAATAGCTATGGTGGAAAATATAGAAAATAAGCAGTGACTAGCACAAATCAAATGCTTGATATTTGCCAGGAGCCATTTCTGCATTTTATATGTATTAACTCATTTCATCACCAAAAAAACAAATACTTATACTGCCAGAGAAGACAAATGCTATGTAATGTAATGAAAACAATATTCTGCTTTATCAGAGAATAGGACATGTGCCTTCCCCGCACCTCCTCTGCTACCACCTCAGTGCAGGCCTCCTACCACCTCAATTAGTTCGGTACTGTCCCCTGATTAGACTCTCTGCTTCCACCCTTACCCCCTTCAGTCTACTTTTCAATGAGTGCCTAGGAGTATTTCGTTAAAATAAGAGTCAGGTATGTCACCCTCTGCCCAAAACCCTTCAATGACATCCCGTCTCAGAATGAATGCCAAGGACCTGCCCAGTAGTACACAGGATCTGGCCCCTGTGATGCCTCCCTTACTCTGCTTGCTCTTCCTTCAATATTCAAGGTGCCTCTTCAACTCAGGGTCTTTGCATTTACTATTCTCTTTGTTCAGATATTTGCATGGCTTATTCCTTGTCACTTTCAGGGGTCAAATGTCACCTTCTCAGGAAAGCCTTCCCTGTTTACCTGCTAGCCCCTCCCTCAACTTTCTTGTTTTATTTTTCTCCTGCCCACATTTAACTAACATACTCTTTCTTTTCACTTCTTTATAGTTTATATTGACTGTTTCTTACAATGTAGACTCTCCAAAAGCAGGCCTTTCTGTCCATCTTGTCCTTTGCTACATCCCAATCAACTAGATGGATGTTTGATGCATAATAGTTACTCAATATGTACTTTCTGAAATAATGAGTTGGCATGGGAGGAAGAAGCATGTTTTGCTACAAACATACCATATCTTGCAAATATACAAAGTGTACAAAACTAAAATATTCACTGTAAGTATTAAACTGTTTTTCCAAACTCCTTTCTTCTGTCCGCCTACTAACTCTTTCAGGTCAATTTAATTAATGTTTGACTGGTTGCATATGATAGAATGTGATTGTCTATGCGACTTAGGTTAGTGAATTTTTCAGATGTACAGGGCATCTGAGCTGGTCAGACTGGAGCTCTAACACTGCTACTACACAAAGCTCCTTTCCCAACAACTCTTCTTGAGTTGAGATCTGAGATCTTTTTATTTAAAAATTTTCTAATTCCCGGCACTATAATTTAAATTCCTGTGACTTATCCCATAACTGAAGTGAAATCTTTTTCATTTATCAATATCTATGAGAACTTTTGCACCTAGGAAAGGTGGAATAATAGGGTTTGGAGGGATGGGAGCTAGGGGCAGAGGAGGGGAAAGAGGAAGATTGTAATAAAGGTAGGAACCAAGTCTCTGTGTTCATTTCTATACCCCCAGCTTTACAAGTGCCAGGCACACAAAGGCAATCAATAAAGACTGGTTTGTTGAATTGTTCCTGGTAGCCCCTTGGTCTGAGTCTGAATATATAGAGCTAGAAAGATGATGAGTTGAAGTCAGAATTTTTTTTCTTGGGAGCTTTTTGAGATTCTGAATAACAGCTTCTCCCCACCTTTGCCTAGGGACCTGGCATCTTTGGAAGCTTTGAGAGGTAGCATCCCTGGGTGGAAGTTGACATCTAAGAGTAAGCAGTTCAGTAGTGATGCTTCTTCAAGGGGATCTTTGGCAAGTGGGAAGCATCTCACAGTCTGTGGGGTGGGGGCACACATGAAATACCCACTTAGAAACTCCTGAAAATAATGCGGGGTGCTTTGAAGGAAACAGAGCATGCAGCCCATCTGCATCCAAGGGCTGGTGAGGCTAGTTTTATATGGTATTGCAGAATCTACATTTAGAAGGAGCTTTAGAACCATCTCAACCAGTCATTCCAGCCATTTTCCTGCAAAAATAAAACACATGAGTTCAGCATAATTTAGTCTCTTGTTTCTCTCAGACTATCCAGATTCTTATAAATCCATTTCATCCCCCACCCCATACATAGCAACACTGATAATTGTCTTATTTTGAACTTTCTGGCTCTTTCTGGAGGTGAGAGCTTTTTGTTCCTTTTCACTTAGTGTGTGCCTTGCTGCTGACATTCCTGCTAAGTATCTTGTTGCAGTTTTAATTGCTAGTCTTGGTATGGGGCGGCTCTCCTTCCCCTTAAGAAGAAAAAAAGCATTCATTTAACTTCTAACCCAATTAAACCATGAGCTCATGAGCTCATGTTCTGTGGGCCAAAGAGATGGGCTCTGGAGTCATGAGCAGAATAGAAATTGCCAACATTAACATGATTCCCTCTTCCCCATTCAGGAATGGCTAACACGGGGTGAGATTATGTTTGTGCTCTAGTAACTTTTTTCAATTAATTAATCAGCAGGTACAAATCCAAAAAACAAGCTTCTGAAAATGTCGAGGACTTGCTGGCATTGTGGGAATGCTGGGGCAATCACTCAGGTTCAGAGGAGCACTTGATATACAGCCTAGCAATCCTAGTGCTAACTCTTCTCAATTCCCTGACTTTGGAGGGATTTCACTCAGCTTCAAAGAGTTACACGGATAATAAATTGACCTCCAGTCAGCAGATCTGAGTAGAAGGTTACAACACCTGCTCTGCTCCTGGTAGAAATAGGAGAACTCTCAGTCTCAGGTTTGGTCAGTGAAGTAGTGTAGAGGCTCCTATGGGTGGCAGAGGAGTGCTGAGACAGGAGCCAAGAGATGGGGGCTACTGAGATGCTTGCCAGCGGTAAGTACTTGAGTCAGTCTCTCGGTTCTATGGTCTTCAGTTTCCTTTTCTGTGAAACAAAATGGCCACACCAGAGGATCTCAAACATCCCAGTGGCCTTGACTCTGCCTTAGTGTGAATATTAGTAAATGGCACTTAGACATTTGCTGGTGTTTGTGCCTTACTCTTTCTCCAGTCCGTCTCCTCTACTGATTTCTCTCATGCTGGGCATGAGCATTAGGAAAATGTTTGAGTCCATTACCAAGGCAGCTTGAGTCCAAGAGATCTCGGAACTGGCCATGGCTCTGACCAAGACTAGCGATAGGGAAAGAGATATGCAATATGGTGCACAAGAGAGCTATCTGGTTGGTCCGGGGGAGTAAGGCAGTAGAAGTTCAGACA
Source organism: Canis lupus baileyi (assembly GCF_048164855.1). NCBI lineage: Eukaryota > Metazoa > Chordata > Mammalia > Carnivora > Canidae > Canis > Canis lupus. The sequence goes on along the minus strand of NC_132845.1, from coordinate 36,271,703 downwards.
TATGAATTTGATGGGAGGAGCAAAAATGATAAGAAAGAAAGAAAATCAATAACCCAACCTCCAATAGTCCAATAGGAGGGCAAATAGGATAGGGCCAAAATTTCCCTAGCCACAAGAATCAGAGCCCAAAAGTTATACCAATAGACTAAAGAGAGTGAATGAGCCCTGAAATGAGCTGTTTAATGCGGCGAACATGAGACCAGATCCTTGTATAATGTGAAGGCTTATTTGTGTCTTCCCACAAATGGTAGGGGTTTCTTGAATCTCTCTCCCTTCCCTTCTCCCTCCCTCACACACATTCACACAGTAAGGATCCGGTGTGTTCTTGAACCCATTGCATGCCGTTTTCACATTGGATAGTATGGAGAGGCTTTGCTGACAGAGAAGAAAAAAGGTGAGGGTATGTTGTTTAATGGTGACATCTCCCCCACATCTTACTATTGGGTATTAGGAATAAAAAAGTAAGGCAATGGTAGAACATATTGTAGAAATTCAACATCTATTTGAATAATGAAAGAGGGAATTCATGAATGAATTAATTAAATTAATAAGGGAATTAAAAATTCATTTATTTGTGGGAATTTGTTCTGTCCTATGGTGGAGCAAGTAGCCTGTTCTCTAGAAGCATATTTTACTATTTTTTTCCCCTGGGACATCTCTAAATTCATTTCTCAGTGAATAAATCAAGGAAGTACATCTCAGACATTTACACCATCTACTTCTGGCCTCGTAAGGAAAATGAAGGCTTGGAAAAGTACTGTTTAAAGACCATTTCACTCTGCATTGCCACCAGCCGGCCTGAAATGCTGAGAAACAAATGTTCTCAATCATTCTGTATAGTTTGGGAGGCTCATTTTCTCACAGCTGTGTGAGAGAAAAACAAGTAGCTGATTTTTTCCTGAGTAAACCAAATTCCAATTGCAGAGCCTATGTCACGGAAGAATCCACTTATATGCACATATTTTTGCTTAGTGTTCTTTGACACACACAAGTGAAAGACAGTATTCTGTTATTTTGCCTTGCTTTCTCCCAGCAACCAAGACAGACAGCTATGTGTATATGTGTACATGACTCCCATATAAAATTATGACAATGTATTGCTGAGTAAGGTTAAGTCAAAAAATGCAACAAATCAGAGTTCTCCTAGCCATATTAACTTCTCTTTTGCATAAACACTTCCCACTCTGAGCCTCATCATTGCAGTTTTCCATATTTTGTTTGCTAGATGTCTAAGGATGATTCTGGTTGAGAACAGTGTCTTGATACATTGCAGAAATGGTAGTTGTGCCCTCTTGAATGTGCAGAATTTATTTATTTTTTGGATTTCATTCATTTTAGAGGGGGAGGAGCAGAAGAGAAGAGAGAGAATCCCCAGCAGACTCCTCGCTGAGTGTAGAGCCTGACATGGGGCTTGATCTGAGGACCCTGAGTCATGATCTGAGCTGAAACCAAGAGTCAGACACTTAACTGACTGAGCCGTCCAGGCGTCCTTGAATGTGCAGAATGTAGAAGGTCAAAGGAAATAGGCCAATGTCAAAGCTGACCCTCATTGTAGATAATACTCACCAGGTTAGAGGAATTGGACATAGGTGTCCCAAATAGAAAAAGGCAATGGGTATCTACTCCCAAATCTTTCCCGTAATGCCTCTGGGGATCCTGAGCCATCTACAGAAAGAGTATACTTAGAGCACCAAATGATAATGGACACAAAAACATCTGTAGAAAGGTAGTAAGATGGAGAAAATTGTATTTCTGGAATTTTAACACTCTGTATAAATTCCCTTGGAGTTAAGGGAGTGAGTCTCAAGAGTCATGCTCATTTGCTAACTGCTTTCTAAGTGGCAGTCCATTTAGCTGCAGGGCTTTTGTTCTGCAAGAAGGATGAGCCTATTTGGGCCACAGGTAAATTGTTCAGGATGATTGAGAATATGTGCTGTCTACCACCAGATATATTCTTTCTCTGCCTCTCTCCATGGGACATCATCCTCTCTTCTAAATAAATGATGAGCAAATATTTAACAAATATAGGTTTAAAGAATAGCCACATTATTAGCTTGCAGTCTGGTTGGCCCTGGGCATGCCTCAAGGCAGGGAGTTTTCTAGGTTATCTTTCCCTACCTTTCACTTAGTGCCTTCTCCTGCAGTGGGTCCCTGTAGTTCTGGGTGTTCATGACAGCCCATATAACCCCTCCTTTTGGTTTGGTAATCTTGATCCAGTCAGTCTAGAATGAAATACATTTGAAGACTCCATAAGGGGTGGCTCAGTTGGTTAGGCATCTGCCTTTGGCTCAGGTCATGATTTCAGAGTCCTGGGATCAAGCCCTATATCAGGCTCCCTACTTAGAGGGGAGCCTGCTTATCCCTCTCCCTCTGCTGGCCACACCCCCTGCTTATGCTCTCATTCATTCTCTCTCTCTCTCTCTCTCTGTCTGTCAAATAAATAAATAAAATCTTTTTAAAATATTTTATTTATTTATTCATGATAGACAGAGAGAGAGAGAGGCAGAGGGAGAAGCAGGCTCCATGCTGGGAGCCCGACTCGGGACTCGATCCCAAGACCCCAGGATCGCGCCCCGGGCCAAAGGCAGGCGCCAAACCACTGAGCCACCCAGGGATCCCCTAAATAAATAAAATCTTAAAAGAGAGAGCGAGAAAGAAAACTCCATAAGATGCCACAGCATGGCCCCAAGACTCTGTGCTTAAAGATCTGGCTCTAAGGTTTTCAGCCCCCAAAATACACTAGGTTGATCCCTAAACACTATATACCATTTGAATAGGAAGATCCAACAGTAGACCTCAAGGCAGAGGATGAAACACTGGAAATTGGCAGATCTAATTTCTGGTTCTAGTTAAGCCATAAACTAGCTAAGTGGCCTTAGTTACCACATCAGAGTAGAGCTCAAAAAGAACATGGGCTCTTCTACCTTCCCCAGCCCCCCTTGGAGTTGGGTTAGGATCATGTGACTAGCCATTTGCCAAAGAAATGTGGATAGAGGTGCCCTATGTCACTTTCAGGCTAAGGCTAAGAACAAGTGTACAAACTCAGTCCCTCTCTGCTGTGACTTTGGAGGCCTCATGTTCTAGATGGCATAACTACAAGATGGAGGAAGACCACTGAGTCACATCTGTGACATGGAAAATACTTTGTGTTATGTCACTGATGTATTGCAGTTGGTCTGTTCTAGCCAACATGAGTAAGTAATACAGACTTTCTACCACCTAGCTTTCTCATCCAGCCCCGATACACTGAACAACATTGAAAGAAGATGAAATGAAATCCCAGAGTTGAACTTGCCTCAAAATAATAAGTTATTTTGAGTATTATTATTCTGTATTATATTTTAAGTATTGTATAATATCATTACATAAGTCACCTTGTCATCTTCTGGGAGCAGGATCCACCCAATTCAAATGGCATTTATTTAATACAAGATGTTCTTACCCTGTGGAGGAGTCTCCAGTGCTATGTGATGGGGCTGCAAGGGAGTCTTCTTTCTCTGTGAAACCCACAAATCCTGCAGAATGCTTAACTATTGTGGGATACAACAGATATTTGCCAAGTAATCAGTTGGGTTACCAGAGATAAAAATGGCATGTTAGACATAACATTTATTTTCTGTGATGGTTGCCAAAAAGCTGATCAACAGGTTCAGAATAGTCCTAGTAGAGAGTTTCCTAGGCCACCAATGGATGGTGATCTTTACAAAGTGCTCCAAAGCAGCTGTTTGGAAACATCATCATGGGATTTGGGGTTAGACAAATTTTTGAAGGCCAAATTCATGAATATATGGTAAATTTAGTGCTTACAGTAATAGAGGACTCATCATCCCAATAGAAATTCCATTCTGTTAGGGAAGTTATAAAACAAATGCCCTTCCTTTATTTAACTTAATTCTCCTGACTCTTCTATCTATTGTTTAGGTGTTTGATGTTTAGAACAGTACAATTAAGTCTATCTTCTTTTCCACATGACAGTTTTTCAAATACTTGAAGACAATCATTGACTCCCCTTTTAGACTTCTATTTTGTGTGTTAAAACCACTCAACCTCTTCTCTAATTTTAATGTCATGTTTTATTTTATTTCTTGAATTTATTTATGCACTATCTCTTTCCCAAGAAGATTTAGGGCGACAGGCAAAAAGATGAGGCAAGGACACTAATCCAAAGGGTTAAAAAAAAAAAGGGTTAACACATTTACAGGATTGGAATATCAAATATGGCTCTGAGTTTCCTGGGAGTCAAAAAAAAAAAAAAAAAAAGGAAAATAGGATGAGTTTACATAGCTCTCAAAACCAGAACAAAAAAACATACAAAAGCTGTTTCTAGACTCTTCTCTAGTCTCATCATCTTTCTCTACCAGCATTCTAGCTCACATCGTCTTCCCTAAACTGTCGCAAATAGAAATTAACATAACCCTCCAGAAATAGTTTTCCTAAAATAGGCTTATGAAAAAAGTAAATTAGCCTTAACTAAAAAGCAATTTCCTGAGTATTTTTTTGTGGACCAAGAATGTGCAAGATGCTTTAGATATACTATCTGGAATGTACACCATGTACAGATCACAACAGCCTGGAAAAGTAAGTGTAACTACTGCCATTTCGCAAATGAGTAAGAAATGAAGTAACTTCCCCAAAGTCATACAATTATTACAGATTCAGGTCTGTCTGGATCCAAAATTTATATTCCTTTCATGAGTCAACAAGCTCCCAAGTGAAAGAAGTATATCATTTCAAAAGGTGCTTCACTGAAAACTACAGGGGTGTTGAGTCAGAGGGAGAACATGGTTGAATGTTTTGGATCTGACATTTTCTTAAGAACCAACACTGGTAACTGTTTTCATCTTCTTCTGGTGTCTCAAGGAATCACAGAAACACATGTGAGTTGGGGGAGGCTTTGTTTTGTAACTGCAACAGTTACTCATTTTTTGGGAGACACTCAAGGCAAAATGGATTCAGATCCACTTGGCTTTGTCAAACACAGGTGCTTATGCACTGATTCAAGTTTGGGTTTGGCAGGATCATGTTCAGTATGGAGGTTTACATCTCCAGAATGCATGAAAAACACAGAGACCTCTCAAGTCAAGCCTTCCCTCTCTATTACCACAGCCACTGCCTTAGACCAGACCCTACCATCCCTCTTTAGTGGACAAGAGCTTCTCCCTCAAGCTAGTCCATCTTCCACATAGTCTGGGGGACTATGAGTTTTATCCTGAAAAAAAAAAAATCATGTCATTTTCCTGCTTACAAACCTCTGTCAATTTCCACTGCCCAAAAGATCAGATTAAAATTCTGCACCATGGTCCTTGACACTCTTTACTATCAGATATGGATTTGACACTCCAGTCCCATTACCCTTCCTTTCTCTCTAATACTCCAAGCCCTAGCCACACCAGATTTCTCCACATTCTCCACTGTGCCTTTTCTCAACCCTGTGTCTCTGAGTCAGCTGCTTTCTCTGCCTGGAAATGACCTCCCCTTCCTTCTACACGTGGAAAATGCCCACTCATTCTTAAAGACCAACCTGAAAAGTTGCCTCCTCTATGAAGCCTTCCCTTACTTTCCCAGTGACAATGAGATGCTCCCTCCTCTGGACTCTCACATTCTCAACTCTATTAAATCACTTATAATTTTTAAGCATTTTCTTTTTTTTAATTTTTATTTATTTATGATAGTCACACAGAGAGAGAGAGAGGCAGAGACATAGACAGAGGGAGAAGCAGGCTCCATGCACCGAGAGCCTGATGTGGGATTCGATCCCGGGTCTCCAGGATCGCGCCCTGGGCCAAAGGCAGGCGCTAAACCGCTGTGCCACCCAGGGATCCCAAATCACTTATAATTTTTTTCACATTTCTTTCTCTCCCTACTCGACTCTTCAGGCAGTAACTATATATTATTCAAGTCCATATCCTCAAAGTCTGACACAGAGAAAGTCCTCAATAAATATTTATTGGATGGATATTCTCATTGCAGTGGCTAAATTATGTACACAGCACCAGGAGATGACAGCTGTGAACACCAAAATTGAAATTAGGATTATCTCCAGTGAATGGCATTAGTGCAGATCACCATATACAGAAATAACACAAACCCCAAGTCTATAATTAAAGCCCACCAGTGATATAGTTATGGGGTCCCAGATACTTTTTGATTCTTCTTATAATAAAATCAATATATATTCTTATGATTAATTTTAAAAATATGTAGATAGTAAAATGTAGTTAAATGTAAAATAAAAATATGTAGATAAGTAAGAAAAATCATTTGTAATCCAAGCATCTAGAGAAAATTATGTTAACATTTGAATGTCTTCTTTCCATACACAAGAATATTTTTACCTATTTACCTATATTATGAGTATTTTTCATGTACTTAAATTTTATTCTAAACCACAACTATATATCATTTCATTATATGTGTGTACCTATAATAGTGAATTTATATACCTCTATTGGACATAAAGTTTGCTTCCAATTTTTCAGGATCATTAATTGCGCCAAGAAACATCCTTCTAGCTGCTTAACCCTTGATGCTAAAAGATTCTCCAGAAAGATTATAACAATTTCCTGGCAACAAGACAAGTATAAGATTATGTTTCTCTAAAACCCTTGCTGGGATCCCTGGGTGGCGCAGCGGTTTGGCGCCTGCCTGTGGCCTAGGGCGCGATTCTGGAGACCCGGGATCGAATCCCACATCGGGCTCCCGGTGCATGGAGCCTGCTTCTCCCTCTGCCTATGTCTCTGCCTCTCTCTCTCTCTCTCTGTGACTATCATAAATAAAAATTAAAAAAAATAAAAATAAAACCCTTGCTAACTATGGGCGTTTGGGTTGGATTTTAACTAGAAAGGGGCAAAGCTAATCAACTATGTTGTATTTTTTATCCGAGACCTAAAATAAAGGTCAGGCTCAGATTGTTCCAAAATTTGCTGTCCAGCAGTATCATCTGATCAAGTGTTCATATATATATGTATATATATATATTAGTTTCTGGGGCACCTGAGTGGCATAGTCCGTTGAGCGTCAGACTGTTGGTTTCAGCCCAGGTCATGATCTCAGGCTCATCAGATCAAGCCTGGCATCAGGCTCCATGCTCGGTGGGGAGTCTGCTTGAGGGTTTCTCCCCTTCTCCTTCCTCCCCTACCCACTGCACATGCTCCCTCTCCCTCTCTCACTCTCTCTATATATAAAATAAAACAATGAATCTTTAAAAAATATGAGTTTCTAAGACCCATCTTTGGAGCCTTTTATTTGAAAGGTCTAGGTTAGGTTCTAGGAATCTGTTTCTTAAACTCTGTCCACAGCTGACTCTGATGTAATCCAACAGTTGAGAAACATAGGTCAAGGCTATCTTTCAAGGGCTGGCTGAGAACCAGCTGGCACTCTCTAAATGATGACCTTTGTTTCCCTCCATGTCATCCTCAAATGGCTATGGATAAACCAAGAATAATAACAATATATTGAGTTTTTACTGTGTTCTAAGCACTTTTCAGACATGAGTTCATTCTGTCCTCACATTTCCATGATTCCTAAGGCTGTTTCCCTATCTCTAAAATGGAGTTGACACCTTACATTCCCAATATTTGCCAAAAAATTTCCTTACAAAAACTTTTTACAAAACACTAACAAAAACATGCCTGCCTTTTAAATGACTCATAACTGGGGATCCCTGGGTGGCTCAGCAGTTTAGCGCCTGCCTTCGGCCCAGGGCATGATCCTGGAGTCCCAGGATCGAGTCCCACATCAGGCTCCATGCACAGAGCCTGCTTCTCTCTCTGCTTCTGTGTGTGTGTGTGTGTGTGTGTGTGTGTGTGTGTGTGTGTCATGAATAAAATAAAATCTTTTAAAAAATAAATAAATTACTCGTAACTATTATGGGTAGTAACACCGTTTGAGTCAAAGCTGTAATCTTCATCACAGCTCCAGGCCCATCTGTTAGAAGAAGCAATGTCAAGGGAATACAGTGGTAAATGATTCCAGCGGACATTTTTTTCAAATAGATTAGAATCAGATTTGGAGCCTCTAAAGCAGCTGCATGAGGTGCAGCAAGAGCGAGGGAAAATGTAGTCTAGATGATGGAACCTCTTGTTGGAAAAGAAGAAAATCCTAATTCTCAAGGACCTTTCCTTCTCTGTTTCACCCCCCTAATCTTCTGTGGTTGCTGAGAACACTTCTGCTACTGTAGTTCCCGACTGCTTTGCTAATGGCTGGAGCCATGGCACCATCTCTGAGGGTGGGAATTGGCTGGAAAACCTCCAAACCCGGCCAAAACAAGATGCACACTGCAGAACATGGGGAAAGCCCAGTCAAGTACTGATGCCCAGCTACAACTTCAAGTCCAAGCCAAGATGCTCATGGCTCCAGAGATAAAGACAGAGAGAAATCCAGAATGAAGCCCCAGATTATGTCCTGATCAGGAAAGGAGTCCTTAGATCCTTGAAAAGATGAGGAGTTAGGAGGGGAACTCTGCTTGCAGCAATTCAGCAAGCAGAGAAGAGTCATGTATGTCACTTTAGATCCACAGAGCAGGGCTATCTTTAATCTTTAATCTAACTCACAGAGCAATCACATGGTCTGGAAAATGCCATTGCAAACAATTCCACCAACCACCTTTTCTCCTTGGCCTTAAGATGGAACACGTTCCATTGGGCAGGCAAGGAATCCCTGGAACCTAACCCAGCATATATCAACATGCTGAAAGGAGCCAGAGCTCCCAAAGGCTTGGGGCAGGGGAAATCAGTCTATTGTCCTACACAACTAGTTTGTCCCCAGAACTAAACTGGGACTGTAGCTGTCCTGCTGTAGGGGGTCTCAGGCTCACCCCTGCCTCAGAGCTCACTCCTAAAGGTCTTAGGAGCCCTAACAAACATGGGAGGTTCTGAGAATAAGGGATGGGCCCCCAGAAGGTCCAGCACAAGCTCACAAGGCAGGCATGCTAAGCTCAAGGGAGGAGCCATGCCTGCAGGGAGCACAGTGGTGTCACCCCTCCCTGACAGCCCCCCACTGCCATCCCTCCCACTGATGCACAGCTGTGGATATCAGAAGCTGCCTCTTGTTAGACTCCTGGATTCCTCCTTTGTCCTCACATTAGCCCCAGGAAGCCTGGGAAGGCAGGGGTATTAGAACAGAGTCTGAGGAGGGTGAAAGGTGGGGAATCAGCACTGAGCTGGAGAAAGATTTACTTCTGTGAGTGAGAAAAAACAAATTGTCAGTGAAATCTCCACTCCCAGGAGGCAGAGCTGAGCAGATTGATGAGCTCTGCTGGCGACCAAGGACAGCTGTAAACATACTTAGAAAACCCAGATAATTTGAAGTTTGTTTTCTGTTTCAAAAAGAGAAAATATATATATTTGGACTTTTCCCCCCTCTTTCTGGCTGTAGCATTAGCTGGCTTCCTCCACAATAAGCCCCCAAATAGAATGGATGCGTGAGAGGTGGGAGCATTGAGGACAGCCCAAAACCAAAATTAGAACCAAGTCCTGGGAGACAGCAGATCCTAGATTTTTCACAAAATCTGCTCTCCAAATCTGGTTTCAAAAGCATTGCTCTTTTGCTAACCAGCAACAGTTGCCACTGAGAACCTCAGCAGTATCTCACACTTGTCAATTGTGGGTTCCTTGGCAATGAGTCAACCTCGTGTGAAACTGGAATTTGCCCTCTCTCCCAGCCCCCACCAGCTAGCCTCCTGAGACCTCTTTGATTTCTCCTTCTCACCCCTCTTCTCCCCTGTTTGTCACATTTTTAGGAGGCCGCAAGCCTTGATGGACAAGGGAAAAGGCAGGCAGGGCAAACATCGATCTTATTTCCCAGTGATAGACTATGTGGAACACATCATCTTCGGGAAAGACAGAACTAACTAGCTGGAATGGGCAGTTTGTAGAGGGCACCCCCCCCCCCAGCAGGGTGCTCCGATTTTACTTCTATGCTTAATGATTTTCTTCACCCGGTTTGCTGATGAATATGTGAATCTCATCTCTCCAGACAGGCCCTAAGTGTCAAATCATCTCTCTTGTTCTTCTGATGGCATAGTTCTCAGCAGCCAGCACCCTTTGAGTGGAAGTGGACTCAGATGGGATGAAAAGTTTTCTCAATCAGTTCCTGCCAGTTAGGTGGCTCTTCAACCCAGGCTTCGGAACAGGGTTTAGCTCGGCAAATCCAGGGACGCTGGAGTCAGGGATGCCACTATAGAAGTTAGGACAGGATAAATGTGTGAGTCATGGACAAAGTACTGTGTGAGCTCTTATTATTCATTGACTCGAACTGAATTAAACTCACCCAGGGCCAAACTGTTGATCCACAGCTGTCTATATCTGGTAGTCAGTTCATCCTCTCAAGTGAGAGGTGATTTTACTTCTAGCAAAAATGGGCAAACACTTCTAGGGCATGTCAGATTAGACACATAAGAGGCATTGTGCTAAGTACTTTAAAGGTCTTATTTCATCCAATCCTCACAATCAGCCCTATAAACTGGCTGTTATCATCCTCTTATAACATATGAGGAAATTGGAGGCTCAGAGAGATTTAGGACTCCCAGGACCTAAGATTTAAACCCTTGTCTCTGGACTTAGAGTCCTGAGCATTTCCTGTTATCCCAAAGCTCCTCCAGACTTCTACTTGTACATATACTTAGTATGCTTCAGACTATAAAAGCTTGGATTAGAGGACAACCTAATGAAATAACCTGTAAACAAGCCAACAGCAAGAACATAAGCATTAGCGTATCATACCTTATTCCATCATAGTAGGCAAAGCTGATAATATAAAATTTTTTTTTTGTTTGAAGCAATTTATACCAATAGTAAAATGAAAATATGTTATGGATATTAGCAATGAGGGTTTTAGATACTTGTGTTTACAGTTTTCTGTATTTTTTATTTTTTTTAAAGATTTTATTTATTTATTTATTCATGAAAGACACAGAGAGAGAGAGAGGCAGAGACCCAGGCAGAGGGAGAAGTAGGCTCCACGCAGGGAGCCCGATGTGGGACTCGATCCCGGGACTCCAGGATCATACCTTGAGCCGAAGGCAGGGACTAAACAGCTGAGCCACCCAGGGATCCCCTGTATTTTTTAAAGAGATTTGATAAAAGAAGATGATATACAAATTGCTTAGTAAATTTGGGCTTATAAAAAAACACACACCCCAGGAAACCAACAAACAATATGCCACTGGAGGTGATGATGTTCAAATAATGCCCTAGAACATAATCCCCAGTGTATATTTGAGGATGAATTAATAGTGGTATAGTATAAAGAGGACCTAGAACATTTTAAAACTTGGCCATAAGGAAATGTTTCAGAATGCATGCAAATCAGTCCAGCCTCTGTGCCTTTTCATAAAGGATAATGCAGTGGAGTTAATTATTTCCAGAGTAGAAATATCAGAAACATATATGCAAAAGAATAAGTGTGGTGCTCCGGCAGCGAGGCTGGAGCAACCATGGAAACTTACAAATATCAAAGAGAAGCCCCTTGTCTCTAAAACTGGGGCAGCTTGCTGTGTCCCGTTTGATGTCTGGGGACTGAGGCTCTGCACTGCTTTGGGGTAAACTCAGAAGATAAGATACTTACTACATCTTTATGAAAGGTTTGTGCCACAAATAGAATACTATAATTACACTTAGCCAACAGAACCATGTATAAAAATGATTTAAAAGCTGTAGAAAACAATAAGCATTAATATTATTAGTAGTAATCTTTTTAAAAGAGCATGTATGTGTGTATATATGTATATATACACACATACATAAATTTAAATATAGCATGTATACACATGCATATGTATTATATATAACATATATATGTATAAATATATTGTAGACAAATACACAGATAGATGTAACCCTGCATTGTATGAAGTCTTTTGATGCTTTGAGTATATTATCTCTAATCTTTTACATTTTACACAGCTAGTTGAGGATTTTGATTCTCTCAAAGGTAGCTCTAATGTTCAGGTCAGTTTCCCCATTCCTAGGATAGAACCTCAACCTTTCTCAAAAAGCAAGTATCCACGTAAGCCATCATCACAACTTTTAAATGAAAAAAAAAAAGAAAAAACAACAACAACAACAACTTGTAAATGCTAAAATGCATCAGTACTTTTTGCTGATTGTTCGACTTTCAGGAAGCAGCATAACAAATGTCACATTTTAATCAACCATTAGCTTAAGTATGATCTTAATTTTTACTTTTATAACAATATGCCTCTTCTCACATTCTATTTTATATAGATTTGTTATGCTAAATACTTGGCAGATGTGTAATGAACGCATAAACGGTTCCTCATGCAGCTAGCCAAAATCATCTCTGACAGCCTTTATATCAGGGCAGAACTCTCCAATAGTCTTGTTTTTGGAGCCAGAGGCAACATTTAGAAGAATAAATCAGATAAATAGAGCAATTTACAGTGATCCAACATATTTATTGTGGATGTTGCTATTCTTGGCAGTTATCATGTTAATACATTTAAGCTGTACAGATTTGTATTAGAACTGGAAATATTTAATCAGGATTTTTTAATCTCTTGAGCATCTTTTAAAACATCATGCAGAAATTTAATGGCAATGAGCTTAAAAAGCACTATCAGCAATGAGGATTATTGTAATATTAATTGAAGTTCCATTCCTTTAGCTTAATGCAGTTTCTAGGGGGGAAATATGACCGAACTCAAACCACAAAAAAGAAAAGAAATCACTACTTGGTAATATTATTTCATATGCCAGATAAGGGTAAGCTAAAAGACAGATTTATCTCCTGCCAGAGACAGCTTCTTTGGCCTGCTCATATCCTAATCTAAATTCTGTTCTTAACCGTATGTAAGGGTTCCCATTCAGAGCCGGAAAACTCCACATACACTAGTTGATGATGCTGAGGACAAAACCGGCCCCATAATATGTTTGTGTGCTGCTAGTCTCTGGTTGAGAAAATGCAGCAGCCAACAGGAGTTAATGGTCATGCATCATTGTCCTTTATGTTTTTCTATGTCGTCTTTTCCCCTAAGCAGAAATGGCAGCTGACGTTTTTTCTAGCCAGTGTCACAGGTCCAGAAACCTCAGAATATTGCATCCTCAATGGGCAGCACACCAGGGACAGTATTGCAAATCAATTAGATATATTTTATATTTGAAATTAAGTTACCTGATTTCCAACATGTCTTCTGTCCTCAAAGAATGATGCATTTATCTTTCTGGTCATTTGGCAGAAACTGGGCTGATGTGGCCCGAAGACTGTTTTCTGACTCTAAAGAATTAATCTATCTTAGCAACTGGAACTGCTTTATATTCTAACCCTGGAGCAGAAGGGCCCTGCTTTCCCTTACCCTGTATTATACAGGAGTGCTATGGATTTTATTACATTTTTGCAAATTTCATACTGTGTATAAGGGGCATCTCAATTAGTAAATATCTTACTGAAGCTGCTATGAGGCCTTGGGGAAGGGTGGGTGAGGATAAAGCTCTAGGGAAAATGGTTAAAAATATTTATCAGTCTGTTTTTAATTATCATCATATTGAAATGTATGGCTTAAATCCATTACCTTATTCTCCTGAGGGTTCTGTTTGGGTGTAAAATAAGCATGAACCTGGCACATCACACTCTGTCTCAGAGACTGCATAGACTTGGGACATAATGCAAATTTTAAGTATGTTAAAATGGGGGGAAATTTTATAAGTGGTTGCAGACTGACCAAGCCTGCATTTAGGCAGCAAAAAATTATGTTAAAAATTTATCAGTGAGTCCCTTTGGTCAATATAGGCAATGAATAATTCATTAAGCCTTCTATGAATATCTGTGGCAGTCTACCATGTAGAAGGCACTATACTGGACACTGAGGAAGGTGATGATGAAGAAGACATGCCCGTGCTCCTATTACCTAGATGGAGAGATTATAAAGCCAATCTGTTTTGGAGTTTCTTAAACATGTTGCTTTACTGAACCAAGATATCATTCATGGGGTGAATTAAGAAAACCTGGCATGCTAAATGTACGTTTCTTGGCCTTGCTACCAGTTTTGTTACCATGTCTACTATCTTAAGAAAATAAACTCAAAAGACTCCACTTATAATATATTTACAGTATATTTTACATGATCTATAGTTAAGTCTTTTTTTACCTCCAAAGTCTATCTGGATACAGTAACAACTGTATTAAAAGTAACAACTGACCCAAAAAGGAATATTCCGGTATCCTAAATACCCTCAGCTTTCCCTCTGACTCAGGCACACAACATTATAAAAAGTAAGAGCTATTTAGTTCCTCAGTATCTGGGGTTGAAAATGTAGCTGGACCATTCACCAAGCGCTAGAGTGCTTGGATGCACTTATAACACTCTCAGATTGCATATTTGAATGTGAGCATCTGGAATTTTCTTTTTGGTTGTCACCTTTGGCTCTATTCTTCATGCTGAGGTGGGTCCAGAGCTCTTGTGCTTCAGAATTAGGGATAATTGAGTTTTAGCCCATTTGTTTAGAAATCAAGCTTACAGTAGGGTGTCAGGAGGACTCAGCAGTGCATTAGCTATGCAGCCAGTGTTTCCTAGGCACAAAGGGGCACTTATATCCATTAATAATAGGTATTACCACAGCACATTCTCTTCCTACATCTCTCAGATATTGATATTTGGGAATTAAATCTCTCTTCAGTTTTCACCATTCTATTCTCCTTCTTGCAAGAAAGCAGTGTTCCCTCTGCCCATCTCTGCAGCCTGTTGCCCTGCTAAGGTCTGGCCTAATAGGGCATGTCCTCAACATGGTTGCAGAGGAAGGGGGATCAGCCATATCCATGGCATGAAGAACTATGTCCAGACGTATTCATAATGGGGTTGATGTAGCAGTGTAAATCCAGGCAGCTTGACATTAACTAGGCAATGGGGCCCTGGTGTTTAGGAGGGTGGCCTTTGGAGAGCAGGATTCAGGCAGCAGTTGATGACACAGAAGCAGCTCTAGTCTCTCAAGGAGAAGCCTGGTAGGAGCTGGTAGGGAGGTAGTCCAATTTTAACAAAAGGAAAATGAGGCAGAACTCAAGCCTTAAGAACTAGGTTCAAAGGACAGGAGGTTGGGCAGACAACAATTTGGTAGGCAGGTAGATACTTAAGGGTTCAAACAGTATATGAGAATTAGGGTTTGTGACCTACTCCAGGTCTCAATAAACCGGTATTATTGAGGTGGCTGTTCCAATTGGAATGAGTTTAAGAATTGTGTAGCATTGATTTTGTCCAAGTGCAGACTCTCTAGTGTGGTGGTTAAAAGCAGAGGTTATTGTGTTCTCTTCAGCAGGGGGTGTGTCACCAAAAGGACAGGATCTCAAGCTCCATTTAGGCATCGTGCTTGCTCCAGGATTTAAGGAGAGGGGTTCTGGGTAAGAAATCCTGCTTTATGGATTGACAGATAAATCAGGAAGCTGCACAAAGTTTGTAGGCATGAAAAGGGTGAAAGAAAAGGAAGGGAACCCAAGATCTGGGCAGAGAAGTCAGCTAAGGAAAAAAAAAGAAAAGAAAAGAAGAGTCCAGCAGGTGCTAAAGGGACCGGCAGTACTGAGGATGACTCCAAAGAGGTCAGGTGAGGCAGGATGTCACCGGCATGCAGAAGGACAGGTGCACATGTCCCATTCATCTTCAATTCCCCATGTGTGGCAAGTATAGGCATTATGGAAAGGAAAGGAAAGAGGAACAAAATGAATGAGTGAATTGAAACGGAAGAAAAGTCCATTGAACTTGGCTGGAAATTAGTAACATTAGATTCTTTTCTGTTTCTGTCACTAACCAAACACTGGACTTTAGATAGAAGTTATTTGTATCTTGAGACCATCGTTATTCTGCCTGTGAAGTGAATGTGTTAGGCTAGTCTTTTTTAAAAAGCTTTCTTAAAGAAGTATATTTTGAGTGACTACTAAGTGCCATGCACTGAGTGTTGAAGAAACAGATGAGAGTACTAATAACCAGGAAATGTCAGAGTTCTGATTCTAAAGGAAGCCTTTGTTCTCTGGCTAGTTTTGTAAGACCTGCTAAATGTGGGTGCTCTCAGACCACATTTAATTAAAGCCAAGTGAGAGGACTGTCTTATTTTGAGATACAATAGATAAGAGACTTGTATCACATGTGGCCTTTTGCAATCAGAAGTATGAACATTTTAGTGTATCTCACCCACTCCCCTCTTATGCATTTGTGTGGTGTGGAAAGTGTGAATAAATGAACAATTGAGCACTACTGTTTGCAAGATCAGTAACTGAATACTTTCGACATACAGAATCTCACTTAACTCTCCTAGCATGTGGCTCAGATATTATCTTCTTCATTTTACAGGTGAGAAACTGAGCCAGAGGTGAAGTGGATTCACCCAGAGCACTTTAACTTCAGATAGTCTGAATCCCCTTCTGCTACAGCATAGCACATCTTAAAATTAGCTGGTTCTGAATAACATAACTGATAAACATGCTCAAATAGTAGGCTTTTTCTGAAGGCTAATCATTGACATAAAAGCATTTGGCAGAAAGTTGCCATCAGGGAAATACACATCAAAACCACCATGAGATCCCACCTCACACCAGTGAGAATGGTGAAAATTAACAAGGCAGGAAACAACACATGTTGGAGAGGATGTGGAGAAAAGGGAACCCTCCTGCACTGTTGGTGGGAATGTGAACTGGTGCAGCCACTCTGGAAAACTGTGTGGAGGTTCCTCAAAGAGTTAAAAATAGACCTGCCCTACGACCCAGCAATTGCACTGCTGGGGATTTACCCCAAAGATACAGATGCAAGGAAACGCCATCTGCCCCCCGCCCCCCCGGCCCGATGTTCACAGCAGCAATGTCCACAACAGCCAAACTGGGGGAGGAGCCTCGGTGCCCATCAACAGATGAATGGATAAGGAAGACATGGTCTATGTATACAATGGAATATTCCTCAGCCATTAGAAAGATGAATACCCACCATTTGCTTTGATGTGAAAATGAGTGGGAAAAATTAGAGTGGGTGACGAACCATGAGACTCCTAACTCTGGGAACCGAACAAGGGGTAGTGGAAGGGGAGGTGGGTGGGGGGATGGGGTGACTGGGTGACAGTCACTGAGGAGGACACCTGACGGGATGAGCACTGGGTGTTATACTATATGTTGGCAAATCGAACTTAAATAAGAATATATATATTAAAAAAAAGAGCTGTTTACATGCATGTTGAGGATGGGACTCTACAGGTGGATTCCTAAATTCAAATGGAGTGTGATGGGGGTGGAAAATCAAGACAATTTATCTATATTATATTATATTATATTATATTTATTATATTATATTATATTCCAAATTTGTATTTACTTGAATTGATATATATCTAACATATATTTTTTATGATGGGTAATTTTTAAAATTTTTTATGTATTTTTTTATTGGAGTTCAGTTTGCCAACATATAACACCCAGTGCTCATCCCATCAAGTGCCCCCCTCAGTGCCCATCACCCAGTCACCCTACTAATAGATTTCTTAATAATGACCTAAATTTGTGTTTCTGGAATAAATCCCATTTGGTAATAGCATATCAATTTATTAATATGGTATTGGGTTCTATTTGTTAATATTCTACTTTGAAATTTTATAACAATATTCAATGATATTGGTCTGTAGTTGTCTTTGTATATTTCTCTGTCAGATTTACTTATTTATTTTTTGTATATTTTTTATTGGAGTTCGATTTGCCAACATTATTTAACATATATTTAAATAAACTGACATATCTGATTATACACCAGTTCATTTGAAGAACTATATGAACAATGTACTTCAGTTGAAATTGTTTTAGCATTTCCAGCTCTGCATAGCAACCTAGTAACTCAGTCATAAGGCATTCTAGGACTATGGTAGACTGGTAAAGATATAGAGGGAAGCTGGAAGTGATGAGATCTGAAGCTAGGGGAATAAATTCAGCTTTAGGACAAGTCCCAAAAGAGGGTGGTCAACTTCTACAATAATAAAGTTCTAGGGGAAAGAATGAAATCAGGGTGCAAGCTGGGAAAGCCTCATTATTCATGGGGCCCAAACTAGAAGAAGATGCAGGGCCACAGGGTAGGTGATGGCAATCTTGGTAGTCAGGTGAGTGGTAGAAACTGTTGTAGCTCCAAGAGGTCCATATGGTCTAATAAGAACTCCAGCCTATGGCAAGTTTCAGCCTTTGGAGAACCTACTAAGGGCTAAAGAGAGATAGAGAATCTCAAACAAGCCAGTTGGGTTTCAGGGTAGGGCTTCAGTCTTCAAAAACTGGAGAGAACAGTAGCCAACTAAGTAGAGGCTTGGTCCTGCTGTCATGCAAAAGAGCAAGGGTGCAGAGCCACCCTGAAGCTTTATAGGTAATGAGAGGCCCATCCCAGGCACCCAGGGCTTAGGAAAACAAGATAGATTCTAGACCTATCACACTGTGTGTGGGTAAGGATGAGATTTCCTAATATATTCCAATAAGTTTGGTTAGAATTGGCTCAAGAACTGAGTTATCCTGAGTGGAAACTATAAATAAAGATTTTCAATACTTGTAGCTGTGTTTGGGTCGGCGAGGGACACCTCACAACATGGTTTAGTTTTATTTGCATTAATTTTACAACCAAGTAATGTATCCATTGCATTTTGTCTTAGGTATGGTGAAACCCCCAAAGAATCGCATTCATATTCTTTTGTCATTATACGACTCAGTATTAACTGGCTCATTGTGGGTCTTTATATACTTTCATTAACATCATTACCATGTAAAACTCAATAAAATTGTAATGCTTTTCTACAGACATGTTGAGTTACTATGTCCACATGATTGCAAAACCTAGTGACAAAGTAATAACACTGTAACATTTGGTCTATAGGTGAATAAATTATGTTTTCATTTTCACCAGACCAGCAATACAAAAAAACCTCCATCGAAAGTTACCCTTGGGAGGAGGGGCAAGATGGTGGAAGAGTAGGGTCTCCAAATCACCTGTCCCTACCAAATTACCTAGAAAACCTTCTAATTACCCTGAAAATCTATGAATTCAGCCTGAGATTTAAAGAGAGAACACCTGGAATGCTACAGTGAGAAGAGTTCACGCTTCTATCAAGGTAGGGAGACGGGGAAAAAGAAATAAAGAAACAAAAGGCCTCCAAGGGGGAGGGGCCCCACGAGGCGCCGGGCTGAGGCGGGGGCAAGTGTCCCCAGGACAGGAGAGCCCCGTCCCGGAGAAGCAGGAGCTGCACCGACCTTCCCCGGGCGGAAAGGGGCACGCAGGGAGGTGGAGCAGGACCCAGGAGGGCGGGGATGCCCTCGGATTCCCTGAGACAGTAACAGACACCTGCACCCCGGGAGAGTGCGCCGAGCTCCCTAAGGGCTGGAGCGCGCACGGCGGGACCCGGAGCAGCTCGGGGGGCTCGGGCGGAAGAAGAGGCTCTGTGCGGAGGGGGCTGCGTGGCTCCGGGAGCAGCTCGGAGGGGCTCGGGCGGCGGCTCCGCGGAGGGGGCTGCACGGCCGGGAGTGCGAATCCAACAGCGCAGGCCCGAGAGCACTGGGCGCCGGGACACAGCCAGGATCCGGCCTCCCCCCGGGACAGGCAGAGGCCAGGAGGGCCCAGGACAGCGAGGACGCTCCTGCCCCGGCTGAGCAGATCAGCGGCCCCACCCCGGAGCCTCCAGGCCCTGCAGAGGAGAGCTCCGTAGTTACTGTGGGAGCTGAATACAGGTTTCCAGAGCTGCCCCGCCACTGGGGCTGTTCCTCCTGGGGCTTCACGGGGTAAACAACCCCCACTGAGCCCTGCACCAGGCAGGGGGCAGAGCAGCTGCCCCAAGTGCTAACACCTGAAAATCAGCACAACAGGCCCCTCCCCCAGAAGACCAGCTAGACGGACAAGTTCCAGAGGAAGTCAAGGGACTTAAAGTATACAGAAGCAGAAGATACTCCCCGGTGGTTGTTGTTTTTTGTTTTGTTTTGTTTTGCTTTTTTGTTTGCTTCCCCCACCCTTTCTTTTCCCTTTCTTTCTTTTTCTTTCTCTTTTTCTTCTTTTTTTCTTTTTTCTTCCCTTTTTTTTCTCTTTCTCTTTTCTTTCCTTCTTTCTCTCCTCTCTTTTTCTCTTTTTCCCAATACAACTAGCTTTTTGGCCACTCTGCACTGAGCAAAATGACTAGAAGGAAAACCTCACCTCAAAAGAAAGAATCAGAAACAGTCCTCTCTCCCACAGAGTTACAAAATCTGGATTACAATTCAATGTCAGAAAGCCAATTCAGAAGCACTATTATACAGCTACTGGTGGCTCTAGAAAAAAGCATAAAGGACTCAAGAGACTTCATGACTGCAGAATTTAGAGCTAATCAGGCAGAAATTAAAAATCAATTGAATGAGATGCAATCCAAATGAAGTCCTAACGACGAGGGTTAACGAGGTGGAAGAATGAGTGAGTGACACATAAGACAAGTTGATGGCAAAGAGGGAAACTGAGGAAAAAATAGACAAACAATTAAAAGACCATGAAGATAGATTAAGGGAAATAAACGACAGCCTGAGGAAGAAAAACCTACGTTTAATTGGTGTTCCCGAGGACGCAGAAAGGGCCAGAGGGCCAGAATATGTATTTGAACAAATTCTAGCTGAAAACTTTCCTAATCTGGGAAGGGAAACAGGCATTCAGATCCAGGAAATAGAGAGATTCCACCCCTAAAATCAATAAAAACCGTTCAACACCTCAACATTTAATAGTGAAGCTTGCAAATTCCAAAGATAAAGAGAAGATCCTTAAAGCAGCAAGAGACAAGAAATCCCTGACTTTTATGGGGAGGAGTATTAGGGTAACAGCAGACCTCTCCACAGAGACCTGGCAGGCCAGAAAGGGTTGGCAGGATATATTCAGGGTCCTAAATGAGAAGAACATGCAACCAAGAATACTTTATCCAGCAAGGCTCTCATTCAGAATGGAAGGAGAGATAAAGAGCTTCCAAGACAGGCAGGAACTGAAAGAATATGTGACCTCCAAACCAGCTCTGCAAGAAATTTTAAGGGGGACTCTTAAAATTCCCCTTTAAGAAGAAGTTCAGTGGAACAATCCACAAAAACTAGGACTGAATAGATATCATGATGACACTAAACTCATATCTCTCAATAGTAACTCTGAACGTGAACAGACTTAATGACCCCATCAAAAGGCGCAGGGTTTCAGACTGGATAAAAAAACAGGACCCATCTATTTGCTGTCTACAAGAGACTCATTTTAGACAGAAGGACACCTACAGCCTGAAAATAAAAGGTTGGAGAACCATTTACCATTCGAATGGTCCTCAAAAGAAAGCAGGGGTAGCCATCCTTATATCAGATAAACTAAAATTTACCCCGAAGACTGTAGTGAGAGATGAAGAGGGACACTATCTCATACTTAAAGGATCTATCCAACAAGAGGACTTAACAATCCTCAATATATATGCCCCGACTGTGGGAGCTGCCAAATATATAAATCAATTAATAACCAAAGTGAAGAAATACTTAGATAATAATACACTTATACTTGGTGACTTCAATCTAGCTCTTTCTGTACTCTATAGGTCTTCTAAGCACAACATCTCCAAAGAAACGAGAGCTTTAAATGATACACTGGACCAGATGGATTTCACAGATATCTACAGAACTTTACATCCAAAGTCAACTGAATACACATTCTTCTCAAGTGCACATGGAACTTTCTCCAGAATAGACCACATACTGGGTCACAAATCGGGTCTGAACCGATACCAAAAGATTGGGATCGTCCCCTGCATATTCTCAGACCATAATGCCTTGAAATTAGAACTAAATCACAACAAGAAGTTTGGAAGGACCTCAAACACGTGGAGGTTAAGGACCATCCTGCTAAAAGATGAAAGGGTCAACCAGGAAATTAAGGAAGAATTAAAAAGATTCATGGAAACTAATGAGAATGAAGATACAACCATTCAAAATCTTTGGGATGCAGCAAAAGCAGTCCTAAGGGGGAAATACATCGCAATACAAGCATCCATTCAAAAACTGGAAAGAACTCAAATACAAAAGCTAACCTTACACATAAAGGAGCTAGAGAAAAAACAGCAGATATATCCTACACCCAGGAGAAGACGAGAGTTAATAAAGATTCGAGCAGAACTCAACGAAATCGAGACCAGAAGAACTGTGGAACAGATCAACAGAACCAGGAGTTGGTTCTTTGAAAGAATTAATAAGATAGATAAACCATTAGCCAGCCTTATTAAAAAGAAGAGAGAGAAGACTCAAATTAATAAAATCATGAATGTGAAAGGAGAGATCACACCCAACACCAAGGAAATACAAACGATTTTAAAAACATATTATGAACAGCTATACACCAATAAATTAGGCAATCTAGAAGAAATGGACGTATTCCTGGAAAGCCACAAACTACCAAAACTGGAACAGGAAGAAATAGAAAACCTCAACAGGCCAATAACCAGGGAGGAAATAGAAGCAGTCATCAAAAACCTCCCAAGACACAAGAGTCCAGGGCCAGATGGCTTCCCAGGGGAATTCTATCAAACGTTTAAAGAAGAAACCATACCTATTCTCCTAAAGCTGTTTGGAAAGATAGAAAGAGATGGAGTACTTCCAAATTCGTTCTATGAGGCCAGCATCTCCTTAATTCCAAAACCAGACAAAGACCCAACCAAAAAGGAGAATTACAGACCAATATCCCTGATGAACATGGATGCAAAAATTCTCAACAAGATACTGGCCAATAGGATCCAAAAGTACATTAAGAAAATTATTCACCATGACCAAGTAGGATTTATCCCCGGGACACAAGGCTGGTTCAACACCCGTAAAACAATCAATGTGATTCATCATATCAGCAAGAGAAAAACCAAGAACCATATGATCCTCTCATTAGATGCAGAGAAAGCATTTGACAAAATACAGCATCTATTTCTGATCAAAACTCTTCAGAGTGTAGGGATAGAGGGAACATTCCTCAACATCTTAAAAGCCATCTATGAAAAGCCCACAGCAAATATCATTCTCAATGGGGAAGCACTGGGAGCCTTTCCCCTAAGATCAGGAACAAGACAGGGATGTCCACTCTCACCACTACTATTCAACATAGTACTGGAAGTCCTAGCCTCAGCAATCAGACAACAAAAAGACATTAAAGGCATTCAAATTGGCAAAGAAGAAGTCAAACTCTCCCTCTTCGCCTATGACATGAAACTCTACATAGAAAACCCAAAAGTCTCCACCCCAAGATTACTAGAACTCATACAGCAATTTGGTAGCATGGCAGGATACAAAATCAATGCCCAGAAATCAGTGGCATTTCTATACACTAACAATGAGACTGAAGAAAGAGAAATTAAGGAGTCAATCACATTTACAATTGCACCCAAAAGCATAAGATACCTAGGAATAAACCTAACCAAAGAGGGTAGGGTAAAGGATCTATACCCTCAAAACTATAGAACACTTCTGAAAGAAATTGAGGAAGACACAAAGAGATGGAAAAATATTCCATGCTCATGGATTGGCAGAATTAATATAGTGAAAATGTCAATGTTACCCAGGGCAATATACACGTTTAATGCAATCCCTATCAAAATACCATGGACTTTCTTCAGAGAGTTAGAACAAATTATTTTAAGATTTGTCTGGAATCAGAAAAGACCCCGAATAGCCAGGGGAATTTTAAAAAAGAAAACCATATCTGTGGGCATCACAATGCCAGATTTCAGGTTGTACTACAAAGCTGTGGTCATCAAGACAGTGTGGTACTGGCACAAAAACAGACACATAGATCAATGGAACAGAATAGAGAACCCAGAAGTGGACCCTGAACTTTATGGTCAACTAATATTCGATAAAGGAGGAAAGACTATCCATTGGAAGAAAGACAGTCTCTTCAATAAATGGTGCTGGGAAAATTGGACATCCACATGCAGAAGAATGAAACTAGACCACTCTCTTTCACCATACACAAAGATAAACTAAAAATGGATGAAAGATCTAAATGTGAGACAAGATTCTATCAAAATCCTAGAGAAGAATACAGGCAACACCCTTTTTGAACTCAGCCACAGTAACTTCTTGCAAGATACATCCACGAAGGCAAAAGAAACAAAAGCAAAAATGAACTATTGGGACTTCATCAAGATAAGAAGCTTTTGCACAGCAAAGGATACAGTCAACAAAACTAAAAGACAACCTACAGAATGGGAGAAGATCTTTGCAAATGACGTATCAGATAAAGGGCTAGTTTCCAAGATCTATAAAGAACTTATTAAACTCAACACCAAAGAAACAAACAATCCAATCATGAAATGGGCAAAAGACATGAAGAGAAATCTCACAGAGGGAGACATAGGCATGGCCAACATGCACATGAGAAAATGCTCTGTCTGCATCACTTGCCATCAGGGAAATACAAATCAAAACCACAATGAGATACCACCTCACACCAGTGAGAATGGGGAAAATTAACAAGGCAGGAAACCACAAATGTTGGAGAGGATGCGGAGAAAAGGGAACCCTCTTACACTGTTGGTGGGAATGTGAACTGGTGCAGCCACTCTGGAAAACTGTGTGGAGGTTCCTCAAAGAGTTAAAAATAGACCTGCCCTACGACCCAGCAATTGCACTGTTGGGGATTTACCCCAAAGATACAGATGCAATGAAACGCAGGGACACCTGCACCCCGATGTTTATAGCAGCAATGTCCACAATAGCCAAGCTGTGGAAGGAGCCTCAGTGTCCATCGGAAGATGAATGGATAAAGAAGATGTGGTTTATGTATACAATGGAATATTACTCAGCTATTAGAAATGACAAATATCCACCATTTGCTTCAACATGGATGGAACTGGAGGGTATTATGCTGAGTGAAGTAAGTCAATCGGAGAAGGACAAACATTATATGTTCTCATTCATTTGGGGAATATAAATAATAGTGAAAGGGAATATAAGGGAAGGGAGAAGAAATGTGTGGGAAATATCAGAAAGGGAGACAGAACGTAAAGACTGCTAACTCTGGGAAACGAACTAGGAGTGGTAGAAGGGGAGGAGGGCGGGGGGTGGGAGTGAATGGGTGACGGGCACTGGGGGTTATTCTGTATGTTGGTAAATTGAACACCAATAAAAAATAAATTAAAAAAAAAGAAAGTTACCCTTGGCCTTACAGTATTTCAATAGACTCCTATAAATGTCTGCTAAAGTTTCACAGTTTCATGTTAATTTATGTTCAACAGTTCACATTAATATCAACTCAGTCATGTGACAAAAAATAGCTCCTTTCATCTCTAGAAATTGATTTTATATTGTGGTTCACCCATAGCCTCACAACAAGTACCTCACAGAAGAAACATGAAGAAATAAAAGGAATTTTCTAGATACTTTTTAAACATTCTTCATCACATCGACTTAGAGAGAAAACATGGTGAAAGTATTATTTGTAATGTACATCTTGCTAAAAGAAAGTTAATATGTTTCGGACTGTTGATCTAAAAACCAGTCAATCGTTTCTACAAATGTTAAGATTTCTGTCTGCAAACAAACAGTTGATGCCTACCAGAGGGCTCTACTGCTTGTCTCATCATTAATTGCACATCTTATCTATGATTAGAGGTGTGACTGTGCCCGGTTTTTCAATAAATAACCAGAACCAGCAAAGGCCATGCAGGTATTCCAGTGTCTGTACTCTCTCCTGCAAAGAAGCTCAAGAAGGAACATGGGACTCATTTACATGCTTGACCCGACATAATACTCGTACCTCTTTGGCTGCCGTCCCTGCTGACAGAATTGCAGGCTTCTCTGAATAGAATTTTTTTTTCTCCTGAAAATCATCCTGCCATGTGAGAACACAGACTAGACCACTGGTTCATTCTGAGAGCCATCTTAACCCCAGGCAGGATCTGTATCTGCTTTTATTTCTGCAATAATCGCCTCCCTTTATCCAGCATCTTCTTAAAAAATGGTACAAATACAGGAAAGCCCACTGATACTCTTTGTGTTGAGGTACAGGACTGACATCTACCTGTCAGTTTTTAGTGAACAAGCACCCATGCTTCATAATTGGTTTTCTTCAATTATGCTATTCAAAAATCATTTATCATATACCGGTACGATATTGGAGACTGGAAATGCACAGATGAATGAGGCAAGCCCTCTAACCCCAGCAGAGGTGGTCACATTCTTGAGAATGTGGACTTCTCAGTTTGAATCCTGGTTCTTCCAAGTCCTAATCCTGCGGGACCTTGCAGGAGTGACTTTTCCCACCCTGCACTGTTTCTCCAGGTGTGAAGTAGTATAGTAGTAATGTCACCTGCCTGCAGGTTGGTAGGTGGGCTGGAAGTTACTGCACGTAAAATGCTTAGCACAGTCCTGGTTTAGTGCAGTGTGCTCACTGCTCAGTATGTTAGTTATTATTGTTAAGGAGTTCACACTCTCATAGGGAAACAGTCCGTATCATTCCCACTAAATATAGTACAGCAAAGCCCTCTTATGGACCTCTGAACAAAATGCCGTAGGATTCTGATGAGAAAGAGAGTCATGAATTCATTTACAGCCAAGTTTTATTGAGTTTCCTTGGCAGTGGTACTCATGGCTGACCGTCCTGGAGGGTTGGGAAAAAGGTAGAGGGGTGTCCAGTGGGCTAGAGCATGAGTGTCCAGCATGGGCAGAGGCATAACAGTGTGCCAGTGGGTGGCATGTCGAGGGACCAGTAAGTGGTGTGGAAAGAACACAGAAGCTGCTGCCAGAAGGTCAAGTCAGCCACCGGGGTTCGAGCAGCATGGCAGCCCTAGAGAGCAATGTGGTCAAATCTGTGTTTCACAGAAATAACTCAGCTACCTCCTGGAGAGTGAAGTACATGAAAGAGAGACTGCGAGCTTTATGACATGGTCATGACAGCCTGAACTGGGGCAGTGGCAGCGAGGAGAGGAGAGGCTTGCAGAGAGAACACAAAGCGCTTAGTGACCTACTGGGTGTGGGGGGCAGGGGAGTGATTCCCGATGACTTCGTATTCGCCACGAAATACGAAACACAGGAAGAGAAGCAACACTGGAGAGAAAGATAGTGAGTTCAGTGTAATAAATATGAAGTTTGGGGTCTCTTCAGGAAGAATATTCAAGGGAGCAGTTAGTTTATTTATTTATTTTATTTATTTATTTTTAAGGGAGCAGTTTAGAATAAAATTCCGGAGTGCAGGACAGACCCATCTGGGAGGGCGGAGAGGAGGGAAGTAGAGAAAGAGGAAGGGATGCTTTAAAAAACGACATGCAGGGGATCCCTGGGTGGCGCAGCGGTTTGGCACCTGCCTTTGACCCAGGGCGCGATCCTGGAGACCCGGGATCGAATCCCACATCGGGCTCCCGGTGCATGGAGCCTGCTTCTCCCTCTGCCTGTGTCTCTGCCTCTCTCTCTCTCACTGTGTGCCTATCATAAATAAATTAAAAAAAAATTAAAAAAAAAAACGACATGCATATCTGCACACTCTCGCTGGTTCTGGATACAATACCTCTCCAAAATAAACCCCCCAAACCCCCCAGCAAACTGCTTCACTCACTGTACCTTAATATGCCTTGTACGTTTACTCCGAGCCTTTTCTTTCTGCCATTCAACACATACTGATTAAGCATCTCTTACGTGCCAGGTAGTAGTCTAGATTTTGGTCCAAAATCCTGTCAAAATGCTGCCATCGGGGAGTTTATGTTTTTGCACAGGACATAGTAAACAAGAAACCAAAAAAAATGTAAAATGTAATTTCAAGTAAATAAGCAGAGTAAGGAAAAAAGAAAGCAGGTAAGAGGTCAGAAAGTTACCAAGGGGAGAGAGAAAGGGGAACTCTGAAATCAGGTGGTTGTGGTCCTTGAAGTTATCTCTGATGAAGGGATATTTTAAGTGGACACCTAAAGTGATGGACAAAGCCATGCGAGACTCTGGGAGAGGTATGTTTCAGGCAGAAGGCAGAAAAAAGTACAAAGTCCCTGAGGTAGGAACCAGGTTAGTACGAATGAGAAACAGCAGGTAGCAGCTTGGCTAGAAAACAGCAGATAGTCTCAGGGCATCTTGTGACATTTCTGGTACTATCGCCTGTTTTGTTAACTGATGCCATTGTAAACATTTTCACGGACTTGTATCCTTCCTATCTTCCCAACTCCACGCAAGTCTATTGAGGGCAAGGTCTATGGTCAAAGCCCATACTCCCACAGCACCTAGAACAATGCCTCGCACATGGTAGGTGGGGTTTTTTTTACTCATTTATCTATCATTGAAACTAGTGGGAATCTCTAGACCTGCCTTGTCCCAGTCTCACACACTTCTGTACCTGTTCCAGAAGTTGCTAACCATCTGGTAAATCATTGGTGAGCTACTTCTAGTACTAGCTGTTGTGATCAGTAAGAAATTCAGGCTATGTCCAGAGCACCACAGAAAGCTCAAACCAAGATTTACTCTTGCTGTTTGCAAATCTGGTGGTTTTACTTAGGCTCTAATATTTGAGGACTTGAAATATGAGGAAAATGTGCACATGCTCAAAGAAGCTGTTGGCTTTGCCACAGTTCTACGCTTAAACATTACAATAATATTATTATTATCCCACAGGGGTGTCATGAGGATTAATGAGACATTCTCAAATTACTTTGAGCTACTCCACTGGGGGGTACTAAATAAATGGTATGTGTTCCTCCTGAAGTGCCATTTTGGACATTGATTTGTTGTGATGGGTTCTGCTGCCCAACAGGGCTGGAATTCGCCCACCAACTCATTTCTTATAAACAACAGACTAGCTGTTAGAAGGCAGTGGTTTTCCATTAAAATAAATATGAATTGAACTAGTCAGCAATCAGAAGCAAATGGGCTGCTGTTAGAAATCTCATATTTATTAAGCACTCACAGTGAACAACATAAGAGTTTCACACTGTGATACAGTAAAATGAACAGTGGATTTGGAAATGGTCCAAGATTTTAGGCCTAGCTCTGCCACTAACCAGCTGTGTGGGCTTGAACAAACTGCTAAACTTCTCTGGGCTTCGAATATAAAGTATAAAGCTGTCCTAAGAAGCTCATCATCAGTCTTCCAGACAAGGCAAATACATGAGAGGAATGGAAAGAGTCATTTCTGAAGGAAAGATACTTCACAGGACCATCCATCACAGACAGGACCATCCTCTGTTCTAGTCTTCCTTGCCATTGATTAATATTAATTCCAGTACTAATTCCTGCAAATGGAGAAATAAATCACTTTCTAGGTCAGACACAGAAGTGCATGAAACATTTGGTCTTTAAAAATAGGGCCTTTGCCTTTCTATGAGCCAAACCTGCAGCAAGCCGGCTTATTCTTAGCTTTAAATATGTGAATGATGGATTATACTGCTACCCTAATCACCAGCTCAAAAACAATGTTCAGTTTTGTGACCGTGTTTTACATGGTCGCCTACTTTTTCCATCTTGCAACATATGCCACCGTCTGCAGTGGCTAGCAGTAAACTAGAGGCGAAGTGAAAGGTAAAAGGACAGTAGAGAACATAAGTGCTTGTACCCAGAAAAGGCAGAGGCGGGATCTAACCGAGTAGTACATACTGTGAGCTGCTTCCCCTCAGTCTTTATCCGGGAATCCCAGTGGTCCTAGGTTCAGAAAGCAGAAATGCCAACACTCCAGAGCAGATAGAAATGCAAAGAATCACTTGTTGGGGAATTCAAGTCGGCAAACACACTGAGCTCCTATATTTATCAGGCACTTTGTGGTTTCTAGGGATATAAATTGGGTAAGACTTAGTCTCTGCCCTAGAGAGCCTTGGTTGCAAGTGGTGGTTGGAAACAGTGACCACAAACTGCAGTTACTTGTGGTGGAATTGTCAGCTGAGGTACAACGGGCGAGGGAGTAGTCCAGACAACATTTCTTCTTTTGTAAATGATTTGAATGAGACAGTAGAAGATGCATTTTAAAGCCTTGGGTTTGGCTCTTGGGTGCCCGTGGAGTTGCTAAAATGTCTAGAAACAAATTGCGTTCAAGATGACCACAACAGTTTGAAGAAACAGTTAAGGTTGAAAGGGCATGAAGTTGTTATCTGTAGGCCCAAATCCAGCAACGGAGATGCGGGCTGCTGGCTGGACGGTCTCCCAGCTTCACAGCCAGAGCGCGGCCAACCCTACCTCTAGGCCGGCAGCAGGCCCTGAAGTCGGGGGTCCTCCCAGGACGGACTTCGCGGGGGAGGTGAATATCCCCTCTCATTTTCCTCATAGGTTCCCACCGACAGGAAACCTGGCGCTTGGGAAAAGACCCGGCTGCTGTCGCCAACCCCAGCCAGAAACTTGGCCCTCGATTGCTCCCGACGGCTAGAGTCCGCGAGAACTGTTCGCTCCAGGAGCGAAGTCCCGAGGGCCTCTACTGACCCAGCGTCCCCAGCCCCCAGGTGCGAGACTCCTGAGCGCCCCTAAGTCCGTGGGCTTCTCGGGGACACGGGAGCCACTCCGCTTAGAGCGCTCCGGGCGGCGGCCTGTAGCCGCGGGGGGCTCAGGGTGCGGGCAGGGGGCTGGCCTCCGCCCCAGGGCGCCCACCTGGCCTTTCCCGCCCTCCCTCCCGGCCCGCAGCGCACCCCATCCCCTCCTCGCCCGCCCCGACCCGCTGACACCCGCGCCCCGGCCGCGCCCCGGGGGTGCCTGCAGGGCGAGGAGGCCGCCGCTCGCTGGGTGCGGGGCGACGGTGGCGGGGACACAAGCCCGGCGCTGGGCCGTGGCTTCGCGGGTCCCGGGGCGGGGGGCTGGCCAGGGGCTGGTGGGGCCCGGGGGCCGGTTCCCCGGAAGCAGCCTCGGCCGGGCGGGGGTTCGCGGAGGACGCGGCGGTGCGCAGCGGGGCCGTGGGGCCGCCGGAGGGGCGAGGCGGCGGGCGGCTAGGGCCCGGGCAGCGCAGGGGCGCGGGGGAGCGGGGCGCGCGGCCGCGCGGTGGGCGGGCACCTGGAGGGGCCGCGAGGGGCCGCGAGGGGCCGCGGGGCTTAGGCGGGCGCACGCCCCGGGAGGGGAGGGAGGGGAGGGGAAGGGCGCGGAGGGGAGGGTAGGGGGAGGAGGGGAAGGGGAGGGAGGGGGAGGGGAGGGGGGAGGGAGGGGGAGGGGAGGGGGGAGGGAGGGGGCCGGCGCGGAGGGGAGGGGAGGGGGAGGGGAGGGAGCGGTCGCGGCGGCGGCTCGGCGGCGGCGCGGCGGCGGCGCGGCGACGTCCCCTTCGGGAGCCAGGCGCACCTCGCGGGGCCCCCCCGGAGCCAGGCGGCGGCGGCGGCCGCGGCGGCAACAGGCGGCGGCGGCGCTCGGGGGCGGGGCGGGGCGGGGCGGCGCGGGGCGGGGCGCGCGAGGAGGAGCCGCCCGGCCCGCGGCGCCGCCGGTCCCGCCGCATGGACGAGCTCCCCGGCCCCGGCCGCCCGCGCGCCCTCCCTGCGCAGCGCCCCGCGAGCGGCGGCCCCGCCGAGCGCGCCATGACGGTGGTGCCCGGCGAGCACCTGCCGGAGCCCGAGGCGGCCGACGGCGCGGGGGGCCCGGCCCCGGGCGGCTGGGAGCGGGAGCGGGAGCGCTACGAGCCGCTGCCGCCCGCGCCGCCGGCCGCCGGGGAGCAGGGCTGCTGCGGGGAGCGCGTGGTCATCAACATCTCGGGGCTGCGCTTCGAGACGCAGCTCAAGACCCTGGGCCAGTTCCCCGAGACGCTGCTGGGCGACCCCGGGCGGCGCGTGCGGTACTTCGACCCGCTCCGCAACGAGTACTTCTTCGACCGCAACCGGCCCAGCTTCGACGCCATCCTCTACTACTACCAGTCGGGCGGCCGCATCCGCCGGCCGGTGAACGTGCCCATCGACGTCTTCTCCGAGGAGATCCGCTTCTACCAGCTGGGCGAGGAGGCCATGGAGAAGTTCCGCGAGGACGAGGGCTTCCTGCGCGAGGAGGAGCGGCCCCTGCCGCGCCGCGCCCTGCAGCGCCAGGTGTGGCTGCTCTTCGAGTACCCCGAGAGCTCCGGGCCGGCGCGCGGCATCGCTATCGTGTCGGTGCTCGTCATCCTCGTGTCCATCGTCATCTTCTGCCTGGAGACGCTGCCTGAGTTCCGCGACGACAAGGACTACGCGGCGGCGGCGCAGGAGCAGCCCGAGGCGGCGCGCAACGGCACGTCGGGCCCCCCCGCCGCCGCCGGCTTCGCGGACCCCTTCTTCGTGGTGGAGACCCTGTGCATCATCTGGTTCTCCTTCGAGCTGCTCGTGCGCTTCTTCGCCTGCCCCAGCAAAGCCACCTTCTCGCGGAACATCATGAACCTGATAGACATCGTGGCCATCATCCCCTACTTCATCACCCTGGGCACCGAACTGGCCGAGCGACAGGGCAACGGACAGCAGGCCATGTCCCTGGCCATCCTGCGGGTCATCCGGCTGGTGCGGGTCTTCCGCATCTTCAAGCTCTCCCGGCACTCCAAGGGGCTGCAGATCCTGGGCCAGACGCTCAAGGCGTCCATGCGGGAGCTGGGGCTGCTCATCTTCTTCCTCTTCATTGGGGTCATCCTCTTCTCCAGCGCCGTCTACTTTGCCGAGGCAGACGACCCCACCTCGGGGTTTAGCAGCATCCCGGATGCCTTCTGGTGGGCAGTGGTGACCATGACGACAGTAGGTTACGGCGACATGCACCCGGTGACCATAGGGGGCAAGATCGTGGGGTCGCTCTGCGCCATCGCTGGTGTCCTGACCATCGCTCTGCCGGTGCCCGTGATCGTTTCCAACTTCAATTACTTCTACCACCGGGAGACGGAGGGGGAAGAGCAAGCCCAGTACATGCACGTGGGAAGTTGCCAGCACCTCTCCTCTTCGGCCGAGGAGCTCCGAAAAGCAAGGAGTAACTCGACTCTGAGTAAGTCGGACTACATGGTGATCGAAGAGGGGGGCATGAACCATAGCGCTTTCCCCCAGACCCCCTTCAAAACGGGCAATTCCACTGCCACCTGCACCACGAACAATAATCCCAACTCCTGTGTCAACATCAAAAAGATATTTACTGACGTTTAATATATGCTACGAGTGACATGCTGTGCTCAAGTACTGCGTGGACCGTGCCCCCTTGGTCTGTGTATGCCCTCGTTTTATACATTTCCAGACCACTCATCAAAGAAAGGACATGAAGAAGTGGAAAGCACACTTCATTTTCCCTCGCCCTACTGCTTCATACTGAAACAGGTGTCTGTGTTGCAAGTGGGCTGCATTCTCTCAGCTCTCCATTTTTTCCTCCCCCTCCCTCGAATATTGCAAAGAACAAACTTACTTTAAACTTGATTTCTAGTACACATCCTCTAAAAAAAAAAAAAAAAAAAACTGTACATCCTGGGAGGAAACGAAACTAAAGAACAGTTAGAGTAACTGCCTAACCTCGGAATTGAAAGACAGTTGTTCTTTACTAAGTAAAGCAGGCACATGCATAAAGGATGCTTCCGTTTGCTGGACCTTTGAACATTATTGAATCTTTAGTTCAGTTGCCTATGCTGTGGATACTTGGATGAGAAGTCTGATTAGGGCAATGACTTGTAAACCCACCGTAAGGGTATTTGGTTTTTGACTGGAAGTTCTATTCGAACCCCTTCCTGGAATCTTAAAGATTTCTACAACTGTGAACAAAGGGAAGTGCCCAAGGTGTCCCGATCTAATTAGTTGAACTCTCTGGGGCTTGTTCAGCATTTCAAAAGAGATGGACAGGCAGATTCCTGTGATGTTCTGTGTGTGTGTGTGTGTGTGTGTGTGTGTGTTCCCGGCAACATCTATCAAAGTGTGGAAACACATGTTTTCAGTGCCGCTGAGAGAAACAAAATTTCTAATGCGCCTGCGAGATAAGCTTCTGCAGTATCACAAGAAGATTAAAGTGGCAGACACTCCTTCCAGCGGAAGTTACTAATTCGGACCTGACTGATGCAGTTCCCATAGCAACCCATGTTTCCTGGGAAACCCGAAAAAGGTTGTCATGGCATCTCTTGCTTTCTAGCCCCACCCCCTAGCCCCTGCCGTTTCCACAATAACCTTTCCAGATGGTTCCTCCTTACGGGATTTCATAAGGAAAACCACTATTTGGATAAACCGCACAAATAAAGTTATGCCTGAAAATCTGAGGTGGTGAAATGAATCACAAAATGCATATTTTTTTTACTACAGAAAATCATTGACATCATCTCATAATGACTGAATCGGAAAGGAAAATATTGCCTTTGGGATGTTAGATCTATACTACAATAAGGCATGATTTGAATTAAATGCCAATAATTAGGCAATAATTTAAAAGGATACTGTTTTCTTCCTCCAAGAAGTTTCAAGCTAACAAGTGAAATTTAAAAGCAAATGTAAAAGTGTTCTGTACATAAGCAGATGAAAGAGTCAATCAGTGTACCTGAAACCTTACTACAAGGGACCTTCAGACTTCCTCTTTAAAAAAAAAAAAAATCCAGATCCCACAACAGCACTTGAAAAGCTAAATAAACTTTAAAAATATAAAGGATACCTGTTTTTTAACTAAGGGAATTGCAGACAATCAATAGAAAGGAGGGACGGGAAGTAACCAAATCTTGGGAAAATACCTGCAAGTTTCAGCCATATACCAGGGGTTGCCAGAAGACAAACAGAAACAGGTGAGCACTGTGTGGGGGGTACTGAGAGCTCTCCCTCTTTGTACAGGGAACCAGGGAAATGCTGTTCCTGTCTAGATTGGTGATACTTGCAAAACCAATAGTTTCATATTAGTTACATGCAAATGCCTTTTAAAGATCACTTACAACATCTTTTCCATTTGATTTCCAAGTTGTAAACTGTCCCTTGGTTTCTGTTCTTTATAGCAAAAGGATGGGTAGGTGGGAGGAGTCATGGCTCTTTAGAATAACCTTCACCCAAACTGAACTGAAAATGATTCCCTTTCTTTTCCTAACATTCTCAGTTTCTGAGCAACCTGTTTCCCCTTAAAAAAAAAAAAAAAAGGTAAAAGGCAGAACCCACTGCTGTTAGATTATT
The DNA here is from genome assembly GCF_048164855.1 of Canis lupus baileyi. Classification (NCBI taxonomy): domain Eukaryota; kingdom Metazoa; phylum Chordata; class Mammalia; order Carnivora; family Canidae; genus Canis; species Canis lupus. The sequence continues at coordinate 36,236,751 of NC_132845.1, read as the reverse complement.
GGCCCAATTTTAATTTACATAATTATAGTATGCAGTAGCACAGTTGTTTTAAACAAAAATGGTTAAGCTTACAACAAGGGTAACACTGTATTTGAACAAAACCATTTTATTTTATATATGTTATATATATTATACTATATTTTCCACAATTATACATTGTGCACAATTGTGTTTTGATTTTGATAGGATATAACTATCTAAAACTCATAAAGTATTTTCAGATAATCAGAACCCTACTTTATCATTTATGTAGCTAATACAGTGAAAAAGAATGGTGAAGACTTCTAGAAGGAGAAGAGGAAGGAAAAGACAAAAAAGTAATAGAGGCAAGAAATCTATATACCTGGTAATGGGTCACTGCTTTTATCTCTGTGCATCAAAATAGGACTCCTTCATCTAGTGTCCTTTACTACTTGTTTGAGTTACTTTTACCATTGCCTACCTTTTGATCAAATTCTTAGTATTCTTAATGACCAGACATTGTTTTTGTGACCCATTTTGGTGGTAATATGTTAGATACACTATAGTAATAATGGAAGAATAACTTCTGTATCTGTTCTTAAAAGATCTTGACGTGAAGGTGAACAAAGTGCAGTGTCACTTTTATTCACTTCTATTTAGAAGCTATAGAAGCCCTGCTTAGTTCTATAGGTAAATAATGGTTGCACCATAATTTTTAGAACTATATGGTTATTAGTAGTAATATGAAGAAGACCTTGTTTTCAACCCAGAGAAATACAGCTTTTTGTATTTCAAAATACAGTATTTTTGTATACTATCTCTATACTGAGATAGTATAATTGCCTCTGGTTGTCAAATTATAAGCTCCTTAAAGGTTATAGGTTCTGTATTTTGACAAATACAGATTTTGGATACTGGTGCCTCACACAAATTGTAGCACTTTGTATGTATTCAAGATATATTTTATGAGTGAATAACTATAATCTTACATTAATGTTATTTTCCAGTTTTTAATGAAGTGATTTAAAGCATAAGCTCTGCAGTCACACTGCCAGGGTTTGAATCCTGACTCTGCTGTATGACACTGGAGCAAACACTTAACCTCTCTGTGCCTCAGTTTCCTTATTGGTAAAATGAGGATAGTAAATAGTACCTCATAGAGTTGCTGTGAATATTAAATGTTGGTACAGGTATAATAGAAAAACTGGCTGCATGATATGCAACAGAGATTTTGCTAAGAGATTACATTATTGTTGTGATCATTACTTACAAGCATTGTATGATAAATATGAAGCTTTGTGAATGATAATGAAATACATAAGTAATCAGTATCTTCCTATTTACTTTCTCTGTAACTATAATAATTACCATGTAATTACCATGTCCTCACTTCTCAGTTCTGCAAGGTAAGTGGTATTCACCCCACTTTAGGAGGGTTAAAAAAAATAGATGGTTATGGTTAAGTGATTTCCCAAAGACTTCACAGCTAGCAAGAAACCCAGCTATGATTTAAGGCCAGGTCATTCTGGCCCCCAAACCCATGCTCCTTCTATTAGGTGACTTGAAAGAGATTGAAAAAATAAATCTCTTATTGCTTTTAGGTTTTACTTCATCCCATGTTACTAATTAATGAATTCCTGTAATGAATATATCTCCAGAAACCTATTTTATGCAGTATATTGAAAATTAACCCTTTCCTAATCATCAGAGTTTTTAAACATAGGGATCAAATATAAGGTATTTAAATTGAACAAAGAGATTGACTTTTCTAATAATAAAAGACTATTTTCCTATATGTTTGATTTGTCTGCATTTAATATTATACTCTGAAAGCATAATCAGTCATAGCAGTGATACCTGCTAGGACAATAGATATTTTTCAGTTTTAAGATTAATTTCCTATTTTCATGTGTTTTAATCCACAATAGATAATAGTATTACTCAAATTGTTATTTTTCCATCTCCTTATACTTTGCTTAGGTTACCAAAGAACCGTGCCAGCAAATAGTGTAAATATTTTGACTCTCCCTTATTAAGAAAGGAGAAATTACTTAGAACAAAAGGCCTGAAAACAGGAGATTGCCAGCTCATTGAAATTTGTGACATTATTGCTTTACCCAATCACTCTATGGATCTTTAAGAGCATCTGTGCTCAGAAACACTTTAGAATATAATTTCGTCCCACATAATAGCTGTAGCCCCTTCTCTGAGGTCCTAAATCATTTAGAAAACTAAAATGGATAGTGATTTGGGCTTACAGCAAGATACAAATGAGTCTAAGTTTACACATACCATTTAGCTTTGCCAAAACAAAGACTCGTTGTTGAGCTCAACTGCACATCTTGGATGTTGAAAGGTATGCATATGTCTGTGTGTACAGAAGAAGATTCATGGGAGGAGGTGTGACTGGATCCGTGCATGTCTACCAACACCCTGGGGAAAATGTATATACCCTACAGCTGGTGAATCCAGAGATGAAAATAACATCGTCATTTATTTATTTTATGGTGCTTTAAACTGATATTATACAAAACTTTAGTACCCACCAACTATGCTGACGTAATCACAAACAGCTACAAATAAGAGGAAGCATTCTATCAGTTATTTCTGAATTTTGAGATAAAATTTCTGGGATTGAAATTTTAAATGCAGACTATGAAGAGATTTAAAGTTATGGTTTGTTTACATCAAATTTGTTATTTACCTTTGGCATAAAACGTACTCAAGCAACTGCTCTGGTCAGAGTATGTAAATTATATATATATATATAGCCAATAGTTTTTTCCTTTAAGAGCCATAACTATAATTTAATGACTTCCATACATTTAAAACTTCAACATTTTCTACAGCAGTTCCACACCTCTCAGTTGTGACTAGAATTGATAACCCTTCCCACTAAGAAATAAAGAAAAGTACACATCCCCCTCCCCCCCCAAATCTGAAGACTTATGGAAACACTGTGAGACAGAGGTGAGGAGCATAGGAATGGAGCAGAAGACATTCAGGGCTTGCATTTTAGGGTGGGGCTCTTCTTTCTGTTTTTTATTTCACCTTTTAAACGGAAGATAAGACTATTATATTTGTGCTAGTAATTTCCTATATTTTGTTTGACAATTTTATACTTATTAATGAAATCCCTTGTCTTCTATAACTTGCAGGGAGTAGTAGAAAACCTTTGAGAGAGGGCAAATCAAGGGAGGCAGGAAGAAGGGAGGGAAGCCATGCAGAACCCAAACCCTGTGCTATCATGACTCAGCTCCTAACCTCCTGCCAGAAAATGGCCATTGCTTACAGTATAGGATAATAATATTCTCTATATGCTCATATTCACCTTGCAGATTTAATTTAAATTATTCAAACAGGCTAGAAAGTTTTCAAATATTTGTCTTTGTCTTCAGTGATGCTGTAAACTAATTTTGTCTTCAGAATTGTAAAGACAAGATGTCTTACACAGAAACATTTTCATGGTTTTTCTCTCTTCTTGCCCCCCTCTTTTGTACTGGATGTGTTATTCTGTACATTTCAAATTTTGAATCATTAAGTATCAAATATATTAAAGAGGAGATCTGGAGAAGCTGCTCCATCATTTTCTTGGAAGCCATTTTACTATTGTTGTAATAGTGCAGAATAGAAGCTCTAGCCTAAAAAGTAAATCCTGGGATTCTGTAAAAGTAAATCCTGGGATTTTGTTAGTAAGGTAGCACCTAAATGAACAACAACAACAAAAAATGATGATTCATCATATCTGAAGAACATTATGAATAAATTTGTGCATGCAAGGCTCTGATTTTGCAGATACAGGGATAGTACCCCCAGCATGGTGGTAAAGAGTGAAGAGAAGCTTTTTCTTTTCTATTGAACCCCCAACATCACCCTCCCCCTTTCATCAAAGCACAAAGTCTCTTGGTTGAGATTCCCACTAACTTTTTAGAATGAAAGCTAGCATTGCACGTATGTGTTACATGTCAATCAGCACTGCTATTTCACTGGTTTTTTGTTAAGTTTATTTTAAACTCTTGTTCTTTATGGAAATTCTCTCTAAATCCTAAGGTTCTTATTTTTATACATTTAAACTTGTTCCTTAAATTAAAACATATAATTTAATTAGGAAGAGAAGCCAGTGAGGGTAATCTGTTACACACACACACACACACACACACACACACACACCTACCTCCCCTGTTATTTTCTAGCCTAAGATATATTTACTTTCTGTCTACAGATCTAAAAAGTCTAAAATTGGTGAATTTCCAAAATACTGGTTTTCATTCATATGTGCTACATAGACATTTACAAAACATTTTTAGTTTTTTATAGCCTTGCTTAAAAGGCAGATTTATTGCCTAGTGTTCTCAATGTATTTATTAATGTAATAGTGGATTCATAAAAGCAATAAATACATTCAGTTTATCACTGAGCTTAGTCATTTTACTTCCTAAATACCCATAAAAATAATCTACTTTTCAACATCACTGCCATCACCACTTTAATCCACATTGCTACATCTCTATCTAGGGTATGTATGAAGGTCTCTTAACTGGCCTTGCTACATTTCCTGTGGCAAGTCTGACCCGTTCTCCACCTGGTAGCCAAAAGCATCATTCTGAGGCTCAAATCTGATTATATCACCTGCCTCTTTATAAAATTCTGAGACCCAAAGGCTTAACACAGCCTTCATGACCCCACATGATCTGTCTCCGCCCTGCTCTTCTTCTAGTTACAGGATAAGTTCCCTTTTGCCTTCATCTATGCGGATTTTTGCAGATGTTCCCACTGCCAGCCCTCTCCTCACTTCATTAACTTCTATTTTTACTTCAGTATTCCCTCCGAGATTTTTATCATGAAAAATCTGGTTTTATCAATTCTCCTGTTATGGCACATTTCATCAAATTTAAGGTACCTTCGATTATAAGGACCATCATTATGCTGTGTGCCATTAAAAAAAGAAAAACTGCCAATTTTAAAGGGAAAGTACTGTGACTTTAAGGTCAATTACAATTTCATGGGTGCTCTAATCTGGAAAAGTATGTCTTAGAATGAATTGAATATACTATGTTTTCTTGACATTTTATATTTATTCATTATATGATTAATGTCTATCTCATCTGTGAGAGTAGGGACTATGTCACTGTTCATTGAATCCCTTCCCATTTTTTCCCAAGTCTGCTCCAAACAGACTTTCACCCCTATCACTTCACCAGAAGTACACTTTTTGAGGTCACTGGTGACCTCCTAAGGCTAATAATCCCAGTGGTCATTTCTCAGTGTTCATTTCATTCGACCCATGAGAAGCATTTAGCGTTGTGGAATACTTCCTCCCTCCTGGGAAGAATTTCTTCCTTTGACTTCAGGGCATGACATTCTGTATTTTCTTACTACCTCTCTCTGGCCTCTCTTTCACAGCCTCTTTTACTGGGTCTTTCTCATCTCCCCAGAGTCTTAATGTTTGAGAGCCCTATGGGCCACAGCTTAGTCTTTAGATCTCTTCTTTCTGCATTAGGTCTTTTCCTCATAGCTTTAGACTATCTATATGTAGATTTTTCTCTCCCATCTGGACCTCTCCCCTGAAATTCAGATTGAATTTCTACTATGTACTTGACATCTGTACTTGAATATAGAATGGATATCTCAAACTTAATATGTCCAAAACTGAGCTTCCCTCTCCCCACCCCTCCCCGACCCATACCATCAAGCCTATGTCTCCTGCCCTTTTTCCCCTCTGTATCACTGCAACTTCAATTTTCCAGTTGCAAGCTAAAATCCTTGGGATTATCCTAGATTCCTCTCTTTCTGTCATACCCTTTATCCAGGCCATTGGCAAATCCTGTTGGCTCCACTCTTAAAGTGTTTGCAGAGGCTAGCTTCTATAACCACCTGTTCTAAGCCATCATTATCTCTCACCTGGATTTTTAGAGTACCCTGAAACTACTCTCATTTACAGCAGCTAGAGAAAACCTTTAAAACATTTGTCAGATCATGTCACTTCTTTGGGTCAGAACCCTCATTTGGCTTTCCAATTCACACAGGCTCCACGGTAAAGGCCTGACATCCTGCAGGGCCCTGCCTATTCCACGTCACCATACCCTTCTGACTTCCTCTCTGACTTCTCTCCCATTTAATCCTGTGCAGCAGCTGTGCCAGCCTCCTTGCTCTTCCTCACCTCAGGTCTTTGTATACTTGCTGTTCCACCTGCTGTCTGCATGGCTTGCTCCGTCACCTCCTTAGGTGTCACTGTCTCAATGAGCCCTTCCCTGACCACTCTGTTTAAACGTGCAGCCCCCACAGCACTCCCTTTTATCTGTCTCAGCTTAGTTTTCTCACACTAGATATTTTGCTTATTTATTGTCCATCTTCCCTTCCATGAGAATAAAGAATTTTTGTATGTTCATTGCTACTGTATCCCTCAAGACTTGTAATAAAGCTCCTGCTTAATAAGTGTTTATTCAAGGAAGGGATGAGAGGGAGGAAAATCTGATTTGAGTGTTTTTAAGCCATAAGCAAAATTTTAATGTTGTGTATCTATGCTTCATTCTAGCATTAGGAGGCTTAGACTCCTCATCATGCTCATTTGGATACAATTTCTTGTAACTGGTTCACTGGAGAAGGCTTCTACTTGGTAAAACATGCTCCATATCCAATTATGGGGGTGGAATTCTTTAACATAAATAATTTAAATATAACATTATATATCACTCCTAATCACCATGGCTACCTGGAGTTGGAATGCTTCACAGAGACTGTTTCCCACCTAGCAGCTAATAAAGAGCTATTTATAAATGATACTCCAATATGTATTTGTTAACTGATTAGCTTACATAGTAGAACCAAAATCAGAACAAAGAAGTGATATCTCCAGGAATCTACCTATCTAGCAGACATTCTAAGAAATTCTACTATAAGTTCAGTCTTGGTTTTAGTTAATGATGGTCTGAAAATATCTATGGGATTTTCATTGCTATGGAAGCTAATTGAATAAGGCATAGATATTTCATCAAAGAATCACCTTAAAGAATTACATTACTGTAGACATGGCCTTACCCAATAAAATACTTTCTTTTACAGAATAATTTTAAAAAATCATTTATTCGAAATAGAGAGCACGAACAGGGGGGGTAGGCCAGAGGGAGAGGGCTCAATCCCAGGACCCTGAGATCATGACCTGAGTAGAAGGCAGCTGCTTAACCAACTGAGCCACCCAGACACCCATAAAATAACTTAATTTTTGATATAAATGTTAACTTATACGATAGGATCACAAAAATTGGTTGTTTTTTTAAGTGACTTTTTCATACATGAAAGAAGAGGGAGGCATTGAACCCACAAGCAGTAAGAGCGTTTTCTTAGAGTGACTTTTATAATGGCAAAACTTAGGTCACTTCTAAATAAAATAGGGGAGAGGCACGAATAGCATATGTTGTTATTGGCAAATTGCTAGAAGCTTTGAAAAACCAACGTGTGTAGTATGGAACTATTGAGACTAAACTAAAGCATTGATATAAAGGAGTACTGCAGACATTGCTGTGATTTTAGGTAATATTGTAACAGATGCACTTCCCTGTGCAGCAAGAAATGGGAATTCTCTGGATATGAACAGAAAGGAACCTTTCCCACACCCCTTCTGAATTTTCTCCTTTCCTTGGGTTTCTCAGGCACATTAGACCGACCTTGACTGGGTGTACATCTAAGTGGAACAATTTCCTTACTAAACATGTGACTAAATTAAAGAAAACTAATAGATGTGCTTGAGATTACGTATGTAGACCAATAGAAGTTAGAAACTCGAACCTTTCATCCCTTTATACAGCTGATCCCACATAGGACAGAGAGAGATCATTTCTCTTCTGAGGACATGTTGTTGGGACTTTTTAAGGGAATGACCCAAAATAGAGAATTGAATAATTTTCACTTCTTGTTTTTTTCATGGTTTTTTGTTTGTTTGGAGTAAAGAATTATAACATTGTTTATTTTTGTTATTTAACCCAATATGGGTTTTACTGAATTTTCTGTTATAAACTATAATAGCTAAGATATTAGAAATTATAAGAGGCAGCCTCACATGCCATTGCATTTTATATTTATCTCCTGTATGACTACAGGACAAAAATTTTCAGTTTTTCCCCAATAGCTTGGGGAAATACCTCCATAAGAAATTATAATAAAAAGTATGTTAAACAAGAGTGACTCTGTGTTAGATTTCAAAATGTAGTGGGAAACTAAACACCACAGACAGAAATAATTTCACCAGGTAAGAACTATGTTTGAATTACTTCATATCTATATTCTATAAATCTTTAACCTGTAGCCATTTTAAGTGATTTCAAAAGATCAGTTTATTTTACCAGACCACAATGTGAATTAAAGATGTTTATTATTAGTAGACCCAAATACTGCTCAAAGTAGCTGTGACTTACCTCAAGCTCATGACTTTCAGATTTTTGACAAAGCTCACATCCTAGCATGTTACTAACTTTAATTACTGAGTGAGTTTAAATATTTTTGCTTGCCAGGAATACATAATTTCCAAGAGGCCAATCAGAGAATCATACATAATTGAATGAGAAATTTTTTTAGTCCTTGGGCTAATTCATTACCATTTAGTTGGCAGAATTTCTCGAGCTTGTTGGTGTGCAGCCAACTCTAAGTTATTTAATAGATGTCAAAGTATAGACACATCAAAACAAAGTTCCCACAAAATTCCGTGTTGTGGAATGACTGTAACCTCTTTTCTCATCAAATACAAATTAGTGAGGCTGGCAGTTAATTAAACTGGGTTTCTGTACCTCTTTTGTTTAGGCCTTGGTGAAGGTGTTACTTCTTCATAAGCTTCATAATTATAGAAATTTAACCATTCTTATCCTCTTTTCTTGCTTCATATGTTAGAACACTTATTTGGTCAAATATCTTCAATTATAGGTCTCACCATTTTCTATGACACTTCCTTTCTCTATTTTTGTAGAGTACATTTTGATGCTTAAGTCAGTATCTATTCTTCTAAGCCCTTCAAGCCATTTCCTAGCCACTAATGTACCATCCAAATATGAGTTTGATTACTTGTTGCTATTAACTTGGAGCTTCCTCCACATCTACAGTGGATGCTGAGCTATATACCATACTTATTTAATTAGCGCCAAGAGTCTTACTGATACATGAGGTTAAAGACAAAAAGGGGCTCAGCTTCTTATATAAAAAGGATATAATAGTAGCAAGACAAGAACAGCTTAATAGGAACATCTCCAGGTAACCAGAGCTGCAGTAGCAATGAGCAGAAGCTAAGCACCTAGGAAATGAAATGGGTGCCAGATCATTCATGTTACCTGTAATTTCCTGTAATTAGTAGTCATTATCAGCAATTTGACCATTGTAATTTTCAAATTCTCATAATAAAAATTAAGGATACTGTGATACAAAAGTATACTCTTGGTGTATGGCCAAAAATTATTGTCAAGAAGTTGTATCTTACATGAAGGATGGTCAAGTATCATCCAGGCCAATAAGGAAAACTTTTCACTAGATGATTGCCCAGCACACAGTAGGCATACAACATTAGGTTTAGTAAGTGGATGATTCTTCTAAAAAAAAGCAGGGAGCCTGACGTGGGATTCGATCGCAGGACCTCAGGATCATGCCCTGAGCCAAAAGGCAGATGCCCAACTGCTGAGCCACCCAGGCGGCCCATCCCTATGCAATTTTTAAACACTTTTACTGTCAGCATTTCTAACAAATTTTTTCTAGTTAGCAGAGGAGAACACCAAACCTTGAACTTTTATTTCTTGGTACTCCACAGACCCTGGTCAAGCAGTTATTGTCTTAATTTGTGATTTCTTGAAGTGATACATAACTATGTCGAGTTTATATTTTAAAGGATCAATAGATTTAAAAGTTATTTGTGTAATGACAAGATAAAGTATAGGCATAATAACTAGAACATAGTTTTCACCACCATACTCATTTTGAGACTGTTTCTCCCTCTCCCTCTCCCTCTCCCTCTCTCTCTCTCTCCCCCCTCTCCCTCTCCCTCTCCCTCTCCCTCTGCCTCTCCCTCTCCCTCTCTCCTCCTCTCCCTATGCCTCTCTCCCACCCTCGCTCTGCCTCCCCCACCCCTACCCTCCCCTCTTCTCCATAACACTTATCTGAGCATGGGAGTTCCATTCACTTCAAGAGTTCTCATCTTAGGTCACCACAGTGGGATGTACTGCCAGTAAAGAAACCAACCCATGGAAATGCATTGAAAAAATCAATACATATATTTTTCTAAAAAATGGTAGGCACTTGGAACCTTTCAGATGATTCTAAAGGTGAAGATAATTTTTTATGTTCAAAAGGCAAACAATCACATTGATTTGGACTACATTTGAAAGTGGATATTAGTAAGAACAAAAAGTTCATAATTTAAGCATACCCTGAAACTTTTTCTAATTTATAAACTAAAAGCTCTGGTATATTATTGATAAATTTAGAAAATTAAATTGGTTGAACTTTTCAGGATACCAGTAAAAAAAAAAAAAGTTTTGAAAAGTATATTGAATAGAATATATTAGCATAACGTTTATGATTTTTTAAACACGAAATATATAGTAAATTATTGTGTTTACTTTGTCTAACAGATACCTGAAGAGTCCCATAGAGAACTGTAGAGCTGCACTAAACAACAGGATGTTCATTTCTAAATTGCCTACATCAAGACTGCAGTGCTGGTTCTATCACTGACGGGCAGTGATCTGTCTGCCAGTACATGTGTTTGTTTGAGTTGACATTAAATAACCTGTCTTTAATAAATGCTTTATATAAAGGAAACAGCTCTAAAGCTGGAGGATTCTCTTCAAATTGTATGCAATATTAAAGATAGTGATAAAGAGATAAAGAAAAACATGAAAAAATATTAAGAGATCATTTCAACTTTTTTGACATTTTACTGAAATCAAATCACTCAAAAACGAATCAGGTACTGCTGATAAAGAAAATCTGAATGTTTGTTTGTAACAAGCCAACTGGTACTGTTTTCTTCATTCAGTTAATCACTGGACTATGTTGAATCATGAGATTTAGTAATGTTATCTTCTGTGTTCTGAGTTATGTGCAACCTTATTTGTGAAGGTGTGTTTTGTACCAAAGGCTCTCCTACATAGATTGGCCCATTTTACACATAAATAAGTGAAGTCTACACTGTGCCCAGATGAATGGTATTAAACAGACTGGCCTAAAAGAAATGTGCCTTGCTTAATTAAACATCCTTTTATTTTTTGATCAAAATGATAGATTTACAATTAGCCTCATAGGTAGGTTTTAGCTGAATGTAAACCTAAAAATATATTAGTATTTATTATATGTTTAAGTTGCCTATTTTAACTAAAATTTTAATATTTAGTTATAGTTTGCAGCATTTTACATATAATATCCTCATTCAAGTTAGTTTTCACGTGGTTTGGTATGGTGAGAAAAAGCACATTCTTAAAGATATAATATTTCATCTAATGTTTATAGAATTTCCTTCAAAATTATATCTGTAAAAGATTTCTTGACTTATTTTCTATTTTTGTATTTTATTCCTTTAGAAATGGAACTTTTTTCAATAAAAAAGAGCAAAGTTTTAGTTGGAAAAGAGATTAAGGAGGTCATGAAGATGATTTCCCATTTGGGAAACATTTCACTTTTGTGCCATTATTAATGTATTTACTGTGACATTTCAGCAGAATGGTAGCTATTTGTATATTATTTAATAAGCCTTATGGAAAGTCAAACTGTGAACATTTGGTATAATGAAGACTTTTTTCATTCTCATATTTTATTTTTGAAACATACCTGAACAAGTGCATAAATAACCAATTTCCTGTTATTCAAATGTATAATGATGCTGTTATAATAAGAGGGCTTGTAGAATTTTAATTACTATCAAAATATTTCAGTAGCAAAGCCAAGATTATAATACTTTTTGATGCCATGTAGAAGGAAATACAGGTGATGAGTTTCATTGTTAATATATAAGAATCGGTAACTGAAACAATCTGATAGCTAGTAGCAGCAACAGATGGGTAGGAGATAATTTAAGTAACTTTCTTTGAGGCAGTGTCTACAATGAATTCTGTACAATTTGCTGGTAATTTTTCTATGGTGAGAATTTTGAGACCAGACACTCTAGGTAAAAATGAAGTAAAAGAGTGTGATAAGTATCTCAGATTTGAGCAATATGAACCTGTCATCTGGATGACTTGTAATTGAGGTGAAAACATAGCCAAAGCCACTACTATGTTTTTGTTCTATGTTAGCCCACATAGGAGGGACACTAGCTCAGAGAATTATCAATCCATTCTAGCCACCTAATACTCATAACTAATGATCATAGACTGGTCAGCAGTAAAGTAATTCATATCAGCTATTGGGATGATTGAAACAGACCCATTAACTGTCCTAGAAGAGGTCTTAGACATTCAGATGTTTTGGTAAGTATCAGTAGACATTACAAAAATAGACATAAGTACTACCTTGGAAACACTAATGACATAACTTTAAGCATTATGAATATTTAGTATCATATCTGCATTATTGCTGCAGGCCACAGTTTCAAATAAAGACAAAACCTGGACTTTGCGATAAAAGCTCAGAGTGGCACCAGATGAGTAAACTGTCATACCCAATATGCTTCACCGAATGTATAGCAAAAATCTAGCACTGGTCTAGATAGCATGAGACCAGAGTGCTTACCCACTTTCTACCTGTGGGATACTAGATAAGTCACTTAGCATTGCTAGGCTACAGTTTCCTGAATTGCAAGATGGGTATGCTGGGTTAAATAATCCTCCAAGCCCTTTCCCAGCCCCCAAATCCTCATTTATATACCTTAAAAAGGCTTTGAAGAATACTTAAAGCACTCAGATTTTCTTATGCATCTCCAAAGGAACGAGTAAATTGAAATAAGATTTAAACCTTGAAAGTGTCATAAATATACCATTCTTCAAATTGAGTATGAGAAGAAGAAATAGGATTTTTTTTTTCTCCTCTAAGAATTGTCACTGGCCTATAATGGGATCATGAAAAAGTAGAAAAAGCACTCTGCACAATGGAAACAGATTAATGAAATCACTGGAAAGGAGGGGAGGTTATTTGTTAAATTTAATTAGATGTTAATGTGATTTGAAATTGTATATGCTAAGAACAGTACCAGAGCTTTACTGCACACTCAACATCATAATCCCAGAGTAGAAGGTGGAGAAAGCTTGGAGGGATGGGAGTGGTTACCTTACAATCTCTTGATCTTTTTTGCACGAGAGGCAGTTTGGTAGAGCTTAAGCGGTGTCTGTGCTTCAGTGTTGGCTCTGCTAATAACTCATGTGCCCTAGGAAAGTCCCTTTGACCTCTCTGAGCTCCCCCCAACTTCTCTATCTGTATAATGAAGACTTTAAATTTAGTAACCTGGTTTCTTTACATTTTTGAAAATTCTATAACATCTTCAGAATGTCCTGATACACATAGATGTGTACCTGTTGCCCCTCTCCAGGCGCCAGGATGCCGCAGATCTCTGTTCACGTGACTGAATAGACTACAAATCCAAACGTTCATATTTCTGATTGACCCTCAGCAAGACCTTAGAAAATGTAGCTTTTACTTTTAATTTTGACCATGGCTTACCTATTATGACTTATTTCATCTTTCAATGCTGAGTTAAACAAAATTTCTGTTCAAGTGAACGCTCTGTTTAAATTTTTGTAGTTTATAAACACTCGACAAACCAGAATTAAATATATAATCCTTGCCAATGAACTGTAGCTGATGGCAGGGTGCATTTTTTTTCGTCACACTAAAGAGGTAATGCCATCTGGGTCTTGGAATCAATGGCTATAATTTGAAGTAACATTCACAAAATTTTGTAAATTTTTGTGAATACAAAAGTGGCCTGATAGAGCCATTCTATAATTAATTTTGCTCAGGAGTGAGAAACAAAATTCAGGGATAACCCAAATGCTTCTGTTTGGCTTTTGTGGACAGTTGGAAAAAAGAAAGGTTATAGCTTTTGTACAACATAGATAAGAGATGATTATACCCATTGAAAAATAAGAATATATTCTGGTTGCTGGTTTTATGGAAGAAAGGATAGAAAGATGCTAAAATATAGACACTAGGGGAATTGTTAAAATGATAACAGTCCATTTAAGTAATACAGAAATATTTTGTCATAATGATATTATTTGTGCAGAGGTTTAGTCTTGTATCTTTCCATTCAGAAGAGGGGGCAGTTTTTAAAGGCCTCTATCATAGTAGGAAATGTATATTTTGACTAGCTGAGCAATTCATTAAAACGTTTAATCTGATGGGTTTTGGTTTTGTGAATCTGAATTTTCACTTTAGGTGTAATTGAGTCTCTTATATATTCGTGTTAGTGATATTTGTGAAAAGTAATTGTATCCATTATTTTAAAGTTGATGAAATTTGCTCAGTGGTGATTCTAGCAAATTGTGTTAATATTGTATCTTGCAACAATTTGTGAACTACCATACAGAAACTAACCATAGTAGTATCTCTTCCAGTAAATTGTATCCATGGTGTGATGTCTTAATGCTGGGTTTGGGGTGGGAAGGTTAAGTATTTAGTTAATTTAAAACTACTTGTCAAAGTGTTTTTCCTATATGCCATAAATTGTATGACTGTAAACCAAATAGGAATATACTCCTCTTTTTTCAGTGTAGGCCATTTTTGGAACTACCCCATAATACGATATAGTTTTTAGTTATAAGTTCCTACAAGGGAAAGCAAACAGTATATGTAGTATTTCTATGTAGCATGTTAAATGTAATAATAAGCAATCCATTTTTGAAATCTTATACAAATAGTAAGTATGCAGATAGCCAACTGCAGTGTTTTCATAGCAATGTCTATCATTTGTTTATTGTGTCATACTTTGCAAGGATCATTCACATCTTATTTAACCTTATTTAAAATATCTATATGAAGTAATAATACCATCTGAAGTTTAGAGATTAAACAACCGATAGAGCAAGTGACTTGTCCAAGATCATTTGGCCAGCAAATGGCTCCAAGTCTCATTTTCTTTACCCTGTTCTCCATCTGTCATGTTCTGTTGCCCCCATCACTGCCATTATCTTTAAAACCTTAACTAAAATATAATTCTAACTGATATGTTGGGAAATATAAGGTTTGGGGGACAAGGTATTTTTCTGCTATTGTCAGAACTTCTTGGATACTTCCAGAAAGTAGTCCTCCCACAGGGTGAGAGCCAAACATTTCCCATCTAGAACATATTAAGTCCCTAAACCCTGACCACAAACACCAAATCTGACATGTGATGTCAGAATGCTAGACTGAAAAGTTATCTTCTTCACTGACGTAATTTCCTTTTTACAAAACCTACCACAATGACTGACCCGTTGAAAGAAGCAATAATCCAAGAAACTGCAGACATTCTGATTTAGAGAAAACATACTGTCAGATGGACCAGAGTCCCTGACTTTCAGCCTCTTGTTTCTCATCACAAGTATTCTGTGATTAGCAGAAGACAGGCAAGGGGGCACTGGGAGAAGGACTCATTTTAAGTAAACTCCTTATTTCTTGTAACTATTCAAAAAGAATTGGTTACCAAATGTTAAATAGCAGTATTATTATCATTTAGTCATAGTTTAAGTAGAGGGTAAAGTTCATCCACATATTTAAAAACTAGTTAATTTCCCAGATAAAATTAAAATCTGATGCTGCTCACTTTGAGCATGGAGAAGATTCACGGGCTAATTCATGATAGAATACGTTTTTATCCTTTTTTGAAACAACACAGAGGTACTGTTACTGCTTTCCCTTGTAAATCAACAGTGTGTGATACATTCTGTACTTTTACTGACTAGCAGTGTGGTGTTCCTGTGTATAATTAAGTGGCACATACGCTATATTATGTCAGAATCTAACATTTTCTAACCTTAAATTTGGTTCTCTTTGTCAAACAGCTAAGTCAAACAGGTATTATTTTGTATGGAATGAAATAATAATCATTCTCAAATACTGGCCTAATAACAAGTAATGGAATTCTTAATAAAATGTAAAATCAAACATTTTTGCTGTATTCATCTTCTTTGAATAATATTGAATTATGTTAATTTGTCACTTATTAATGTAAAGTTTAAGTAAGTTCTTATGCTGTGTTCCCTAATGTTCTTGTCATAATAAATTTGAACCTTCTGTTAAGTAAATACAGTAAATACCTGTGAGTTGATTATGTGATTTTTTTTCTTTGACCCATTTTTTAAATTTTGTCATTGGCTTTAAAGTGTTTTCTTTGCAAATGTTATGTGCAGAATTCAATAAAATACCCCCCCAAAAAATCCCATTACTCATATGAGTTTCAAATTCTTTCTCTTCTCTCTGTCTGCCTGTCTGCTTTTTCCTGTTTTATTTTTGCAAAAGAGGAAACATCAAAACCTGAGTTGTTGTCAGCAGCTTAAGCATCACTGATCTTTACAGACTGTCCTGTGTCTTCCCGCATGACTGTGGTAAGGACTTTGGGCATTACACTTAGTAATCCTGTGGTTGCCAACTTTGCCTGAGTTTCTTCCCTTGTTCCCTATTATACATTGTTGAGGACCCAGAAGAATCTCAAGGAAGAAAAAAATGTATTTTTTTATATACTAAATTTATTTTTTATTGGTTTTCAGTGCCCGTCACCCATTCACCCCCACCCCCCGCCCTGCTCCCCTTCCACCACCCCTAGTTCGTTTCCCAGAGTTAGGAGTCTTCATCTTCTTTTTTTTTTTTTCTTGCTATCCATAACATGTTCTTTTTTTTTAATAAGTCTGTACATTCATACTTTGTGTCCGTATTACAAGAAAACTGAAGCAAAACAAATGTATGAAGGTGAATACAAAGGTACCCCTGCTCTCAGGAAGCTTAGAGCCTAATAGGTGATGTCTATTCATATTTCTAAGCCTATAGGAGAAGATTCTCATTTTTAGATCCAGAACAGTCAAGTGTTAAATAAGGACATTTTGTTTTCCATACATATTCACTATTATGTCCAGTATTTTTTTGCACCATGACAGACTATAATTTCTACTAATCAGCCTGTACATACCCATTGTTGTTATTTTGTGCTTAGCAATGTTGATCTTAATTCTTTTTCTAAATAGCAGCTAGTTACTCAAACGTGTTTGCTTTTGGAATGTCAACACATGCTACATCACCAAAACAGAGGCCCTCTTGTTTCCATCTGGAATTTTACTTTGTCTTAAAAAAAAAAAAAAAAAAAAAAAAGTGCAGATTTAGGCTGCCTTACACATGTAGTAATTAGCTACTAAGGAGCAAAACATTTTTTCCAGGCCTCTGGTTGATATAAGAAAGAACTGTTTTTAAACTTTCTGGTCATGTAGTTTTGGTGATGGACTCCATGAGCCATAATTTGTATTTCGTGTTAAGGAACTAAATCTTTAAATCCTTTGTAAACATTTACAGAGTGAATTAAGAGATACAGGATTAAAAAAAAGGTAAAAAAAAAAAAAAGAGATGCAGGATTACAGATACCCTCTTTGAACCATGCCTTCCTCCATGAGAATGTCCACTTTTCTGTTGGACTCAGCAGAAACAAATTAGTGCATAATTATTATTGCTGTGCACCATCTGTAGGTTAGGGCCTATACTCAATCCTCGGTACACTTTTCTATACTTTCTTTTGTATTACAAACTTTATCAATATTGTGCCTTTCTCTCCTTTAGGCTCATATATCATGTATTTATAAATTCCATTAATCACAGCCCAATGAGTTACATTATATTTTTTTAAATCCTTCTTCATTCTCTCGACATAGTACCTGATGCCTTGAGTCATGGCAGAGGAGGAAAAGCCAAATGAAGAACTAAACCCTCTGGGGATGACACTGTCTTTTAAAATTTAAGGTCAGTGACATAATTGTTTTGGAAATGAAACCCCAAGAGGTGAAACAAAGCAAATAAGCCAGAAATCTGATTCCAAAGCATATAAGTGACAAGGAAGTGAGTGTATGTGGATATTCCCTCATCCGTGTCTGGTCCGACTTGGCAAAATAAATGCTTTTAGATGAGGATGAAGAATACAAGTTGATTCACAGGCACATCTCATTAACCTTTACAATGTTGGTGAGAAGTAGATGCCAGGTATTGCTGGTTCAATTTATTACGCCTGCAAAACAAACAAACAAACAAAAAATTTCCACATGACCTGAATCTAAAAGCAATCAGGTACTGTGTGAGGGAAGTTAGTCCAAGGGCCAAATAGAAATCCAGAAGCTGGATTAAATGATGATAAACATAGCTGATGTCTGTAGGTTTCATTTATCTCTACAGAGAAGCTGAGGAACTCTGCAGAGGAAGATGCTTGTGTTGCCTTTTGGTCTGTGGTGATGAAAATGGAAATCATTAGGAGAAAGAGAGAAGGGACATTCATAATATTGGATGCAAATTTTTGAGGCAGAGTTCATTTTTGCCTTATAATCTCTGGAGGCAGTTTATAAAGCTGTTTGAACTTTATATGTCTAGTCTTGAGAGAGTAATGAGTTTGTGATTTTAATATGATTCTCCCTCCAGGCCCTTTCTATACCCGCAGGAATGCACTGCACTCAGGCGAAGCTCTCAACATATGTAGTAGCCCAAAAGGCACCTAGCAAACAGTACTCCACGGCCATGCTCTACATGTATGTGTTGTTAGATATGATCAGACAGCTCTGCAGAGCACACTGCACCAGCAGCCCACATCTTCTGACTGCCTGGAGAATTAATTAATGGGGCCTTGTTACTGTACTGTGCTTTATAATATTTATAATATTTTAAGTAGATACATAGATTTATGATTAAAAGCAATCTGTAAAATCTATAAAATAGGCAGAGAAAGTATTACCACACTCTTCTTACAAATGAAGAAACTAGATGCATAATTATGGAATTTGTCTAAGTTCATGTGATCAGGAAATTTCAGAAAGTGACTAGAATCCAAAGTTTTCCGAGTCCTGACCCAAAGGATTCTTGTGCACATTCTCCATCCCTCACACCCCTACTATCTTGGATTCTAGCTGCCCTAAGAGTGAGGCAGATGAGGGAGTTATCACTGGGGGATCTTAAGGAAGAGCAGAAGGAAGCTTTTCCAGTGTATTTGTCCTACACACATCAAGCTGGCAAGCTTTGTCCTGCCCAGCATGCTCTCAAGACCCAATCCCCTTGCCTGAAAGTGAGATCCCAAGGGAAATAGAAACCTAAGCTTTGCAAACTGGCTCAACCACCACTCTATGAGTCTGTTCTTTTATTATTTAAAAATATTTATTCAGTGCCTCTTTCTTTTTAAAGATTTTATTTATTTACTTGAGAGAGAAGGAGCATACAAGCAGGGGGAGCTGCAGAGGGAGGGGGAGAAACAGGCTCCCCATGAGCAGGGAACCTGACTCAGGGTTTGATCCCAGGACCCTGGAATCATGACCAGAGCCAAAGGCAGATGATTAAATGACTGAGTCACCCAGATGCCCCCTATTCAGTATTTTATGCCATTTCTCCCTCTCACTTTGGGGAAGCGGTGTCCCAACCTCTGGAGCTCTGGTTCATCCCATTCAACCTCCTCCCAAACTTGACTTCATCAAATATTGTCTGTCTTGGCCATGTCAATATCTCTCCATGCTGGGAAGTTGGATTACTACATAAATGCTTCCTCCATGTGTCCATCTTCAGCCCTATTTGCCCCTAGCCCCTCATTTTACATTCTACTATCACAGCATCCCACTGTCACTGGCTTCTATCTCCACCTCCTCACTGGATAGTCCCTCACTCCTGGTTTCCTTGTCAGCCTTCAGTTCTCGTCCTACCCAATCTCTGTAGAATTTGACACTGTTGACACCTCCCTCCTTCTATTTTGTGATATTGTCCTTCTTCTTACCTCTCTTTCCATCTCTTCCTAGTCATGTTCACTGACCTGTCTTCCTCTTGTCACTAATCAAATCCTGCTGCTCCCCTAGGTTCTGATCTCAGCCCTGACCTCTTGGGTCAGATAACCTCTTCCCCAGGTTATCTCAACTAATATCTTAGTTTTAACTGCTTCCCTAAATCCTTTTCACTAGCTGAGTACTATTCTTACTGTATCCAGGTAAGTACCCACACTGAGCCAATTAGATTGTCTCCCCCTGGAATTTGCAATTGAGACTTGAAGATTTAGAGGCAGAAACAATTCAACAGAAATCTAGGTCTTATGGAGTTGAGGCAAGTGACCACCCTAAACGCACGTAATCCATGTTCTGGTGAAGTACCACTAAGCCTAGTAGGGACGCAAAGAGGATAAAACAGACATGAAGTGGTACAATCAGACTGCCTCACTGAAAGGTAGATAGTAGCTACAGATAAATTTCCAGCATGTGGCAGCCCCAACTCTACCTTCTGCCACTGGGTTCAGTGAGATTCTTCTACAACCTTCCAACAAGCCAAGATTTTGTTAGCCAGCCTTATGGAGTTTTCTGACCCACACAGACAATTTATCTTTTGTATACCAATCTCTTTGCTAGAAATATCCTATTGAGTAGTCTCTGGACTATCCAAGGGACTTCACTGTCAACGTGTCCAAGACAGAATGACTCACTTCCCACACTCAGCATTACATCACACCCTAACTGTATTCCATAATCTGGAAAACAGAACCACTTCTCCTTAATGCTACTATTTAGAAGTCTGAGGATCACCTAATCTCAGACTTCTTCTTGCTCACTCCTTACAGCCAATAAATTCTTCCCGCAACTTCCTCCACCCCCTCCACCTCTGAGTTGCTTCTGTGTTTTGTAATTTCTTGCCTATTTTGCTGCCACAGCCTTGTAAATTTTTCACACTACAGCCAAAATGATTTCTGGAAACCAAAAATATGCTAACGACTCTCTTGCCTAAAATACTTCAATGACTTGCCCTTTTAGAATAAAGCCCAAACTTTTTAGTATGACATCCAAGGCCCTTCATCATCAAGCTCCTGTTGACCTTCCTAACCTCATTACTTATCACTCTGTAACAGGTGCTCTTCACTTCAGTTACCCAGAGTTACTGTGAATTCCTTGTATGTAATATGGCCTCTCTTCTATATCTGCTGCTCCCTCTGCCCACATGTTTTCTGCCCCATGCCACCCATATACACTGTTCTTCTCAGCTGGGTGATCGCTGCTTATCTTTCAAGACTTACTTTTTAGGTGATAACTACTTTGGAAGACCTCAGGTAAATGTCCTTCTGACATACCTTCAATTGACTCTGTCAAAGAACCTAATACAAAATATAACTGTCCACTGTTCTGTTTCCTTTTCAAAACTGTGAGCAGCTGGAAAACTGACCCTATGTCCTAGTCATCAGTGTATTCACAGGGCCTGCTATACAGTGGCTGTTGATAAACATTTGCTGAATAAATAGGACACTGGGAAGACATAATTTTTGTCCTCAAAGACTTCACAGAATTAGTGGGAAATGAGAAAGCCTCTGATTAAGGCATGGTGATGAGTTCTATACCAGGTACTCCAGGTACTATGAAAAAGACGAAGAAGACTATCAGGTCAGCCCTGGGGCTTTCTGGAAAACAAAACAGAAGTTTAAGCTTGGCAAATAAGTAGAAAGAACTGAGTGAAGCAAATGAGGAAGGGAATGGTGTTCAGCTCCTTGCAGCCCAGGAAGGCTACTTGTCCTCCACAAATTGAAAAAGCCACTATACATTGATGTACCACTGTTCAGAGGCTCTCAACTCTAGATTTGTAAAACAAATCAGAGTGTAAAACACTCTGCAGAAACTAGATAATTGTCTTAGCAGTGGAAACCCTTTAAAAAACATGTCAAAATTTTGCAGTACTTAAGAATATTTTGGATTCAATAAAACTCCAAATATGTCTCTCTCTTGGAAATTTTCCCTTTTAATTTTGAAACATATGAGTTGTGTTGAGGAACTTAATCTGTACTCTCGAGTCAGCCACACTTACCTCATCCTGTTGCTGTTTTAGAATAACTGTTTATTATTCCAGGAACCTTCAAGGTCCTTATTTTAAGTTTTCAGACTTAGAAACAGGAAATCAGATTTTATCTCAAGTGTAATTTTAACCTCAGCACTTAAATATTTCCAGTAGTTTCTAGACTTCATCAGAGAGTTACTTCAATCCCCAAGCCTTTGAAGTATTCCACTAGCACAAGAACTCTTGTGTTTAAACTGTACAGAATTTGCCTTTTGATATCTCTATAAACCCTTGGTCAATTTTGGTCAACCCAAAATGATTCCTTGTTAAAAAATATATACACATTCTCTTATTCATGTAGAATCTCCTGGAGCAAGCCTACAGAAGGCACCAAACTTTAGATCATTACAGTCACCAAGCACCATTAATTTAAAGAGTTTAGTTACCGATAATTCCAAGCTAACTTCCTAACAAAACTTCAAATTATGGATTTTCCTACTAGTGATAAAAGAGAAAGAATGTAGATTTACAGGAAAGGAAAAACTAAAGATTGCAAATGGGTCTCAATCCATATTATTCATTGCAACTCCTTCAGGCGTATTAAAGAGGAATTTAGGGAACCAAAGAGTAAGATATAATTAATGTAACTTGGTGTTGGTGATTTATTCAGTGACAAATTATAAGGCTGCTACTGTAACAGGTTCCCACTAGCTCAGAAGAAACAAAGCTCTTCTGTTTTAAGGATGGGTCATAAAAGCAATTCTCAGATAAATCTCATTTAATTTTTCCCAGTGGTTATATGCTGAGGAAACTTTAAGCTAGAATCGTATTTGCATGGTTTCCATTTGAAGAGAGTCTTAACATCCAATGCTGCAAAAACAACTTTGTATTTTGAAATATATATTATTGTCCATCTCTGCCATATATGCCCATCTCCTGCCTGGGTTGTTACTAGCTGACTAGATTGGCATCTGCAAGGATTAAATATGACATTAAAGGGGCAATTCTCCCTTAGTTGGCATCAACATCTCTTGATCTGTGAACCTTTTAAAAAAACATTGACTTATTTATTTATTTTAGAGAGAGAGAGCATGAAGGGGAAAGGCAGAGGCAGAGGGAGAGGTAGAGAGAAACTCAAGCAGACTCTGCACTGAGCACAGAGCCCAACTTGGAGCTCCGTCTCATGACCCTGCTGAGATCGTTAACTGAGCCAAAACCAAAAGTCAGACATTCAACCAAACGCTTCATCCAGGTGCCTCAATCTATGGGCCTAAGTCCAACTGAGATGATCTTTTTAATGAAATGCACATATATAGTCTTACTGTGCTCTCTAATCATGGTCAGTCTCGAATTTAAAGAAGTATACTTCGTATTTCTTTCTCTAATGTCACATATTTCCTCAAAGACTGCCCATTCTCCAAAGAGAAGCTCACAACTACTGGGATTTTTAAGTCACACAACTGATA
This sequence comes from Canis lupus baileyi, assembly GCF_048164855.1. Lineage (NCBI taxonomy): Eukaryota > Metazoa > Chordata > Mammalia > Carnivora > Canidae > Canis > Canis lupus. The sequence goes on along the minus strand of NC_132845.1, from coordinate 36,213,415 downwards.
ATTGTGAGTCACTGGCTGATTCATCTTATAAAGTAGCAAAACCTCTCATTTTATAACACGGACCTTTAATTCCTCCACTGGTAATTCGGAAGTGAGCTTGCAGCTGTTACATATCACCATTATTGTTAGTTGTTACAAGCATGTCAAGAGTTTTGTTTTGAGGTGTTTTTTTTTAAATAAAGCTTTAACTGAAATAACAGATTGCCAGAGATTTATAGTAGGAAAGCAGTGCTTTTAAGCAGGAGTTGAAATGTTTTAATAATTATGTCTTTATTTGGCTCAATTTCACTTGGGTTTCAGTCCAATAGTCATCCTTCAAAATACTTCAAAGAAATCAAACAATACCCCCATCCTAAAATGCCACCCTAAAAATTATGGGCTTTATTGGGTTCTGAAAACACTTTAAGAACAAAACAAAGTGAGTAATCACACTTGTAAGCAAGAGGAAAGCACTTATATAATGCAGTCGGGCACCTCTGAACTTTCTGGCCAAAAGCCAGACAACTGCATACAGTGTTACTTCCTTTGTCAAAAAGATCTCAGGGGAAAAAAGGAAGCTTCTAGCTTCCACAGATCATTCTTAATCTCATACCTTCATGAGGGCCCAGCTCTATTAATATTGGGTGATTCCAGCTTTGTATGTGGTAGGAAATGGGAGGAAGCCCTTCCTCTAAACCCACACTTCTGTTTAAAGTCATCTTTGAGAGGGAAAAAAAGTCATCTTTGGGAAATGCTGGACTCAAAAACCTCATAATCTCACTAGTAAACGGTCCCGGAGGACCAGTGGCATCAGCATCACCTAAGAGCTTGCTAGAAATGCAGAATCTCAGACTCCACCCCAAACCTACTGAATTAGAATCTGATTTTAATAAAATCATAGGTGGGGGCACCTGGGTGGCTCAGTGGTTGAGCATCTGCCTTTGGCTTAAGTCATGATCCCAGGATCCTGGGATCAAGTCCTGCATCGGGCTCCCTAAGGGGAACCTGCTTCTCCCTCTGCCTGTGTCTCTGTCTTTCTCTCTCTGTCTATCATGAATAAAGAAGTCAAATCTTTAAAAAAATAAAATGAATAAAATAAAATCAGAGGCAAAAGATAAATATAAAATCAGAGGCACATGAGAGTTTAAAAGCAGTGCCATCCGTGCGCTACTACATAACCTCACTCAGAGACTTTCTACCTGTGAGCCATCAGAGTGGCTAACAGTATTTTAAATTCAAATCAGATTTAAACTAAAATAATCCATCTTGCATCTATATAAATTTGTTTTTATAAAGTCCGAAAACAACATGGCAAAAATGAATATTTTCATTCATAAACACTAAGAATAGAAAAGCTACTGTATTTTTCCATTTAGGATCAGATTCTACTTCTCAATGTAGTCTAAATGTTTCATTCCATAATGAAATGACCCTCCACCAAATTTATACCTCAATAGATATAAACTCTTGGTAAAGCCCCAGGTTTGAACTAGTCTTCATGAGTGTTGATAAACTGGTAAAATAGTAGTTCTTATATATCAAATGCCAATAATCAATGACAGTAGATACTTTACCAGGCACTGTACCAAGTCTCTACCATATTAACTTACTGAATTCTCAAAATATCCCTAAAAGACAGGTTCTATTGTCCCCATGTTAGAGATGAGGAATCTGGTTGATGGAGAGGTTAAGTAACTGGCCTCAAGTCATAAAACTAGAGGCTGGGGGACCCCTGGGTGGCTCAGCGGTTGAGCGTCTGCCTTTGGCTCAGGGCACGATCCTGGCATCTGGGGATTGAGTCCCATGTCAGGCTCCCAGGGAGGAGCCTGCTTCTCTCTCTGCCTATGTCTCTGCCTCTCTCTCTCTCTCTCTCTCTCTCTCTCGAGTAAATAAATAAATCTTAAAAACAAAACAAAACAAAACAAAAAAACCTAGAGGCTGGCAGAGTGGGGATCTGAAGCCTACTCTAGAGCCCAGACACTTACCCATGCAGCCATATTATCCCCAAAGGCCTGGGGTACGATATCTGTACCCCTCACAGCAGTCCTCCAAGATAGATAGTATGCAGTTGAGAACACTGAGGTCTCAGAGCTAGTAAATGATGAAGCCTCAGTGTTTGCCACCCATGATTCCATGCTGGCTTTGAACCACCTTCTATATAGCAAATCCCAACCATTCCTAACAGGCTGGCTATATCCCAGTTGGCACTCAGAGTCCAAGACTTCAGTTTCCTTTGTCAGTGTAACAAAGGTAAGAATGCCTTATCTCGGACAGCCCCGGTGGCCCAGCGGTTTAGCGCTGCCTTCAGCCCAGGCCGTGATCTTGGAGGTCTGGGATCAAGTCCCACGTTGGGCTCCCTGCATGGAGCCTGCTTCTCCCTGGGCCTGTGTCTCTGCCTCTCTCTCTCTCTCTCTCTCTCTCTCTCTCTCTGTGTGTGTGTGTGTGTGTGTCATGAATAAATAAATAAAATCTTAAAAAAAAAAGAATGCCTTATCTTGTGCTTCTTCCCCCTCCAGCCAAATTCAACATGTATATTTTATATGTATGCATGGTATATTTTACAAGGCTGGGTGCTCAGCCCTGTACACTTCAGCCCGGTTCTTCATGTATACAGCTCAAACCCTGGTCCTGAACTCATATGTTTATCAAAGTCCTTGCCCTGGAGGGCCCCCTCACTACCTCACTCTAAAGCCGTGTTTTAGTCATTAGTATTCTGGTCAGACAGGAAACCTCCCTTGCAGAGCTGCGGTGGAGGGGAATGAAGCTTAGCGCACTATAAATAGTGATTTTATTAAAATGTAGAAAAATTGTTGAGAAACAGAAAAGAGGTGGGGGTGGGGGTTGCCACAGCAACTCAACGCTCCCTTAGCTTTCAAAGAGCAGGGAAGACTAAGGCATAGTAAATAGAGAAAGGGAACTTAGAGGAAGTCTGGGTGACATGTGATCTCAAATGGAATGAGACAGATGGGGAGAGACAGAGGCGAGTTTCAGACTGAGTGAAGAGCTGGGAAGCAGAGGGTGGGCCTCACGAGGGGATGCCCTTCCTTAAAGTGCAAGGAGCCTGGCAGAGGGAAATCTTTGTCATCAGCTTTACCACATGGCTCAGCCACACAGGTCACCAGGCAACATGGCCCTCAACAAATAATTTATGGAGAGATGAATATATCTCACAAGGAAGCAGGAATTCTCCTGACATCACCAGAGACCTATCCCCCATGAACTCTGTGCATATTTTTAGACACTGATTCTGTAACCACCATGCTGCATCCCCACCCCTTTTCAGGATTGTTAGTTGACTCCAAGTAGATCAAGAAAGATCAGGACTGTCTAGAACTCCATTCACTCATTACATATTAGATAAATTCACATATAACAAATCTAAAATATATTCTTGCGGGAAACTAGGATAAAAGGACTTACAGCACTTTACAGGTTACTGACTACTCACACATTCATTTGATGCATGGGAGAGCAGCCCTAGCAATCTGGAATTACTCAATCCTAGGGTAGCCCATGGAACCTGGTGTGTGGCACAGACCGAAATAAAGTGATTGCACTCTCTTGCACGCAAGAATTTCCCACCTCTCTTGGAGAATGGAATTAATGCTGATGGCTTACATCATCTCCAGTCTGTCTTCATCACACCCTGTGTCAGCTTGAATCATGCACTATCCCCACTAATTAACACTTCAGTTTTGGGGGATGTGGGGGTTGGGGGGGTGGAAAGTGTCAGAGGAGAGAGAGAGAGACATCTATATAGATATACACAAGCCATTCTACATCTTTTCTGCTCGTGGAGGGGAGAAACGCTGGAGATAAACAAAAGATTGTCCAAATATCATTTTTAAGACTTTGAAATGCATACGATATATTATAGTGGAGAGTACTAGCAGATGTTTGAGTTAATTTTTAAGTAAGATTGCATTTCCCTCCATGCACTCTGAGAGAGATAGCAAAGGGAAGCTGGTTAGAGGGAAAGTAGTCTGAGATTAAAAGCTGGCCCCAAATAACCCACAGATAATCTTGCGGGTAGCAAGCCAGGCCACATACACCTGGTGTACAGTTTTCACTCTATTGCCTCCTTGCTGGTCAGACCTCATGCACATGGGGCAGGGCTCAGGAACTCTGATATTGTGACTGAAGGGAGGAATATTGCCAGACTGAAAAGCTGTCTCACCAGGCAGAGTAAGGGATCCTCGGACTGGAAAAAGACAATGACAATGCATGAGAGCAAAGGTTCTGGGTGAGATCGAAGCACACTGGATCACCAAATCCCAGAAGAGTGCCCACCTGAGCCAAATACTGAGAGAGGTAAGTTTAGTGAGTCCGTAGACATTCAAAATGGTACATAGTAGGTCATCATCAGAGAGTAGAAAGCCAACACATGAAGAATATAGATCATGAATTTGAACCACACCAAATCTTTGGGTCTGATCCTCTCAGTATTCCTCCCATTTCTTGAGGTAGGGGCTGGGGAGGAGGGGAATAGATAGGCATTGATTAGAAAGACATTGCTACAAAGTCAAAATGGGACTCTGGACTATATATTGGCAGCTTTGGCTGGGGAGCTGATAAGGGGCACCAGTACTCACAAATGCAAATTGGGAAACCACAACTTGGTTGGCTTTCCTGTACTGAAGTTAACTGTGCAGTGGTGAAGTGGAACCCATTTCTACCAGTCATCAAATGCTGCCTTTCCCTAATTTTATTATCTCTCTCTCTCTCTCTCTCTCTCTCTCTCTCTCTCTCTCTCTCCACACACACACACACACACACACTCACACACTCACACAGATACTTCTGTTATTTCCCTAATCTCTCCCTTCTCTTCCCCTTTCTCTTTTGTGAAGTCACACACAATCTTTCACTTCTACACCAGTTGCATTTATCTATCCAGGGTAAGTGTTAGCATCTGTCCAGCTAAATCCCAGTGCCCTGACTGCCCAACTACTCCCTCCAAGACTGCACTAACAGACAACCAAGAAAAGCTTACAGTAATGATAACTAGCATTTACGGCTCACCTGCTGACAACATGGAAAGCACTGAGGTAATAGCTCTCATGCATTCTGATTCCTGAACAGTCCTACAACAATGCAACCACCTTGGTAACTGTAATCAACCCTATTATACAAATGAAAATCTGAGACAGAGGGGGGTCAGTAACTCTCAGAAAGACCCAGCACTGGTCAAGGGCAGTGTTGGAGAAACATAAACTGCTTCCCCCTTGCCTACCCAGCATTCTTAATATATTTGATATCATCTAAGTTGTGTTCCTTAAGAATAAATGTTTATCAGATGCAATGAAACGCTGGGACACCTGCACCCCGATGTTTCTAGCAGCAATGTCCACAATAGCCAAATTGTGGAAGGAGCCTCGGTGTCCATCGAAAGATGATGGATAAAGAAGATGTGGTTTATGTATACAATGGAATATTCCTCAGCCATTAGAAACGACAAATACCCACCATTTGCTTCAACGTGGATGGAACTGGAGGGTATTATGCTGAGTGAAATAAGTCAATCGGAGAAGGACAAACATTATATGGTCTCATTCTTTTGGGGACTATAAATAATAGTGAAAGGGAATAGAAGGGAAGGGAGAAGAAATGGGTAGGAAATATTAGAAAAGGAGACAGAACATGAAGACTCCTAACTCTGGGAAACGAACTAGGGGTGGTGGAAGGGGAGGAGGGCGGGGGATGGGGGTGACTGGGTGACGGGCACTGAGGGGAGCACTTGACGGGATGAGCACTGGGTGTTATTCTGTATGTTGGCAAATTGAACACCAATAAAAAATAAAAAAATAAAAAAATAAAAAATAAAATATTTTAACCAATTCAGTATTCAGTTTAAAATTGGGCAATTCGATTTTGTAATTAACCTTTGTTTTCTCAATGATGAGTTTATATATGCCATCTCCTACTCTCCATTTCTGCCACTCACATCAATTTCTTCATATTCTTGTCCAGCAACCATCCAGCCTCCTTCTCTTGTTCTCTTTTCTGATCTTAATTTCCTGCATTAGAACAGTAGGCAGGACAGGGTGAGCTCAGCAGTGCATCTCTTCCTTTAGTCTACAAACACTCTTAGGTTCCCATAACCCTTTGAACCACCTCTTCCTTGCACCACCTTACTCTTTCCTTACTTTCCCTTATTCTCGATGTTCCATCCTCACAGAGTCTTTTTTTTTCAATAACCAACGATTGTTTGGACCCTGTTGTTATGGCACCATCCCAGAACCATATGTAGATGGCTCTCAGAGGCCATTGGCAGCCTCCAACTAACCTTTTCTTTGGTTTTACCCTCCTGACTTCTCCATTTTTAATTTTTTTTTTGCTTCCATAGCACTGAACCACCTTGCTTCTCCTCATTGGTATTATTCCTTTTTAGTCTTCCTCATGGCTCCTCTTCTTCCACTTTTTCCATAAGTGTTGGTTGTGAAGGTCAGGCCTTAGTCCTCTTTCCTTGTCCTAGTGTCCCTTCCTGGACCATGATTCACTCCCATGGTGTGACCCTCTTTGGAGCTAGCTCCCAAATCCATCTCCCTATCCTAAGCCTCTTGTTTAGTGACTTTGTTTCTAACACTCTGCAGGTCATTGCCATAGGGATGACTCACCAGCACCTCCAATCCAAACTGTCCAAGCGGAGCAATTTCTGCCTTTTACTGAACCAGCCTCTTCTTCTGACTTCCCTATTTCTAGCAAATATCACCATGCCCTCAGTCACCCGGGTAGAAAATTATGTTATAACCTTTGATTCTTTCATCTTTCTCACCCACTATATTCTATTATTTTTAAGATATAAAAAGATTCGACCTCCAATATCTCCTATTACCACCCCATTCAATGGCCCTCTGTTACCTGTTGACAAGTCTCACCCTGCTATGCATTTCCTCTCTCCATTGGTAGCCCAAACCAACCCTTCTTTTTCTAGTTTGTTCCAACCGAATTAGAGTCTGTCCTGTTCTCAAACACATGCCAAGATTTCCTGCCTCCCTGCTCTGATCCATGCTGTTCCCAATACCTGCAACACCTTCCCTCCAACATAGGCAAATCTTTCCTGACCTCCCTATTGATAACCTAATGAGTTTTCCTAAGTTTTTGCAGTATTTTTCATGGTCTACTCTTTGTTTTTATCTATTTGTTTCACCTCCTAAGTTAGACTATGGATTCCATGCCTCAAGTATCTCAATTTCCCACAACCCTACATAATGTGTGCATGGGAGATGATGAATGGAACTGAGTGGAAAGCACCAAGTTGCAAAGACCCTCTCCTCTCCTCTAGTCTCCTCTCCTCTAGCCAGGCAAATATTCTCTTAACTGTCTCCATGAGCCTCCTTTCCCTCTATGGCCTGAGCACTGCCCATGAGGCATGTGCTGTTCTAAGTACGCACATGTTTTAACTGCTTTAAACCTCTGAGAAATCCTGTGAAGTAGACACTGTAATCTCTATTTTACAGGTGAGGAAACTGAAGCACAGAGAGGTTAAGTGGTGTATCTAAATTCAAACAGCTAGTATGGGGTCACCTGGGTGGCTCAGTGGTTGAGCGACTGCCTTCAGCTCAGGGCGTGATCCTGGAGTCCCGGGATCGAGTCCCACATGGGGCTCCCTGCATGGAGCCACCTTCTCTCTCTGCCTGTGTCTCTGCCTCCCTCTCTCTCTGTCTCTCATGAATGAATAAATAAAATCCTTAAAAAAAAAACACAGCTAGTATGGAAGGAGTCAGGTTCTCACCCAGACCCTCTGACTCCAAAGCCCATCTCAGATCACAGTGCTATAATGAAATGCAGATTCAAAAGAGGGAGATACTTGTAGGTTTCAATGGTCAAAAGCTCAAAACCCACAGCTGGGTAGGTCTTCCCATGTGTGGCCAGATATGTACAGATGTGTAGCTGATTGTGAGTGTATGTGCAACGGAAGGAAGGAGAGGTTTGTCCTTGCATTCTGCTGTTCAGCTGGTGCTTGTGTATTTGCTATTATTTCCTGAACACAAACTTCCTAAGAGAAGATGGTATCATCTATGACTTTATTCTGCTGCTGGAGTCTAATCCAGGGCTTGTCATGTAGTAGGTGATCCACAATTTTAGGACTGAACTGTATTTTTATGTATAAAATGCTCAAGTCGTGTACCAACGTTTAAGCTTCTGTTGTCTGCCCCAACTTCTCCCAGCCTCCTGACATACACCCACTCTCTCACAAAGCAGGTGCAGTTCAGCAGAATATAAGCAAATCAGCTCTGAATGTCAAAACAGGATTTTACTCAATTATTAATTTGGGAGAACCAGGAGAACAGCAAATAAATATCCCAATGAGGTCATGTTATGAAGTATGTGAAATCCTCCCAGATCTAATATTCAGTTTAGGCTCTGCTGTCTGAAAAAATTTCCAGATTCAAGCCAGAGGCCATAAGACATGGCTTACGATGATAACTCAGCAGCTGTAGAGGCCCAATGCAACGGTCAAGACTGAGTGAGGGGCAGCTTCCCAGGAACAGGTGCCCAGAGGGCAGAGGCTGAAATACTTCTCCAAACAGACCAATTAGCTCAAGCACAGTAGCCAGAGCCTGAGCCCTGACATCTGGGTAAGTTGGGCTACAGGTCAGGACCCGGATTATCGATTCTGTAGGTGGCCAGGCTCTGGACCAGCATCAGCCTTCCATTGTTCCATGCTCTTCAGGCCAGCCAGAATGGAGATCCAAGCACATGAAATGCCACTTAAGGCTGAGGCAAGTTGGCAGGTTCCTGACAGCTGCTCTCTGGCTATAACATATATAGGTGCCAGGGCCACAATGAATGCCAATGAAGAGAGGGGAGGAAGAATGAAGGAGTGGAGAAGCGACAAGGGAAAGAGATTCGGAGAGTGAATGCCCCAACCATTCAACTCATCCCACTTCACCTGCCATCCTTGACACCCATGTCTAAAGCCACCATCGTCTGATCCCAACAGGCTGACTCCCTGTGGCCTCCAGACCTGGTGGTCCCTCCCCATCTCTCTCAAGCTTCTGCCTAGGCATATGGACACATGGACTGCCCCCCCGGCACTGCTGTGTTCATGAACTGTAGATCCACCCTCTCCCATCCTCTGCTACCTCTTTGAGCAAGGATGTGTCCAATCTCAGCTCAGCAGCCCAACAATATAAAGTAGACTCGTGTCCGAGAGTCAGGAAATGCATGAAAGCTTTGGACGCATAAACAAATCTTTCAGTCAACCCATATTGTTTCAGCAGGGGATTTTTCAGGACCTGGTGGGAACCAGCCACCAAAGTCTCTCTCATCAGACCTCCTGAAGGGCATCCATACTGCTCAGGCCCGACCCCCACCCCCCACCCATCTCACTGCTCAGGGCCTGACGTACTGAAGGCTGTATCACAGGGCTAAGAGATAGGGATGGGTTTGGCTGCCCCGGGGCTGCTCAGTGTGCAGAGGTGACATATGAGCCTATGCCAGCTGCTGAGGGAGGAAATGCTGCAAGTGAACACAAAGTAATCCCGCAGCAGAAAAGGAAGTGGCAGGCAGGCCAGAACCCGCCTTACTCTGAATATACAACAGCCTCCCAAGCAGGTGCACGTTACTCCAGGTAACACATTCTTTCCTGCTCCTCAAAGTTTCTTTCAGACAAAATCTGATTTTAATGAGCATCAAGGGCAACCCTAAACGAATACCTTTGACTTTGTCATTGGGAGGGCCAAAGGGGAACTGCTGCGTGACCCATTTACTTCAGAGATCTTTGGTGGCTATCCTCTTCTGTAATCCTTGGCTTCTGCAGGCCTGGTGCTGGTGATGGAGCCCCAAGGCTTTGTGAGACTCTCCCCTCCCCTGCTGGACAACTCCGGGGCAGCTAAGAGTTGGTGAGCTCTCACCAAGGGTCCTATTCTGTGTTAGCCTCTGTCCATGAGTTCTCTAACTCCATGTCTCTAATTCCAGCAGCTCAGTTTTGTCATGATTCCCATATTTGGAAAAGGAAATGGTGGCTTGAAGAGGTTGACTCTTTTGTCTAAGATCACGATTGCTTGAAAGTGGCAAAGCCAGGATTCAAACCCTGAGCTCTTAACTAGAACAAGGTCGCAACCTGCAGTCCCTACAAGGGGCTGGGCACCTGTGAATCAGTGAAACCACACAGGTGTAAGAAAGGTGGAGGAGGGGCAGCCCCGGTGGCGCAGCGGTTTAGCACTGCCTGTAGCCCAGGGTGTGATCCTGGAGTCCCGGGATAGAGTCCCGCGTTGGGCTCCCTGTGTGGAGCCTGCTTCTCCCTCTGCCTGTGTCTCTGCCTCTCTCTCTCTCTCTCTCTCTCTCTCTCTCTCTGAATAAATAAATAAATAAATCTTTAAAAAAAAAAAAAGAAAGGTGGAGGAGGTGGCACCTGTGATGAACGGGGTGCAATAGCCTTATTCAGAGGAGGCAGCTGCCACCCTGATATGTTTATTGTCCGATTACAGAATATGGACCTGGGTGATCAGAGCTTCCAGTTTTTCAAGAGAGGTTATAAATGTAGATTTATAAGCACAATTTCCCGACTTGTATTGATATCGTTTACTGCCACTTGGAGCAACAAGGGTTCCAAAGCACTATTCTCCTGTCCTCTTCTCCAGACTACACATCCCCAATGGCTCCAAGCCTTCCCTTCCTGGTTGGTTTGCAGGACCTTTGCCACGCTGGCCACCCTTCCAGGCATGTCCCAGATACGTCCCCACCTGCTCACATGACTCCTCGAATCCATTGCTTGGAACTGAGCCCCATGTTTGAGGTCTAAGTGTGCCGTGTAAAACAAGGCAGGCTCCCTGCCCCACCAAGACTTGCCCAAGAATGGAACCCAAAGCCACTTGGTTTGCTGGGAGCTGAGGATTTGCCTCAAGTTAAGTGAAGAGGCTCTGGCCCCTCTCGCCAGTGAAGGGCTTCTCAGTCTCTGACATGATTGTCACGTTGTGGGGAGTGATGTCCCCAGTCACCAGCACTTCCCACTGATGGCCCTAAACAATCACCCCAGTCCCTGGAGGCATTGCTCCAAGGTTAGCACACTAACAACTATGGCTCTCAGGCTCACACCTCGCTCACTTTCCTTTCAGAGAAGACTGTGCATGTAACCAAGAATCCATTCCTCTGTCACCCTCCTTCCCAGTTCCTCTCTCCTGATGTCTGGGGAGAATTTTCCATGATTCAGCATGTCCACCCTAAGATTCACCCCCCACTTCCTAACACTCACTGCCCAGAGCATACCACGTACAATCTAAAAGCCTGGCCATCACCACCTGTGGGTCAGAAACGAAGGGAGTGAGTCCAAGGTAAGAACCCAGTGGGTCTGAATAATCCCAACAGCTCAGCCCGAACCCTCCACGCTCAATAGCGGTGGGCTTTACCATCTGCCACAGGGTGGGGGCCTCTTCGGTTCTAGGCCCACCTCCCAGCTTCCCTTCTGAAATCGAGAAATGCAAATCTGGCCAGCTGCTGTGGAAACTGAGAAAAGCAAAGTGGCCTATCCTCTATGCTTGCTCTGCCTGCTGGCCCTTCCCCATGGCCACTGGGCCCGGGACTGAGCAGAGCAGCTGGGTTTTCCCCTGAGCAGTGACTCACAGATGTCGTTTCTCTGGCACAGACTCTCATAAAGGTCCCAGCTGGGAAGCTTTCCTGGTGGCCAAGTGATCCCTCACAGCTGCCAGCCCAGCGACAAGGGATTCCAGCTGGTGCTGGGTGATGAAGAACAGGTCCAGGCTTTGTCCCTTGGTTACAGGACCTGTCTGTCCTACTTGTTAGATTCAGGATGTAATTCATCATCGAGGTTACTGTGGAACACCAGAGCCCTCAAACCATCAAAACCACTTTAGTAAAATCAGATTTCTGGAAGGGCGTCATGACCCCCACAGAAGAGCACTGGCTTTTCGGTGAGCCCAGTGAGAGAGGGCCTGGAGCTGCCCAGGTGCCCACCAAGTCCTTAACAACCAAACGGACAAGGGCCCACAACAACGAGTCTCATGCAAGGGAAGGGCCAAATGAGACCACGAATTTTAACATTAGTTTGGACAGCTGAATTCTTGCTCCAAACAAAGTCTCAGGCAGATGCAAGGGTAGCTGCTCGGGTGGACACCAGGGCAGAGCGGGGAGCCCAGCCTCACTCCGACTCCCTGCAGTCCTGCCCCCAGGAGCCCCCCATAGTCTCTTCCACTGAGTCACTGGGGCTCCACATGACACAGTTGACAACCCACGGCCGAACCCGTCATTGTACAGAGGTTCACAGAACATGTCATGCATTTCCCAAGGTCACATGGTAAATACATATTACAAATTCAGCCAGAATAAAAGGGCCTGCAGACCAAGCTTTCAGTGAATCAAAACATCTGTACAAATGGGCAGCCCCGCAGGTAGGAAGAGTAAGTAAATACACACATTAGGTTAGTTGCAATCTTGTCTCAGCCACTTTCTAGCCGCCTGTACTCAGGCAGGCCTCCACATCTCAGCGGGCCTGGGGCTGGGGCTGGGGCTGCACCCTGTGCCTTAAGGACACCTCTCTAGCCCGCCCCAGGGGCTCGTAGTCTGCAGTACTTTCAGATAGCGAGGCTCATGGTCCCCGTGCCCCTCCCCTCAGAGCCACTGCCCTCCTGCCCTTCTGTGAAAACCCCTGCTCCAGGGAAGCTCCTGGGACCTGACTGCAGCACTAGCTTCCCATCCTCGTTTGGTGTCTGTCAACAACCCGGTCCCTCTCCAGTCATTGAAAGCTTTGGACCCTGGCCCGAAGGCTGCCCCTCAAGTCTGGGCATCACCCTGACATCAGGCTCCAGGTGCTCCCTCCCACTGTGCTCTGGGCAGAGCTCAGAGAACACCTTGCGGCTCCAGAGCCCTGACTCCACCCAGCCTGGCTCTCAGCAATGCCCACCTCCTTCTCTCTCACTGAACAACTGTCCCAGGCCTTACCTGATGCTCTCCCTCCACCTGTGCTCGGCCATCCTCCCTATGGGAATTCTCTTCCCTTATTTCTCCTGCATCCCTAACTATTCATTCTGTAGGCATTTCCCTCCATACGTTTCTTCCATCCCAAACCAGACAGCCTCAAACAAGACACTTCTTTCCTTGGACATCCCCTTCTACCGCTGTTATTTTAATTTTTTCTCTTATATTCACAATACTTCAAAGGGGAGCTCTGAATCCTTTTCCCTGCCTCCTCACTCCCGATTCACCCCTTGACCCCACATTGTCCCACTGAAGCCACCACCTCCATGTTGCTGACTCCAAATGCTTGAACTCAGCTGCCTTCAACTTGTGCTGCCTGCCTCCATTGAGACTCCTATGTCATCACTGCCCCAACATACCTTCTCTATCTCTGACCCCACCTTCTCCAGTCCCCTTGCAGGTCCTTCCTTCTCCTTCAGGTCCCTAAATGTCCCTGCTTCCCTCTCTTCTGCACCCCTGCCCCTAGTGCCATCTCATCCACGTTGGAGGCCTCCCCATGCAGACTCCAGATCTCCCCCCACCCCCCCACTGGGATCCAGCCCTAGACTGTCTCCTGAGCTCCAGGTGACATCTAACTCCCACTGCACCCCTGACTCAGCCTACCATGGATCCCTCAGATTCTGCAAGCCCCCAGGTCACTGAGCGTGTGGCTCTACCGCTGCAGTATCACCTACCAGTTCACACCCACGTGGTGTCTGCGGGGACAAGCAGTAGCCTCCCCTCTGGCCTCCTCACCTCCTGGCCTGCTCACTCCCGTCTGCTCTCAGCAGCCAGAGTGAACGTCCTTAACAGGAAAATCCAGTCATGTTGCCCCTCTGCTTAAAATCCCTCCAGCCTATCTACCTCCAATGAAAAGTCCAGATAGCCTTTGCTGAGCCTTCCAGACAGACACTATGAGATTGGGCTCCTACTACCCACTCCGTGTGCCTCTCTGTGATTTCCTGCACGTGATGCTCTGGTCATCATGAATTGCTTATAGATCCCTGGCCTTCCGTGTTATCGCCCTTCATGGTTTCACAAGCGCTGATTCCTCTTCCTAATTTCTCACATGGCTAACTAGCCCCTACTGGCCCTTTCGGGCTCAATTGCTAGTAGCTGACTCTGGAACTTCTGTGGCCTCCCCCAGCCCTCCCCCCACTTTCTATGCTCCCACAGCACCTTGCACTTTGCTCCCTCGTGGCACTTCTGCTCCACAGTAAGTGGCTGTTCATTAGCCTATGTACCATTTAGGCTTTGGGGGTTTTGAGGACTGGCACTGGGTCTTATCTGCATGTTCCAAGTTCCTACAGGCCAGTCAGGGCTTAATGCATTGTTCTGAATAAATTAGTGAATGACAGGGAGGCTGTGTTTTTTTTTAGTTAGCCTCAGAAGGCACTAGATTTCCTAAAATAAAAATCCAATTTCTCTGGGACTTTTGGCTTCTACGGTGCCCTCCCGTCCTGCTCACCAAGGAGCTTCGGTACACAGGGAATCTGCACTCTTTCCCCAAAACTTCTTCCCTGAGTATCCTCGGTTCTCATCCCCCACACCATTTGCAGACCTCCTTCTTTCTCTCTTCAGCTCATCCGTGATGATTAAGGGCTTGATGAATGCACAGTATGGGCCAGAGCAGGGGAAAAGGACTTGTTTTCCTTTGAGGAGAAAAGACCTATTCTTGCCCTCCTTTACTGGGGTGACAGGAAACACCTGGAGATTTTTGGTAAAGCATGATGCAAACAGGTCAACCACCAAACCTGAAACCAGACAGCACTTACTGAGAAAGGGAGTGCTGATGAGGCACTTAACAGAGTGAGCCTTCACTGGGTGTCAAACTAGAAGACTTCCTAGAGGTGAGCTTTGGGCTGGGTCCTCAAGGAGGTGAGGAATAATGTGAGCAAAGACAGGACGGGAGATGCCTAACTAGCCACGTTGAGGAGTGACAGGCATAAGGTGGTAAACTTTGATGAGGACACACCTTAAGGGCCAAACAGGGGATTCTGAGCCTTCACAAAAAGCCACTTGGGGGTCCGTGGTGCAATGAAGGTGAAAGGAAGGTGCTCCAGGAAGGATCCTGAACAAGGACCGTACAGGTATAAGATGACCCCAGGACAATAAGCTGGAATCAGGGGATTGAAAATTGAAAGGAAGAAGCCAACATCACAGCACTGATTGTAACTCCCAAGTAGCACATCAACCCAGAGAGGCAAGCGGTAGACCCTCCTTCTCCAGTGTTTCAGACGGAGACGCTGCAAGGGGCCTGGACCCATCCCTGGCCTACCTTAGGCCCAGTAGTCAGTGGGCTTTGTGCTGCCATCTGGTGGCGGCGGAGTGGAAGACCAGTCTTAGTGGTTGCAGGACTCGCTGAGGGGCGTGTGTGGCCAGGGAGGACGCTGTGAGTGGATGCTGGAGTTTGCGAGGCTCTTTGAGCTGTGAAAGTGGTGACGCTGGGGTCCTCAAGTCCTTACCCTTCCAAAAGGTGCAATTTCTCTGCTCTTTCGGTTGTCTCTTTTTGGCCATTATTTGGCACAGAGGCTGGCACAGAGTAGGTGTTCTCTCCTAATAACAATAATGAATTAACAATTGTTGAATGCCTACCATCACCAGGTACTTATGTATATTAGTATCTAAATTATTCCTTATAACAACCCTGAGATGAGTATATTGTGATTTTTTTTTTAATAGAAGAAAGAACTGAAGCCACGAGCAATCTGCTGACTCACTTGATAAATATTTACTGAGCACCACTGTATGTCGTGCTGTGCTAGGCACTGGGACATGGAAGTGAGTGCCAGTTTATTGGAATATCTCCCAAATAAGTGGTTCCAAACAGGTGGTTTCAAAACTTAGCAGCCCTTAGGATCACCTGGGAATCTTTTAAAAATCACCAATGCCAGGCTCTTACCCATCCCAAACATTCAGATTTAATCTATCTGAAATGCAGCTTGGAAACCAGGAATTTTTAAAGCTCCCCCAGGAGATTCTAATGTGCATGTTCAGGAGCCACTTTTGCAGATTCTCACAGAGCTGGTCTTGGAAATGAATAAAATCAGATGCGAGTTTGAGGACAGCAGGTGAGGTCCTGCAGCCAGGGACTCGCTCCTGGGTTTGAAGGGCAAGGCCATGACTCCCAGAGGAAATGGCTCTGCTGGGCTCTAAGTCAATGGGCAACAGTGTGAAGTTGTGTCCACCATTAACAATCATTCTGCACTCACTTTGTGCCTGCTTTGAGCCCAAGTCAGTCCATCCCTGTTCTCAAGGATCTGGTTGGGGGACATGATTGCTGAAAAAATGGGAGATATCTAGGGTGCCACAGGGACACTGCAGTGGGGCATCGAATCTGGGCTCCAGTCCTTTACATCATCTGCTCTTTTCCAGCTCTCTACAGAGAGAACTTGACCGACAAAAGGGTTCAGGGCATCTGTTCTATGTCAGACACCAGGAGCCAGGCAGTGGATGAGGTCCCTGATGCAGTACAAGGATGTAGAAGATAGATCCATACCCCCCAAGGCATTCACAAACTGGAGTGAATAGTCTTTCTCTCTCATTCCTCTCAGACGAAACAATTTGGGGTGAGCCCCGTCACAGAGTAGAAACCATTGCTGCGGAACGTGGAGGCTGGCCAGGTCAGCCCTGACAGCTGGAAGCCCTAGATATCTGACATCTTTTTGCAGCAAGCCTTAACAGATGGGTGGGATTTCCGAAGTAGAACATGGAAGAAAGGGAAAGCATTTCACTCCTCACCATTTTGCTAGATTCTGGACATGTCCAGGGTGGAGGACAGAGAAGGGGATTGCCTCCTGGCCCTGCATGATCCATGCCCATTAACAATCCCAGCTGCACACTACCTTCTCCCACCCATTAGGGCACACAGGCAGCCTGTGATGAGTGAACAGCCCCACCAACCACCACCATCATCTGGAAACAATAAGGCTTCATTGGGTAAGGCACTTGGGAACTAGTGGTGGCTTTTGAATCTCATTTCAATCATCAATATCTTATTGAATTTAAGAAAAGGGGAAACTCAATATTGCCCAAGAGCAGCCCCTCTAAATATGTTTCCTCAATGCATGGCACTACTTTCGATACCTCTTTTCCCATTCCTGTCCTTCCTATTTCACTTCCTGTCCACCTTATAGGAGTTCCTGCCTCTCTCACTTCCTCCTGAAACCAAATCTGAAACCACCAGCGTTTTCTATAGTTAAATGAGCCCTGAAGATGTTAGAGACATCTAACATTAATGTCATGTTTAATTTTAGTTTTCTCCTACCTTTTTTCCCCTTCCCTACTTTCTTCATATTTAATTAATCATCAAACTTTCAATGAGCATCTCTGTGCCTGGTTCAATCATAGAATGTCCATATAGAGAAATGCAGAACTGTCCTGGTTCCTCCTAAGCCCTTATAATCTGACTGATAAGGACACATGGAGGTGGGTAGAGATAACATGGCATTAGCTGGCATGGTGTTGGTGGTGATATCAGGAGGCTCGGGTGGTTAGGACTTCATATTTCAAGAAAGGAAGACTTTTACATGGGGTAATGGCTAGAGTCTGGAACTATAAACACCTTGTGACTGGACGTTAACCAAACACTATGTGCCAAGCAATATGTGGAATGTTTCCTTCCCGGTGTCTCATCTAATCCTTAACAACTTCTCGCAGTAGGAATTTATTATTATGCCCATTTTACTGATGATTAAATTAAAGCTTCTGTAGATGATGTAGCTTTCCAAAATCACAGACCCAGGAAGGAGCAGGGCTGGGGGTTTAGCCCAGGCCTATGTGACCCCAGACATTAAGGTTTGGGTCACTTTGCAGAGCCATCTCTGGCTAGAGTTTCCTGTGTGTGATGTAGCAATTCCTCCACACGATTGGTGGGAAGACTTAAAGAGCTGCAAAAGAACACCTACTGCAGTGCCAGCACGGAAGGTTCCTGGTAAGTAGTGGTTATAACCACGGCCATCATCATCATCCTGGTCACATCTTATTATTAAAGCCTCCCAGGGAAGCAGGAAGAGGGTCCTAGACATTATTGATAGAGAGCAAGGGAATGGTACTCTATGCAGGCAGGTGGAAAGAACAAGATTCAGGCCCCAGAGCACATGGTGTTTGCAGGGACTCAGGACCAACCTAGTTTGGCTCCGGTTGTGAGGTCTGGGCAGGTCTGAGGTGGAATTAAAGCTGGGAACTGAGACTCTTGAGTGCAGGCTTAGGAGTTTGTACCTGAACCTGTGGACTATGGCAACGGCACCTCAAAGCAGTCATGTATATGTGTGTGTTAACATCCACTAATGGTGACCTTTAAAAATAGGGTTTTGTTGTGTTGTTTTGAATGGTAATGTTTCATATAGATCAAAAATCAGAATAATAAAGATACACATAGATAAGTCTCGTTCTCCCTCTGCCCTGGCCACCCCATTTTATGACCCCTAGAGGTAACCACCGAGTTTAATTTCTTCTATATCTTTCCAGTATTTCTTTGTGCAAATGTGAACAAATACAAATGTATATTTTTATTTCTTCCTCCTGACATTTGTATTCAAACACTAGCGTACTAAATATACATTTTCCCTTTGCTTTTTTTTCTTTATAATATATCCAGAGCTTTTTTTCTTCCTATATCCAAACATAAAGGTACTCAATCTCTTTTCACAGTAGCAGAGTATTCCGTGTATGAACATACCGCATTTCGTTTCACCAATCCCCTAGAGATGGGCACTTTGGCTATGTCCAATCTTACTGTGAGAGTCATCCTACCATGAATAACCATGTCACTCTTCATCATTCTGATGCTATATGCCAGTACACTTGTGGGATAAATTCCTAAGATGGGATTGCTGGCTCAAAGGGTAAGTGCCTTTGTCATTTTGAAAACTATTGCTGAATTGCCCTCTTTGGGGGGTCCAACCAACTAACACTCCTGTCAACAACGTACTGATGAGGGTCCCTATTTCTTCAGAGCCCAGAAAACAAAGGGTATAGTCAAACTTGAACTCTTGCCAAATTGATGTGAAAAAAAATGATGTCTCAGTGTAGTATTAATATGCAATTCCTTTTAATTATGAGAGAGGGGGTATATCTTTTCACTACTCTTTACTGTTTTCTATTTTATTCATTTCCACCCAACTTTTTTTCCCCTTCCTTTTGCTTATTTTGGGCTTCATCTGTCCCCCTTTTGAGATCGTTTCTAATTTTGGCATATGATACCATTAACTTCCCCTCACTACTGCTTCTCACAAATGGCATCTCACAAATATGGATGCATTAGGCTTTTCTTTTTTAATTTATCTTTTCTGTATTATTCATTTAAAATAATATTCTTGGGATGTCTGGGTGGCTCAGCAGTTGAGCATCTGCTTTTGGCTTAGGGTGTGATCCCGGGGTCCCGGGATCCAGTCCCGCGTCGGGCTCCCTGCAAGGAGCCTGCTTCTTCTGCTTCTGCCTGTGTCTCTGCCTCTCTCTCTCTGTGTCTCTCATGAATAAACAAATAAAATATTTTTTATAAAAATAATATTTTTAGTTATATTTATTTTTAGTTATATTTGTCTTCATTTTTGAAGGATGTTTGAGTGGATGTAGGATTTCTGTTTGACTCTCCTCCCCTGACCCCCAACCACCACCCTGTACTTGAATAATATCCACTGCTTTGGAGCCTCCATCATTTCTCGGGACAAGTCAGCTCTTGACCACATGCTTGTTCCCTTGTACATGATAAGGCATTTTTTTCCTGCTGCTTTCAAGATTTTCTCGTCATTTTAGCTGTTAAAAGTTTGACTATCATGAGTCTGGGTGTGGATCTCTTTGTGTTTACTTGTTTGGGGTTTGTTCGGCTTGTTGAATCTGTAGATTAATGTTTCTTATCAAATTTGAGAGGTTTTCAGCCACTCTTTGAACAAACACACATTTTTTTTCTGTTCTTTTCTCTCTTTCCTTTCCTTCTGAGAGTCTCAGTACACATTTTTGGGGCACATTTGCTATTGTCCCAAAGATATCATAGTCTCTGTTTACTTTTCTTCCATTTTTTTCCTCTTTGTTCCTTACAGTGGATGATTTCTATTGATCTTCATTTATGTTAACCATGTTTCTGACATCTCAAATATGCTTTTAAGCCTATTTAGTGAAACATATGGCCCTTTTTTAGAGCTTCTATTTATTTATTTAGATTCCCGACTTGCTGAGCCATTTTCATAGTATTTTCCTTTAATTCTTTAAACATGCTTAATTCTTTAAACATTTATAATAGCTACTTTGAATTTTTTTCCTGCTAAATCCAAAATCTGGGCCCACTGTGGACCATTTTTAACTGTTTTTTCTCGTGTATGGGGCACATTTTCCTATTTCTTTGAATGTCTTGTAATTGGTTGAAAACTGGAAATTTTTAGATAATATTTTTTGTAACTCTGGGTTCTGATTTTTTTCCTCTGAGAATTTTTACTGGCTTGGTTTGGCTTTGTCTCTTGAGTAACCTGCCTGGGTTTAATCTGTGGTTATTTATCTCTCTGAAATGTGCCTCACTGATGGGTCTATTCATTTGTTTTGGGGGGTTTTCCCCCTTATTCCTTTTTTTGTTTGTTTGTCTGTCTTTAGAAGGGCTACCTTGGTCTGCATAGCTTAACGATCAGCCAATGATTGGTCAGAGACTGTCCCCAGGCACACTGAGCCAGTAAAGCTTCCACCCCTTACCTATGGAGCTGAGTGTGGGGTGGGGAGCAAATTCAAAGCTCAGGCAGGTTTTTAAGTCAGCTTTTATTTTCCACTGGATCCTCCCAGAACTTGCCTGTGCATAAGCACAACCTCCCAGTCAGACAGAGATGTGTGGAGTGTTTATTTAGTCCCTCTGTGACTATCTTATTTCCAGATTTTCCTGTTACATTTCTGAGTACTCTACTGGTCTGCTGCCCACCCCAAGCATGAAGCTTCAAGCAAACAGGGCTGTGGGCTTTCCCATTTGTTTCATTCCACATTTGCTTCTTTTACTGAGTGTACTGCTGACTTTTGCCCTCCTCCCCAAATCAAGAGAGCCTCCTCCAGCAGTGACACTGTTGGTTTTCATAGACAGCCACACTCTGCTGGCACCACCTCCCCCAAGCTTGGAGGCAGGAAGGCAGCTCCGCAAGACACTACGGGCTCCCATTATTCTGACCAGGAGTTCAACAATTTTTTTTATGAATAAACATTTTTCAATGTGTTATTTTATATTTGATCAATTTTCAGAGCCCTGAAATGATTGATTTTAACAATTCTGTCCAGCAGAAGATTATTTTTAGATGAGAGGATTTGTCAACCTCTTCATTCTGCTGTAGCTGGAAATCTTACCAGTTGTTGTTTTTAATGCAGTTATAATTTTATGCTTCAGAGACACTCGTATGTTACTGAGATAAAGCATTATGTTACCTGGGAGGGCTAGAGTCAAAACTAACCCACTAATCCATTGTTTTATGGAAACTCGAAAAAAAATTAATGTATCCTTATTCATCCACCAAAGAACAGCATTCTAGGGGGCAGGACTTCGAAGGGCCAAACAGGTCAGATGCCAAAGCCAGGGTCTAAACTCAGGGATCTGCAGGCACTTGGTGTCCACGGGGATAATACTGCAGCACTCTAGTTATTTTAGAATTTCAAAAAGGCTGAGGAAAAGTCACACCTTTACTTGTAACAAGGCTGCCCAGGCAAAACGGAACATCAAGTGGCTTTACTTTGGGCTGAATTCTCACACCTGAGTGAGGCAGTCTGCAGCCTATCATGCTGGCCAGAAACTTTGTTGGCTGTTATAAATGTTCACATTGCTGACAGCAGATAGATACACTCATCGTTACATAATAAAAGCAGTTTGTTTTTCAGGCAAAATGATCCGACACATGGGGTTCCTGGGGGTGGGTGGGGAGGATATTTTAAAAGGAGTTTTCAGTGGGAATGACCAAAAAGCAGAGCTTTGTGGAGGATGGGAGTACCTGGAGGCCTGACTAAGCCCACTTCAGTGCTGCTCGGCCCTGATCTCATAGTCAACTCCCACCACATCCTCATCTCGGGACACTGTCTGGCTAGACCACCGCACTCCCTGCCCTGTCCAGCCTGCCCACTCCTGCTCTCCAGCCCTCTGCTAAGTGAAGGCCCCATTCTCAGTGACACAATATTCGGCCCCTAAGAAGGGGCTGTGGGACAGACAGGCGACACCGTGGGCAGCTGGGCCCAGGAGAGACAGTTTGCTTGCCATCAGGAAGACAGTCCACCAATCCCAGTGAGCCAAACCACACTTGAGAGACTGGGACGGGGCTGGGAGTGGCGAGCAGTGCATCCCCAGCAGGCTGGAGGTGTCTGAGGCCTGCTGAGAGACCGTAAGCGTGAGGACAGAGTGTGAGTCTGGAGGCCAAGAAGTCTGACACCCTAGGCACTCACCAATTCATCTTTCTCTCTCCCTCTCCCTCTCTCTTTATCTCTCGGGAAACTCACACAGTTACAGTTCAGAGCAGTACTTGCTGTGGGAGGCATGTGCACAGAACAGTGGCCTCCTGGGAGACTAGACCAAGTCAGCCTGGGAATGCTGCTGGGGGTGGGGGGGGTGGTTTGCTTAAATGAGTTTGTCAGGCAGAGGCGTTTGTGTTACTTAACTACACTAGAATGGGTAGTGTCTGGACAAGAATGTGCAGAATGGGGAGTGAGGGGGACTGCTGTCAGTAATAGGACGTCAGGCCACTGGAAGTGCTGAGGTTTGCAGTTTGACAAATAGGTGGGGGGAAAACAAAACATTTTTAACCTTCAAAATCTCACCTGCCTCTTTTCAAGAAGAAAGGCCTTGGTTAGTGGGTATGCGGGAAGCCAGGTGCTGGTTCAGAATGTCTCTGTCCCATCCCTCCTGTGCTGGGGGGTGGGGTGGGGTGGGGTGGAGGGGCGGGCAGCGTGGCTCCAGTGTCCCCAGGCTGCTGCAGACGCAGCCTCTGCCGCAGTGTGCAGTTGCCGCTGCGTGTGGCTCTCTCTGGTGGCCATGGACAGTACACGCACCTGGTCCTTTCTGCAGAGCTTATTTCCACCTTCTCTGTGTAGGCCCAGGGCAACTGCCAGGGGGTAGGAGCAGATTTCATAGTCAAGACAAGAGAGCTTCGGCCAGGCTATTATTCCATGCTGGTTATTAAGTCCTTCCTCTGTGCCAGGCACAGGGCTAATACAGGTATTATCATTCATTCATTCATTCATTTATATCTTCAATATGTGTCAGGCACCTCCTAGGAAATCATGTGTAAACAGAGACCTCATAAAGGAAACAAGTCTCAAGAATGCTTGGGATAAGAGTCTTCCAGGGGGTGGGGACAACCAAAGTATAGGCCTTGCAGCAGGGAGATGCTTGCTAGGTTTGGGGATAGGCAAGGAGGCAGCTGGTCCAGCCAAGTGAACATGGGAGGTGGTTGGAAATGAGGTCAGAAAGGTATCCAGGGCACAGATGGTGCAGAGACTTCCAGGCCACAGAAGAGCTGTAGGTTTAGTTCTAAGGCCGGTAAACAACCATTGGATTTTGAACAAAGGCATGATACAACCTGATTTACATTTTTAAAAAATTCACTCTGGCTTCTCTGCAAGCGCGGGTAAGAGCAGAGAGGCCCTTTGGAGCCCAGGTGAGAGATGGGAGTGTTTGGTACCTGCCTCGATCCTTGGAGGAGCCGAGACATCAGAGTCACAATACATTTTGAAGGTAGAGACAAGGGGATTGGCTGATGGCTTAGGACAAGGCTGTCTCCAGGGTTTGGGCCTGAACAACTGAATAAGCAATAGTGCTACATAATGACGTGGAGGAGGATCAGGTTTGGGGACGAGGGAGCAGAAAGGAGAATTGTGTTTTGGACATGCAAGTTTGAGCTGCCTGTTGGCAGTCTAGGGAACGAGGTCAAGGACACCTGAGCAGGACTTTCTATCCTTTTCCTCCTCTCGCTTTGTCTCTTTCTTGCCCTCCTGGGCCTCTTTCCCATTGGAGGGCCTTGCATCCTCCATCCCGCTTCCACTTCCGGGAAGGCAAGTCCACCCAGAGCAGTTATTCCAAACCGGAGGAGCAAGAGGGCATCGCTGATCTTCCAGGGCCGTGCCTCAACTGAATGGCAAAGTTGGAGAAAAGCTTAGGGTTCTGGGCTCTTCAGACCCTCCAGAAAATAATTAGAAGAGGAGAAAACACTTTTATTCCAAACTGGCACGTTTCTCTTCCTGTGGCTGAGCCCCTCCTACTTTGGGGAGTGTGGATCCACGGACCCCAGCAGGTGGGACCCTACATTCCAGGGCCAAGTCCCGAGTCCCCTCTGGGCTTCCACCCCCACAACCACTCTGCAGAGTGAGTCCCCAACGTGCCACCAACATTGACCCAAACTCAGATCCAGTGGTGCAGGCCCTGCTATGCCCTACGCATCTGTGTGGGAACAAGGGAGAGGGCCAGTCTGGGACACAGCACTCAGTGCCCCCTTCAGCCTCCACTCCCCTGGCTCCCCTTCACCTGGCTCTTCCCTTCTCCATAACGTGGGTGTTCTTCTCCTCTCACTTCATCCACACGCTCAGCTCATCCCGGAGGACCTCGGTCTCCCAGCGCTGGGCTGTCCCCCAAGCGCCAGGCCAACAGTGCTGCTTGCCGCGGACAGGACAGGACAGGACAGGCCGTCGTGGCCCCGGGGGCCCCACCTCTGCCAGAAGTGCCCTCCTGTGGGCCCCCCAACCTTGCTGCCTAGGGCGCCCTCTGTCCCCTGCTCCCAGCTCCCACTCACTGACCACCGGTCCCTGGACTCCCCCGCAGGGGCTCCCCGTGGTCCTCCCGCTTCATGCCCTGCCCAGGCGCCCCGGCCTCTCACCAGAGGCAGCAGCCTCCTCCTGGCTGGCTTCCTGCCTCTGCTCTCGGACCAGCCCTCACGCTAGGGCTTCAGGACAGATTTCATTACAAATTATATTACATTCCTACGGTTATCTTTCTAAAATCTAGCTGGATCCTGCCACTCTCCTGCGCAAAGCCCTCCCAGGGCCGCCCTCATCTATAGGACAAAATAAATCGCAGTCCGCAGCAGGCCTCGGTGGCCTTCCCGGGCTCTGGAACCCCTCTCCCTCCTCGCCTGCCTCCCGCTGCGCACTGCTGTCCTGTCCTGCGGGAGGACCTGGGCGTTCCTGGGACGGGCCACACTTCTGAGCTCCGGCCCTCATGTCCCCCTATCTTGGAACCCACTCATCCAGCCAGTTAGGCATTTATTTTACAAGTATGTCTTGACTACCGTCGGCATCCCAGGCAATGGGGATACAGGGAAGAGCAAAGTCCTCAAAATCCCCCCTCATAGAATTTCGCCTCTGGCAGCAGGGAGTGAGACAATCTGCAAATGGGTAAATAACACCTTGACCGGGAGAGACAGGTGCTGCGGGGAGAAATAGAGCACGCTGAGCTCCCTGTGGGCGTGGGCCGTGGGCTGCTCCCGAGCCAGTGCAAGGGTGAGGCGTACAGAGTTCCCCAAGCAGAAAGCCCCAACCCTTGCCTCAACACCCCTTTCAAGGCCTTCGGACATTCCTCTTAAGCCCCCCTTCCCCGCCCCCGCACCCAGTCTTTTATGAAGGCTCTCCTTGTCGTATACACTTTCTTACTTGATCCCCCAACTGAAGCCAGTTCATTGTGCCCCGAGCCAGTGTCGGTTGCTGACAACTTGCTTCCCTCTGGAGCTCTGGGGAAGGACCTACTTCAACTGATATTGCTGAGTGCCTCCTACGGGCCAAGCCCTGAGCACCCATGCGGCACTGGGGAAAGGCCACAGTCCATCTCCTGCCTCTTGCACCTGCTTACAGGTTATGTGGCGACCAGCTAACTGCTCAACCTCACTAAGCTTTGGTTTCTGTGTTTGTAGAATGGGAAATGAAAATAAGACCCACCTCTGTTAAATATTATCCTTATCACGTGTTCCTGGGCAGAAGAGTTTCAATTAGACCCTCACTGCCAGGTTCTCTTGTATTCTTCTTAAGACCTATGCCACCTTCTTTGTGATCTAACTCTGAGGTCACCTTTCTTAAAGGAAGAGCTTTGCTTCTTTCCTCAAAGCTCATGGCCTCAGAGAGGGTGTAGCTAGAAGAGGGATGGTATGCAGTCCATTGTGAAGTGACCTCCAGCCCCCTCTACTGCCGCCGCAGGGACCCCACTGTGCAAACCTCACTACAACCATGACCAGATCAACCCAAGGGGAGGGCCCCCGGACAACTGCTTTCTCATCCCCTCATCCCTGGAGAAAGGGGACCCTGGAGGCGGGGTTGCATACACCCCCGTCTCTTCAGATCCATGCCCCAGGCAGCCTGGGGATCTCTGGGTTAGGGGAGCACTGGCTTAACCCAGAAGCTTCTAAGTGCCAGAGTTGAGAGAAGAGAGGAAGTCTTTTGAGGCATGTGGACCATTACAGAACAGCTCTGCCTAGACCCACAGGCCTGCGGGGAGCCCTGCACCACATCTTCAAGGCAGCAAAAAAAACATAGAGCTTTCTCTTTTTCCACATAGCTCTGGTATTTTTCCTTTTAACCACCTAATTTTGGCTTTTCCGGGCAACGCTCTGCACCCCTCCCATGTGGCCACTGGGTGGCACTGTCGGATGATCCCGGCATTTCAGAGGCCCCGCAGGCCTGGCTGGGGCTGGGCTCCCGCAGGGACCCGGAGAAACAGCAGTTTTAGCTCCCTGGCCCTCTCTCTAGCCATCTCTCGCCTCCCTAGGCCTTTGTCCCCCTCCCTTCACTTTCCTGGCTCTGCAACACCAGTTGTCAAGATGGCCCTGTCACCTCCTTTCTCGGTCTTTCATTTCCCCTAATTCAAAGCCGGGTCAGAGAGGCTGAGTCATCCAGAGCTCAGCTGTGAGCTCCCTGGACAAGGCCCCGCTGCCTCTCCAGACCAGAGCTCGTTCCATCCAACAAACACATGTGCCACCTGATACTCTCCTATTCATCCTTCACTCCCCTGACTCGACCTCCTTAGTTAGCATCCTGGGGAAGGCTATTTCCTAAGGGGTGTACAGCACTCAGGCCCCTGCCTTGTTCTTTAAGGTCTCCTGAGGTCCCTTAATCTGTCAAACAACCCACAGGGCCTAGCCTTATCCCCCCGTCTGCCCGAGCTGCAGGGTTGGCCCGTTTTCTCTCCATTGGGGCTCAGAGCTGAAGAAGCCCTGAGTTCCCCTTGTAATGACCCTTCTTGGTTTCAGAGAACATCATTAAGATGCGTTGAGCATCAGGTTTGCACTGCTTTGAATTTTTTCAGGATTGTTTCAAAGTATCTCCAAAATTCCTTCCTCCCTTTTTAAACAGGCAGTGAGATGTGATGGGGGCTGCTGACTTGGGAGTCAGAGGGGATTTGTGCGTGAATCCCAGCCCCGTCACTATCTAAAGGGAGCCTTGTGACCTTGAGCAGGTCACATGCCTCTCTGAGCCTTAATGTCCTCTCACCACAATAGTTACAACAGGAGCACTTACGATACTAGTTAATGAGATATGTCCATCTGTTTGCATGGGGCTCCCATTCCTTAGCTGGGATGAGGTCAAAGAACAAGTCCTAGAACAAGGATAGGGTCATGTATATCATGTCCAGCTTTTTCATTTTACAGATGAGGAAGCTGAGGCCCAAAGAAGGGAAAACACTTACTCAAGGTCAAAAATCCAAGGTCATCCCAGTAGTGGCAGATCTGGTGCTGTAACTGCCAGGCTGGTAGCTTTCCATATCTAGTTGCTTCTCGGTAGTCTGCTACATTCCCTTGGTCCATGGACTAAGGCAGTACAGAGGTGAAAAGGAGGACACAGGGGTCAGAGTACAATCAGGCCCAGACGAGCCAGCCACAGGACACGAACACTAAGCAGTCACTGTGTGCTAGGCTGCATTAGCAACCCCCGCCTCTGGGCTGATTGGGCCACACTTGGGTCAAAGGGCTCTTCCCTGGGGACCTCAGTGCGAGGCTCACTTGAAAGTCAGAGCAATTTTCAGAGAACAGCAAGGCCCCAAGAGCAATTACCCCAGCAGTACCCTAAGAGAACGGCCCAGATTTGCAGAGACGCAAAGCCCCAGGCCATGGGGTATTAAGGGGAATGGAGGGCTGGGGTTGATGGCTTCAAAGAAGAGAAGCTGCAGAACTCCTGGCTGGGGAAAGGCCACTCCCTGGCTGTTCTCTTCAACTGTGTGAATGCTGATGTGTGCTGGGGGCAGGGAGGGGCGGGGGAGCATTATGCTTTATGGCTGCAGGTGGAATGAAGACCCCTGAGTAGAGGCTTCAGGGAGGAAGATTCCAGGTTGGCACAAGGCAATGGAAAAGTCCAAATGACACACAAAGGGAGGCAACAAGCACTGGTCCCTGAAGGCATATAGCAGCCAGAAGGTGAAGTCTGCGTCAAGGGGCCTTAGGAATCCTTGCAGAGCTTAAAGCATAGAGCGACAGGTGGACAAGATCCAGTCCAGCCCATAGGATGCCGGGATACTCCAGCTGCGCAGGAACACAGCAGAATGGCTAACAGCATGGATCCCGGAGCCTGAGTTCAAACCCTGGCTCTTACCTGGACCGGCTGTGTGACTTAGAGCAAGTTACCTACCCTCTCTGTGAGATAACAGGGAGCCACCCCCTGGGGAACCATGCTGCCCCCTCTGACACGGGGGCTGCCCAGGCGTGTCCCCCGCTGGTGGGGGTTGCTGAAAGCCAGCCCTCCTTCTGGACCCCTCTTAGGAGATTAGGCAAGAGTCAAGAAAGCTCCTGGCTGGCCCTGTGGTGACTGAGGGCTCTTCAGAAGCAGGGGCCTTCCAGAGATGCTAGGTCTGGGGGCTAAAAGGCAGAGGGGATTGTTAAGCCGTGGGTGCCAGAGTCTGCGCACCTGCCAATGTCTGCTGTTCACAAACACCGCTGGGGCGATTGCTCTGGGCCTAGACCAGATACACAGATGCAGGCACAAGACACACGCACCTGCCCTCAGGACGCTCCCTGCCCAGTGGAAGACAGATATGGACAGAGCCAGCCCCCAGACCTCAATGTGATGGGCCTGTGATGAGCTCTGCACCCAGCGGGGAGTCTAGTTGAGGGTTCTCTCTCTCTCTCTGCTTCTGCCCCTCCCCACCCCATTTTCTCTCTCTCTCTCTCTCTCTCTCTCTCAAATAAATCTTTAAAAAGAAAGAAAGGAAGGGAAGGAAGGAAAGGAAGGGAAGGAAGGGAAGGAAGGAAAGGAAGGGAAGGAAGGGAAGGAAGGGAGGAAGGGAGGAAGGGAGGAAGGAAGGAAGGAAGGAAGGAAGGAAGGGAGTCATTGGGGTAATGGGGCTGTGGGGATGCTACCCAAAGCAGGAAGACCTACAACCATCTGGAAGTTCATATTTCTTGAGCCCATCCTGTAGGTGAGGCTCTGAGATAAACACTGTGCACATTACCTCATTTGGTCCTCAGACCAAGCATTAGGCATTAGCCCCATTTTACAGATTAAAACTCAGAAAGGAATAATACTCCAAGATCACATGAGTGGCAAGCACCAGAGCCAGGACTCAACCCCAGGTCTGTCTGACTTTAGGACTTTATTTAATATGTCTGTTTGAAGCCAGGTAGAGCCATCACAGCAGTTTAGTTTGATGCCAGTAGAGCATCACAACGAAGGGGTTGGGGGGGCACACACCAGACCATGAAGGGCCCCGCTTGTCTTTTAGAACATGTAGCCCGGGTCACAGCAATAGGGAGCCAAAGAGGAGTTAAGAGTAAGCGACATGATTGGATTCGCACTTTAGGAAGATTACTATGGCAACTGTGGGGAGAAAGGATGGGGGGGAGCTGGTCTGAACAAAGTGGCTCAGATCCCGCCCGCTGGTGGCTGAAACCAGGGTAGCAGGAAAGGGAGATGGAATCAGAGAGAAGTGAACAGTTGCCAAGGCCAAGTGATGGACTGAGTGCAGGGGATATCTGGGTTGGGTAAGCAAAGAGTGCTGAGAGCGTTCCCAGGTTTCTGGTTTGGGCAACAGGAAAAAGGTGATCTTTTTCCCAGCCAGGGGACTGTGAGGGAGATGCCGTCCTGGGAAGTGAGGCTGATGAGTCAGCAGCTCTAGAGACAGGCCTGGGCTGAAGACAGAGCACCCAGGGAGCCAGCCTGGAGCAGGGCCGGGAGCCGGCTCGGCTGCCTGGAGCACAGGTGCAAGAAACCTTTGCTCAGGACCTTGACCTGGCTCACGTGATTGAGCTGATTGCCCCTGAGCCACCAGGCTCCATACAGACGGGAGCCATCTGGGGAGCCAGCTGCAGAATATGAATTGTCCCTCTTACAGGTGGGAGGCTGGGACACTCAGAGATGCAGCCCCAGCCCCACCCGCCAATATCCGGGCCACCTACCCATATCAGGCAATGCAGAGGATGATCTGCTGAAAGCAACACTTAGCGTGCGCTATGGACTACACACTGTTCCAGATGCTTTACATCCCAGCCACACAATTAAATTTTTCGGGTGAGGAACT
Source organism: Canis lupus baileyi (assembly GCF_048164855.1). Taxonomy (NCBI): domain Eukaryota; kingdom Metazoa; phylum Chordata; class Mammalia; order Carnivora; family Canidae; genus Canis; species Canis lupus. Next base: position 36,183,087 of record NC_132845.1, on the reverse strand, counting down.
GAGTCACAGAGCTAAAGCACAGAGCTAAACCCCAGGCCTGGGGTTGAGCCCTAGACCCGCCAGCACCAGAGGTTGTACTTTAAGCATTGTGCTCTTCTGCCTCTGGGTGTTAACAGCCGGGGCGAGAGGGTGAGGCCACCAGCATAGTGCCTGACCCAGGACAGTGGCTCCAAAAGCAGAGGGAAGGTCTACCCCTTCTACCACTCCTTAATATCCTCTTGTGTTTGTAAAGGCCAAGATTAGCGGTACAGGAGCTGAGGCCCAGACCTCCACAGAGGAGACCTTGCAGGCAGCCGGGGTTAATCTCAGAAGGTTTCCTGCGGAAAAAAAAAAAAAAAAAAAAAAAAAGAAGGTTTCCTGCGGGAGGCAGCCCTCAGGTAAGTAGGTGGCTCATTCCACTTCCAGGGCAAGTCCTCAGACCTCACACATGGTGCACACTGGCAGAGCACAATCATGACAGCAGCAACAGCGCTCACAAGCCCAGTGTACGCTTCCACACTGACCAGGCTTCCCGCTTCTCCAAGTGCACTCACATAAATTCTCTTCTTTGAAGCTAACAGATGAGACCTTGATACCCACTAACACTGAATGTTAGCCTCCGTCCTTCATGCCTCCCCTCCTTCCTTCCACTCTCTCTTTAAACCCTATGAAGCAAGGGGAGCCAGGGACAAATGCTATCCTTCCTATCTTACAAGTAGACCGAGGCACAGAAAGGACAAGGGAGTGACTTTGGGTCACACAGCTCTGCATGCTAAGACTAAAGCTCCAGAGTGAGGGATAAGCATGAGTAGAGCTGCACCAGGCAAGGCCATAGCGTGGAGATCTCTTGGGCCACTGCCTTGACTCCAACTTCTAAAACAGCTTCTAAAACAGACCTCCTGTCAGGTTGGAAGCTCTGCTGGCCAGAATCCATGCTCCCAAGACCAAGAAGCAAGCCCAGAGGGCTGGCACCCAGCTACCGGTCGAAGTGGGCAGCCGAATGGAACAGTGATTTGTGGAGTCAGACCTCTTGAGTTCCATCACGGCCTCACCACTTACCAGCTAAATTACCCTGGAAGCAGCTTGTCCTCTCTGAGTATCTTCATCTGTAAAACAGAGATCATGGCATCTCTCCCTCCAGGTGGTGCCAAAGGGTGCAGTCAAATGACCTATGGACAGCTGTCAGCCGGGTGCTTTGGCCCACATTCCATGCTTCCCTGACCTGCTGCCTGTGGGTTAGAGGGGGCTGCGCCACCACGGTGGGCGGGCAACCAAGCATCAGTAGAGGTGACAGTCCTGCAAGGAGGGAGAGCCTCTCCTCTGGGAGTGACACCTGAGAAGGGAGCTCATGTAGTCTTCAGTGCTCATAAATTGCAATGGGAAGTACTAAGAGAACATCCCTCTTGTAGCTGAAGAGCCTCGGGAGGAGGGTGTTGCCGCTGAGGGCCGGGGTGAGGCATGGATGTGCCCTGTCATAAACTCTTCCTTTCAGTGACCGTAGTCACAGAGTACAGGAACCCACAACTTCAGGTCCCTGGCGGGTCACTCTACTGAAGGCAAGGCATGGCCCCCAAGCAGGAAAGCCAACTGAAGGATAAAGGAGTGGTCCTCCCGGGTTTGATCGACCCCAGGGAGGGATCAAGGGGGCACTCCAACTGTTCTTCAGTGGCCAGAAGTAGGAAATGGTGACCTCTTTCGGGCTGGAAACAGTGATTAAACAGTGATTAAACAGCGAGGTGAGGCCAGCTGTCCATCGTAACTGGCTTAAACCAGACCACCCTGTGAGTAGTTCCACCATCCTACACAACAAATGAGAAACGGAGGCTCAAAGAGTTTAGACAATTTGCTCAAGTTTACACAGCTAGGAAGTGTCAGAGGTGGGAATTGGGCCCGTGTTCTTGTTCTCAGACAGCACAGCCCACCCAACCAAGACCGACCACTCGGGGACGAGGCACGCCCTGTGCCCTTGTACAACTGATGTCAGGGGTTTTTTTCTTTCTCTCCTTCTTTCCTTAATTTCTCTTCTGTTGTTCACACTTATGGCAGGCTGAAAGGGGGGAGGTAGGAGGACATACCCCCTGAGGCCAATCAGACAGGACAGAGGTGGGGGGGTCGGAGGCTGCTCGCTGTACCCGAGCAGGGTGTTGTGGGGGCTGAGGGTGTCTGCCCTGGAGTCACAGACCCCTGATTCACGTCTCTGAGCCACCACTTAGTGACCTTGGGCAGGTTGCTTCACCTGTCTCTGCCTCAGTCTCCTCTCCCCTGAAACGGTACTGATGTAGAAACGAGCTCAGGGGGCTGGATCAAGGCTCCGCTGCGCTGGAGGTGCTCGGCCCGGTGTCTGCCACGTGGTAGGCACACGTTACCAATTAGCACCATTATTCATGCTCCCTCGAGTGCTTTTCTCTGTCCACGGCTTGCATTTTGACAAAGGAGGAAGGCCAGGAAAGTGTAGAGGTGTGATCAAATGGATGTCCATCGTACTTCAATCGCCACAAGCACCCGAGTGGACAGAAGGAGACACGGAGCCTTGCAGTGCTGAGCAGGTGAGGCTTATAGAAGGGGTGTCATCGAGCATGGACTGGAGGACAGTCTGCTGAAGGCGGGAGGAATGCCTGAAAGCTCAGGGCAAGTGAGGAGTGTGGTACCCTGGGAAGCAGAGGGAACAGGCCAGCCAAAGCCCAGGGACTGGGCTCTTAGAGCAGCAGTCACAAGCTAAGCTACAGGCTGGGAGTCACGGGGACTTTCACAGGGAAGCAGAGTGGAGAACTCATCATTTGCGGAGTGTCTGGGGCACCTACACTCTTCCCAGAAGCCACTTAACCCTTCCAGCAGCCCGTGAAGTGTCCCCATTTTGCAGATGAGGACACAAGTCCAGAAACTTGAATTAATTCAGCTAGTACCTGGCAGGGATTTAAGTCCCAGCCTGGCTGACTCCAAAACACCCCAGGCCACGCTCAGGCTGGGTCACTGAGGGTCTAACTTCTAGACCAAACCAGTCCTTTTTATAGTAGTCCAGGGCTCACTAAGGCCCCTGCCCTCCGGGCCCACCCCCTGCAGCTCTCCACCAAACCTAGCCGACTACCCTAGTGGCAGGCAGCAATTCCACAGAGCTGGACCTCGCAGGCTCTCAGAACTTCCATCGCGAGCCGCAGGCCTGGGGAGGAAGGTCTCAGCAAGGAGGACCCAGCGGGAGCCTCCCTGGGGCTGGAGCCCCTCTGGGGGGAGGCTAAAGGAATCCCTGGTTGGAACTGTGATTCTGACACAGATTCAGAGACCAGAACTCCCAGGGCCATGAGCTGTCCTGTGGCTCCCAAGAGCACCCTGGGCCCTCTGGGATCCACCATCTGAGCAGAGGACAGGCTGGGCTTCCCATACAGTTTCTTCCAAAAGCAGAGGGCATCCTGCTCTGGCCACCCCGGTCCCAGGGGCTGTGCCCCCAGTGTCAGGCCAGCTGGCTCTGTGAAAGTCCGCAGAGAGACCGTTTGCGGGGGGGGAGGGGCATACAGCCTTCCCTGCAGCCTGGGGGAGGGAGGGAGGGAGGCCGACCCCCCCCCCCCACCGGCTCTGCAGCTCTGCTCCTTGGCAGGACCCCCAGCAGCAGGTTTCAGCCACACTGCGGCCTTACACCTGCTGCGTCGCCTCGCTCCAAGCCACGGAAGGGCTGGGTCCGGGGGCGGGGGGCGGGGGGAGGAGGGGGGAGTGCAGAGCCCGGAGCAGAGGGGTCGGCCTGGGGGGTCCGCACACCCCGTCTCGCGCGGGAGAGCTGCCAGCCACTGCGTCCTGCACGCCAACACCCTGCGCCCGCCCTCAGCTCGTGGCCCTGGCCCCCCCCAGCCGGCGCCCCCCATAACCCCCCCAGCCGGCGCCCTCTCCCCCCAGCCGGCGCCCCCCATAAACCCCGCAGCCGGCGCCCCCCTGCTCCCCCCCAGCCGGCGCCCCCCATGCCCCCCCCAGCCGGCGTCCCCCCTGCTCCCCCCCAGCCGGCGCCCCCCATAACCCCCCCAGCGGCGGCCCCAGGCGTCTGCGGTGAGCTGGGCTCGGCCACCTGCTCGGCTCTGGGCCCCGCCGGCCCTTTAATTGGAGTTCGCTGCCGGGCCAGGTGCGGCGCTGCGGGGCGCGGGGGGCGGTGCGGCTGCGGGCGGCGGCGGGGCGCTCGGTACGCGCCGCCCGCGGGACTGCAGAGCCGGCTCCGGCTGGCCGCCCGCACCCGCCCGCCACCGCCGCTCGGCCGGCGCTCGCCGTCGCCCAGGAGCATGGAGGCCCCGGGTGCCCGGCGGGAAGGGTAAAGCCGAGTCGGGGCGCGGGGCTGCGCGCGGGGGCTGCGGGACCGGGCGGCGCAGCCTGCAGCGCGGCGGGCTCGGCTGAGTCGGGGCGGGGGGGGGGGGGGCGCCGGCTGGGGGGGCACCCGCTGGGGGGGCACCGGCGGGGGGCGGGGGGGCGCCGGCGGGGGGGCAGGCACCGGCTGGGGGGGCGGGGGGCCGGGGGACACCGGCGGGGGGCGGGGGCCGGGGGGGCACCGGCTGCTGGGGGGGGGGGGCGCCGGCTGGGCTCGGGCTCGGGCCCGGGGCTGCGCACGGCGCGGGCGGAGCTGCGGGGTGACGGCAGAGCCGGGTGTGCTCGGCGGTGCCGGCGGCTGGGACCCGAATCGCGGGGGGCGCCGGCCTGCCTTCCCGGCCGCGGCTGCGGATCCAGGGGCTCCGCGGCGGGGCAGGGCCGTCCCGCTCCCTGGCCGCGCCGCGGAGGACGACGCGGAGGTCGGGCAGCGCCCCCCACGCGGACCCTGGCGGCCAGGGTCACCCCTCGCTGTGAGGGCGGCGCGGGGCCCCGGCCCGGACCCTCCCCGCCCCGGGGCGCGCTCGGCCGGCAGGGGGCCAGACCGGACGCGGCTGCTGCCGGGCTCCTCGGGCTCCTCGGGCTCCTCGGGCTCCCGGGGTCCCCGGCCGTGGCTGCCAAGCTCCCCGAGCCCCGGCTCTGCGCTCCTGCCGCGGGGACGCGAGGCTGTGCCGGGGCAGGATCGGTGGCCCCAGATCAAATGCCACCCTGCTCGGAGGGAAGCCTACAGCCCGGCGACCCCCTAGGGACAGCAAGTCCTGGGACCAGGCCGGCCAGCCTCGCTGGAGTCGACCTTCCTGTGTGAGGAGCCTCCCTAGATGGGCTCGGATGGCCTGTGCGTGGGGACCTGGGGCCCCGGCCGGGCCAGGGATGGGGGGGGGCGTTCTTCCTCCCCCTGGGCCCTGCGGGGTTAGAGCCCGCGGTCGGTCGGCTGGGCTGGGGAGATGCCCCAGCCTGACCTGGGGGTGGGAGGGCTTGGCCCAGATTCCCTCCTGACGGCTGGTGAGGACCAAGGACGATGGGACTGGGCCCAGGGAGGCCCCCGAGGAGGCAGGCCCAGCCAAGCCTGAAGGCTTGTTCCCTGGGAGAAAATGCTTCCAGCTAATGGAAGCCTGCCCAGAGGAGGCTGGGAGGCTGAGGGCCAGGTCTCAGGTACGACACCAGCACGGAAGGTGGGCATGGAAGGGAAGCCTGGCGACCCCTCCTAAATCTTGGCACCGGCCACCCGAAAGCCCTGGTTCCACCTTGCTGCTGTTTTTTCCAGGCAACGTCACACCTCTTGAGGACAGCCAGGAGGACTCCAGCTTTTGCTGAGCTTCACATCTTGCCTCCTTCCTTCCATCTTACTCCAGACCCAAGTGTGGCGGTCCTCGAGGCCCTTGTGCCCCTGGCCAGGCGCTCCACTGCCCTTCCAGGCCAGCCCAGTTCTGGAGCTCACCTCCAGGACCTGGAGCCTGCCCTCCTGCCCAGAATGACTCACCATTATTTCTCGCTCAAGTGAGAAGACGTGATGGGCAGTCGGGCTGCCTATTTGTGTATCTAGGATTCCCACAGTATCTGATCAGCCCTTCGAGGAAGAGAGCTTCAGGTTCCTGCCTTGCCAGGTAAATCAGTCTCTTATTTAATAACAGCCGTGTGTAGAGTAACTGGAGAGGGGGCCGTGAGGGAGACCCAAGCCCAAGATCCACCACTGTGAATTCCTCCCAGGGTGCAGGTATCTGCAAGACATTAGTTCAGTGCCTGGGAGAGGGCTCCCTTTCAGCCTCTAGTATGGGGCTCTGCTCTATGACACCTGCACTCCTGTGCAGTGCAGAGGGGGGGCCCTGTACCAGCCACCTTCCCCCAGCACAGGGCAATCCAGAGCTTTCTCGAGAGACCGCCACCCGCTTGCCTCTGATCCCCAGCCAGGTTACAAGGTGAACGTAAGCTTTGCTTTTTGATGATGGTGGTGGCAGTGGTGGTGATGGGGATGCCCATGGCGGTCATGTTTCCGAGCTCTTGGCTGAGAGAGAGGAGTCAAGGAGCAGCAAGGCAGGTCAGGCTGCCAATGCTGAGTGGTCTCACCTCCTTAACTGCCTCTGTCTTTCAGCCAAGCCGGGCTATCTCTCTGGCCCTCAGAGAGCCATCAGGGCTCTCCTGCAGGAACCCAGGCCAATGCTCCTGTGTTTCCTGGGGCCGTAAGCAGCACCCTGAGCTCCCTGCCACCAGGCAGCTGGAAGGCATAGCGTGAGATCCTTCTCTCAGTCCCCATTATGACAGTGGCCACTGGAGAGCCAGCGGACGAGGCTGCCGCCCTCCCCGGGCACCCGCAGGACACCTACGACCCCGAGGCAGACCATGAGTGCTGTGAGAGGGTGGTCATCAACATCTCGGGGCTGCGTTTTGAGACCCAGCTCAAGACCTTAGCCCAGTTTCCGGAGACCCTCTTAGGGGACCCCAAGAAGCGGATGAGGTACTTTGACCCCCTCCGAAACGAGTACTTTTTCGATCGGAACCGCCCCAGCTTTGATGCCATTTTGTACTACTACCAGTCCGGGGGCCGGCTGAGACGGCCTGTGAACGTGCCCTTAGACATTTTCTCCGAAGAAATTCGGTTTTACGAGTTGGGAGAAGAAGCGATGGAGATGTTTCGGGAAGATGAAGGCTACATCAAGGAGGAAGAGCGTCCTCTGCCCGAAAATGAGTTTCAGAGGCAAGTGTGGCTTCTCTTTGAATACCCAGAGAGCTCTGGGCCTGCCAGGATTATAGCTATCGTATCTGTCATGGTGATCCTGATCTCGATTGTGAGCTTCTGCCTGGAAACCCTGCCCATATTCCGGGATGAGAACGAGGACATGCACGGTGGCGGGGTGACCTTCCACACCTACTCCAACAGCACAATCGGGTACCAGCAGTCAACTTCCTTCACCGACCCCTTCTTCATCGTAGAAACCCTCTGCATCATCTGGTTCTCGTTTGAATTCTTAGTGAGGTTCTTTGCCTGTCCCAGCAAAGCCGGCTTCTTCACTAACATCATGAACATCATTGACATTGTGGCCATCATTCCCTACTTCATCACCCTGGGGACGGAGCTGGCTGAGAAGCCAGAGGATGCCCAGCAGGGCCAGCAGGCCATGTCACTGGCCATCCTCCGTGTCATCCGGTTGGTAAGAGTCTTTAGGATTTTCAAGTTGTCTAGACACTCCAAAGGTCTCCAGATTCTAGGTCAGACCCTCAAAGCCAGCATGAGAGAATTGGGCCTCCTAATATTCTTTCTCTTCATTGGGGTCATCCTTTTCTCTAGTGCTGTCTATTTCGCAGAGGCCGATGAGCGAGAGTCCCAGTTCCCCAGCATCCCGGATGCCTTCTGGTGGGCAGTCGTCTCCATGACAACTGTAGGCTATGGAGACATGGTTCCAACTACCATTGGGGGAAAGATCGTGGGTTCCCTGTGTGCAATTGCAGGTGTGTTAACCATTGCCTTACCGGTCCCCGTCATAGTGTCCAACTTCAACTACTTCTACCACCGGGAGACGGAGGGGGAGGAGCAGGCCCAGTACCTGCAAGTGACGAGCTGCCCAAAGATCCCATCCTCCCCTGACCTGAAGAAAAGTAGAAGTGCCTCTACCATTAGTAAGTCTGATTACATGGAGATCCAGGAGGGGGTAAACAACAGTAACGAGGACTTTAGAGAGGAAAACTTGAAAACGGCCAACTGCACTTTGGCTAATACAAACTATGTGAATATTACCAAAATGTTAACTGATGTCTGATTGAAACCTATTAACGTACTCTCAGCTCCATGGAACTAATGCAGATACTGCATAATAGCCTGCATTGTAGTAACATGTTCTACAGTGTGTATCTGGTTCTGCATGGAAAGCAATAGTCGTGCAAGTGACTTTTGATCTTTTGATTTTTGATTTAGAACACAGAATATCTATCCATGGCTTTCATGCAAATCTTCATCACCGGCTTAGGGGTTTCCAAACAGGGGAGTCACCAGTGGAGCCAGAATCTCAGAAGGACACATGGGCGGGGGGGGTCCACCTCACATTGAATACATAACCCACCACATCTGTGCCACCTTCCTTTCCTAATTAAATGCACACAGCACCCCAAGAGACACACCCGACCCTTCCCGAGCATCCTCCGCCACCACTCCACTCCCCACTGGGCCCCCAACCGCCTCGTCCCGTATGAGCCCACCTCCCCCTTCCCAGAGGAAAACCATGATGGCTTAGCTTGAAAGCACTGGTAGTGATTCAAAAGGTCATTCCCATTTTTGCATTGAAAAGAACACACAGTCCTGTGTATTGGAATTACTTTCTGTGTCACGGGCTGGGGTTTGTGAACTGCAGTTGCCAAGTAGATGCTCTGGAGGCTGGTGTTTCATAACGGAAAATGCTGCATTTGGTTTTTCTCTGCGGTGTGGCTGTGAGGGAACCCCAGGGGGAGGGACCGCCTATATGACCGAATGTGAGCTGTCAAGTTGCACGTTTGCTCTTAGGCCTATGGGGAGAAGCTAACCAACCAAGGGACCTCTCCGCTTCAGATCTCACCATCCTTGCAGGCTTCAGGGTCACAAAACACGTCTGACTTCTTCGTTATACTGGAGTTTGCAGACGTCTGCTTTCCTCGTGCTGTGCCAGCTGCTCTGGCCCCGCAGTGCAATTACCAGTGACGCGATAGAGCTGCATGGGTGTTTGCTGCATGAATCTCAATATTTAAAACACAGGAGATAACCTATTTTCTTAGTAGCCTAACACAGTATTCATGTTTGGCGTCTTCGTAGCCCCGGAGTGGCATTGACCTAGGGGTTGGTGTCCCCCCCCACCACGCCCCCCATCGGAGGACAAAAGCCCTCAGTCGGAAAAATAAAAAGAGACTACTTGGAAGGAGGAACCAAAGCCTCTGGCTCTCCAGCCCACCCCGTCCCTTATTCTATCTTCCACGTGGGGGCACAGACCTCCACAAAGCCTGGAAAGTGAGCAGGAGAGCAGCGCCTGAACCCCTCACGTAACTGCACCTTAAGAATTAACCTAGTCACGGGCATGACTCTATAGTTGACCAGGGCCTCTGGTCCCGAGGACAGGCGGATTTGTGGATCCAATGTATAAAAATACCTATTGAGTATCTTTCACGAGTCCCTCTGCCTAGCTAGCTATAGAAGAAATTGCGTTTGAACCTTGTATAAGCTTATGCAATATTTCTGACACAGGGCAATTTATGCATGTGTTTGACTATGTGCACTAGCGTATGTATGTATATACTGAGTATTATATACATACATACACGTGTGTGTATATGTAGATATGCACACATGCACACACACACATACTTATATATATATATGTATATATTCATTCTCTGGAGTTCAGGTTCAGGAGCAAATCCACTGCTTGGTGGCTTGGTTGTCTGAGAGGCCTAATGGGTTAATTTATCTCATTGATAACCCCACTGGGACTGGGTTTGCCGCCGTTGCCTCAGACACTCCAGTCTTCATGGATTCTTAGATGTTAGAATTGTCCTTCTGCCCTCCATGTGCTGCAGCTTCAGTTTGCCATGGCTGAAGCTCGTCTTACCGAGTGCACAAGGGCCTGTGGCCCTCACAGCTCCAGCTGCCCTGGGCCAGACCCACCCCAGGCCTCCTCTCTACAGCCCATCATGTTAATCATCTCTCTTCCCGTCTTTGCCCGCTCTCTTTGGTTTTTCTTGTCATTTGGCTCTGCATCAGTCACTTTAATGACCCTTTTCCTAAAGAGCCAGAATGGATGCTTGAAACCAGGGATGCGAGGAGGAAGGCTTGCAGGGACCCAATGCCTCAGGTCTAGACTTGAAGGAAGCTTCCTCTGTGTGGAAACTTCTGAAGTCCTGGACGAAGGGATGGAGATGCTAGATGATCCACAGGCATCCTTTCAATTGCCAGTCTCAAACTCTCTCCCCATTGAACTGGCAATCAGAGCTGCTTTTAAACAAACCAAAGGGTGGGCAGAGAATCATTCACTGGCCTGGGACAGATTGAGAGTGAATGAGCCCTGCACCACCTACGGGTGGAGTTCAGGCTGGCCCTGGGATGGGTTGAGTTGGGGAGGCTTTCGCTTCACAGACTGGCTCCTTTGCCTTCCCACATAACAGCTTACATTTCCCAAACACAGTGAGTTGTGTGGTCCAGGCCACCAAGTGGTGGCTCTAGGCCTCGCCTCACCGTTGGCTATTTAGCACCTACAGTTACCTTGGGGGGTGGGGCACCAGCTCAGGGTGCTAGGCCCAGGGTGCTCATTAGTTCCTGGTCACCCACTTCCCCAGGGATCTGCAGGACACCCCATGCCCAGTGCGATGCCCCTGTGCTTCTCTTCCTCTCCTTCATGGGAGGTGGTGCTGAATTTCCAAGACGTGGGGTAGGAAGGGCACAGACCTTGGGAAACAGATGGTAAAACAGCCCATACCCAAGGCCTTGGTAAGTGGGGAGATCTATCCCTGTGTCCTTGACCTGGGGATTATAAAATACCCACAGGTGTAGGCACACATGTATGCACACCCACGGCAAAACAGATATACTGTTGCCACACACAAATATAAAACATGCTATGTGAAATGCACAGAGGCCAGCTAATGAAAAGGGCATACACAGATGACAGAGAACTACACTGGTATCCAGAATATGCACATTCGGTACAAACCTGGAACATACTCACCAATACAGAACATAACACAGAAGACCTACATACACCACACACAAAGACACAATGACAGCTCAGAGGCAAATGCATAAAAACCACATGAACACAATGGATATGAGTACACAGTACACCAAGGATACTTTATATTGTTTCTGCCCATAAAACACATACAAACTCAGTTTATACACCCAATGCATTTATTTACTCATGTGAGGCACACAAAATCCAGCACACACACCCAAGCACATACGCACACAATTCACATGGATTATGTACATGTGCACGTGTACTCAGATCCATCTCTCTGCCCCCAAAGCTATAAATTAGTAGTAGGCACAAACAAAAGATGAGATTTCATCACCTTTCCCAAGCCTGCAGCCACACCCTTCAGTAGCCTTCAAGAAGCCTCTTTCTCTACCCTCTTTCTTTCACCTCCAGATTTCAGAGAAGTAAACTCTGAGGTTTATTGTTAGGCAGATCTCCGATTAAGACTGGGAATCTCATAGGGCTTCTACTTATTTACCTTCCTCCCACCAGAAATGTGGGTGTGGGAAGACCTAGGACAACCAGCAGCCTATTTCACTCCTTGCCATGCCCTATCCTTCAGAGCGAGTCCACATAGACAATCCTCTGGCCCAGGCTCCCCTGTTCCCAACCCCTGGGATCTCTAGATTCAGCTCCATTCTCTTGAAAGCTAGGATGGCCCAAGAAAGTGCAGGGTTCTGAGCCCAAAACCAGAGTGAAGATGCCCCAGCATCCTGTCAGTCCACAGACCCTAATGCCCTTCCATCCTCAATGACTTTATCAGGGTGGATCTGAAAGTCAAGACCACGCATAGACTTGGCTCTGAAAACGAGCCACCCTTTCCTTGCTTGTGGCATTTCACTTGCTCTTGGGCCTAAGCCCAGTGGGGTCAACCCTTGAGTCCCCTCTATGGTTGCTTGATGCCAGGCATGCTCCTCTCCTTTGCAAGGCCTCTACCTGGACTCCCTGCCTCCCATCTAATTGCTAGGCCTTGTGGAAATGCACACTAACTCAGCTTACCTAAAACATGATTAAGGACACAGACCTCATGCCACAGGAGCAAGCGATCATTTTCCAGACAGCCTGATTTTTATCCTATATTCTAAGGCCAGATTTAAATGCTTTGTAAGGTTCCTCACTGTTTTGGGTGGCGCACAGAGCTGCTTCCTCCCACTGGTAGGACTGGCTGAGAGCTGAGTGCTTTTCTGGCCAAGGCATCACCGTGGATGGAAGTTGGGAACTGAAGTCAGGCATCAGCTCGGGCATCTTGGTTTCGCTCCTGTGGCCCTCCCAGGCGGGTCCCACGATGGCCAGAGCACCCCGTCTTCACGGAGGAATGGGCAGCAGCAGGGAATGGACGCGTGGGCTCGACTGTGCACGTTCAGTGCAAGATGCCGGGCCTTCCGTGAGCTTCCAAGTGAAGGTAGCAGTTTCCCCTTCGGCTTCAGCAGGTGTCTCCATGAGCTCAAACTTTCAAGTAAGTTGGAGTTTTCAGGAGGCTAAAGAGAAAGAAGTCCAGAAAAGGCGGAGAGATGACCAGGAAGAGAGGGTCCTCTTGCTGTGTAAACTTTGCAAGAGCTGAAACCTAACTGAGGACATAATTAGGGCCCTGTGCTTCCTGAAGCTTCTGTGGTGTCTGACACGCTGTCTTCCTTCCTCTCGGCTTCCCTCTGTCCCTGTCAGCTGGGCTTCTGAGGATGGACTAGTGTGTCCCAGGAGGTTAGCCTCTTGAAAGGAGTGTGCCTCCAGGCCCCATTGGCTTTGTGTGAGAGTTTTGTGGGCCTGTGTGCTCGTGTGGGGAGGGCTTCAGGACCGGCTTGTCCTATCTGCTGTCCCTGGATCTCTCCATCATCGCGGTGGACTTGGCCAACTTCCTTCCTCAGAGTCAGCCATAGAGTATCAGCACTGAGCCATGTTGGGGGAGGGCAGCCCCCTGAAGAGTCTCAGGCTGGGGGTTTAGTGCAGCCCGCAGTAATGGAGGAAAGATTTGGAGGCTGACTTTCCCCAAAGGAGACCTTAGGACAGTTTGCAAACTGCACGTGAGGGTGGCACCAGAGCCCCCGTGGCAGGCAGGAAGAGCACAGGACTTTGTTTACCCAGGAGTGGGGATGGTGAGCTCTGCTCTACCTCTGGCTCTCCTGGGGCCCATTATTATAACAGCCTCCATCTGGGTGATGGCTGCCTGGTCTGAGAGGCTGGTCCACACGGGCTGTAACACCTGGGGTGCTCCTTGGCACAGTGGAGATCCCCCACCCTCTGCAAAGTGTCCATTGCCAGGTTTGAACTCAAGACCTTAACCTCTAACATTGTTAGCCACCTGAGTCAGCTAGCAGGGTGCTGGATGCCGGGAGGTATCCCTGTGGCTCCCGTGACCGTCATCCTTGTCTTCAGAGTCAGCCCTGAAGTGTTGGTGTGTTTCCCCACCAAAGCAGCAAGCAGGTTTCGGTGGAGGCGGAGCCTCTGCAAGCTGGGCTGGGTCTCTTCCCTAAAATGATCTGGTTCCCTTTTCCTTTCTTTCTGCTTCCCTTCCCACCAAAGCTCAGCTCCATCTCTCATAGTTTGCGTTTGAACATTTTTAACAAGGAAAAGTGCAATACAATAAATCGTGACTGTTTTCTTTAGCAATAGCTATTTCAAAACCATGTTCTCAGGACCGAAAAGGGATAGTACCTGGATTATCAGATAATACCCTTGGCTTCTGGGCACTAGATCACTGTCTGTGGTTCCCTCTTCTTCCTGCAAGTCCACGCAATTCCTGCCCCCGGGGGCTCTGACCCTCCTTTGGAGTGTACACATAGGCTGAGGTGCAGCGCGGGCGGGCGGCAAGGAAGGGCCGCGAGAAGGCCTTCTTGGTCGCGCTCTTTCCCACAGGCACATCTCTCTGTCCCTGCGGGCCCCTCGGTCCCCCTGTCCCTCCCAGCCGCCCCTCTCTGCCAGCTCTCACAGGGCATTCTCACCACCCATGAGGCGCTGCAGCCTTCAGTGCGGGCGACCTCACGCCAGCCCATCTGCCTGTCAGTCAGTCTGGCAGGGTATAATGGGACCCCGCGGGAAAGCACTTACCAACAGATAAGAATAAAGCATCCTGAGCCATTACAGAAGATCATTTCCATGCACTAAAAGCCATTACTTAATCCATTTGTCCCCCCGCCCCCCTCCCTGGGGAGACAGATGTTGGGGGAATGTGGCCTGGAGCATCCTACCTGGGATAGGTAGCCTGGGCACATCTGGGGAGTTGCCCTCTGGCTGTCCTTCAAAAATAAGCTGACTCGCTTAACCAGAGGGACTCCTTGAGAGCTGTGGAGGGAAGCAAGTTATTGAGGGTAGACGTCTACAGGGATAGAAAGTGGGTGGTTAGGGCATGACGTTGGGGAAGCAAAGGCCCCACCACCCACTACTGTGCGCAGTTGCACATGTATTTGCACACATAACTGGGAGCTTCAGGAGAAACCCCCTCTCCTGAAGAAAGAATCTGTGAGGTTAAATATTCAGACTGGACAATCAGGAAGGCTGGCAACCCCAGGGTCCTATTGCACCCTTCTCAGTCTACCTTGCTCTATACACGTGTGTACAGCGAAACCTCAGTTAACTGATGGGAAAATCCTCAGGGAAGGGAGTGTCCCGACTGCTTTACAACCATGGTTGTTTGAGTGGGAATGGGACGCCACGTGTGGGTTCAACCTTTGCTGTTGAGAAAAAACAAAAACAAAAACAAACCCATTTCCTAAGTAGGTCAGTATAAACTTTCCTGCCTTAGCAAGTAGAGAGTTTGGAGACGACAGAAGACCTTGCATTGCTCAGGGTCAACACTGTAAACCTCAGTGCTCATCGTGCGGAAGTGCAGACGGAAGAGACCAAAGAGACGGGCTGAACGTATGCTGGCTGCAAGGCATTCCCAGAAGTTGGCCATCTGGGTGCGTCCTGGCTCATCAGATAATGCCCTTGCTGTCATTTGCCTCTTCCTACAGAAAGTAGAGTAAGAGAACGTAATGCCTGCGGTAACTGAGGTTTTGGTTACTTGGTCCTGAGTTATCAGAGGTTTTCCATATATACATATATCTGTGTATATATATGTATAGTATATGTATATATGTATACCGTTGTTTCAAAAATTATACAGTGACTGATCCCCTTAGCTTCACTGATGTGGAATAAATTTGGCAATCCGAGGAATAAACGGCGTTTATTTGAATTTTTAAACGACCTTCCTTTGCATTCTTACCACCTCTCCGGTTCAGCTCTTTTGCTTCCACGTAGGAACCTCTCTAGAAGGCAGTTCTTTCCTAACAAACAAAAACAACAAAATTGGGCTCCAGGATCACCTCTTTCCCATCCCTCCCAGGTGGCTGCCTGACTTGGGGATAAAAGGGAAGTCTGATCTAAGGGCCAGGTGCTTTTTCCTTTGTTCCATCTGCCCTGGTTGGCTGTAACCTCATCACTGAAGCCAAAAAAGTTATTCCAAACTTTTGGATCTGGCGGGGTGGAAAGCTCGAAGACACGGCGGCCCAGGACTGATCTGTTAGGCTTTCTTTGTCATGGGTGGTGTCCTAGGCTTGAATTTCAAGAGATGTAGGAGTGAAGCTTTTGATGAAGAACTAAAGAACATCTCTGTCCCACGGAAGGCAAGATGTTTGATAACCAGTGGCACTAACAAAGCCACCCCGTTGTTGTCCTGACTGAACGTAGTTTGTGGGTACGGGCTGCGGAGCAGCTGTGAGTCACTGGCCTCTCTGGAGAAACAGCTAGCTCTGGGCTGGCCACACTCTGCGCCTCCACCGTCCCCAGCATCGTGTTAGAGCCGTGGGAGAGGGCTCCAGCCTAGCATCCCGCACTCGGCTGTGTGCAGCCTGCCTGGATGGGGGCAGGGGGCAGTCCTCACTGCTGTCTGGGGCAGGCGGGGCACTGCAGGGCTGCCTGCTGCCAACCCCCGTTCGTGGCAGCCTCCAGTCTAGCCGAGCTGGCCAAGATCAGGCAGTGGAAGCCCATCCCAGGCGTAGCGTGACCGGCGGGCAAACCGGGCCGTGGCGGCAGCATGCCCGGATGGCCTCCTCTTAACGCTGCGTGAACCTTGGCGTGGAAACAGATAGAACTCTTTCTGCTCCTCTGCACTCCTAAAATAGTCAGAAATGTTCCAGATGAGTTTACAGCTGAGAACTCCCTGCATCATTCCAGGGATGGATGCACAGGGCAGGTGTGATTACATAATAATGTGGACAGCTGCTGCATCATCGAGGTAATTGAGGGCAGCGTAGACACGGCTGTGCGCTAGGACTGCGGTAGCTACCCAGAGGACTCAGTCCTGTGTCTCTCCCCAGCCCTTGTGAGAGGCAGGCGTGAAGCCCTGCTTCTCCCTAAAAAGGACTCCCGAGACACTGGCTGCCTTGTTTGTACAAGGGCCGCTAGAGAAAGCGAGAGGCAGGGCTGGGAGGAAGGGAATCTTCGGGGCTCGGGTGGCTACCAAGCACTTTCCACGCCTGCTGCTGACGCAACTGCCTTGCTCTGCTCCTGAAGTGCAGGGCAAGGCCCGTGCCCCGCCAGGTGCGGCTGGAAAGGGGCAAAGGGCTGCGGGCAGGACATGGGGGAGAGAGCAGGCGCAGCCCGGCTACCGCTGGCGCGCGGCATGTCAGCCCCGGAGGCCCTGAACATGCTCTGTGCTTGCCCCAGTTCCGCCTTCACGTGGGATCCGCGACCCAGTTTCCTTTTGTTGTCGTGCTCGGATGATTCCTTCATTTGAAGGGCCCCAGGAAGCGGGAGAGTCCCATGATCGAGCCCCAGCCTGCTGAGCGAACGGTGCCCCGGCCAAACTGGCCTCAGCCTGGGTTTCTGCACCCCTGCACCCCTCTCTCCACTAAGGGTAATCTCGGAACGGTGGGAATTAATGTGCCAGAATCAAGGCGGATTCTCCACTTTCAGCAGGCTCGCAGCTGCAACGCTCCGGAGTGCCCAATGCTATTTCCTCCTCTAGACCTGTGTGCTTATGTGCTGATACAGGCTGTCTCGGGAGAGTTTATATATTGCGCGCGCGCGCACACACACATACACACACACACACACACACACACGCACACGCACACACACACACATATAACATGTGGAAATGGCCGCTCACTTAGGCTCATGCAGCACAGACTCTAATTAGGGTTTGCACTGGCTTCCTCGGGCCCGTGCATGACTCCGCAGCTGCCCTCCGGTGTCCTGTCTCTAACGATTGCTGAAAACTCAGAAAAACGGAGGCACATAAATAATCCTCCCTGGGATCAATAGGAGAAGGAACTCCAAGGCTGACGGTAAAGCTTCGTAAGGATGATGCCGAAAGGGAACCGGGGTCTCCATGGTGATAAGAGGCTGGGGGCCAATGGGAGCTGAAGGCGGAGCAGGGCTGGCGGGGAAGACTCATGGGAGTCGGGAGGCGTTTAACTATTTGTTCGCTTCGTGAAAATGGAGACACCAGCTGTAAGTGCATTGCACAGGGTGTGTAGGTATTATCATTCCTGCTGACATTTTCTGGAAGTTTTTGTCCCCACCAAAACTGCCCACCCAGGACTTCTGCAGCTGAGAGTTCCTGTGTCAGTAGGGTCTGATATTTGTACATAGGTTATACATACGTGTGTACATACATGCCTCAACGAACATCGCCTGCCTACCTGTTCATGGGTGTACATAGACCTCATAGAGCTCCACAATCTTTTGTAAATATCAACACAAGTAAATAGGTATATAAATATATATATTACTGAGGATTTATTTTAACATCATTCTGTGTGAAATGAAAAAATAAAATAAAATTTTTGACACACATTGGTTGTCTCCACCTTCTTGCTTGCTTGACCGAATTACTGTCCCTACAACATCCCTGTGAGCTCGCCTCACCCTCACCCCAGTTTCTGCGGCCACGAGGGCCCCACCAGAGACCAAGGCAGGCTGGAGAGGGCTCCCCTGGTTGCATCTGAGGCCACCTGGGCCTCGTGCCCACCCACCCTTGCCCAGAGGCCCAGTGCACATGAAGCAGAGAATGTGGATGGGACAATAGGAGGGTGAGTCTGAGCTCTTGTCCACATTATGTCAGTGCTTCTTGCATCTTCTGTGGAGCTGGGGGGATGTGTGGGGAAGGGGGATCCAGTTTGAAGACCAAAGGCAGTCAGACCCCTGGGACTCCTTGAACTCCAGCTGTACCTACCTCTGCCCGTTGCTGTTGGCGCCCAGGGGTCTAGATCAACCACACTCTTAACACTCAAGTAAGGAGGACCTTCTGCCTTTGCCTCCCCAGGAGGGGGGCTGCCTGGGTCTCCAGCCATGCAGTGATGCAGTGGCACCTCCTTGGAAAAGAGTCTGATACACACATGCACACACGCACGCACGCACCCAAGCTGCTGAGGCACATCTGTCTGATTTCTGCCAAGGGCTAATCTAGTCCATAGCCGGACTTCCCAGCATTCAGATGGCTCAAAAGTAGCCATGGGGTGAGGCACCACAACAGAGAAGTCCTTGCCCTCAGCCACCAGCAAGCACGTTCCACCCTGCTCCTGGTCTCTTGTGAATAATGTCCCCGTTCAGGGTCCGCCACGCTCCGCCTCTAGGAAACTGACCAACTGAAGCAACTGGACCCCCACCCTGGTCTCACCTGCAGAGGGTGCTGTTTCTGGGCAGCAGGTCTTACGGTGACGAGGGAGGCTGTGATAAAGAGATGAGAGCCGTTTGGGACAGTGACTGTCGCAGTGGGCACTTCTCCTGGCATGGAGCAGGAAGTGGGAAGTATCCAGAAGAGCCTAGAACCCTCAGAACAGCCCCAAGCAGACTAATGGTAACTAATAGGGCTCCTTGCCCCCAAAGAAATGGGAAACTGAATCTGCGCGCCCCAGGTCTGGTCTCTCCTGCCAGTTTCTCCGGGGAGATGATGGAACTCCTGCCTTTAAAGAGCGGGGGGATGGGAGCTGGAGAGAGTTTTGTCTGCCCCTGACTGTTTAGATTTCATTAGGTCGATATGTCAAAGGGAAGAGTGAAAGGGAATGGGGACGTGTGGAAGCTACAGCACCAAGTTCCCCTTCTTTTCTCCATCTATGGCAGGGGTGGCTCAGCCAGTTCAAGTGTAGGCCAGCCATGCCACTTGGGCACACTGGACCTTTCCCTGGCTGTCCTGGGCCGCCTGCCCTGTGCATTGTGCACCAGGAAGGCTGAGACCCTGGGCTCTGCCCAGCAGGTGCCTCCCAATGAAGAGAGGTACTTAATGGGCTACAGTGGGTACAAGCCCCCCTCGTCCAGGGGTCAGTGTGCTGGGCAAAAGGAGTGGAGCTGTAGTGGAACAAGTCAGAAATACAGCTAACCTTACGGAAAGAGAAAGGGTCTGGAGCCCAGGGCTTGGGTGTGAATCTAGCTCCATGACTCCAGGGAAACGATTTCACTCTCTTTAAGCCTCAGGTTCTTCATCTCTATAAAAGGACCCATGATGTCTACTTGGTCTTGGATTAAATGAGCACCTGGAACATAGTGGGAATTCAAAAAAAATAGCAAATGCATCTTCTCTCTTAGGTTCCCATGCCTGAGAGACCCAAGTAGGCCAGGATTCTTGGGAATCTGAGGCGTAAAAGAAGGATTTTCAACTTCTTCTGGTCCAGGGGCTCCCAGTCTGGGCTAAGAGACACAAGAATTGACTTCAAAGGGTCTAGAAAACTCCCCAAATTATATGACATGTTGTGGTATGGTAATTTTACCACAGATAGTGTCCACAGCTGCCCAGGGCCCCAAAAGTCAAAACCATGGATCAAACTTACATCCCATACCTTTTCCCCAATGCCTAGGAAGGAAAAGCAGTTGTCCAAAAGTTATCATTTGTTCAAAAAAAATTCATGTATTCAACAAATACTTTTGCACTTGGTGCTTAGGATGCTCTCCCCTTGTGGGTCTTCCAGGGGAAGACAAAATTTTACCCTCCGTGAATTACTACTGGTCAGCACAGAGCTAGACCAGACCTCACTCCCAGGACATTTCTTGGTAGCTGTGCTTGGGCCTCAGACTTGAAGTTTCCCTAGCTGAAAAAGACCTCGTATTCTGATATGAAAGTAGTGCTATTTAAATGACATGCAAATGAGGCAAGCCTGCATCTCTTTGACTGGAGGAAGTCTAGACACTTCTGAATCTGTCAGCTCTGATTCTCTCTCCCATCTGTTCCCATAGGTCACCCCTCACACCTGGCCCTCACATAGGTCAGTAAGCAACACATCCACAAGTTGGCTTATCAAAAATATCAAGGCCTTTTGCTCTGTACCTATTCCAACCTGAACACTAGCCAGGGCTCCATGCTTAATGATTTGCAGTGAAGTTGGACGGAAAATCTCCCACATACATGGCTTACTATACCCAGGAAAACCAGCCTCTTCCCATGTCTGTTCTGATGAAGATTTATACTCTTTTCACTGATCATTTGGGGAGCTACCAACAACCATGTGAGAAGTAAAACCATAGCCGTGTTTCAGTGGCTTGTGGTGCCTTCTCTCTCCCAGCCTAAAGCAGTCATCTGTAAGTGTCTCCTTAATCTCTGAATCCCCAGCATCTGAGACAGTGCCAGGCACAATAAATAATCATTGAATCAATGACTATTTACATCACATCATCACAATGGAGGCCAAAATATCCATGTCATTGGGACAGCAGAAATATGGCCATGTTAGGACTCCCCTTACGTCTTTATTTTTTTCTGGCTCTACAAGAGACCTCTAATCTCACTTCTGGGGTCAGACTGCTGTTTACATACAGGTGGTCTGAATCACTTGAGGCAACTAGTCCATGGTCAGGGTGTCATGCTTCTCCTGATGCCTTGCCCACTGCACACACTTCCACAGGTGCCAGAGAAGTTGCCCTCCGAAGTCTGCCCAGCCCCACAGCAGCCCCAGGGCCAAACTCTTCCCATTTCCCAAGGGACTAGAATCTAAAGTGTTCCTACAGGCTTCCCAAATTCCAAGACTGAAGAGATCTTGGTGCCTTAGAAAATGCTGAGCCTTAACAAACACATGAAAAAATGCTCAATATCACTCTGTATCAGGGAAATACAAATCAAAATCATAATGAGATACCACCTCACACAGGTTAGAATGGCTAAAATTAACAAGTCAAGAAACAACAGATGTTGGCAAGGATGTGGAGAAAGGGAAACCCTCTTACACCCTTTGTGGGATTGCAAATGTGCAGCCACTCTGGGAAAGAGTATGGAAGTTCCTCAAAAAGTTAAAAATAGAGCTTCCCTACAACCCAGAAATTGCACTATTATGTATTTATCCAAAGCACGGAAACATAATGATTCGAAGGGGCACAGGCACCCCAAATGTTTATAGCAGCAATGTCCACAATAGCCAAACTATGGAAAGAGCCAGATGTCCATCAACACATGAATGGATAAAGATGTGGTCTATACACATTTAATGGAATATTACTGGGACTACCAAAAAAAAATGAAATCTTGCCATTTGCAGGGCACCTGGGTGGCTCAGTGGTTGAGCATCTGCTTTGCTTAGGTCATGATCCCCGGGGCCCAGGACCGGGTCCCACATCATGTTCCCCACGGCGAGCCTGCTTCTCCCTCTGCCTGTGTCTTTGCCTCTCTCTCTGTGCCTCTCATGAATAAATAAATAAATAAATCTTTAAAAAATCTTGCTATTTGCAACAACATGGATGGAACTAGAGGCTGTTATGCTAAGTGAAACAAGTCAGAGAAAGACAAATATCATATGATCTCACTCATGTAGAATTTAAGAAACAAAACAGGATCATAGAGGAAGAAAGGAAAAAATAAAGCAAGATGAAATCAGAGAGGGATACAAACCGTAAAAGACTTTTAATCACAGGAAATAAACTGAGGGTTGCTGAAGGGGAAGGGGTGGAGTGGGATGGGATAACTAGGTGATGGGCATTAAAGAGGGCACTTGATGGAATGAGTACTGGGTGCGATATGCAACAGATAAATCACTAAATTCTACATCCGAAATTAATATACACTATATGTTAATTAAATTGAATTTAAATTTTTAAAATTAGGGGGAGGGCACCAGGGTGGCTCAGCAGTTGAGCATCTGCCTTCAGCTTAGGGCGTGATCCCAGGGTCCTGGGATGGAGTCCCACTTCGGCCTCCCTGCATGGAGCCTGCTTCTCCCTCTGCCTGTGTCTCTGTGCCTCTCTCTCTCTCTGTGTGTGTGTGTGTGTGTGTGTGTGTGTGTGTGTCTCATGAAGAAATAAAATCTTTTTTAAATTTTTTTGTTTAATTTTTTAAAAAGAAAATGCTGGGCTTTGGAGTCAAGGTTGGGTTACACACACACACACACAGACGCACACACAGGTAGAGTTAGGCAAGTCCTCACAAAGCCTAAGACCTGCGTTGATCATTCTCAGCTTAACCTAAGGCCTTGACGCTGAACACTATCAAATCCAGAAACGAAGGGTTCCTTATGCAAAGTGGATATTCAGTAAACATGCTGACTGAATAAACAATTCAAATCTGACCAAAATATAAGGCACCCATGCCCAGGCTTTGTGCAGGAGAATCAACCTGTCTTAACGAGTTTAATCTTTACAGTAACTGTGAGGTCTTTGTCACTATCTCAATTTTCAGATGAGGAAATTTAGGCTCAGAGAGGCAAAGTAATTGCCCAAACTCAAAAAGCCAATAGGACTCAGGCCCCAGAGAGCTGGAAGCCATTGATGTCTAGTGCCCTTGCTATGACACCACAGCCCCCCTGGTGGGGTCAACTCCAGCTGGGACTTACAAAGAGATTGCAGCAAAAACCAGCAAGGACTCCGCTGTCTCCTGAGCCCTCTCATCTCAAGGAGCCTCCAGGAGAAAACAGGAATGAAGCGCCTTGGGGAAGAATCCGGAAGTGTAGGGATTATGAGGTGCAATGGAATCAGATCACCCTCCTCAGGTGTTTTTGTCAACGGGATTCACGAGGCAGCGAGGTGTGAATGAGCAATCGCTATATTAAAAGTTCCTGAAAAAGCTTTCTTCCCTTGAGCCTCAGCTCCTGGTCTAGAGAAAGGAGGAAGTCTAGGGGGTTCTGCACCCGCCCCCAGCCTCCTTCCTCAATTGCTATTTTCAGGGTCCTGGAAGTGGCTGAAGGGATTGCTGTTCTTCCTCCCTCCCTCCTCCCCTTCCCCCCCAAGCTGGAGCCCAGCTCCTCGTTTATGAAGCAGACATGAGGGTGGGGGACAACTGCTCTTCACAGGACAGCCATGAGGACGCAGTGGGTATTGGAAGGCGCCTGGCACAATGCCTGGTACCCAGTAAGCGCTCACTAAGTAGTGCCTTCCACCCTGGAGGACAAGTGCCCCAGGAAGCAAGGAGCCTCGGCTCTGGACTAGCAGGTGTGCCTCAGAATCCCAGAGCTGGCTTCTGTCTGGGACACTGGGCTCGCTGAGTGCCAACTTCCTCCTGACAGTGCCCACCGTGTGGAACTATTGTTCTCAGGGAACCTGACAGGTAAACCAGTATTTAACAGAACCTGCCCAGTGCTGGGTCCTCCTCACTGCTTGCCAACTCAGTATTTGCAGAGCAACTGTATGTGCCTGGTAGGCTCTGGGAATGCAAGGCAAATAAGATGCCCTCCTTGTGCCAAAAATACCTCTTGGTAAGACCGCTCCCCCCCTCAGGTGGGAAAGGTGGAGGGAAAAAATAAATTGGGGAAGTGGAGGACATGAGCCTTGAACCTATAATAGCATATGAAGAGGTTCTTGATAAATGACTCTAGAAGGAAAGAACGATTCCATGAATGGGTAATAGAAGCAAATGTTTATCTGGCACCTACTCTGTGCCAGGACCTGTTCTAAGCACTTTCATATAGTAACTAATTTAACCCTTATGACTATCCTATGTGGTAGACTCTAATCATCCCTATTTTATGGACAAGGGAATTGAGGCATAGGGAAGCTTTTGCAACTTGCAACGGCAGGATTGGAGCCCCAGCTATGTGGTTCCAAAGCTCATGCTGCTAAGTCTCCCTCTTATTCATGACCCAGACCTCACAGCAATTTCTCATCTCTTGAGCCTCATGATACGTGTATGGGGTGGCCAGCCTGGCAGACATTATCATTTACAGAGGAGGAAACCAAGGCATTGAAATGATCCTAACTTGCTAAGGACACCCAGCTGGATGCAAAAACCAGAACTCACATCTGTTGTCACCAAGAGTGAGGTGAGAGGTGGGGAGGTCGAAGACAATAAAATCCCAGATTGTCAGATCTAAAAAAGGTCTCGGGGTCAACTATACTGACTGCTTCATTTTATAGGTGAGATGATTGAGGCCCAGAGAAGGACAGCATTTTGCTTAAGGCTACACAGCAAATCAGTAATTGGAATCCTAGTCTGTCAACCATCAATCAAGCCACACGCACCACATTTTTCTTCAAAAGAAGTCAAGAGCGATAGGATTTGACAAGGGAGATGTACACAGTCAGGCAGCACGAATGAAACCCCTATCCTGTTCCAACACCTCCCTTGATTTTATAAGGAATGCAAAGACTTGAACTCCCTTCCTTTCTAGTCTGGGAATATATACCAGTAAACCAGTGAGAGCTCCTGCTCCTATGGGGGTTGAGGAGATGAGGAGTACCGGTAGGGGGCTTTTGTGAGCTGGATAAGGCCTATCTAAGCAGCGGGGGGGGGGGGGGGGGGGGGGGGGGGGGGGGGGGATGTGCAGATTGATGCGGGAAGAGGATTCCAGGCTTAGGTCGCCACCACAGGGCCAGATGCTCCGGGCAAGAGAGTGTGCTCTGGAGGCCAGGGGAAGACGGCAGGAAGTGAAGCCACAGGCTTGGGAAGGGGGGTTATGTGGGCCTTACAGATCCTGTAGAACCCTGTAGCTCCGGAAAGGACTCTGGGTTCTCTTCCGGGTAAGGTGGGAAGCCACAGGAGAGAAGGAAAATGATTGGACATGTTTTCCTGTGATCACACCAGCTGCCATCTGTAGAAAAGTCCAGAGCGGGCAGGGAAGGAGACAGGAGGACCAGCAGGAAGGTGCCCGCCACAAAGCAGGTGAGAGAGCCTGGCAGCGTGGAGGCCTGTGGCAGTGGAGAGGCTAGGGAGAAGCAGGTGGATTCTGGAGCTACCCTGGGTAGCCAACCTTTACGTCCTATGTACGAAGATGGAGCCAACAGGATTCGCTGGTGGATGGGAAAAAACAAAGGCGTCCAGGATGACTCCAAGCTTTTGGCCTGAGCATCTGGCATAACAGAGCTGCCCTTTCTTGTGATGGAGAAATCCGTCCGAGCTGTTCATCTAAGGGCCTGCCCCTTCTAGCCCCACACCCTCCCTACCGTCCTAGCTCTGGACCACCAACCAGGCATTGTTGAAGGGGCCTTCCTTAGCCATGGATGGAATCATGGTGGCCCTCTCCTAAGATGCCCCATTGGCCCATCTCCACCCAACCATAAACCTTCCGCCTTCTCAGAGGCAAACCCTGGCCTGTCCTGAGAGCCAAGGGCCAGAGCCCAAGTAGGGTCAGAGCCCAGACGGTCAGCCAGGCCTGGCCCTGATTTAATTATGAGATCAATCTGACCAGCTGCCCTGCCAGCAGGAGTGCCCCTGAGCCTCAGCTTGGCAGCCCCTGGGGCGCAGCTTCTGGGCTTGTCAGAGGGAGTTAGCCTCACTTGCCACTCCCTGGGTCCCATCCAGCAGGCCTGGCTGGCTCTGCCACTGGCCACCCAGAGTCTGCGAAGAGTGAGGGCCAGGCCAGCCCTAGGCCATGGGATTTGGGGTGCCAAGCCTGCTGGGGCTTGCACGGCTAGGGCTCCTGGGAAAGGAGGAGAATCACAAATAGTGGACCTGTCTCCTGGGGCCCAGACTGAGGTGCAGGATGGGGTGGGCGAGTGCTGAGTGCTAGTCCAGAATCTCAAGCAATGCCCTTACCAAGACTAGGAAAGCACTGTGGGGATGCCAGAGGAGGCTGCACCCCTGAGTGCATAGGCTTCCTTACAGGATGCCTGGAAGTAAGACAACGCAATAGATTTCAAACACTGCTTGCTTGGGGGCCTGGGTAAGTTCATACCTGTGGGTATGGAGAAGCTTGGCTCTTCCTCCTAAGATCAGAAAGGCTCCAGTTGGTATAACGAGGTGCCGACTTTGTTCCTCCCTGAGCTTCTCCTTTCTATTCTCCAAATGGGCTTCTTGAGACACTGGCCTCTTTCTGCATCTCTAAAATGGGGCCACACAGTGTCCACAGGATCCCCCAGGGGTGGATATACACTAAGCTTTTCCAGCCAGAGCTTTCCCACCAGGCCCACAGATGTCTCCCTCCAGGGCTCCCCACAAATAACACATCTTTTGCTTCTCCCCAGACATAAAACTGCTCTTGGGGCTCGGGTGAGCCATCTCAGCCATGAAGAAATAGAAAATCAGGGTCAGCACGGACCTCGGAGATCACGTCACTCATTAACAGGTGGGAAGACTAAGGCCCAGCCCCAAGAAAGAACGCGTTCAAGAGTACAAAGTAGTGGTTGCTACAAGCAAGAGCCAAGGGCGCCTGACTCGCAGTCCAGTGCTAGCTCCGTGACCCACCACACATGCAGAGAGCACCTTCCTCCCTCCACCCTCCTGTGCGTCTCCCCAGATCCACGACCCTCATGGAGCCCAGGAGCTTCCCGGAGTGACCCCCTCTCTTCCAGCAATTCCCTCCAGCAACACTCCTTCCTTCGCCAGGATCTCTGCTCAGTTGATGGAGCCAGCAGGGCAGCAGCAAGCACATATTACCCAGCACGCCCAGACAACAGGTGCAACGCTCACTGCTCCAGGATGCCCTCATGGTGTAGCCATGATGTGCCCTGTACCCTTCAGCTCCTCCTACTCCTCTTTCAAACGCAGCAGCCCATTTGAACTAGAGGTTCACCACCTATAATACCTCTAAGGTAAGTATCACTATCCTATTTTAACAGTTGGAGAAACTAAGGCTTGAAAAGTTTCACGTAGCTAAAAAAGTGCCGCATGGAGCCTCAGACCCAGATATGTCTGATGCCGTGAGCTGTGTTTTCCCCATGACGCACCACACTTCCGTGGTGGGGGTTTCAGGTGTGAAAGCCGCTTATTTCCTCTCAACAATTTCACCTCAGTTCCTTCTGGAAAATGAAGGGCTTCGATGAGGTGATTTCCTATAGGGCCAGAGTGTTGGGATTTCTATGAGCAATAAACAGTAGCCTTGTGATGTCTTCAGAGTTTATGGGGAAGCTCCCAGGGCCCTCATTGGGCATGGGCCCTCCCAAGGCCCCTTCTTTTCTTTTCATTCTAGACCAATAGTCACTTTCCTTTTTTTTTCTAAAGATTTTATTTCTTTATTCATGAGAGACACACAGAGAGAGAGGCAGAGACACTTGCAGAGGGATCAGCAGGCTCCATGCAGGGAGTGGATGTGGGACCCGATCCCAAGACCCCAGGATCATGACCTGGGCCAAAGGCAGTTGCTCAACTACTGAGACACCCAGGGGCCCCAATAGTCATTTTCGTACCAAATGTTGCGTTCTTATAAAATGTCTGTCTTTAAGACTCCCCTCCTCTGTCCTCCTCACCTCCTGCACCCACCCCCCAGCCCCACCCAAATGGAATATGCTTCAGGCCCTACAAAACAAGATCTGCCTTTGGGAGTCAGAGAGAACTAGATTCAAATTCATTTACAAGCTGTGTGATTCTGGACATGTTGCTTAACCTCGCTGAACTGGAGCTATCTTCTCTGTGAAGCATGTGAGGGTTCACTGGCTCACAGCAGGTGCCTCGAGATTGCTAGATCGCCTCTGTTCCTTCTGGTTATTTAGAGACAGGTATGGTGGACCTAAGTTCCCTTTACCTCAGGGTGAACAACTTAGGACACTGACTTCAACCAGTCATTTGCACATCTGTGGAAAGCTCACTCTCACTCTCCTGAGACTCAGTCCCTGCCCTCACTTCAAGAGTAGCTCCAATTTAGCCCATGGCCAAGGTGCCCTCTCTCTGAGGGGTGGGGGTGAGTATGACCCTAAGCTCAAGCACAGCAGCCCTCCACTTCTCTCGGCTGCACAGCACTCGGAGTACAGTGGTCCCCCCTCATCCACGGGGTATGCATTCCAAGACCCCTGGTGGGGGCCTGAAACTCTGAAGAGTACCGAACCCTACATACACTGTTTTTTCCTATACATATGCACCTGTGATAAAGTTTAATTCATAAATTAAGCCCAGTAAGAGATTAACAACCAGACCAGTAATAAAATAGAACAACTATAACAACATACTGTAGCAAAAGGTATGTGAGTGTGATCTCTCTCTTTCTCAAAATACCCTATGGTGCTGTTCTCACTTGTGTTCTTGTGATGCTATGGGATGGCAAAATGCTGACATGAGATGGAATGAGGTGAGTGACACAGGCATGGTGACATAGCCTTAGGCTACTATTGACCTTCATTGGATATGTCAGGAGGATCACCTGCTTCCAGACCACGGTTGACCAAGAGAGCTGGGCACCTGGGTGGCTCAGTCAGTCAAGCGGTTGCCTTTGGCTCAGGTCATGGTCCCAGGGTCTGCTCGGGCAGGAGCCTGCTTCTCCTTCTCCCTCTGCCTGCCACCCCTCCTGCTTGTGTGCTCTCTCTTTCTCTCTCCCTCTCTGTCACATAAATAAATAAAATCTTAAAAAAATAAGTAAGTAAAACCACAGAGAGCAAAACCATGGATAAGAGAGGGGCCACTATACTGTCACATTCTACATCTCATCTGCGCCTCACAATGAGCCCAAAGTGGATATTCTTGTATCCCTTTGGCAGATGTGAGAAAACCAGGGCCCAGAGACAGGGAGACTTGTCAAAGTCATGCAGCTGGTTGGACAAAAGAGCTGGATTGAAGCAGAGCTGCTCAAAGCACCTGAATATCCTGGCCACAGCCATCCTGGGAGGCAGGAAAGGGGCTCATAGAGACCTTGTATGTTCTCTGACCTGCCAGGGTCACCAAGCAGCAGGTATTAGAGCCAGGCCTGAAATCAGGCCCCAAATTCCTGGCCTGGTACCCAGGTCTGCCCCACCAGGCTTGATGGTCTCTGGAGTTCGCCATAACGGCTTTCGATCTCACAGCCTCACTGCCAAGAGTGAGCAGACCCCAGGCCTGGATCAGAAAGTACAGTGACAGCAGCAGTAACAGTGGGCGTCTCTTCCAGCAGGGCACTGCGCTGGGTGCTTTACACACCCTGCTATGACTCCCACAGCCCCTCTGTCATCACTTCCTTTTCACAGATGAGCGACAAGAGATCAGAAAGAATGACTTGCCCAAGGTGACACGGCTGACAGGTGCTGAAACTGGAACCCAGAGCTGCTGGCTCTACCTTCACCAGGCATCGTTCTGTTCTCAGCTCTGATGGCACCTTCTCAGGCAGGCCTTAAAAATATATATATATTTTTTTATTTATCTATTCATGAGACACAGGCAGAGGGAGAAGCAGGCTCCCTGTAGGGAGCCCAAGGTGAGACTCCATCCCACCTGGGGGTCACACCCTGGGCCCAAGGCAGGCGCTCAACCCTGAGCCACCCTTCCCGCAGGCAGGACCCTCTCAAGCAGCCCCCATCCAGGCGGGGCTTCTGGACTCAGTGTGTGGACTGGTCTAGTATCTTCGGAGCATCTGTCACAATCTGCAATTCAGTTCACTTCTCTATCCCGCTGTTGCTTTGCTGAGGCCCCTGCGGGAAGGTGAGCTCCGACGCCAGGTCTGTGGGCACCGCGGGATGCCCAGACAGGGCTCAGCCCCCCGGAGGCCTGTCACGATCCGATCGAGTGAATGAATGAATGAATGAATGAATGAAAGGATGAACGCAGACTGCGCGCCCCGGCCAGCTGACGGGAGGTTGCCCTCCGGCCTGGAGAGGTGCCGAGGACGTGGGTTTAGAGTCGCCAAGATCTAACCTCCGCTCGTACTCCCTAGGGCCGGGGCGGCTCGTTCTTGGCCTTCTCGTTGACGACCTGGGAAGGCGGTCCTCCCAAGGCGGCGGCCGGACGGAGGGGGAGCGTCGGGCGCAGCTCGGCCGTCCAGGCCGGTGAGGGCGGCCCCATCCCCCCTGCTCACACGCGTCGGCAGGTGCAGCCCTCCGCGGGCGGACAGCCGGACAGCCGGACAGTCGGACGGCCGGACGGCCGGACAGCTGGAGAGCTGGACAGCCGGGCAGGGACAGCCGGATAGCCAGACAGCCTGGCCGGACAGCCGAACAGACGGGCACGGACAGCCGGACAGCCGGGCCGGACAGCCAGACGGCCGGACAGCCGGACAGCCGCCTGGAGCCCGGCGCCCACCCCGCGCAGGCAGCCGCCAATCTCAAGCTGCGAAAACGCGCCAGCCTGCCTCCTGCAAGGAAACAGCTATACTTAGTGCAATTTGCATGTATTTTAAGCCGACTTGTTCTAGGCAAAGAAGCCGATTCATGAATTTGATGACATTCATAGATTCCCAGAATGTCAGCACCAGGAAAGACGTCAGAGACCCCGCAGCCGCCCCTCGGTGGGCGGGGAGGGTGCGCAGGGCCGCGGGGGGCCAAGGTCGGGCCTGGGGCCCTCCCCTTGCCCAGCCCGCGGGAGCCGCAGCCTCCAGGCCTCGTGGCCCCGCCCCGCCCGCGCGCCGGGGAGCTGCGGAGGGGGAGCCCCGGAAGGGCGGTCGTGCCCCGGGCTGTGCTCCGGGCTGTGGTCCGGGCAGGCGGCTCGGGCTGTGTGCCCGGGCTCTGCTCCCTTCCCTGCCAGGACACCGAGGGACCCACAGAATAAAATGTGTGAGCACTCCCACTCCCCTTCACAGCCCAGTACCGTGACGCATCGCGGGCATGCTGGAGCACACTGTCCCCTCTAACCACCCGCCTGCCCAGGAGCCCTCCCTCCCGCTGCCAACTGCGCACTTCTTTGCTCTGCGGGAATGGATCCCAGCACGGCTGTCAAACAAAGGGCCCTCAGGCGTTGCCACAGGGCTGGGCATGTGATCCAGCCCCAAGCCAGCCAGCGCTTCAGTGACCCAAACAGTCGTTCTGAGGAGGGTGATGCTTGCTCAGGGACAGGTAATTAGCTCTTTGCTCTGAAGCGAGCCAACTCCACACCCACAGCAGCCAGCTCTGCACTGCAAGGAGAAAACCTGCCCGAGGAAGAAGTCAATACCACGGAAAAGAGGGCTGGAGAAGGGCCAACGGAATGCTGATGCCTGATGCCCTTGTTGAGGTGCTGGATCCAGTCATTCCTGAAGCCCACCTCAATCCCCTAATCTTCCCTGGTTTTCAAGCTACTTTGGGTTGCATTTCTTTGCTTCCATCTGAAACACTCTTGACTCAGTCCCTAATCGTCATCATCTCCTGAGGTGATAAATCTCATGAGATGCCCCCTGCCATGTAAATTGCACTCATTTGAGGAGAAAGTCCTAAACAGACCTTAAGATTTATGAGGGTATCCTCATTCCAATCAAATGTATTTGGAGCCTGTCTTGTACCAGGCGCTCTTATAGTTAGTTACCCTAACAATTTTCTGGAAAGTATTATTATTATTATTATTATTATTATTATTATTATCCCTATTGTAGAGATGAGGAAGCCAAGGCTCAGAGCGGTCAAGGAACTTCACCAGAATCACATAATAACTAAATGTTGGAGGTAGTCTCAAACTGAAGTAGTGTGACTCCAAATGCACTAATAAAAATGTCTGATGATGATGATGAAGAAGATTGCTCCCAATTTTGAGCACTTACCGTGTGTGCTGGACACTATGCTAAGCACTTCCCCTATGTCAAATACCCCAACAACCTTGGACTTTTACCGCTGAGGAAATTGAGACTCAGAGCACTTATGTAACTTGCCCAGCTAGTAAGGGGAAGCTGGACTGGTCCTCACCTCTCATCCCAGTATTCCAGATTACCTGGTGCCGTCTCTGTTCATGCTGCTTAGATGCTTCCTGAATTTATGGACTCGACTCTCATCCTCTCAGCTTTTGTCTTTCTGGCTCGAGAGAGACTCACTGTCACAGAGATGGCTCCAGGTGCTCTTCACTGTCTGCCTGCCCCTCCAATCAGGCCTGGGCTGGCCAGGTTCACGGAGACACTGCTCACCCAGAGCCTTACCTCCAGACTCAAGAGCCCAAGGCCAGGTTCCAGGGCTGCATCCCAACTCCTCCTTGACCACTGCTGTCAGTGAGAGGCCAACAGGGTTTGAACGAGGTTGGTGGGACCACCTAGAAGATGACCATGGGTGGACTCCATGTCTCTGCCTCTCTGGCCCTCACTTCTCAGGGAGCCCTGCTTAGAGGCACACTGGGCTGCTGGTCCCTGGGAGTGCTGGGCAGTGGCTCTACTGCATTTATTTACAGAGCGAGAACAGTGCCCGCCTGGAACACTGGCATGCTGCCTACCTTCCAGGAATAGCTCAGTGACCTAGGCCAAAGAGTCTCCATATTTGGCAGAGGGAAGAAAACCTTTAGACAGAACAAAAGAATGGTCCAGAATCACTGCCCTTTGCCAGGACCATCTCTTCCCAACTCTAGGTCCCACTCTCCCAGGATGAACAGCTCCTGCTCCTACCACGCTCCCTGGGTATCCCCCACAGTGACAAATAGACAATGATGGGTCTCTGTTGGCAGTGCTCCATGTACGATGCCAAGGGGAGATATAGGTTCCCATCTGGCAGGCAGGAATTTTGTTTTTTCATCACCAAGTCATCCAGACAGCTTCCTAGGCCGAGAGTGGTCAACAAATGCCAAGCCAGCCTTGACAGGAAGCATCTAGGACGGCAGGCACAGATGGCTCCATCGGGCCCACCTCAATGAAATCCTCCTTCAGAGGCCACCAGGTTCGTCTGCCCAGTCCTTGGCCAGCATCCACTTTGTCCAAAGATGAGAAGCTATAAACTCTGTTTCAGAAAACATCATGGGGAGAATAATGCTATGGATTCTCTCAGCCTTAGTCCAAGAGTTGATTGTCCTTTGGCCTCATGGAAATCTACCTCTGACCAACCTCCAGCCTTCCTCCCTCCTTGCTCTTCCTCTACTTCCATCTAGTGTTCCCTGGGTCACAGGAGATACCTTTTTGGAGAAAACAGAGCACTCACTTCGATGTCCAACCTGGGCTTGAAATCCCACCCTCCTGCTCAATAGCTGTGTGGCCCTGAATAGATAACTTAATTTCTCTGAACTTTGGTTCCCTCTTCTGTATATAAGAATATCTTCCCCCTTGCCTGGTGGCTACTTGCATTAGAAAGTATGTACCTGGCACAGAATAACTTCAAAATAAGATAGTCAGTACTTTTTTGCTATTATTTTTTAAATGTTTTCCCTCTAAAAGCCCAGTACTTCCTTGCCACCAGATCCCTTACCCAGCAGCTTTCCCAGATGAACAGTTTCTGGAGTCCTCTTCTCACGCCTGTTCAAGCTCTGTCTTCCCTGAGTTTTGCTGGAGACCATGTCCTGGTATAAGATGTTACATCCTACGGTGAGAGGTTTAAAGTCACTCTCACCTCCCAGAATGCTGGGCATGGAGACCTGGTTTCTTCTCTCTTTCCAGCCTCAGAACTCTAGAAAAAGCCTCATGCCCTGGGAAGAAACTGCTATCCCAGTCCCAGGCTACCCTCTCCAAACACTCACAGCGTATGCAGAAATTAATTCAAAACATAGCACAACCTTAAGGATAAAACAGAAAATCCTAAACTTCTAGGAGAAAATCAGGGAGAAAAATCTTTATGATCTTGGGTTAGGTAAAGAGTTCTTAGAGATGGCCCACAAGAAGAATCTATTTTTTTTATGATAAATTGAGCCTTATCAGAATTTAAAACATTTGCTCTCATTTAATGAACGAGATTAAAGGAGAATGAAAAGATAATTCACAGGCTGGAAGAAAATATTTGCAAATGACCTATCTGACAAACAAAGGCCTATATCCAGTGTATGTAAAGAACTTTCAAAACTCAACAGTGAGAAAACACAAACTCCTCCTGAAATAGGCAAGAAATTTGAACAGATGTTTTACTTAAAAAGGCATGTGGATTTTTTGTTGCTGTTTCTTTGTTTTCTTTTGGTCCTTAGATTCTTCATAGAGGGGAACTGTATGGCGTTTGTCTTTGTCTGACTTATTTCACTTAGCGTGACACCCTATAGATCCAACCATGTTGCTGCAAATGGCAAGATTTCATTCCTTTTTATGGCTGAGTAATGGATAGAACTGTTGAATCACTATGTTGCACATCTGAAACTAACATAACATGGTATGCTAGTCACACTTCAATAAACAATAAATGGCTTGGAAATACTGGGCTTCGTGAAGAAGAAGAAAAGGTATATGGATGGAAAATAAGCACATGAAAAGTTGTGAAACGTTTTAGTCATAAAAGAAATGCAAATTAAAACCACAGTATGTGTGGTTTGTGTAGATACCACTACATGCCTACTAGAATTGCTAAAATAAAATAAAATAAATAAATAAAGGAATTACTAAAATAAAAAATCCTGGCAATTGCAAGCGCTAGAAATGTGGGATAACTGGACTCACGTACATCACTGGCTGCAAATTGCTACTGCTCCTTTAGAAAACAGCTTAATAGTATCTTATAAAGTCACACATATACTTAATGTATAATCTATCAATCCTACTCCTAGATATTGAACCAAGAAATGAAAACTGTGATCATGTAAAAACCATCATGTGAATGTTTATAGCTGCTTTATTCATAATAACTGAAAACTGAGATCACCTCAAATATCCTTCAATCAGTTATTGGATAGACAAATAACTAAATACCTAAACAACAGAGTACTATTTAGCTATAAAATGTAATCAACTCTACATACACACAATGATGTGGATAAATTCAAACGCATTTCACTAAGTGAAAGAAGCTAGACCCAAAGGACTATATAACATACACCTTTGTTTATATGATCTTAGTGGAAAGGGCAAAGCTAAGGGGTTAGAGAACCAATCAGTGGTTTCCGGGGGTTAGAGGTAAGGGGGAGGAGTTGACTACAAAAAAGACAACACAAGGGAATTATCTGGGATGATGGAACTCTTCTGTATCTCCACATGGCGGTGAATATATGCGTTTGCCAAAACCCATAGGACTGTACACCACATGGAGTGAATTTTACCATATGTAAACTTAAAAAACAGAATCTAATAAAATGCTTTGAAAACCAAAAACAGGAATTATAAGTAGTAAAAGAAAAACTAAGTTGGGGACACCTGGGTGTCTCAGTGGGTTAAGTGTCTGACTTCGGCTCAGATCATGATCTCAGGGTCCTGGATCAAGCCCCAAGTTGCAGTCAGCTCCTTTCTCAGCCGGGAGTCTGCTTGTCCCTCTGCACTGCCCCCCTCATATCCCCCACCTCCGGGTCGTGCACGCATTCATTCTCTCTCTCTGTCTCTCAAATAAATTTTTAAAATCTTAAAAAAAAAAACAAAAACTGAGTTGACAGAGCTGAGGAAAGAAATGAAAGAGAAAACACCACAAGTGTGAAAGCCAAGTTAAAAGAATAAAGAATAAAATATGCATAACTAAAATGGGATGGGACAGGATGGCAGTATAGGACAGGATAGACTATAAGCAAGAAGGCAGTCAGGACCTAAATACAATAGTGCAAGGGAGATTTGCAGTTGACATACGCCAGGATGAAATCAGTGGAGGAAATGGGGAGTGGTCAGAACCTGGATGTATTTTGGGCATAAAGTCACTTTTTACCTCAGGACTGAAAATGAGGTACAAGAGAATGACTCCAAGGGAAGGGTGTTGCCTGGACAACTGGGTGACCAGTGGTGCCTGTACAGTACTGGGCAACGCTGGTGGAGGACCGGTTTGGGGGAGTTCGGTTAGGTTATGTTAACTTTGCACAGCCTACTAGCTACCCAAGAGGGGCTGCCTCCCTCAGACTGTGCCTTAGCTACACTCCATCTTCAGGACAGGGAAGTAATGCCTACAACATTCTGAGAAAAGAAAGAACTTCAAGTGTAAAGCAGCAGACAGACACCACCACAAAGGCAAAATAAGAACTTGTCCTCAGAAAAACTATTCAACAATAAATCTAGTCAACCAAATAGTGAATCAAAATAACCTGAAGAGAGAAAATTTGTGGTTAAAAAAACTTACAGGTGGCAGTGAGTAGTCCACAGATTAAGCAACTAGAAATTTCAGTTATAGAGCAGAAAATAAGTGTTACTACTTTGGACAATATGAAAGCAGTGCATTTAATAAGCACCTTCTGTTGTGGGAGAGGGAGGGGAAAAGAGTAATGTACTAGTTTTCTTATTTCTCATTAACAGAGAGTCACTGGATAGTGTCTCAAATTGAAATTGCGTTTAGAACTTACTTTACTTTCTTAATATTTATGGTATTTGCTCTTAATTTTGAAGGCTACTTTAGGAACTAATGTTTCTTGTAGGAAAAAAAAATTGATCTAATCTCCAGAAATTCCGTGTCAGTTCATTAAGTTTCTTGTTGAGCTATTAAAAATTTCAGTTAAATTAAATTTAACACATATTTAGTAAAAATGCCCTGCACAGTATGATTCCATCTTGGCCAAATTATTTCTCTAACTACTCAGTGCCCATTCATCTACTCCTCTTTCTCCGTATAGGCATAGAGACATGACCAAAATGGTTATCACAGACTGTTAATGATGATTCTTTTTGGTAATATGAATGGGTTAGCTTTTTTTCAAGCAAATATTTTCTTTTACTACCAATCATTTACATGTAAATACAAAAGATGATAATTTTTAAACCTGAGTAGCAAGGGGACGACTCGATGGCTCAGTAGTTGGGCGTCTGCCTTCAGCTCAGGGCGTGATCCCAGGATCTGGGATCGAGTCCCAC
Organism: Canis lupus baileyi; assembly: GCF_048164855.1. NCBI lineage: Eukaryota > Metazoa > Chordata > Mammalia > Carnivora > Canidae > Canis > Canis lupus. The sequence goes on along the minus strand of NC_132845.1, from coordinate 36,146,297 downwards.
ATAGGGCTCCCCGTGGGGATCCTGCTTCTCTCTCGGTCTTTGTCTCTGCCTCTCTCTCTGAATAAATAAAAAAAAATCTTAAAAAAAAAAAAAAACCTGAGTAGCAAGAACAAACTCAGCTGGGTAGTAAAGGATAATATTTGAAGGTTCTAAGAGAAAATCCACTGAACAGTCTTTGCCTGGTTCTGGCTTCCCTGGGCGTTTGTACCAGCCCTGTGCGGAGAAGTCAGTAGTCAGTCGTCAAGGACATGACACACAGGGCCCCACATTAGGGGCAGCCATCTGATACTACTAACATCAGCCAGGGATTAGATGTGTGGCCAGGATGGTGTGTGTGTTGGGAGAGTCAGGGGGCGTGTGGGAAAGGGAAGGAGCTCTGTCTCCATTTTTCTGTTTCTAAGCTCACTATGGACAACCTCCAGGTCTCAGGAGTGGGTCAAAACAGAAGTTTCTGGGGGGTGAGGAATGAGTGTCCACAGCTAGTCTGTCTTTGAGCTCTCAGAATGGCAAGCACTGCCTACTAGAAATCAAGCAGGTTCTCCAAAAACAACACTGCCCGTCTCCCAAGATTCCTTTGTGAGGGGCACTATAGCACTATGTTGCTATGTCAGAAGACATTCAGCAGGGCCTCTTGCAAAGTCCTGTGGGCAACTTACGGACGTGTCCAAGGGAGGGCGGCCATGGAGGCTGTCCCAGGTGTTGGCTCCGTCCTGAACAGTATTCCCATTGATTACTTGGATAAATAAATGGAGAGCTTGCTGATTAAACTGGAGGTGGCATGAAGCCAGAAAAGATGTCAGGGTCCATCTTAAAAGATTCTGTAGGCTGGGATTATGGGCTACAAAGTAACAAAGTCTACTCCATAAACACAGAATGGGAAATTCCGAGCTTGTCTTCAGGTAAAGATGTCAGGGCTTTAGTTGACTTCTCTTTGTATTAACGGATCAGGGTACAGGGCTCCCAAAGCCATTATTGGCAGTTCCCAAACATACCATCCTCACTGGGGCTTTGCAGAGCATGTTGTTTCCTAGGTAGCCAGGTACCCTTCACCTTCCTTATCAAGGCAGCCCTTCCTCAAGACTCAGGGGTCAGCTCCTCCAGAGGAGCCCTGGCCCCCTACACCTCTCCTGTGATGTCTAAACCACTTGTCCAAACCTACCGTAGCTTTTGCCAAATATAATTCTCTACTCAGGGATTTCCTTTGTCTTTGCAAGTAAACCCTAGCTCCTGAGTCTTTGTCCTCTGTGTCCCCATCAGTCAGCATAGCATCCGGGACACATGATTTGTGAATAAATGCTTGATAAATGAACAGATGGGTAGGTGAACAAAGCACAATGGACTCTCCAGCTAAAGCAGCAAAGCCAAGGGACAAAAGGCCAGAGTTCTGTGACCACATCATCTCCAGACCGCACCCTTCTGGTGCTCAGTAACCTCTGCACTAACGAACGCCAAGACCCAGGGGCATTGATCGTTGGTGCCTCTGAGGTTTTCTATACAGAGCTGAGTTTCGGAAACTCATTTTTCTCGTTGGTGAATTGAGTAGGTTGGATCGACAGCTCCACCCAGGACCAGCTTCACAGGCTTATAGCGCAGTTACGGGGGCCCCGGGGCTTGAAAAGACCTCCACTTGGTTTAAAGTTCTGCTGCCACCATTTTGAAATCTCAATTTTTGAACACTCCGCGTTTTCATTTAGCAGTGAGCCCTGCAAATTATGTAGCTGATCCTCTTCATCTATGAGTAAAAAAGGACTCATTTTATTTTTACTGTAAGCTTAAACCATTTAATGAATATTAAAAGCAAGGCCAACTTACATCTAACCTTTATCAATTCATTGAACAAATATTGGCCTATGTTATTATAAAATGCATACAAACATACTTACTTTCTTCTCCAGGTATCATTATTTCATATGTGTGTACTTGTCCGTGCTTTGACATGGTTCCCGTATTCGTCATTTTTTAAAGTTCTGTAATATTCTAGAATGTAAATACACCATGGGTTTTAAGCCAAACCCCGAAGGCTGGGCATTTCAGTTGCTTCCAATTTTTATAAATAGCATTTCTAAGAGCAACTAAGTACAAATTACTTTCTCTTTTTTTTTTCCTCTTTTAAGCTATTTCCTTGGAGTATATTCTCAGAAGTGGAATTATTGGGTCAAAGGGTAGGAATAATTTTACAGCTTTTAAACATTACTGGATTGTTCTCTTGAAAAACTGGACCAATTTATGGAGCCATCAGCAATATACATGTAATTGCTTCTAAGGTCCTGAAAGAATTCTTTTTTTACTAGTTTAATAGGTAAATGATGATATCTCTAAATTGAAAATAGCTTAAATGTTCAGCAAAAAGGGAGTGAGTTTCAGAAGCATGGTAAATCTATATACTTTTTTTTATATGATCTGTAAAAATCAGGTCCTCTGGCCAGGCACCTGGTAGTCTCCCCTCCCCGTTCCAGCTACTTTGTGCTCCATGAGGTGACCTCAAGCACAGATTCCCCCCACTGGCAGAAGGCCCTTGCTCCGGACCAGTGCTACATAGGCAAATAGGACAAGCTGGGTCCCCACCATTTCCCCACCATTGCTAGTTGTGCACCTCTGTATACCTCTGTCTCTTACCTGTGAGCTTGGAGTGAGCCCCACCAAGTGACTTCCTGGGTTGAGAGAAGAGTCAATAAAATAATGTAGGAAGTAGGTAGGCTCTTTGAAAGCATCCAAGTTAGTTACTGGCATGATGGGTTTGGTGCTGGGAAGGAGCTGGCTGTGCAGAGCCACTGATCAGTCCTGAGCACCCATGGAGTTCCAGCTGGGCTCTAGGAGGAAGAAGCAATTGTGAACAGCTGCTAGTGGTGGCCCAGCCAAGCTGTGTGCCTTCTGGGAGGAAGGAGCCTTATCTGGCACCCAGTCCCACCTTCCCTCGAGTTTAACCGTGATACACATTTCAAAGGCACTTACTGTGTACCACACACTGTTCCAAGGGTTTCACCAAATTAACCCATTTAATCATCTTAATAAGGTAGCGAATTAGCAACTGTCCCCAATGGATAGGTGAGGAAAGAGATGCAGAAGAGGATGAGTGACTTGCTCTTAACAAGTCAACAGCAATGCACGGCTAGTAGTGGAGCTGGACACAGCCCAGGTGGTCTAGCTCTGTCTCGAGGATCCAGACACTTGTCTTCTGAGCTATGCTATCTCCAAATGAATCAAGGGACACCAGAGCCCCATGGGCCCTGAATGTCATCTAGTACAACCACCTCATCTTTAAGATGAAGAAACTGAGGGCCTATCCAAGAAGCTAATCCACCCAAAAGCACACAGTATTCAGTGATCAAGCTGGATGGCAACCCAGGTCACCTGATTCCCAGGGCAATGCTACCCACCCCCACACCACTTCCTCTCACAGCAGCTCATCTGCTGCCCCAGGACAACCTCTCAGCGCTCATCCCTGAGGACCTAAGCCAAAGAACTAAGCAGTCTCAATGCTGATGGAAAATCATACCAGACAGGTTAGGTCTGGAAAAATCAAGCTGAGACCAGTGTTTTCTGGAGAAACACCAAACCCACCATTTGCTCTGGCCAACAGAGCAGTTTCTTTATGGCTATGTCTGTCCAGAGGAGTTAAGGGCTGGGAGAAAAAGCGACAAAAGCACATTTCTTTTAAAGAACCTAATGCAGAAGGACGGAGGAAGGAGGATTCTCCAAGGCCCATCCCATCGACCCAGGAGAGGCACTTTCTGCCAGGACCGGTGCCAGGAGGAACCCCCATACTGAGTTCTGTCCTCTCTCCTCTCCAGGCCCCCCCAGCCCCAGCCTACTCCGGCCCAGCCCTCCCTGTATCAGGACACCTCCGGCCCCTTCTGGATGCATTCTGTTGCTTCCTCCCCCTGGCTTCCTCTGCTGACATGCACCTTCTTCAAGCCTCTACAGTTATAAATAAATGATGTCTGGATTGATTAGAGGATTGGATTTCCCTCCGGCAACAACCTTGACCTCTCAATTCTGAAATCTTGCTGCCAACCAGCATCACTCAGATTTCCTGTTGCCTTGGGACTTGAGTGGAAAGAGCCTTCAATGGGGGACACAAGAGCACCAAATCTGGCATAAGAAAAGGAGGATTCCAGTTCTGGCTCTGCCACTGATGCTCTGTGTCCTTGGGCAAGTCACGCAACTCTCTGAGCCTCAGTTTGCTCTCAGTAAAGAGGATGATAATTCCTAGCCACCTTCCTTACAGAATTATTGGGAAAAGTGAACAAGGTAAATGTGAAAACACAGTGAATTGTCCCAAGCAGATGTCAGCTACACAGTAGCTCTACCTTGCAGCTGGCCAGCTCCATGACCTGGGGAAGTCCCAGTAATTGCTATGAGCTGCACTTCCATCCTCCACAACAGAGATAACCACACAGGCTCTTTTCCAATGTTGTTTTGGAGACAAAAATGGCATATACATGTGAAGATATTTTTGAACAATAAAACATCCTGCCCTACTGATATGTAGCGATTATAAATGATGCTTTACAGAGAATGTTGAACAAAATAAGGAAATACTTGTGGTATAAGCGAAAAACTCAGAATACAAAATTGTGTATATAGTTTATAAACAAGAACAAGAAGAGAAGAGACAAGGAATGATGACAAACATGCTAACCGCAGATGTCTCCCATAATTAGGATACTTTAACCACTTTATGAACTGTTTTTTCCACAATGAGCCTGTATTGGTAATAGGGCAGGGGAGGGATTAAAATGTTTTTTATTAAGGTTTTTAAGAAGTTATTGAGAAGTCTTGTTCTCAAGTTGCTCAGACAGAGACAGGCACTAACTGCCAGATCGATGCTATTAACACAAAAGCTGCTGTGCACAATATGTTAGGGACGGAGAGGGGTGGGGGGAGGTTATCTCCTGCAGGAGGGAGGAGAGGAGGTGACCAGACAAAGAGCTGGCCCGGCAGCCACAGAAGCACTTACCTGTGACTTCTGTGGGCCATCACAGAACAGCAGAGCTACAAGAAGCTCAGAAACCCCTAGTCTCCTGCTATTCCCCATTTTCACTTTCCAATCAAAATCTGAGCCCATGATAGGAAAAATGACTTGTCTAGGACGTCAAGTCTCATCTCCTGCTTCTCCAGTCCTTCTGTGTCCTCTCTGAGGGACTGTGCCCACCCAGGTCAGTACCTTTCTGCTCTTTAGCTAACATTCACCCACCTCCCAACTTTCTGGTCAGTATATGTACTGGTGAATCAGAATCTCTACTATGGACTTGGGCACAACATATTCAGGATGTGAATCTAACATACCCCTCCCCATCCAGAAAATAAGGCCATCACAAATACAGCAGCTGAATAATAAAAATCATAGAAGTTAGGGATCCTAGAGCCTAATGCACTATCTTCTTCTTACAAGAGAGAAGACCGAGGCACAGATCTTGAGTGACTTAGAGTTACACAGCTAGTCTGTGGATGTGTCAAGTCATAAACCCCACTGTTTTTATTCCTGGTCCAGTGCTCTTTTGCATTATACTATTCAGTCCCTCAGAAATGAATGAATGAATGAATGAATGAATGAAACAAAAATTGATCATAAATATTGTAATAGATAGTCATTACAGACTGGACAGTCCGAAATATATGAACCATATATAATAATCAAAGAGCTAATGTCTTAATATACAAAGATTGCCTGAAAATCAATGTGAAAAAGATAACCCAATAGAAAAAAAAGAACAGATAAAGATGCAAAGACATAATTCATAGAAGAAATACAAATAGCCAACAAATATATCCTACTTTTGTAAGATATGGTTGTCATAAAAAAATTTCAATTCACCCAAAGGAGGATTGGATGGGAATGCTTGAGGGAGCTTCAGTTTTTACATTATGTATTTCTGCGTTGTTTAAATTTATTATCATAAACGTTTTAGAAAAATTTTTTAAGTAGACTCCACACCCAGTGTGGAGCCCAACATGGGGCTTGAACTCATAACACTGAGATCAAGACCTGAGCAGATGCTTAACTGACTCAGCCACCCAAGTGCCCCTAGAAATTTCTTAAAAACTGACCTTCTAAAATAAAAATATATAATCACATGATTTCAAAGCTAAACATTTCTTTGCCATTTGGAATTACTTTGCCTTTGTCTTTCTACATCATTAACATGTTCCAACAACAAATAAATAATAGATTCATGCCAGCAACCAAAATTAATTCCAAGTATGTCAAAAATGCCAGACATGAACAACAATTTTAAAGTATCACATGAAAATATAAAAGTGTGTCATCTAGTGCAGATAAAGGCCTCCCTAAGCAAAACATAATACCTGATGGCCATAAAGAAAATTGTTGACAGATGCGACAACTTACAAATTAAAACTTGTGTACAATGAAAGACTTATAAACAAAGAAAAAAGTGAGAGGTTGGAAGGACATATTTGCAATATACATAATACATGAAGGACTGATATCTGGCCTTCAGGCAATAACCTAAAATCAATTAGAAAAGACTAAATTTGGAATATACATAAACATGGACAGAAATTATGAAAAGACAATTCAGTAACAAAAATTTAATGGTTAATTAATAATATTTAACATATTCCACTACATTTATAATCAGAATACCCATCAGATATCCACTAAAAGTAGTTTAAAAATTATAATCCATACTATAGAATGCTATGGAGGCATTATTTGCTTAAATTAAGGTCAATTTACATGTACAAACATGGAAAGATTTCCAAACATATTTCATAAAAAAATACGTTGTAGAGGGACGCCTAGGTGTCTCAGTGGTTGAGCATCTATCTGCTTTCAGCTCAGGTTGTGATCCCAGGGTCCTGGGATCGAGTCCCACATTGGGCTCCCTGCAGGAGCTTCTCCCTCTGCCTGTGTCTCTGCCTCCATTTCTGCATCTCTCGTGAATAAATAAAATCTTTAAAAAATATATGTCATAGAAAAATACAAATAGTATGATCCCTTGTATGCTTAAAAGCCAATATATGTCATAGAAAAATACAAATAGTATGATCCCTTGTATGCTTAAAAGCCTTATATCTGTTTCCATTCATATGCATATACACATAAATGGGTAGGCAAAATTCTGAAGGAATCCACATCAAATTGTTAACAGTCGTGTCTCTTTGGAATGAAGTAGGAATGAAGGAGGTTGCTTGGGGACCAAGGGGACAGCCATCATTTACTTTATTTGCCAATGTGCCTACTGTTTAAATCCTTTGCAAAACTATATTCCTCTACGTGCCATATTTTTTAGAAAACAATAAAATAAAACACTGGAGAGGTCACCTTGGCTGTTTTCTCTTGAACCAGACTATCAAGAATTGCCTCAACTTTAGGAATGATCTCTCTCTTTTTTTTAAGATTTTATTATTTATTCATGAGAGACAGAGAGAGAGAGGCAGAGACGCAGGCAGAGGGAGAAGCAGGCTCCATGCAGGGAGCCCAACGTGGGACTCGATCCTGGGTCTCCAAGATCACACCCTGGACTGCAGGTGGCACTAAACCTGCTGCGCCACCAGGGCTACCCTTAGGAATGACCTCTTGAGATAGAATGAGACAACCAGCTTTGGAAGCCTCTGGAAGTTTCCTCCAAGTTCAGTCTTCATGGTGCATAAACATGGTTTGTTCCATCCCAAGTGCAATGTAAAAGCCAAGCCCACTCCTCTCCAGAAGTTCCTGTCTTCCCACTTCCCATCCTCTCCACTGCCAATTTCTGCCTCTAACCAGTCTCCCTGGCCTTGGAAACCTCTTTGGGAAGGACAGTTCTCCATCCTTTGCCAGGAAAGCCTAAGTTGCAGGTGTTTCAAGAGAAGAAACTTTACAAAGTGGACTCAGGCAAAACCCCAAGAAGAGGTCTCTGGGAATTCACAGTCACTTCTATTATCCTCACCTGAGGAGTAAGAATTTCTCCTCCATTCCATTAAAAGATGCCAGACTCAGACGCTTGTTCATTCACACACGTGTGAGCCCCTCCTTCTGTGCCAGATGTCCGGCAGACCTTTCGTTAGGGTCCTTAGTTCATTCAGGCCACACTGCAATCCCGCGGTGGGCACTACTGCTTGTCTACATTTTACCAATGAGAACCAGGGTCTGAGAGGTGATGTTGCCAAAGATCAGTTCAGTGTCCTGAACATGTATTACTTAGGTGCTCCAAGGCACAGGTCCAGGCGTTTGGGACCCGCAGAAAACTAGATGCCATCCCATCCTTGAGGAGCTCATAGTGTGAAGGTAGAGACTCAACAATGAGGAGATTGCGGGTCTTTAGAGTCTTGGCTTACACTCTACAGAGGCCAGTGTCGGGCAGTCCCATAATAAACATGACAGTTGCACTCAAAAATATGCAATTTCGGGGTGCCTGGGCGGCTCAGTCGCTAGAGCGTCTGACTCTTGATTTAGGCTCAGGTCATGATGTCAGTGTCCTGAGATTGAGCTCCCACCCCCGAACCACGGGGGGCTGGGAACCTACTTAAGATTCTCTCTCTCCCTCTGCCCCTCCCCCCAGTGGCAAGCACTCTCTCTCTCTCTCTCTCTCTCTCAAATTTATTTCTTTACATTGTGCTGTGGAGCTTAGAGACAGAGATAAGTCAGCCATGGGGGCCACGGAAGTCAGTGTAACCTATCCACAGGGTTTAGCGAAGGTGTCCCAAAAGTGCTGAGCCAGGATCTGGACCCAAGTCCATGCGACCCCAGGTCTCGAGCCCTTCTCACTGTGCCACACTGCACAAGCTATCTCCCCACAGTGAGGCAATCTGGGGATACAGATCACACTGGATGAGAGAGGTCAGTGTCAAGCAAGCAGATCATAATGAAAGCCTAGTGACAGAGTTTTGCTCAAAATTATGCTCCAGGATGACCTATGACTCTGGGAATTTCCATCAAAAAGACCAGCGTTCTCCTTTAGCCTTGACCTTGGGGAGCACAGACCTTCCTCATGGACCTCAGGTGCCGTTTGGGGCGGGCTGCTCTCTGCCCGGCCTCTGGAACTCCAGTTCCAAGGTGCCATCTTCCCTTTCCAGACCCACATACAGACATTCCCCTCTTGTCTCTCTTTTCTGCTGTCAACTCTGCAGCCCATCCCAATGGCCACTTCTTGAAACCTCAACCCGTTTACCAAGTAGTCTAATCTAATCTCTCCACTCTTCAGCCCTGCGCCCGCGCTCCCAGCATCCACGCAGCCAGCAGCAGCGGCGCCGCCCGTGCCCCCCGCCCCCCGCCCCCAACTGGCTGCGCTCAGACAACGCTCACTCCGCACACGCAGTAGCCCAGCTGGGGGTGCTTGGCAGGGAGCCACCACGCCACTGATACCCTTCAGTTAGCTCGTCACTAGTCCCGTCACTACCAAACCCATTTCTGATTTCCCCTGTAGCAGAGCACATGGACCTTTCCTGGCATCTTAGGCGAAGCCCTCTACCCACACAGTGGGTGCCCTTCATATCAGAGAGGGAGTTTCTCCAATCCAGAGCGTCTTGACTACTCTGGAGACTTAAACAGGACACTTGTCTGCCTTCTCTCTTTCTCTGCACGGTGTGTGCTCATGCACACACGTGCACACACATACACACACACACACAGAGATGGCAGTGTAGACAGAGACATTGTACTTTAACACAATGGAAGTCAGAGCTTCTGAGGACGCTCCTCCTCCCTCCAGCCCTTGGCTGCCTGCCCAGGAAGCTCCCCATCCTCTCCAGCCCCTGCTCCTGGGTCCTCCAGGAAGCAAGCACCTGACAAACTGACAGTAGCCGCAGGCCACCCCACATCCCCCTTCCCAGCCTAGAGAATCCCCTCCAAAGCAGACAGGGCTTTTTAACAAACAATTAGCTTGAATTTTTCATTAGCTGCTGCTTCCTTTGCAGTTCCTGCCTCTCCCCCTTTGCATGGCCAAGCTCTGTACAGCTGGGGAGGACCATGCCATCACAGAGGAGAGCCCAGCAGATGCGCAGGTTGAGGCTCCCATGAACCCACCTCTGAAGTGGGCCCGTAATGAAGTTGATTATAAATTAAAGCCATTTCTTCCATGCAGCCCATGGGTGGCCTACTTGAGAAACAGCTGTTTCCGAGAACACCAGCAAAACTCCTCCTGCTGTAAGAAAACCACTCTTCCCTGAGGCTAAGGATGGTGACAGAGAGGCTAATGAAGATGATAAAAACGATAGAGAGGGGCAGGCCTTCCATGGGCACAACACTCCACTGCTGGCAGTGCTTTCACACATTCCGACTCTCATTTTAGCCTCCTACCAACACTGGGAGCTCATTATGATCATGATTATCAGCTTCTGGTTTACAGAAGAGGAAACTGAGCTTCAGGGCTGAGTGACTTCATCCAAGGGCTAAGGCAGGACCACGGATGTCTTTCTGTGGCAATTCCAGGCTGGGTTTTCAGAACCAGGAGACCAATTAGTTCCCCTTTCCTCTTTAGTGGACCTAGATCGGGGGAACAGTCTAGATGAGTGAATGGACAGATGTTCAGGAATCGATACTTGGCAGTGTTTCTGGAAATGTTTGGGAAGAGAGGGAGAGAGAGAAGACATAAAAGGACCTTTCTCAGTTCCAAATATATATGCAGCAGCGAGGGGAGCCTGTACAAACGTGCTCTAGGACGTCCGCGTGTTGGCTTCCAGCACCACAGCCAAGGATGTCTACCTGATGTCAGAAAGGTGAGGCTCTCCCAGGCGGAGCATCTGTCCCTCTAAAGCCAGCAGGAGGGCAAGTGCCCCGAGAGGAAGAAGAAAGGTCTGTTGAGCCCTGAGAAGAAGCTTAAGAGAAGACATCTCCCCACGGCTCCCCACAACCTAAAGAGGGGGCCACCCACAGATCTGATAGGCTACGCACCTATCAGATCTGCCTTATGCCCTCAGTTGGTTCCACGTTACCTCAAGGGCCCAGCATAGGAGCAGAAGATGAGCTGGTCATTTTTGGATTGCTCTGGTTGCTCTGCGGTACCTAGGGGACAGTCAACAATCACCGATGAATGAACAAGTGAGCACATGAATGGGAGAAGCTCAGGGAGGAGGCCAGTGCACCCCCAACAGCATGCTCCCCTCTTCCATCTGCCTCAACTTTACTCCCATGGTTAACACCCTGGTCTCCTGCTGCCCTCTCCCCTGTCTCCTGGCCATAGCTCCGTGCCCTTGCACCTACCTCCAATGCTCTCAGGAAGTCTCCCCCCATCCCACGGTCTCTGTGCAACTGCAAACAGCAATAGGGACCCACTCAGCATAGGTGCCTATGTAGTCCGCAAGTTCCGGAAACCAATATCCTTGGAGGCAACCCTCAATCAATGGTAGAGGGGCCAGGGGATAAGCACACACCCTCAGATGGAAGGTTCTCAGTGGGGCCCAGCCCAGTTCCCTGGAGCAGTGTCCTCCAGGATGCACCCTTATATTGGATTGTCCTCCTTCTGTCCCTTTCCCGGGGAGGAGAGAGCCTCCCAAGCTATCCTACCTATCATAAGACCCCTTGGAGGGTTCTCAGTGCCCCTAGCCCTCTGCTGTTTCCTTGGCTCCTGTCCACAGAGTTTCTACCCCACTGGGGGAAATTCAGCAGCCCATGGTCCACAGAGTGCACAGCGACCATACAGCTGCCACAGCTAGTGCACCGATGCCATGCTGTGGCCTGGGCTGTGCCTTTACAGACCTTCTCTCCAAGCCTCACAACTACCCTGTGAGATACATAATCCTATTCCCACTTTATAGACACACATACCAAGGTCAAAAGAATAGGAATAAGAGAGAAGCAACTGGCCCGGCCCCATCAGGGATCTCACCTTGGCTTACGTGGCATGGCCAGCCTGGATCCAGAACATCCGTGACTCCCCCAATGAGCTCTGTGTCTACACAGAGCCCTGAGTTTGAAACCCTAGCACCCCCTGGCAGAGGGACACAGAACAAGGTGGGTAGGAGCCTAGGGATGCAGGAGTAGCACGACTAGAGCACAGGGGAGCAGGCCAAGGGGCTGAGAAACAGGGCTCAAAGGGCCAGATGGCTGAGCGTGCGGGGCCCTGCATGGGGGTAGGAAGGTGGATTTTTCCCTCCGAGAGTAACCTGAGCTTGTGAAGGCTCTGAGACAAGGGGACAGGGCCTGAGTGCTGTTCCTGAGGCTTTCCAGGGCTGGGTGTGGTCAGAGTGGCTTGGCCAACTGTCCAGGAAGGAGATAATCAAGGCGGGAGGCAGGGCAGGTAAGACGGGGAGCCCGGCCAGCCCAGCCGAGGAGGGGATAAACCAAGAGAACCGGAGGCGAGAAGGAGGACTGACTTGAGGGTGGCCTCAGGGCTGACTCCCTGTCCCCACCAGAGAAGCCAAGGCCAGCCCGGTGAGGAGCTCTGCGTAGCCCCCTCTCCCCACTGCCAGCGGGCAAGGTCTGGAGCCTCCAGGAAAGGGCGAGACTCCCTCGAGCCCCATCCTGGGAGTCTGCTGGGCCATCTCTGCCCCCTTGAAACCGTGAAATATTTACAGCCCGCTGAGCAGGGGAAGTGGGGGGGAGCTAGCGCATGAATTATTGACAGCTTCACTTGCATCATGGCCCAGGCTGCTGGGCTGAGCAGAGGCCCAGGGGAGCCCCACAGCAATCTAGGGGCATTAAGCAGAGTTTTTGAGGAAGCCAGGGATAGAGGCTCCTGTCAGGGGGACCCAAGGTGGCCAGAGTAGTACGGCCCCTGTCCTGGCCCCTTGGGGTGCCTAGCGTCAGGGAGCGGGTAGGGAGCAGACTGATTGGCAAGGAGCCCAGGGTCATCAAGGCTGGCCTGGTGGCCCCCTCTCCTTCACCGGCTGCCTCCCAGGCACCAGGGGTTTGGCCTTCCCGGGCTTCACCGGGCTGCCTCCAAGAGGGCTGCATACCGTCCCCAGTCTCGCAGCTCACCCCGAAGGGCCCACTTCTCTTGCCCCCACACCGCCTCTGCCAGGCCACAGCACAGGAGGCTGAGCCTTCCACACAACTTCCACAGAACAGCCCCTAGGAAAAGGCCTCCAGGGTGACCAGCTCCCTGCCCTCAAGCAGACAGCCAGATCCTGCTGTCGAGGAGTGAGCACTGGAATAGGAGTCAGAGGCATGGGTCTGACAGCACCACTAGTCACCCACAGACCCAAGCCCAGGTTTTCTTGTTGGAGAAGTGGATATGGATATGGTGCCCCCAGCCAACACCACGGGGCTGGCGGGCATCTCCAGGAGACCTCATGAGGAAGGACTCTGCAGCCAGAGGTACTGTTCTTACCAAGACCAGGGCTCCCGCAGTCCCCAGCTCTGGCTGCAGCCAGGCCTCAGCCTTCCCAGACAGAGAAAACCCGACAGCCAGGGTGACAGGCCACCCAGCCGTGTGATCCGTGTGATCCTGCACCAAGACCAGAGGCTTCTGATATTTTCACATTTTGTCCTTCCAGGACATGCGGTGTTGAAAGAAGCAGCCTCCTGCCAGGCTCCCCCTCCTCCCCGGTCCTGAGGTGAGGGAAGGAACCAACTTGGAGATGGGGGTGTCCTCCTCTCAAGCCCATGCTGGAATAGGAGCATCCGGGCCGCTACCCTCCTCCATCGCCGAGCTGAGGGCAGCTCCCGGGGATCCCGGGGGGCCTCTGACTTTCTGCTGGGAGGCTCTGGAGGCCCTGAGCCAGGGGGAATGGGGAGGACTCCCTGCCTCGCATTTCCCAGAAGCCCACCTCCTCCAGCCCCGTGGTCCAACTCCTGCTGCAGGAGGGAGCCAGATGGTGTTTCTACTTCTCACTTGCCACCTCCCTCCCCACAGCTCATGGCACTCTGCGAACTTTCAAGTTAGCAACTTTAATATCTTCCAGAGAAGAGAAGGAAGAGGGAATGAAGAGGCCACCAGAGGCCGGGGCTGGGGGGCGGGGAGGGGGGGCGGTACAAGGCAACAGGGCTGGTCCTGCAAGCCATTTGTATACAATGCTCCATTTGACCAGACATAATATTTCTCAAAAGAGACACTACTGGCCTTTGGAGTGAGATCATTCTTGGCTGTGTGGGATTATCCTTCATTGCAGGACACTTGGCCACCATGGCCCTAGGCCCCTGACACAGCATAGTGCCCACTTCCTACAACACTGTTATAACCAACCCCCCACATTTCCAATGGTCTCTAAGGGCACAGTCCTACCCCATTAGGAACCACTGGTTGAGGGTCCTCAGGGACTGGACCCCTCTCTTCTCTTTCCTGACTGACTCCTACTGTCCATATGCCTGGTTCAGCTCACCAGCAACATGCACACACGACGTGTTCCTACCCACCCACCCAACTGACTGATCCAGTGTCCCATCCAGGTGGTGCATGGACAAACTATCTCTACCTGCCAGACAGACTGACTGCCTGGCTAACTGGCTGACCAGCTGAACTCACCAACTGCCTGTTTACCTGACCAACAGGAAAAAAGCCCTTTCTGGAATAAGAATTCCCTGAAGCCCTCCCCAGATCTGCACTCAGCCACACTCTGTAGGGTGACAGCCCTTCCACCACCTCTTAGAGGGAGTGTCTCACTTGCCCTGATTCCCTTCCTATGGGAATTCTCTGGGAACAGAGGCCATTAGCCCTTGGTCCAAGCCTCCAGACTCCCTCCAGTTGGGCCCACTCCCCACGGCCCACCACCCGCCCTTACTCAGCCCCTTACAGCACCTCGATCCCGCTGCCTTTATACTGACCTAAGGGACGCCCCCCTGTGCCTTCCCCGCAGGTGGAAACATGCAGGAGCAGTACTCCCCCAAGCCTCACCAGGGGCCTTTCTCAGACACCCCTACCCCAATTCATGCTGAGCTGGCTGGCCTGGGTGAAATAAGCTCTCTCCGGCCCACCCTCCATCCCACCTGGTCTTCTCCAAACCCTGGCCTTCCTCCACACAGAGTAACAGCCACCCATCAACCCGGTTCTTCACCCATGTGTCCATCTACCCGCCTGCCTGCCCAGCCCACAATCTACCAACCACATATTAAATCATTCGCTCTATATCCAGGGTCTATCGGACAGTAATGGGGCCACACTTGGCCAGCGCCACTTACCCTCACTCAACTAGCCCTTCGTTAAAAATACTTTGAATTTTTTTTTCTTTCAAACTGTATCCCTAGAAGCCTGGTCTTTCCACGCATTCTGCATGCACTGATGGAGCACCTACTATGAGCCAGGCAGGGTACTAGCGGCAGGGGATACAGAGAAATGATCCGGTGCCCACTCACCAACAGCCTGTTGTTGCTGCTGAGGACACAAGCAAACAAGCCATTGAGACAAAATGTGGGGCAGCCGAGGGGTGGCCAGCAGAGCGTGCCGAAGGGGAGCAGGGCAACAGCCACACCCAGCCCCTGTGTGGGGCTCACAGATGCCCAGCACAGTTCTGAGCACCGTGCAGATGTTGACTCGTCTCATCAGAAGGGGGCACCTGTTCCAGGGGGAGGGGGATCCCACACAGAGGGAACAGTCCATGCAAAGGCCAGGAGGTCACAGTGACCGCAGCAGAGAAGGCAGGTGGGAGAGAAGCCAGAGAGGAGGCTGAGGACAACGGCAGGGCTCACGCTCATTCTTCCCTCAATGGGGGTTCGCTGTGTGAGGATCCAGGGACTCGGGGATTCTCTGTGTAAGTCAGAGCCCCAACCCCATGGAGCTTACAGTCTAGTCTCAGAGGAGTAGCGAGGGTCAGTGCACATCAGAATCTACTGAGGTGGTTGTAAAAGCCTCTGGGTGGTTCTGAAATGTACCCAGGCTGAGGCTTACTGTACTGAATGAACCCAAACCACACACCCCACACTAACATTCTGTACAGACGTAGATTAGAGAAGGAAGCCGAACCTTCCTGGTTCGGGAGAATGTGAGGAGCAAGCGCTGGTTGTGGAGCATGGTCAGGGGTGCTGGACGCTGCCAGAGGCCCTTCCTGCTTCCGTAATGACAGACGGCCGGGCGTGCTGTGGCACATCACCCATGTCTCCCTCCTCCTCAGGATGCGGTGCTCATTCCCGCGGTGCTCATTCCCACAGCCCACAGCGGAGGCCCCTCTAGGCACCGCCCTCCGCAGAAGGGGTCCCCCTCCCTTAACACCACACCCAGAGCAGCCCACGTCCAAGCATAAAGGACTTGTTCCCCAGCCTCGAAAAGGGACCTCTCGAAAGGGTATCTCCACAGCAGCAGCTGAGACCTCTCCTGCAGCTGGTTCAAGCTCCTCTCCTGCCTGATCTCCACCCCCAGCTGAAGCGTTGATACAGCACGCTCCCCAATAACCCCCTGGCATGTGGATCTCCATCTCCAAGTCGGCTTCCTTGAGAAATGGACTAGGACACTGGCCATACCGAGTGGGGCACTGGGATGGTGCTGCCTTGACAAGCCTACCCAGTTGCCCACTTTCCCATCTGAACCCCACTTCTGACTTAGCCCCACTGAGGAGGCCTGTTCACCACTGCTTATACATCATTCATTCTTTCAGGGTCTCCATATGCCTGCGGTCACTACCCAGTTTCTCTGACCTACATTTGGTTGTCCTGGCCTGGATCTTTATCACCAGCACCACTACCTTTTTCTTTGTACTCCTTTCATAAAATTTGAATTTAAGTTTAAAAAAAAAAAAAATATATATATATATATATTATTTCCTCCTCCAGAAAGCCCTCCTAGACTACTTTCCCTGAGTTTGATGAATCCAGAATCTTGGAGCATTCAAACTTCCAGCTGTTTCAAGTTGTTAGAACGTTTGTGTGTTCATACGTGGATATTTAAAGCCATGCTTGTGGATTTCTTTGAAGTCTTCATTGGTGCATTTCTCTCAGGAAAGTGTGTTCTGCTTCTCCAATAGAGGGGGATGGAGAACCCCCAAGATCAAGGTCCTCCTTCATCTGTGTCTCCCCCCAGTCCTCTGTGCTTGGCAACCACTTGGCTACCCCCAGAAGTGACCAGTGAAAGTCTGATGACAGCCGAGTAACTCAACAAGAACTAGCAGTAGGAACACTTCTAGCTCTTAATTCCCATTGAACACCTGCATAACAATCTCCCTGGAACAGAGAAAGGGCAGGCAAGGTAGCTGTCATTATCTCCAGTTTGTAAATGAATATACTAAGGCCAAAGAGGTGACGTGACCTGCCCAGGGACACCCAGCCAGCAAGTGGCAAAGCCTAGGCTAGAACCCAGATCTCCCAACTCTCAGCCCAGAGCTCCTTCTGTCCGAGGGCGGGCAGCCCCACGGAGTGTGGGAGCCTGTGGGAGTGTGGGGATCTGGTCCACAGGCCAGCAGCGTGCCCCTGGTAGGCGAGGCGGCCCCTCGCAGGCACTGGTCCAGGGCGCCCCAGGGGCTATTCTTTTCCCAAATGACCATATGCAAAGAGCCTTTCAGCAGAGGTGGTCACCAAGAACGACGAGGGATCCTGGCCACAGAGGAGCCTGCAGAGCCCTCCAATGACATGACCAAGGACTGAGCCCATCTGCAGGAAGGGGGACAGACGTTCGGAACACACGGAGGGACTTCACTGCACCACAGGGCAAAGGCACCAATCCCTCCTAACATCACCCGGACCCTGGAGGGTGCTGAGGGGCGCCAAGGCCTCCCGGGGGTCACAGCACCATGGGAAGTGAGACCCTTGAGCCTTACTGAGGGGAGCGAATGCTCCATCAGGACTGTTCTCTGGCCTGAGGCCCGGCAGTAGGTGCGCATCAGCGCTGGCTCGGGGGATTCCTTAAGAGCGGCTCTGAGCCCACAGCGGCTGCTGCAGGGAGGACCACCAAGAGGCTCGTGGACAGCCCTGAGCTGAATTAACGGGGGCTTCACCTTGCCCTTGAAGACTGGAAGCGCCTGGGAGGGCACCGGGGTTCTTCTTCATCAGCATCCGCATCCGCATCCGCAGCATCATCTCAGGTAACACACATGTAGCTCTGGCCCCCTACCAGGCTGTGCCCTAACACTTCCCAAAGGGGGGGGGGGGCGCTGAGCCAGCCACCCCCACCTCCCCACCCCACCCCAGGCAGATACTATTATCATGCCCTTGTCCAGCTAAGGAGACAGCGAAGCGGGCTACTTGACCAAGCGGCAAGGGCAGGGTTCAAACCCACGCAGTCCCATAGGGTCCTCTAGGCCGCGTCACCCCTTCCAGGGTTCTGGCGTGTTCTGGCCCTAAAATCCAGTTCGAAGCCCACAGAATTGACCAGGAAGAGACACCTCCACCCTCCCCACCGCCCACATACACACAAGCTTTGGGCGGGGATTCGGAGGAGGCTGCCCAGCCCCAAGCCCCGAGCCCCGAGGCCCCCAGCCCCGGGCTGCAGCCTCCCACGGGCAGAGCGGGGACGCCCAGGCGGGCTCGGCGGGGCGGCGGCCACCCCCCCATCCCCCCGCGGCACCGGGCCCACCCGGGGTGAACGGTGAGCCTCCGACCTGCACGGAAGCACCTGCGCGGGCGCAGCCTACCAGCCCCCCACATCTGCGCGGCCGGCGCCGCTCCCGCCCCAGGCAGCGCCCTCTGCTGCTCAGGCCCCGGCGCGCTTCCCGCCCCCCCCACCCCGCCCTTCCCTCCCCTCCCCTCCCCTCCCCTCCCTCCCACCTTCCCCCTCCCCCGTCCCTCCCACGCCCCCACCCTCCTGTCCCTAACCCCCCTCCTCCAAAGTCCAGCAGAAGCCTCTTCCTCCTCCTCCTCCTCCTCCTCCTCCTCCTCCTCCTCCTCCTCCTCCCCCAGGACTGGGCAGGCAGGGGCAGCCTCCAGAGCCTGGTCGGCCAGTCAGTCCGTGAAACAGTAGATAAGTAGAGTCATGTGGAGATGCTAATAAGACACATGGGCTTCCAGATAGGTCCAAGTTCTGTTCTTCTTCCAGATAGGTCCAAGTTCTGACCTATCTTGGGATCAGATAGGTCCAAGTTCTGTTTGCCCCAAACTCATAAAGCCTCTTGGAGCCTCAGTTTACAGATCTCTACCGTGGGAGTGATCATTCCTCCGCCCTAGGGCCACTGGAAGGGTTGACTATGATGATGCGGTTAAGGTTCAGGCTACTAGGAAGGGGTGGTCATGATTACACACACCCACCTTCACCCGGCACAAAGGGGTGACCCACACTGCTGGACTGCTGAAACCCCACCTGCAGGCCTTCAGGGCCTTAGGCTCCTTCACACCTCTCTTCCCCCTGACCTGAAGGGGGCCCCAAAGACTGTCCTCGGGAAGCCCTCCGAGGAAGGTCCTCCCCGTGCGGAGGTTAACCAGCTCGCCACGTGAACTACGGTAACTGAAGCCCCTTCTAGGGGCCTCACCATTAAATGTGGGAGCTGGACAAGACGTGTGGTTCCCAGATACTAGACTGTCAGCACCCAGAACACCGAGGGAGCTCTTTAATAATCCAGAACCCTAGACCCCAACTTCCCAGGGTTCTGATTCAGGCAATCACTGTGGAGCCTGGGACGCCCTCCCCAGCTCACTTAGACATCCAACCAGATTTCAGAACCGCAGCTGAGATGTTCAGAAGGTCTTCCCCAGGTCCAGGATTCAATAACCTTAGATGGGTTGAAGAAAATACCTAGATTGATCCCTGGCTTTGCTCTCTAATCTGGAACAGGCCACCTTCCTCTCAGAAGACAGTCTTTTTTTTTTTTTTTTTAAGATTTTATTTATTTATTTATTTATTTATTTATTTATTTATTCATGAAACAACAGAGAGAGAGAGAGAGAGAGAGAGAGAGAGAGAGAGAAGCAGAGACACAGGCAGAAGGAGAAGCAGGCTCCATGCAGGGAACCCGACATGGGACTTGATCCCGGGGCTCCAGGATCGCGCCCCAGGCCAAAGGCAGGCACTAAACCGCTGAGCCACCCAGGGTCCCTTAGAAGACAGTTTGAAGAGGTCTCTCCCTATCTGTTTCTCCTTTGGAGAATATTAGGAAACGGCCCCTGGTTAGTGGATGTCCTTGGTT
The DNA here is from genome assembly GCF_048164855.1 of Canis lupus baileyi. Classification (NCBI taxonomy): domain Eukaryota; kingdom Metazoa; phylum Chordata; class Mammalia; order Carnivora; family Canidae; genus Canis; species Canis lupus. Next base: position 36,126,434 of record NC_132845.1, on the reverse strand, counting down.
ACCTTCCTGAAATTCATTCCTCTTGCGTTCCTTGGTTAGAGAACCCCAGTCCTGTTAAACTGTCCCTTAATCCAGAAAGTGATGTTAATCCTCATTCAGCTCACTCGGTTCTGATAATCCCATGTCCTTGGCAGTTATTTATTGAAGAAGCATCATAAGAACCAGTTTTGGCCGAGGAGCTATGAAGGGAAGTTTGCAGTGGTAGGTAAGGGGGTGGGAAACAGCTACTTAGAAAGAGGTACAAAAACAGACTCCTTCTTTCCCTGGATATAGTGGCGACTACTAGATGTGATATCCGGAACTTCAGCAGCCACCTTTTGACTGTGAGGGGATAATCTGAGGACAAAACTCCTAAGCAGAGTAGAAAGCTGGAAGGAAACTTGTTCCTTCATTACCTTATGAAGCTGCTATATTAGCCAACTCTGGAGCCACTTTCTTCTAGGGATTTTTTTCTGTTACTTACAACAGATAGCATCCTAACTCATGCGTTCAGCTTCTGGAACCAAAGGAAAACCTATGCACAGTGAGTTGTGGGCAGGTTTCCTATACTAGGAATCATCCTTCCGCCAACTCCTTCCATTCTCGAGGACTGTCAGTTTTATCTTCTAAATAATTCTCAATTCATTCATTTTTCTGTATCTCCACTGCCACCATCCTATGAAAACTGTCACACTTACTTCTTAAAAAAAAAAAAAGATTTTATTTATTTATTCATGAGAGACACACAGAGAGAGGCAGAGACACAGGCAGAGGAAGAAGCAGGCTCCATGCAGGGAGCCCAGATCCTGGGATCACACCCTGAGCTGGAGGCAGACGCTCAACCGCTGAGCCACCCAGGCATCCCACTCACACTAATTTCTTGACTGGCCCCACACATGCACCCTCCCCCTATCCAACCATCGTCCCTCTCTAGATCAGACTGTTGACCATATCACTGTCTTGCTTCAAATCCTTCAATGGCTTCCCTTTCTCCTAGAAAAAAGCCCATATGCTTTCCACGCCCACAAAGCCCTATATCATCAGCCCCTCTCTACCTCATCAGCCTCGCCACCATTTATGTGAGAACTGGATGTCCATCATGCTCTGCTCCCATCATGTTTGAAGCTTTACTTCACCTAGGAGCCCCTAACCACCAGGACCCCTCTGCCTGGAATCCTCTTCTCCACCCAGCCTCAACCACCTACCTGACTCTTCTTCCCCTGCAAACTCTCCCTCAGATATCACTTCCTCAGGAAAGGAACCCCCACATCAGCCCAGAGGAGCCCCTATCCTCCCCATTAAAGGTTCTCGAGCCTCTTGAGCTTTGTCTTTGAAATACTCATCATCAGGGCACCTGGGTGGCTCAGTAGGTTAAGCCTTGGGCTCAGGTCATGATCTCCAGGTCTCAGCAGGGAGCCTACTTCTCCCTCTGCCTGTCACTCCCCCTGCTTATGCGCTCTCTCTCTCTCTCTCTCTCTTTCTGTCAAATAAATAAATAAATAAATAAAATCTGAAACATTCATCATCAAATTGATTTGGTCAAATCCTGTCCCCCCTGGCTAGATTCTAACCAGCATAAGGTCAAAGACCCTGTCTTTCTTGCTCATCATTTAAGCCTAGCCCCTCTCACAATGCCTCACATAAATCTGATGTTCAGCACGTCATTGCCAAAAGAACGAATAAATGATTTTTGACTTTCCCAAACAAGGATGGTGCTAACTTTTAAGCTCCATCCCCAGAACATTAGGGGCTAGACTTCTCTTCAGAGCAACCTTCTTCTGTGTAATCAGAGAATGTCAGTGCTAGATGAGACCCAAAGATTTTCCAGACAAGCAGACAGAAGCCTTGGGTATTCATTGGATTATCAGCCATTCCCTATGCATCCTCTCTGCCGGGTGCTATGCTGGGTGGTAAGGGCCCAGAGTTAACTAGGGCAAGGTTCCTGTCCTCCCAGAACTCCCTTCTGGTAGGTTTTCCCAACCTTTTCCTCCTTTCTGCCCTTCCCTGACCCAGTTCTCCATCTGTCTTCTGAGGCACTAAAGGCAAGGCAAGTGTGACAGCAGGACACCATGGGGCCCTGTTCCTGCCTGGGGGTGCCCTGGGGACTTCTCAAAGCTCTGGTCTAAAGGACAGAGAAGTGTCCGGGCAGTGCTGACCAGATACCAGAATGGAAGACTTCTGGCCCGTCCTTCTTGCCTGTCAGCCAAAGGAATAGGTATCACAATAGAGAGTTTCCAGTGTACAATGGATAGTTCATAATTGCCTCAGTTTCCCCAGGGTGACTTTCTCCCTCAGAAGCTAAGCTTTCTGGGGTGTGTTAGGAGAAATTCAAACTCCATTTCAGAAGAAGATAAAAATCCCACCTTGGGGCCTCTTTGTTCCTAAGAGGAGACCAACTTCATTGACCAGGATGGAGCCACCAACCCTCAGACCTGAAGCCAGGACTGCCAAGAAGACTTGATGGGGGTGGGGGGAGCCCAGGCTCAGGGTGGGATTGAAGAGAGATGCTCAGGTCAGAAATTCCCGTGGGAGGACGGGAAGTAGCTGAAGATGCAGAGCTGAGAGGCATCTCCAGGCATCACCCAACATCTCCAGCTAGGCACAGTCACCCACACGCAGGCATCATAGTTCTGAGTCTCCACTGCCTTTCTTTGCCTCACCCCCTCATTTCAGACACCCCATGGAAGATACTCTAGCATCAAAGAAGCCTCCTACTGACTGGCAGGCATAGAGGGCTGGAAACAGAGGGAACATAACCCTGGAGAGAAAGCCATGGGCTTCTTTCCCTGACATCTCAGGTGGTTAATATTGGCAAGGTGGACTGGAGGCAGCAGTAGACTGGGAAGACAAGAAAATTCGGAGGGAAAATTCATTCAGGGAAAGATCTGCTCTTTAATTTCCCAAATAGATTCGCTCTTTGCTTTCCTCTCCTTACCCTCCCCCCTCCTCTCCCTCCTCCAGCTCTCCTTCCTCCCCCTCCCTTCTCATTCCCCACCCCAACTCCTCCATCTTTCTCTTCCAGCACAGACAGTCTTATTCAATTAAAGTAGGACAGGAATGTTTTCCAAAGCTTTAAAATATCTCTGTTAAGGAAATTCACTGGGAGGAAGAAACCCTGCTTAATTTCTTGGAAAATAAAAAACATATGGTGGAAACTGCTGTTGTTTGTCTTGTCCTCCAGTTCCCTCCCAAGGAGAACACATCTCAGGCTCACCTGTCAGGCACACCAGGCAGGTGGGGCCTGGGTGATGATGGCCAAATCCAAATTTGCAATCCTCCATCTGGCCGCTGTCCTGAGTTCTGTTTGACAGGTGAATTTAGGGACCAGGAAAATGTGTTTGAACATCTGCTTGCTAGGGAAGAAAGTAACAGCTACTCCCATCTCCTCTCCCAAGTGGTCCTTCTCCCCACAGGCAGGCCAGAGCTTCAGTTAACCCACATGGGCCCCCACCGTACTCCAGAATTCTCACTGTGAAGGCTTGTTGTGTAGGCAGAAGTCAACTCAAGGACCCATACCTTAGAGATAAAGCAGCTTCTATATCCTTATGGAATGAAAGACTCAGAAATAGGGACACCTGGGGACTCCTGGGTGGCTCAGCAGTTTAGAACCTGCCTTTGGCTGAGGGTGTGATCCTGGAGTCCGGGATTGAGTCCCACGTCGGGCTCCCTGCATGGAGCCTGCTTCTCCCTCTGCCTGTGTCTCTGCCTCTCTCTCTGTGTGTGTCTCTCATGAATAAATAAATAAAATAAAATAAAACCCATTTGTTATATAAAAAAAAAAAGAAAAAAGAAATAGAGATGCTTGGGTGGCTCAGTGGTTGAGCGTCTGCCTTGGCTCAGGGCATGACCCGGGGATCCGGGATCGAGTCCCACATCAGGCTCCTTGCTGGAGGCCTACTTCTCCCTCTGCCTGTGCCTCTGCCTCTGTGTCTCTTATGAATAAATAAATAAAATATTTTAAAAAAATAATAAAGACTCAGAAATGACCTAGAAAGGGCCATTTGAGAGTAAACAGAATGGTTAGGGTGGCAGTACTTAACTTTTCTGGGTCACTCTGGGAATCTGATAAAAACTAAAACTTCATTCCCAAAAAGGTACATACACACAAAGCAACAAGATTTTGCACATGACTTCAGTCCATTGAACCCAGGTAAATAATCCATGGATCAGCAGACGGTATCATCCTTAGGCCCAGCCAAGAGAGGACCCTACTTCATGCTTGAAGCACTATAGGGCTCCACTCTGGTCCTTCTTGGTCCTTATCCCTCCCTATGGGGCAAGGTGTCCTTAGGGCCAAAAGAGTGTTCACACTTGGAGCTCATGCCCCCTTCTGAACCATTCTCCAGGCACCTGGGACCATTCGTTCTTTACCCAGACAGATCCAAATCCACTTCTGGGGCCTGCATGTTACTCTTCACCCAATTCATCCTCTCAGGGATGGAATGTTCCACCTGTGTGCTAGTCCCTAGGTCCATAGTGCAGCTGTTTGTTGGGGAGAGTGGATATCCAAACTGTGCACAAGAACTCTGTAGAAAGTGGAATAGTGCCCTTCCCAAAGATGTCCATGTTCAATCCCCAAAACCTTGAATATGTTTCCTTACACAGCAAAGGGACTTTGCAGATGTGGTTAAATTAAGGATCTGGAGATGGGGAGATTATTCTGGATTATTCAGATGGCCCCAATGTAATCACAAAAGTCCTTCTAAATGAAAGAGGAAAGCAGGAGAATGAGATTTGAAGATGCTACATTGCTGCCTTCGTAGGGGAAGCAGCCACCAGCCAAGGATGTGGGCAGCCTCTAGAAGCTACAAAAAGGAAACAAATTCTCCCCTAGATCCTCCAGAAAGACACGCAGCCCTGAAGACACCTTGATTTTAGCCCAGTGAGACCCCGCTTCTGACCTCCAGAACTGTAGGAGAATAAATCTATGTTGTCATAAATTATTACATTTGCAGTAATTTGTTACAGCAGCAATAGAATACAGACTCTTAAGGTCTGGACAGAGCCAGGAATGGGAAGCAAAGGGGAATGAGTTGCAGGCTGGGGAGAGAGGGACAGAACATTCAACCACATTGTGCCGTAGAATGTCAAGAAATCTAGGGGTTCTGAATTTGAACATGGAATCCAAGGTTGTTACAAAGGAACTTGTGTCAAGGTAAGATGTAAACATATTTTATATAACAGTTGTTATCTTGACTTCTGACTTCTAAATATGTGGACATATGGCTCTTGGGCCACCATTTGCACTCTTGCCGCAGGCCCTGCAACTGTTTGCAAGAGTCCCCCAGAGGAAAGGCTCAGGACTAACTCTCTCATGGTCACCGACATTTAGGCCACCACCTTCCATTATGCTCAGCACTCACGATATTTCATTATCTATGGATGGCCATATGAGAGAGCTCTTTAAATACTCTGAAGGCTAAGGCTGTCCAATGTCACAATCACACTAAACTTCAGAGTCAAGCATAATGCATATGCAATGATTTTCATTATCATTTCCGGAAAGCATGACAAATAGACAAAAATGGCAGTGTGTGATTGTATTTTTCTTATATTTCTACTGCCAAGCCCCTTCTTATAGTTCTCATTTCCCTTGTTACATTTCCAGTATTTATAACTGGCTCAATGGAGATGTTACTTTCTCATACCGAGCATCATGTAATCCTCATCCTATACTGACATTTGTATATGTCAAGAGATAATTGTCCTTTCCATATTCCCAGTAGCCATGGTGGCCTGCATCCACCATGCCTTCTTTCTCCCAGCCCCAACACATGTCATGGCCAAGTCTTGATACTCCTGATCTCTCTGCCAATCCTTCCCAATCCTCAAGTCCCTCTACCTCTCTGTCCCACAGAAATCCACCTCCTCCCACTCTCTACCTCATAGCTGGTGGCCTGGCTTCTAGCCAGCAAGAGGTGGGGCCAGCATGCAGCCCTCCTAGGGATCCCAGCATAGCAGCAGCAATGTAAGGACCACAGTGAGAAGCAGAGTCATCCCCAGATGCTTCCTTCTCCTTCTGTTGCATCTTCTTCCCTCTCGGTGGGCTCCTTCTTTCTGCTAGACTTTCCAGGTTCTCTATAGCTTCCTGCTCTTTACACTAAAAATGGTGTCAGCTAATTCTTATTGAGTACTTTCTATATGCCAAGTGGCTTGTACATACATCGTATCTTGTGATCTTTACAGTAAGCCTAGAAAATGGGTCTTATTCTACCCACTCAACAGGTGAAGGAGCACACAGGCCTGAGGAGGTTACGTTTTTCCCCTTGTAGCTAAATGACTGCAGTGAGTTTCCTAGCTTCAGCCTTCCAGTCCAGTTGGCTTCCCACTACTTTATATTAAGTGACCAAAGAATTATAATGGAATTTCAGGCTACAACCTACCAGATGCGTGAAGCATTGCAGAGGCCAGAAAGTTCTTCGACTTCCATTGCAAAGTTGGCCCCTTTTCTCTGCTCCATGAGGACTTATGCACGGTCATGGGTAGTTTGCCTGAGGCTCCTGCCCAGTCTCTCTGGCAGAAGCAGACCTGTGAGAGCTACTGTTAGGGTCCAGGTAGTAGTATCAGGTCTCACAAATAAAAATATAGGGCGTCCAGTTAAATTTGAACTCCAGATAAGCAAAGAATCATTTTTTAGTATAAGTATTGCATGTGGCATACTTAGACTAGACTAAACTAAAAAATTATTTGTTGTTGGGGGAGGTTCCAGGATGGTGGCATATTAGGGAGACCCTGAGCTTGCCTCATCCTTCAAATACAACTAGCTCAACCTTGAACCATTTTGGACTACTAGGAAAAGGATCAGAGGCGTACAGAAACAATGTGCACATTTGGCTCGAGCGAAATTGGCAGAAGCAAGGTTCAGAGCCCTGAATTGGGGGATTGGGAAAAATCATTCATTGTTTATCTAGAATTAACTGGGGGTCTTATACTTTATCTGGCAACCCTGGGCCCAAGCCACTCCTATGGGTTTCAGCTGAGCAGTTGGAAGAAGGGCAGCTGCAGTTCCTTCCACTCACCACAGGTGGGCAAAGAAGGTCTGGAATGGCAGTGTCTAGCCTGAGCTGCCAGGGAAAGGGGATGGGAAGCCCTTTTACTCCAAGGTACCCTTTCCCCTGCTGGTTCCTTGTGCCCATTTCCCAGTGTTGGAAGGAGGCTGTGCTGGCCCACTCTGTCTGACCTTCCTACCAGCCTCCCATCTTCTGCAACTGCCTGCAAAACTGCCCTAGCCCAGTGGGTTCTCTTCTGCTGATCCCAGCACACCCAGGTCTGTAAGCCAAACATACAGGTCAGCCCAGGCCACCGTTTTTGTGACTTGAGATGGCAGGAGTGGGAGAGTGGCCAGACCTCAGGGCCAGCACAGTCTCCTTCCAACACTGGAAAATGCCTCTATGGCAAACCCACTCATCAGAGCCACCATTCTTATTCCTGAGAAGCTGAGAACTGTGCTTGTGGTAGAAGGATCTGGATCAGAAACCAGGGCAGGCAGGCCAGGAGCTCCAGCCTCCCTGGTGCACTCATGTTTTCTCCACTCTGGTCCCTGGGGAACTGGGCAGGGGCAAGGAGGGAGGGGAGAGGGCAGAGGTTATTTCCGTTTCTCATAGGAAATCTTGAGCAGTTAAAGGCAACATGCTTAATCCAGAGAATGACTGTTATGGACTGAAATGTGCCATCCCCCCACCCCTACCCCACCCCCCACCATTCATTCATATGCTGAAGCCTTATCCTCATTATGACTGTATTTGGAGATCAAGGTTTTTAGGAGGTAATTAGGATTCAATAAGGTCATAAGGGTGGGGTCCTAATCTGATAGGACTGGTGGCCTCATAAGAAGAGGAAGAGAAAGAGATTTCTTTCTCTCTCCATGTACATGCACTGGGGAGAGGTCATGTGAACACACAGCTAGAAGGTAGTTATTTTGTGAGCCAGGAAGAGAGACCTCACCAGAACTGGACCATGCTGGCTCCTGATCTCAGACCTTGAGCCTCTAGACCTGTAAGAGAGTAAATTTCTATTGTTGAAGTCACCCAAGCTATGGTATTCTGTTATAGCAGCCTGAGCTAAGGCAATGACCCATACGTGGCAGCTCCCAGGCACAGGGACAGAAAACCACATACCACAGCCTGGCAGTGGAGCCTAGTGGCAAAGCACAAGGGCTTAGACCCAAACAGCCTGGAACTAAATCCCAGCTTTGTTACTACAAGTTATGTGATGTTGGGCCATTTACTTAACCTATCTGTGCCTCAGTCTCCTCATGTACGAATCTGGGCTCATAACTGTTGTGGGAACTAAATGAGTTAATGCACATACAATTATCTACTGAATCCTTACTCTGTGTCAGGACTGAGTATCTAGCTGTCAAAGCAAAGAAGTGTGCCTGCCCTCATGGAGAGGCAGAAATGGATGTAAGAAGGTAAGTATGGTAGTGATAAATGCTAAGGAGATGAATAAAGTAGCGTGAAGGGCTAGGCTGAGGTGGGGACTGAATCTTAAGTAGACAACCAAGGAGGGCCTGATGGAAGTGTCCAAGCAGACACCTAGGAGAAATGCACTCCAAACAGAGGGAAGATTGAGTACAAATGCCTTGAGGTGAATGCACATGGCCTTGTCTAAAGAATAGCAAGAAGGCCAATGTGGCACAGAGTGAGCAAGAGGGAGAGCTCTGGAGAAGTAGTGGAGACTGGATCATTCATGACCACTGAGAGGACTATGACCCATACTCTGGTATGTGAGCCATTGGAAGGTTTGGAAACATAAGTTATGTTTTTATAGGATCACCTTGGCGCTGTTTGGAGGAAAATATACTGGGTGTAGTGGGGGGATGGAGAGCTAATGCGGAGAGATCAGCCAGGAAGAAGGATCCAAGGGAAGGATCATAATGGCTAAACCTAAGGTAGAACAGTGTGAGTAGCAAAATGAAGTCAAATTCCAGATATATTTTATAGGTAGAGCAATGTGACTTGCCATAGATTGAATGTAGAAAGTGAAAGAATGAGGAGTCAAGGAGAGCACCAGAATAGCTGAGCAACCGAGCACCAAAAGAAGATGGTTTAATGGGAAATATCGGAAGATCCATTTTAAACATGTTAAGCTTAAAATACCTATTAAACAATGAGCAGAGATACAGGGAAGGCAGTTAGATCTATAAGCCTGGAGTTCAGAAGAGAAGCCTGGGCTCAGTAATTTTGGAGTCATCAGCATGTAGAAGGCATTGAACACATAAGATTAGATGACATCACCAAGGGAGCAAATGTAGATGGAAAAGAGGTCAAGGGTTTAGCCCTGGGTCTCTCCCACATTAAGGGCTCCAGAGGCCCAGGAGCAACCAGCAAAGGAGAATGAGAAAGGACTAGCCAGCACAATTAGCATGATTTCATACTTGTAACTACTCGTATTTGTCTCGTTTGTTATTATTGGCTGCATTGATGCACCACCAATTCTAGGTCAGCGTGATACTGTCTAAAGCTAACAGAGGGTACCTGAAGGATCTGAAAATTTGATAGAATTGCTGAAGTTTTCATCAGACCAGAAGAGCCAAAAGAAAGAAACACATATTTAGTTGTGTAGTGATAAACGGTGGTGCAAGAAGGAAGAAAGATCTTGCCAGGGAAAGGTGGAAACATTCCTCATGTATAAAAGGAAAAAGAGGAGAAAGAAGGGAAAGTCATACTCCTTCCACCCCTGCAGCCACCCCCTTCCACCTAGCTGAATGACAGAATAACAGGAGACAATGAGAAGACAAAGAATATTTTAACTACCGTCTTTATTTTAAAAGGTCAACTATAATCATATAATTGAGGTAACTTGTTTGATAGAAGGATGAAAAGCCATACATGATTAGAACATAGAATAACTAAAGAAGACTCTTAGGAACTGTTCCATAACTAGCTGGCCCCTCTGCCTTAGATCCTGAAGGCACTTAGGAAACTGAGTATTTGGCCAAGGCATTAGGGGGTTGTTGAAATTCAGGGAGGATGGGAGTCATCCCTGAGGACTGCCATGGAATGGATATTGAGATAGCCCTGACACTGAGAACCTTGCAGGTACAGAGCCAACAACTCAATCTATACCAGGGAGACCAAACAATCCATCTGCTATCACCTGCAAGATAACAAGATGTGACAAGATCGTTAATGTATCTTGAGAGAGAAGAAACTGCAAGACTAAATGCAACAATCTCACACTTCAAGGAGGCAGGAGGGAGATGACAGATAGGATAAATGTTGAGTTACTTGGTTACTGTTCTCAAGCAGTCCACATATTATGTATACATCACACACAGGGAATAAAGAGAGCTGCCTTTTATTAAGCACTCATGGGCATTGAACTAAACTCTACACAAAGTAACTTCTTTAATTCCAACAACAATCCTGTGAGGTAGGGGTGCCATTTTTACTCCATCCCTTTTATAAATTCATGTGTTGGGGCTTAGGAGGGGTCAACTGACCTTCCCAAGGTCACAAAGCTACCTATTAAGCAGCTAAGTTGGACCTTGAACCTGGGGATCACTGGCTCTAGAATCCATACTGGTAACCCCATACCACTGCTTCCCTTCCTGAAGTTTCCAGGCACTCATCCTCCTCTTACCTCTCAGCCCACCCCTATTTTCTTTATGGTAGCTCCTGCCCACTGCATCTCTCACTGCCAGTAAGCCCCCAGCTTCCACCACCTCATGGTAAAAGCACATGATACATGCATGGTGAATGCTCATAAATGCTTCCTGAATTAAGTATCTGGTATCAGCTTTGGATTGGGTTCTCTAACATGGAGAGTGAGGAAACTCAATCTCAGGGGAGGCAGAGAGCCAGAGCTTTTGATGAATGCTGAGGTACCTGAGATGGGGCCCTTTTTCACATGGCTTTGAGAAACACTCCAAAGAGATCCACAGGTTGTTTGTGGGCCATCACTGGCCTCCTGCCATTGTCCAGCTTCTCCACCCAGCACCAGAAGACTGATTCATTCATTGGGTGACAGTCTCCATTCTGTCACCACTATTGTGTCAACCCTGTCAAAGAAACTGGTCAAGTAAGTAGGGGTGGGAGAATGATCACCCAGGCTCTCTGGTGCTCCAAATATCACTCATGTTTTATCCATGTTAGTTCTTATGTGATACTTAACAGGCATAACACATGTAGAAATGCTTATTTATTTATTTGCCTTCTTGTTCAGAGAATGGGAGCTCACATCATAACCTAGGTATACCCTCCACTCATAGAATTTTTTTAAGAAAAAAAAAAAAGAATCCTGGGGATCTCTGGGTGGCTCAGCAGTTTAGCGCCCGCCTTCAGCCCAGGATGTGATCCTGGAGTCCCAGGATCAAGTCCCACATCGGGCTCTCTGCATGGAGCCTGCTTCTCCCTCTGCCTGTGTCTCTGCCTCTCTCTCTCTCTCTCTCTCTCTCTCTCTCTCATGAATAAATAAAATCTTAAAAAAAAAGAAAAAGAAGAATCCTGACAATTCTTCATCTAGAAGCTTTAAAATCTCAACACAAGAGATATCAAACAGATAATATCTATATCACTGTGAAATTTTAAAGCCTGAAATCTAGATACATCATTGGACAAAAGCTTGTTAAACTACTTCTATAAAGAAGAGACAGCCTAGAGATATGGTCTAGGTAGCAAATATTAGAATTTCACATTGCAATGATTTATGAAAACCATGTAATAGCATATTTGAAGTTAGGAAAGTACTAGAAAATTCAGGATATATATGGTCATACCATCAAAATGCAGACTGTTCATGGAAGACATTTTGCCAAATCATCCTGCAGGCCTGGAAAGTACAGATCAAATTCTGTAACAAAGGGCTCGTGAAAAATCTTCAAACCCCAGGTCTATTACCTGATTACTGGAGCAATATTTTAAGATCCAAATCCTAACAGTTGTCAAAAATGCCAATAGTGCCCATGTTCTGTGAAACTGATTCTTCTTTCCTGAAGTTAACAGATGATATAATAACTAAGGTTCAGCACCAAGGACAGAGCTCACTGAATCGGGGAGCATGTTCAGTTTTTCAATTCTGCAGACAAGAAATTTTTGTGAGTTCAAAATGAAGCCAGAATATTAGTGCTAGAAGCAGTAAAGTAGTGCAACATTTTCATTTTACAGGGGAATAATCTGGACCCCAAAGAAATCAAATGATCCCAAAGCCAGAGCACCAGGACCCAGGCTTCCTAACTCTGGGCCCTGTGCTCTCTCCACACCATACCGAGGCCTGCTGACAGGTGGATTCCAATTGTTAGAGGTGGTCATGGCGGGGTAGGAGAGCTTGATGCTATTAAACAATCAAATGCTTTAACCCATCTTAGCCAATTTCTCAATGTTTCTATCATTCGGTTCAAGATAATTCCCTTGCTCCTCTACAGAAACTTTTCCAGATATGGTGGGGGGTTCAGTCAACATTAGTGCCAAGAGTAAATATCTGGGGAGAAGAAGCAACATAGAAAGCACAAAGGATTGTAAAAATCTCCATGGTTCCTCAGTCAAGGAAGCTTTTCTTATTACCTTCTGGGAGTGTGACCAGTTAGAAAGAGAGTACAGGTAATGAAGCACAAGTAAGTGGATTGCTCCTGCCACGATCACAGCTTGAGAGAATGAATGGCATATGGGAGGCCCTAGCCAGTCAAACCCAAGACTCAGGAACAGGGCCTAGGGACCATTCTCCCACTCCAAACCTCAGCCAGTCAGCCTCACATATTGAGACCTCAATAGACATACACAATAGCAGGTTCTTGGTGTTAAACACAGGCATGGCTTCTGCCCTGGGAGAGGCACTCAGGCCAGCATGCCAGATCTCTGTTGAAGCAGCCACACCACAAGAAGCATAAATCTGGCTCCCCCAAATGGGAATCCTCCTGTATGAAGGATTCAGGGGACTATGTGAATTTGGACAACTTGTACCAGCTCTCTGGGCCTGACTATCCACTTCCATAGAGAACAATGAACTAAATGGTCTAAACTTTGTAAATTGTCATCCCAAGATTACCTTCCTAAGTAAGATTCAGAGAACTGGAAAGATACCATTAGGTAGTGGGTCTTTGAATCTGTAGGTCAAGCTTAGTGCCTCCTTCCCCAAATTTTTCCTACCAACCAAGAGCAGTCACTCCTCTGATCTCACTGGAGATTTGTATATACCTAGATAACAACATTAACTATAGAATTGGAAAGGAAAATGGATATTAATGCAGAGGCTACATGAGGTGAGCTGGCTGGACATCAGAAGGCAGCTTTTATTCTGATGAGCTTGCTACCAACACGATTCTAGTCTTATTATTACAGACTAATAAACTTAAATTCTGTCAAGATCCCAAGTCAGAGATGCATGGGTGGCTCAGTGATTAAGCATCTACTTTCCACTCAGGGCGTGATCCTGGAGTCCCGGGATCGAGTCCCACATCAGGCTCCCTGCATGGAGCCTGCTTCTCCTCCCTCTGCCTATGTCTCTGCCTCTCCCTGTGTGTCTCTTGTGGATAAATAAATAAATCTTTAAAAAAAGAAAAAAAAAAAAAAAAAGGATCCCAAGTCAAATTTGGTCAGATTTCAGAATACTGATGTACTCTAACAAACCTTACTTGAAGACCAAGAAATAAGACCAGGATTTCAATTAAATCACAGTGAGAAATGTAACTGTCAAATGGATTGGAAAGTTACTTAAGCTGACCACAACTTCTCCATGGGAGCCAAATTATAGAAACATTGAGGAATTGCCTAAGATGAGTTAATTAAAATACTTGATTGTTTAATGGCATTAGGCTCTTACCTTGCCATAACCATCTCTACACCTGCGGTTTACCTGTCAGCAGATTTGCTCCCCCCCAACACCTGCCAGACAAGTTCTACCCAGACAGGGATTAGAGGGACTCTGTTGCTTTTAAATGACTGATTGTTCCTTCAGCTTCAATTTCTGACTAATTTCTCTTCTAACTGACTCTTTCTTTGTATGTGTGTAAATTCATTTACCACCAAGTCTTTTTGGTCTTGTTGACATTCTCTTCCTTTAAGATTATCTTCATGCCTCTACTCTGACCCATCATATATTGGCCATGTAGTTTGACCACTATCTGTTTGCCAAGTTTGAGAATTAGAGGAGGGGCACTATACTAGTTAGATATGGTAACCTCACAGACAGCCCTCAAACTCAGGCCTGAAACCACAATCAATTATGATTTATCATGCATCTCTGGGTCAGCTGATCTTGGTCAGGCCTGTTCCTATATCTAGGGGGTCTCCTGGAGATCATCTGATCTAAGCTGGACTCAGCTGGGCATGGCTGCTCTTCATGGCTGTCACTTCCCTCAGCTGGCAAAGGCATGTTCGCCTCAAGGCACTGAAGCTGCAAGAAACCAAGAAGAAACCCCTCAGACCTCCTAAGGGCTTAGAACTGGCACATTGTCCCATCTACTTCCTTCTATTCTTCCTTTTCAAAGAAGTCACTTAGCTGAACCCAAAGTCAAGGAATAGGAGGAACTACAAAGTCACATGACAAAGGGCATGAATATAGACAAGAGTATAGAATGAAGCCAATGACACATTCTACCATAGGCATCTTGCTCCTGCCCCCATGTACCCCTTAAAGGAATGACCACACTAGCATTGTTGGGACAGTTTTGCGTTTGAAATTACTTTAATGCATATCGTCTCATTTGTCTCACAGCAACCTCATAAATTAGGACTTGACATGGCCTTCCCTACTTCACAAATGAGGAAACTGAAATTCTTAAGGATTTTGGTAAGTTGAGCTCAAGGGCCTTGATTCTAATTCATCTGACTGCAGATGACAGCTCTTCCCCTACTACTGCTCTGCTTCATCTCACCCAGACAGGGCCTTTATGCAGAATCAGGTGTTCCCTGGGCCTCTTCCTAAGATCCTATAGGACCTTCCTATGCCAGATACCAGACTTCCAGTTCTGAGTCAGCATCCCCTCACTGACTCCTTGAAGTCCTTGTCTGGTACCTCCCCACACTGGCCCCACCTGCCCCTCCAGCACTAGCCTAGTGTGGCGAGAGCAATGTCTCTGATGTATATTACCTCCTGTCTACCATTCTGGGCGATATCCTGGGCTGGTAGGCTCTCTGCCCGACCCCTCTTGTGGTTGCTTTTTCTAAGAATGGCCAGGGCTATAGGGCCTTGGCCTATGTACCATGGATTGGATGACCCAGAGAGACTGGGAGTGCTGAGACTGTCCTAAAAAGCAGAGAATTTGGATCTCAGGTTGTACTTTCAGGAGCTTTCTTCTAGACCACTCTATTGTTGCATGGACATAATTCAAACTCAAGGAGAAGAGTTTTCAGGTGACAAGGAATTGTGTCTCTCTTGGGGTCCCACCAACTCTGGTCCTTCTCTGAAACTCATTGTCATTTATTCAGCAAGAATTGATTAGAAGCTTACTGTTTGCCAAATAACATGCTAGTTAGAAATAATGCAAAGATGAATTAGATGTTGTTCTTGGACATAGGAAGAGGGGACATAATTATAACAGGACAAGTGCTATATTCAAGTGTGTACCTGATTCCATAGGAGCACAGGGGAAGGAGGGCCTGAGCAACCATGTATGACCAGGAGAAAGCCCTGAAAAGGTAATGCCATAGCCAGATGTCAAAGGACCTGAGAGTTTGCCAAATTCATGAGGTTACAGGAAACAGGGCAGGGGAATCATCCCAAGTGAATGGAACAGCATGGGTGGAGTCCAGGGACATGTCATCCTTGTAGCATTGAATGACCTACACAGGAACGTTGGGAAACAAAATGAAGTAGGACTCGTCTTGTGTGCCCATTAGTTGGGTTGGGTTTGACTGCAAGTGACAAAAACAAAAGTGATTTAAACAAGATAAAATATTATTGTTCTCTAGCATAAAGGCCAGATTTGTGATCCAGAGCTGGACTGGATTCTACTACCAGGGAGTTAGTCTCCTATCTTATTGCTTCCTTTTACATGGACTTAACCTCAGGATCAAGAAAGGACATCTCATTCCAGCTGGCAGAGGTTTAAAAATAGACAAAGAAGAGGGCAGAGTGTGTGTGAATGCCAACTCATAAAACAAGGTGCCCAGCAAGCTGCCAGGTAACACCTCACTTACTCCCACCTTGGTCACTTGACAATACCCAGTGATGAGGGTGGTTAGAAAATATGGTCTTTGTTCTCGCACACACACACACCCACACCCACCTAGTTAAAAATGATGGGCTTAAGCAAGAAGGGAGAACCAATATTCAGGGACAACAAGCCATGTACACCATGAAAGGAGCTTCAATTTTGTACCATAGCAGATGGTGAGTCATTGAAGAATTTTGAGGAGGGGAGTGACAGATGTGATTTGCACACTGGAACAATCACTCGGATGCTCTGTGGAGAAAAGACTGCAGGAAACAGCAGAAGAATCTGTACAAAGGCTCCTTTGAAGCACCCGAGGCCAGCAGAAGAGGGGAAGGTGGGGCAAAGACAAAAGATACAGAGAATGGGTCCTGGGAAGGCATCAAGAATGACCCCCAATCTCTAACTTTAGTCAATACCAATGCTCAATAACTATCTGTTAAATAGTTAAATAAAAACATAAACGAAGAGTGTTTATGAGGGATTCAATAACATTTGCAAAGTACTTAGAACAGCGTGGAACACACAGTAAGCTCTCAGAAAGTGGATATAAAACCTCTGGTCTCAAAAAAAAAAAAAAAAAAAAAAAAAAAAAAAAAAAAAAAAAAAAAAAAAAAAACCTCTGGTCTCAGAGAAGGCTGTAGGTTAACAGTCTTTTCTACCCAATAGGACCATCTTCTGTTTAATGGGCTCCCCACTCCTCCACTCCTCTCCTCCGCACTCCAGTTTGAGTGAGGAATCAGTCAGCATCCTGACCCTGATCGGATGTGATGCTGCCAGTGCTGGGTCACCGAACAAAGGTAAACAGAGGGCCCTAAATGGATCTGGGTTCTTCAGCCTGTTCACAAAGACCTTGCTGGACCCACTCAAAATGGGCCAACTGTTCTAGTTTTCAACCAATGGAGTAGGAAATACCAAGTCAAGAAGGCTTGGTATTGTTTCCTGAGCCAAGGGGTGGGCAGGTGGGTGCAGGATTGGCATCACTTGCTCGCAGAATAGGGAAGGGGGTATGTCTCCAACCCTTGCTCCAGCCAACTCAGCCATATTTAGAAGAATGTTAAGAAATGACTCAACTAGTTGAGAACATGGTACTTGTCTCTATTATACTCTTCTTCTGTTTTTCACAATTTTTCTATTGTATGTATTGTTTTTTAAATAAAATTTTAAACACACACACATCCCAGCCCCAAATCCTGGCCAACTGTAGCTCTGATGAAAGGTGGGACCCCTGGCCAAAAAACAGCTTACTGATTCTTGCCAACTAACCAGGAAGAGAAAAAGCCCCTCTCCCCTCCCAAACCTCTCTGCCAGGAGCTAGCAGACCTTGCTATTGGCCTGCGGATGCTCCCGTCATCCTATTGGTCAGCGTCTAGGTCCTGCCCTGCCCCTCGCTCCAAGACTGTTAATTTCATCAAACATTTTTCAGGTGCCTCCTGTGTGCCAGGAGCTGAGGATACAAAGATGACTAAGCCTTGGCCGGCAGCCCGGAGGTGCTCACACAGAGAGACCTATTAGGACGGGCCTGCTCTGGCGGTAGGAATCTGGCTGGAGCTGAATGTTCACACTCCTTTGGCAGATGGAGATGGAGGGGTCTGGGCCAGAAGGCAGTGCCTGTGGGGACAGAGCTGAGAAGGGAGCTCAGATTTTATATTACCACTCCCACCTCCTGGGGGAAGCCAAATTGGAGATAAACAGAGTCCTAGCTCTGCCCTAGGGACAGAGACCCAGAATCCTGTGTCTGTGTAAAGCACCTTCCCCTTTCCACCTGAGATTTGAGGGTGAGGGGGCTGCACCTGGCCACCAACCTTGCTGTGAGCAAGTAAGGCACTGAGGGCTGCCCTACAAGGCACCAGCTGGACTCTGTCGGCATATATTAGTAGTGTGCACCCTCCAGGACACTGATGAGCCTGTAGCCCCCACAGTCACACCTCCCCATCTTAGAGCTTCCTCAGAGCTGGGCCTCATCCCTCCCCACCCTGATACTCTTGAAAGGTTTCCAGTTGGTCAGTGGGTTGCTTTGTGAGGGTCAGGGAGGGAAGCAAGGCCTGCTGAGGGGACTGAGCTCCCATCTGCCTTCATCATACAAGAAACTGAGCCACTCAGAACCTGATCCAATGTGTTTTTTTCCAACCCAATTTGATTAAAGTCAGTATCACCTGAAACCTGAGACTAATGTATGTGCACAGGGACTCGCAGGTGGCCCTCTCCAGCGGGGCACTCTCCCTTCCTGCAGCCCCTTGGAATCAACCTCAAAAGGCAGGAGGCGCCATTACCATGGGGGCCAGGAGCCAGGCCTTCGCTGAGCCAGACCAAAACGCCACTCTGGAAAGTCTCAGAGCATCAATATTTCATGCCACTGGAGCTGTCTTTGTTTTTATGCAAATTGCTCAGGCTGCCAGATGGGCAAGGGCTGGCAGCATCATCCATCACTGGGCTGTTCCCTTCTTGCAACATCTCCTACTGCCAGGGCCCTGCAGGCTGGCCTCAGCTGTGGCCTGTCCTCTCACTGAGTCTGCATGGTGGACCAAAGCCCTGTCCTGAATGCTGGGGGACACAGAGGAAGCCAGAGGCCAGGTCACTGCACTGGGGGACCTGAGGATGCACGGACTTCATGATGAGACAGAGGCGGTGTGTCACTTCAGTGCAATGTCACGTAGCTTTTATTTTAATCCTCAAAGAACCTGGGAGGAAGGCATAATTTTACCTTATCATTACCCACAGTTTGCAGATGAAAAACTGAGGCCTATGGAGGGTAAAGGAATCTCCCAAGGTCACCCAGCAAGTTGAGCACCTGAGTCATCCAGCCATACCTCTAATCCAGGGCAGCCTGGGTGGCTCAGCGGTTTAGCGCCGCCTTCAGCCCAGGGTGTGATCCTGGAGACCCAGGATCAAGTCCCACGTCAGGCTCCCTGCATGGAGCCTGCTTCTCCCTCTGCCTGTGTCTCTGCCTCTCTCTCTCTCTCTCATAAATAAATTAAAAATCTTAAAAAAAAAAAAAAAAGAACATACCTCTAATCCAATGCCACCATGAGCTCTGGCCTGGAGGCTCTGCTCTTTCTGTGCAGCCTGCTGGTGATCCGCATGGCTTCCAGAGTTTATAGCCTCCCTCTCCAACAGCTAGGCCACCGACCCTACTAGCAGCCTCACCCAGGCCACAACTCACTTTTGCCAGGTTCCCAGGGCCTGAGCCCACATCCAGGAACCTAGCCAGTGGCCTCTCCTTCCAGTGCTCTTGCCAGTTCTTGGTCCTCCAGATCAGGAACAAAGGATACCTCAAAGCTAACTCCTACCTAGTGGCTCCACCTGTGCCAGGATCCCATGGGGTCTCTGGGCCCTACCCTGTGGTAAGGCCTCACCATCTCTGCCCAGCTTCCAACCCCGACTCGTTAGCTACAGTTGCACACCTCTGACTTCTTCAACATGACATCCTTCCTGAAACTACTGCTGGCCTGCCCCCACCTGGGCAGTGGGTACCCACTGCCCAGTCTGCCCTCTGCCCCATTGTCCCTGACTATGCAGGGGCGAGGCCCCAGTCCTGCCTCCAGAGCTCCCAGTCTTGCCTGGTCCATCCCACACTTCCAGGGTACCAGGACAGTAACAGCGATTTGAATGACATGTAGCACAGGACCCTCCAAGTACCCAGCCCCCTAGATCCCAGGGTATGGCGGGGAGGCAGGTGCTAGAACCTGCAGAGGTTGATCAGTTCACTGTGATGTCACTGAGTGGAGCAAGCTCAGCCAAAGGGGAAGTAGGGAGACCTATGAGTAAGTCGTTGGGAGACCTTGCACAAGTTGCAGCCCTCGGCATCTATATAATTCAGGTTAGGATCATTGATTGTCAAGCCCCTTTCTGAGTCTCCACATCTATGAGCTAGGGGTCACTATTCCTATTCACTCTCTTCCCCTTTTCACCCCTCCCCTGGAACAGGGTCAGAGTGAGCTAGTAAATGGCTACAGTCAGGGTTGTGGTTCACCAATGACACTTGCATGAGGCCAGAAGTGCCTCGCAGAGTCTGGATGTCACCTCTACAGCAACAGAGGGGTTCCCTGCATTGACAAGAGGCCTGTGCAGACCACTCCTGAACCCTCCTAATTCCAGAACTCTTAGTATCAGGTTCTGCACCTCATAGAAGAGATAGGAGCCAAGTCCCGTGGGCCATGTCTTGTGACTGCATTATTTCGTGTTGCCCTTGCATCACAACAGACTAGCAAGGTAAACAGCAAACCCCCCTCTGCAGATGAGGAGCTGAACTCAGAAAGATTACAGCATGCCCCAAGGCCACACCACTAGAATTTAAGCCAGATCTGTCTGAGCCCAGAGCAGCTCCCCACTGTACCATGTAGGATCGAAGGGACCCTGATGTCACGCCGGCGGGACATTCCTGAGTTTGGAGTGTGCCAGGTAAATGAGGCTTCCACGTGCATCTGTGCCTCCCCTCACACAGGCTGTTTTGCACAGGCCTGAAATGCCCCTTCCCATGTCCCTTCTGCTCCACGAACCAAACCTCTTCTCTGCTTTGGGACATCCCATTTGTCCTACAAGACTCAGTCCAGGCTGCTCCTAAGAGATGAAATCTTCCCCTCCTCCCTTTGCTTGTATTCCTCCTCCACCCCAACCTAAGTATCCTCTCCTCTGTGATCTGGTTGCAAAGGCTTCCATCAGGTTCTCGGGGAGCAGGCTCAGAGCTGGATGCTGTGCAGGCAATGCTCATCCTGTCCTGTCAGCATTCTGCAGGGTGGCCCTTGAGATTCCCATGGATCTACACCCTTTGGCCTTTTGGCCCCCAGCCCCCACTACGGCTCTGTCTCCACCACTGAGCACAGCACTGGGCATACCTTATGTGCGGAGTAATCATGTGCTCACGTGAAGAGCACCTGCTCACTCGCACCCCTAATGTCTTCAGGTGCTGAGAGATGGAGCAGGTCCACACAGAAATGTGAGCTTGAGCCATTCAGACTAGATGGTTGTTTGTCCCCGACCTGCGGAAAGCGGCTTCTATTCACTACCACCCCTGACTCCCTCTCCCGCTGCCCCCCAGGCCTCCTCTCTCCACTGATTCCGGTTCCGGCATATACCGTTGGAGTGATGGGGACTCCCCCGAGGTGTGCACAACCCTGCTCATCCTTTGCCCCAGAAACTGGAGTGGGGGCATTTAGGTCAGGAGGTGAGCCCAGGCCGAAGTCTGAGAGGTCCCGGGACCTGATAGGGGAGTTCATTTTTCATGGTTCGGTGTCCAGTTGGTCAGATGGAGCCCAGGGCGTCAGGCCCTGCTCCTGGATGCTGCTGGTAACAGAGCCAGAGGTCAGAGTGGAGAGCAAGGCGATCGGGTTCTTGGGCAAGGACCAAACTGACTATTGTGTCACTTGCCTGCACGCTGGGGAGAAGGGGCCACAGGACATATCCAGGAAAGGTCAGACCTCATCTGGACAGCCCTGGACAGGAATGACCCCTTAGCCAGTGGATGTCAGACTGTGTGGCTCTGAGGAGCTGAAGAGGCCCCCAAGGAACAGGGAATTAAGGGACCAGCAGGGAGGACTCAGGATCCCCACCCCACCCCCACTCTCTCTATCTGTTTTACATATTAAACCTTCATGCAAAATTTCCTTTGAAGAGAGAAAGGGTCGTAGTAATAAGGATGACGAGGAGGGATGGGGGGAGATCCTACCATGGATTGTAAATGCGCGGATCTGGGACCTCAGCTCCTTCCTCCTCCCTGTCACAGCCTCAGGCTCAGCAGGAGGACACCAGACGGTGGATGGTGCACACCATCACTCTACAGCCTGTGCAGCCTGTGTAGACACTGCCTAAATTGGACCCCTATCCTCCTCATGGCCTCCACTCCAGTCTCCAGCAGATCACTTCTGGGCTTCACGCAGCTGCACCGGAATGTCTCCTCCATCGCTTCTCCTATTTGTGTCTTTTTCTCAGCCTGGATCCCTGTTCTCTCAGCTCCACTGCTACCTCCCCAGGGAGCCCTCAGGGACTACGTCGGGCACAGGTCGTGCCACATCGAGCCCACGCCTGCCTGCCGCCCTGCACATTGCACACGGTCAAGCCTGTGCATCTGGGTTCACATAGCTCTACCATCTCAGGAGCTAAATGACCTTGAGCAAGCAAACCTCCCTGTTACTCAGTTTCCCCAAACTTGAGATGCTGATAGTACCTACTACTATTGCTGGGGAGATCACCTGAGATATGACAGCTAAAGCAGCAGGCCCTGTGCCTAACACAGGGCAGATGCTCAATAGGTGGTAGCTGCTGTGACTATTCCTGTCGTCCAGTGAGTTCTTGCAACCAGTCCCAAGCTCTGTTTCCCACATCTTTGCTCCACCGTGACCTTTGCACACACAGCTCAAATACATTTGAGCTTCGCAATGGACTCTTGACAAGAATGACAAGTTTGCTGGGCCAATGAGAGTAGAGAAGACAAGCAATGTCAGGAAGAGAAAAGAAATGAGAACGGTAAATTTTTATGGCTTTTTTTTTAAAGATTGTATTTACTTATTCGTGAGAGACATAGAGTGAGAGAGGCAGAGACTCAGGCAGCAGGATGTGGGGCTGCAGGTCTGGGAGAGGCCTTCCTGGGCTCACACACAGCGGGGCCCTACCACGTGAAGTAGCCCCCTCTCAGGACTCCTTCCACTCCTTGCTCTGCAGATTACCAACCCCCATGCTTCAGGTCTCAGCCCAGAGGAATCAGACCCTCGAGGCTGGGTAGCCCCCCGCCCACAGCCCCAGAGCTTGTCTGCCAAGTGGTGCTCACTCATCTACCAGTGGTGAACTTGCCACTAGCATCTTGTTGGGGTGCCCCCTGGACATGATCACTTTGAAGGGTCTTCACATTTATTCCCTCTATAACCCAAGCACCAGCACAGTTTCTGTGCCTCATAACTGGTTGTTGGGTAAATGGACAATGTAACCAATTAATAAGTCACTAGAGGTGCTGAGAAGCCAGTGGGACTCCATCTCCATGCCTCTGAGACTATGATTCTTGTTTCTGGAAGCCACTTCTCAAGCCCCTCAGGGTAAGGGGGGACCGATCCCCAGTCAGGCTGAGCCCAGCTACCCGGATGGAAGGAGGCACCCCAGTATCACAGGCAAGCTCTCTCTGTGTAGACTCAGGGCTGCCTGAGAAAAGGGAAGGGATTACTTGGCACCAAATGTAACTATATGCAAAGTGTGGCAGGAGATCTGGGTCGGAGAGGTGGGGAGAGTTTGCTCTCTGTACTTAGGCCAGCTCAGTGCAGACACTGGTACCCAGCACCACCCAACTACCCTGGCTTCCAGAGTCAGGTGTTAGCATCTCTCCCAGGTCCCATAACCCCTCGGTGCCTAGGACCAGACCTCTTCTCTGGCCACAGCTGTGCCCCAGGAACGCAGTCTAGAGGTCAATGCTGATGATTAGCTGCTTAGCCCTGGTAATGACATTGTAAAGGGCCATAGTCTACTGGCTCAAAGGAAAATAATGTTTAGCTGTGGTCACTTACAAAGCATCTCCCCTCCTCCCAACCTCTTCTGCTTGTTCTCAGGTACCTGTATTTGTCCACTTGCTTTCTCTTTGAGAAAACAAAAATACCTTTTCCTGGTATCCTGGAGAGATTCTGAAAGATTCAGCCAATCTGGGATTGTTTGTAGATGCTGGGCATCTAACTCTATCAAACTGGTAGGGACCGTTCAACTTCTACATTACCTAAAGGAAACAAAAGCATAAGACTAGAGCATGAATGTTCATAATAGCTTTATTTGTAACAGCCCCAAACTAGAAACAACTCAAATGTCCATCAACAAATGAAGGGATAAACAATTTGTATTATAACTGCACCATGGAATACTGCACAGCAATACAAAGGCTGAGCTATTATTGTATCAATGAGCTATTGATACACGCAACACAGATGAATCTTAAAATAACTCTTCCAGGTGAAAAGAACCAGACAGGAAAATAGTACATACTGTAGGATTCCTGTGTCTCTGCCCCTCTCTGTGTGTGTTTCTTGTGAATAAATAAATAAATCTTTTAAAAAAAGAAAGAAAGAAAGATGGGGGAATCCCTGGATGGCTCAGCGGCTTGGTGCCTGCCTTTGACCCAGGGCATGATCCTGGAGTCCCAGGTTCGAGTCCCGCATCGGGCTCCCTGCATGGAGCCTGTTTCCCCCTCTGCCTGTGTCTCTGCCTCTCTCTCTGAGTGTGTCTCTCATGAATAGATAAATAAAATCTTTAAACAAAAAGAGAAAGAAAAGAAAGAAAGAAAGAAAGAAAGAAAGAAAGAAAGAAAGAAGAAAGAAAGAAAGAAAGAAAAAGAAAGAAAGGAAGAAGAAAGAAACTTTTGGGGTGATAGAGATGTTCAGTACCTTGATTGTGATGGTTTCATGGGTATATACTTATATCAGGACTTACCAGATTGTACGCTTTTAATATGTACATAGCCAATTATCTAAATAAAGTTTTTTTACTTTTAGTTTTAGTTTTTTAAGATGTTATCTATTTATTCATTAGAGACACACAAAGAGAGAGGCAGAGACACAGGCAGAGGGAGAAGCAGGCTCCATGCAGGAAGCCCAATGTGGGACTCGATCCCAGGACCCCAAGATCATGACCTGAGCCAAAGGCAGACTCTCAACAACTGAGCCACCCGGATGCCCCAAATAAAGCTTTTTAAAAAGATTTATTTATTTGAGAAAGAGAGAGCACCAGTAGGGGGAGAGTCAGAGGAAAAGAATCTTCAAGCAGACTCTGCACTGAGTGGGGAGCCAGATGCAGGGTTCAATCCCACAACTGATGAGATCATGACCTGAGCCAAACGAGGAGCCGGATACTAAACCGACTGAGCCACCCCGCCACCCCTAAATAAAAAAGGAGGGGGGAGGAAGTAACAAATTACAAGGTTATGTCACAGGCACAGCCTCAGCCGCACCCGTGGACCTCGTTGTCTGTCCGGCTCCTGGCTCGGCCCCGGACACATGGGGACATAACAAAGCCTGGTGTCCTTAAACTGAATAGGTAAGTGTCGTCCTGTGTGACTCATTTGGCCTGGGAGAACCATCTCCTCCTGGTCCTGGCTTAGTCACGTGTGCTGAGATACAGCACTCACAGCTTTAGGATGATGAATCTGATCCATAGTAACTCCCTAAGCAGAACTGTGAGCAGTTTATCCAGCCCACCCCCTCCCTCCATCTCCTGCTCCTCAGCCCTACAGCTGACCTGCTCCCCAGGGGCTGTTCAGAACCCAGTACTGGGCTGTGAGAGAAGGGGTGACCTGGAACAGTCCTGGGCACAGCCCACTGCCCTCTGGGTGGGAGAAGAAATGGCAGGTATCCTGGGTCCTTCCGCCTCTGGGATCCTAGCCTCTTATCCACTCCTCACAAGACAAGGCCACCTGAGCACCATGAAGGAGAAGAAACAAAGGGGAAGGGAAAGGCTGAGGGGGCAGGGAGGATATGCGGATAGGGAACAGACAGGCCATCCTTTATTGATGGGCTCATTAGCTATTGATGAGAATGGCCTTCGTGTTGGCCTTGTTGCCTGTCCCAGAGAGCCGAGCTGTGGTGGGGCCAGGGCATTCACGGTGGGCTACAATACCTCCTGAGCCAGAACGCAGATCCTGACTCAAGGAATCGGTGGGTCACCAGGCTCTGTGGGGCACCAACTCCTCTCCAGGGTGGAGGCCCACAGAGCACTGGCTGCTCTGTACATAGGAAAACGAGCCAGTACCCCACCCCCATGCAAAACAGCAAAAGATCTAGTGTCCCAAGATGTCCCAAAATATCCATGAGTAGAGCCTCTTGTGGAGTAAAGGCGCTGTGCATCCACAGATCCCTGGAAGCAGAAGCCACAATATCCATAGGCAATTTCACCTTGCCGGGTGTTGATCTGAGTGCTTTATATGTATCACTTCAGTGAGATCCCACGGCGACACTAGCAGATGTCCTATTATTCTCATTCCTGTTTATAGATGAGGAAATGGAGGCTCAGGGTGGTTAGGTCACTTGCCCAAGGTCACACAGCTAGTAGCTGAGCGAGCCTGGGTTTGGACCCGGCAATCAGCCCCAGAGCCTGTGTCCAAAACCATTGTGTGGTGTTACCTCAGGGAGATTAAGGGGTGCACTCAAGGTGACCAGCTAGTAAATGTAAAACTCAACACCAAGTCTTCTAACACGAGCTCGGTCCATCGCACCTCTCTGCCTCTCCTCGCTGTGACCAAATGGAGCCCCTCAGGACGGTGAGGGCAGGGAGCTGGCCAGTGCCCTCTCCTTATGGCCCTGTCGGGGTGAGGGGTCCTCTCTTCTCCAGGCCGGAGCTCTCCCAGGGAACCTGAAGGGATATATTGGAGTTGGAGAGAGGACTCTTCCCCAGTTAGTAGGGTCAAGGTTCCTGTCGCCCCGAGAGTCAATGGGACTGAAGCAAGCCCCTAACCCTACCCCTATCCTGGCCCGTCTCACAGGAACCTCAGGGGAAACCTCACACAAGAACCTGTCCTAAGGCGGGGGGGGGGGGGGGGGGGGAAGGCGTGCCTGGGTGGCTCATTCAGTTAAGCTGTTAAGCATCTGCCTTCAGCTCAGGTCATGATCTCAGGGTCCTGGGATCGAGCCCTGAGTCGGGCTCCCTGCTCGGTGGGGAGCCCACTTCTCCCTCTCCCTCTGCTTCTCACCACTGTTCATGCGCTTGCTCATGCTCGCTCTCTCGTGCTCTCTCTCTCAAATAAATAAATATGATATTTTTAAAAAGAAAGAAATATCCTGTCCTAAGAACCTCAATGCCAGGGGTCACTGAGGAGCCCCACAAAACCATGCCTGACTTGATCACTCACTTATGAGCAAAGTATCCTACAGGCTAGGGGTGACAACGAGGAGACACAAGGCCACCGCTGCCCCCTCTGTACCTACATGTTATTACCGGCTTTGCGGAAATGTCCCAAGCCAACAATTTGTTCAGCCTCCAGGCCAGAATCTGATCTGTGCACCGCTGGCCAGGAAGGGTGAGGGTCACCCTTTCCAAATTCACTCTGCCTGATTTGCCATGGGTGCCTGCACCTTCACCTGCCAGCCGACCCTGACCAGATCCTTTCTCAAGCTTCATCCAGACACAGACACAGCAAGGGCGATCCTGTTTCACAGAAGGATAGGATTTCTGCATCCCAGGCATCAGCCAGGCAGGGTCCTTCCTGCCAGTCCTCTGTCTGCCCTGAGACCAGCAGATGCCCTCAGCCATGGAGAGCTGACCTCGCCGAAGCGTGCAAGGCTCACACAGGCTGAGCAAGAAGTACCTTCTCCGTTGCTCCTGCTGGTGAGTTCTTGGCCATATTTCCCCCCTCTCACCCACACTTCAATCTCTGCAACTGGATCTTAACAGCTGTATCAAGGGGCCCTGAACATCTTTCCCCCAGTGTTCCAGAAGCATTCTGGGGAAATTCAATTGCATGCATGGCAGCCAGCATGAGCTACCCAGGTTGGCCTGTTTCCCAGCATGCTCTTAGGGAGACACATTATTCTTATGGTCTACAGCCCCAGCTCAATTTGCTTGGAGCCTTCCAAGAACACCAATTCCAATCTTCCATTAAGCTTAGGCCTTCTCTCTGTGCCAGAAGAAGGCAGAGCTGTCCCCAGGTTTCCACCCACTATGCCCATTTCTGCTCCAGAAACTCTGGAGCCTTCTTGAGGCTCAATGCCCCACTTTAATCAGGAGAGTAGACAGTAGCCTCCATGGTATTTTGTCAGGCACACGGCAGCTTCCGTGGCCCGCCCCACCCACGGAGGCAGAAGCCTGCAGTTCCACCATAAGGGGAAGTGCTTTGTTTCATTAGCCATGTCTTTGTGTACCAATCGATGAATATCCAACAAGTACTGACAGAGTCCCTTCTGTGTGCAAGGCATTGGGGTGACAGGAGGTCAGGAGTTCCTCCCCCAGACCTCTCTGCAGGCACCGTCATTATACCTGCTTCACAGACCAGACACTGAGACACAGAGAGATTAAGCAACTTGCCCCAGGTCCTACAGCTTAATAAATACATCCTAGAATACAGCTAAGGGGATGGTTCTTTAGAGGGATGATCCCAAGAAAATAACACAAGATTGGGGGTCTCTGCAAAAAGGAGAGGCTGGCATTTGACGTTGTGCTATTCAATGTCAACATTCAGCCATAGGACCTGCTCTGCCGCTTCTTCCCCCACCCCTCAGGAGGCCTGGGCAGGAAAAGGGAGGGAGAAGGTGGGGTGTCCGACTGACTGTCAGACGGAATGGGGCCACGTCTCTCCTCCCCTCCTGTTCCCTGACCCCTGAATTGGTGGTAGAGACCAGAGGAGGCCGGATTCCATCACAGCACGAGAGAAAGAGGCACTCACAGGATGCATGCGCAGCAGGGCTGAGCAGGGAGCCCTGAGGTGCGTGTGAAGGAATCCGCTGGAGCCCTGATACAGGGCGACTGGACCCACCCGGCGTGAGGAGGACCTCCCTGGTAACCACCTGGATGGGATGGCAGACAGGAAGGGCAGGGGAAGCAGCCATCCAGGCAAGAGGTGAAGCCAGAGCAGGCCAGCCTCAGGAGAGGAGGGAAGCAAAGGAAGGGGGGACCTCATGGCCGCAGATGCCCAGGATTTGGAAACTAATGCGGTGCAAAGGCTGGAGAGAAGGAGACCTCCACCTGAACAGGGGACAAGACTGGGGCACACATCTGGGGAAGGAGAAGACAGTGTGGGCTCAGACAATCACACTGGTTATCCTCTCAAAACCAGGCCACGGCAAGGCAGCTACTCCCAGGGCAGCCAGGCACAGGCCCCTACCTCTGCGTGGCACTTACCATGCGTCCACTTGTTCTAAGTGTCTGACAACCACTCACTCCTGTAATCATCCTGGAAGCCTGATGATACACAAAGCCTCCCCATTTGACAGATGAGGAAACTGAGGCCCAGAGATTAAATGACTAGTTAGTTATAAACCCAGGCCTGCCGTGCTTATAACCACGGAGCTAAAACTGCCTCCTGGGAGGATGCAGCAAGGGTGCGGGGAAGGGACAAGGCAAGTGTAGGTGGACTCATCAGTGATGCGTTGCAGCATGCTTCTGAGAAAATCAAGGAAGCTCAGGGAGTGCATCCGTCCCTTGCCTTGGGTGAGGCTGCCCAGCAGCATGGGGTGAGTGTTAGGTCTCAAATAAGGGAAAGGAGGCTTGAGTCCCTGCACTGCCACTCTAGGCAGGACATAGGGGTGGGCAGGTGGGGCAGGTGGTCTTATGCTCACTTTAAAGATAAAGGAACTAAATCTTAGGAAGCTAATGTGATGCTCCTAAGAGGACACAGCTGGTGGGAGGTAAAGGCAGACTTGAGCCAGGTGTACTGATCCCAAGAATCCTGCTCCTTCCAGCTAAACGAATGGCAATCGGTAGCCGAGGGCAAGGCAGGCAGTAGAGGGAGAAATAGAAATGTTCCTTATTTTATCATTTTATCTAAAGCCACCCCTTCTTATATTCCTGGGAATGCAAAAAAAAAAAAAAAAAAAAAAACCACCCTCAGAGAGCGGGGGGGCAGGGGTGAGCAGGAGTTTTACCAACATGTGACACTGATCTGGCCCTTGCCACTCACACCCCGCAGTCCAGGTGGCCTAGAGGGATGCTGTGCGGTACCTTCTTCCAACCCCTGCGACAGACAGCAGAGTGACAGGCTAGGACATGGGCCCACCAGAGGGCAGGGCAAGGTGTGAGTGTGTAGGGTGCGGGCCTCAGTCTCGCTCTCTAGGGTCTTACTTCCTCATCTCAAACTCTGGACAGAGCCAGCCTAAAACCGAGATGTGCTTTCCACTTCCCAGAGCCCAAAAGGTGTGCCAGTGGCAGGCTCCAGCAGAAGCCGCATCACAGAAGGTGCAGGCACTGGCAAGAGCAGCCCCCGGCAGCACCATGCATGGGCAGAACCTTCAAGAAGGCTCCCAGGCCTGGGACTTCTGTGCCATCTCTTCCCGGTACCTGGAAACTGTACCTGTTACCATCCGGGACAGATGCATCCTGTCTCTAGGGCAAACAGGAAGGCAATAGGGGGCGTCTATGGTGCACAAAATCAAGAGATCCAGGAGTCTTGCCTCCCTGCTGATCTCCAGAGCAAGTATCCCCCCAGGTGGGGCAGGGGGCCGGTCCAGTCTCCGTGGTTAATAACTGTTAACTTGTAAGCCCTTCCATTCCTGCTGGAAGGCATGACCCTGCGATCATTCTTTTCAGCATTGCTGCTGCTCAGGTTGTAAATGAAAGAGCTCCTGCCCCTATCATTCTGCCTCTTTAGGAAGACAGCTCTGGCTTTGAGCGGTCCCCGCAGGGAGAGAGCAGCCTGCCCACGCAGTGCCCACCCCACTCCAACAAGGAAGCACGCCATGTGACCAGCTTCCTGAGCCCCCTCCAGTCCCCCTTGTCTTCCTTCAATTGCTCCAAGTAACAGAACATCCTCCTGCTCCAAGAGGCGGACAGACTAGATGGGAGATGGGGTGTCAGGGCTCACCTGGAACAGAAACATTGTGGATGTAGGTGGTTTCCGGGGCTGCAGGGTGGTGCATGGGAGCCTGCTCATGTGTGTCTGCATATTTGTGCATGTGTTCAGGGGCCTGGGTAATTTCATGTACAGCAAGTATGTGTCTGTGACCGGCTGTGTGTAGCTGCACATGTGTGGCCATGTGTGTATCCGCGCTTGTGTGTGTGTGTCCCAGGCACAGTCCCTGGCTGAGTGAGCATGGGCCGCACATGGCAGTGGGGGTGCTAGTGTGGGGCTGTTGGGTAGAAGGATGCGTGTTGGTGTGGGAACTAGAAAACTTGGGTGTGAGTCACAGCTTCGTGTCTTAGTGGCCAGAGGACCTGTGGCCGGTCACATACCTTTCTAGACCTCAGGTCCTCCATTTGTTAAATGATCCCTAGTTGCCTTCAGGGACACTGTGGGGCTGAAACCCTGGGCCATACAAGTTGTGTGCAGCCTCTGTCCGCCCCCAGGTCTCCCCCTCCCTGACCTGCATGCTTGCCCCAGCAGGCTCAGCCTCTGAAAGGCCCGGTCGCTGCCCCAGTAAAGGTATGACACACGTGTTGTACTAGTGCCAGAAGAAGGCAAGGAAACATGGCCCGTCCCTGACCCCGGAGGTACTAGCCCCCAGCAGCCGCCAAGCACCTGCTACACGCTGCAGCTTTCAGTGTGGTGGCACTTGCTCACCACGGACTCATGAGACAGGTACCAGTAAGGCCACTTGTCCCAGTCACACAGACAGGAGGTGACCAAGCTAGGATTGTGAGCTGGCCCTTCCATCTGTCCCAGAGCCTGAGCTCTTCCCTAGGAGGGGCTGACCCCTGCGGGCCCCACGCCAGCCTGCTGACTCCCTTCGCCTTCCCTGAGCTCACGCGGCCGGCAGGACCCTGCCCCTGGCTGCACCCTCCGCCCTGCCTTCTACTCCAGAGGGCTGGGAGGGTTGGCCCTGGGGTACTCGGCCACAGGGACAGGAGGGCGCAGGCGGGCGTCTGAGCCACCACGTCCCTTCCTGAGACTCCACCTTAGTATTCCTCAGTTGGAGAAACTGAGGCTCTCACATCATCCTCACTGATAAGGTGGACAGGAACAGGGCCTGGACTGGGGCTGGGTGAATGGTTTGGGGTCCTGGGGCCATGTCATGGGGCGTAGCGGGGGCGGGCAGAGACCGGGAAGAGGGTGGGGGGAGCGAGCAAGCCCAGGCCCGGTTGGTGAAGAGGGGAAGGGAGGTGGCCCCGCGATGGAAGGAGGGAGCCCTGCGCAAACCTACAGAGGGGCCAGGGCCGGCTTCCGGCGGGGCAACAGCGCCTCCTTCCGACAGCCGAGGGCACAGCGACGGCGGCTCCCCGCTCCCCCCCCCCCACCGCCCCGCCGCCCACCTGCCGCCGGTCCCCCCCGCCCGTGCCCGTCCCCCCTCCGCGGCCCACCTGCCGCCCGTCGCCCCCCCCCCCGACCCCCCGGCGGCCCACCTGCCGCCCGTCCCCGCCCCCCCGCGGCCCACCTGCCGCCCGTCCCCACCTCCGCGACCCCCCCCCACCGCCGCCCGGTGCCATGGGGCCGCCGGTGCGCGGCTCTGCCTTCCGTCCCTCGGGCTCTCCCGGCCCTGCATGGTCATGCACACGGTTGTCGGCGACTTCTCTCAGCCTGTCTTCTGGCTCCCAGAGGCCACAGCCTCACCTGCGGTGTGGGGGTGTTGGGTTGCTCAGCGACCCAGGCGACTGCGGGCGGGGGCGGGGTGGCTTGGGGGGGCCCCGGACGCTGCGGGCTATCTTCCTGTGACCTCCAGGAGCCCGGCCCACAGCCTGGCAGCCCCGCAGACATCTCAGGAACATCTGCTCTTAGAGGGGCACAGAGCTGAGCCCCCGCGAGGCCAGGCCTGGAGGAGGTGTCCTCTGGTCAGGGAGGGGCCCGTCAGCACCACAACCACAGCCGCAGCCCTGGTTCAAGCAGGAGGTGCCAGGAACACAGGGAGGCAGCCGGGGTCACCATCTACAACGTCTACACCAATGGTGTGACCCATTTAGACCGGAAGAAAGCAGAGTTCACAGAGGTGGTGACCCCAAGGCTGCATACCTGGTAAGGGCGGGGCTGAAAGTCAACCGCAGGCCTGCCTGGCTCTGGGGGAAGGGGACCGGGCAAAGGCCGGACCATGGGAAGGTGGAAGATGCCGTGGGCCGCGCTGCCCCCAGGTACAAAGATGCCAAGGGACCCAAAGAAGACAGAGCTCGTGGATCAGATAGTAGCGCGCCAAAACCTTGTCTAGGGACTTCTCTGGAGGGCAAGAGGGCCATCACCTGGCCTCCTTTAGGGAAAGCTTCACCTTCAGATGAAGGCAGGAGTGAGGTGAGCAGGGGGCAGGAGCTGCGCAGAGTGGCCTGCGGGGGGAGGCACAGGTGCACCCGGTGGCCGGTGGCCGGTGGCCGGCGGCCGGCAGGTGCTGCCTTAACCCACGCCGGCTGGGCACATGTCAGGCAGGCGGAGATGATGAGTGGAGGTGGACCGGGCAGACCCAGAGGGTGAGAGCTCCCCCCGAGGTGTGCTAACTCTGAGGAAGCCTGAGAACACCAGGCTGGTGGAAACGTGTGAGACTCCGGGAAAGCTACGGGCACACCCTCAGTGTGCAAACAGAGCAGGATCCAGGACCCTGCCCAGGGTCATGGGAGCTGGCCCCAAGTGCCCTTGGCCCGCAGCTCCCCCTCACCCACTCAGACCATCTGTCTCCTCCCAGGGCCCTACGTGGGGTGGAGGGGGTAGGCCCAGGGGCAGAGCCAGCTCCCATTTTGGCTCCCACGACATGGTCACCGCACAGCCTATTGAAAGCAGAGAAACCTCAGCAGAGGAGCGGATATCTCCCAGCGCAGCCCCCCGCTTCTCTCCCGCCCCCGAACAGGCAGGATGGCCAGCACTACGCTGAGGGAAGCCGGCCTGTGGGGCCGGGGCCTGCCTGCATGCTGCACACACTTCTGAGACAGGGTGGGCTCCCCTGTCTGCTCTGCAGGGGTGCCACCTGCCAGCTGGCCCCTGGGGGCCACACTCGGCCCCGGCTCTCGGGTGCATTGACTCCTTCTAAACCATTTGTGGAGCCCCTGCAGCATGAGTGGGGACGGCCCAGCACTGTGGTCAGCACTACGGAAGAGTAACCACCTCTTTCCCCACGACCCATGCAGTTTCACAGCATCGCCATAGCCCCTTGGACCTTATCAAAACCTGGAATAATCTCTTGCAGACCATGCATTTTTATTTCCTAGGGCTTTTGGTTTGTGGTTCTGGTTCTTGTTTTTGCTTGTTTGCCTTTTTTTTAAATATATGTATAGAGATGGGGATCCCTGGGTGGCGCAGCGGTTTGGCGCCTGCCTTTGGCCCAGGGCACGATCCTGGTAGACCTGGGATCGAATCCCACGTCGGGCTCCCGGTGCATGGAGCCTGCTTCTCCCTCTGCCTGTGTCTCTGCCTCTCTCTCTCTCTCTCTCTCTCTCTCTCTGTGTGTGACTATCATAAATTAAAAATATATATATATATATATATATGTATAGAGATGAATGGATGCACACTAGATTAAAGCTGTGCAACCTGATAGGTTTGAACATATGTATACACCTGTGAAACCATCACCGCAATGAAGATAAACATCACCATCACCCCTAAAAGAGTTTCCTTGGCTCCTGAGCCATGGCTCCTTTTCCCTTTCCTCCCCCAGCCCCAGGCAACTACTGATCTGCTTTCTGACACTCTAGGTTAGTTAGCAGTTTCTAGAATTTTGTCTAAATGGAATTATGCTATATGTACCCTTTTTTATCTGGTTTCTTTGACTCAGCATTTTTTCCTATTACTGATGGAAAAAATGGAGCCTTGATTAGGAAATGCAAATAGTCAGCAATCATAGAGCAGCAGAGGCATTGCAGGTGTCCTGGCTCTGAGCCTAATATGCTGTCTGCACCACTTCACTCATCGCTCACTCATTCATTCACCAGAGAGTAATTGGGCACTTGGGTGGGCTTAGCCCTGGAACTAGGTATTAGAATCATAATGGCACACAACACAGACATAATCCCTACCCTCCCTGAGACTGCACGTCATTCATTTGCTTGTTCATTCATTCGTTCACTCACTCACCTGCTTAACAAATACTCAGTGCACAGCCACAGAAAACTGAACTTGGCACTGCCCCACCACCTCCTAGGCCACTTTGATGCTCATTTACCATCCTCCTGTCTGCCTTTTCGAGCTGGACAGTGGGGTGATGCAGGTGGGGATCATCAGAGGTGAGCTCTGTCCTCTAGGGCCATCCAAAGCAGAAGGAAAAACTCTAAGATACTATACTCCACTGGGAAAGCCCATGAGATTGCTAAAGAGCTAAGGCTGACCTTGCCGAAGGTATCACTCCAAACTGAGTGCAAACGTGAGTGATCCAGGCAGGGAGGCCAGGAGCTCAGGGGAGGTGGGGGCCTCCCCAAGCTCCACTGGCCAGAGCAGGCTCTGCAGACAGGGTGGGCCATGAGCGGTCCCTGGGTGACCAGAGAGGAGTAGGAGACACAGAGGGAAGGGGAATGGTGCACCAGGTGGGAGCAAAACGGAGACAAAGACACAGAGGCAGGGCCAGGGAGAGCCCAGCAGGAAGACAGTGAGCTGAGAATTCTCTCTGGCTAAGTAGGAGGCCACGAAAACATGCACTCTGCCCAAGAGGATGTTGCATTGCATTTCTGTGCAGAATGGAGGGCAGGGGGGTGCAGGGAGGATAACACTTACAGTTTTGTTGTCATTTACGATTGACAAAGTGCTCTTGTGTTATTATCTTATTTACTCAGTATACTCTTTGAGGTGAGTATTACCATTATTTTCCCTGTTTTACAGATAAGAAAACTGAGGCTCATATAAATCCAGTAATTTGCTCAAAAATAAACAACTCCTAAGTGATGGGGCAAAGCTTCAAGCCAGGATTCTTGTCCCCAAGACCAGTCCTCTCTTTTCCCTTTGTCTATAATTATCAAAATTTACTAATCTAAATGGGGCCCATGAGCATGCTTCTATAGACCACAGAATACATTGTTCGAACTTGGCATCGTCCCACCACTTCTTGTACCACCTGACCCACTCGCCACCCCACTATGAGCTGGGGACGGATGTGACAAAGAAGAGATCAGGAGGAGGGAGGAAGGAAGTGTCCTGGCTTCCAGGAGAGGAAGTTAGTCTTTTGGCCAAGGAAGCCCTTCCTAGTCCCCACATGCCTTCTGCCTCTGGCCTCCAGAGAAGGCTCCTAATAAGGGTCGCCTCTAGCCTTTCAGAATGGTTCCCAAGCCCTTGCCCCAGAGGCACCCGGATGGTACCCCTTCCTGTCAGCCTGGAGAAAGTGGAATGGAATTCACACCAAGAAGCAGATAAGCAGGTGCACCCCCAGGACCAGCCCCTAACTCATCACATAGGTCACTTATGAAGGAGAAACTAATATTTCTCTAGGGCTTACTGAGCTCAGAGCCAGGACTCCAGCTTACATCTACTGGTTCCCAGGCAGAGATCCTAACCACTGCTCTATCCTGCCTCCAACCACCCTCTGCTCACCAGGGGCCAGCCCTTGCCACTGAGGACTCGAATCTGACGTGCTGGGTGATGAGTACATCCTCGCCCGCTCCACAGCCAAGGAAGCAACAGCTCAGTGACATCAGGTAGCTTGCGAAGGCCATGCACTCCTAAGAGGGAGTGCAGGGGCTCAGCCAGGCCTAGCCACCCAGACCTGAAGTCCACACCCAAACTGAGAAAAGAGCGCATGGGACTGATGGGCCTCCAAGCGCCCCCACTTCTGTGACCCTGGCCCACAGCCCCCGACAAGGCCTCAGCTTCCACCCCAGGGTTCCCACGGTCTAGCAGGAAAGGCCCCAGGCCAGAAAGCAGGCTCAGCTCACACTCTGTACCACTAGTGTGATCTTCGGAGGCCACTTAGCCCCTGTGATTCGGTTTTCCCACCTGTAAAACAGAAATCACATGTTTCAGCCTCACACAATTATGGTCATTCAGTGAGCACGGAAATGTGAAACCACTTCAAAAAGACTACAACACTGCATCCTGCAAGGAATCCTTGTATCTGAAACTCCAAGGTCATGACCACCACAGATTTTATCTCTCTCCCACCTGCACCCCAGCCTTCTTGGCTTCAGTGTCCTTGGGGCGAAACTGAAGTTGAGTGGCCCCGAGGAAGGAATCTTCGTCTGTGTTTGTGGGCATGTGAGCCCGCTGGGCATGCTCTCCTTACGCGCGCGCGCACACACACACACACACACACCCCTACTTCCTACCTACCTAAAATGATTTTTTAAAATGAAATCGGGGGGGGGGGGGGTGTCACCGCGCCATGTGCTCGGTCCACGCGGCCGCCGGGAGGGGGCTCGCCCCCTGCCCGGTGGCCGTTGTGCCGCGCCCGTGTGCGCCTGCGGGGCCCCCCCTCCCCGCGTCCCCGGTGTGGCGTGGGGCGGGGCAGGTGGGAACCCCCTGGGCGCCTGTGGGGTTGTAATTTAAAATATATATATATATATATAAAATGAAATCATTCTTGGGGCCCCTGGGTGGCTCAGTTGGTTAAGTGCCCAAGTGGATTTCAGCTCAGGTCATGATCTCAGGAGTCTGCTTATCTCCCGCCCTCTGCCCTCCCCTGCGTTGCACGTGATCTCGCTCCCCAACTCTATAAAACAGATAGATAAACAAATAATCACTCCCCAGAAACATCTTAGACATATGCCAAAAGAATGCCAATGGCTGGAGCTTCTGAAGTCCCTATTATGTGAAGAATTCGGCAAAAACGATAGCTATGACTTAATGATCTTTCCACCAGATATAGCATTTGACATATGCTATCTCATTTAACGTCGCCTCCAAACAACCCTGGGCGTCACTTACGGAGGAGGGGCCCAGGACCAGATGGCCGGCGTGCGCTGCCACAGGGGTCTGCCGGTTGCCCCCCACCTCTGTCCTCTTGTTTGCCCTCCGGACAGAATCAGCTGGGTTCTTGCATCCACCCTGCCCCACCACTTGGCCCAAGAGGGATGGTGGCGGTCATGAGAAATGTTTGCAGCTTGAGAGAAAGCAG
Organism: Canis lupus baileyi; assembly: GCF_048164855.1. NCBI lineage: Eukaryota > Metazoa > Chordata > Mammalia > Carnivora > Canidae > Canis > Canis lupus. The sequence goes on along the minus strand of NC_132845.1, from coordinate 36,088,811 downwards.
CCGGCTGAGGTGGCAGGGAACAGTGTTAGGAGAATTGGAGCACTTCATCCAAATACAAAATTACCTCTTTTGTTATTGAGAAACGTTAACTTGCTGTTTCATCAGTTAACTTGCTATTTCATTATGCCCTCTTCCGGCCGTCGTGTGCGGAGACCCTCTTGCTGGACGAAGGGCTCCTCTCTTAGCCAGGCTGCTTCTCCGCCGTCCGCTCTCGTGATTAGTAGCAAGCTCAGCGGGTGCAAGTGGCTTTCAAGGGAAGACCGGTGTCCTAGCAGCCACGAGGTTCCTTCCCAAGCTAAAAAGAAGTCATTTTTAATCCCTTGGTGTGTCCTACCTCAATGGTCCAGAGCCCACGTAGCTGACCCCGGCCCCTGCATGATGACCTTCTTCCTCTCCACAGCTCGAGGCAGGCCGGGAAGCCTGAGGGTCCTCATGCTGCTTTCCAGACTCCCGTAGGCCCCATGTGTGTGGCTGGAAGGAAATGGAGGTTGCTCTGGTCAACTTCGAGAACTCAGACGAAATCCAGGAAGGGCCAGGCTATGCCGCAGACTTTGACACAACCAGCCCAAAAGGCCGGCCTGGGAGCAGCCCCTTCTCCAACTGGAGGATCCTCATCGGCGACAGCACCAGTCCTGAGACGGCCTTCTGCAGGCTCCCAGGAGACTATGTCGATTCCCCAGGGCCGGAGGCAGTGGTCTTGAATGAAGGGAACCAACGGGTGATCATCAACATTGCTGGGCTGAGGTTTGAGACCCAGCTCAGAACCCTCAGTCAGTTCCCTGAGACCCTCCTGGGAGACCGGGAGAAAAGGATGCAGTTCTTCGACTCCATGAGAAATGAGTATTTCTTTGACAGGAACCGGCCCAGTTTTGATGGAATCCTGTATTATTACCAATCAGGTGGGAAAATCCGGCGCCCTGCCAATGTCCCCATCGACGTCTTTGCTGATGAAATCTCCTTCTATGAACTGGGTAGCGAGGCCATGGACCAGTTCCGGGAGGATGAAGGCTTCATCAAGGACCCTGAAACACCGCTCCCCACCAATGACTTCCACCGGCAGTTCTGGCTCCTCTTCGAGTACCCGGAGAGCTCCAGCGCTGCCCGCGGTGTGGCTGTGGTCTCTGTGTTGGTTGTGGTCATCTCCATCACCATCTTCTGCCTGGAAACACTACCGGAGTTCCGGGAGGAGAGGGAGCTGAAGGTGATGAGAGACCCCAGCCTCAACATGAGTAAGACAGTCCTCTCCCACACCATGTTCACTGACCCCTTCTTCATGGTGGAGTCCACCTGCATCATGTGGTTCACTTTCGAACTGGTGCTCCGGTTTGTGGTCTGCCCCAGCAAGGCTGACTTCTTCAGGAACATCATGAACATCATTGATATCATCTCCATCATCCCCTACTTTGCAACCCTCATCACAGAGCTGGTCCAGGAGACAGAGCCCAGCACCCAGCAGAACATGTCCCTGGCCATCCTGAGGATCATCCGGCTGGTGCGGGTCTTCCGCATCTTCAAGCTCTCCCGGCACTCCAAGGGGCTGCAGATCCTGGGCCAGACACTCAAGGCGTCCATGCGGGAGCTGGGGCTGCTCATCTTCTTCCTCTTCATTGGGGTCATCCTCTTCTCCAGCGCCATCTACTTTGCCGAGGTGGATGAGCCAGAGTCCCATTTCTCTAGCATTCCTGATGGCTTCTGGTGGGCAGTAGTCACCATGACAACCGTGGGCTATGGTGACATGTGCCCAGTCACCCCTGGGGGGAAGATTGTGGGCACTCTGTGCGCCATCGCGGGGGTCCTCACCATTGCCCTCCCTGTACCTGTCATTGTCTCCAACTTTAACTACTTCTACCATCGGGAGACTGAGAATGAGGAGAAGCAAAGCATCCCCGGTGAAATCGATAAAATCCTCAACAGCATGGGCTCAAGACTGGGCAGCACGGACTCTCTTAGCAAGACCAACGGTGGCTGCTCCTCTGAGGGGTCCAAGAAGTGACCTGTCCAGGGCTCCGTGGCTCCCTGAGTCTCCCTGTCTATGTCTCTTTGTCTTTCTCTCTGTGTTTTTCTCTATATGTCTCTCCCCTTCTCTATCTCTCTGTCTCTGTCCCCACACCCACAGCTTCTCTCCCCCCTCCCTGCCTCTTCCTCTCTGTTTTTCCAAAGACCGAAGTTTATCCCTTGTGAATAGCAGGCCATCTTGGACTGCAAGCTGTTTGAATAAATCCATACTTCTGCTGCATTTTCTAAGCTGTTTTCTCTCAACCAACAATTGGAAGATTTCATCCTTGTTTTCTGTGAGGGGTACTTCTGGGTCCTTGCTGCTCGTCTTTGTTCCCCAGAACCAGCAGTATTGGCATCCCTGGGAGCAAGAAAATGCAGAATCTGAGCCCACCTCAGACCTACTGAATCAAAATTCTCATTTCAACAAGATCCCAAGTGATTCATTTCCACCTTAAAGATGAAGAAGCACTGGCTTTGGTCTTCCCAAAAGGAGGCATATTAAAAGGCCGGGGAATGCTGTGAGCAATGAGTAAGAGCTCCGGGTTGTTTAATAATAATATCTTACACTTGTGTCACGTTGCATAAATTTTCCAAAGCTCTTTCACCAACAGTATCTCACTGCATCTCAAAATAACCAGTAGAACAGATTTGGTTATTATTCTCACATTGTAGATGAGCAAACCCAAGGACAGCGACTTACTCAGAAACGGTGACACAATCAATGCCAGAACCCACACCTACCTACTAGTCTAGAGCTCTTTCTGTTTGTGGATGCTTTGGAATTGGAAAGAGAGGGATGTGAGGGCTCTGTCTTTCAGAGGATCCAGGCAGCAGACCTCTGGGCAGGAACACTCTTCCCTGGGGACTCCAGCATCTCCACGAAGCCTGGGGAGTCACAACCTGCCTGGCCCTTTGCTCCTCAGTCCCCTCCTTGGGCAGTGGACAAGAAGAAGCACTCCCAGCTGCTTCTCACCTGGCCCATCTCTGTGAGTCCATGCACAGGCTGGCAATCCTGAGTGTGGGAAATGTGTGCAACCAGAGCCTCGGAGCTCTGCTCCAGGAAAATAGACCTGTCCACCTGCCTTGGGGTTCAGTTCCCACTGAGTTATGAGCAATTGACTACAAGCCCGTGGGGCAGCTGGAGTGAGAGCAACAAGGCCCTAACACATGTGCCCAGATTCCAGGCCCACCTAAGGAGGGTGGTTATAGCAGGCTCACCCGAGGAACTGCCCTCTTGGGAGTGGATCCTGCTCAGCACACTACACTCCCAGGATTAGGAAATGGAGTTGGAATTCCCCAAAAGACAGAGAAGGAAGTTTTTACTCTATGCTCCCACCACCACCACCACCATTCATCTCCTCAAGTAAGGAGGCCTGCACCTTCCTCAGGCCCAATGCCTAAGTCTGGACGTATCTCAAAAGTGCATCAGCATCAGAATTCTGGGCATCTGGGCTGCAGGTCACTGCCCAGTTCCACTTCACACAGTCCAAACCACACAATCCACACACAGCACACAATCTGGAATACACCCAGCTCCACACACCCTGCCAGACACAGTGCTGCAGCCAGATATACCACCACCATCTCCCATTCCATGACAGCCTAACAAATGCACTGCTTCTCTTCTTTCTTGTTGTCCTTAGTCCATGCCCTAAGAAGCTGGACTTAGTCATCTGTATGGCATTTCGTGCTCTAAAAACCCCAATCTCTTTCCCATACTTTAGCCTCGAGCTCTCACTTAGTACTGAGTCATGTAAAACCCGGATAAGACATCACTGCGCTAAGACCTGGACAAGCAGGATTCCTGTCCTAGGCCTGAGCTTCAGGGTTCTGGGCTTTGGGGTATCTTCCTCACAATCTTCTAAGTCCCTTTCTAATTGCTCTCTTTCAGACCACTCTCCAATTCCCTACCCATCCCTCATTCCCAAGTGTGTGGAGTTGGCCAGATGTCACAAGGCACTCCTGGATTCACACATGTGGAATCATGCTGAAGCCCTATGCTGGGCTCTGGCTCCAGGCTGGTGGCCTGGTGAGCGGATTGCTCCCCCTGGCTGGTGCAGCATCGCTTTTACAGGATCACAGCCTGTACAGGTGCAGCCGAGAAGAGGCACAGGGAAGCCTGGCCTGGAGCATGCCCCCTGCCTCCTTCCCCCTGGGGCTGCTTTGCCTGGTGGACAGGATCAGAGGAGCCCAAGGGGACCTAGGACCCCTTCTCTCTCTAAAGGCCTAGCTCTGAAGGTCACTCACAGGACCATGTCTCAGACCCTTTTGCAGCTTCCCAGGGCAACACCTGAGCTTCCAGAAGGCCACCTTCCTCAAGCACCCTGGCAGTTTGGCCTCCGGGGGCAGTTTGAACTGCTCCCCTCACACTGCCCTCTGCCCAGGCCCAAGGCAGTCCTCTCTCCCTGGAAGTCCTGCCCAGATCACCTCCCAGCAGCTGCAGAGGAACCAGTGGGGTCTGCCCACTGGTGACAAGGCCCCCTCCCTTTCTGTTAGGTCCTGGCGGGGAGGACAGGAGGAAAGGGGACACCCAAGGAGCCCCTGCCCTCCTCCACAGCTGATTCCAGGCTTCTAAAAAATAAAACGCATTCCCCCATGGAGTGGAGCCTCCAAAGGCCCTTTGAAGTGAGAGGAGTAAAGCCACCCAGTGTCCCCAGAGACCACAGTGTCTGCCCAGCCACATCCCTGAGACAGGAGAACGGCTGCCCTCAAACGCGGGGATGAAAAGGCACCGGGGGTGGCAGGGACCTGGGGTGATGGGTAAAAGGAAGATCACACCAACTTTTGTCATTGCCTCTCAGGAGAAGCAGAGGGAAAAAGCTGCCTGCGAAATGTCAGCGGATGATGAATGCTATTTTACTCCCGTGGCGGAGGTGCCAGGCAGATGCACGCAGAGAACGGGGCAGCAACCCTCATTGGGAGTTTGGGGTGGATCCTCTGCTCTTCTGAACCTGCTGCGGGCCGGGGCTGAGCCCCCTCCTTCCCACCACCACCCTAGGGCTCTACTGTTAACAGATAATAAATACAAATACAACAGGGAAAAAAATAACAGAAATAATAAGTGACACCAGGCTCCCATAAGATTGTCACGTGAGCTAATACATTAAATCCCTCAGCAAAGGTAAAACATGCCAAAGGTCAGATGGAAGTAGATGGAGCTGAGCATAAAAACCCCCTCACAGCTTGTAAACCCTGCGAGGCCACAGCTGTGCCTTTCCTAAGGTTATAAGCCCGGCACAGCGTCGGGTACATAATAGATGCTCAACAGATGAAGGGAGGGGAGGAGGAAGAGAAGCAAGGAAACAATCCAAGGCAGAGCCAAGGCCATAGGAGAGCTGAGGTGCAGGCCCCCGGCTCCCCCAAATGACAATACTTGTGACCCAGTTACCTGGAGACTTTGGGCTAAAGTAACTTCCTGGCACAGAGTTTTCCATGGGGCCTGAATTCTCAATTTTCTCCAAGATTCCCAAGCAGCAGCAGGTCAGCAGTAGCCACCATATCACACACTGCACTTTCTGGGGGGTACAGACAGCGGGCCTATTCTTCCCTCAGACAGTCTCCAGGTTGCAGCTCTGTCTGCCCCTGGGGAGGCGAAATGGCCTCTCTACGAATTAGAGCTGTCCCTGTGAATAGGAGCAAGCCACCGGTCTGCTCCCTGACTCATTCATCCCGGAGGCCGAGTGGCCTGGGACAAAGCCTCGGAGTGAGGCTAAGCAACAGTCAGCCCCACTGGGAGGCAGCCCGTTACCATATCCCCCTGGGAAGACTCTGAAGCTGGGGGTGGGGGCCGGGCAGGGTCCACAAACCCTGGCCGGAGGGAGCCTGGCTGGAGAGAGGAGAGGGATGGGGACGGTCTCGTGGTCCGAGGACTAAAGTACCGGATGCTTCCCTGGGTGGAGAAAGGGAGGACATGGCTTCCCTTTCCCGACACAGTGTCGGTGGGGACCGCCGCAGGGCTGGAGGACCAGGGCGCTGTGGCTCTCTTTCTCTTCTTTGGGACCACAGGTGGCCACAGAGGAAGTTAGGCCTGGGAGCTGGGGGCGGGGTGCCCGAGTCCAGCGTGTTGGAAACCGAAGGGCTTTTCTTTAAAAGCTTCAGTAAGTGAGTAGGAAGAGCAATGGGCTGGAGCCTTCCTGGAAGCTGGATGAAGAAGGCAAAAGACAGAAAAGACTAAAGGTTAAAAATAGTTACTTGGACAGCAAAGAGGCGTTGGGATGACCCGAGGCTGGTTACGATTTCCTCTGAAGCATCCTATGTAAGTGAAATGCTCAGTTCGACTGTTTTAATAGTAGGTGGGAGCTTTTTTCCTGGAAATCAGACATGGATCACTCTACTTGGTAGGGAAGCTGCCTGGAGCGTCGGCGTGTGGAAGGAGCCCTGGTTTTACAGCGCGAGGTTCGGATCGCAGTTTTGCTGTGTGACTGTGACCAGCTTACTCAAACTCTCTGAGACCCAACCCTTTTCAACTGTAAATTGGGGCTCATTGTGCCTACTAGGGACGTCAAGAGAATCAAATGAGACGTCATCTATAACCCCCTTTCGTAGAATAGGCACTAAATAAGGAAATTTCCCCCTTCGTGAGGGATCTCCAAAAACTGTTCAAAATGTAAGTAGGGCCCTTGCCTCTTGGTTGCAGCATACCTGAGTTCAAGATGGGGCAGTAGGTACCAGCAGCCACTGCGGGCCCCTAAGATACTCTCATTCTCCCACAGAGTAGGAATGCCCACCTCCAAGCTTCCCTGGACACCTCTCTGTGTTCTTAGAATCCCCTCCTATCCTAGGATTTATTTAAAGATTGTATTTATTTATTCATGAGAGACACACACACAGAGAGAGAGAGAGAAAGAGAGAGAGAGAGAAAGAGAGGCAGAGACACAGGCAGAGGAAGAAGCAGGCCCCATGCAGGGAGTCCGATGTGGGACTCCATCCCGCGGACTCTGGGATCAAGCCCTGGGCTGAAGGCGGCGCTAAACCGCTGAGCCTCCCAGGCGTCCCCCTCCAGTCCCAGGATTAACTGCAGCAGTAATTAATGCGGGGTGGTGGGTGGATAAAATCACCCTGTGTGTGTTTTTATCTCATTTGAACTTCACAAGGAGCCTGGAAGGTATTCAGGAGGGCTTTGGGATTTGCTCTTCTTTGGAGGTGATAAAACGGAGGTCCTGACAAGTTCAGTGACTTCCCCAGATCTCAGCATCTAGGCGTCGGTGGAGCAGAGCGGGTCTGGCCAACGCAGCTTACCACGGGGCGTCTCCCCCGGACGCCATGGGGAGCTGGCCTTCCCCGGGGGCCGATGTTCATGTGCATCTTCTTTTTTTTTTTTTTTTTAATATTTTATTTATTATTTATTTAAGTCACAGACAGAGAGAGAGAGAGGCAGAGACACAGGCAGAGAGAGAAGCAGGCTCCATGCACCAGGAGCCTGATGTGGGATTCGATACCGGGTCTCTAGGATCGCGCCCTGGGCCAAAGGCAGGCGCCAAACCGCTGCGCCACCATGTGCATCTTCTGACAGGTGCATTACACGCAGGCTGCCACCACGGACTACTTCGGGGCGTGTGCCTCCAACAACAGAAATGGATTGTCCCATGGTTCCAGAGACTCGAAGTCTAAGATCACAGTGCCGCCAGGTGGTTCCTTGTGTGCAGACGGCTTTCCTCTCTCTAATTTCTTCACATCATCTCCCCTTGGGTCTGTTTCTGTGTCCACATTTCCCCCTGGTATAAGGATACCAGTCATATTGAATTAGGGCTCACCCTAATGACTTCATTTTATTTTATTTTTAAAAATTTTATTTATTTATTTATTTATTTATTTATTTATTTATTTATTTGAGAGAGATAGAGAGTGAGAGAGAGCAAGCATGCGTGCAAGAGAGCATGAGCAGGGGGAGGGTAGAGGGAGAAAGAGACTCCCTGCTGAGCAGGGAGCCCAACCTGGGGCTTGATCCCAAAACCCTGGGATTATGACCTGAGCCAAAGGCAGATGCTTCACCAACTGGGCCACCCAGGCGCCCCCTAATGATTTCATTTTAATTTGGTTACCTCTGTGAGGACCCTAACTCTGAATAAGGTCACATTCTGAGACACTAAGACTTAGGACCTGGACATACCATTTGGGGGGGTGGGAGAGACAATTCAATCCATGAAAATTATCATCTCCGTGCACCTGGGTGGCTCAGTTGGTTAAGTGTCCGTCTGCCTCCAGCTCAGGTCATGATCTCAGCACATGACCTCACCTGCTCAACCGTGAGTCTGCTTCTCCCTCTCCCTCTCGCTCTGTGATCTCTCTGGTTCTCACTCTCTCAATTAAATAAATAAAACCTTTAAAAAAAATCATCATCTCCCATTTTGCAAATGGAGAAACCAGTTCAGAGCAGCTAAGTCACACAGCTAGGAGAAGAGACAGCCACTAGCACTGACACCAGAGGCTGTGTGGTCCCCACAACACTGCCCCTGGCTCAGGGGCTAGGCCTCCGTGGAGGGTGCTGGGTGGCAGGGTTACCCCTCACGACTATGTCAAGGAGTAGAGTGGGCTAGGGGTTAGAAGGGCTGTCCTCCCTCCCCCTGCTGCCTCCTCAGGCCAGGGGGAGCGACCAAGAGAGGGGAAGGCGTGACAGGCAAGGTGTGGGTGGGAGGGAGAGGAGAGGAGGCAGCCAGCACTACGGGTGCTGGGGGTACTAGGCAAGTCCCCAGAGGGTGGGCCCCCACCCTCCTCCCAAGCCTGGAGTGCCACCATCTCAGCAGAGCCTGAGCAGCTTCTGGAAACAGCTCCCACTCGTGACCAGTACAGTGAAGTTGTTTTTATTCAGATGCTTGAGTCATGTTGTGGAGTTTCTTAATGGCCTTACAGTCCCAGTGAAGGATCCCTGAGGTCAAGGTCGACTAACCCCGCACACCCCACTGGCCTGGCTCGCACACACTGTCCCTGAAGTCCTTTCCCAGGGCCGGAGGAGCATCTGGGGCTGGGGGTGGGGAAGGAGGAGGGAGGCAAGAGGGCTGTGGGAGCCGTAAGGAGGTTCAGGGACAGAGCAGGGCGGCAAAGCAGGCCGCAGGCACAAAGGTGTTTTCCAGCGAGAGGACGTACACACCTGATGCGCTGCTTCGCTGGGCCTGGGCGCTCGAGCTCTGCTGGCCGCACCCTCCATCTCTGCCCCACGCACCCAGGAAACAAACCTCCCCGAGCACACACTCGGCAAGAGCAGATGCATCCCTTCAAGCAGTCACTTTATTCCTTTGTTGGGGTTGTGCTCCGTTGGCCCCAGAGAGTGGGGACACCCACGCTCTGTGCTGGCTGCGGGCCCACGGGCCGCCATCCCGAGCCCTCTTAGCCTAAGAATTCACTGGATAACACATGAAATTGCTTAGCAAACGGTAAGAGGTGCTACCCAAAGGGGAGCGCAGTTCATGTGCATCTGACCCACGTGAAAGGCGGGTAAAATCTAGACTGAAAACTCATCATCAGTAGGTTGCACACCCTTCCAGAGCCACGGCTGTGCCCCTTAGTGCCACCTTCCCCCACCGCGTCTGGTGCACAGCGGATGCTCCACAAACGAGAGAAGGAGAGTAAAAGAAGGAGGGACATTGCAGAAAGCAGATCATGTCCCTTGAAAAAGAACAGTAGCTGACGTGGGCTGCACGTGGCGCCGTGGGGCTCAGGGCTCAGGGCTCAGGATGGCAAGCCCAGGAGGCAGGGAGAGCCGCGCATCCCCCCCTTTCCCCTCCCCACCGCCCCCACCAGCCTGACCGCCCGTCACCCCGTCACCCCGTCTCTAGGAGGCTATGGGAAGAGGCATCCTCCCTCTAATTTTGCCTGGTGCTAACCCCACGCAGAATAGGGGAGCCTGATCTGCCCGGCTGTTTCTCCTCCCTGGGCAGCTCCGTGTCATGTGCTGGAGAACACTTTTAACCACCCCTGTTCCTTCCCCCGTGCGATATCTTTTACCTTCTTTCTTCTTTTTTTTTTTTTTTTTTAAGATTTTTTTCATTTATTTTAAAGACACAGAGAGAAAGCAAGAAAGAGTGAGAGCGGGGGTGCGGGGTGGGGGAGAGAATCCCAAGCAGACTCCCTGGAGAGCGAGGAGCCCGAGGTGGGCCTCCCTCTCACCATCTTGAGGTTGTGACCCGAGGGAAACCAGGAGTCAGATGCCTAATCGACTGAGCCACCCAGGCTAGGTGCGACCCCCCTTCACCTTATTTCTGCCTTTTGAAATCCTTCCCATCCCCCAAGACATTCCAAACACTCTTTCTTCCATGAAGCTTGTTCTGATCTCACCTTGCCCACCCCATGTGTGTCCGTCTCCATCCACTGGGAGCTCCTGGAGAGTGGGGTACGTCTGGTTCATCTCCTAGCATCAGAACCCTGATACCATGTGCCTGGCACAGAGGAAGTGTTCAGGTGTATGCACTAAATTAAAAGTGTAATAATACTGTGAGGCCTTCTTGCTGAATAGTGTGCAGGAGCTATCTATCGCTGTGTAACAAACTACCCCAAAATCTAACAGTTTAAAAAATACATTTATTGTCTCATGGTTTCTGTGGGTCAGCAGGCTCAGCTCGGTTGGGTCCACTGGCTCCAGGGCTGTCATGCAGCTGAACAACGTGTCATTTGGTACTGCAGTGATCTTAAGGCTCCAAGCTGGTGGATCCGCTTCCAGCCCCCTCGCAGGACCTTCCAGTCCCACACATGACCTTCCAGCCCTTCCAGCCCCCACACATGACCTCCCAGTCCCCTCGCGGGACCTCCAAGCCATCTCGCAGGATCTGCCAGCCCCCTCGCATGACCTTCCTGCCCCCTCGAGGACCGGCTAGCCTCCACACGTGACCTTCCAGCCCCACACATGACTTTCCAACCCCTTCGCAGGAGCTTCCAGCTCCCTCACATGACTGTGGGCAGGATTCGGTTTCTCCAAGGCTGTTGGAGTGAGGGGGACAGGTGCCCTCTGGCTGTTGGCTAAAGGCTACCACCAGTTCCTTGACATCTTCAAAGAGTAGGCCACAGCAGGGCGACTTGCTTCCTCAGAGTGAGCAAGTGAGAGGGTTGCTTGTCTTTGCAAAACAGCCTTGGAAGTGGTACTCCATCACGTTGGGTATTCTTTTTGTAGCACTAAATCCAGCCCACACTCAAGGGGAAGCATTACACAGGTGAATAAATCCATGGAGGCAGGGATTCCTGGAAGCCTTTTTGGAAGGCTGTCAACCAACATGGGGTAAAGCATTTCATAGCACATTATTCACCAAAGTGGAGCTGGTCCAGAGGAAGGGATGGTCAGAATGAGAGGAGCAGGGATCCCTGGGTGGTTCAGCGGTTTGGCACCTGCTTTTGGCCCAGGGCGTGATCCTGGAGACCTGGGATCGAGTCCCACATCGGGCTCCCTGCATGGAGCCTGCTTCTCCTCCTGCCTGTGTCTCTGCCTCTGTGTGTGTGTGTGTGTGTGTGTGTGTGTGTGTCTCATGAATAAATAAATAAAATCTTTAAAAAAAAAAAAAAAAGGAGAAGAATGAGAGGAGCACATGGGGAGAGGGCTGTGGGTTTTTTCACCACAGGAAAATATAAGGTTTCCCACATCAGCTCAATTCCGGGACCACTGTGACCACAGGGTATGGATGTCCCAAGGTGAAGTTGCCCCTGGTCCCTTGACTCTTGCAGTCGACTATTTCCCAGTTTGCTCACACTCCCTTAATAACAATAACATTCCCATGTAGCATATCCCTTCATACAAAACGCTTTCACATCTATTTCTTCACTTTCCTTATTACTGTCCTCAGTGAGTAGTTCTTATATTCTCATTTGACAGCTAAGAAAACTGAGGCCCACAAATGTCAAGATCACAGAGCCTAATGAATGTCAGGGTTAGAGATGAACCCCATCTGACAACCTCAAATTTATCTCAACTTTTAAAAACTTGCTTCTATATCAAGACAGTCCCACCTCTCAGTGAAAGGAGTTCCACACAGTTCTAGCCTACAGTGAGAACAAGGACCTTCTATTTATTTTCCCCAAACCCAGTGTCAAGTTAGCACTGTCTTCCCCAGACTCTTGGCTTCAATGACCACATGCTCCTGGACCACTTGAAATCAAGTCTAATCCCCAGAGGGGCCCAAAGACCAGCTCTGGGACCTCAGAGGGGCCTCCAGGCATTGGCAGTTCCAAGTTTTGGAGGGCACTCCTTCTTTCCTTTCCTCCACAACGGTACCCTCTCCCCAAGTTAGGCATTGATAAGCTAAACATTCTCCCTCTCTTCACAGAAACAATTCTCAGTGAAGAAGACAATGAAGTTTGGTAGGCTGGGCATGGGATTTGAGAGGACAAGTATCTGGCTGTGACATCTTAGTGCTCAGCTGAGTTTTTATAAGGAGATCATCCTGCTGTGGATTGGGGTGCCAATGTCAGGGGTACTGATAGTATTCTAATGAGCTTGTCCTACAAAAACTATAGGGAAAAGTCACCCCTGGAGGATAAGGGGAAGTGGACTCTTGATCAGTTGTCCAAGGAGGACAGTCTTAGGTGGGTGGAGGGAGAGCCCCCACATCTACTAGAACCTCCTTCCCTTGGATCTGGACCTCATGGAAGGGAGCTCGATATGCACTTAAGAGTAAGGGCAATAGGATGATGTGAGACACAGAATAATGCCCCCTCAAAGATGTCCTAATCCCTGAAACTTTTGAATATATTGCCTTAACGTGGCAAAAAGGGTTTTGCAGATGTGGCTAAGTTAAGGATCTCAAGGTGGTGAGATGATCCTGGATTATGTGGATGGGCCCAATGGAATCACAAGGGCCCTTACACGAGGGCAGAAGAGGCCACAGTCAGATATGCCAATGGAAGCAGAGATCGGAGTGATGAGGCCCCCAGCCAAGGAATGCCAGCGGCCTGTGGACACTGGAAAAAGCAAAAACATAAATTGTCCCCTAGAACTCCCCCAAAGAAGGCAGTCCTGTTGACACCTTAATTTAGTCCACTGACTTCCAACCTCCAGAACTATGAGATCATACTTTTGCATTGTTTCCAGTCACTAAATTTGCACTAATTCGATGCCATGGCAAGGGAGAACTGATCGTATCTGTTATAAAGAAATCAGCTGGAGGCACCTGGGTGGCCCAGTCTGCAGAGCATCTGCCTTTGGTTCGGGTCATGATCTCAGGGTCCTGGGATTGAACCCTTCTTTGGGCTCCCTGCTCAGCGAGGAGTCTGCTTCTCCCTCTCCCTCTGCCCCTGCCCCCTACTTATGCATTCTCTCTCTCATTCTCTCTCTCTCTCTCTCATAAATAAATAAATAAATAAAAATCTTTAAAAAAGAAAAAAGAAAAAAAGAAATTGTCCAAGACACAGAGTAGATCAACAGCATAGCTCTCAAACTCAGCTGTCTGCGAACATGTGCTCTTGCTTAGCCCCCTCGGAGTCCCCCAGAGCCTGTGCACTACAGTAGTGTACCCACAGTGGGCCAGAGAGTTAAAGGGAGCAGCCCCTCAGGAAGTCAGGTGGAGATGGCATTGGTGATTACCAGACACCCACCCCCAACCCCCCACCCCTGCCGGAGGAGGAAGGGACTCACCTGAGAGGTCCAGCCTCTGCTGTCCAACGAGAGCCTCTGGAAACACCCAGCCTGGAGGATTGGCTCTTATTTCATCAGGAAAGGCTGTGGGGGTGTCCCCCCACCCCGACATCCCCTGTAGCACCTGGGAGCCTGCTGCGAGAGTCCTCGGCTCCGAGGCCCCACACAGGGGGCTGCCCACCAGCAGACCTAGGGGATTGTCCAAGTCGCCAAAAGCCTCAAGGGCAAGTGGTAAGGACGCTGCCTCTCCAGGGGGCCAGGCCGGTGGGCCCTGCAGCAGGGCGGAGTCTCCCTGCGGCCTGAGGGGGGCGGGGGGCCCCCTCCCCACTGTCCCGAGTTGTCCCAGCTGTCGGCTGCCCTCTGGCTTCGGCTCTCAGACCCTCCAACAGCCCCTGCTGGGATTATAAAGGTCACATCTCATCTGGGGGCCCTTTGAGGTTGCCCAGAAGCTGTCCAACTCCAGGTGGCCCCTCTGGAGCAGCAGGGGGGGTGCTCCGAGAGCCCCGCCTCCGAGAAAGGGACAGGTCGGTGAGCGACAGGGCGCCCCACCAGAGCCTCTGGCTGGGTCGGCAGAGTCTGGGCCTCCCTTTGCTCCCTCGGACCCGCCCCACGTCCTGGGCTCAGAAGCACCGGCTGAACGGGGCCAGACCTTCTAGACCAAAAAGTGGGACACTCACTGGTGAAAGATACGGTCTGCCAAATGGAGTGTGATTTCGGGATGACCAGCCTTTTTGAGGATGCCACAACCAGCTGAAAGGACAATAGGACAGAATATTTGAGATGTCAAGCGTGGTCCCGCTGCCTAAATCGCCGTGATAAAGCTGCCCACAGCTCTCAAGCCGGCAAAACTCTAGGGGCACAGACCTCGTGTTTCGCTCCTCGCTGGGCCTCAAACCCCTTCGAGCTAGGCATTCGGTAAATGTGGTAAATCGGTAAATCGGGTAAATCCGCCACGGGAGAAAACAACCAGGCCCGGCCGGCCATGCAGAAGGTGCCCCACGTGAGCCCCCTGCTTCCTCTGGTTCTGGTGCTTCCAGTGTTCCTCTGCCCTCACCTGGGGAGACAGGCGGATCCCACCTGGAACCCGCACCCCTCGGCCGGCCAATCCCAGAATGAGCTGGAGGTTCCCGAGCAGCCAGGGCAGCAGCAGCCTCAGGGGAGAGGCTGCTTTGGGGAGCCCGATGGACAGACACTGTGGGGAGGGGGGGACACCCCCCAGAATGCCACTTGTGAGCCACTGAATTGTCCCTCCAAATAAATGGATCTGCTGAAGTCGTAATCCCCATCGTGACTGCATTTAGAGATGGGCCTGTAAAGAGGCAGTTAAGGGGCGCCTGGCTGGCTCAGTGGGTTAAGCATCTGCCCCTCGGCTCAGGTCATGATCCCAAGGTCCTGGAACAGCCCTGAGTCCCACTCCCTGCTCAGGGGGAGTCTGCTTCTCCCTCTCTCTCTGCCTGCCACTCCCCTACTTGTGTTCTCTCTCTCTCTCTCTCTAATAAATAAAACCCTTAAAAAATAAAGAGGCAGTTAAGTTTAAGTGAGGTCATACGGATGGAGACCTGATTGGATATGACTGGTGTCCTTATAAAAAGAGGAAGAGACATGAGGGGTGGGTGTGTGCACAGAAGGCCGCCCTCTGCAAGCCATGAAGCAAGGCCTCAGGAGAAACCAGCCCCACCAACACCTTGATCTTGGGCTTCCAGCCTCCAAGACCATGAGAAACAAATGCCTGTATCTGAGCCGCCGGGTCTGAGTCTGAGCCGCCGGGTCTGTGGTGATGTGTACGGCAGCCTGAGAGGGGCTGGGACACCACACCAGGTGACGGACGAGGGGGTCAGAGAGAGCGAGGGGTCGTGGGGGAGACACAGGCACAAGTGCCCAGTGGCCTTTGCCAGGGAGCACCCCGTGGGCAGCACAGGTCTAAGCCAGTCCTTGGGACCCAGGCCAGATCCCCGGCCCCGTGGCCACCCAGTGACCACAATATCCATGCAGCCCACACCAGCCTGCTCATAGGTCCATCTGAGTGACTCTCAGCTCAAAGGCCATGGTTCCTGGTTTCTCAAGTTCTGACTCACTGTCCCCCTGACTGGCCTGTGTCTCCCCCAAGTGGCTGTGGCCATGCCCCAGGAATGTGCAGACTCAGGAAAGCGGATGAGGATTCTCAGCTCTTTGCATATTAGGCAAACCCAGCAGGGCCTTACGTCCAGATAATGGGGCTCTGGCTCAAGCATCGCTTCAGCTTGGGGCGGCCGCTTCACTGTCTCGGAAGCCAAGGCCCAGAGACTGGCCTCCAAGGCGACTCAGGGAGTCCCAGGGGAACTCCCTGTCTATGAATGATGCTATCAGATGAGAAATGCCCCCGAGGGAGCTGATGCGGGCCCTGTGGCTGAGATCTGGCACTCCCATGGGAGGGCCTGGCTTACAGAACTTCCCAGGCTACAGTTCAAAGCTGCAGAAGGTGAGGCTGGTCCTTGCCTGGGATACTCTCCAATGCAGAAGCGGCCTCTCTGGAGGCTCCTTGTTCCCTCTCAGAGGTCCTAAAAATAAAGCTCTAAGGACACAGTTATTCTGATCTCAGTGCTAAACAAAGCCCTGGGAAAGAAAGGGGCTCTTGGGTTTCATGGCTGGGGCCATTGGACAAAAGGTGGGGAGCTCAGCACCTATAGATGGACCTTCAGAGTTGAGTGGAAGAGACCAAGACCGACAGCCCAGAGGAGGCGGCAGGGCCATGAGCAGTCCTCCGGGAGGAGGCACAATTCTGCAGCCAGAGCTGGGGAGACCACGGTGGTTGGCCTGCATCTCATCTGGCCCTGGCCCCAGCCCCCAGGCTCCAGGGAGTGAGTGCCTTGTGCATCAGACCCAGGCTGCAACTCCTCTGGAGGGGAAGTCCTGTCCTGACGATCTGGAAGGGCCAATGCTATCCCCAAGCCACCCCCCCCATCCCCCCCCCACACACACACACACAGCAGGCACATCCTCGCCGGCCAGATCAGAGAGGGAGGATACCAACAAACAGAGAAGGGAAAAGCTAGCCACCAAGAGGTCCAGGGAGGGGGTTGAGGGCAGGGACCCTGGCCCTGTGTCTGTGCCTCCTGCGGAAGTCGGCACTGTGCCCTGGACTTAGTAGGCACTCGGTAAATTCTATGATTTGGTTGGCCATTGTGTCCCCCACCCCCACCCAAGGTGGCCTGGGGTGGAGAGAAGACGCGCAGGATAAAGATGTGCGGAGCTGGCGTTTAACTTAGGCCCGTAGAGGGCGCTCGGGGACAAGAGCTGAGTCGGGGGCAGGGGTTTAAAAAGGACAGCTTGGGAGTTCATTCATTCATTCAACATGCATCCGCTGAACACTGAGCGCTGTGAAGGATTCAAAAGGATTGAGATGTGACCCCTGCCCTCAAAGGGTCATCTCAGAAAGGTAAGAGGTAAGCAAACAATCATGTATCATATTTCTCTACTGGTAGCTTCTGTTTGTGAAGTACTGATTAACCTTCACCCACAGTTCCTCTACCCACAACGCTTGTCCCTCTTCCATATCCTCAGGCCTTACCCCGTCTTGCATGCCTTCGCTCAAATGCCTCGGTCTCGGGGAGCCTTCTTGCCCCCCTCATTTTAAAGCCTATGCTGTTCTCGTGGCATTCGTGACCACTCTCCCCTATCTCCCACGGTACCCAAAGCCTTCCCACACCCTACACAGTTACCACATGTACTATCTCCATCATCCATGACCCCGCAGAGCTCCATGAGAGCGGAGGCTGCCTCTGTCGTGCTTATTGAGGGACATGGTGCGTAGGACAAAGTTTCATACACAGTACATACTCAAAAACTACTTTTTAATAAAAGGTGACCATTCTAATCAGCCCCACGTCAACCGAGCAGCCAGGGGTCATGTATTGCTGAGGTTTGGAGGGCTTGGTTGAGGTGGGCATCGTGTGCAGTAGGGGTCTTCTCAGAGGAGGTGACTTTTAAGCTGGCCTTGAAGAATGAAGAGCAGTTCACAAGTGGGAGAAAGTGCACAGGGCTTCAGGCAAAGGGAATGACCTGAGCAAAGGCCCAGAGGCCAGGTCTGCAGGGTGCTAGGTACGCCTGGCAGGTCAGACCCACCTGTTCTCAGCAGGAAGCTGCTGCATTCCCTGGCCAGGGGGGGGGTGGGAGCACGGGAGAAGGGGAGCAGCCACCACCGGGGCCGTGGGGCGGTGGCCAGGCCAGCCCCTGTCCCTGCCCAGGCCATCCCCCAGCCCACATTCCCAGGGCCCGCTTCCTGCTCTTGGAGTGTGTGTCTCCCTTGCCTGTCTTGCTCCTCGGGCTTCCTGACAAGGGGCAACCTCTACCACTCCCATGCGGTTATATCCTCCCTTGTGCTGCTGCCAGCAAGAAACCAACTGCACAGCTCAGAAAACAATCCATCATTTTGTCATAACATTTCCATTTCAAAGGCTTCCTTTCCAAGCATCTCTCTGGCCAAAGCTTCCTCTCATTAGCATGAGAAGAACTGGCAGGCAGTTGAGTGATAGGGGAGGGACAGGGACAGGAAACAGGACTCTGGGCTGAGGCCTCTGCCTGCGTGTGCACCGTGTGCACGGGGCCAGGAGGGACGCTGGGCTGGCCGCACGTGTGCCTGCATGTGCATGTGCACGTGTGTGTGTGTGTGTGTGTGCTCACCACATGTGTGCATGCTCGTGTCTTTGTGAACTCAAGTTTCTCAAAACTTATGATTCATGCTACCTGGTCATAGATTTGCCCGCTCATGTCACAAAGCACAAGCCACCCTTGGGCGCTCCCTCAGTCTCCAGGTGTGCCAGGAACTCCCCGGGGAGCTGAGGATTCAGAGAGGTCCAAGGCCCGTGCTTTCCAGCAGACGCTCGGCAGAGACCCATGTGCAAGTGAGTAACTCCAACAGGAGAAGCCGTTGTGAAGGTGCCTGCCGAGCAAGTCGGAAGCCCGAAGAGAAGCCTGGTGGGGTGCAGTGTCACCTCAGGGGACACTTGAGCTGATCTTGAAGCATGGAGCAACTCACAGGTCAGGGAGAGCGGAAGGCGTAGCTGGGGAAGGGAGCAGCAGGCACAAGGGCCCAGAGGCCTGCGCCCAGAGGGTGGCAGTGGCCAGGGCAGCAGACAGCTGGGCAGACAGCGGCCTCCCTGACCCGGTTCTCCCGGGCACACAGTGCAGGTGGGACAGCGGGCAGGGGGCAGCCCAGCCTCACGGGAACCTGAGCCAGCGTCACAGCCCCCCACGGGCCTCGCCTTGCCCCTCCTCATAGGCACATCCGCGGGCTGACAGCCCTTCCCAGGCCCCTGCAACACCTGGCCGACCCCTCAGAGAGCTGAGCCTGGTACAGAACCCACCCCGGGCCCCTGCCCACCCCACCCCCACCCCCACCCCTGCAGAACCTTAAAACCCCAGAGCCCGCTGGGCCACCTTCTCTCTCCCTCATTGTCCTTCCCCTGGGACAGCAAAGAATGAGGAGTGTTCTAGGCTTAGCAACAGGAGGGAGAAGGTGCAGCGCAGGCCTGAATGCCTGAATGCCGAGCAGGGGCGTGAGACCCAAGGGGAGGAGGAAGGCCGGCCGCAGGCAGCGTCTCTTGAGGCCCATCGCCCACCCATCACCGGTTCATTCAGTCGCTGGCTCGGTAACACTGGATGAGCACAGGCCACGAATTCAGCGCCCAAGATGGCAAGACGCAGAGTCGTCCTCGGGGAGCCCAGCCAGTGAGGAAGGTAGACAGGAACCCCATGTGAGACCAGTAAGCGTCACTGAGATTTGCATGCAGCTGAGGTTTGAAGGACAAGTAAAAACTGGACAAAGGGGTTGGGGTGTGGAGAGCTCTGCGGGCAGGCGGCCTCTGCAGCCACGAGAAATCCCGGGAGGGGCTGCCTCACCGCGTGCCTCCACGCTCTGGGGGCTCTCGGGTCGGGGAGTGCCACTGGTCAAGTGGGCCGGGGGCTGCGGGGGGATGCCCCTCGGTCCAAGTTTCCCATTTATCAAAGTCATCAAGTATAGACTTTCCGGAAATTTGGATGTTTAAAATGCAATTTGCTAAGTGTAAACCACTGAAATATGACACAATTTTTGTGAGCTTGTTTGGCATTTTTTTTAAATCTACAAGAAGCCTAAAAATAATGCAAGTGGCCCAGTTCTGTCTCCTTCTTGGCAAACAGGCAGTATTGGTCTTGGATAAGAAAAGTGAGGCTTAGAGCAGTCACCCAAAGCCAGAACTTGTCCCCTGGCACCATGCTGTCCTCCCTGACCCTGTAAGACCCAAGCATCAAGGCCCTCGCTCTGAACCCCCTCCTGGAGCCGCTGCCCAGCTCACCCCAGGCTCCTCAGCTCACCTGAACCTGCAGCCTGAGTTCTTCTTCCTGCAGGCACTCCCACCCCCCAACCCCACCCCACCCCCGCAGCTCAGCCCTGCTCCTTGCCTACCCAAGGCCACTGGGGGCTCAGCCACAGACCCAGGAAGGCCCTGGGGACAGCACCTCCACTGCCCCGTGCCCCTCACCTTGTTTGTCTTTGCATACAGCCGAGAAGGACCCCAAGAGGAGCCCCCGGGCAGGGTTCCCCAGGACCCCTCAGCAGCTTCTGCTGGAAGCTCCTCCCCCTCTTCTCTTCCTAAAGGACAGTCTCCTTGGTCAAATGTCATGGCCAGATCTGTAGCTTCACGCTCCTTCTCTGGGACTGCTGCTTGCATGACTCACCTGCTCCCCAGCTGTTTGCAGGGCAAGCGTGGTCAGGAAGGGGGGGTGGGGGCTAGGTGTGAACCTGGCCCCAGCCACCTTTCCAAGCCTTCTGAGAGTTCAGCCACTATAAAGGTGTAACTTGAAGCCCAATCACAAAATTAGGGGCCAGACTGGCTGTTGTTTGGAAAACAGAAGCCTGATCAATTATGCTGGGAGACTGCCAAGGGCCGGGGCACAAAGGAAAAGGAAGGAGTGTCAAGGAAGCAAATGTGTGCAGCTCAGCTGAGCACTGTCCAGGGAGCCCGCCAAAGGGGTTCCAAGCACTGAAATCCCCACCCCCAAGAAGCTTGTTTGCTTGACCCCCATGGGGCCTCAAGGTAGCATACCTGGGACAACCTCTGAAATCCACCTGGCCCCCTCTGTTCTAACTCTCTGGTCTGCATTCCCCATGTGGCCTCTCCCCTTCGGAAAGAACTGCAGGGACCTGGGAGCAGGAATGGTCTGTCCACTGACAGCTGTGGACTTAGGAGTCCCCCCTGAGCCCTAGGAGTCCCCTTGAGCGCTAGGGGTCCCCCTGAGCCCTAGGGGTCTCTACTGAGGACTAGGGGTCCCCCGAGCACTAGGGGTCTTCACTGAGAGCTATAGGGTCCACCCTGAGCACTAGGGTCCTCGCTGAGCCCTAGGGGTCTTCATTGAGCCCTAGGGGGTCCTTCCCTCATTGAGCACTAGAGAGACGTGGCTGGGCAATAGAGGTCCTCAGTGAGAGCTAGGGGTCCCCCCTGAGCGCTAGGGGTCCCCGTTGAGCTCTAAGGGGTCCCCCCCACCCAGCCCAGCACTAAGGATTCCCCCTGAGAGCTAGGAGTCCTCACTGAGCCCTGGCCGCTGCTCTGAGTCACAGCCTCTGAGAGCCCTTGAAGGCAGATCTACCCAGCGGCAGAGCCCCTCTCCATGTGCCGGGAGTCAGGTTCGGAGCATCTAGGATTGAGGACGGAGCTCTCAAGTGTGGTTCTTCCACAAGGTTAATGGCAGCCTCAGGACCCTTAGGCCTTCCCAGATGCCTCCTGCCTATTCCACTGTGTTCTCCAAAATGCCCCGAAGCTCTTTCTTTAATAGACCTAGAGTTTTCCTCTCCCTGGGCCAACATTCTCTTCCCAGCCCCACACCCCAATGCCTTGCTCCCCAGGTACAAGCCTCAACCTGCCAAGGTCTCTCCTACTGCACCCTTTCCCCCAGAAAGATCTCGAGTGGGAGACCAGAAAGGCAAGTCTCGCTTTTACCTGACCTAAGCTTGAAGTGACCAATTCCCTTGCGAAAGTCTCCACCCACCAACGTTTCCCAGCCACGTAGCCCCACTGTGGTCAGAGCCGCGGGACAGTCAGTCCCCACCATCATAACGGCGCAGGGCTTTGGCCCCACAGAAGCCACACTTTGCAGAGATATGGTATTTATTGAACCATGTGCCTGAAAACCTGATCTATAAGTGCACACGTGTGTGTGTTTGTGCACGCACGCATGCATGTTTGGGATATGCATGCGTGGTCCATGGTCAGCAGTGCCATCAGATGGCCTTGGCCAGTCCCAGGCGGTTGTTAACTCTGTCAAAGACGCTGTAATACTCCCGGATGAAGACATCCCCCAGGATCCACAGCTGGGAATCGCCTTCACCCTGGAAGCCACTGGAGCAGAAGCCCATATCCTGGGAAAGGCGAGGCAGAGATACAGCTAGGCCCGAGGCAGGTCACCGTGTCTGACGGTGGGCCTCCCCCTACCACACCCCACAGTCCCTCTCTCAGCTCGTATTTTCTTTCATCCTTGAAATCACCTTCCGAGGGAAGCAGACAAGTATCAGATTCATCCCACTCAAAAGATGAAGAAATTGATATTCAGAAAATCAAGTGACTTCATGCAAGGTTACTCACTGGGGTCCCCTCACTCCACTCCTCCTCACCTGTCCTCTCTAGCACCCCCCTTCCACTCAGCACCTACTGCCCTGATGACCAGCCAGACCAGGCCCAGGGGCCTGAGGCCTTGCCCGTTGTGTGTACTCAGGGCTGGGTCAAAGCTGAGGCCAGTGGGTGAGGAGGGCTAAGGGCCGGGTCCCGAAGCCCAGGCTACCTACAAAAATCCTGGACGATGCTGCATGCTGCAGGCCTCTGGGCTTAGAAGCTGGAGCGGTGGATGCAGTTCCCACAGGGAGCGGGCTGTGGTCCTGCCAACCCAACCCTCCCTTGGGCTGCGGGGCTCTCTACTTTCATTCTGCCCCGCTTCTCCCAGGATGGAGCTGTATCGGCCATGAGGGAGGCCCACTCAGAAGGGCCAGTTCGTTTACATGCACTTCCTGCATTTTCCCTTGGGGCCCCGCCACTTTACAACTGGCTGACTTGCCAGGAGAGTGGAGGAGTGCTAGGTGGACCCAGGCTTCTTCTCCTGAGAACTCCTACCTGGCTGGTGTAGGCAGACGGGGGCAGTGGGTACTTTCTGCCGTGGATCTCAAAGACCACCGAAGGCATGCTGCCCAGGTTCCCGCAGTTGATGTCAAACTAGACCAGAAGGAGGTCATCTTAGATGGACGGTAGATCTGATGGGGCTGGGTGAGGCCAGAGAAGGGCCAACCCAGGACCCCTTCCTCTGCACTGGAGCCAAGAGGTAGGAGGGCCTGCCCACTCAGAGGACTCTAGGGAGACCCCCAGGCCTCAGAAGAGTTACACTGAGAGGGACCTGCTGTCAGCCAGTGCAGGAACACACCCCAGCTTGAGATAAAGGAGGATGGGCCTCCGAGTTTTCTCCAGGCTCAGCCAGACCTCCCCAGGACCCCGGAGCACTTAGCTGTCAGGGAGGAGGCAAAGAGACCCGTGGGTGGAGGAGGAGCAAGGGGGTATAGCAGAGTCAGGGATGCACGATCCTCCTGGGGGACGGGAGGCCAGACCTCGGCCTCTGCATGAGACACGAGAGCTCTGACAGCAATGATGCGCCAAGCTAGAAGACCACTGTGAAGGCCTCCTGAGAAATCCCAGCCCCTCCAGGGAAATGGGCCAGGCCTCACCATCCCATATTGGTCCTGTGTGGCTCCAATGGCTGACTGGATGTTGAGGATGTCGCTGTTGGGCCCAACCAGCATAGAGGTGCCTGTGTCCAGGATGGCCTGACAGCCACCATCACAGGCCACCACCACACCATTGACAGTAACGCTGCAGAGTGGAAACAGGACAGCCTCGCAGTGCGTCCAGCATGCAGCCTGCCCTCCCTGCCCCCCCCCCCATCCTCCCCCGCCAGGATCCTCAGGCAGGGAGGAAAGGCTGGACCTTTCCCTTGGGCTCCTTCCTAGAGTCCCCAAAACTTGCTGAGCTCAGAGAAAAGACCTAAAAACATTTACTTCCAAGTCAGTGGCTAAATCAAGGCTGTCCCACCTTCCATGGGACAGAAACTTCAATAGAACAGCAAAGTCATGGGTACGTGGGTGGTGGCACAGGCCGTTTAAACATCTGACTCTTGGTTTCAGCTCGGGTTGTGATCTTGGGATCAAGCCCTGAATTGGGCTCCGTGCTGGGCAAGGAGTCTGTTTAAGAGACTCTGCCCCTCCCCCAGCTCACCCCTCAAATAAATAAATAAATCTTTTTTTAAAACCCAGCAAAGTTGTGTGCACTAAGGGGTGAAATGAGTACTGCCCTAGTTGCCTAAAGATCTGGCTTCAAGTCCTCTCCCTGCCGTTCACTTGCTGCAGGTCTTGGGCGAGTCACCAACCTGCCCGGACTCGGGCTTCTCAGACACAAGACGGGTATGCTAGCAACTCTTTCCTTGACTTCCTCGAGGGATGGTCACAAGGTTCAGACTTGATGTTAGTAAATTATAAAGTGAGGACACTAGTGTGGAACCCACCCCCTAGGGTTTCAGTGAGGAATGAACGAGAACAGCCCCAATATCAGTCATTGCAATGCCTTCAGGCAGTAGGGCCTGGTCAGTGCCGGGCTCCTATTAGCAGAGCAGCAGGAAACGTCAGCGTCCTCACTGACAAAGGTCACCGGCCTTGGAAGTGTCTAACTCTGAGTCTGATGTGAGAGGCTCATGAGCTTCCAGCGCTCACGGGCTGATCCCGGGCCCTCGCAGCCCCCCACCCGGAGGCGGCTGTGGCGCACTCACCTGTCCACGGTGAACTGCCAGTACTCCTCCACGGTCACGGGCACCCAGTGCAGGGCGCCTGTGTAGTAGGTCGGGTCTATGGCTCCCAGCGTCAGCATGCTCCCCTGGCCATTCCTGAAACCAAGGAAAGGCGTGTTGCGGCATTCTGACCCCCCGGCTTGGCGAGGCTGCCCTGTCGCACCCGCGGGCCTAGCACACGCTGTCCTCCCTGCCTCACCTGGATCACCACCCCGAGCCTCAGCGAAGCTTCCCCCGCCACCCAGCACACCCACCCCCGTTAGACTGGGCTACCCCGTCACCGCCAAGCCTTCCCTGCGCCCCGACCTGCCTGCAGCCCTAAGCATAATTGTGTAATTGCGTGTCGTCTGCCTCGCCTGCTAGAGAGCGGACTCCCAGTCTGCCTTGTTTGCTGACGAAGCCCCGTCTCCTGGCGCAGCACCTGCACAGTCACACCCACCAACACTTCTGGAATGAACGCATGAGTGTACCAAGTGCCCCCTTGCCTGGGTTCCCCTGACCTCGGTTCCCCAGCACCCTCCTTCCCCTGAGGGCAGCGCCCTTCTCTCTATCCTGCCACCTGCCCCTCTGTTCAGCTGAGCTGCATCATCACGGGGCAGGAAGAGAGGGGAGGGAAAAAAAAGAGGAAAGGAGAGGGAGCTCTGGGCTCCAGGTGTGACTTAGGCACCAGTTCAGGGTGATGTCTCCCCCAGGCCTGTTTCCCATGTGGTGAGCGGGGAGGTCGGACTCCTTCGGAGCCTAAGAGTCTGTGAATCTCAGTGACGTCCACAATGACTAAGGAGGCCCGGCCCCTTTGGAGAAAAGACGGTAAACGTCCCCACGCAGAGATGGGGTCAGGCTTCATGCTTCAAGTGCCAGAAGTCAAAGTCAGATGTGGGTCGCTGGATTCTGGCTGCAGCAGGGGCTCCGCTGGGGGCTTTGGACAAGGTGTTGGGTCTGGAAGCCTGGGAGGCTCAGTCGGTTAAGCGTCTGCCTTCAGCTCAGGTCATGATCTCAGGGTGCTGGGATGGAGCCCCATATCAGGCTCTCTGCTCAGCGGGGAGGCTGCTTCTCCCTCTATCCTTCTCCTCTGTTTATGATCTCTCTCTTTTTCTCTCTCTCTCAAATAAATAAATAAAATCTTAAAAAAAAAAAATAAGTTGGGTCTGCCTGGAAACAAGGAGAGGTTTGCTTGGGTTCTGGCCAGCAGGCTTGAGTTGCAGTGTCCCAAAGGGGCTGATATCCCTCAGACCTTGCCAGGCCGTGTAAGTCCGCCCTGGCTGGGGATAGCTCCTACCTGGACAAATACACAGAGAACAGGTCTTGGGCCACCAGGTGATTCTGCATCATGTTGTCAAACACAGGCACTGAGTACGGGGAGGCGAGAGAGGGGTAGGCCAGCCCCAGGATGCCATCGAACTCAGAGTAGGTAAAGACGCTGCCAGGCTCCTGAGTGCTCAGGCCCACAGTCTGCTGGGGGTCCACGATGCTGGAGACCTGCAAGGGATGCGAGAGAAGCAGAGTGACCTCCTTGGGCCAGAGGCAGGAAGATCCTGGGGCAGGCCAGTATCCGGGTCAGCCCCTAGGGCCCAGCCCCTGGGGAGCTCAAGAGAGAGAACACCCTTGTTTCCCAGCCCTGCTCTGTGGTTTTGAGTCCAGTTTTGAGAGGACCCAGGGAAGAGTGAAGACAGCAGTGTTCAAGGTACAGAAGTTGATGGGTGAGCCCAAAGAACGGGGTGGGGTGAGGGATGCTCCGAGGCCCCCTGCCAGCCTGCGGCCCCCTTGGCAGTGGCACAGGGGCCCTTGGCCAGCGAAGAGCTGTGGGCAGCACTGCGGACAGAAAGAACATATACACGCTTTGCATCTAAGAGCCCTGGCTATGTGTCCTTGCTCTGTCCTGTGCTGCCTGTGTGACCCTGAACGAGCACCTCTCTGAGCCTCAATCTCCTCACCTGTTAAATGAAATAATAACACCTGCATCTGACAGCAGTGTTGGCCTCTGTTTCACTAATGCTGAACCTGTATCGAGCACTTACTAAATGTTTGGCCGTTGGACGTTAATGGCATGATGCTAAGGAAGTGCTGCCTCCACATCTCTTGTTAATCTGCCCTCGGCCTGGGAAGGCCGATGCGCCCACCAGGCCATTCTGAGCCTGCTTCCACCCAGCCCCTTATAACCAAACCGTCCCCCACTCAGGCAGCCAAAGTGATCTTTGAAAATGGGCGTCCAGTCATGTCACCCCTTGCTACGACCCTCCACAGCCTCCCACCCCACTCCCCACCAGTGTCCTAGAGCACCGTCACCTTCTGATCCTGCTTCTCACCCCTCATCTCAGGCTTCTGACCCCTTGCTCACGCTCCCTAACCCCCATCAACCTTTCCCCTCCTCCCATGCCCCGACTTGGCCTCATTGCCGTGTGGGCCCGCTGAGGGGGGCCAGACCCCCATGGCTCTCTCCCCCATCCCTTGCCCAAGGTGGGCACATGAGGGCCACCCGGTGCACCATGGCTCAGGCAGGGGAGTCGCCTTCCTGGGCCCTGTCTGCTGGGCCACCTCAGCCAGTGGTCTGGGACCTCCACGGTCTGGTGCTGACCCCTGGGGAGGCCTGAGCTGGGTGGGCACCTGCTTTGCCAACAGAAGAGGCTGAGGAGAGGGCCGTCAGCTGAGAAGAGCTGTGTGTGTCCCTTTGGGTTCAAAGCAAAAGAGCCTTCAGCCAGACCCAGGAAGAACTCAAGGAAGATGGAAGTGATAAGCACCAGGGGATGCTGCTTGGCTCTTAAGATAATGGCTGAAGAAGGAAAGCAGAAAGCTCATGTGTACTGAGCACTGACTATGTGCCCGTCCCTGTGTTGACTACTTTAGAAGCCACAGAGCTGCAGAAGGGAGAGGAAGCCTTGCTCAGGGGCCACAGATGCTCCCTGACATGAAAGATGCCACTCGATGGCCCTTCTGGGGCAAAGGAGTGAGGTCAAGCCAAGGGCATTGCTCAGAGAGTCAGAAGCATAGGTCTGACACGGAGCGCCCAGCACGGGCTGTGTGACTTGGGGACTTTGGGGAAGTTACCAACTCATGGGACCTTCAATTTCCTCATCTGCACAATGGGGAAAACTACCTCCCTGAGAACTAATTTACAATGAGGTCACACATATGACACCAAAGCATTCGGTGCTGGCGCGGGCTCGGGATTCTGAACGGACTGTGGCAAGGACAGATGACAAAGGATGGGGAAGAAGGAAACTGGGCATGGAGAAGCCTCTCGGGGGGACTGTGAGGGCTGGCATGGGAAGGAGAGAAGGGAGGAGAAGAGGGTGGATGAGATCCCTCCCAGCATCCCTACCCACCAGGCCCCCCAGTCGGGGAGGGGCAGGGCCCCAAAGGGCCTCTCAGCCCCAGCTGGGGAGCAGCCGGCCAGAGCCTGTGTGTCTGGGTGGCAAAGCAGCTAGTGGGGAAGGAAGGGTGAGCGCCGGCTGGCCCAAAGCCCCACTCACAGTGACGGTATCAAGGCCCAGAAAGCCCTGCATGCTGCCCGTGCCGTACTGGATGGACAGGGGCTCATTCAGGTTCTGGAAGGTGGAGGACTTGGCTGGGTCGAAGCGGTGATGGCTTTCTGAAACACAGACCCAGGGTTAGCGAGGCCCATAGATAGTCTCCTTGCCCCTGACGGCGCCGGCCAGGGCTGAGACCTCACTAGGCCTTGTAAGAATATGGTCTAAATACCAACCCTTCCTGCTGAAAATAAGCAACGCATTCTCTCTTGATCCCCCACGTTTAGTAAAGAAAATTATTCTTTGCTGCTCAGCCCACCTCTCTGAACCCAGTGCTACCTGTGTAGCTGCCAAACAAAACAAGAAGAAAACAAGCTGTCCCTGTGGTTTCCATAGACATTTTACTCTTACCAGCTCTGTAACCTTAGGCAAGAGCCTTTTCTTCTCTCAACTTTGCTTCCTTCTCTGGTAAAGGGAGATAAAAAGAGCACCAATCTCCCAGGATTATTGAAGAAATCAATTATTAATAAGCATCAAATAAAATCATTTACATGTATTGAACATCGACTCATCATTAGTAACGGATCCTGGCCCTCTATTCCCCCAGCACCCGCTGGCATACCATACGTAGTCCCATTTTATAGGAAGGAAACCCAAAGACTCAGGAGGGTCAGCGGCTTGCCTGGGCTCCTCATAAAGACTAAATAAGTAAATACCAGGGCGCCTGGGTGGCTCAGTCAGTTGAGCGTCTGCTTTGGCTCAGGTCATGACCTGGAGTCCCTGGGCTCCAGCCCCACGGCAGGCAGCGGGCTCTCTGCTCAGTGGGGAGTCTGCTTCTCCCTCTCCCTCTGTCCCCTCTCCCCTGTTCGCTTGTGCTCTGTTCTTTCTCTTGTACTCTCTCTCTTTCTCAAATGAATAAAATAAATAAATAAATAGCCTAAGTGCCCCTAATTTCTAGCTGGCACTTATGCATTAAGCCCCTGATTTGCACCCCTTCTCCATCTGTGGGCAGTTGGAAGGGGTGAGCGAGGAGATGGGACACATTCAGGAGGCTGGAAATGTCAAAGCAAGCTCTCCTGTACCCACGTTCTCCCCAGCACCCCACAGCTCGAGTGGTGGCCAGAATGCAAGCAAAGCCTCTCCCTGTTTCCAGCAGACCCAACGCCTTGTCCAAAGCCCCCAGCGGAGCCCCTGCTGCAGCCAGAATCCAGCGACCCACATCTGACTTTGGCTTCTGGCACTTGAAGCGTGAAGCCTGACCCCATCTCTGCGTGGGGCGTTTACCATCCTTTCTCCAAAGAGGCCGGGCCTCCTCAGTCATTGTGGACGTCACTGAGATTCACGGACTCTTAGGCTCCGAGGGAGTTCAACCTCCCCCCTCACCACACGGGCAGCAGAGTCCTGGGCTCTGGGCCTGGGGGCTGCCAGGGAGCTCACTCACGGCAGGCAGTACTCTTGCAGTAGACAGAGGGCACCCAGAGGTCGGAGGAGCCGGTGTCAAACACCACGGTGAATTCCTGGGGTGGGGTCCCAATGGAGATCCTCCCGAAGTACTGACACTGGGGACAGATAGCAGTGTGGCAGGCGGGAAGGACAGCAAAGGGATAAGGATCAATGCTTGGCACAGAGCAAAGGAGAAGGGGGGGAATGAGGATCGCTGGGGAGGGTCCTCCCAACCCCCCCCACCCCACCACCCAGGGCTTCTGACCCGCTTCGCTTGCCTGCCCCTCCCACAAGCACTACAACCACGGCTCCCTCAGCCTCAGAGGCAGACATTAGATCAAAACATAAGCCCTTCCTGGTAGAAAGACTGGGACCCCCCCAGCCCCTGGCAGGGACTCAGAGATGGGGCACCAGTGAGGTACAGACCCCAAGTCCCGACCCAAGCTGTCCCTGCCATGCCTCCTTGCCCACCTCCCCATGTCAGAACTAGGGTTGGGGCGGGGGTGAGCATGACCTAGTGAGGGAAGGAGCACAGGAGAGACAAGGCTGCCTGTCTACTGCCGGAGTGACAGATGAGGGGGCGACAGGCTCCAGAGAGGAAGAGGCCACATCCCTGTCGGGTCCTGGGTGGCCACAGATGGGCACTGGTGCCCCATCCCTGCTGGGCCCAGACTAAGACATGGGTCCCCCGGGCTGGAAAAGCCAGGCATGTGGTGCACAGGGGAGCAGATTATGTGCCCCCAGGGATGTCGTCTGCAGGTCGCCTGAGCTCAGACCCTGCTGGCGGTGACATTCAGAGCCTTGCCTTTGCTGGGTCTGCTGGCCCAGTGCAGAGCTGCCTGAGGGGCATGGGGGCGGCCTCCACAGCCCCCGGGGCTCCATGAATCCTAGAAGAGGAAAGAGGCAGGGGCCGGGGGGTCCCCCTCACACAGAGAGAGCAGAGCCACTTACGTCCAGGTAGTTGGCCAAGGGCTCGCTGGCCACCTTCTCTAAATTTGAGTACTTCCTGCTGATGGCATACGGGTGTTTCTTCAGGAAGTCCTCTAGGAGCCCATGCTCCTTCAGGGCCTTTCTCACCGACTTGCCTTTGTGCAGAGGGATCCTGAGGAGACGGGGAAGAGTTCATGATGCTGGTGGGCTTCTCCTCAGGGCTGCCGGCCTCCGAGAGGTGCCCAGAAGTGCCGCAATTCGGTGCTCCCCCTTACTAACCACAATGCACTCTGACAGTCCCTAGTCCTTTCTCTTTTCATTAAGTTGGTGGAGATTTAATTTAATTGATAGCCTACTAATGAGTTTTGCAACTCTGAGGTCTGAGAGATACAACAGCATTCCTTCAGGTCTCTGAATCCTTGCAGCCTGCCTCCTGCAGGCCGGACACCGTGTGAGCACAGGGGTACGGTATCTGCCGTCTGGGAGCACTCGGCCTGGAGAGGGGTGGCGTCCCCCCGACGCTGCTCCATGCTGTGGAAACGCTCCCTCCTTGTGGCCCCTGTGACCGGCTCTCTGGGTAGCGTGAAAATTCTTCAAAGGGTCTCAGGACAGAGTGTGGTCCTCGGGAGCTTCTAACAGAGTTTAGATGTTGGACAGTGGAAGCAAATCAACGGAAGAGAATCGAGAGGGAAACCAGCGGAGGCTTTCTGGATCCAGCTCTGTAGGCTGTGGCACCCTGGGTAGCCCCTAAAAGCCCTCTGAGCTCCAGCTTCACCTCTGCAAAATGGGCAACCTCCTTCCTTTCCAGCCCCTCTCCAGCCCTGCTTTTGACCAAGCTTGTAGCTTCACCTCTTTGGTGCCTAGCGCCCCCTCCTGTAGGTTGAAGGAATGTAGGCTGCCGATCCCGCATGTCCCCCCAGTTCCAAGGGCCATGCGGTCCTCCTCCTCCATGGGGCTGACTGAAGGACAAGTGGAGACCGCAGCTATGAACGTGCTTGGAGAGCGATCAAATGGCAGCAGCTGTAAAACCCTCAAAGAAAATGGGTGTTCTCGTGGGGTTCACACCCCAGACGGGTCCCCTATGGAGCAGCCCTGCATGTGATTTATGGGCTCTCCTCCGGTGCCTTTCTTCTCCAGCCCTCAAGTGTGACTTCAGCCAGGACCCAACAGAAATAAAAGGTCCTTGAGACATTTCCCAGCCTTTGTGTCCGATGATAGAAGAAGACACAGCCCGAAAGGAAGGAGACTCCCAGAACCAATCCTACAGCCACCCTTTCCTGTGTCCCCGTGTCCAGGCCCCTCTGTGTTCTGCTTGCTTGGCTCCTGCTCCTGCTCAGCTCAGGATCCACTCGTGGGATGCCTGGGACTCCCACAGAGGTAGCCGCCTCTCTGCTGCGCTGCTGTGTCCAGCACAGGGCCCCAGGGAGCCTCCCTCAGAGGGATGCTGGCCCACTTCCCAGCCAAGAGCTAGGAAGTCCCATCACCATGGAAACCATGCTCCGCTGGTGCTGCCCTCAGTCCCTGCACTGAGACCACCCAATGCCTGGCACTCAACAGAACTTCAGTTTCAAGACCATAAGGAGCTCTGACTGGTCAAAGACACCCTGGTCCCTTTTGAGGGATCCAGCTTCCCAGGGATGGATTCAGGTCTCCCCAGGCTCAGGGCTTGAGGAGCCACTTGGGCTCGAGCCTGGGAACCAGAAATAGCATGATTTTGTGGCAAGAGCATAGGTCCCCTTGGGACCAAGACCCAACTCCTCCAGCATGAACCATGGGCCTTGGGCAGCTCAGGGACCCTCCCTAAACAACAGCTTCCTCATCTGTAAAATGCAAACAATAATGTCTACCTAATCCAGGAGGATTAGTGGCACCTAGTAGCAAGCAGCTCCAGAAATATCAGTTACAGGGTGCCTGGCTGAGTCAGTCGGCAGAGGATGTGACTCTTGATCTCTGGGTCGTGAGTTCGAGCCCCATGATGGGTATAGAGATTACTTTTTTAAAAAATCATTTAAAAAATTATCAAAAAAGGAAATATCAGTTATTAATTTTGGAGCAGAAATTGGGAATCTCACCCAGAGGACTTTATTTTGGTTGAGAAACGCATACATAGCTCTTATCGTGTGCCAAGCACTGTGCAAAGCATTTTACAAACACCCACTCGTGCACTCCTCATGACTAGCCTGTAAGATGGATGCTTTCTGTTATCCTAATTTCACAGTGGAAGAGGAAACAGGGCACAGATAGTCAGGTTAGTGATGCAGCTGGGGATCAAACCACAGGCAGTCTGACTCTAGAAGCCATGCCCTTAATATCCCAGGCTGCCCATCTTACCCTGTGTTCTTGTTCACCGCCCCCGCCCCCCTGCAGTGGCAGGAGCACACTTAGAGGGAAAGGTCCCAAATGCAAAGGCAGCATTGACCGAGTGCGTTTCCTGGGGACCTGCAGCATGGCCTCTGAAGATTCCGGGGGGGCGACTGTGGGACGCCAGGAGAGAGACCCACCCAGAGCAGGTGCGAGTGATGCCCTTTCCCTTCCCTGGGGCCTGACACCCACCTGGTGACCCCACTGCCCTGGGAGAGGGCGAGGACTGCAAGTAGCACCACGAGACACCTCATCCTGGACACCGCGGGCTGGCCACTGCTGGAGCCAGTACTCATCCCCACAGCTTTTATAGAGGGTACAGGGTTCTCTCTGGCTGGGAGCCCGGGCTACAGAGATGACCCCCTGACTTGGGGCTGCTCTGCAAACACATTAAGATAGCAGCCAGAGTACCCAATACCCACTGTGATAAGGGCCACAAAGTCCACCACTGCAAGGACTTCAAAGCTGAAGCGTACACGTGCTTGATCTTTAGGCTGAGAAATGTCACATAGGCCTCCCTGACCTGATTTCCCCTCCAGACATGTCTACTTGAGCTAACGCAGTGGGATCACCGCCAGAAACCTGTCTCATGTTCCATCTTAGGGTCTGTAACGAGGTCTCTTCGCAGCAGACCCCCCTCCTACCTTAGCTGCCTCTCCTCCCTGGGCCTGAACTCCCAGGGAGCCAGCAGCCTGCCCTGTCCAGGGATCTCCAGCTCAGTCCGCCCAGCCCCACATGCCAGGGAGCAGTCAGTCTACTCCCAAGGCAGAGAGTGCTCCTTCAATCTGTCACCCCAGGCTAAGAGACCTTAGCAAGCCCAAGACCTCTGCACTGTGCAGGCTGTGTCCCCTGGTTCCTGTGAGAAGGGTGTTGGGAAGGTGAGGGGTAGATGCTGGATCCCAGGAGCTGCTGCATGGGGGTGCTGGCGAGGGTGAAGAGGGAAGGCAGATGTGTGCCACACACACGGAGGGAGGAAGAGATGCTGTGGTGATCAGATTTAGGCAGCAGATGAGGCCAAGAGCGGGCACCCTAGTCCCACACAGATGTCTAAGATGAGCTTCTCAGAGCGCACATGCAGGGCTTTGTGATGAGCATAGCACCCCGCCACCACCCTAGAGAGAATTAGGGCAAAAAGGGACACAAAGACTCAGCCACAGAATGGGTGGAGAGGGAAGGCTGTGAGCTGGAAAGTAAGGATCAAAGCAGGAACATGCAGGGGCTCTGGGGCCACAGGTGTGCAGGAGCCTGTGGTGCCGACACCCTGCAGGACAGTCGTCAGGGAGGCAAGGGAGTGGCCCAGAGAGGGCAGGCTTGGTAGCCAACGAGGCAGGCATGCAGTGGGCCCGGGACACAGGGCACGCTGAGAGGGACAGCCCCAGAATGTCCCGTGTTTGACTGGAGGGCTTCGGGAGGCCCAGCAGCAGGGGAACTGAGAGCTTGATGGCGGGAGTGAGGAAGACAGCCAGCTGTGAGCCTTCCCTTGGCAAGGCCCTGCCCAGCCACCCACATCCCTCCTCAAAGGCCTGTGTGTCCTGCCCAGCGGCCCCGCATCTGGGTGGTCTTCCCTCCCCCACACCAGCACGGAGCAGGAGAGCAGGACGCCTAGGAGATGATCACTAAATGCTTGGTTAAGCAAACGAGCTCGTGAACGGTCTTCCCACCCCTCTCGGGGCACAGCAGGGCCATGCCTTTCTTATGAGCTGCAGATGACGAGATGGAGACTTGGAGAGGTGGATGGACTTGCCCCTGAAGAAGTTTAAATGGCCACAAGACCCCTGGTCTGTCACACTCCACACGGCCCCACAGGGCCCGGCATGCTATGGGAATTTCACGAGTTTGCAATAGCAAGTCTGGAGCAGGTCTGCTTCTGGCTCACTCCTGCCGACCCCTGCAGACCCCTGGGGACAGCCGTGCCTGTGCACGATATCTGGGGCCGGACCCTCCGGGGTCAACAACACCAGCATTGTGGTACCCTGCTCCACGCCACCCGGGGCCCAGCCCCACCCAGCAGCTCAGGGCCGGGAGAATCAGGCTCAGCCATCCGTCTCACTGGAAGGTGACCCTCAAAGCCAAAAACTAAAGATCCCTTAGCCCTGGTTGCTCTGTGTTTACTCACGAGATTGACATCATTCTAACAGCATTCACGCGCATGCTATCGGGAGCGCTGCCCCAGATTGCACAGAGCATTGGAACTGCTTATCCACGGGGGCAGGCCAAGAATCACAAAAAGCTTTTAGAAAAAACTATGATAAGATTTCATCACTGGCTACCCAGTACCAGGCGAGGACAACTTCCCTTGGTCTAGATTCTTTGTGCCTGGGGACGGACTCACAAAAATGGCAAAACAAAATCAGGGCCTGGGGACAAGCTATCCTGGGTAACCAACCCCCTGTGATCTCCACTCAGACATAAGCAGCAACAAAGTCGGTTCAACTCAGTATCTTGAGCATCTTCTACGTGCTCACAATGGCCACAGAGGTATGGAGCTGGTGTCATCTCCATGCCTGGGGAGCCCACAGTCAGGTGGGGAAAGATTTGATCCCATATGTGACCCTGCTGTGATAAGCAGTAGAGGGAGAAATCCAAAGGGACATACATCTCCCCCTGCAAGCAGCCAGTTGACAGGGGAGCGTGGTTTCTGGAAAGTACAGATGTGACTATCCTGGGCCTCAATCCTGGGCCTGCCATGTGGTGGTGTGGCCTTGAGCAAGTCCCTTAATTTCTGGGCGCCTCAGTTTCCTTTTCTGATACTGAGATGTTCATGTTAGGATCAAAGACAGACAGTCCATGTGTTGGGATTTCTGTGAGTCATAAATGACTGCTGTTACCTGACCTTGGCCAAGTCACTCCCAGCCTCGAATGTGCAGGTCACAAGCTCATGGAGCAGGTCTGAATCTCAGGTATGTACAAAGCATCAGTTCTTTTCCTGTTAGAGAAATCAACTGAATTTCTGCGTTGTCCCTCCAGGCGGAGGGGGCAAATTAATCAGTCATTTTTGCATAGTGCTGCAGAGGTGCCTCTGCACACATGACTCCCCAGCATGCCGAGTTTCCAGGACGTGCCCGGTGGTCTTTCCTCACCCCTGCCTGGGCCCCTGCTGCCTCCATGCCCAACCTGGGCCAGTCTAGCCTTCTGGAGGCGGCCTCATACTCCCTGAGACAGGCCACACAGTCACTCCTCTCTGGTCTTGCCACCCCTCTGGGCCACCACCCGGAAGCAGGTCCCAGGTCCTCGCCACTTAGGACCCGCCTGTCTCCCCCACCTCTTCCTTCTACACCCTCCGAGGAGCCCTAAGTTCCCCTAAAGCCCTAGGCTTCAGGCAACGACATCCTGACCTGGAAGTCCTACAGGTTGCCTCTGCTTTCTTTTTTTTTTTTTTTTTCCGCCTCTGCTTTCTGCTCTCAGTACATCTTCACAGAGGCAAAAAAAAAAAAAAAGAAAAGAAAAAAGGAGCAGTGTTGGCTTTTCCTCTTCTGAGGAAAAGAGAAAGGAGAAAATGAGAGGATTTTTTTTAAGATTTTATTTATTTATTCATGAGAGACACAGAGAGAAAGGCAGAGACACAGGCAGAGGGAGAAGCAGACTCCCTGCAGGGAACCCAATTGGGACTTGATCCCAGGACCCCGGGATCACGCCCTGGGCTGAAGGGAGATGCTCAACCGCTGAGCCACCCGGGTACCTCAGTGAGAGAATTTTTAAAAAATCATTAATCAGTATCTCCAACCAAGTATCATTCAGCCATACTACTATAACAGGTATCATGTGATTACCTAGTGCCCGACACTATGTGTCAGCCCTTAAAAATGCCTCCACAGATGAGTGGGCAGGAGCTTAGGAAAGCTCACTGACCTTCCAAGTCACTCAGCTGATAACAAATGGATCTGAGATGCAAACTTGGGTCTTGATTCTTGACTGCACAGGCTCTCAGTTGAACACATGACTCTCACAGCACCAAAGCTCTGCACATCAGCAAAGAGGATCACACTGTGTCCACACTTGACAAGTCTCAGGCTGAAGATGAAGGGGTCTTGGGGTCTTTAATGCAGGACTCAGGGACAGCAAAGGCTCAACCGGGAGCGACCTTGAGAGGGTAGAGACCTGGAAAATGCATCAGAAGGCTGCCCTGCCCATTTGTAAAATCTCCCCACCCTTATCCCTTCCTGCCCCCAAGTGATCTCTATGAATGATATACTAGCCTGTCCACCACCCTGGTCAGCAGAACTTTTGGGGAAGAATCGCTCCCAGCTTCCAAAATTCACTCTACTAGTTCACAGTAGACACCCTAAGCCATGGAAACCTGTGTCCAATGCATCATGGAATTGCCAGGTCCTCATGGGAGAAGGGTAGGGAGGGGATCCTGCCCTGCACACAGGAGAGCACATTATTAGTTATGGGAAACCGCAACAGGCAAGCCCATCTAGCCTCCCGAAAGGGGCTGGAAGGAAAAGGAACGAGTCAAGGTGGTCCCCACAGCGCTGGTGCAGGACTGGGCACTCGGCCAAATCCCATCTCTAGATCACTGTGTCCCGCATCTTGAAACCATATTTTGCTTTATAAATACAGTTTTAAGGAATCACTAGGTATTTAGGGAGGAGGACATGATCAAAATTTTAAGTAATAGTATTGTATTGATGTCAATTCCTTGGCTTTGATATTTGTACTGATT
The DNA here is from genome assembly GCF_048164855.1 of Canis lupus baileyi. Lineage (NCBI taxonomy): Eukaryota > Metazoa > Chordata > Mammalia > Carnivora > Canidae > Canis > Canis lupus. The sequence continues at coordinate 36,051,568 of NC_132845.1, read as the reverse complement.
CTTATTTTAATAATTATAAGAAAATGTCCTTGATCTGGGGGACATACTGAAGTAAAGGAGTATTGTGTCTGTAAGTTCTAACAGAGTTTCTAACAGATCGGAAAATATACAGAGAGAGAGAAGAGAATAAAGCAAATGTGGCGAGGTGTCAACATTTGTGGTGTCTGGGGGAAGGTATGCAGGAATTCTTTGTACTGTTTCTGTATGTCGGAAATTATTTTAAATAAACGGGTTTTTTTAATGGCGATTACTCACACAACCTCCCCAAAGAAAGTCCATATTTATCAGTTTGACACTTGTCATCCAGCACTTCCAGAAGGAAGAGGATGGAAACCAAACAGCATCAGAACCAGCTACTCAAGCAGCCCAGGGCCCTGCTCCAGGGAAAGCCCTTCAGCTGAGGCTGCGGGGACATGGGGGCACAGCCAGCCCTAAATCCCACCTCGGGCTGTTTTTAACTGGAAAGGTGCAAAGATGAAGAAAGTAGAATGGGAGATAGGAAGAATGGGATGGGAAGGTTCTCTGGTAGAAATCAGGGCTTTCCCAATGGTGTCTGCACCTCCACATGGTGCTCATGCATCATGACCGAGCAAGGTGGTGCTCAAATGGGACACTGAACATGGACCTGGGGACCACAAGGCCACTGCAGGACAATGAAACAGAATCACAGTGTCACGTATCATGAGACCATGAATGTTTTGCCTTATAAATACAGTTTTAAGGAATCACTAAATAGTTGGGGAGGAGGACATGATCAAAATTTCAATTTCAAAAACTTTATGACATTGGATTCGGCAATGATTGCTTGTATATGACACCAAAAGCATAGGCAACAAAAGAAACAAAATAGATATGTTAGACTCCGCCAAAGCTAAAAACTTGTGCATCAAAGGACACTGGTAGAGTGACTACTGGTAGAGTGTCACTACCAGTCTACTGGTAGAGTGACAATGCAACTCACAAGATGGGAGAAAATATTTGCAAATCAAATATCTGATAAGGGCCTCATAGCTGGAATATACAAAGAGTTCCTACAAGTGAACAACACACATGCAAAACAAGTAGTCCAATTACAAAAGGGGCAAAGGACTTAAACAGACATTTCTTCAAAGAACATGTACTGATGGTCAACAGGCACATGAAAGGATGCTCAATGTCATTCTTCACTTGGGAAATGCAGATCAAACCACTATGAAATATCTGCTCACACTCATTAGGATGGCTGCTATCAAAAAAAAGAAAGAAAGAAAATAATAAATGTTGGCAATAGTGTGGAGAAACTGAAACTGTTGTGTACTGCTGCTAAGAATGTAAAGTGGTGCAGCCATGATGGAAAACAGTGTGGGCAATTCCTCAAAAAATTAAACAGAATTACCGTATGATCCAGCAACTCTACTTCTGGATGTATACCCAGAAGCACTGAACGTAAAACCTCAAGAAAGGTAACCCATGGGTTTTTTTGGTTTGGGGGGGGGGGTTGTTTGTTGTTTTTTTTTGTTGTTGTTGTTGTTTTAGATTTTTTGTGTATACCCATGTTGATGGCAGAGTCATCGAACAGCCAAAAGGTGGGGGCGCCTCGGGGGGGGGGGGGGGGGCAGGGCTCAGCTGTTGAGCATCTGCCTCTGGCCAAGGGCGTGACCTCCGGGTCCTGGGATCGAGTCCGGCCACCCGCAGGGAACCTACTTCCCCCTCTGCCTGTGTCTCTGCTTCTTTGTGTGTGTCTCATGAATAAATAAATACAATCTTAAAAGAGAGAGAGAGAGAGAGAGAGAAGCCTCTGATGCACAGACTCTGATGAAACCCACCAGTGGCTTCTCCAGCCCAGACCTAGAAGGTACTGAGGACAGGAGGGAAGTGCAGGATGCCCACACCTGACAGTCTCAGCCAGAGGGGCGGGTGGACAAGGAGATCTTTGCAGGGTTCACTTATTTTCTGCTGTCAGATCTTTGCCTGAAGCCACACGCAAAGATGTCCTGCAACCCCTCCTGGTCCATGGCCAGACTGCACAACATCCAGCCACATTAATTAAAGAGGATTTTTTTCCTCTGAGGTGAATGTGTTAAAAATATCAAATATTAATCACTGGCAACATTAATTTATAATAATGCTTGTCTCCCTCTCAACTTCGGAGGCGACATCTGGCCTGACTGCTTTGAAACGGACACCCACTCTACCGCAGGAATTATAAATAGCCTGAGTTGAAATCTTCACCTCGAACTCAACAGACTGGCTCCACGGGGTGGTTTAGGGAATGAAGAGGGCTGCGGCACCAGTGGAGTCCTGGGTGGGTCTAGCTGGGGTGCTGTTAACTTTTTTTTAAAAGACAGAAATCGTGGAGTGGGGGTTAGGGTGACGGGGGCATGGGCAAGAGTGGGGAGGCCCTGGCCTGTTTCCTCGAAGCTGGCAGGGGTCAGCCTCGCTCCCCCACGCCCGTCAGCCCATTTCATGATCTCTCAGCTATTTCTTTCCACCCTAAGCTCTCGGTCCAGTTTCCATACCTGCCCTTTGGGGAGTGATCGATGCAGACACCATCTTCTATTGCAGAACCCACTTAATGTAAAGAGAAGAGGTTCATTCCAGCCAACAGAGCACTTTCCATCCACAAGCTCGGGCACTCATCAGAGTCCATACTTACTGTGCGTCCACTGTGTGCCAGCCCCCACCTGCCCCATCTCATCCGGCCCCCGCAGCAACCTGGTCAAGTAAGTGCCAGTGGGAAGGCTGTTCACCCAGGAGGAAATTGAGGTTAGAGACGCTGCTTTCCTGAGGTCATCCCGCTAGCAAGGGGCGGGCAGAGTCAGGACTCAAACCGAGAAGAGTAGGCCACTGGGGTCTCCTTGCTTAGTCCCTTTCAGGGTTTCTGAAGCTGCAAAATCTCCAGCTTCCCAGGCCCCTTCTCCAGCACATCCAGGGGCTCTGGGATGGGGCGCAGGCTTCCGGGCACCTGACAGCTGGTGTCCACCACCTCCAGGGAAGGTACTGCTCATGACACCCAATGAAGCGGTGGGACTACTGTCTCCATGCATTAGATGTGCAAACAGACTCTGGGAACTGCCTGACCCCTCAGACAGCTGAGCTGAAAATCTGAAGCTTTGGTCCCAGTGTCACCAGGAGGGATTGGACCACCAGATGGGAGGGCAGGGAGAGGACAGAGCCACCTCGAGGAGGGGAGAGGGCAGGTGGGAGATGGGGAGGGCAGTGTCTGGGGGGAGCACAGGACATGCTGGGGGCCCCCATTTCTGATTGCCTCCAGCTCCCCGATGGCTCAGGGCAACCCTGGAGCATGCGGGCCAAGCCCATCCCAGCACACCAGCTTTGCGATGAGGCTGTCTCCACAGGGGTCCGTCACCCGGGGCTCCTGGGGCTTGGGGGCCATCGGCAGGCTCCCCGTGATCACTGGAACCCGCGGGCCCTCAGGGGAGCAGCAGACCTCTGATACCACGGCACGCAGTCGCCTCTCAGCCTCCGATCCCAGCTCGCTGGGCCTCAGCCGAGCCTCTTCTCAGTGTGCCTCCTCGGAGGTCACCATCCCGTAAGGCACGCCTGGCAGGGCAGGTCCTCAAATGCTTGGTCCCTTCCCCTCGCCGGGAGCGAGCATGGCTGCCTGCCCACGGGGCTGCCTCCCAACATTCGTGGGCCTGGCAGGCTCCAGAGTGGGGGGACCCCAGCCAAGGTCTGCGACCCATTTCTCTGCTCCTGACTCCCTAACGCTCCCTCCACACACTGAGCCTCCCATCTGGCAGGCCAGGCCGCTGTCGCTCCCTTCCCCAGCTGGCCCTCAGCCGCCGACCGGGGAACACACGCAGCACACGCGCAAGACGCGTGTTTGCCGCCTGGCTGGGGCGGCCTCACCTGCAGGCCTCCCAGCTCCCAGGCGTGAACCCGGCTGCTGGCTTTCAAGCGCCTCTCTGCCCCTCCGTCACCCCTCTTTGTATTCCTTTCTGCTTTGCCGCCTGATGATGGAAGTTCCTCAGACACAATAAGGCCCCCCCTCTGGAACCTAGCTCTGGACGCGCAGACCCAGGCCCGGCCGCCGCACGCCCACTTCTCTCCCGTCAAGTCTTGCTCGTCCTTGTCTTAACACCAAGATCACACTCCAGCTGGAACGGAGCGTTTCCTAATGGAAACTAGCCTCACTGCCCCCTGGAAAGACAATTAGAATTTCATTATATGCCTAACTGATTTCCTCCGAGGTCAGGGTGACAAGGTAGGACAGTGCTGCCCTGGGGTGGAGGTGCAGGGAGCGCCCGCAGACCCTCACTGGACGACGGTCTGTTACATGGACGCTTCATTCCACGTCTCCAGGACTCAGCATTTTGACATCTTCCTTTGGTGTTTCTATGCACTCTGATGCTTGGAAGCTGCAGGTTTATGGGGCAAATGACATTTCCCGCTCTAGGGGGCAGCCACCAGCCACAGTGATACTTGTCTCTGGGGACACACATGCTGTGGCAGGTCCCATTTGTTTTTGTTTTTGTTTTTTTAAGATTTTATTTATTTATTCATGGGGCACACAGAGAGAGGTAGACCCAGGCAGAGGGAGAAGCAGGCCCCGTGCAGGGAGCCCGATGCGGGACTCGATCCCAGGACCCCGGGGTCACGCCCTAGCCGAAGCTGCTCAGCCCTGAGCCATCCGGGCGTCTCTGGCAGGTTCCATTTGAACCCAATCTAAGAAGAGCCAGGAGAGAATTCAGAGCCCACTCTCCTTATGCTTTTCTCTAGAAAAAAAAAAAAAAATCTGAATAGCGCAGTATTAAGATCATGGCTCATATTGAGCAAACATTATTTTAAAACAGTGACTCATATGTTTAAGCAAGGTATTAAGAGGCACTCAGATAAGATTTGCGTATCTGTGTTCCCAAAGGGAGTTGTTAGTGAGCTTTGCCTACATAAACCTGTGCCTCTTACCTTCATAATATTAACAGAACACGACCTGGACAAACTGTAATTTCTTCTGACACGTTCCAATTCTGAAGAACTGAAGCACGTCCAGGAGGCGCCTCCAGGTAAACCGGCTTGGTGAGCTGGTTCCAAGAGGCACAGGCGCCAGGCAGAGGGATCCCAGCGCTGGCTGTCCAAGATGTTTTCATTAATAAACAAAAAAGCATAAAGCGGAACGCCCGGGTGGCTCAGCGGTGGCATCTGCCTTCAGCTCAGGGCATGATCCTGGGGTCCCGGGACCGAGTCCCACGTCAGGCTCCCTGCACGGGGCCTGCTTCTCCCTCTGCCTGTGTCTCTGCCTCTCTCTGTGTCTCTCATGAATAAATAACTACAATCTTAAGAAAAAGAAAGCATAAAGCAGGCCGGGTGTGCTTCGGCGTGCACAGCCTGTCCTACGCGCTCTGCACACAGTAGCACAGCAACCCTTTAGAGGCAGGTACTATTACTGTCAGTACCATTTTACGGATGGGGAGACTGAGGCAAGTTTAGCAATTCGCCCAAAGTCCCTCTGCTAGCAAGTAGCCTGACCAGGGTCTGAACCTGCCAACTACGCCACCCACCACTGTGCTGCTCCGCCTTTCGAGAAGCATAAACGGGGTAAGTCGCTGCTAATTCCCCGAGGAATGCCAACAGAGCAAAATGCAAGATGACAAGAAAATGTCAAGCTGCCATTCAACATATTTGTTTACTTAGTCTTCTGGGCCTAGTTTTGTGACGGATTTTCACAGGCTCCTCGCTGCCTTCTCTCTGTCAGAAATGTGCCCACGGCTTCTCACTCATCAGTCTTTCTCTTTAGACCCTTTTCATCCTCCCCAGGAATCTCCGGCCCCAAAGTAAAGGCTCCCCTGTCCTCGACAGGCCAGGGGAGGTGCTGGCGGGGCGAGGGCTCCAGTCCCTTTTGAGAACACCACCCAGGTTTTTCTTCCAAGGTCCACTAATGTTTGGATGACAGATGTCCCTGTGACCCATGGGCAACGGGGACTTCCCAGCTGGCAGGGGCGAAGGTAAGAGAATCTTCTGGACACAGGGCCTTTCACCATGCCCCTCCTCCCGAGGGATGGCCGAGGGTCTTCTGGGGCCCACCCTCTGTGCTCTGAGGCCCGTAGCTGGCTGCAGGCCCCAGCAGGCCCTCTCTTCATGCACCTTGCGGGGAGGGCCTCAGTGGTGGTCCAAAGGGGCCTCAACAGAGCTGAGCAGGAGGCCTAGTCTTTCCCCACCATGGAAATGAACAGAAGAAAATTCATTCAAATGGGGTCCAGAGCCAGAAGGCAGAGGTCTCAGGAGCACCCTCGAACTCGCCTCGTCTGACAGGAGGAAGACTTCCTCGGCCTGGCAACAGCCCACTGCTCTGCCTGCAGCCCGAGAGAAGCTGCCACTGTTTCCGACCCTCATTTTCCTCCAACGAGTGCATTTATTTTTTTTTTAAGATTTTATTTATTTATTCATAGAGATGCAGAGAGAGAGAGAGAGGCAGAGACACAGGCAGAGGGAGAAGCAGGCTCCATGCAGAGAGCCTGACATGGGACTCTATCCAGGGTCTCCAGGATCACGCCCTGGGCTGCAGGCAGCGCTAAACCGCTGAGCCACCAGGGCTGCCCCAACAAGTGCGTTTAGAATGACCTCTCCCAATTTCCCCCCTTTCCTCAATGACAGGATGCTGTCCTCCTGTGTTCTCCAGACTTGCCCGTGGCTCGCCAGAGTCGGCTTGTCCCAGATGGCAATTCCTCTGCTGTTCCCAAATACGCTCATTTGCTGCTGGATGACCTTTGTTGTTTGATTTTTAAGGTTGGCACGACCTGAAAGTTGTTCTTCAGTGACTTGCTGGCTTCAGGCTCCCGCCCAGGACTGGACAGCGAATGGGTCGTATTTCAGCCTCGTTTGCCCCCAAGGTCAGCTGTCCAGGGTATGGCTCTAAAGGAGGCACAAGGGGATCCCGGGGGGGCTCTGCGGTTGAGCGCCTGCCTTCAGCCCAGGGCGTGATCCTGGAGACTCGGGATCGAGTCCCGCGTCGGGCTCCCTGCATGGACCCTGCTTCTCCCTCTGCCTGTGTCTCTGCCTCTCTCTCTCTCTCTCTCTATGTCTATCATGAATAAATAAATAAAATCTTTAAAAAAATAAGATAAAAATAAAGGAGGCACAAAACACCCGTGGAAGAAAGAGGAGACTCAGGGCCAGTTCACTCAGTCGCTACGTACAGAGGTGGGACCATCTTTGCAGCAGGCGCTGTGCAGGGCCTGAGGGCAGCTACTGGACGTGTCACTCCCTGAGCGAGCCCCTTTGACTCTGAGCAAGGCGGCTGCCACCCGTTTTAAGATGCAGGCACGTGAACCGAAAGCCCAGACTGCACAGCGCACAGGACAGCGCTTCCGCACCGCCAGCGAGGGATGCCTTCTAATATCCAAATTGTAAACAGCTTAGTATCCCATTCAAGGAGCCCTCCGGTCTAGAAAACCACGCACTTCTCCCCAGCCCACAAGATAAATGTCCAGTGAACAGGAAGGGGCGCCAAATCATCCGCCAGCCTGGATGTCCTAGTCCTGTTGTGCCTGAGACCCTGAGGACCTCCGAGCTGCCTGTAGACCCCAAACCTCAGCAGCCAAGCCCTGGTTCCACGGAACACAGGGCATTTCGTGCAGCCGCGAGCAGTGCTGACACGGGGCGGGCCTCATTCTCTTCGGCCTGGACACGCTGGCCACACCCCGCCAACCGAAGCTGGAAAGCTATCTTGTCTTATTTTTACTTTATGGATTTTAATATTGATTTTCTTTAAACAGCTTTTTTGTGACATAATTCACATCCCATACGAATTCATCCGTTTAACTTGCATAATTCCATAGTCCTTAGATATTCACAGTTAGGCAACCATCGCCACAACCTAATTTTAGAACATTCTTGCCACCCCAAAAAGAAACTGTGTACCCACCAACAGTCACTCTCTATTTTCCTACATTTATTTTATTTATTTATTTATTTGAGAGAGAGAAAGAGAAAGTGGGGATGTGAGGTGCAGGGAAAACCGGAACAAACTTGTGCTGAGGGCTCCATCCTGTGACCCTGAGATCACGACCTGAGCCCAAACCAAGAGTCGTCTGATGGGATCTGAGTTTTGGGTACACCCCAGGCAAATTCTCCAGGTTGACTCTTGGGTTGGTCCAAGATGGGACGCGGCAGATTTTCAAGTAGCAATTTCTCCACCCGAGGATTTATCATTGTCAAAGCTCTGAAAGAGTGAGAATGCCAAGTATGGCCTTTGGGGGCCTGGAGGCCTTGGCCCTACCGCAACCCGTCCCCCAGCCAAAGTCACTAGAGGTAAATACGCAGTCGTGGAAGTAGAACAGCGTGTTTGCTGTGCAAACTCCACTCTGAGGTGAGTCCCCAGCCCTGGAGCCCCCCTGAGCTGACCTTTCTCTTTGGCTGAGGGAGGCCTCCTGCTGGGCCAGCCTGGCCAGAAGGGAGGAGTCCCTGGGGGAGACGTACACACACACACACACACACACACACACACGCATGCGCTCCCCATCCACCAGCTCAAGTCCAGGGCTTAGAGCACCGAGTCCTCCCCCTGAATCCGCTAGTATTTGGAGGCCTGAGGACAGCTCCAGGCGGATGCGGGGCCCTGGCTGCACCTCGAGTCTCCACGGGGAGGGCTGCCGGGCTGGCACAGCTGGCTCCCCGAGGCCCCCCGCCCCCCCAGGGCCAGGCCCACTGGGCGACCTCCTCCCCGGGCCAGCCGGCCCCCTTCCTCTGCCCTACCTTCAACTACCAGTCTCTCACAGGAGACGGTCCCCTTTGGTCTTTGTTCCTGCTACGCCAAAGTCCATCCAACAAGAGTAAACATGATTTGAATAATTGAAGATGCTCTGGCCCACAGAGGGCAATCCTGCCCTTCCCGCTCCTGATCTGCCCTCCGGGGCACACCCTGGTCTCTCGGGGCTCCGGTGGCCTCGTGTATGGCTCTCCCCATGCCCAGGACCTCAGAGGGCGCCCCTCTGCTGACAGAGAAACTTCCAGGGCACCGGGAGGTGAGCCCTGGGTTGTGGGAGCAGCAGCTACAGACCCCACATCCCAGAGGCCCCTGGGACTCTGTCGCCAGCCTGTCTCCTCCTAGGACGTGCTCCTGCTGTTTCAGTCATTCATTCATTCATTTGCTCTTTCGTTCATTCAGTAAATGTCTACTGAGCACAGCTCTGAGCCGGGCACCAGACACAGGAGAAAACCACGGTCTCAGTCGTCCAGACTCACAGTCTTCTGTTTACTGTGCAGTAAAGGGCCCCCTTAGCTAATAAGCTAGAAATAAACTAATTAATTAATAAATGAATTAACTGGGATTCCACTTCAGGTGACCAGAAACTTCTCAGTCCTCTGTGGGTCCTCCCTTCAGATCTGCCAGGGTGTCCCACTGTCTTCCCCATCCACCCCACGCACCCAGGCTTGGGTCCTGAAAGCCAGCCCCTCCCTCTCCCCGTCCAGGTCCAGGATCTCCACCCCAAACATTGTGGGGAGCAGGGTGGGCGAGGCTGGCCAGCCCGGAACACCCCAGCCTCCTGCCCCCAGCTCCCTTCTGCCATCAGAGACCGACCGCAGGGCAGACAGCAGGAGGGCACCGCCTTGGGTAGCTTGTGGTCTGGAGAAAGGCTGCCGCGGGGGGGGGGGGGGGGGGGGGGGGGGGGCAGGCCACCCACCAACATCCTTTGTCAAGCATCAGTACACCTGGTACTTGGGCTGGGTCCACCAGACCCTGGGCTTTGTCTGTGATGAGAAGAACCCTGGCCCCCACGCCCTGAAGCCAGCCCCGTCAGAGGGCAGCCTCTGGCCTCAGGAACTGAAGGGCTCTGTGGCCCCCAGGGTGGTGCAGGCAGCTGCCAGTGGGCTGGGCCCAGCCCCCCTCCTGTCCTCCTCTCCATCCCCCTCCTCCCCCGCAGGCCTGGGTGCTCTCCGTCCCTGGGTGTCATGCCCCCGGGATGCAGTCTGCTGCCTGCTGGGCAGGAGGAGAGCCCAGGTCCCGGGAAGTGAGGCCACCGAGAGGATAGGCTGGGGGTGGATCTGCCCCCAGTAAGGCTTCTGTCCTCCGGTTGTGCAGCTGCTCCCGCCCTGGCCCCCACTCTTCAGCCCCAGGACACAAGCAGGACTCCGACACCGCCCTTCCTTCTCTCCAGGGTGACGCTGGCGCAGGCATGGATGCTCCCAAAGAGCATGCCTGAGGTGTGTTGCCAGTGCCTGAGGTGTGTCGCCAGTGTTTTCGTGTTGATGGATGCGGATGGGGCAGGGGGCACATTTGAGTGGCCGCCCCACAGAGGGACAGCCCAGGCGAAGACACACGTGACATCTTCCACAGCCTGTAGGTAGTCCTGAGGCCGAGAATCCTGTTGGGGAGCGGGGCAGAGGCAGAGGAAGAGTGCGCAGGGGCTTTTGCGCCCTGCCAAGGGCTAGGCTTTCTCCTTTGGAGCTGAGAAGGGCCATCGGGGAGCCCAAACCCGGCAAGGGTGCTGCCTACAAAGATGCTGGCAGAAACACCAGGGTGGATTTTGAGGGAAGAACTGGAGGCAGAGCGAATCGGTTGGAAGCAGTTGCCACAGGCCATGCTGGGTAGGATGATTGCTTGGACTTGGCGGTGGCTGCAGTGAGAAAGGACAGTTGAAGAGAGAGGAAATCTAGACTGCTCTCGAGCACCCGGCTCGGATCCTGGGCTGATGGGGGCACTGGCCCAGAAGACGGCGCCTGTGCTGCGCGCTGGGCACGGGGAAGGGAAGGGGTTCCCATCCTCCTCGTGGGGCCGACCGCCCACTCCCACTCCTAGACGCTGGCAGATGTCTCACCAGAGGACCACAGCAGCTTCTAGGAAAGGATCTTCTAGGTGCGACGGGATCCAGAGAGGCAGCATTCCTCGGATTTTCCTGTGTTCCTTAGGGTGACAGATTGTTTTCCAGCGGTGGAAGCGTGTCCCTGTGAACCACCTGGGGACATCCGGGATGGTCTCCAGCTGCTTTGAGAAGAGCGCATCTCGGACTCTCCCGGGCCATCCCCAGGGCGGTCACTAGAGGGCACCAGACTCCGCCCGTCGGGGAGGAAGCCTGGGGCTAAGGGGGGGCCCTGAAGGGCCGGGCCCTTGAAGGCTGTCCATTCCCCTAAGCCTGATTTAATTTAATTCTTTGGGAATACGCTCTTATTTTGGATATATTATTCTTATTAGTAGATTCTTCTTATAATTATATTCATGAAGAATCTATTCCTGAATATAAAGAATTCTCACAAATACACTTTTCTTACCCCCGTCCCTACCTCACCCCACCCAACCTCCCCTCTCTGCTCTTTAGTCTTCAGAAAAAAAGGAACTGGAGCAGAAGTCAATTATACATTCCTTGGCGTTCTGGTGTAAAAAAATGAGAATTGTTCCAGTTAATTTAAATGGGGTCCGCAGACTGGCCCCCTCCCAGATGGGAACAGAGATGAGGGGCTGCAGGTGGCCAGTCAGTGCGCACCAAATCCTGAGCACCCTTGTGCCTACAGTCATCACCCCATCTGTGCCTCTGTCTCACCCAGGAGGGCACAGCATGATGAGGGAAGGCTCGGCACCTGGACACCCAAAGGACAAGGGTGTGCAGCCTGGAACCCTGGACGTGCACGGTAGCTCCAGGTCCAGTACCTGAGCTTGCAGGGTGGGCAGGAGGTTCACCAGCTGCAAGAAGGGGCGAGAGTCAGCAGAACAGGCAATGATGTCGGTCAAAGGAGCCGCAAAGAGAAGGAGCCCTGAGTGAGGCCCAGGCGGGGCCTGAGTGGGTCCCACAGTGCCCTAAGCAAGGCTCTGGCAGATGGAGGCAGGTGAGGGAGGGCAGGAGCCCCAGAGCCTATTAACCACAATGTGTTAGGACGCTTCTGAGAAACATAGGATACAATGTACTTTCATCTTATGTTTTGCATTTTTCTAGGCTAGGAATTGAGGTGAGGAGGGGCCGTGGGGACAGTAGCTGGCACTTGGGGGGGGTGCTCCCAGCTCCTGGGTTCAGACACAGGCTCAGGGCCATCCTGATGCAGACTTCCTCACCCCACACATGGTGATCTAGTGGCATCAAGTCCTGGACACTAAGCAAAAGGGGTTAAATTGCAGAAATGGGAGTTGCAACTCATCTAGATCTCACCGGTGGGGTCTCCACTCAGCCGCCCGCTCACGGCTCCCTTCCTGTCTCCAACCCACCAGCGTGTCTGAGCGGCACACCTGAGCAGCACCCTCCCAGCCCAGAGCCTGTCACCCTTCATTCAGGGAGCCTGAATCCACTTTCTAAAAAAAAATTGCACCAACAGCATCGCTCCCCTCACCCCCACCCCAAAAGGCCCCGTGCTGCCCGCCCCGGCCCAGCCCCTGAGTCCCCACACTGGCATAGCAGGAACACCACGGCCACTCGCCCCTCAGTCATGCTTTTATTCTGCAGCTGGCAGGTCAGCATGCGCAGCTTCTGGCGTCACCGCGCTGTCCTGGGTGGGTCTAGGGCAGGGTCCAACTGGGGGAGCTGAGTGGGACTGTTGCTATAGATGACAGTGGAGGCCGGTGACAGCTCCCAGACAGATGGCTTGGCACTTCAGGAAGCCTTTGCTGTCTAGAAAAGTTGCCTCCTCTGGCGTGGGGCCTGTGCAGCCTGGTCCCTGGGTGGTAGCGGCCTCCCCGAGTCCAAAATCAATGTCCCTGCCTGCCCTCCCCTCCCACCTCCCGCCCTTTCCCAGCTGAGCAGAAGCCCCTCATCCTAAAGGTCACAGACATGCTCCTGGGGACAATCCTCTGAAAGGAGCTGTTTGAGGTCACTCCCTCACTGCCTCCTAAAATGTCAATGGCTGATTAGATTACGCTGCCCCCACTTGCATGGGAGAGGGAAGCAGTGGGACCTGGCCTCACTGGTTAACCGGGAAAGTGTGGCCCGGAGGGGCCTTGGAGGTGATGCCAGCGGCCTAGTGGGTGGGCTCCCCGCACCTGCCATGAGGCCACTGTCTACTGCACCCCCGCCCCCCCGGGAAGGGCTGACCTTGGGCCCAAGGCCTGAAACTGAGGAGTTAGTCAGTCAAAGGAAGACGAAGAACTCCCAGATCGGACCTCACAGGCCTCACTGAGGCTCACCCAGGACCTGTCCCTCGAAGCCACGCAGCCAAGGCGCTGTGCTGGGGAGCGTGGCCTCAGGCAGAGCGCATGCAGGAAGGGGCAGGGACAGCGGACCCAGACCCCCAGGGGGGCCGACGGGGGTGAGGCAGGGGCTAAGGGAAAGGCCTACCCTTCCCGTTACCCAGCTCCTCAGGCAGCCAGACCCGGGAGACAACCGGCCTGGCACCTCTGGGACCACAGCCCGAAGCTGGGACCCCCAGGCCAGCCTGGCCGACCGTGTGCTTTGGGTCTGCATGCACGTGTTGTGTGTGTGTGTGTGCGCACACGCCCGTGCATGTGTGCGCGTGCTAGGAAGCAAGGCAGTTTGGGGAGCGGGGTCAGGGCAGTGGAGGAAAGGGAGCCGGGCCATGTGGCAGAGATGAAAATCCCTAAGAGGCCACCCCAGGCCAGGCTCCCGCAGAGGCCCAGAGTGTCCCGACTGCAGACAGGCTCCTAAATGTTGATGTTCTTCAAGTCTGCGGAGCAGCGGTACCTGCCGTCCAGGCACCTGGCGCACAGCAGGTTAGGCAGGCAGGGGCAGGTGTGGTGCTGGCGCTTTCTGAAGAAGGGGACCTGGGGAAAGAGGAGAAGAGGGTGACACCTTCATCGTAAGGCAGGTGGGCCTCCGGGCAGGAGCCTCTGGCCAGCCCAGCCCCTCCAACCAGCACGACAGTAACAGTTATCATAGAGGGGGAAACTGAGGCACAGAATGGCTGAGAGACATACCAAGCTCACATTTGTTCCAGAGCTGGGATTGGAACCCTGGCAATCTGGCTCTCGAGGGCGTAATCAGCCACGACGCTGTGCTATCCACACCAACCTTAAAACTCCTCAAGCCCCCACGCGCCCAGCCAGGCGCAGCGCCTCGCCGACCCAACGCACGTACACACGTACACTTGTTGACTGGATCCCCCTCATAGCTCCGCTACGACGTGCTCAGCGCTGGTGGGTGATGCGGATGCCGCTGCCGTCTCTGCTCTGTGACTCTCACCCTGAGACTAGACCATTGCTATCTCCTCAGGGAGGGTGACAGGGATGGCCATGATCACAGGTAGTGCCAGACCCCCGGGTTCAAATCCAGGGTCTGACAGTTGCCAGCTGTGTGACAACTGGCAAGTTCTTTTTTTTTTTTTTTTTTTTTAAGATTTTATTTATCTACTCATGAGAGACACGCAGAGAGAGGGGCAGAGACACAGGCAGAGGGAGAAGCAGGCTCCACACAGGGAGCCTGATGCGGGACTCGATCCCGGGACTCCAGGATCCCACCCTGGGCTGAAGGTGGCGCTAAACCGCTGAGCCCCCCAGGCTGCCCTGGCAAGGTCTTTAGTGTCTGTATCTCAAGTTTATTATCCGCAAAATGAGTCAATAATGGCACCTACCACATATAGTTGGAAAGAGGTTTAAACTACTAATTGCCAAAGGACTTAGCCTGGAAGGTGGCCCGTGGGAAGCATCAGCATCAGCTGTTATTGCCACCGGTGTGCCTTCGGGAATATAGATCTACAGCCGAACCACCTCACACACCCCGAGGCAGCAGGGACTGCCCCGTGCTGTCCCCTCCCCACAAGCAGTCAGGACTGGGAGGGTGACCACAGGAGGATGCCTCGAGCCCAGAAGAACCCGGGGCTCCTGGGTGCAGGCATGCTCCCCCAAGGACATAAGGGACCCCTGAACCACGGGGAGCCCAGGGGAGGTGGCTGGCATGCCCGGTCCCGGCAGGGCTGCAGTTGCTCCTGTACCTGGCCGTTCAGAAGCAAAGGCCTCAGAGCCCTTCGGCGCCCCCTGGGAAGCTAGGTGCGTAGGCCCCAAAGAGGAGGAGGGCCTCCTTAGAGCTTGTGCCCTGGGAGCGGGGCTTGCCATACCCTAACCAGACCTTGGATGGGAGGCCATTCCATGAGTCTTACTTCATGCTCTGGAGGGAAGGTTCCTGGGGGCAGAGGGCACTCAGGACCCCTTGAGAATCTGAATTTGTCAGATCTGAAAGAGACTTCAGGGGTGCTCTGTCTCATGCCCCTCGTATACTTGAGGCAACTGAGGCCCACAGCAGTCGCCCCAATTGCCCAAGAGCATCTGCGAATGAGCAGCTGGCATAACCCCTGAGTCTAAAAGGCTGTGTCATTAGTACCCCCAACTCCACCCTGGGCTCCTCCAAAAAGCAAGGATGCCCAACAGTCCTGAGATGGTACTAGAGTCAGAGTCAGAAAATCGGGGTCGGGCCCCAGCTGTCTCTGGCTCCGTGCCTGGAGTAGGTCCGTGCGGTACCTTGTGGCTGCCGGGGTGACACTCCTCTCCTTCCCGCCCCAGCGGGGTGCACATCCGAAGCCCACGCAGCCACAGGCTGACAGCACAGCAGGTGCCTGTGCCGCACTGGACATCCCGCTCACAGGCCTGCAAGGGGAGACAAAGGGGTGCTGTTAGTGCCACCCAAGGGACACCAGAAGGGAGAGGTACATCTAAAACCCTCGTGGCAGGGAGGGGCTGAGGGCAGCTCCCCTCACCTCAGCCTCACACCCAAGCAGCACATTCTTGCTCCTGCTCCACTCAGGGCTCAGTGGGGGATCAGATCTGCATCTGAGGACCCCTCCAAGCCCCCCTGCAGCCACCCAGTAGGGAAGCAACACTCCTCTTCTGACCAGCCTAGAGGTAAATGCTCAGAGGACGCTGGCAACATTGAATTGAATTCCTAGAGGTGCAAAGAGCAATGATGGTCCAGGCCCCTGGGTGGTCAGTCCTTTGATCAAACTCTCCAACCTTGATCCCACACCCTGGTTGGTGCCTCTGTTCCCCATGCCGGCCCCGCCTGGGCCCTCACCAGAAGCCCAGCCTCACCTGAGACACTAGCACCCCAGAGGACAGGGGTCCCCCCCCATGCTTCTCTGCTGGCCTCCTTCATCCCCAGATAGGGATGGGCCCCTCTGGGTTGGGCTCCAGAACAGGAGCGGAGCAGCCGTGCCTGGTTTCTGGAAGTTGCCATTTGTAGAGAAGCCCACACAAGCCTGCTTTAAACAAAAGCCTGAACTGGGGGAAATAGGCCTCTGAACAGCTCCAGGCTCAGGTGGGGCCACGCGGGAGAAGCACAACCTTTGCACCTCCAGAGAAGTATGGTAGCTTTCCTGAGCTGAGATTCGCAGTGGGGTTTGGTTTCCATCTTTATGTCCAACAGAAGGCCCCAGAGCACCCTCTGGCTCTCTAGGTGGGCCCTGGCAGGAACTGGAAGCTGCCAACTTGCTCAGCCCCAGGGAGGGCGGGTGGGGGCGTCGGGCCTGCTTGCCCCTCGGGGACACGCGGGTGACATTCGCCCGTCCATGCAGGGCTCCAGCCCAGCAAGGACACATCTCCCATACCACGCAGCCCCTGCAAGCCCAGGGCTAGGGCCAAGCAGACCTACCTGACCGAAGTGGGGCGTCATTGTCCCCTGAATCCAGGATGGTCACGGTCCGGGGAGCAGGGGCGCATGCCCATGCCGCCCAGCCTCTTCCTGGGAGTCGGCCTCGGGGCGGCAGCCGGGCATGAAGAGTGGAGGGAGGTCCTGCCCCCCAGCACTGGGTCTCCCCTCTCCTTGCCATGTCTGTCATGCATTTCCTCCTACACTAGTTCTCTCTCTCACTGTGCGTTTCAAAGTGTCCTCTTGAAGGGTTTACTAGAAAGATTTTACCACCACCCTTTGGCCAGATGTTGGAGCTGGCACAGTGAGGTCACCTGGCATCAAGGTCAGCCCACAGCTCCCATCCCTCTTGGTGGCTTCTCTCCTTTGTTTGCCTCACCGATCATCAGACTACACCCTAGGAGGATCCAGAGGCTGATTCATCAGGTATAATTTTGCCCTGACAATGTTATTCATGCTCTGGGTCTCAAAAGCATTGACTTGCCTTTAATAATTTGTTCATCTTTGAAACTCAGTCTTTTTCCTTTAAAAAGGAGATGAAAGAAGTTTTCCTTTCTGTGAACATGAAAACTAATGGGATTCCAGGAATCGTTCGGCATTTTTCTACATTTCCATTCTCTATGTAAAAAGTTGAAGGATGCTGGAAAAATAATAAATTTCTCTCTCTCCCTCTCCCTCTCCCTCTCTTTCTCTCTGGCAGCTTTTATCTGGAAAGCTCTCAGGTATTACTCTCTGTTTTAGTAAGAATGGTCCCACCACCATATCACATTTGGGGGTGGTCCCGGGGCGCCCACAGCCCGAATGTTGCGCATCTGACCGGCAGCAGAGCGCCCCTGCGGGGGAAGCCGCCCCCCCCAGGAGAGGAGATTTCTACTCGCGACCTGATGCTTGCTTTTGGGTACACCCAGCCAAATGCTCTTATCAGAACCAGGCACAATTAAAATACGTAAATAATAAAGGAAGGAAAGAATTTCAAGACAATCTCTTAAGAGTAGAAAAAGCAGAGGTTAAACGTCCCCAATTAAAGCTACTAAGATCACTGCCTTTAATTAAGTCAACATGCTGTGTAAATTACACTTGACATGTGGACCAGATTGTATAAATGAAAACCAAAATTTACACAAAAGATAAATCACCAGGTGCTAATCAACTTTATAAAGGAATTCCTTATTACACAATGGGCAATCTTCGTGTTACCAAAGGTCTAAACTTCAAAATGTTTGATGTTCTCCTAATGCAATTGGAAATAAGATTTGATTTACACTAGATCCCGTCTAGTGCGGTGAGGTCGAACTAATCTGCAAGTCGTATGGAACGGCCCTCTCAATGCTGGCTGACCACGGACACCCCAGGCTTTTTCCGGTTTGCCCCCGCGTGGTTGCAGCCTCCCATCCCATGCAGACCCCCACATCCTCCCAAAACCCAGGGCATAGAGGAAGGTGGATGCCTTACCCCCGTGATCACGGCACAGTCCGACACAGTCACTAGGAGGAACAGGATTGAAACTCGCATGGCACCTCTCATGGTCACTTGGGGTGAAGGCGCAACGCTGGCGGCGCCACTGCCTCTCGCTTGCTCCTGCTCAGCCCCGTGCGCCCTGGGCAGGCCAGGCTGTCCGGCCCCCTCCCGCCTCCTAGGTTTATGCAGTCGGATCCAGGCTGCCTGTGGGTGCCTGTCTCTGTTCTTCCGTTCCCGTCACCAGTGCTATTCAGATGATCTCAGGGATGAACATGAGACCTGAATCCCTGATGACATCAAATCACCATCAAAACTAATAAAGATGAACAAACACATCGGGGGCGTTGACAGTGGCTCTAAGTGTCCAGGGAGTGCAGAGATGCGGTCGGTTATATACATTTCATTCCATGGTCTTCTGTGCCTCTGGGGGGGATGGGGGGTATCCTTCTCTTCTGCTTGGGGTGGGCGGTGGGGGCAGCTCTGGCAATGAATTAAGGGATTTACAACATCACCATTTATCTTTTTCTGCTCCAAACCATGCAGCATACAGGATCATCAGTCCCCTGGCAGTCAAACCAACAAGAATTATCTGAGCATTTACCATTTGTTCAGCACCGAGTTGGTGGCCGACAGGACACAGATGGGTGAGGCAGTGTCGCAGCTCCTCTAAAAGGTTAAAATTCCAATAGGGGGGTATGAGACAGTGAGAAAATAAGGCCAGGCTGACGAGGTTTATGTCTCTGAGACACACACATGAGGAATTGCTCTACAAGGGGCTCAGGGGAAATACCAAGTGCCGCTTGGTACAGGAACCAAAGGGCAAAAGGTGAACCAGTGCACAGGGCTCTGCAGAGCACGCTCAGGCCAGGGTGTAGCCAAAGAGAGCCAGGAGCCTCCCCGCTGGGTTTGGGGTCAGCATGAGAGTGGGTTCAGGTACCAGTCTGGTAGGAAGTTGACTTCAGGCATGGCCCCTCCTGCTGGGAGAGGAAGCCCCCAGTCCCAGAATTCCCATGCCGGCCAATCCAGACAGAGCTCCCGGAATCCTGTACCAGACAGTTGGCTTCTCTCCACAAGGATGAAAGCTATTATTTGTAATGTATGCTTTGCAGTATGGTAATAGATGTGACACACACCAGTGAATACATAAAAGATGTCTATAGTCAACACTTTGGGAAACTCGTTATGCAAGTTCAATCAGGTTTTTTACTGCAGGACTTTTCAGAGCCTTTCCTTGGCTACCAAGCTGGAAATGCAATTCCTAGTGTTTCCCAAACTGAATTATCCATCAAAAACTTTTTTCTTGGAGTGTCTCAGGGAAATAGAGTTTCCACACAGAAACACTGGTAGGCGATTGTGAGTCCAGAGAGAGCTAACCCCAGAGGTTGACATCTTGACTTCTGATCCCAAGTGGTTCATTAGTTTTATGACCCCAAGAATATTGTCAGTCTCTCTAAACCTCAGCTTCCTCACCTACAACATGGGAGTGATAGTACCACTTACACCATGGAGTTTTGTGAATATTCATCTATTTATTTTTTCATTGACTATATATTTATTTATGACTACTCCATCGAAGGCACTGCTCTTGGTGCTGGGAATAAAGCAGTGAACAAAACAGGGTTTCTGCTCTTGTGTGGTTTTTCATCTGGTAAGGAGATAGGTAATAGACACCCAAACAAATAGGTTTATAATAAAATGGCTAGGTGTGCTGAGTTCCATTAGGAGCAGAAGACAGCAGAAGTTAACAACAGGTGGTATTTTGGATGGGGTGAGTGTCTCTCTGAGGACACTAGAGAAGACCAAATAAAGTGAAGGAGTGATCCAGACAGGGCCTGGGCAGGAAGAACCAGTGCAAAGGCCCTGTGGCAGGGCCTCCTTGGCCAGTTCCAGGACCAGCAAGGAGGGTGGTGAGCAGGGGAATGAAGTGGATACAGTTGGAGCAGGAGCCAGGGACCATGCCCCACCAGCCTTGCAGGACACGGTAGGGACCTGACTGCAAGTGTGCCAGAGTTCTTGGACGGTTTGGGCAGGGAAGGGACAGGATGTAATTTACACTTTGAAAGGATCTCTCTGGCGGCAGGGAGAGAGTTAAATGAGATGATGGGTGTGACAAGCTTATCTTCATGCCTGGTACAGAGCAGCGTTCACTACCTAATAGTAATTTTTATCGCCAGAAAAAGATGGACCTATCTGCCTTAATATAAAACTCTCCTATGAGGTGAGAACCAAAATAATGAACCTGTGCAGCCCGCCTGTGCACTGTGGCACCAGAGACCCAAGAGACCACCGGCCTGTCAGATGCTTCCCTGGAGGAAGAAAGCAGGACCGTGCTGGGTGCTGGAGTAGCTCCTGCGGCGGCCCTGTGGGCTCTGGGCTCCCGCACAGATGCCACCTCCCCGGCTTCCCACTCTCACCCCCTCCCTCAACACAAAACTAATTATCCCACACGACTGGTGAAGAATGGTAGCCTGAAATACTGTCACAAATAAAGCCAATAACATTGATTGAAAGCGTTTCATTCACCTTGAACGCCGGCCCTTGAGGAAAAGCCAGCTTAACTGAAGGAAGGTAAGGGATATCTGGTGACTTTGGTGGAGATCCCAGAAGAGGTTTGGGGGAGCTTTTGGGGTTCTTTACCTGAGAACTCAATTAAGCAAGCATTCACTGCGTGCCTCCCACATGTCAGGCCCAGGAGCTTGTGGTTACTGGGTCTAATTTCTCTCTGGATCTTGGAGCTCTCCTGCTCCTGCGTACACGAGGATTTCGACAGTATCCTTAGCACACGTTAGCCAGATCACGGTTACTTTGGGCTGACAGATGTAGCACAGAAGAGAGAGCGGGAGGCGAAGGGACCCTGAACTACATGGGCAGGAACCCAGCAGACGAAGGAAAAGTGAGTGGTGAGAAGAAAAACACAATGACAAGGACTAACAATGAACTTGCGTCCCCCAAGGACAAGAAAGCTGGTAAGATGTGCGGAGCCAGAGGGGGTGAGGCAAGTGGATGGGGGCAGCCCGCTGCCCAGTGATTGTATGAGAGGGCTCCGTGCCACATGCCTCGTGACTGGGACCTGGCCTTACTTCCCACTGTAATTGAAACCAATGTCACCATTTTGCAGACTGCACAGCTCTGTGTATGTGTGCCTGTGTGTGTGTGTGAACACGTGTGCAGGTGGCAAGCAAGGGCCACTCTCTGGACCCAGATTGATGCTGACTGGGCTTCTTTCCCTGAGATGGTTTACCTTCATCCACAGAATAAATTTAACTCTGAGGGTGTTGGCGTTCCCTTCCAGCCATGAGGTCCCTGTCTACAAGCTACAAAGCAGTGCATGTCCAGGGACTGCCCTCACTGCCCCTACCTGAGTGGGACAGAATGTGATCACTACCATTAGTTCCTTGCCAATAATTAAGTGAGAGTTGACTCTGGCTCATTTAAGAATGATATGAAGAGGGGCGCCTGAGTGCTCGGTCGGTTGGACATCTGACTCTTGACTTTGGCTTAGGCTATGATTTCAGGGTCATGGGATCAAGCCCTGAGTGGGGCAGAGTCTACTCATGCTCTCTAAGTAAGTAAGTAAGTAAATAAATAAATAAATAAATAAATAAATAAATAAATAAATACTTTAAAAAAATTATATGAAGAAAGAAAACAACAAACAATGGAAACCAAAGCACTGGGACCAGGGATTCTGAACCTGGGGTCACAGCCTCCCAAGGAGTTCATGAATAGAATTCGAAGGACCCATGAACTTGATTAGAGAAAAGACTTGTGTCTTCATCCTCACTAAGGTCTAACCAAATTTAAACATTTTCTACAATTCTAACCGTAAGCCACAAACACAAAGGTATCAGTAATATCTAGGTCCTTGTCACCAACAGAAGTTTCAGATGTTTTCATATCCTATCACTGTTATTGCAAACAGCTCAAAAGATTTCTGCAATCACTATATTGAAGTCATGGGAGTTATCGGACCCACTGGCAGACTCTACTACTTGAGGTGTTAATGAAGAAGCACAGGGGCACCCTGGTGGCTCAGTGGTTGAGCGTCTGCCTTCGGCTCAGGACGTGATACTGGGGTCCCGGGATCGAGTCCTGTATCGGGCTCCCTATGGGGAGCCTGCCTCTCCCCCTGCCTGTCTCTACCTCTTTCTATGTGTCTCTGATGAATAAATAAAGTCTTTAAAAAAAGAAGAAAAAAAAAGAAGAAGCACACATTGGGATGCCTGGGTGGCTCAGTCAGTTATGCATCTGTCTTCAGCTCAGGTCGTGATCCAGGGTCCTAAGATCAAGCCCCAAATCTAGCTCCTTGCTTAGCGGGTAGCCTGTTTCTCCCTCTCCCCTGCCTGCCATTCCCCTTGCTTGTACTCTTACACTCTCAAATGAATCAATAAAATCCTTTTAAAAGAAAAGAAGCACATATATTACCATGTCACAAATGTGTTTTAAATATGTTTAATAAAGGGATCCCTGGGTGGCGCAGCGGTTTGGCGCCTGCCTTTGGCCCAGGGCGCGATCCTGGAGACCCGGGATCGAATCCCACGTTGGGCTCCCGGTGCATGGAGCCTGCTTCTCCCTCTGCCTGTGTCTCTGCCTCTTTCTCTCTCTCTCTGTGTGACTATCATAAATAAATAAAAATTTATTTAAAATAAATAAATAAGATAGATAGATAGATAGATAGATAGATAGATAAATATGTTTAATAAGGGACGCCTGGGTGGCTCAGTGGTTGAGCGTCTGCCTTTGGCCCAGGGCATGATTCTGGAGTCCCGGGATCGAGTCCCACGTTGGGTTCCCTGCAGGGAGCCTGCTTCTCCCTCTGCCTGTGTCTCTGCCTCTGTCTCTGTCTCTGTCTCTTATGAATAAATAAATAAGATCTTTAAAAAAATATGTTTAATAAGTGTATTTTAATATAATTGATTTCCTTTGTAATCTTACATATTTTATTTTATAGATTTAAAAACACTATTCTGGAAGGAAAAGTTAAGATGGCAGAGGAATAGGGGGACCCTATGCTTGTCTCATCCCTCAAACACAGGTAGGTAAATACCAAATCATTGTGAACACCCAAGACATCAATCTGAGGACTGAGAGAACAAACTGCACATCTAGAGATAGAAAAACGGCCACATTGTGGCAGCTAGGTACTGATTTAGGGGAGAAAAGAATTGTAGGTGCTGTGGAGAGGAGGGAACGCTGACCTTGGAGAGAGGAGAGAGAGAGAGATAAAGACAGAGAGAGTCAGAGAGACAGAGGAACAGATTGAAAATGACACAAGGGATTGCACAAGAAAAAACTCTTCCCCAAAACCATTGACTGGGAAAGGGAGCAGGGCTGACTACTACAAGTGTTTATAAGCAGTGGAGCTCAAAGTCTGAAGTCTCAGAAGTCCGCACCATCGCCAAAGTCGTGCCTGGCGGGCTTAATGGTACTCCTGTGGGGAAGGAGGGCAGAGGCCCGGGAGCAGACAGCGGAGTCCAAAGATCCTCCAGGTCACATGCAGACAAACAGTTCCCCTGCTTTGAGAGCATTTGGGAGATATGGCACAGCCTCTCTGGGACACAGAGTGTGGTGGGAGCCGATGTGCTGCCTGTTTATTAACATAGGAACAGAGAGACACCTGCCAGGGGCAGCAAACCCTACTGCCAGCTTTTTGCTGCGGTTTACCATAAACTCTGAACCGCTGCGTGGTTGCACACATGTGCTTTTCTGGGACAAACCAGCACCAGCCACAGCGAGGCAAGACCCTCCCCCACGGGATCAGCACCATGCAGATCCCTAAAATTTGGAATTTTGAAACCCAGCCATGTGCCTGAGATAAAACACAGGAGTACTGTGCCACTGGCAGGCAGACAGCTTGGACACAAACAGGGTGAAGGCAGGGATCTGAGGAAGCTGGGGAGACAAGATGGAAGATTGTTTGCTCTTCTGTGAAGGCTTTCTGAAGAGTGGTGGGTGCAAACTCCCTGCTCCAAGGATGAGAGAGCAGGGCAATGCCATTGCCAACCAACACCACCCCCATCCGCACTGACTGACTTCAGGGAGCAACACAACCCCTCTAGTGGAGGCTGGAGCCCCTTAGACCAAGCCCCAACCCCCATCCCCTGAAAGTGCATCTTTACTAGGGCAAGTCCACCTGAAAACCAGTACAGCAGGCCCCTCCCCCAGACAACCACACATTTGTCTCACACGCACCAAGTCTGATCATAGAGCCCTGCAAAGCTTCAGCTCTAAGGGAACTAAGATCTAGCATCTTTTATTTTTTTTAAGATTTTATTTATTTATTCATGAGAGACAGAGAGAGAGGCAGAGACATAGGCAGAGGGAGAAGCAGGCTCCACACAGGGAGCCTGACGTGGAACTCGATCCTGGGACTCCAGGATCAGGCCCTGAGCTGAAGGCAGATGCTAAACAGCTGAGCCACCCAGGTATCCCAGGATCTAGCATCTTTTAACAAGCAGATCAAACACACTTCGTTAAAATTTGACATACAGTGGACAAGGTCCAAATAGCCCCCACTGCAGGCAAGGAGAAACTGCAGAGCACTGACCTGAGGAAGGAGCAGCCAAAACATAGCAGCAGAGGGTACATTCTGAAACACTTCCTGAAGCACCAGGCCCTGGACAGCATAATCAAAACAGATATAAGCTCAGCAGTTTAGCACCACCTTCAGCCCGGGGTATGATCCTGGAGACCTGGGATTGGACTCCCTGCATGGGGCCTGCTTCTCCCTCTGCCTGTGTCTCTGCCTCTCTCTCTCTCTCTCTGTGTGTGTGTCTCTATGAATAAAAATAAATAAATAAAAATAATGAAGCTGAAAAGAAGAGAGAAAGAACGGCATTGGACTTATTGGACTCAGCAATGACTTAAGGCATAATAACATTCATACCATTGTGGTTACAGAAGAAGAACAGAGGGAAAAGGGGACAGAAGATTTATTTGAGCAAACTATAGCTGTAAACTTCCCTGATCTGGGGAAGGAAAAAGACATCAAAACCCAGGAGGCACAGAGAACTCCCATCAAATTCAAGAATAGCCAGGTATCATAGTCAAACTTACAAAATACACACATGAGGAAAGAATCCTGAAAGCAGCAAGGGGGTGGGGGGGGAAAGCTCTGACTTATAAAGTAAGACAAATAAGATTCACAGCAGATCTGTCCACAGAAACTTGGCAGGCCAGAAGAAAATGCCATGACATATTCAACATGCTAAACAGGAAAAATATGCAGCCAGGACTATTTTATCCAACAAGGTTGTCATTCAGAAAAGAAGGAGAGAAAAAAAGGAGCTTCCCAGACAAACAAGAACTAAAGGAGTTGGTGACCACTAAACCAGCCCTGCAAAAAATGTTAAAGGGACTCTTTGAGGGGGAACAAAGGACCAACAGCAACAAAAACTAGACAGGGACAGAGAACATCACCAGAAACACCAACTTTACAGGTAACACAATGGCACTAAATTCATATATATCAATAATCTTTCTGAATGTAAATGGACTAAATGTTCCAACCAAAAGACATGGGGTATCAGAATGGATAAAGAAAACAAACCCCGTCTGTATGCAGCCTACAGCGGACTCAGTTTAAACCTAAAGATATCTGAAGATTGAAAGTGAGGGGATGGAGAACCATTTATCATGCTCATGGACATGAAAAGAAAGCTGGAGTAGGTATACTTATATCAGACTAACTAGATTTTAAACCAAAGACTGTAACAAGAGATGAAGAAGGGCATTCTGTCATAATTAAGGGCTATATTCTTGAAAAAGACCTAACGATTGTATTTATGCCTCCACGTGGGAGCACCCAAACATATAAATCAATTAATAACAAAGAAAGAAACTCACTGAAAATTATACAAGAATAGTAGGGGACCTTAACACCCCATCCTTACAGCAATGGACAAATCATCTTAGCAGAAAATCAATAAAGAAACAATGGCTTTGAATGACCCACTGGACCAATAGGCTTAATCAATACAGTCAGAACATTTCATTCTAAAGCAGCAGAATACACATTCTTTTTAGGTGCACATAGAACATTCTCCAGAATAGATCACTTACTGGGTCACAAATCAGCCCTCAACAAGTACAAAAAGATTGAGATCATACCATGCATATTTCCAGACTACAACACAATGAAACTTGAAGTAAACCAACCACAACAACAACAAAAAAAACTGGAAACACCACAAATACTTGGAGGTTAAAGAACATCCTACTAAAGAATGAATGTGTTAACCAGGAAATCAAAGAAGAAATTTTATTCTTTTTAAAGATTTAATTTATTTATTCATGACAGACAGAGAGAGAGAGAGAGGCAGAGACACAGGCAGAGGGAGAAGCAGGCTCCAGGCAGGAAGCCCAACGTGGGACTCAATCCCTGGTCCCCAGGATCAGGTTCTGGACTGAAGGCGGCGCTAAACCGCTGAGCCACCAGGGCTGCCCAAAGAAGAAATCAAAAAAAAAAAAAAAAAAATACATGGAAGCAGGCAGCCCGGGTGGCTCAGCAGTTTAGCGCCACCTTTGGTCCAGGGCGGGATCCTGGAGACCCGGTATCGAGTCCCACGTCGGGCTCCCAGTGCATGGAGCCTGCTTCTCCCTCTGCCTATGTCTCTGCCCCGCCCCCCCGTGTGTGACTATAATAAATAAATAAAATCTTAAAAAAAGAAAAATACATGGAAGCAAATGAAAATGAAAACATGACAGTCCAGAACCTTTGGGAGGCAGCAGAGGCAGTCCTAAGAGGGAAGCACATAGCAATACAGGCCTACCTCAAGAAGCAAGAAAAGTCTCAAATACGCAGCCTACCTTAAACGTAAAAGAGCTAGAAGAGGGACAGCAGTAAAGCCTAAAGCCAACAGAAGAAGGTAAATAATAAAGATTAGAGCAGAAATAAACAATATAGAAACAAAAAACAACGGAACAGATCAACAAAACTAAGAGCCAGTTGTTTGAAAGAATTGATAAAATTGATAAACTCCTGGGCAGACTTGTCAAAAAGAAAAGAGAAAGGACCCAAATAAATAAAATCACAAATGAAAGAGGAAAGATCACAACCAACAACGCAGAAATACAAACAAAGAGAATATGATGAAAAATTATATGCCAACAAATGGGCAATCTGGAAGAAATGGACAAATTCCTAGAAATATACAAACTACTAAACTGAAACAGGAAGAAATAGAAAAGTTAAACAAACCCATAGCCAGCAAAGAAATTGAATCAGTAATAAAAAATCTCACAAACAAAAAACCAGGGCCAGATGGCTTCCCAGGAGAACTCTACCAGACATTTAAAGAAAAGTTAATATTTATTCTTCTCAAACTGTTCTAAAACATAAAAATGGAAGGAAAACTTCCAAACTCATTGTATGAGACTAGCATTACATTGTTCCAAAATCAGACAAAGATCCTACTAAAAAGAATTACAGGGGCATCTGGGTGGCTCAGTGGTTGAGCGTCTGCCTTTGGCTCAGGGCGTGATCCCAGGATCCTGGGATCGAGTTCTGCGTCGGGCTCCCTGTATGGAGCCTGCTTCTCCCTCTGCCTGTGTCTCTGCCTCTCTCTGTCTCTCTGTCTCTGTCTCTGTCTCTCTTAAGAATACGTAAATAAAATCTTTTAAAGAATTTTAAAAATAATTAAAAGGAGAATTACAGGCCAAAATCTCTGATGAACATGGTTGCAAAAATTCTCAACAAGATGCCAGCAAATGAAAGCCTACAGCACATTAAAAGATTTATTCACCATGATCAAGTGGAATTTATTCCTTGGTTTCAGGCATGGTTCAATACTTGCAAATCAGTCAATGTGATACACCACATTAATGAAAGAAAGGATAAGAACTATATGATCCTCTCAATAGATGCAGAGAAAGTACTTGACAAAAGGTAGCATCCATTCTTGATAAAAATCCTCAAGAAAATAGATATAGATGGAACATACCCCAACATCATAAAGGCCATATATGAAAGACCCACAGCTACTATCACTCTCAATGAGGAAAAACAGAGCTTTTCCTCTATGTTCAGGAACAAGACAGGATGTTCACTCTCACCATTACTTTTTAACAGAGGTACTATTCACCTCAGCAGTCAGATAACAAAAAGAAATAGAGGGATCCAAATCAGCAAGGAAGAAGTCAAACTTTCACTATTTGCAGATGACATGATACTTTATGTAGAAAACCCAAAAGACTCCATAAAATAATTGCTAGAACTAATACATGAATTCAGCAAAGTTGCACGATATAAAATCAATCTACAGAAATATGTTGCATTTCCATACACCAATAATGAAGTAGCAGAAAAGGAAATCAAGGAACTGATCCCATTTATAATCGCACCAAAAACAATAAGACACCTAGGAATAAACCTAACTAAAGAGGTAAGAGATCTGTACTCTGAAAACTATAGAACACTTTTGAAATATCAGAAAGGGAGACAGAACGTAAAGACTGCTAACTCTGGGAAACGAACTAGGGGTGGTAGAAGGGGAGGAGGGCGGGGGGTGGGAGTGAATGGGTGACAGGCACTGGGGGTTATTCTGTATGTTAGTAAATTGAACACCAATAAAAAACAAATAAAAATAAAAATAAATTTTAAAAAAAAGAAATTGAAAAGGACACAAAAAATAGAAAGATATTCCATGCTCATGAATTGGAAGAACAAACACTGGTTTGTTTGTTTTTTTTAAGATTTTATTTATTTATTCATGAGAGACAGAGAGAAAGAGAGAGAGGCAGAGACACAGGCAGAGGGAGAAGCAGGCTCCATGCAGGGAGCCTGACGTGGGACTCAATCCTGGAATTCCAGGATCACACCCTGGGCTGAAGGCAGATGCTCAACTACTGAGCCACCCAGGTGCCCCAGAACAAACACTGTTAAGATGTGTATACTACCCAAAGCAATCTACACATTTAATGCAATCCCTATCAAAACACCAACATTATTTTTCACAGATCTAGACCAAACAGTCCTAAAATTTGTATGGAACCACAAAAGACTCTGACCTAACAAAGCAATTCTGAAAAAGAAAAGCAGAGCTGGGGGTATCACGATTCTGGTCTTTAAGCTATGTTACAAAGCTGTAATCATCAAGGCAGGATGGTACTGGCACAAATACAGACACACAGATGAATGGAACAGAATAGAGGACCCAGAGATGGACCCTCAACTATATGGCCAACTAATCTTTGACAAAGCAGGGAAAAAAATATCCAATGTGGAAAAAACAAAACAAACAAACAAACAAAAAACAGGGACACCTGGGTGACTCAGCAGACTTCTAAAACAAAAACAAAAACAAAAACAAACTTCTGCACAGTGAAGTAAACAATCAACAAAACTGAAAGGCAGCCTATGGAATGGAGATTTTTCAAAATGACATATCTGATAAAGGGTTAGTATCCAAAATCTATAAAAGAACCTCAATACCCCAAAACCAAATAATCCAGT
This sequence comes from Canis lupus baileyi, assembly GCF_048164855.1. Lineage (NCBI taxonomy): Eukaryota > Metazoa > Chordata > Mammalia > Carnivora > Canidae > Canis > Canis lupus. The sequence goes on along the minus strand of NC_132845.1, from coordinate 36,022,207 downwards.
CAGGAAATGGGCAGAAGATATGAACAGACATCTCTCCAAAGAAGACATCTGGATGGCTAACAGACACATGAAAGGTGCTCCACGTCACTCAGCATCAGAAAAAAACAAATCAAAACCACAATGAGATACCACCTTACATCTGTCGGAATGGCTAAAACTAACGACACAAGAAACAACAGGATGTGGAGGAAAGGGAGCCCTCTTGCACTGTCGGTAGAAATGCAAACGGGCACTGGGGGTTATTCTGTATGTTAGTAAATTAAACAGATTTAAATTTAAATTTAAATTTAAATTTAATTTAAACAGATTTAAAGACTAATAAGAGTAACTCTTAAATTAAACAGATTTAAATTTAAATCTTTAAAAGGTAAGTTAATTAAAATGAATTTTTTTAATTTTTTTTTTATTTATTTATGATAGGCACACAGTGAGAGAGAGAGAGGCAGAGACACAGGCAGAGGGAGAAGCAGGCTCCATGCACCGGGAGCCCGACGTGGGATTCGATCCCGGGTCTCCAGGATCGCGCTCTGGGCCAAAGGCAGGCGCCAAACCGCTGTGCCACCCAGGGATCCCAAAATGAATTTTAAAAATAAACTGCTAAGTACAAAGTGTCATTTTCCACCCTTGTCTGTCCTGCATTTTGGCAGCTTTAGGCACAGGTAACTACTCTTCCTTTAAATGCTTCTCTTTTACTTTTCCTGACACCATTTTCTCATTCGCTCCCTGCTCTCCCCCTTCAGAGATTCTTCTGCTCTTTCCAACCCTTAAACTTTTCCCTGGGGTCACACTTAATACTGTGAAGGTGCACTTCACGGCCCCCGGTGTGCTTACGATCCCAACCTGTGACCCCACCCTGGGCCCCCCAGTCTCGGTCCCTACAGCCAATAGCCCTAAGGCTGTCACACAGTGGCACCCACTGGCACCACACAGGTCTCTGTCCCCAGGTGTGTTGAGGAACAGGTGTCCAACAGCAAGTCCCAGAGCCACACCACAGAACTGCCTAACAAGGCCGTGTGCCTCCCAAAGCCGAGTCTGCGGCGATCTCCGGGCCCCACGTGCAGCGTCTTTCTTCGAGATGCTTCATTCCGGAGTTGACTGCAGAGACGGGGCCTTGCCTTGCGCCTCCCGCGAGCACATGGACAGCGTAGTGGCCGACTCGTCACTGAAGACACAGAAAGCGTTTAAAGCTCTCAGGCAGCTGTAAGCACGGTATCCGGCGCCCCATGCCTCCTCCTGTGTCCCCTGCTCAGCCAACGGCACCACAGCAGTCAGGGGCCCGGCCCTGGAGTGCCTCGTTTCCTGAAATTCTCTGCTTTTGTTAGTCATTGCATCCTCTCACTTGTGCCCCCCTGGAACTCGCACACACACCCCTTACCATCTCCACCACCACTGTCCTTTCACGTCTTCCAGGGCTGGGCCCCTCCAGGCTGACCCCTCTCCATCCCAGGTTCCCTACAGCCCCGACATCTGCGCTGCACCTCTGGGAGATCATAAGTTCCCCAGGACACTTCACTGACCTCCAGATCAAGCCCAGGGTGGAATGACCCTCCCTGCTCTCACCTTCAGCCTCGCCCCGCCATCCCCACATGCACACACTCACCTTTCCAGCAAAGCAGCTAACTCCTCAGGGCTCTGTGTCATCTCACCACATCTTCCATGTGCCAGTCCCCCGGCCTGGGTGGTGAAGCCCCAGGTCTCCATCCTAGTCCAGCCACTTCTTGATGGTGTGAATCCAGAAAGCTACCACACATCTCTGAACCTCAGTGTTCTCTCTTGAAAAATGAGAATTATATCCTCCTGCCAGGTGCTTTGTGAAAAGGCACAACATAACTCTGCAGAGTGTTTAAACGTTGCAGTGGGTTCAGAGGTGGCCCTCCAAAAGATTTGCCCCCATCCCATTCCAACCTGTGAATGTTACCTTTGCAGATATAACTAAGTGAAGGATCTGGAACAGAGCTCAGCCTGGATTAGCAATGGGAGCTAAACCCAATGGCCAACATCTTTATAAAGAAGAGACCAGGGGGAGGCTGTGGAAGACAGAGATGGGAGCGATGCCACCACAAGCCCAGGAGTGCCAGCAGCTGCTGGAAGCCGGAGAGGTAAGGAAAGCTTCTCCTCCGAGCCTTTGGGGGAGCACAGCCCTGCCAACACCCTGATTTCTGACTTCCAGCCTCCAGAACTGTGAGAGAATACATTTCCATTGTTTCAAGTCACCAAGTTTGTGGCAGCTTGCCAGAGAGCCACGGGAGCCAGCGCAGACACACAAAGGCCATCTCTCCTCCTCCCACTCCATCCTCATCCGTTCCAGCTGGGGCCCCGGGGCCAAGGAGGCCAGGCCCTGGCCAGTCAAGAGCACATCAAAACCCCTTTAAAAATGAGCACCATGGGGGCGCCTGGGTGGCACAGTCGGTTAAGTGTCCAACTCTTGATTTTGGCTCAGGTCATGATCTCAGGTCATGGGATCAGGCCCCTGTTGGGCTCCATGCTCCGCAGAGAGTCTGCTTGGGACTCTCTCTCTCCCTCTCCCTCTGCCCTCCCCCCACTGGCACATGAACACGAGCTCTCTTGTGCCCTCTCTTTATCAAAAATAAATAAAATCTTTAGAAACAATCACCACAAAGAACACCTCTCAGGAGAGTGAGGCTGGAATAGAGACACTGCACCACCCTCACCCTTGGAGGAGAACAGGCTTCCCTGGTGGTGCAGAGCTAGTGAACCTAGGGGCACCAGCTTCACCACCAAGGGCAGGGCAGGGGATGGGGACTAGCTCCCATTTATCTTAGCTTCTCGAAAACTCCTCAGAAATTTACAGCTTGGGGGCAGCCCCAGTGGCGCAGCGGTTTGGCGCCGCCTGCAGCCAGGCGTGTGATCCTGGAGACCCGGGATCGAGTCCCACGTCGGGCTCCCTGCGTGGAGCCTGCTTCTCCCTCTGCCTGTGTCTCTCTCTCCTCTCTCTCTCTGTCTCTATGAATAAATAAATAAAATTTAAAAAAAAAAGAAAGAAAGAAAGAAATTTACAGCTCGGGACACCTGGTTGCTCAGTGGTTGAGCGGCTGCCTTTGGCTCAGGGCGTGACCCTGGGATCCCGGGATTGAGTCTGACGTCGGACTCCTTGTGAGGAGCCTGCTTCTCCCTCTGCCTGCGTCTCTGCCTCTCTCTGTGTGTCTCTCATGAATAAATAAATACAATCTTAAAAAAAAAAAAAAGAAGAAGAAGAAGAAGACGAAGAAGTTGCTGAGCCCAGAAAGGTTATGGAACTGCCTGAGGTCGCACAGCCATATGGGGGGAGCCCCAAGTCTGCCCCGCTGTAGTGGAGGAGGCAGGGGACAGGCAGGGAAGGAAGAGGGCTGCTTTTGGATCCCAGGTGCGCCACCTAACTCCGTTGGCTTCCCTTACTGCTCCCGTCCCTTGTTTTGGGGAAGACCCAAGGAGAGGCGCTGTACTGACACCCCTTGTGAGCTGGGATGTCTTTCACAGAAGTGGGACGCAGGTCCTCAGCCCCACGGGAGCCCTCATGATTTAGCTCTAGAGCTGAAAAAACAAGTAACAGAATCATCTGAGGTCCTGGGAGTGGGACTCTTGCTAAAGGTAATTGTGAGGGATCCCTGGGTGGCGCAGCGGTTTGGCGCCTGCCTTTGGCCCAGGGCGCGATCCTGGAGACCCGGGATCGAATCCCACATCGGGCTCCCGGTGCATGGAGCCTGCTTCTCCCTCTGCCTTTGTTTCTGGCTCTCTCTGTCTCTCAGTCTTTCATGAATAAATAAATAAATAAAATCTTTAAAAATAAATAAATAAAAAAAAATAAAGGTAATTGTGATGAGCTAGCAGAGCACGGAAAGGAGACGTAGCCTGGCAAGACCTCATCAAGAGCCATGCTTGTAGCGCCTCAGTGTCTGGCCCACCCCAGGCCCAGGTTGGGGCTCACTCGGAACCGCAGGCAATAAGGATCAGAGGCGAGGCCAAGGGGATGGTAGTAAACTCGTTCCTGCCCCACCATCATCCTCTCCCCCCACGCTGGGCCGGCTCCCAGCCAGCCCCAAAGCCAGACTAATAATGCTCTCTATCCAGCCCCCGCCCCTGCCCCTGGGTGGGGATCTCCAGAGAGAGAACCTGGGGTACAGGAGGGAAAGGGCGGTCAGGGCCCTGGAGCCCAGAGCCCCACTCCATGGCTTGGACAGGGTGGAGCTTTTCGAAACCGCCCAGTGCAGGAGGAGGCCTGGGCTCCCTTCCCTCTGGGTCTGTGTTCCCGACGTTTTGGGGTCAAGCTTGAGTTTGGAGGTTAGTTTGGAAGATTGACAGACCAAGGTCCTGCCCACCTAGCTCACCAGCCCTCAGGCTCCACCCCAAGCGCCAGCCTGCTTATCTACCTTCTTCCCCAGACAGTCCCCAGCTGTCCTCTCTCCCATTGGGCTGTCACCCATCAGCTTCAGACCCTCCAACCTCCGATGGCAGAGCCCCAAAGCCCCCCCTCCCATTCCCCTGCCTCACCACAGGCCCGTTTTCAGCAGAGCACAGGGCAGGGCAGGTCTTGAAACAGCAAGCAAGCTCGGGAAGGAGAGCTGGAGGGGCTCAGCCCGGAGAAGCAGGCATGACGGCAACCTTCCGTTGTGATGATCATCACTCAGCAGTCCCCTGCGTCCCCTGGTTTCATTCTTACAACAGTCCCAGGGGATAGCATCACCCCATCGTGAGGAAAGGGAGGCTCCGTAAGTAACCAGGGCCAAACAGATGGGAAGTACGGGGCTAGAATCCGACCCCAAATCTGACTTTAGCGCCTGCTCCCAACCACCACTCTACACCGCCTCTTACACATGAGAAAGGCCGCTGGAAGGAAGGTGGGACACGCTTGTTCCAGGCTGCTTCAGAGACAAAAGCAGGATTAAAGTGTGGGAGGTACAGGGAACGAGATGTTAGCTCAGTCCAAGGAAGACTAACACAGCAGAGGAGGGAAGGGGCTGCCAGGGAGGCAGTGAGCCGCCTGTTGCTCCATGTTTCATGGCTTACCATCTGGCAGCAAGGCCACGGAGGAAATTCTTGTCTTTGGTGGCTTTTAAGATCCCAAGACCCTGAGCATACAAAAGGACAATGACCAGGCCGCATTAAAAATAGAATTCTGACCCACAGTCTGCAGTACACAGACCAGGAAACCAGCCCCTTATCTTAGGTCATCGGCTCAGGAAGCCTGGCTGCTAGAATCAGACCTGTAGGAAGTCAGCTTGCTACCTCCAGAAACAATCCAGGAAGCCGAACAATAACCCCTACAAACAATCAGCCCAGATAGCCAGGACTTGCTTAATACCTAACAGCTCCCCTAATGTTTTATCCCTACTTACAACTAGGCTCAACCAGAAAAAGTTAAGGAGGACGCACCCCTAACCAGTCACACAGGATGCCCCACTTCTAGTTAGGCCACCCACAGCTTCCCTACGCAGCTGCCTCCAGCCAGGGCACACAGAAGCCTCCCTTCTTCCCACTAGAGAGCTTGCCCATCTGCCTGTCTTCCAGTCTTTGCCAAAACTGATGGTGGCTGACTCTCCTGCTACAGCAAACTCTGAAAATAGCCTTTGCTTTTCTCATTTGGTCTTTATTTCCACAATCCTTTAAAATGCTGAGTAAGGGGATCCCTGGGTGGCTCAGTGGTTGAGCGCCACCTTCAGCCCAGGGCGTGACCCCAGGGTCCCAGGATCGAGTCCTGGAGCCTGCCTCTCTGCCTGTGTCTCTGCCTCTCTCTCTCTCTCTCTCTCTCTCTGTGCGTCTCTCATGAATAAATAAATAAAATATTTTAAAAAAATAAAATGCTGAGTAAAATGAAGGGGTGGGTGTATGTGTGTGTGTGTGTGTGAGAGAGAGAGAGAGAGAGAGAGAATGTGTCTGGGATTTTATGCCTATATTCAGATCATGCACATCCACACAAATGTGTATAACCTCCTCTGTTATTTTTTTTTAAGATTTTATTCATTTATTTATTTGAGACAAAGAGAGCACAGGCACATGTGCACAAACAGGGGAGAGGGGTAGAGGGGAGGGAGAGAGAGAGAATCTCAAGCAGTACCTTTGCTGAGCTCAGAGCCTGATGGCATGGGACTCAATCCCACGACCCTGAGATCATGACCTGAGCCAAACCAAGAGTTGGACACCCAACCAACTGAGCCACTCAGGTGCCCCTGCTCCTCCTATTTATTCTTGCTTGTAGAGCCCTGGTCTCCTAGGCCCCAGCCCATTATCTTCCTGGACCTCGGATAAGTCCCTTGTAGAAGGCACCACTGGGGCCCCATGATGACATATCCCCTAGACCCATCATAGATTTCAGGAGCAGGTGACATAGAAAGTTCCACATGGGCTCAGGTTTCCCTGTGCTGACAAGGTCTACCTACAGACAGCCACTTCTTCCCGCCTGAGGCCCCAGAGTCTTCTCTGCAGAGCAGGAGCTCATCCTGCAAGTACAGAAAGTTGACCCCCACCCCAGCCTGGGAGACCTGTCAACCAGGGGGACCAGAAGCCAGTGGAAAAATGCTCCAACCTGGAAGACCCTAGAAAAATCTAGCCCCCAACCTCAAAAACACACTCTTTATTGGCATTCCCTGTCTCTAGCCTTTCTCTCCCCATCCCTCCCTCTTATTTCCTGATCACCACCCAAATAAAACACTGGCAACCAAGCCTTTGTCTCAGGCTCTGCTTCCTGGGGAGCCCAAGCCAAGGTATCACTCGTCATCTTAGGACTGATTTCACTTCCTTTCTCTACAAAATAAGAAGCTTTTAGAAGATGTTGAGCCTTGGGGGCTGTCCTGGGAGAAAGGGGACCTCCCACTGCCGGTGAGGTCCATCAAAGAGCCCCCTACTCTAACAGAGCAGCTCCATCTCCAGCTGTCTTTTCTATTGGAGCTCCACGTGAGTTCGCGTTTGTTTTTTTTGTTTTTGTTTTAAGATTTTATTTATTTGGGCAGCCCAGGTGACTCAGCGGTTTAGCGCCGCCTTCAGCCCAGGGCCTGATCTTGGAGACCCGGGATCGAGTCCCAGATCCAGTCCCGCGTCGGGCTCCCTGCATGGAGCCTGCTTCTCCCTCTGACTGTGTCTCTGCCTCTCTCTCTCTCTCTCTCTCTCTCTGTCTCTCATTAATAAAATCTTAAACAAACAAAAAAAAAGATCTTATTTATTTATTCATGAGAGACACACAGCGAGAGAGTCAGAAACACAGGCAGAGGGAGAAGCAGGCCCCCTGTGGGGAGCCCCATGTGGAACTCGATCCAGGCTCCAGGATCACACCTGGAGCCAAAGGCAGACTGTTAACACTGGGCCACCCGGGCTTTTTCAAAGGCCTGTGCCTGGGCTTGTTAGAAGACACCGGTCTGTTCCCTCCTGGCCCTGGAGGCAGTTCCAGGAAAGAGAATCCCGGTCCTCAGCCCCTCCTGCTGAGGCAGCATTACTCAGGCATCTTCTCCCAGGACAGACACGGAGCCTGCGGCCCCGTCGCACCAAAACGAAGCAGGGGGTTAGTATGTGCCCTCAACTGGACATTTCCAATAAATTTCTGGACACTCATATCTGGGATGTATTTCTTCTTTTGGTAAGAAGATCCCTCTGGCACCAGAAAGCTCTCTGGCTCATTAGCTCATTGGTTCCCCTGAAATGTCAGAGCCGCCCTGTCTATGGGAGCACAGCCATGTCTTTGAAGTGGCTGTGGCCCTAACGAGCCCTGGTGCTGCCTTGCTCATGGCAGGGCTGGGAGGCTCAGAGACAGTTGGACAACGTCAGCCTCCCTGCCCACTAATTACTCTCGGCTCAGCGGGAAGATGCCCTGCAGTTGCAGAGCAAAGAGGGCAATTGCTAAAAGACAGAGGTCCAGAAACCAGGAAGCTTGTGGTGGGCAGGACCTTCTTCCCTTTTAGCAGTTGAGGGAGATTTGTACGTCTCTGTGCATGTCAGAGCAGGGTTCTCAGGAAAGGAAAATCCACGGGTCAGTATCCTGGCTAGTTTCCATTGGGTCCAGTCTATACAAGCTTCTTTCTAGGTGTAGTTGGGCCTTGAGCCAAAGAACATTGTATAATGTCATCTCATGCAACTGCCCCAACAGCCATAACAGGCACCCCTTTTATGGATGAGCAAACCGAAGCTCAGAGTTTTAGCCCAAGAACACAAAATTAGGGAGTGGGAGTCAGGGATTCAAACCCAGGTCTGGGTGACTCCAAAGCTCTTGGTCTTCACTGTCACTCAAGATGCTGTTGGAACGTGCCTCCCAGCTCCAAAGAAGGGCTTGGCTCTGGCCAATGTCTCCAGAACAACTATTCCAGCCTGACTCCATCAACATCCTGAGATAATGCAAGTGGGAAGATTCTGGAACTTATAAACCTGCCATAAAAATGCAATCTCTGTCATGATGGCCAAAATAATGTTGCTCTAATTTAGACAAATGGGGTGTTAACTCATTACATTGTAAGGGTATCTCCGCAGAGAGCTGAGGCTATGCAACAGCCACGGGGCCATCTGTAGCTCGTACTTCAGATCCATTAGCTCATGGAGTTTTCATAGCAACCTAGTAAGTGAGCAGGATGCATGAGGCCCAATTTATTTATTTGTTTGCTTGTTTGTTTTTAGGGTGATCTCCCTATAATCTCTACACTCAATATGGGGCTCGAATTCATGACCTTGATATCAAAAGTCACATGCTCCACTGACCCAGCCAGCCAGGAGCCCCCATGAGGCTCATTTTAGAGATAAGTCAACTGAGGCCTGGGGGTTAACACTATTTGCCTAAGATCAGCGACCAGGCCAAGCTTAAATCCCAAGGCCAGTCTTGATGGCCAGGAGATCGTCAATGCAATATGAATTCTTAGCCAACATTTAAAAATCAAGAGATTTTACAGTAAAATCCTGTTACTGGCTTCTATGAAAAGTCAGCCAGTCTGGCTTCACTGGCCTATGTCCCACATGGCCACAGCTGGCTGGAGCTGAATGGTGGCTGTCTCTTCAGGAGAACGTGTGAGCACTGGGGGTAACTTGCTACCAACTTGCATCACACATATGTGGTTCTGTCCTGGCCCCTGCAAGGCTCATGTTTTCCTTCCAGCTCTGTCCCCATCTCTCTGCATGACCTGCAGTAAGTTATTTCTCTTCCCCGGCCCTCTGCTGGCCCTTCCATAAAATGAGGGAGTGGGATCCATGGTTTTGGAGGCCCTTCCAGGGGCCAGACTCCAGGCAGACTCCAGGCAGAGCGGGGGAGTTATGAAAGCACACAGCTCTGCTCCTGGAAAGTGCTTCAGTTGTCTTTTGCTGTATAACCAATCATCCAGGTACGATTTCCAAATAGGAAATAGGTAGGAGTGCAACCAGCACAGCCAGATGAGGCCAGTAGCTAAGTAAGACTGCTGGGGGGACAAGGTCCGTCTTCCTGCCCCTGATGAACAGCAAGCACTTCCTCGGCATGCGGATGCTCTCTCTCTCTCTCTCTCTCTCTCTCTCTTTCTCTCCCTCTCTCTCAGCAGAAGTGCTGCCCATAACTAGCATTTTAATTTTCCAACCTGACCTGCCAAGCTTCCCGACAGCCCAGCATCCAATCTTTGTTGATGGAGCTTCAACTCTAACTGGATACTCAACAATTTAAACCTCCAGAAACAGGGGATCCCTGGGTGGCTAAGCGATTTGGCGCCTGCCTTTGGCCCAGGGCGCGATCCTGGAGTCCCGGGATCAAGTCCCGCATCAGGCTTCCTGCATGGAGCCTGCTTCTCCCTCTGCCTGTGTCTCTGCCTCTTTCTCCCTCTATGTCTATCATGAATAAATAAATAAAATCTTTAAAAATAAATAAATAATAAATAAATAAACCTCCAGAAACATACTCTAGAGGAGGGAGACAGAGCATCAGAAAGACTAGAAGAGACACAGAAAACAGGAAATGAGGTGGGAGGACTTGCAGCCTGGCTGCTCACCCATAACAGTATTTATTGAGCACCTACTGCATGTCGGGCGCTCTCCTCACTAACTCCGTGAAATTGATATTCCTTTGGAGAGAAGAGTACAGGGAAGTAGAAGGTCAAAAGCTTAGAAATCAGCTCTTCCATTCGACCCCTGCTCTGCCACATGTCAGATGGGGAGGAGGGCCCGAGTCCACTGATGGATACTTACGGGGGTCACCATGCGGTGGGCATCGTGCTCAAGACAAGAGGCACAGTCTCTGTGCTGGGAGTCAGCCACGGGACAAGTGTAACAGCTCCCACCCTACAGCTGTCCACATGGCCTCCGTGAGCACAGTACCATGCCAGTGGGTTGGAGGGTTAGGTAGGCTGAGAGACCGGGGAATTTGAAAAGCATCCTGGGAACAAGCAAAGCCTGATTTTCTTTGGAAGAGGATGTGCAGAGATGAAGCCGGCTCTAGCTTTAGAGCAAACATTTAATGCAAAACGGAGTGAGCATGTCAGTAAGCCGGCAGGAGCTCGCGGAGGACTTGAGTGCCTAGATTTGGACTTCTAACCAAGACCCAGGTAATGGGGACCACTGAAGGGTTTTTCTTTTTCCCCACGATTTTATTTCTTTATTCATGAGAGACACAGAGAGAGAGGCAGAGACCCAGGCAGAGGCAGAAGCAGGCTCCACGCAGGAAGCCCAACGCGGGACTCGATCCCAGGACCCCAGGATCACGCCCTGGGCCAAAGGCAGATGCTCAACCACTGAGCCATCCAGGGGCCCCCCTGAAGGGTTTAGAGCAGAAAAAGAGCATAGGCAGGTGTGCTTTGGACGGTCTACTACTGAGGAGTGTTAGCGTGCAGTATCAGGATGGGCATTAGGGTAATAATTATCATTACCATTAGGATTGTTAGAATAATTATGATTATTCTGTGAAAAGCTTGAGTACAGCTCTTGTAACTTCCAAATGGGAGCAAGGTCCCAGCCCTCCAAGCTACGGGACACAGCCCAGGTCCCTGGTGAGGGGGGTCGCCATGTGTGCTGATGTCTGAAAAACAGTCCAGCCCCCTTCAGCTCTGGGAAATGCATGCCCGTTGCTCTTCTCTTACTAGGACCTCATAGCCTGGAAAGCTCATGTGAGTGCCCTCCTGCTCCCTGTGTCCTGCTACTACAAACCCCAGGTTAACAGGGGACCACGGCCGGCCGTGCTGGGAGAAAACAGCAAAACCACCGAGCTCCGCAATCCCTTAAGGGGATGAGTGTTGTAAATGCTCAGGAGGGGGGGGGTACCCCAGGATGGTCTCAGCAGAGCCTTGAAGCAGCAGCACAGCAGGGAGCTGTGGGGGCCACCCACCCCCACGGACCAGGACCCAAAGCCGGGGGCTCCCCAGGGTTGATTGAACAGGGCAATAAACAGAAGCTCGAGGGAACAGACAGCCACGCTTCATCCTGGGGGATAAATCAGAGCCGACCAGTTGCCCATGAGAGGAAGGGCATCCTCCGGGGAGCCGGGAGCCCCTGGCCCAGCGGCGGCCCACAGCACTCTCTTCTCTTTAAGAGGTCATCTGTCAATTTCTGAAGCTTCAGAGAGAGTATGTGGCTGATTGCTTTAATACCATTCTCGACCTATGTTCCTTTAGGCATTTGAAATATTTCATTAAAATAAATAAAAACAATTAAATTCAAAACAATTCTCTTGTTGGCAGATTGGGGACCTTTGTCAGCAAAGGGACATTTGCTACTTCCTTCTTTTTCTCCCCTACATTAAGATCTAGCAACTTGGGGCAGCCAAGGGGGCTCAGCCACTTAGCCCTGCCTTCAGCCCAGGGTGTGATCCGGGGGGATCCAGGATCGAGTCCCACGTCGGGCTCCTGCATGGAGCCTGCTTCTCCCTCAGCCTGGGCCTCTGCCTCTCTCTGTGTGTCTCTCATGAATAAATAAATATAATCTTTTTAAAAAAAAATAAGATCTAGCAATTGAACATGCCATTTCTGGAGGAGCAAGAAGAGCAGGGTATGGAGAGGCCCAGCTGGTTCTCGGGGGGCCAGGCTCTCAGGAAGCGCGGCCAGCCGGGCCGTGCACACAGTGGGCCGTGGGCTGGGGCTCTGCTCCAGCCTGCCTCGGGGAAGAAGGGCTCCCCAGCCCCCACTGCCTGCCCCGAGGTGGGAAGAGTCCCAAGAATGGATTAGGAAGAGGCAGGGGCGGGGCTACTTTGTGGACCATGAGGAGAGGCGCACCTACTCTTACATCAGAAAATGGTAAGGCCGGGACAGCGGTCTCCTCCCCGACCTCCACCTCCCCTCCATCCCACGCAGCCACCTCCCCTCCACACTCCCGAAGCCACCTCCGCTCTACCCTCGAAGCCACCTCCCGCCCTCACTCTTACAGAGAAAACAGACGAACCTGAGGCTCTTCTGAGTGTTCTGTCCGGTGGGAGCTGGGCACACAGCTCCTGCCTGGGGTAAGGAACTGATTCAGGAACTAATTCTCTGGCTGCCGAGAACATCGTCCTGAGGCTGAGCCTGAGCCTGAGGCCATCTCAGGGCTCCACGGGAGAGGGTGCCAGCATTGACTGGTGATGTCTGCCATGGGGATGGGTTGGGAAATACTGGCACTAGTGCCAGGCAACCCTACTCAGAAAGAATCCTTTTATGTAAGAAAATATCCAGGAGGTAACAACCACAGGTTCAGGGGGTTCCAACTCCTGGTTATGCTCTTGCCTCTGATTACAGAAATTAACTCCGGCAATGCTTCAGCCTCTGGCTCAAGTCATCCAATTGGAATCAGAGTTCTTCCTTTGAGAGCTATGGGTTGTTGGTGCGTTCCCCTTTTCTAGCGGTTCGGGGAGTAAACTAAACTGCTTTATCTTTTTTCTTACCCTTTTAGTAAGGAGACCAGGGCTCACCTCTAGAAACTCTGTCTCCTGGGGTAACAAACAGTCCTTTCTAGGGAGGCCACCCACCCTGGCCATCCTGGGCAGAAACTATGTGAGCCAAACACATGGGCTAAGATGATTTCTAGAGGCTCAGGAAATTTCCCCCAAACAATGAGATACTCTTCATTTTTTCCTCAGTTAATGTTTACCCTCTCAAAATAGTTCTTTTCAGCTCTGAGCAAAATAAGACCTAGCACCTCCAGGCCTCAAGGTCTCAAGGTCAGTGGTTCAGGTCTCAAGGTCAGGGGCTCCTGCCATGCCCATGCAAGTTCACTTTGAGAATTGTTTTCCAGAGGTTAGTAACTGATTTCCACTGGGAAACAGGGACTGCAGTGGCTGCAAAGGGTTAGCCGTCCTAACAGGGATGTGGCTTATCTTCCACATACAGCCCTCTGGCTCTAAATCAACTGTTGAGGAGGAAGGGGCCACACTGCCTTTGGGAGTGTCCTTCTGGAAGGGCACTATATCATGGATGAGCGGCATCTCTCTCTCTCTCTCCCTCCCTCTCTCTCTCTCAGATGGGCTTTGAGCAAGTTAACAAGCCCACCCTGAGTAGAGTTTGCCAGATTCACAATGCAGGTATGTGCCACTTGCAAAGCAAGTCCCTTGGATACAAACCAACTCAATCTGCTGGAAAGAAGTTTGGTGTCCCCACCACCCCCGGGGGTACAGCCCGGAAAGGAGAAGTGAGACTGGACACAGAAAACAGAGTTGGGCAGGATATGCCTTGGATAGAAGTTAATGAGCCCAGGGCTGGAGCTCATGATTGATGTGGGGAAATGTTCATATTACATTGCTAAGTGAAAAAAGCTGCAAACAAAAAAGAATGTTCAATGTAATTCCATTTTGCGAGTGTGGGGGGCGGTGGCCGTGTGTGCATACACATACACACAAAGAAAAAGAAGGTTGGAAAGAAAGGAGCTAAAATGGGAGCACTTCATCCTGGCAGGAAAGAACTGCTAATGATGTTGAACTTGGTTTTATTTGTTGGTCTTTTTTTTTTTTTTAATTTTTGTATTTATTTATGATAGTCATACAGAGAGAGAGAGAGAGAAAGAGGCAGAGACATAGGCAGAGGGAGAAGCAAGCTCCATGCACTGGGAGCTTGACGTGGGACTCGATCCCGGGTCTCCAGGATCGTGCCCTGGGCCAAAGGCAGGCGCTAAACCGCTGTGCCACCCAGGGATCCCCTTATTTGTTGGTCTTGATGGTTCTTCTGTCTTCATACATTTCCACGCTTTCTAACTTTATGGTTGAAGCATGTACTTTTTGTAATAGAAAATAAAGTAAATGTCTCTTTCAAATAATTATAAAGGGTAGAAAGGGGAAAGTATAAAAGAACAGGAGTATTGGGATAATTGAGAATTCCACCCAGATCCTCATTCAGCCCTTATTTACCTGATGGCCTTGGAGAAATTCTTTCTTTTCCCAGGGCCCCTGTTTCCTCTTAACTCACCCACAAGGTACATGCTTGGAGAAGACAGGGCTGTTTTCATGGTGCTTGGTCATGGTTTGCAGAGAAAGGGTGCTTAGCAGCCAGTGGTTATGGTGCTAAGGGACTTTTGGTTTCCTCTACGGAGACCAAGGTCTAGAGAGGGCAGACAAAAGGCAGCCTGGGGGAACCCAGAAAGTGGTCCTGCGGGGAGGTGCCCACACTTGCCATCAAGTGCCCAGCAGCGCCTCCAACCCAGACACTGGGAGCACAGAACAGCAGAAACCTTGGGACCCCAGGGAGTGAGACTCCAACCCCATCTATGGCCATGACTAATGTGAACTGATGGGGAAGAGGCCAGGATGTAGTCTCCAAACAGAATGTTCTTTCTGAAACGGTGTGTGTGTGTGTTTGCAGGTGAAGGGCCAAACTGGATTGGGAGGGGCAGATGGATGAATCCACCCGCAACTTGGTGAGACCCACAGCCAAGAGAAGTGGCTGAGCCACCGCGGCAGTGGCATATGGGACACAGAGAGGATGCCAGGAAAGGGCTGAGCATGGCCCCAAAGGCCTGTGGGGACATTGCATACCATGGGAAAAATCGTGGCGACACCCACTATTTTTCCCACTGTGTGGCCCAGCAGCACCCGCCAAAAGAAGTAATCCCGGCCCCATTCTCCCAAGTAAATGTAACTCCAAAGCACTCAAGTTAACTTCAGCAAGAGGACCCCAGAGCTCCCACCTGGGCACAGCATTTCACCCTCTTAATGGATCACCCAGCATCTTCCTCCTGTTGTAAGAAAAACAAGAAGAGGAACAACCAGAATTTCCCAAGAAATTAATTGAAAACAGCATTAAGCGTCTCATGAATACATAATAAAACAGTAATTTGCTCCTTTCTCAAAAGCAGACATGGAGGCTGGGTCCTCTCCCCCTAGGGGGCCTGCTCGGCCTGGGGCCCCAGGCTTCTGGGAGGAGGCATTCCTGCCACTAGCGAACAGCAGCTGCTCTCTGTCTAGCGAAACTACAGGACAGCACCTCCTCATCTGCCTCCCAGACGAGGGGCCTGGGCCACAGACCTCACGTGCATCATGGGTGGCTCTTGCAAGAAAAACTAGAAGATGCCTGTGCGTATCACACGCACCCGAAAGAGGCCCTTTCATCTATTCATTATATGTTTCGTCTGCATGTTTGCATCAGTAACTCCTTTCTTGGGTGGATGACAGACCAAGCAAGAATCCAAGCATCTGAGAGGTGGGAGGGAAGCCAGAGAGTAGATGGCATCCCCAGTGCCCAGCACTGCACCCAGCACTTCAGTGCAATCATTTGGTGGGTGAGAACATCAAGACCCCAGGGAAATCACAGGAGCGGTCATGGTCACAGGCACAATGAAAACACAGGTCCTCTGCTCCCAACTCGTCCTACCACGTTGCTTTCCTCAGTTCTGTTCAATAAACCAGAGCAGAGTGAGGAGGCAACAATGAGTAAGACAGAGTCCCTGCCCTCAGGGAGGAGTGGGAAAGGCAGGATATAAAAGACTGTGATGTTAAAAAATAATAATAAAAACTATAAATAAGGCCACGAGAGGACACCATGTCCTCCAAACATCATTTGGTCATTGTTACACAAGCCCACCCAAGGATTACTTAATTACCTAGGGGACGGAGTTCTGTTGGACTTGACTATTTACCATTAAGGGCCCAGACTCTGAAGTTGCATATGAACTTGTAGATGGTGTCTAGTGAAGATGTAAATAATTTCAGGGCTCCTGACCGGCTCAGTCGGGAGAGCATGCAATGCTTGGTCTCGGGGTCATAAGTTTGAGCCCCATGCTAAGGGTAGAGATTACAAAAATAAATAAATAAACTTTAAAATATATATATACATGAATAATTTCTATGGAATAGAAAATATAACACCAAAGATTGATTTTATAATTATCCTATAGAACATCAACCAGTTTTGTTTTATTTTTTGTGGTAAAATATACCTAACAGAATATGTTACCATCTTAACCATGCTAAAGTGTACAGTTCTATGGCATTAAGTACATTTGTATTCTTGTGCAACCATCACCACCATCCATCTCCAGAACTTTCCTTTTTTTTTTAAAGGTTTTATTTATTTATTCATGAGAGACAGAGAGAGAGGCAGAGACACAGGCAGAGACAGAAGCAGGCTCCCGTGGGGAGCCTGATGTGAGACTCGATCCCAGGACCCCAGGATCATGCCCTGAGCCAAAGGCAGATGTTCAACCACTGAGCCACCCAGGCGTCCCATCTCCAGAACTTTTCATCCTGCAAAACTCAATGCCCATTAAACAATACTTCCCCATTCCTCCCTCCTCCAGGACCTGGCAACGGCATTCCACCTTGTGTCTCCATGAATTTGACTGCTCTCGCCCTTCATGTGCGTGGAATCATATGGATTTGTCTTCTTGTGACTGGTTTATTTTGTCTTCAAGTTTCATCCATATAGTAGCTGTATTGGAACGTCTTTCTTTTTTAAAGCTGAATAATATTCCATTGTGTGTATAGCCCACATTTTGCTTATCTGTCCACCTGTCGACATCTGGGTTGCTTCCACACTTTGGTTACTGTAAATAATGCTATGAACATGAGTGTACAAATATCTCTTCAAGATCCTGCTTTCAGGGGATCCCTGGGTGGCTCAGCGGTTTAGCGCCTGCCTTTGGCCCAGGGCGCGATCCTGGAGACCGGGGATCGAATCCCACGTCGGGCTCCCAGCATGGAGCCTGCTTCTCCCTCCTCCTCCTCCTGTGTCTCTGCCTGTCTCTCTCTCTTTCTGTCTATCACGAATAAATAAATAAATAAATCTTTAAAAAAAAAAAAAAAGATCCTGCTTTCAGTGCTTGTAGATATATACCCAGAAGTGGAATTGCTGGATCATGTAATAATTCTATGTTTAATCTTTGAGGAACCACCATACTGTTTTCCACAATGGCTGTACCATATTACAATCCTACCAACAGTGCACGAGGTTCCAATTTCTCCATATCCTTGCCAATACTTGTTATTTTTCAGTTTTGTATTTTTTAGGCTTTTTTGGTCCTAATCAATTTAAGATGGTATTTCATCGTGGTTTTGATCTGCATTTCCCTAATGATTAGTGATGTTGAGCATCTTTTTCATGTGCTTGTTGGCCATCGGTACATCCTCTTCGGAGAAATGTCTATTCAAGTTCTTAGCCCATTTTAAAAATCAGGTTATTTTGTTTGCTGTCATTGACTTGTAGGACTTCTTTATGTATTCTGAACATTAACCTTTTATCAGATACATGACTGACAAGTGTTTTCTCCCATCCCATGAGCTGTCTTTTCACTTTGTTGATAGTGTCCTTTAATGCACAAAAGTTTTTGTTTTTGTTTTTTAAGATTGATTCATTTATTTTAGAGAAAGAGAGTGCAAGCCAGGGGAGGAGCAGAGGGAGAGGAAGAGAAAGAGTCCTCAAGCAGACTCCCCACTGATCATGAAGCCTGATTTGGAGCTCCAGCCCAAGACCCTGAGATCACGACCTGAGCCGAAATCAAGAGTAGGATGTTCAACCTACTGAGCCACCCACACACCCCACAAAAGTTTTTAATTTTCCTATAATGCAATTTATGTATTTTTCATTTGTTTCTTGTGCTTTTGATGTCATATCCAAGAAATCATTGCCAAATGAAATCTCATGAAGCTTTTCCTGTATGTTTCCTTCTAAGAGTTTTTAGTTTTAGCTTTTACATTCAGTTCTTTGACCCATTTGAGTTAATTTTTGTATACTGTGTAAGGTGAGAATACAACTCCATTCTTTTGCACGTGGATATTCAGTTTTCCCAACACCATTTGTTCAAAAGACTGTGGAATGGTTTTGGCCCTCTTGTCAAAAATCATTTGGCAATATATATATATATATATATATATATATATGGGCAAACCAGCTTTGTTTTAATTTTTTTTTTAAGATTTTATTTATTTATTCATGACAGACGCACAGAGAGAGAGGCAGAGACAGAGACACAGGCAGAGGGAGAAGCAAGCTCCAGGCAGGGAGCCTGATGTGGGACTCCATCCCAGGTCTCCAGGATCACCCCCTGGGCCGAATGCAGGCGCTAAACCACTGAGCCACCTGGGGATCCCCAGTTTTGTTTTTAACCTGGAAATTTTACTCAAACATTTCCTTTTAAAAAGTGCTTATAAATACCCAGTTCCTCAAAATGCTCTTCAAACCAGCTTTGCCACCTTACTGGTTCCCTCACTCACAAGTTACTAAATTGTTTGAAATGTGCTTATTCCGTATTTAATGAGAGCCATGTTTTTAAACGTTTGAACATTATGCTTTGATGGTAACGTACAAAGTGCTATGCGTGTCTGGGTGAAGATCACTTCTGGTTGGGGGGATTCAAAAACCTTTCCACTTTTGAGATCAGCATTCTGATTAATGAGTGGCTTCTGGTAGGTAGAAATGGAGATCTGTGGCGGACACTTAAGACCCCAGGAACAGCAGGAACGGTGATTTCCTTCCCGTTGGCTTCCTCTCTTGTGTGTCTTAGCCAGCAAAATCTAACAGCCAACACAGATGTGATACTTTCACACAAGAAAACCTAGGAAAAACCCTTGCCTCTCATGTTGTTTCTCCTCACAGCCCTTTCTGGGGGGGTCCCTGTTACAGCTCCAGGATCCCACAGCACTTCCCAAACCCCCACCTCCACTTCTCCCCCTTTCCCTACTCCACAAGAGGCTAGAAAGGTCCTGGGCCTTTCCATCCACACTTCAGACCATCTTTGATGCTGACTTAACTGGGGAATCACATTTCCTGGCTGTCTCAATCCAACCACATGGGGCATCTGTGAAATATCTTCCTGACAGACTAAATGTTACCAGCATCAATCACGGGGATAAACAGCAAACAAGCCTGAGACAGAGCAGCCATCTCTGTCGGACCCAAAGTGGTATTAATTAGAAAACTTACTTCTGGCCACAGAGCATGAGACCTGCAGCCCTCGAATAACCTTGGCTTTGGCAGCGAGTGTCTCCAGGGAGGGCTGGTGGTGAAGCCCCTCTCTTGGGGCTCCTCACTCTGGAGAGTGCTTCTGCCCCTGGTTGAAGTGAAGCGTCAAAATTTAATGCTGAGACGTGGGTTTTCTGAAGATCTAGGGTATATGTGTTCCTTCTTGGGTTTTTGAAATCACATTGGTGTTGTTCCCAGACCTTCCCTAGCCCCTTGGTCATTGTGTTCTCCTGGGCTCTTGGTGGCCACAGCAGCCCACACTGGCCAGGCATTCTGGACGTTTCAGCTTCTGACTAGCCCAGAGACCATCACTGACCTCACCCCTCCTCTCCTCCGTGGAAATTCATGCACGGCAATAACCAGGAGGAGCTTTAGCAGAGTCTGGGGCCTGGCCTGCCCACCCCTCTACCTATTCCTGGGCCTCAGTTCTCCAGATGCCCAGTCTGAGCCTCCAGATGGTCCAGCCCCTCAGCCCTGGCTCAGCCACTACAACCAGCAAAGGCCATCTCCCCCTCAGGGTGAGCAGGGCTACCAAATGTGCTGACCGAGGAAGGAGTGAGTGGATTGGACTGAAGCACAGCAGTCTCGAAGCCAGCCAGGGCCATCTGGACTACTTTTCAGGCTCAGTAACCTGCATACCTGTGTGGGGTTGAGGGCAGGCACAGGGGCAGCCAGGCTGCACCTGATTCACCTTCACTAGCTAAGTAACCTTGAGTGAGTCACTCCACCTTCTGAGCCTCAGTTTCTAAATCTGTAAGATGGTGATGACGATAACATCTCATAAAGCTGCTGGAGAGGAAGAATAAAACATTTAGTACAGCCCCCGGCAATAATCAGTCCCCAGCAAATGTTAACTACTTCTTGGGGGTCAAGGGAGGATCTTGTCCTGTTTGTGCAGTTGTGTGGATACAAGAAACATAAAGTCTTAGGGAAAGGACAAGGAAAAAGGCCAGAGAACTTGCTGCTCGTTTCCCTAGACATCCTCCTTGCTGATGGATGTTTCCACCGACTCTGAAAGGAGGTTAGTCCTAATTTCATATTCGCTTGTCCAGAGAGTGATAAACTGTTATCTCCTTAAAGTAATCCACACTGCTTTCAGATGGGCCCTTCTCCGCCTTGACAGATGGGATTATATTCATCTCTCTTCCCCTTTAGCAATTGGAAAGATCAATGAGACATTAGTCTCCTTGCTTCTAACTTTCTCCTGGGGGAAAATGCTGATGGTCCAGAATTAATGTGGAGATTGATTTCCTGTGTGGTGTCTAAAGGCAAGCGGACAAGCTCTCCCACCAGTGGGAGGGGAGGTGGGGGAAGGCAGCCTTTGGCCACTTTATGGGACTGGCTCAGAGGCCTGTGTTGTCTAAAGTGGTGGAGAAGATAGTTTGTGGAGCGACTGACTGATCCGGGACCTACACCCTGGCAACTGGCTGCCCCTAGACTTGGAGTCTCCAAGTCTCCACACTTTCAAGTTCCTATGTCCTTAGACAGTTTACTGACTGCTCCAGGCCTCAGTTCCTTCATCCACAGAATGGGGATTACAGATCCCCCATCACAGGATGACTGTGGGATCAAAAGGAGGTAATGTTTATGAGCAGATGGGCTTTGTAAATGTCAGTTTTTCATTTTTCAGAGCAAGAGTAAAGGGAATGCCCTTGAATGAGAAACTGACCAAGTTTTCAGATGTTAAAACCGAGGCCTAAAAAGAGGAAATCTGGGATCCCTGGGTGGCTCAGGAGTTGAGCGTCTGCCTTGGCTTGGGTTGTGACCCTGGGGTCCCAGGATCGAGTCCCACATCAGGCTCCCTGCATGGAGCCTGCTTCTCCTGTCTCTGCCTCTCCCTGTGTCTCTCATGAATAAATAAACAAAATCTTTAAAAAAAAAAAAAAAGAGAGAGAGAGAGAGAGAGAGAGAGAGGAAATCTGTAACAGTAAGTTAGGGAGACCATCCACCATCTTCCCTGCTATTGAGAGCTAAGATCGCCACCGTTTGTACTGGCTCCTTGGGAGCTGGAATACTGCACAGATGAAGGCGTGTAGAGGGTCAGCTTGCTCTGGGGTCTCCCGCAGGGTTCCTTCTTTACTATAACAGACTTTACTGAACACCTGGTGTGGGCCAGATGCTTTTCTAGGGACCATGGGGAGTGAGGACCACACACTCCAGTTCTGAAAAGGCCTTGGCTGTGAGAGTTCGGAGTTTCTCTCTTCGTCCTCCTGCTCCCCCCTCTCTCATCTTCTCCTTCCCAGAAGCAGCTCTGTCTGTCCCTGACAGGCCTGGGGAGGGACCAATGCCGCCCCACTGAGTCCTGTCTGAAAACCCGGGGGCCTGGAAATGGCAGTGCTGGTCTCGGGCTCCAGGCAGGGCCAGACATGCAGGCCGTCATGGGCAATGATCATTGGTCTGAAAGCTTTCTCCTACTCAGAATAAAACCTAGGGCTTTATTTTTCATTATCTGCCCTATTTGCTGCATAGAACCCAGGATCCTTTCCTAGGGAAGCTCTGCCTGACTTACCACTCGTGCTCCCTGCTCGGAATCTGGTGAACCAGGACCGCAAAATCCCCGGAGGAAATGAAGTGTAGACTGACAGTGCGGCCTGGGCGAGCTGGCGCACAGCCTAGCCAGGGCGGCCCTTATGTCTAAGAGCACAAGGCACAATCACCAATGTTCTGGAATTCCCAGCAACGGGCCTCAGGCAGAAGAAAGGGGGAGAGCGCTCCCTTCCCCCCTGCAGGGAGCAGGAGGTTGCAAAGCATGAAGCCCTCTGGCGGGGGGACACTTGAAAGGTCCTGCTGCCCTAGGAATGCCTTTCCGAGGACACGGGCAGTGTCACCTCGGTGGAGAGCGCAGCACGCTCCCTCCCCCGCCTCCACTGTGTGACCACTCCGGGAACACTGCACTTGCTGGCAAGGGAGGCCACGGAGGGGTGGCCCCAGGACGTCCCGGCTGCGGGCTAGGTCCCCCGGACAGGTGGCACGGGGCCGCGGGCTGCGGGGCAGGCGGGCAGGGCAGGCTGGAGGCGCCAGTGCAGCCCCTCAGGGACACCAGGCCGACCCCCTGCGGGGACACCCGGGCTGGGTCGGCGCCCCAGTCCCCAGCGGCCGCCACAGCCCTGCAGCCCGGCCAGCTGCTCCGCTCGCCTCCGTGGGCTGGGGGGCACCAGGGCGCCCAGAGACTGGGGCAAGGCCTTCCAAGAGGCGAACCAAAGGCCGTGACAGCAGGACGGCACGCCTGAAGCCCACGTGGCTAAATAAAGGTAGAGCAACACTGTCGGGGAAAGGACCTCCCGACCCCACGGGGCTTCTCCACGGGGTTAGGGTCGCAGGGCGGATGGTGAGCCCACAGGCCTCCCGAAGGCGCCCGGGGAGGCTGTCGGTAACCGCCTGGTGGCCCAGGAAGCCAGAGGCCAAGCAGCATTCAAAGCCCCAGTACACAAGCCTGCACAGCAAGTACATTTTAACACAGGTCATTTCTTTTCCGTTCGTTGTCGGTATTTATTTCATTTACACAATTCCAAGGCCGATAAATGTTGACATTAAGGCTGATTTGATGTGGGATACAGACAGTCAAGTTAAGGGCAAGATATTGTATCAGTTCCTCTAAATTTTCTTTTCTCTGGTCGACAATTTTTTATACTGGGTTGATCATTTTTTTATTCATAAGGGCTTCATTCCCATTTGTCATGGCTGCATTGACTGGGCATCTAATGAAGGCTTGGATATGGAAGTCTGCATCTCATTTATTCTCAATAGTAAAATTACTAAAGCATCAGGAAAATAGCTTCCTAAGCTGGAATTTCTTTAGCCTACCCTGAGTCATCTAAAATATGTTTTGCTTGTGTCCTCCAGGATTGGGACTCAGCTGTACACTTTGGGAGACAGTACCCAATTCCGACTTTTTTTTTCTAGCTTTTATTTATTTATTTGAGAGACAGAGAGTGAGAGAGACAGAGAGAGAGCAAAAGCTGGGGAAGAGGGGCAGCCCCGGTGGCTCAGCGGTTTAGCACCGCCTTCCACCGAGGGCCTGATCCTGGGGTCCTGGGATCAAGTCCCATGTCAGGCTCCCTCCATGGGGCCTGCTTCTCCCTCTGTCTGTATCTCTGCTTCTCTCTCTGTGGTGTCTCATGAATAAATAAATAAAATCTTAAAAAAAAAATTTATTGTCTCACAGTTCTGGTGGCCAGCTGTCCAAAGCCAAAGTGTCAGTGGGGTTGGTTTCTTTTGATGTCTGTGAGGAAAGAATCTGTTCCAGACCCCTCTTTAGCTTGCAGATGGCAGTCTTCTTCTTGTATCTCCCTGTATCACTGTCCCCTCCAGGAACGTCTCTGTGTCCAAATTTTCCCTTTGTACAAGAACACCTGTCATATGGAATTAGGGTCCATTGTAATGCCCTGATTTCAAGGATTATCACTGAAAGCCCTATTTCCAAAAAGGTCCCATTCTGAAGTACTGGGAGCTAGGACTTCAACACACGAATGTTAGGGAGACACAATTCAACTTGTAACAATGGAGGTCTCTGACGTTGGTTTAACTACAGCTCTAAAACAGCCTCCAGGGACGCCTGGGTGGCTCAGTGGTTGGGTGCTTGCCTTCAGTTCAGGTCATGATACCAGGATCCAGGATTGAGTCCCACATCAGGCTCCCTGGGAGGAGCCTGCTTCTCCCTCTGCCTGTGTCTCTGCCTCTCTCTCTGTCTGTGTCTCTCATGAATAAATCAATAAATCTTAAAAAAAAAAAAAAAAAAAAAAAAAAAACAGCCTCAAGTAGCACAATATAGTTAGAGTCCTGGGTAAAAGGTGAAGAGTATGAAGTTCAAGTTCTAAATCAGCCATTTCCCCTCTCTGAGCCTCAGGTTTCTTCCCCAGAGAACAGGAGATCTAGATGGGGCCTCCAAAGCCCTCTTAACCTTTCCAGGATTGTGTCACCAATGAAGTGAGAGAAGTTGAGGCCACATAGTAGGGGAGTCCACAGTGAGGCTCCATCATTTAAAAGCAGAGTGATCTTGAGCAAGGACTGACCTTCTGAGCCTTAGGGGGTTTTAAACTGTAAAATGGAGAGAAGTGATAGGAGCTACTTCAAAAAGTTGTGAGAACTGGGCACCTGGGTGGTTCAGTGGTTGAGCGTCTGCCTTCAGCTCAGGTCATGATCCTAGGGTCCTGGGGTTGGGTCCCACATGGGGTTCCCTGCATGGAGCCTGCTTCTCCCTCTGCCTGTGTCTCTGCCTCTCTCTCTCTCTCTGCTTCTCCCTCTGCCTGTGTCTCTGTCTCTCTCTCGGTGTCTCTCATGAATAAAGAAATAAAATTAAAAAAAAAAGTTGTGAGGACTATATGATAGAATATTACTCAGCCACAAAAAGAACAAAATCTTGCCATTTGCAAGGACATGGATAGAACCAAAGAGTACTATGCTAAGCAAAATAAGTCAGGGAAAGACAAATACCATAAGATCTCACTAATGGAATGAATTTAATAAATATAACAGACAAGCAAAAGGAAAAAATAAGAGAGAGAGAGAAACAAACCAAGAAACAGACTCTTGGGCAGCCTGGGTGGCTCAGCAGTTCGGTGCTGCCTTCGGCCCAGGGTGTGATCCTAGAGTCCCAGGATCAAGTCCCACATCAGGCTCCCTGCATGGAGCCTGCTTCTCCCTCTGCCTGTGTCTCTGTCTCTCTCTCTGTGTGTCTCATGAATAAATAAATAAAAATCTTAAAAAAAAAAAGAAACAGACTCTTTTTTTTTTTAAAGATTTTATTTATTTATTCATGATAGTCACAGAGAGAGAGAGGGGCAGAGACACAGGCAGAGAGAGAAGCAGGCTCCATGCATCAGAAGCCCGATGTGGGATTCGATCCCGGGTCTCCAGGATCGCGCCCTGGGCCAAAGGCAGGCGCCAAACCGCTGCGCCACCCAGGGATCCCAAGAAACAGACTCTTAACTCTAGAGAACACACTGATGGTTCCTTGAGGGGAGCTGGTGGGGGGATGGGTGAAACAGGTGACAGGGTTTAAGGAGGGCACTTGTGATGAGCACCAGGTGATGTATAGAAGTTTGGAATCACCGTACTTACACCTGAAACTAATATCACACTTATGTTAACTATACTGAATCTTTAAAAGAAACTTTTAGTAAAACATAAATATTCTACTAAAAACAAAACAAAACAAAAAAGACTGTGAGGACCAGTAAGGCCTATGACATGAGCAGAACCCTGCTGTCCTCACGTACGTGAGCTGTGAATGGTATTACTGCTCTTAGTCAGGCTTTGGGTCTAGGACTCAGGCCTCTGGTGGTGCCCCTGTCAGAAGGCGGGGACCAGCGTCCCACCTGGTGGCTCCCATGGAGCGAGATGTTTTAGCAGCAACACTCTGGCGACCCTTGTGACCCGCCCTTCCCTGGCTCCGCCCTACCCAAATCCTACCCCATTCTGTCACATTCATGTCATTGGGGTTAGGGCTAGGAATTCAGGGGATTTTTTCCTCTCCCTGTATTTTCTAATTCCTTTACCACACAGAGGTGTAATGACGCATATTGAGTTATGGCATTTAGCACAGCTCTGCAGAGCAGCTGTGTGAATCTGGCCCTGTGACCTCGCTGCCCCATGAACTCAGCTGCTCAAGGTATACCTCAGTATTTGGCTCATACCTTTAGCCAAAGGTACTCTTTGGAACTCTCCCTAGCTTCTCATGGGTGTCCTCACCTGGACTGTAAACAATCTGAGGAAACAACAGAGCTTCTTACTCAGATTTAGCAGAGCTCACTTACTGACTCCCACAGTGTGTCAGCTCCTCCTCTGTAAAGTACCTCATAGAATCCTCCCCACCGCCGCATGAGGCGCGCACTGGTGCTGTCAACCTACAGATGAGCCCCTGAAGCTCAGAGGTCACACAGGGAAGCAGTAGCCAAGCCAGGATGCAGTTCTACCTCTGTCCCTCTGAAGCACAAGGCTCCCCTCATCCAGCTGCACCAGCTCAGATGTGCGGATTGCTTCCCTTCACCTGTTATCCTCCAGCCTGAGCAGTTTTCCATGGCCGTGGTGCCCCCTAGTGGCACACCAGGGCCCATTCCCCAGCCAGGTTTCCGGCTCATTCCACCGCAGGCCTGTGATATTAAGCACTGCCAGAGTGACCAACGGTTGGCCTGGGATAGCAGACCTATAGGACCAAGGGAGAACCAGACCCTCTACCAGAGCTGTGCATCCTCAGTGGAGCCCCCAGGAGGGCTCTGCTCCTGAGAGGTGAAGGAAGAGGGGCCAGGGTCTCTGAGGCCAACAGCAGCAAGAGGACCTAGAAGGTCTGGTTGCCCCAACTGTGCTTCTCACCTCCAACTCGCCAGTCAGGATATGTGGGCATGGCCATTCTCTGCTGGGCCCTCCTGGGACTTTGATTTTAAGAGCTTGTTTTATGGAGGAGAGGAGGAAGATGAGGATAAGTGTGGCAAAAGTTCAAGATTTAAAAGTTTTGCTTTTTTCTTTGTTTTTTTAAGTAATCTCTACACCCAACATGGGGCTCGAACTGACAAGTCCTAGATCAAGAGTTGCACACTCCTTCAACTGAGCCAGCCAGGTACCTCACCACTTACATTTCCTTTCCCAAAAGACCCATCAAGGGCAACCTGGGTGGCTCAGCTGTTTAGCACCGCCTTCAGCCCAGGGCCTGATCCCGGGTCCTGGGATTGAATCCCACAACCGGCTCCCCGCAGGGAGCCTGCTTCTCCCTCTGCCTGTGTCTCTGCCTCTCTCTGTGTGTCTCTCATGAATAAAGAAATAAAAATATTAAAAAAAAAAAAAAAAGGTGGGGGGGAATCCCTGGGTGGCTCAGCGGTTTAGCGCCTGCCTTCGGCCCAGGGTGTGATCCTGGAGACCGGGGATCGAGTCCCATGTCAGGCTCCCTGCATGGAGCCTGCTTCTCCCTCTGCCTGTGTCTCTGCCTCTCTCTCTCTCTCATAAATAAATAAAACCTTCAAAAAAAAAAAAAGGCCCATCGAGATTCTTCAATAAATACTGAATCCTATTGTGCTCTACAATGCTCAGGATGCAGAAACGGAGGAGACACTTCTCCCTGTCTTTGAAAAGTAGGCATATAAAGAATTACAATGCAATGAGGGAAGTACTTGAGTATGGGGCTTTTCCTGTCACCCCAGAAGTGGATTCAGCACTGAAAACTGAGAAAAAGAATGATGAAATACCCCCACCAAATGATGAATGTGGAAAACTGTGTGGGGTCAGGCACGCCTCCAGCAGTCTCCCCTTCCCCCAGCACCTCCCCAGCCTATACCAGCGGCCTGCTCCTTCTGCCCACCTCGCAGGGGGGGACAGCAACAGGGCAGGGAGAGGGGTAGGGTGGACTTGTCTGCCCTCTTGCCTCTGGGGTGGCAAGGATGTGTGGGCCAGCACTGTCTGGCTTTGAGAGAATCAGAGGTTCCCTGCAGCTGCGTTAGCCAATCTGGTAGCTGTTAGCCACAAGTGGCTACTGAACATTTGAAATGTGGCTAATTGGAATTGAAATGTGCAATGAATGAGGTACCTGGGTGGCTCAGTGGTTGAGTGTCTGCCTTTGGCTCAGGTCGGGGTCCTGGAATTGAGTCTCGCATCGGGCTACCCACAGGGAGCTGCTTCACCCTCTGCCTGTGTCTCTGCCTTTCTCTCTGTGTCTCTCATTAATAAAAAAAAAAAAAAAGAAGAAGAAAAATGTTTAAAAATTTAGAAAAAAATTACAAATATGGCTCAAGTTAGAATTACACAGGAGATATAATTTGTAATCTCTGCCGGGGAGGTCACAAACCAGGGAGAAGTCCTAGAACCGTAAGCTTTACAGCGCGTTGGGCCGTAGGGGGCGCTGCCGCAGAGCCAAGCTTCCGGCCCGCGGGACTTAGGAGGGCAGAGGACAAAGTTTTGTGGGTTTTTTTGTTTTTTTTAAGATTTTATTTATTTATTCATGACAGACACAAAGAGAGAGAGAGAGGCAGAGACACAGGCAGAGGGAGAAGCAGGCTCCATGCCGGGAGCCCCATGTGGGACTCGATCCTCGGACTCCAAGATCACACCCTGGGTCGAAGGCAGGCGCTAAACCGCTGAGCCACCCAGGGATCCCCGAGGACAAAGTTTTTAATGCTCTTTCAAAGATAGTTTTAAGCTGCTTTTCCTAAACTTTAATTTTTTAAAAATTTAAATGGCCCAAACTATGTTAACATAAATAATTTTTCTAGGTAAAAGTCTGAAACTCCTGAATTACAACATTGAGTTTTAAGGAAGCTGCGAGTCTCACTATCAGCTGGGGATGTAGCCTTCGACCCAGGAATCCCATCCTAGTAATTTATCATAAGGAAAAATTTAACGTGCACAAATATTCAGCTACAAGGATACTTATGCGGTATGTAGTACCCAGCCCTCCCCCCAAAACTGACAGACTAACTGGACACTAATAAGGGTTCACTTAAATCATTTATGGCACAACTATACTATGGAGTATTTTGTAATTACTACAACAGATGTAAATGGATACTTACTGACATGGAAAGACATTTATGCTAAATTCTGTGAAAAAGGCCAGCTACATAACTGCATGTCCAGTATTGTGTCAATTTTGCCTAAAAAAAGAAAAAAAATGAATAAGAGCATACACTTGCAGGCAATGGGCTGAAAGAATATTCTCCAAGAGGTTTTTTTTTTTTAAGACTGTATTAATCCGGGGCGCCCCGGGGGGCCAAGAGGACTAGGCCCCTGCCCCTGCTCAGGTGCTCAGGTCGGGGCTCAGGTCGCGGCCTGAGCCCGGGGCGGCGCCCGGCACTGCGTGGCCGCTCCTCTCCTGCTCCCTCTGATCTGCAATGGCGCGAGAGGGGGACGGGCGGGGCGGGCCGCGCCTGGGCACCGCGGGCGGAGGGGCGGCGAAGTTTGTCCCTCTGGTGGCGCCGTCCCCGGGGCGCCGGTCGCGTCACGTGGCCCGACGCTCCCGGCCGGGGCTGAGGCGGCGGCGGCGGCGGCGGCATGGAGGCCACCCTGGAGCAGCACCTGGAGGACACGTGAGTCGTGCGGCCCGCGGCCCGTGCCGAGGTCGCGGCGGAGGCACCCGGAAGTCCCGCGCGGCCCGCCCCGCCCCGAGCGGCCGACCCGCTCCTCCCCGCGGGCGGCGGGCGACGGGCGACAGGCGCCCCTCAGGGCTTCCGGCCGCAGCCCCGCGCCCAGCCCGAGCCCGGGGCACGGCGCCCCCGTCCCCCCAGACACGTTGGCTCGGGCGCCAGGCTGACCCCAGGTCACCGCGACGCCCCTGCCCTGGAGGGCGCCAACGCAGACGCACTGCCGCGCCCGTAGAGCGCGAGCCTGGTCTGCAGGGCCCCCGCAGGCGCGGCGCCGAGCACTTAACCCCGTTTCTGACCCGCTGTGCTTCCCTCCCCCGCGGCCCCCGGAAGCAGCATGAAGAACCCCTCCATCGTGGGCGTCCTGTGCACGGACTCGCAAGGACTGAACCTGGGCTGTAAGTCCCCGCCGTGCGCCCCCCGGGGGAGGGCCGGGAGCCTAGCCCCTCTCCCCTCCCCGCGCACCTCCCGCTGGCCTGCCACCTGAGGGGCACCTCTGTCAGACGGACTCTGTCTCCACACGGGATTAGAAAGGGGAGACCTTCCCGGGGCGCCTGGGCGGCTCAGGCGGCACCTGCCTTCTGCTCTGGTGCTGAGCCGGGGCCCAGGTCCTGGGATTGACCCCAGGTCGGTCTCCCTGCTGAGCAGGAACCTGCTCCTCCTCTCTCTGCCCCTCTCCCCTTCTGGTGCTGTCTTTCTGAAAGGAATAAAATCTTTTTTTAAAAAAAGAAAATTGGGGGATCCCTGGGTGGCGCAGCGGTTTGGCGCCTGCCTTTGGCCCAGGGCGTGATCCTGGAGACCCGGGATCGAATCCCGCATCGGGCTCCCGGTGCATGGAGCCTGCTTCTCCCTCTGCCTGTGTCTCTGCCAATCTCTCTCTCTCTCTCTCTCTCTCTGTGACTATCATAAATAAATAAAATTTAAAAAAAAAAAAAGAAAAAAAGAAAATTGGGATCCCTGGGTGGCGCAGCGGTTTGGTGCCTGACTTTGGCCCCAGGGCGCGATCCTGGAGTCCCGGGATCGAATCCCACGTCGGGCTCCCGGTGCATGGAGCCTGCTTCTCCCTCTGCCTATGACTCTGCCTCTCTCTCTCTCTGTGACTATCATTAAAAAAAAAAAAAAAAAAAGAAAAAAAAGAAAGAAAGAAAATTAAAATTTTTCAATTGGTATTTATGAAGGTAGACATGTTTTTGCAGTTCTGGCACTACAAAATTGTTTCTACTAAAATAGAATTTGAATTATTATTTTTTAATTTGAATTATTTTAAATTGGGTCTAGCAGATAGTAACATCAGGTACCATTTGTTAAATGTCTACAGACTACCAGGCTTGGCGCAGTTTATCTCTAATTTTCACAATAACCCAGCGAGATGGGCGGTGCTACTTTGAAATCCAACTACACTTACCAGTAAGAGAGTAGGCAGTAAAAACAGGACCTTCAGAGTTGAACACACTTGGGTTCAGCCCCCTGTTCTTCCTCTTGCTTAATAGTGTGAACTTGAACCAAAAATAGTGTTTCTGAGCCTCAGTTTCTTTACTGGATTGCATCGGTTGATTGGTTGGTTGTATAGATTTACTTTCAAAGGGCAAAAACTCTTAGACAATTTAATTTTTTTTAAGATTTTATTTATTTATTCATGAGAGACAGAGGCAGAGACACAGGCAGAGGGAGAAGTAGGCTCCCTGCAGGGAGCCCGATGCGGGACTCATCCCTGGATCCCAGGATCACACCCTGAGCCGAAGGCAGAGGCTCAACCACTGAGCCACCCAAGTGTCCCTTTTAGACAGTTTAAATACAAGTCTAACAGAATTACTCCCTTAAAGTCAGGTAATGCCAAAACACATTCTCACTTCCAGACACCCGTATCTTCCTTGTCTTCTCTCAGTGAAGAAAGGGGGTCTGATACTTTATTCATGTACCTCCTTATCCCTAGTGTGACCTTTAATTTCTTGTGCACACATTAACTTTTGCACATCTGTCTCAGGAATTTCAAACCTAAAGTCATCTTGCATGGCCAAGATAATCTCCACTTGATCCAAATGGTCTAAAGCCATTTGATCTTTCATTACGTGGGAATTTACCTAGAGCTTTTTTGGGTCATTGTTGTCATCAAGTTTTAAGATATAAAAAATACGGTCCTTGATTCCCTCTCACGTCAGAGGAGGCTCATCACTATACAGGCAGCCCTCATCCAGGCCCCCATGGCGCAAAGACTGGTGCTAAGCAGCCAGGCCTTGGGCAGTGAAGATGGAGGGCAGTTGGTTGACGCAGGTGGAAAGGATGTGAGCTGCCAAGGCTACTCTGAGCCAGGATCTCTGTACTGGGTTTTTGTTTAATGACAGTAATTATAGAATTTCATTATTAAGCTCTTATTACGTGCCAACCACCATTCTAAGTGCCTTCCCCAAATTGACTCATTTAATCCTCCTAACAACCCTGTGAGGCAGATAAATTGAGGCACAACGACATCTGGGGGGCTCAGTGATTGAGCGCCTGCCTTCGGCCCAGGGTGTGATCCTGGAGTCCTGGGATCGAGTCCCGCATCGGGCTCCCTGCATGGAGCCTGCTTCTCCCTCTGCCTGTGTCTCTGCCTCTCTCTCTCTCTCTCTGTGTCTCTCATGAATAAAAAAATATAAAATCTAGGGGCAGCCCCTGTAGCTCAGAGGTTTAGCGCCACCTTAAGCCCAGGGCGTGATCCTGGAGACCTGGGATCAAGTCCCATGTCAGGCTCCCTGCATGGAGCCTGTTTCTCCCTCTGTGTCTCTGCCCCCCCCCCACCCCCCCAATGTCTCTCATGAATAAAAAAATATAAAATCTTAAAAAAAAAAAAATCCACTGACTGCTATAGTGGCGTGTCTGTTACCTGCCATAGTTCCAGGCAGGTGAGCTTGTGCCACCTCCCTTTTCTTTTTTTAATTTTTTTTTTAATTTATTTATGATAGTCTCACAGAGAGAGAGAGGCAGAGACATAGGCAGAGGGAGAAGCAGGCTCCATGCACAGGGAGCCGGAAGTGGGATTCGATCCTGGGTCTCCAGAATCGCGCCCTGGGCCAAAGGCAGGCGCCAAACCGCTGCACCACCCAGGGATCCCCTTGTGCCACCTTCCTATGTGGAAATAATAAACTTAGTCATTACTTTTGGTATCTGGCACCCCAAGATTTAGTTATCTACAGGCTAAAACAAACATGAACAAAAAACAGTTATGTTGATATTTGAAAACAGCCAGCTTACTCTAGTAGAAATAACAGAATATTCTCATATACACTGTCAAGGTGATCTTAGGGCTGAACTCCTCTGAGGTTGAGCTCACTAAAAGGAAATGAGATGTCACATGAGGAATTAGTTTCAAGAGTCTCTTGCCCTTTCTGACTGCTTTTTGTCAAATTCACCTCTGAGTGTCTTGGTTTCAGAAAGGTTCCTGTAAAATGAGTTTATGGCTTTCAGATGGATTTCAATTACAGCTTCCTTATATGCGTGAGGAGGTGTTTAGAGATGGTGATGAGAATGATTGAAAATTGAGTGTCTCCTGATGCTTTATTGATTTAAGAACTGTCTCTGGCTTCCTTACTTATGTAACCAGCTTAGTATCAAGACAAAATCATTTCATTTCGGTACCTAACCTAAAAGACCGTGAACTGAGCCTTCTTTTTGTGAGTAAGTCAATGAGAGGTACTATTATAGCTCTAGACTCCTTTTTGGACAATTAGTGACCTGGTGACATCTCTGTCTTCCAGGCCGTGGGACCCTGTCCGATGAGCATGCTGGGGTGATATCTGTTCTAGCCCAGCAAGCAGCTAAGCTGACCTCAGACCCCACTGATATTCCTGTGGTGTGTCTAGAGTCAGATAATGGGTAAGTAGTTGTTAGCAGATCCTTTCCTTTTTATAAATGGTGAAAGAGGAATACGGAACTATGCAGAGTATGATCACAGCTTTGTAAAAAGAGAAAAAAAGTGTGCATGATATACATGTAGGTAAATGTGTGTATGATATACATGTAGGTAACAACATAGTAGTGGTTGTCTCTGAGCAGTAGGATTATAGATTCGTTTAATTTTTCATATTTTATATTTTTCTCTTTCCCAAATTTTTGTGTTGATATATTGCTTTTGTATATAAAAAAATGATAAATATTTTTTTTTAGTTGTGTCCTAAACCAAACAGCATGTTTAATCTTCAACAGTCTCCCACTTACAACATTTTACTGAATATCTTTCGCTTTGTCTTTCAGGAACATTATGATCCAGAAGCATGACGGCATCACGGTAGCAGTGCACAAAATGGCCTCTTGACGTCTCATCAGTTCTCCAGCAGCCTGTCGTAGAGGCTCCATCCTACCTACGTTGATTATCTTGTAGAACGACTAAAGTTCCAATAGTTAGGCCATTTATTTAGTGTGCATTGGGCACTTTTCTGTTAATTTTAGAGTAAACTGCTTTTGGACACCCAATGGACTGACTTATCAGAACATTAGTAAGAAAGGATCATGTTTTGAAGCAGCATGTCCAGGTCACTTTGTACGTAGAGTTTTCTTATGTTCAATAAATCTGGTCAGAGGAAAGCTTGGATCTTTTCTGG
This sequence comes from Canis lupus baileyi, assembly GCF_048164855.1. NCBI lineage: Eukaryota > Metazoa > Chordata > Mammalia > Carnivora > Canidae > Canis > Canis lupus. Next base: position 35,988,295 of record NC_132845.1, on the reverse strand, counting down.
ATTCTTTAAATTCTTATCAAATGTTCTTTTTTTTTTTTTTTTTTTTTTCAATTTACTCTTCTTTTTCAGAAGAAGCTTCCCGAACTACACACATCCTCACACAGTGTCCATAGATATTTAAAACAAATTAAGCCTATAATTAACAAGCCCACCCCATAACAACAATATAGCTAATATCACTAAGTACTTGTACCAGGAACTCATTCTCACTGATGACCCTACATGGTATGTACTCTTAGCTGCCCCATTTTGCATTTGTGTAACTAAGGGATTTGCAGAAAAACCTTTTGGATTTAAGACTCCCAACTCAGGGGTGCCTGTCTGACTCAGTCAGTGGAGCTTGTGACTCTTGATCTCAGGGTTGTGTGTTTGAAACTCATGTTGGGTGTAGAGGTTACTTAAAATCTTTAGGGCCTCTGGGTGGCTCAGTCAGTTAAGCATCTGACTTCAGCTCAGGTTATGATCTCAGGGTCCTGGAATGAGCCCTACATCAGGCTTCACGCTCAGCAGGGAGTCTGCTTCCCCTGATCCCCCCGTTTGTGCTCTCTCTTTGTCAAATAAATAAAATCTTTTTTTTTTTTTTTTAAGAATCTGTTAAATGAGAAGTCACCATAGGCTTTGACTCCCTTTTAATAAAATTATAAAAATAGGACACCTGGGTGGCTCAGCGGTTGAGTGTCTGCCTTCGGCTCAGGGTGTGATCCCAGGGTCTGGGATCCAGTCCCACATTGGGCTCCCTACATGAAGCCTGCTTCTCCCTCTCGTATTATGTCCTGCTTTTCTCTGTGACTCATGAATAAATAAATAACTTATTTAAAAAAATAAAAAAAGTTTCCTGGGCCTTATCTTGTTAGCAGAATGGAATTTGGGATATGTAAGTCAAATAAATTTGAGCCTAAGGATTAATCTGTTGAGGTAGACCAAACTATTTTTCAAGCAGAAAAATTTCCTCAGTACGTATTTCCAATTCCTTTTTTTTTTTAAGATTGTATTCATTTTTTCATGAGAGACAGAGAGAGGAAGAGACACAGGCAGAGGGAGGAGCAGGCTCCATGCAGGGAGCCGGATGAGGGACTCCATCCCAGGTCTGCAGGATCAGGCCCCAGGCTGAAGGCGGCACTAAACCGCTGAGCCACCAGGGCTGCCCTGTATTTCCAATTCTTAACCCTGAGTGATAAGAACCAATCTTTTAAGTTTTTGCTACATACTAGACACATGCTAAACAATTTACATGCATTTAGCTCATTTAATCTTACAAGCTATTATCCCCATTTCAGAGAGGAATAGGCTCAGCAAAATAAAGTCTAGCACAGGATCAAATAAAAATATAAAAAATTGGCAGAAAGGGAACAAAAGAATGCAGGGCTAGAGATTACTGGATAATCTAGAGCTAGGAACAACTGGGTTCTTTGGAAAGAAGCAGTCAACTCAGGAGAATTACAGAGCAAAAATGGCTGGGTTTGACTTTAGGGATGTTGAATTTCTAACAAGATACGCTGGTGGTCACGCCTCCTAACAGTGTATTAGGGCCTCACTGTAGCAGGCACGGTGCTAAACTTCCCGTTGCTCCTAGAACAAGACCTAAAGTCCATGTGTCTCCCACAGGGAGATCCAGCCCCTGCCCACGCCTTATGCCGCATCCTCGGCCACCCTGCCTACACCTAGCCGCTCGGTCTGCACAGAGCCTGGCCTTTATTGAATGAAATTCATACACGAACATACCTTGTTCTCCGTGACAACCTTCGAGGTCGGGCATGGTGCGCCCACATTCATGGATGGAAGAAGGGCTGCAGAGAGCTGAGGGTTGGAGATGGCTGATTTCCTAGTCCGTACGGAGCTGCAACTCAAGTAGGATTGTGTGTGATTGTATGCTGCTGGAGTAGGATGGTGTGTGTGTGTGTTTGTGTGTGTGTGTGTACGCGCGTGCACGCACATCCAGGTGGATCTACTGGTTCTGTTTCTTCTATCAGTCCTCACAGAAAACTTGCAAAGTAGTATTAGCTACATTTTACAGGTTTGAAAACAGACTCAAGAGTCTTCATGCTTAAAAAAACCACAAAGTTGGGATGCCTTGGTGGCTCAATGGTTCACGGCGTGATCCTGGGGTCCTCGGATCGAGTCCCACATCCACTCCCTGCAGGGAGCCTGCTTCTCCCTCTGCCTGTGTCTCTGCCTCTCTCTCTCTCTCTCTCTCTCTCTCTCTCTCTCTCTGTTTTTCATGAATAAATAAAATCTTAAAATAAATAAATAAAATCTTAGAAAAAAAAAAGAATGGCATAATCCTATAAAGAAAAATTTAAGAGTTTGAGCAAAGACTGATTTGAATTGGGCAGCACTGAACCAGAAGTAGGAACACTGTGCCAATAGAAATTTGGGGAGAGGCTTTCATAGAGAAAATGCAGAAGCAAGGAAATTATTGATTGGAGATATATAGCTTAAAGCCCGGTTTGCTGTGTTTGGTTGTCCTTAAGTAACAATCTTGTAACCTTCAGGCATTTATGGGCTTAGAGTTGGGTTTGCTTCTGTAGGCTCCCTGAGCATTTGCACCCTCTTCAGTCTAATGGTGTCCTATTGCTTTAGCGAAGAGGTTTGTTCATTTTTTGTATTTGTTACGATACCAGGTGCGTTGATCCAGGTGTTGGGGAACAGAGGGCCCACTGAGGACAAAGCACAAGCTGATATCCCACAAATGACACCCCCCCCCAGGTTTCACCCCCCCCCCCAAGTTTCCCAGGGTGGGATATGTGTGACATTCCTCTGGAAGCTTCCCATTGTGTTAATATTAATGCTTTGCTAGAGGGATGAACAATCTTTAACTTGGCAATGGCAAGACCTCCAGTATTCTGTAGATGCTCCTTAGCATATGAAAATCCTTTTGAAATCTCCCTTTCCTCATCTGCCCCAATTCTGCAAGTATATAATCAGCCACTCCTCACAAACCTGGGGAAGTAGCTCTTCTTGCCCGAGTCCTGTCCCAGGGCTTTAATAAAACCACCATTTTGCACCAAAGACTTCTCAAGCATGCTTTCTTGGTCCTCGGCTCCGGGCCTCACGTATATTCCAAAACTTATCACAGGTACAGCAGGAGATACTTGCTAGGTAGAGACTCCTCCTTGTTCAGCCAACAGGTAATCTAAAGCAATTCTATTATCTAAAACCACTCTGGGAAGAAAGCCTAGGGCCTTCTGTTACACAGCATTGGCAGTACATTTAGCAATAGTTGCCAGAATTACTGAGCATTGTCTCCCTGTGCATTAACACAGAAAAAAAGGAAGTTGAGGAAAGTCAAGAAGAATATCAAAAGGATGGGGAAAAGGTTGGAAATGTCAGTTTGGAGAATTGTAACCAGATCTGTGAGGTAACTAGAATTCAGGATCCAGTCTGGTTTACAAGTAGATAGCAAAACTTCAAAGACTGAACAGCACTACAATCTGACCTCTGTTGGGGAGGAAGAATTTCCTATGTCCTTCAAGGTCCTTCTAGCTGGACTAAAGATCAACTGATGTAAGATTAACAGAAAAATTTAGTTTCATAAATATAGAGAATCTACAGACATAAAATTGTAAAGACCGTGAGACAACCTGATGCTCACGCCCTGAGGGATAGGGCTCTGAGGATACAAAGGAAGAAAGGCCATTAGCAATGTGACAGGTGTTTGGAAAACAAAGGTTATATAGATAAGTTTCTTAGGTAAATAGGAACCTGTTAATCTCTCTCTTCCTGATACAGGCAGGCAGTTGTAGGGGAAGTAAGGAGCCTTTCCTGAATCTTAAGGGTTTTGATTGCTTTTAACTCAAAATAATATCTATGCTCACGTGGCCCATCTTGGGCAGCCTGGGTGGCTCAGCGGTTTAGCGCCGCCTTCAGTCCAGGGCGTGATCCTGGACACCCGGGATCAAGTCCCACGTCGGGCTCCCTGCGTGGAGCCTGCTTCTCCCTCGGCCTGTGTCTCTGCCTCTGTCTCTCATGAATAAATAAATAAAACTTTTATTTTATTTTATTTTTTAAATAAAACTTTTAAAAAATAAATAAAGTGGCCTATCTTGTAGTGGCCTGCCCTTGGCCCCTACATGTTCATGGGTCAACTGTAATCTGTTGCAAGTAAGCCTAGTCTCATTAGACTTGCCCTACTTACTTACACAGGTGCAATAATAATAATGATTGATCATATAGGCTCTTTTTAAATCTGCTTTGCTGGAAGTTATTATGAGAAATCTTAGATTTGACTTTTAAAGTCTCTCCAGTTCAAAGAAAATAATCCGCCAAGTCAAGGCCTCATCATCACACTTCACCTAGAAAACCTACAGATTTGGGTTAATGTCTCTGTCTTTGAGGTCCCAAATGGTGGGGAGCAGAAGGCTAGCTGAGGACACAGCACAGGCTCACACCCAGCAAACCACACCCTCCCCTCCAAATCCTGGGTGAGATATTTGTGACATAGCTCCAGGAAGCTCCCAACTATCTTAAAGCCTTGCTAGAGGGAAAAACAACCTCACTTTGACAATGGCAAGGCTTCCAGGATCTTGTAGGTCCTCTTTAGCATATGTAAACCCTTTTATTTTTTTTAAGACTTTATTTATTTATTCATGACAGACAAAGAGAGTCAGATACCTAGGCCGAGGGAGAAGCAGGCTCCCTGCAGGGAGCCCAATGTGGGACTTGATCCCAAAACAGGATCATGACCTGAGCCAAAGGCAGACTCTCTACCATAGAACCACCAGGTGCCCCTATGTAAATCCTCCCTTTTCCTCACCTCCTCCAACTCCCAGATATATAATCAGCCACCCCTCACTAGTCCAGGGCAGCGGCTCTTCCTGCCCTTGGGTCCTGTCCCCGGGCTGTAATAAAACCACCATTTTGCACCAAGATGTCTCAAGAATTCTTTCTTGGTCCTCAGCTCCAGACCTCACCCCACCAAACCTCACCTTGATTCCAAAACTACATCACTAAGATAGCCGGACCTTCCTGGGCCTGCCAGAAAGTAACCTTCCTCACTCAGGCTGCTAGGAATGCTGTAAAGAAGGTACTAGGCCAGTTTTTCCAAAGGGCTTTAGTGGCTCCATAAAATCAACTTTAGTTCCTTAAAACTGCATGGTCAAATGCATATTTTATGCATATTTTACTTACATGTTTTATGCATATTCTCAAATAGTGACATTCCAGTCAAAACTTTGATAACTTAATCAATGTCTTTTTTTTTTTTAAGATTTTATTTATTTATTCATGAGAGACACGCAGAGAGAGGCAGAGACACAGGCAGAAGGAGAAGCAGGCTCCACGCAGGGAGCCCGACATGGGACTCAATCCCAGGACCCCGGGATCACGTCCTGAGCCAAAGGCAGACACTCAACCACTAAGCCACCCAGCAGTCCCCATAACCAATGTTTTCGATTATATCCTGTTATAAGGACAGATTGTTACTGAGCTTATGCAAATAACTATATTGTCATGAAATAAGATGATTCAACAAATTTCTGAATTTGGGACGGATCAGATAGGGAGAAAAACTGTTTCAATTCTGTTTACAAAGGTATACTTTACCAAATTGCCTTAAATCATAACTAAAGAGAAAAAGATTTCCTTAAATCTGGAAAACAAAACATTAAGGAACCAGCAATGTTTCAAAGAAACAGTTGTAAAAAAAAATTATAATCATCCTTATAAATTCATTTAATCTCATGTTGTTAATTCGTTTTATTTATTTATTTTGTTTTATTTATTTATTTATTTTGTTTTATTTATTTTTTAAAAAAGATTTTACTTGTTTATTCATGAGAGACACAGAGAGAGAGGCAGAGACCCAGGCAGAGGGAGAAGCAGACTCCATGCAGGGAGCCCGACGGGGGACTCGATCCCAGGACTTAGGATCACGCCCTGAGCAGAAGGCAGACGCTCAATCCCTGAGCCACCCAGGTGTCCCAATTCTTGTTCTGTTTTAATCCAGTTTTTCCATTAGTTTTGGAAATTCTTACCCAGCTCAATGTTATGATCTTCAAGTTACCAGAAACCTATATTCTAGGGACACCTGGGTGGCTCAGCGGTTTAGCCCCCGCCTTCAGCCCAGAGCGTGATCCTGGAGACCTGGGATCGAGTCCCACTTCGGGCTCCCTGCATGCAGCCTGCTTCTCCCTCCTCCTGTGTCTCTGCCTCTCTCTGTGTCTTTCATGAATAAATGAATAAAAATCTTAAAAAAAAAATACATTCTACTCTCCCCCCCTCCTTTTCTTTTTTTTTTTTTTTTAATTTTTATTTATTTATGATAGTCACAGAGAGAGAGAGAGAGAGAGAGAGAGAGAGGCAGAGGCAGAGGGAGAAGCAGGCTCCATGCACCGGGAGCCCGATGTGGGATTCGATCCCGGGTCTCCAGGATCGCCCCCTGGGCCAAAGGCAGGCGCCAAACCGCTGCGCCACCCAGGGATCCCCCCCCTCCTTTTCATACACAGTTGTTTCCTTTCACCCATACTAAGTTTTAATTATACATTAATTAACTCAGAATCCTTAACTCAGAATCCTTAATTTCTTTTCTTTCTTTCTTTCTTTCTTTCTTTCTTTCTTTCTTTCTTTCTTTCTTTCTTTCTTCTCTTTCTTTCTTCTTTCTTTCTTTCTTTTTTTTTTTTAAGAATCCTTAATTTCTTATGAAAATAGAGAAGTAAGCAATTGTGGACTGCTAAACATTCCATGGACTGGAGAATTTATAAATACGTTTGATAATTTCTAGTAGTGTAGCCTTCCTCATAAATTTTTCAATGTCACATAAAACATACCAATAGACTCACATCTTCAGTTCCTCTGCATAAGGAGCCAAAAGTAAATAAATTTATGTTCAATAATTAATATTCTAGTATTTTATCTTACTTGATAATGTAGATATTCAGTGAATACCATCATTTAACCTAACCTCGTATAACTTTCTCCTACTTTCCAAGCAGGGCCCCCCACCGGCAACTCCCATTTCTCTTTTGTCTTTTCTGTTAAGAATTACCTCCCTGAAGTCTGCACTTCAAGGAAATGGCTCTGGGTACCTGGAGAACCGAAGTAGAACATTTACATCTCAAAGGCACAGGGAAAAGATATAAATTCCAGGAAAAAGGACTTTTATTCCCCAAATCCAGTTGTTGTTGTTGTTGTTTTTTCAGTATCTACAAGCTTTTTGAGAGGAACAAGAGAGGTTTGGGGGTGGTAAAATGGATGGCAGACTTTGAACTGTTTCTAGAGCCACATTTTTGTTCTTGTAAAGATGAGATTTGTCAAGACAGTACAGTTGCTTTTGATTCCTCAGAGAACTGGGTTGCACCCTGAACGTCATCGAGAGGCCAGCTGACCCTCCCATCCACTTACATGATCTTCAATTTGCTGCTTTACTTATTATTTATCAGGGGGATTTCAACTAAGATGGAAATTAAAAGATTCTCATATTCTAGGGTTAAAGCTGTGTGCCTTTATGATTTAGTAAATCTTCTCACAGTAGCTTGGGAATATTTTTTTTTTCCCTTCTGGGTACATACTTTCACTTTAGTTTAGGGAAAACAGCCTTTTTATTTGTTTATTTTTAATTTTTTAAAAAGCTTTTTTTTTATTTGAGAGAGCTAGAGCACAAGAGAGACAGAGCCAGTGTGAAGTGGGGGACAGGGGGAGAGGGGGCCTGACAGAGGGCTCAGTACCAGGACCCTGCGATCATGACCTGAGCTTAATAACCGACTGAGCCTCTCAGGCGCCCCAGGAAAAGGGCCTTTTAAAAAGTTCCTCACAGGTTCTGAATATCAGCTTCCAATCTGGCCAACTTCTGACCACAAAGCTCACTAAAAACCTTTCAAATATTTTATTAACACTTTTTAGCTAGAAAAACAGTAAATATTTTTCTTTTTCTTTTAAACCAAAGGTATCCGTATCAGGTGAATTCAAAACCCAAACTAACAAACCTCTTCTGACTTAACTATGGACAGAAGAGGTGCCCCCAAAAAAGGTGCAAGAGATATTGCCCCCCAAGACCCAGACTTATTCCCAAAAGGAATTGTACAGAAGACTTCTGGGAATCCCTCTGACAGCCAGCCATGGCCAGTAGGACACTAGTGCGTTCGGGGTGCAGCCCTATTGGTGCCCCGCCATGGTTTTAAGGCCTCCAGCCCTGCAGTTGAGCTCCCTGCTCTTCCAAGGGTCCCAAGGGGCAGAAGAGCCAAACAAGCTCTCAGGACAGAGATGAGACAAAGTGGGGAAAGGTAGCTGTCTCCAGGAAAAGACTGCCAACCACTGCTGTCCAAGTAGAAATTCATGAGCCACAATTCAAAGATGTAAGTCTTACACAAATGTTTTTCTCGGGCAGCCAGGGGTGGGGGTGGGGGCTCAGCGGTTAGCGCTGCCTTCATCCCAGGGTGTGACCCTGGAGACCGGGGATTGAGTCCCGCGTAGGGCTCCCTGCGTGTAGCCTGCTTATCCCTCTGCCTGCGTCTCTGCCTGCCCTTCTCTCTCTCTCTCTCTCTCTCTCTCTCTCTCATGAATGAATAAATAAATAAATAAAATTAAAAAAAAATGTTTTTCTCCTGTCAGTCTGACCTCGGAAAGAAGGGACACCATGAACCTTACCTTCCTCTCGATCAGGCACCACAGACAGAGGTCCAGGACAGCTCACTTTGGTAGGAATTCTCACCCTCTGCTGGCTTCTAGCAGTTTTTCCAGGATCCCCTCTGCAGGCTCTGGAGTGAGTGGGGTGTCCCAGGAGGTCTCATTCTGGTCACCAGAAATCGTAGAGGAGGAAAAATTGTATTCCACCTACCTTTTATAGTGAGTGCTTGGCTAAGACTCTTTTATCTCTAGGGAACCACATAAGTGGATGCATTCACCTAAATTAAAAGTTCTCCGCTGTGGCCACCATCATCCAAGGTTGATCACCTTTGGTAAGGCCAAGCTGCCTGTTCAGCTTTTTTTTTTTTTTTTAATTTTTATTTATTTATGATAGTCACAGAGAGAGAGAGAGAGGCGGAGACACTCTAAACCGCTGCGCCACCCAGGGTTCCCCCTGTTCAGCTTTAACACCATATTTTATTTACCTGAGGCCTCACACTGGACCCCAGCCCAGTTTAAGTTGGACCTTGTCTGTCCCCAGAGCCAGGCCAGTTTTTAAGTCGAACCCAGTCCCTAAAAAGAAATGCTTGAATAAAGGCTGACAGTTTGGAATCTGAAGGCAGTGGAGCTAGGATCCAAGAGGGCCTTGCCCTTGACCTGAAGAGGCAGCAAGAAAGCCTCAAGCTCTGGGCTTGTGGGGTACCTGCACCCCTTGCTCCTTGTTCCTGGGGTGCACAGGTGTTTCCTTTTGTTCCCTCTTCTGATACTAGAACTGTTTTTTTTTTGATACCAGAACTGTTAAAAGGTAAACTGAGGCATATTAAGTAAATATGGTTAAGAGTTTATTTGAGCAAAAATCAATTCAAATCAGGCATTGTTAAATCAGAAGTATTTAGCAGCACTCTATCAACAGGAGCTCAGGGACAGGCTTTTATATAGAAAAGGTGGATGCAAAGCAAGGAAGTTGTGAGTGGCTTTTTTTTTTAAGATTTTATTTATTTATTCATGACAGACACACACAGAGAGAAGCAGAGACACAGGCAGAGGGAGAAGCAGGCTCCACCACAGGGAGCCCAACATGGGACTCGATCCCGGGTCTCCAGGGTCACGCCCCGGGCTGAAGGTGGCGCCAAACCACTGAGCCACCCAGCGATCCCCTGTCCTTCCCATTTTAATTTGGTAACTTCGAGGCATTTACAGGCTTAGATTTTGGTTTGCCTACATGAACCACCTCGGCATTAGAGCCCCGGCTGTGTAATGGCTTCCTTGTGTGATTAATTTAACACTAGTTACCAAAAAGGATTTTCTACTTGGTTTACTCTGATACTTGCTTCTGAGCCTAGGGTGAAATTCTACTTTCTGAGTCTAGATGGGTGGAGGGAGGGCCTGGAATGATGTCAAATCGCATTTTCCTCCTCCCCTCGGGAAGTAAAGTCCACTGGCAGGAGTGACCGCGTTGGCTCCAGCCTCACAGACTTAGAATGCTCGCACGTGTTCACAGCGGAAAGAAAGGCCTTTAAAAAAGAGTAACTTTGTAGGAAATTGTATATTTTTCTTCCCAGATTGCCTCATCGGTGGATTCCTTTGCTGAATACCACATCAAAGGTAAAATAAAAACTTTTAGCCTCTGCTTAGTAAAGGGAATTCCTAAACCCGAGGCTCCTCCTCTCTTCCTTATTTCTCTTAAGTCAGGAGCTCACGCAGAGGATCGGAGGATGATGGACAACTTTCCCTAGGATGTGGCTTGCAGACCTAGGGGGAGGACATGGAGGACAGTGCTCGGAGCAGCCACGCCACAGTGGGGTCAGGCTTTGTAATCTCCTTTGCAATTCCTGCCTGAAATTAAACGAGTGGTCCTCTTTCAGATGCCATTCAGATCTCTGTGGTAGCTTTGATGTCCCTCAAATCATGGCCTTTCACTTGTTTTTTCTCATCTGTCTGGTTCTGTCTGGATGGTGATTATGGAGTAAACAGAGATAGGGAGACATTGTAGTCAGGCAGATTTTACTTGTAACTAAGGACATGCCTCAAGATAACTGTCAAAGTCATCTGGATTGCCAGGTGAAGCTAGGCAGCAGGCCTCCAGAAAACCCCCAAAGATGCCCTGCTTGCATTTTTGAGGTTGAGATCAGAGTCTGTAAACAATTTAGAAATCAGGAAATCATCTATTTTTAAAGGGGTAAGCCTAAAAATATTACACATGGTTTTATATCACAAAGTTTAAAGGTTTACATCAGCTTCTTGTCAACTGAATCATCTGTCTTGGTCTTGTCACAGGGACCAACCATCATGGTGCAGAGGGCAAGGAAGGCCCGACCTTACACTAAAGCCCTGGATGGAGGTTGGGGATGGATGATTGTATTTCATTTCTTCCTGGTAAGAATTTCCTTTCCCCTTTCCTACTGCCCACAAGACGGTTCCTCTGGAGAAGGGCTCAGAGCAAAGCCAGAACTGCTGAGAGCTGCCAAAGTCCGTGGCCTACATTGAACTTCAGAGAAGGTTGAAAACGTCCTCCTTGAGCGAAAGCCAGTTCCCCTCTGGTCCCCTCCTTGCTACCACTCCGACACCTAGAGGATGCTCTGCCTCCAGCAGCGCCTCTACCCTGGCTGCATGGCAGTTAGGATGTGCAGGTGCTGAACGTTGCTGTTGGGTGGGTTCCCAGCTCCGCCCGTATACACACTGCGGCAACCTCCCTCTCTCCTGGGGATGGAGATGTTTGCAGAGGGAGAAGCAGGCTCCCTGCAGGGAGATGGATGTGGGACTCGATCCCCAAACCCGGGATCATGCCCTGAGCTGAAGGCAGATGGTCAACCGCTGAGCCACCCAGGCATCCCGGGCACACCATTTTCTAATTAATTTATTTCCCTCCTCCTCCTCCTCCTCCTCCAGAGGCTCTTAAGGTTGTTGTGAGATAGTAGTGATCTGAGTTGTTATCATGGCCATTCTAGAATATTGTTGAGTCCCATTCCAGCTATGCCCCAAACAAGACTGTAACAGTGGCACCAGCTCCACATTCTGTGTGTTTCCAAATAAGCTAACTTTGAGATGTACCCACAAAGATACCCTATCTCTCCTGTCCTCCTCCTCCCCTGCTCTGCCTTACAGTAAGAACCTCACAAAGACGGGACTGTGGGTCACGGTGACTACTAATTAACGATCCTGCAGTCCACAATGTGATCACTAAGAGCTCCGCAAATAGGATGATGGGAAATCATGCCTCGCCCTAGTGACAGAGGAGGAGAAAGCAGGGTCACAGGTCCTCAGGCAGGATTTATGTAATACAAATCTCCTAACCAGAGGACTATTTGTTAAACATTAGCTTCATTACCAAAGAATGTAGACTTTTCTTTTCTCCGAGAAGTGTCACTAATAAGGAAACTAAGGATGCCCTGTCTGAGAGCCTTCCCAGGGGCTCCCACCTCCCCAAATCACAGGCTTTGCAGAACCAGCACTACTGGTGAGGATCTCCAGATCTCCCACCTTTCTTCCCAATAACGAGTCTTACTTTTCCTAATTATCCTCTAGGGATAAAAGTTATTTGACCAGTGTAGTTGGTGATAAGAAAGACTACCTAATAATCAGATTAAAAAAAAAAAAGATTTTATTTATTTATTCATGAGAGACCCAGAAAGAGAGGCAGAGACACAGGCAGAGGGAGAAGCAGGCTCCATGCAGGGAGCCCGACGTGGGACTCGATCCCAGAACCCCAGCATCATGCCCAGGTGTCTCCTAATAACCAGACCATTAAGCAGTAACAATGAGGATGGAGAAAACAGGTCAGTGCAATATGGAGGAGACAGGCCTATAAGATTTGGACAGTTAACAGAGTATACCAGGGAGAAAGGGAATCAAGGAGTCCTGCGTTGTTGGCTTGAGTAACTTAGAGGATGATGCATCATTCACTGAGTTAGAGGACACATGAAGAAGGGAAGAATATTTGAAAATGCTTGGATGGTTTAATCCTGGGCAGGGTCTGTGGGACCTGTAATGTCACCAATAATGTGTTCAGCAGCTCACGTGCAGGTGGAGCACGGAATCTGCATACTGAAATCTGAATCATCAGCATACATCGGTCAGCTTGAACCAACAGGCAGGATGGGTAAAATCATCAGGGATGGGGAGAAGAGCAACTCAGCAGAAGCCTGGGGAAAACTGATGTTGTGATGTTCGGGGTTGGTGGAGAGTAGCCCACGGAGGAAACTAAGACGCAATGGGAGAAGCTACGATGCAGCACCAGAGAAGCAAAGGCAGAAATATCCAGGAGCTAAGACGAATAGATGCTGCCTTGAGGTTGGATGCCACAGAACTGATGACGGCTTTGTTAGTTCAGCAACAAGGAAGCCTCTGGTAGCCTCCCTGTCAGTGGTGGGAGGTGAGGAAGCAGAGATAACCTAAGATTGCTCTCTAGTTTGTGTAGTCCAGGAAGGAAGAGCTGGGGTGATAACAGAAAGGGACCCAGAGTAGAAGGAAGTTGTTAAACAATAATTACCCAATCCTTTCTGACAAAGCCTGATGCTCTCTATTCAAAAGGGGCCACTGTGGCTGATCCAGCCCCCCTTTCTCAAGATAATATTGTCATGAGAGTTGATCTGAGAGAGCTCTGTGTGTGTGTGTGGGGGGGGGGCCGGGGGGGATTGCTCTTGAAGATACAATTAAAATGAGGGGGCTGAGTCAGCCATGGGAGAACTTCTAGGGGCTTTTATTTTGGGGTGAGTTTACAATGATTTACAATGTCTAAGGTGGACTCCGGAACAGGACTCAAACCCACCTACCTTGGTCGAAAGCCAGGATGAAGTAATGAAGTCCTAGAATATAGACTTACCTAGTCTACTTGGATAACTAAGGGAAAATCCAGATCTTGGGGAAAAAAATTTTGATATCTGAGCCAAGATACAAACAAAGTTGGAAAGTTACAAGTTAAGGGAGGGAGGCAGAGCTGATGCAAAGGCTGTGTCCTTGGCTTTCTTGACACACAGTGGAAGACACAGACCCACTCATCAAAGGCAAGTCCTATCCACTGACTGTTGCTACACCCACCCACCAAGGACAGACCAGAGAGGAAACTGAACTGGGGGGAATAGAACCTAGCCAAATTCAGGTGGCTAAGAAAGGTCAGCAATCATCTAGACACCAGCCCAGAACCCATGTCCACAGAAAAAGAGGAAGGGTATTTTACAGAATGATGCTTCACTGTGGCGTCCCTAGCTCAGGAAAGGATGCAATAGCCACTGTGCATTCTGAACTGAGAAAAACAAGTGGGGGCCGCCTGAGGCTTGCTATGCTCTCTAGCCTCATTTCCAGATAGAAGCAACTTTGAGAAATATGAGGATTACACATTGCCTGAACAAGGGCCTGATAAAATGTCTTTTTCACTCGTGAATGTATATTGGCCAGGTGTCCATGGCATTGTTCACTCTGAATAAGGACAATTTTGTTGCTACTATCAAATAAAAATGGGGAAAACATTAAAGGATCCTCTTCTCACCATACCCAACTTTATCATAGTTAACAGCTTGAGTATCATCAAGTGCTATAACTTACCTGAATTTCTCTCAATCTTCAGTTCTATGAGCGTAACATTTTATCTTCACTTTACAAAAGAGAAAGCTTGATTTCTGTGAAGTAGTTTGCCCAAGATCACACCCCTTATAGGAAGTGGAGTCCAGATTCAGGCCAAGGCAGCTGACTGCAGAACACTACTTGGAACTATGATGTTATGAATATGCTGGTGGGAACTTAAATCTGTACCTGTCTATGGAACAGGTACAGAGTGAGATGAGTGAATGACAGCGGGTAATGCATACTAGGCAGAGAAAATGGAATTAGTGAAAAGGAAGCCCAGGGTCTATGGCTCATAAGTGATGCAAAGCCATGCTGGAAGCAGAGAAAGTCTGCCTTGGAAAGCTAAGGCCACTGAAAAAAAGAAAGGGAGGGGGGGACGCCTGGGTAGCTCAGTGGTTGGGCATCTGCCTTTGGCTCAGGGTGTGATCCCAGAGTCCCGGGATCAAGTTCCGGGATCGAGTCCCACATCGGGCTCCCTGCCTGGAGCCTGCTTCTCCCTCTGCCTGTGTCTCTGCCTCTCTCTCTCTCTGTCTCTCATGAATAAATAAAATCTTTAAAAAAAAAAAAAAAGAAAGGGGAAGTTTGGAAGTCCCTGCAGTACACGTGGCTCCTGTGCTGAGTGCCTCAAACCCTGGCTGGGTGGCTTCCTGTCCAGTTTCCCCCTCCTGACCTCTGCTCTTCACTGCCCTCAGGATAAGTAGAATTCTAAGAAACAAATGTTAATAGGCAACAGAAAGAAAACTTGACCTCAAAAGGGATATTCCTCCTCCTGGAAGGGAGAAGGCGGTGCTGGCCAGGGGGATTAGTTGAGACAAAAGAAAAGGAAGGGGTGCATGACCCACCATAAGGTGAACCTCCAACCTGTTTACTTTTGCTGTTCTGGCATAAAATAGTAGTGCTCCTTTCCACTCTCTAAGATTGTATTTATATATTCCTGAGAGAGACAGAGAGAGAGGCAGAGACACAGGCAGAGGGACAAGCAGGCTCCATGCAGGGAGCCCGACGCGGGACTCCATTCTGGACCCAGAATCCCGCCTTGAGCCGAAGGCAGACGCTCAACTGCTGTAAGCACCCCTTGTGAGTTTCCATTTGGATGAGACATTATATGGCCATCCTATTTATATATCAAGTGAAGAAGGGTACTCAGTTCAAGAGCAAAGTTAAAGCAAAGCCAATCTGAGAACTGATGGGAACAATTCATCTTTTGGACCAACATGCTTCTCTCACAAAGGTTAAATGGAATTAGCTGTCCTTAATGGACGGGATTCTGACAATATAGTTGTTGGTCTGGAGTTAGTCTATCTGGGTTCAAACTCACCCCCATCTTGAGCGAATTTTAATCTCCCTAAACCACAATTTGCAAAAAATAAAAAAAATAAAAAGACTGACTCCATAGCTTTGTAATGAGGATTAAATGAGATGCTTTTGTGTAAAGTACTCAAGAGCTCCAAGGGCATGGCCACCTCACAAAATACAAAATGTATAATGTGAAACCAACAAACAAACTGGTTAATTCTGATGACCGGGGGTGCCTGGGTGGCTCAGTTTATTAAGCATCTGCCTTGGGCTTAGGTCTTGATCCTGGGGTCCTAGGACTGAGCCCAGCATCAGGCTCCCTGATCAGCAGGGAGTCTCTGCTCCTCCCTCTCTCTCTGCCTTTTCCCCCTGCTCTTGTGCTGTCTCTTTCCCACAAATAAAGTCTTAAAAAAAAATACTGGCGACCTGGGGCTGGTGGCAGGGTGGTGGAGAGGCGCAGAGGGAGGCAATCTAAGCGCAAGCTGCTGTAACCTCTGTAATGGCTCGCCTCACCACCTGACTTGGACTCTTTGGTCTGCTTTGATTTAGGTAAATGTGTTTGTGATGGGGATGACCAAGACATTTGCAATTTTCTTTGTGGTTTTCCAAGAAGAATTTGAAAGCACCTCAGAGCAAACTGGTTGGATTGGATCCATCATGTCATCCCTTCGTTTTTCTGCAGGTATAAAGCTGGCATTAAGCTTGCTGTCCAAGGAAAAGCACCACAAAGGGCAATCCTGAGAAGATTCATCTGTCAGTCATTTAAGACTGAAGTGTTGCTAAAACTCAGATTCATTAATAGATAAAGCTAAGAAAAGTTAGACTTGCAGTGTTTAGACTTTACTTGACAAAATCAGAATAGGGTTCAATGCTTAAGAATCCAACTATTTAAGTCCATGATTCAATTTTTCATGCCTTGTTTCTTTTCACAGTGCCTGAATACAGGTTCAGTGAGCCAGTCTATCTCGGAAATCAGACCATGAAGTTCTTCAGCCATCATCTAAGCATATTCAAAACAACATATAGAACCAATTCCTCTTCCTTTGCTTTTATTTGGGGCTAAAACGTGGTAGAGTAATGATTCAACCTTGTTCTACTACTCATAGGTCACTAGGTGCAATCTCATTTGTAGATTTTTTTTGTAGTTTTTTTTTTTTTTTTTAAGGTTTTACTTAAGTAATCACAACACCCAACATGAGGCTCAAACTCACGACCCTGAGATCAAGAGTCCCATGCTCTTCCAAACTGAGTCAGCTAGGTGCCCCTCATTTTGTGGTCTTATAATGCATTTTCAAATCTGCTTATTTATAATCCTCTTTAAAACAGCTCTTTTTCCAAAAAACAAAGTAGTGTGGGACTGGGAATATTATGAAACCTAACACAGACACCTTTCTAAAGGATATACAACTCCGAACACAAGTCCTCTTGTTTTCCTTCAGTTGCTCATTTAAATTTATTTTTTTTTTAATTTTTATTTATTTATGATAGTTACAGAGAGAGAGAGAGGCAGAGACACAGGCAGAGGGAGAAGCAGGCTCCATGCACCGGGAGCCCGATGTGGGATTCGATCCTGGGTCTCCAGGATCGCGCCCTGGGCCAAAGGCAGGCGCCAAACCGCTGCGCCACCCAGGGATCCCTCAGTTGCTCATTTAAATTGCACATCAAACGCTAAGAAATGCCAGAGCATGTTTAACTTAGTACTTGCCTCTCCCTTTTTCCGAGGTCCCCTGGTTGCCATTATGTGTGACATAACTGGAGAGAAAATTGCCTCCATTCTTGGGGCTTTCCTTGTTACTGGTGGATATCTGATCAGCAGCTGGGCTACTAACATCCCCTTTCTTTGTGTGACTATGGGACTTTTACCTGGTGAGTCCACTATAAAAATAAGACTGTAGAAAATGGAACTAGGAACCTTCTTTTTTACTGTCTCATCCATGGGCCCAAAAGGCCTACTTAAATTATCTCAGGTCCAGGAGAATATCTCATCTGATACCAAGCCACTCTGCGTGATTCCAAGCTATTGTTTTTCTCTTTAGGTTTGGGTTCTGCTTTCCTGTACTACACAGCTGCTATGGTGACTATCAAATACTTCAAAAAACGATTAGCTCTTTCTGCAGCTATTGCCCGTTCTGGGATGGGACTGACATTTCTGTTAGCACCTTTTACAAAAGTCCTGATAGATGTGTATGACTGGACAGGTAAGTCATTCTGTGTCTGAACTACCTATTCCACAAGATAATGTTCAGCTCTTTCCTTCCCTCTGATGAATGGAAGTGAATTTTTGAGCCAGGGAAGAAATAAGCATGATTTCTAAAGTAAACATGTTCCTCCCCTTCCTTGGAGAACACACAGCAGAAGACACGCTGAACTACTTGCAGGTTTTGCCACAGCCCACACAAGCAAATCCGAGTTCCTAAGATTCATGTTTGAAAGTATGGAGGGCAAAACCCCTTGCAGGGAAAGTGATACCCCTGGGGATGCAAGGATTCCCTTCTCCTCCTTTCACCAGTAAGGCACTCTCTTTTCAAATAGTCCCGTAAGAAAAAAGTCCACGTTAAAAAAATACCTCCATCTGACTCACTAAAATAGACCAAGAAAAAGAAGTGGGTAAAAGAACATTATGGTCTTTAATCTTTTATATACGGTCATCTATAAATTTTTCACAAATGAATACCATTCACTCTACAATTTGCTTTTTGCCTGAGCTAAAACATTCAGATTAAAATCTTAAGTTACTGGAAAAATATATGCATATGTACTTCTACATATATAAGAATATATACAAGCCTATTTCTACCTACAGAGCGTTTTTGTTTTTCCTTTCCCAAATGAAAAACTACCTACCAGTAGTCTAACAGTAAACAGAACTAGCTGGCAAATCCCTAAGACACGACAGCAGAACCTATAGCCAATTCCATCTTCAGACTACGCTGAAATGAAGCAATGACTCAGCCTCCAAAGCAAGATTGGCAACTGTCTTTCAAGGAAATTAAAAACGGCATGAGATGAAAGGCTGGCCTCTCTTCTAAGGCAGGTTCCGAAATGACTCTTAACATCTAATTCTGTATATTGTCCCTAAATTTCTATCACACTTTAGGGTATCTTAAATCCCTATTTAAAACACACTGTAGGGATCCCTGGGTGGTGCTGGGATCCCTGGGTGGCGCAGCGGTTTAGCGCCTGCCTTTGGCCCAGGGCGCGATCCTGGAGACCCGGGATCGAATCCCACGTCGGGCTCCCGGTGCATGGAGCCTGCTTCTCCCTCTGCCTATGTCTCTGCTCCTCTCTCTCTCTCTCTGTGACTATCATAAGTAAATAAAAAAATTAAAAAAAAAAATAAAACACACTGTAAAAAAAAAACCAAAACACTGTAATTTTCTAACATTTCAAATATCCACTCCTTATACTCCACTCCTCCACCCCCCGCCCCCCCCCAAAAAAAAAAAAACCTTTTTTCCTCTTGCACAAATAACACTCCCTCCTTCCAGGCCATCTCCTGGTTGCAGCTTTCTGGTTTTCTATTTTCAAAAGACGCCTTGTCTTCACAAAGATATAGTGGTGTGTAGGGCTAAAAATGAAGTCAACAGATTTAGATACTTAGTTAAATTTAGGGGACAAAGTAGGGTTTTCAGGAATTACTGCACTATGACTGAATATATTTAGTGGTGGAGCCCCTTCTGTGCCTAAGAACACAGAGTACTGTGAGAGGGGTAGGTGGGTATGTATGGATGTATGTATTTATTTATTTATGAGACAGAGAGGCAGAGACACAGGCAGAGAGAGAAGCAGGCTCCATGCAGGGAGCCCGATGTGGGACTCGATCCCCGATCCCGGAACTCCAGGATCATGGCCCGGGCCAAAGGGAGGCACTAAACTGCTGAGCCACCAAGGGATCCCCGGAGAGGGGTAATTTTTAACCTAACTTCTCACTTTCTCTCCCCCATTTAGGTGCCCTTACATTACTTGGAGGGATCACATTGAATTTGGTGCCTTCTAGTATGCTCCTAAGACCCATTCATATCAAAAGCGAGAACAATTCTGATATTAAAAATAAAGGCAGCAGCTTGTCTCCAAGTAGTCTGGGGGCAGTGTGCACAACAGAAACGTCATCCTGCGATGAAACACAAGAGGCCACCATCAGGGACAGTGCTCTGCAGAAGGCTGGACAACCTGGTACAAGTTTAAGAGTCTCACAAAATAAAAACAAAGAGCTCAACCATGAGCCTAATGGGGACAGTTATGAGAAAGAGGCTATTTCATGGAGCTGTAAACAAAAAGTCTTTGACATGTACCTTTTAAAAAACCCTTTCTTCTACATATTTACCTGGTCTTTCCTCCTCAGTCAGTTGGCATATTTCATCCCTACTTTTCACCTGGTGGCCAGAGCCAGAACACTGGGGATTGACACCATGGATGCCTCCTACCTCATTTCTGTAGCCGGTAAGCAAGCATACTTTGATCTCAAACTCAAAAGGAAAAATGAACTTAACTTTACAAAGATTTATTTCATTTTATAAAAAACTAAAGAAAAACAGTTTTTTAGAAAGGAATTATGGGAGGGCCAGGAAAGAAGAAGTCAGGCTGGTGGGAGCACCAGGCATGTCCTCCACAGATCTGTCACTGCACCATGCACACAGGTACTCTATATCGGACAGTGGCCCCCTAAGCAAGTCTTGTTTATTTTCATGTCAGTGTCTGTCTGACAAAGTATACATTAAGTATTTGCTGGATAAATATTTGATTTTAAAAAACTGGCAACAGACACTCCAGGAAGCAGGAAAATCAGATAGCTTAATAAGGCAGAGGTTGAAAGGACTGGTTCTAGAGCTAGACTTCCTGGGTTCAGGTTTTGCTCTGTATTTCCTAGCTGTATTAACGTGGGCAAGTTAGTCACGTTCTCTGTGCCTCAATTTCCTCATCTGTATTATAGGGATAATAGTACCTATCCTCATAAGATTATCAGGATTGAATGAGCAATGCAGGAAGAGTTTAGAATAGTACCTGGCCCATCATAAGCTTTCAATAATGTTCTATAAGTATGTGTAGCTAAGAATTTTCCCCCTTGCACTCATAGTAAGACAGATAAGTACACCTGTTAAGGCCATTCATTGATGACTGGGCTGATGACTGGGCAAATTACAATGTTATGAAAATCATTTTAGTGGAGTATAAAAATGTAAGGAAGTAAAATGCTTAGTTTTTTTTTTAAAGGAAGTGGGTTTCTCTCAATACACACAATAGGAATGTTAAAAAAATGAAAAGGGATGACATGGAAATGAACTGTTCTAAACATCTGGAAATTCTAAGTAGCCTGATATTAACTTTTCTTTCCCGAATTTCTTCAAGATTGCTTACTCAGTCCTCACAAAACTGACTATACCCCATTCCTGCAACTGCAAAGATACCCCACACTTCAGCCAACTGAGCCTTGTGTAAACAAGAAAATGATACATAGCTAAACTGCTTTTTTCACTAAAATGTCTGGTAGTCCTCAATTTAGATCAGATTAGGTGGTGCAACAGGACCACAGAACATAAAGAACATATGAATGTAACAAAGTTTCCATACGTATCCTAGGAAATAACCAAAAATAGAAGTAGACTAGTATGCATTTTCTGTCCCCCCCTCCACCGCCCAACTTTTTTTTTGTGGAGCAATTTAGGAAGAATTTAAAGTACAAAGCAACTGTAGCACATGCTACTCCTGGTAAAATGTTTCATTATTTAAATGCTACATTAGTTCATAATCAATAAAAAATAAGAATGTTCTGTTACCATGAAACTGAGATATGTGATTCTTAAATTTTGTTTACACCCTAGCTCTACTGTTCAAAATGATCATGCATTTCCAGATTTCCAAAAAAGCAAAATAAAACAAACAACATATTTTCTGCCTATTTCCAAGTTAAGCATCATACCCTTAAAAGGAGCACTTAATTACCAAAACCTTATGTACAATCATAAGAACGAGTCCCAATCTATTTTTCTTCAGCATAAGGCTTTATTATTTATAATGTCCAGTTTTCCACCATAGTCAGCAACACTGACTACAAGATCTACCAGTCTTTCAGAACTCTCCCTCACCTGAGGGAGGCAGGAGGCTTCTTCTTTTTCTTCTTCTTTTTTTTTTTAAGATTTTTTATTTATTTATTCATAGAGACAGAGACAGAGACAGAAACCGAGAGAGAGAGAGAGAGAGAGAGAGAGAGAGAGAGAGAGAGGCAGAGACACAGGCAGGGGGAGAAGCAGGCTCCATGCAGAGAGCCTAACATGGAACTGGATCCAGGGTCTCCAGGATCATGCCCTAGGCAGCAGGCGGCGCTAAACCGTTGCGCCACCGGGGCTGCCCGCCCCCCCCCCCGCCCCTTTTTAAATGATTTTACTTATCTATTCATGAGAGACAGAGAGAGAGAGAGAGGGGCAGAGACACAGGCTGAGGGAGAAGCAGGCTCCATGCAGGGAGCCCCATGTGGGACTCGATCCAGGGTGTCCAGGATCAGGCCCTGGGCTGAAGGTGGTGCTAAACTGCTGAGGCACCTGAGATGCCTGAGGAAGGCCCTGGGTCCTCTGTAACCAGAGATTCCTAGTTAGGTGGTACAAGCTTTCCAAACATGATGAGAAAAAAAAAACAAAAAAACCGGAGGGGTCCTCTACCCAACTCTGGAGGAGCCTTTTTGGCATTGTATTTGATGTATTTGGAACAAGTAAATAAATGATAGAATCTACTGAGAGATAAATGAGACCATTTTTCTATGTCCTTGACTCAGGATGAAAGTCCTATTACTTAGGGAAAAAGGTCTTATGCAGTTAACACTTTCCAAAGGGGCTAGGGAAAAAGGAATAAGGATTTCATAGGGCCATTTCAATCTTGTTCCAGGTATCACTGAGACGGTCAGTCAGATAATCGCTGGATGGGTTGCTGATCAAAACTGGATCAAGAAGTATCATTACCACAAGTCTTACCTCATCCTCTGTGGCATCACTAACCTGCTTGCTCCTCTGGCCACTACATTTCCACTACTTATGACCTATACCATCTTCTTTGCCGTTTTCGCTGGTGGTTACCTGGCAATGATACTTCCTGTACTGGTGAGTAGACATACTCATTAACAGTGTTAATTCATTTAGTAAAACCAAGTATTAATAATAACCTCCCCAAAGATAATACATATTTTGTATTAATTTTGTAATTTAAAAAAATCATATGCAAGGCCTCACAAACCTGGTAGCTATATCCTATCCAGTTTTTCGTTTTACCTCTGAGGGGACAAATGATGGGAAGACTATCTACATGAAAAAAGAAAAAAAAGCAAAAAAGGGATCAGCAGGATTCCACTTTGCTTCAGTCTCCCAAAAGGTTAGGTTTCTGCTTACTTCTTTCAGCTCCAGAAATTTGACTCCTTCTAAGACACCACCTTGAGGGGTTCCCTCAGAGAAAAACGGGCTTCCTGACCAGTGTGGCTCCTCTCTTGCTGAAGGAAGTTCTATGTACTTTAATAGGGATATTGTTTAATTTCTCTCTGTTTTGACCCCAAATTGACTTAAAGTCCTGTACCCAAAAGCAATGGAAATACTCAAATACTTCATGGAGTCTTCTTAGAACTTAGGTGCTGAATGTACTGGAACAGAATCCCAGGGAAACTTCTGGCCTGATACTAATATTCGTGTAAGGGCTGTAGGATATTATATGAGGCTTTTGCAAAAACCAAACTTTCTAAAGCTGAAATCAACCTGGGAAGATGGACTTCTTACAGACCAGTGGCTGGTATTTAGCCATAGGTGGATTTGGGAATACCACTGTTGGCTCAGAATATAAATACCACTTCCTAATAGAGAAAAGCAGTGAAGGTGAGGGGAGAAAAAGTACCCTTGAGACACCTCAAAGATTTAAAATAAACCCCATGTTCCTTACTAATATAATGAAAACACTGCCTGCCTGGCACAATTACTCTTCCCTGTTTGCCTCAGCTCTTTTATAGTATCAAGGCAAAGGGCCATCCAAATCACCTAAGAAGTCAACTGCTCATAGTATTTATCCCTTTGCAAGCATAGGTCTCTACAGAACTTCGCCCTCAATATAGCTAACACTGGATTCTAATCCCTTTAGGTTGATCTGTCTGGGAATTCTAGAGCACATCAGTTCTTGGGACTTGCCAGTTTCTTTGCTGGGATGGCTGTCCTTTCTGGACCACCGATAGCAGGTAATAGCCCAGCTGTATTCTGAACAAACTTCAACAGCTATGAAAGAAAATGATCCATTATGAATGGTAACATACAATGACAGTATCGGGGTAAAAAACTGATGAGATTTCCGCTGTTCCTACATTGACTCTCAACACTCCATCACCAACCCAGGAGAATCTGAGGATTTACACAATAGATAGTAAGAGGTTAACTAAGCACCTTCTTACATTATCTTGGGAGTCTTAGAACTGTGTGTGTCTACTTGCCAGGGGAGACAGCCCAGAGTTTTATATGATTCTTAAAGACCTATGATGTCTTCAACCAACCAACCAACCAACCAACCAACCAACCACTAGCATCTTTTATCTGAGCAGGAGTCATTAAAGAACTTAAAGGCTGCCTGACCCCTTTGCTCTTCAGATGAGCTATACACATAGCTGCCCAGGGCTTCCCAGCATCTTTTATTTTCCAAGAGGGATGATGGAGGCCCTTCATATTCTATCTGTACTGAAGGTGGGGGGACACTTGGCCTACAGGCCAGAATCTCTATGGAAAGGATGTGTGGGGCTAGCCACTGGTAAATATTAAATACAAGTACAGGAAAAATATTAAATACAAGTACAGGAGTTCTGATTATTTAAGCTAGCATTAAGACTGAAACATTATTTTGTATGCACTTTTAACCTAAATGGACATTTTGTGCATGCTGAACATTTAATCCAAGACTCTTGACTACTCACACAGAAATATTTCTAGAGAAGACTTAAACTTTAGTGTTTTACACACTACAGGTTCTCAATGTTTACATGTACAAATTACTACAGAATTTTCAATCATACACAAAAAGGAATTCAGCTTAAAATTTCCTTTTACTACCTTCAATCCTGAAGTGAAACAGAAAAGATACGATTTTGTCTATCATTTTTTAAAAACTAAGTTTTATGATGATCCTATTTAGGTGTGCAGCTAAATGTAAGACCTAGAAAAAGGCAAATATCAAAAGGGAAAGTATAAGATTAATAACAAAAATTACTGGAAAGAAAGCAAACACCATTAACTGAAGTTCAATCTAGGAAAATTTTTCTAAGCTAAAAGTGTATACAAATATACAACCAACCCCTATTCGTGTTTACAAGCACACCTTAGCCCATGTGGTCTAGCTTAGCCTATACCTCACACCTGGAAAGCAGGCTTGAAATTTTAAATTCAGGTTCAGAACTGTGATTTAGGGACTGGTAACAGGAGACCACAGAGGTGCCTAGCTGAGCAGCGCTATAGCTAGTGCCAGCGAGCTAGAAAAAACAGAGCTCAAATATAGCTTGCGCCCATGCATTTTCTTGATCTTTTTTTTTTTTTTTAATCCTTCTTCACTGGCCATCCCAGTGATGCCTTCAAACTTTCCAAGCCTATTAGGTCCAAAGCAGAGGGAGATAATAAATACCAGGGCACAGAGTATCTTATTCAAATGATAAAGGCAGGTAACATGTTTAGAGATTTCAAGTTTTGTATGTTTTTATATACATCTTAAAATGTTTCAAGAGTTCAATACATGAGAAGTTTTTTTTTTTTTTTTTTTAAGATTTTATTTATTTATTCATGAGAGACACAGAGAAAGTGGCAGAGACATAGGAAGAAGGAGAAGCAGGCTCCATGCTGGGAGCCCAATGTGGAATGTGGAACTTGATCCCGGGACTCCAGGATCACGCCAGATGTGTGTTGGGTCTTAAAACCAATTTGTTGGGTCATGATCTTTAAAATTTTTTTAATGAAGAAGAATAGACTAGGGGCACCTGGGTGGTACAGTCAGTTGAGCACCCAACTCTTGGTTTCAGCTCAGGTCATGATCTCAGGGTCCTGGGATGGAGCCCCACGTTAGGCAACATGCTCTGCAGGGACTCTGCTTTTCTCTTTCCCTCTGTCCCTTGCCCCTGCTCTCTCGCTATCTTATTTAAAAAAAAGAAAAAGAATAGACTACAACAGAACAGCTTAAAAAACACCGCATCACTTTATTTTAAATTTTTAGTTCATACACACACACACACACACACACCTGTGTAATATAAAGTATATGTGATATCAAACACACATTTCTTACAGTCAATGAGTCAAAAAAAAATTTACAATCCTTTTATTACCCAATGTCCACAATACCCTAGGTACTATATAAGGAGAGCTCATGAAAAGAATTTTTAAACACTAATTCTGAGAATATTATCTAGGCATCATAAATTGTATAAGTTCTACAAAATAGTCAAAGGAAATGATAAGGCTGATGCTGATAGCTTATATAAAGATTTTTAGTCTGGGAGTTGCTCACAGTATCTTAAGATTATAATAATTAAATATAAAATTCAGTTAAATTTCCTTTTTTATACCATGATCTCTCACCGACAGCAAGGCTAAGCATCTTGTTAAAGGGAGAAACTTCAGTAAGTCCTTACTCATGTTAAGTCATTCCTCAGTGAAACGACAAAGAGAATTTTACAAAGGCCATTAGACTTGTTCCTAACTTCTGACTCCAGCAGCAAGGACCAAAGAAACATCAGAGATGTTGATTTACAGATTGACTCAGCTCTCAACAGGTATGGGCAGTCACTTTATCGCCTTCAGCTTTAACTAAATCCAAAGTCTTACTGGTTATAAAGTATTAAATTCTCAACCAAATTTAGATTTTCAGAACTGCAGGAGATGCTCATTTTGTACTTACCTAGATCTGTTATTATCAAATTGCAAAACCTGAAATTCCTAGAAAAGATTACAGGCATATTACAGGCATAGGAATCTAGCAAACAGTAAGACTTTTCACAATAACCCTCAGTTAAAACACCAGTTAAAAACTGTAACATCAATTACATGAACAGTATTTTCTCCTTCCTGTATGGAAATGAAAAAAGAAAAACAAGTTAGTCCTACACAGCATATTTTAATAATTCAAGGAAAGAAAAAAAAAAGCATAAGAAACCCATAGGAATCATATGACTGAGTTTTTAAAAAATACTTTTCTTTTAAAAAATGTAAATAGAGCATACAGGCAAGACCTTCAGAAACCTTGATTAAATATGGTAAGAAACATAGGGGCAACAACATGTATCAGATCTCAAATGAAAATAACAGACCTGGACAGAAATGGAAAGAAGTAAAAAAATTACGCCCCACACCCAGTCTGCTTCTTCTACCCCACAGCCCCTCCTATTCCTAACCCTGTGACAAATTCAGTGTTAGTTTCCTGACCTAGAGTAGTCAACAGACCTAAGTGTAGGTCAAATGTCACTGCTCATCCAACCCCAACTGCTATTTTTTGCTGGTAGATGACATCTAGAGCTACAAGTTGGCCCAGACGGAAGCCTTGGAAGATTGTAGAAAAATAAAAAGTACTAATGTTTTAAAACTTTACTATATTTGTAGTTAATCCCTGTTAACAAAAATGAACCTGCAAAAAGCACTATAAATACAAAAATCATGCTCTGGGCAAACCAAGCATATAATCATATTCCCTGACATATAAGCAGGAATGTGAAATTTCTAATCTTATATCCAACACATTTGACATGTGAGCTCAAAAACGCTAAAGGCTCAGTTTCACTTAAAAACATCACCATCGGGGATCCCTGGGTGGCTTGGTGTTTTGGCGCCTGCCTCTGGCACAGGGCACGATCCTGAAGCCTCGGGATTGAGTCCTGTGTCAGGCTCCCGGCATGAAGCCTGCTTCTCCCTCTGCCTGTGTTTCTGCCTCTCTCTCTATCATGAATAAATAAATAAATCTTAAAAAAAAAACAAACAAAAAAAACAGCACCACCACCACCAAGGTGCCTATAAAACAAAACTGAATACAGTTCCCCTCTCTTCCACTGCCAATGGATGAATGCCTATATCACGCTAATATATACATTTTAGATATATTTAAAATCAATCATAAATATAACCTGAAAATGCTCTTAAACTACCACCAGTTAATTATTTGATTATAATTCAGTATTCATTCAATAATCATCAAGCAATTAGCACAGCGCTCTCCTAGCTGCTATAGGGAACACAGAAGACAGAAGTCATTCTGTTAATGTTCTTCTACAGTGCCTAGGGTCATGGTGCAGCACTGTCACATAAACTGCCAGAAATTAATACTAAGGACAATGGTTTAGAGCCTCTAAAACTAAGAATTATTAGAATATATATTCTTTCTCGACTTCATTAATTGAAAATCTGGTTAAGTCACTATAATTTAGTTAATATGAAAATGAGTTAACTCTGTTTTACCTTTATTTTTTATTTTTTTGAGATTTTATTTATTCATGAGAGACACAGAGAGGGAGAAGCAGGCTCCTTGCAGGGAGCCTAATTTGGGACTCTATCCCAGGACCCTAGGATTAACTGAGCCACCCAAGCGTACCTGGAAAGCCATTTCTTAACACTGAACTATAAGTTGATTCTATTCCAATTAAGTTAAATAGTTTCTAAAGGAGAAGTGCATCTCCCTCGTGCTGTTAATTGTTAACCTCACACCACATCAACAATACCATGAGGGAAACTGGTAATCTTACACTAACTCATCTGTGTTTTACAATGGCTAAAATGGAAGTTCACCCATCTAAGCTGGTTTCTTGTTCCATTAACCCAGATAAGGTCATCTCCTCATGAAATGGTCACTCCTTCTCTCTATTCTATCCTCATTTCAGATACAACATGAAACATATTCCACCTGTTGCTCAGTCCACCTTCTACCAACCATGTCCACTATAGTTTTATTATCTTGGCCTATCAGCTGAAAATTTCTCTAAGACTTGAAATTTTATTTGGAAAAATATAAAACAGCTCAACCTTTTGATCTGCTATAAATCTACTTTGGAGGCTGGGGTAGGTAGAGGTAAGAAGGCAGAGCAGACTTCTCTGTCCTCTAAATCCTGGGGAATATATTATATCCTAAAGAAGCAAAAGAAAATCATACAGATTAGTTATTCTGTGATTATTTTCCCCATAAACAATAATGCCCCCCAAAATTGTAGTTTCAGTATTCCTCAGATTGATGAATTCCTACAGAAACATCAAAAATAAATTCTATATAGTGCTCTACTGTGGTTAAAAAGAGGGCAGGGTGGGGTAGCCTTTCCTTCACAAAGCAAAAAAAAAATCAAGCTTCAAAATCCTAACACACAGCACGATCCTTTTAATGAAATTCATAGCATAGAGCAAATACTTACAGCACTCTTGGTAAATCTTACTTATGTGTGGACTTTAGAGAGCTGCTGTCTTAAAAGGCAGTAAGGTTTGGGACACCTGGGTGGCTCACTTGAGCAGCTGACCCTTGGTTTTGGCTCGGGTCACAGTCTGGGGTTGTGAGATCAAGCACTGCATGGGGCTCTGCACTCAGCACAGACTGCTTGTCCCTCTCCCTTCCTCTCCCCCTGCTCTCTAATAATTAAAAAAACAAAAAACAAAAAACCTTAGAAAAAGGCAGTGAGGTTTAAATATGCTAAAACCATGTTTCCCAAGATTTTTCCCATGATGGCCGTATAGAAAATGTTTATATAGTATACCCTAAAATGAAAAGGCTGCTAATAGCCAGCCAACAGGTCCAGTGACTCAGATGACTAAAGATCATTTGTATTTGTACACCTTGGAAGTCTGCCACTATGCCCCAGCCCAATGGCTGGAAGTTCTAATTCAACACTGGCTAGTCACTTATGGAATTCTCAACCACTAAATTGAACTACATTCAAGGAACTTGGGAATTAAAGGGCCTGCTAGGTATATTTCAAGTTTTAACAAGATGACCAATAATAAAATTAGAGTAGTAATCCTAATAAAAAGGATTCATGGGGCGCCTGGGTGGCTCAGTCAGTTAAGTGTCCAACTCTTGATTTCAGGTCAGGTCATTATTGTGGGGTTATGGGATCAAACCCTGCTTCAGGCTTCATGCTCAGCAGGCAGTTGGCTTGAGTTTCTCTCCCTCTGTCCCTCCCCCTGCTCGAATGCTCTCTCTTTAAAATAAAGTACATCTTTTTTTTTAAAGATTTTATTTATTTATTCACGAGAGAGACACACACACACACGCACACAGAGAGGCAGAGACACAAGCAGAAGGAGAAGAGGCTCCATGCAGGGAGCCCAACGTGGGACTTGATCCCAGATCCCAGGATCAGGACCTGAGCCGCTGCTGAGCCATCCAGACGTCCCAAATAAAGTAAATCTTAAAAAAAAAAAAAAAAAGCAAAAAAAAAAAAAAAGAAGCTCAACAATCTAGTTCTGAGATCAGAGGTATTTCTTTATTTCTTTCTTAGGATGTTACACTCATTTTTAAATACCCATGGCTTTGCCCATAGAATGACAGAATAATTTAAAAGTGTTGGCTTTAAAAAAAAATAAATTTAGAATCCTATGTTAAATATCAAGTTTGAGGGATCCCTGGGTGGTGCAGCGGTTTGGCGCCTGCCTTTGGCCCAGGGCGCGATCCTGGAGACCCGGGATCGAATCCCACATCAGGCTCCCCGTGCATGGAGCCTGCTTCTCCCTCTGCCTGTGTCTCTGCCCCTCTCTCTCTCTCTCTCTCTCTCTCTCTCTCTCTCTCTCTCTGTGACTATCACTTGCAAAACTGTTTATGGAAGCTGACCCCTATCTTTTTAGCTGTTTTATATTATCACAAGACATATTATTAGACATTTCTGCTTAAAATAGGGTTGTAGCCATAGACATAAAAAAATAATTTGGACTGTAATTTTACTGTACATAAGAACTGACTGGGTCACCCATGAATTATGCTTAAGGGAAGCCAATGAATCTGCTCGATTAACATGCATCTCAGATGAATCTGAGGCAAGTAGTTTGTAAACACTGAGGAAAAGCTTACAAGGGCACTTTAGCTTAGGCAGTCTTTTTTTTTTTTTTTTTTTTAGCTTAGGCAGTCTGTACCAGCTGCCAGTGTCCTATTCCTCAGACTGCTGGCTACAGACAGTAATACTCAGCATGCACTGAACACTTAGATGGATGCACACTCTTCTGGATTATGGTTAATTACATTATCTTGGCTTTATCATTCACAGTGCTTTTGCTAGGACCACAAAGAAACCCCGTCCTTTGAATGCCAACTTACGTGTTTACATTTAAAGCAGTTAGAATATGATAGGTTCTCTACCAAACAACGATTTCCTTTAAAAATATACACTCAAGAGCCTTAAACTGTTTAGGGCTGAAAGTGCATTTGTACACAGCTTTTCTATATTATTACCAAAAAAGCACAGAGATCTAATAAAATCAGACCAAATTAGAGTCTCTTTTACTTTCAGTGGTAGAAAAAGGCTGATCATTAACCAAATACGGTAGATGTTTCAATACAAATGAAGCCCTGAACTTAACTTACTTAGTAGTCATGTAAATCTAAGCTTGATTATGACAGCTAATAGTTCATAAAACAATAATATGACATAGCCCTAGATGCTACACTTCATTCATATTTGCTAATTTTATAAATATAAATATAAACTAAATACTCAACTGTATGATTAATCTACTGAATGGCAAATGGATCTTAGAATTCTAAAAATATGCTAATATCTCAGTTATCAAGTATGAATAAGAAAAAGATTTACATTTTTTTTTTTTTTTTAATTTGAGAGAGAGAGCATGGCAGGGCGCGGGGAGCGGCAGAGGGAGAAGTAGACTCCCCCTTGAGTAGGGGGGCCCGACATGAGGTTCAATCCCAGGACCTGGATATCATGACTTGAGTCCGAGACAGACATCCAACCAACTGAGCCATTCAGGCGCTCCAAGAGAAACAGATTTAAAACTAATCATTTCATTAAATTTTGCATGGAAATACGTGGAGAGTTCTAAAATACGCTAAATAATTCCCTGTCCTGGTAAGAAAATATATTAAATATGTTTTAATCTTTAATGTTTCAGAAAAACATCATTCTGACTTTAAATGTGTATGTGAAATGAAAGGCTTATTACCAATCTTCTGGGATTTATAAAGACAACCACTACAACCCATTTCTCCTCCTTTCTAGAAATCTGAGACTGTCATCTTGCCTGTCTCTTTGATATTTGAAGGGCAATCACAATCAACATAATACAGACTTCTCCTAGCTGATTTCACTCTTTTGCTCAACTCCAAGAAACATTTCACTGAGGTCACTGATCCAACAAGGAGTCAACACGTAAAAAACAAGTTAAATTAGCTGAATTTAAGAGGCTAATAAAACATTCCATTCATTCATTACATTAAGAACAGAAAATAAAGCTAATGAAGCGAACAAAAAAATTAAATGTCTATATCAGAACCAAATAAAAAAAAAAACAAAGGATAGGAGATAAAGACATACACAGACCAAAAAGAGAAGAGGGTATACTATACACATTCAGTGAGAAATCAAGTTCCAAAATATAGATGAAAATGAAAAGATATAGCATAAGCTCCATGAAGGCAGATATTTCTATGTGTTTCATTCACAGATATGCTCCCAGTAGCTAAAACTGTGCTGGCATACAGCACCAAAACTTCTTTGAATAAATGATCAGAGTAACAGCCTTAACTTTAAAAATTTTTTTTAGGATCAAAAGCCAATTTGCGGGCAGCCCTAGTGGCCCAGCAGTTTAGCACTGCCTTCAGCCCAGGGTGTGATGATCCTGGAGACCTGGGATCAGTACTGAGTCCCGCGTTGGGCTCCCTGCATGGAGCCTGCTTCTCCCTCTTCCTATGTCTCTGCCTCTCTCTCTCTGTGCCTCTCATGAATAAATAAAATCTTAAAAAAAAAAAAAAAAGCCATTTTGCATCTACAAACATAATAAGCATGCAATACTTTAGAAAAGAGGTTTCTCAGAGTATGGTCAGTGGACATCTGGAGGTCCTGAGAACTTTTTAGGAAGCCTAAAAAGGCAAAACTATCATAATAATACTAGGTTGTTATTTGCCATTTCACAGGGCTGACTTTTACAACAATGTTTAAAGACCAGTGCCTTGCACAAATATTCTTTGCCACCACATACTCATAGTTTTTTAAAGTGTTTCATTTTAAAAAGTTCCGTCAAATACTAAATTAAAAAAAAAAAAAAAAAAAAAAGGAAAAATGCTTTCTACACCATGAAAAAAAAAAAACATTTTCGTATGTGCCATTAGCCAAATGATTTTGTGGACCGACCCATTCTTGCTTTAAAAGAACATTCTGGGGCAGCCTGGATGGCTCAGCGGTTTAGCGCCGCCTTCAGCCCAGGGTGTGATCCTGGAGACCGGGGATCAAGTCCCACGTCGGGTTCCCTGCATGGAGCCTGCGTCTCCGCCTCTCTCTGTGTGTGTCTCTCATGAATGAATGGATGAATGAATGAATGAATACATACATACATACATACATAAATAAATCTTTAAAAAAATAAAAGAACATTCTGATTTCAGGAGACTTACACTCATCATTTAACACATTTGACTAGTCACTTCCTTTTCACATGTTCTCACAGCCTCCTGAACCTTCCCTTCTTAGCCCTCATGATATGTGTAAGTCACGTGTTAGTACCTAACTCCTCACAGAACTGTACAGTCTGTGAAGGCAGGGAGCACATCTGTTTTGGCTCACTACCATTCTCTTCTCCAACAACTAGCACACTATTGGGAACATAATATAAATATTGAAATGTTTGTTCAGTGAGGAAAAAAAGATAACCAATTCTCTCACTTTTTTCTTTGGAAAATAGTAGTAATTCACAATTATTCTCTTTTTAAAAAATTTTTATTTCTTCATGAGAGACAGAGAGAAAGGTTGAGACAGAGGGATTCCAAGATTCCTTGGGAGGCATTCCCCACAATTATTTTCTTTGTAAGAACAGTAGCCTTCTAATAAGATTCATCATAAAATTAGGGGCCTTGGGTGGCTCAGTCAGTTAAGCATCTGCCTTTGGCCCAGGTCATGATCCTGGGGTTCTGGAATTGAGCCCACATCCAGGCTCCCTGCTCAGTGGGGAGTCTGCTTCTCCCTCTGTGAGCATGCTCTCTCAAATAAAATCTTTTAAAAAAGAAGATTCATAGTAAAATCAGATTGTATGTGTCCCTAACTTTCCCCAACTTCCACTGTAAGACAGGAGATGAGTTCTGGGTCTATGAGGACATTTTTCCACACAGGGTTAAGTCCCTAACTCAGGTGGAACAGATTTAACTTTATCAATAGAAAATAAGGCAGGCAGCTTAACTCCCTAATATATCACAATACATTCTAGGAATTATAGGAGGCTCCTTCCCTTGACACAGTGGATGGCTGAGAATTACTACCTGAAAGGTCCGCTTCACTAACAGACACCACTCCTTCCTTCCAGGCTGGTTATATGATTACACCCAGACATACACTGGCTCCTTCTACTTCTCTGGTACATGCTATCTCCTCTCTTCAGTTTCCCTGTTCTTTGTACCGTTGGCTGAGAGATGGAAAAACAGTGCCTGACCAGAAAGGAAAAGGACTGCAATCAAACGAGAGCTTAACAAAACACAATCTAAACTAAGAAGTCACTGGAAACAAAAGCTTGGAAGAAACCAATTTCCTCGTTTGTAAAATGAAAAGGCAAACCAGATAGTTTTTAAGGTTTCTTTTTTTTACATTCCGAGGAATACCTAATTGATAGAAAAGAGCCACTTAAACTAAGCTGTTTGTTAGTATTTAATCAAACAGGCTAAAGTCTTCATCAGTGAAAACAACTACCTTAGGTATTAAAATATAATTCTTAATGTGCTATAATAATAAATTGACAAAACTCTCAACTGTGCCTTGGTAATCCAGCCATTAAAATATATGGAGATGGGGGATCCCTGGGTGGCTCCGCAGTTTAGCATGCCTGCCTTCGGCCCAGGGCATGATCCTGGAGTCCTAGGATCGTGTCCCACATCAGGCTCCCTCCATGGAACCTGCTTCTCCCTCTGCCTGTATCTCTGCCTGCCTCTCTGTGTCTCTCATGAATAAATAAATAAAATCTTTGGGGAAAAAATATGGAGATGAAAAACTATTTTGTTAGTGTAAACAATTATTAAATGTAGCCACTGGTTGACTATGACTCTGAAATCTGAATGAATATTAAAACCTTGTTGAGTGACAAGAATGGTATACACCCTCCAGAGAGTTTATCTTTCCTTATTAGAAATAATCTGTTTCCATTATTTTGTTTCCTAAATTTTCTATGATAAATGTGTATTGTTATGTAATAAAAACTAACAATAGCCGAAAAAGAGAGCACTTGGGTTGCACTCGGTTAAGCACCCAACTCTTGGTTTCAGCTCTGGTCATGTCCTCAAGATTGTGACATCAAGCCCCGAGTTGGGCTCCATGCTTACTGCAGAGTCTGCTTGAGTTTCTCTCTACCTTTCCCTCTGCCACTCCTACTCATGCTCTGTCTCTAAAATAAATAAATCTTTAAACACTTTTTTTTTAATTACCAAAGGAAACCCCTCCTTTATTTCAAGATCATTTGAATACTATTCCTGCCCATTTAAACAATATTACTTTTCACTAAATCTACTTATCTAAAATATTCAAACTAAACGATCTAGATGTGTCTTTAGAACCACAGATTTTAGGGGCACCTGGATGGCTCAGTTAGTTGGGCATCTGACTTTTGGTTTCGACACAGGTTGTGATCTTCGAGTCATGGATTCCAGGCCCATGTCAGACTCCATGCTCAGTAGGGAAACTGCTTAGAGTTCTCTTCCTCTCCATCTGCCCCTCCCCTACAAGTGTGTGAGCCTGCACTCGCGCTCTAATAATGATATCTTTAAAAAAATACAAGTTTTATAAGAAGATTAAGTAAGTAGCTTTTAATGGAAGAAATATTTAAACTACTCTTCTTAAATATGGAATAATTATGTTAACTAATAATATCATTCAGAAATGATAGAAATGTAAGAAATTACATGTAAATAGAGAGCTCTTCATTTCATTATTTGGGTGATTTTTTTTTTAAAGTTTTTTTATTTATTTATGATAGTCACACAGAGAGAGAGAGAAAGAGAGGCAGAGACATAGGCAGAGGGAGAAGCAGGCTCCATGCACCGGGAGCCCGATGTGGGATTTGATCCCAGGTCTCCAGGATCGCGCTCTGGGCCAAAGGCAGGCGCTAAACCGCTGCGCCACCCAGGGATCCCAATTTGGGTGATTTTAAGAGGAAAGAAAATACCTAGGGTTCTCTGTAATACCAAGATCCCTTAAAATCTCTTTCAGGAGACTCTTTCAAACTATTGTTATTAAAAATAACAATTAAAATTAAATAATTGAAAAAATTAAATAATTAAAATAAATCATTAAAAATTAAGCTAATAATATTATTACTCTATCTTCCCATTCCTTTATTTTTTTTTAAGATTTTATTTATTTATTCATGAGAGACACAGAAAGAGAGGCAGAGACATAGGCAGAGAGAAGCAGGCTCCATGCAGGGAGCCTGATGTGGGTGGGACTCAATCCCGGGAGTCCAGGACCATGCCCTGGGCCAAAGGCAGGCACTAAACCACTGAGCCATCCAGGAATCCCCATCCTCTCTGCTTTAAAATATCTATTGATTCCCTATAGAGAAAAAAGACTAAACTGAAAGCCTGGCTTTAGCTCCAAAATACCGTACCCGCTCACTCCCTGTTTATGCCTCTGTGCAAGCTTTGCTACCACCTACAGTCCCAAAGCTTGCCTTTCTCCCTCAGGCATAGTCTCATTCCTCACAAGTTGACTCACTCAAAGGCCACCTTTTCTGGAGACTTCGCCTAACAGGAAGTCAATCTCTGGTCATGATTTCTGTCCACTTTTCTACATGAGTTTACATTATCATTTTTCCATTAGTTTGCAAGATCAACAAGTTGGATGGTGTTCTACTGATTTTTTCCCCCAGCATAAACTTTGGAACCTAATTAATCTGGGTTCAACTCTCAATTATCTTAAAAACAGAAGTTGATCCTATTTAAAACAGGTTTTACGTTTAGATATAAATGTCTAACATTTTTATATTTTAGACGTAAGACAATATGAAAGCAAAGCAAAACAAACACCATCCTCTTACACAGACAGCAAAAACAGTTAATAATAAATTCCAAAAAAAAAATAAATAAATTCCACTCTGCTGCTTGTTACCATATGACCTCATCAATGTCATTCAACCTGAGCCCCACTTTTCTCCTCTGTACATGCGGATAACAGCACCAGCCCACCTCACAGATACACTGTGAGGATTGAATGAAAATACTCCTGTACTAAGCAAAATAACCCTCAGATACAGCAGCTGCTAATTTCCTTTCTTCTGCTTTCTAAATCCTTTCTATGTCAAAACAGAAGACAAAAGCAATCAACAAAACCACTCTCATCCATCCTCCCTTCTCTTGGAATACTTTTCTTAAAAGAGACTTTACCTAGAACAATGAGATTCTTTCCTCCTAAGAAAGCAGACT
The DNA here is from genome assembly GCF_048164855.1 of Canis lupus baileyi. Taxonomy (NCBI): domain Eukaryota; kingdom Metazoa; phylum Chordata; class Mammalia; order Carnivora; family Canidae; genus Canis; species Canis lupus. The sequence continues at coordinate 35,951,302 of NC_132845.1, read as the reverse complement.
GTACATTTTAAGTAGGACCAACTAAAGAACTCCAAGTTGAATTCTGATTTGGGAAAAGTTTTCAATTAGCAATAATCGCGCCTTGGATAAACCTCATTGGCTATGATACTGCCACTGCGCAAAGCTTCCGATTTGAACAGGCTTTATGAATCTTATGCAACAGAGCAACTCTTCATCTGCTCAATGACAGTAGCCCCTGAACCTGGGTGGTGTGGATTAAGAAAGTCTGATTCCCTAGGCCACAAGACGTTGAAGACAGTTATAACTAATGTATTCCTTGTATTAACAACAACTTATGATGTTCCTATTCATTTTATTACTTTTCTTTGGACAATATTATAAGATGCCATACATTTTTAAGAATCCATAATCTAGAAATACTATCCCAGCTATATATGGAGTTTCAAGAAAATCAAAATAGTTCACTGATTTTCTTTCCCCTTTGCCCTTAATAGATCCCTAGGAGACAAAGAGGAAACAAATATTAGACTCAGGATACACAACCATACGTGTTTGGAGTGGTAGGGTGGTAAACAACTTTTTTTCCACATCCAATATGTACCAGTCACTAAGGGAGGCACATTTTATGTATTACCTTATTTAATCTTCACAACCTTTATTTTTTTTAAAAAGATTTTATTTATTTATTCATGAGAGAGAGAGAGAGAAAGAAAGAAGAAGAGAAGAGAAGAGAAGAGAAGAGAAGAGAAGAGAAGAGAAGAGAAGAGAAGAGAAGAGAAGAGAAGAGAAGAGAAGAGAAGAGAAGAGAGAGGCAGGGACATGGGCAGAGGGAAAAGCAGGCTCCATGCAGGAAGCCCGACGGACTCAATCCCGGGACTCCAGGATCACACCCTGGGCCAAAGGCAGGCGCCAAACTGCCGAGCCACCCAGGGATCCCTCTTCACAACCTTTGAAAGTAGGTACTATGATACTCAGCTTATAATGAATAAGCTTAAAGTCAAAGAAATTAAACACTCAGTAAATAGTGAAATCACAATTCATACAGATTGGTAAGAAACCCTACACTGGGGATCCCTGGGTGGCGCAGCGGTTTGGTGCCTGCCTTTGCCCCAGGGCGTGATCCTGGAGACCCGGGATCGAATCCCACATCAGGCTCCCGGTGCATGGAGCCTGCTTCTCCCTCTGCCTGTGTCTCTGCCTCTCTCTCTCTCTGTATCTGTCATAAATAAATAAAATATTAAAAAAAAAAAAAAAAAGAAACCCTACACTGTCCCCTCTAGATCACCCTGACTTCTTGGCAGTACCACAAGATTATGGAGCTGATTTAACTGAAAACAGTTATGATTTGTTCTAACTCAAATTGGCATAAAATTTTATAATATCTACTCTAAAATGAAATGGAGAATGCAAAGTACCTAAGACAAAGCCACAAAAGACATCTGCTACAGCGCCGTAAAAATGTAGTTGTTACAATAATTAACTTTTTTAGGCCTTTCAATATTCAACAAATCTTACCAAAGAAGGTAATGCTTGAGTATAGGCCATTTGTAATTAATTCCTCAATACTAAAATATTATTGGAATGTTTATAATTTTTTTGGAATGTTTATAAATTTTAAGTCTTGAAATATATATTTATTTAGTAGAGCTATGATAATTTGAACATAAAATTCAGGATACTTTCTTCTCAGCTACTTATTGGCTTCTATTTAAAATTAAGATACCATTTCTTGCAGTTATTACTCTAAGTGCCATACTACCATCGCAGAAGAAGAAATGTTCTATATATGTTGATCATTTAGCACTATTTCTGATAATAAAGCTCTACCTTTACAATACCTTTTTCTTTTTAAGATTTTATTTGAGGGCAGCCCTGGTGGCTCAGCGGTTTAGCATCGCCTTCGGCCCAGGGCGTGATCCTGGAGCCCCGGGTTCAAGTCCCACGTCGGGCTCCCTGCATGGAGTCTGCTTCTCCCTCTGCCTGTGTCTCTGCCTCTCTCTCTGTGTCTCCCATGCATAAATAAATTAAAAAAAAAAAAGATTTTATTTATTTGTTTGTTTGTTTTTTAAAGATTTTACTTATTTATGATAGAGAGAGAGAGAGAGAGAGGCAGAGACACAGGCAGAGGGAGAGGCAGGCTCCATGCTGGGGGCCCGACGTGGAACTTGATCCCTGGGCTCCAGGATCGCGCCCTGGGCCAAAGGCAGGTGCTAAACCGCTGAGCCACCCAGGGATCCCCAAAAAAGATTTTATTTGACAGAGAAAGAGCTGGAGAGAGGGAGGTGGATGGACAGAGGGAGAGACAGAGGGCTGCCTCCTCACTGAGCAGGCAGCCCAACATGGGGCTCGATCCTAGGACCCCGAGATCATGACCTGAGCCAAAGGCAGATGCTCTGCTGACTGAGCCACCCAGGTGCCCCGCCTATAACTTTTGAAAGCTCTTTCCTACCTTATATCTCATTGTCATCATGTCAAGCCTGTAAAGAAATTGAATAGGTATTATTACTCCTATTTTATACTTAAGGAACAAAAGCAAATTAGGACCAAGTTATCTGCCTAAAGTTACAAAGCTAGTCCTTAACACAGCCTAAGTATCAGTGCTGATTAGATCACCACCCCTGGCTTTCCCCTTTTTTTTTGGCTTTCCCTTTTTTAATGATTGGCTAGGGAGTTAAGTTAAAGTTTAATGAAAGCAAGAACTGCACTTAAACAGAGTAATAATTTTATGATATTTTCCAAATAATCTAGTCATATTAATATATGTGATGCTATGTTTGTCTGTAAAAAATTAGCTTAGTTTAATAAACTTATCCAACTGCAAAATCAGGCTTTCCCATGAGGAAAAAACTCATCATGTTCTTAGTATTTGATTTTAGTTATTTTTAAGCAAGACAATACAAAACATGAGCAGCGGTTTCTCTGAACACTTCAATACAAAAAAAGCCCGATACTCTTTTTTTAAAAGATTTTATTTATTTGAGAGAGAGCTGAAGCATGAGTTGTGGGGGAGGGGCAAAGGAAGAGGGAGAAGCAGACTCTCTGTTGCTCAAAGAGCCCCCACACAGGCTTTGATTCCAGCACCCTGGTATCATGACCTGAGCCAAAGGCAGATGCTTTACGGACTCAGCCACCCAGGCACCTCAGCCTAACACTTTTTTAAAAACCTTAAGTGTTTCTCCTAACCCAAAACCAACTTGTAGGAGGCTTTATGTCCACATATTTGCCTCATTTGCCTACTCATTTCCCACAAATATCTATCCAGTTGTCTCAGATTTATACTCAAGGCATTAACATATACACAAATGAAAAATAACAGAAGTAGCCTGAATCAACTTTTAAAGAAATCAGTTAAAATTCTTGTTTTATTTCTGAGAAGCTGGTATTATTACCCATGGTCACTGAGCCAAATGATAATCATTTCTAAAAAAAAAGAGAGGTGGGGGCAGCCCTGGTGGTGCAGCGGTTTGGCGCCACCTGCAGCCTGGGGTGTGATCCTGGAGACCTGGGATTGAGTCCCACATCGGGTTCCCTGCATGGAGCCTGCTTCTCCCTCTGCCTGTGTCTCTGCCTCTCTCTCTCTGTGTCTAGGAATAAATAAATAAAATATTAAAAAAAAAAAAAAAAAGAGAGAGAGAGAGAGGTACCTGGGTGGCTCAGTCTTGGTTAAGTGTCTGCCTTAGGCTTGCTCAGGTCATGATCCCAGTGGCCTGGGATCAAGCCTTACATGAGGTTCCCTGCTCAATGGGGAGTCTGCTTCTCTTTCTTCCTCTGCCCCTTCCACTGCTCATGTGCTGCTCCCTCTCTCAAATTAACAAAATATTTTTTTAAAAATTTAAAATTAAAAAAAAATTAAAATAAGAAAGGAAAGGAAAGGAATGGGAAAAAGAAAACCTAATCCCTGTTAACATTCCAACAGAAGCTACTATATTGTTAAATCTCCTTCTATACAAAAAATGATCAACGGTAAGCTAGTGAGACTTTTTTAGGCATACAGAGAATCAGCTAAGATAGGGGTAACCAACTGTCTTGGTTTGGCTGGAAACAAAGGAGTTCCTGGGACACAGGACTTTCAGTTTTAGAACCAAGATGAGTTGGCCACCTATACTAACAAGTAAACACATCTGGATGTCTAGATACTTGATAGCACATAGTTAAAAACCTAAAGTTTTGGGATCCCTGGGTGGCGCAGCGGTTTGGCACCTGCCTTTGGCCCAGGGCGCAATCCTAGAGACCCGGGATCGAGTCCCACGTCAGGCTCCCGGTGCATGGAGCCTGCTTCTCCCTCTGCCTGTGTCTCTGCCTCTCTCTCTCTCTCTCTGTGACTATCATGAATAAATAAATAAAATCTTTAAAAAAAAAAAAAAAAAAAAAAAACCTAAAGTTTTCTTCTAGCAATCTTCCCCCCCTCAAAAGAGAAAATCACAAATTCTATTTTTACCCCATTCAAGCCCCAGTGAGCAAACAGAAATAGGATACACATTAGTAGTTAAGGAAGGGAGGCATACATTTTTAATGAGAATCCACTTTCAGGCATTAACTGACCAGGGACTTGGAAGTAATGGAAGACTTCCAGCTTTCACTTCTACTATTTTTTACAGAAGTGACAATCTGAGCTGAAATAAAGCCAAGATGTCCTACTCTTGGTTCACGTCAACCAACGTTAACATTTTAGCAGGGAAGAGAAGTTTGTCAGGACCAAGGAAATGAGAAAGATAAGTGTGAAAGAGCAAGAGCCAATATTGTCTTCCTTCCAATTTCTCAAAGCTAGTCAGAGTTTAGCATAAATTATTTGTATACACCAACCTACAGATCGAAGTTTATCACACTTGATTAAACAATTTCAAGCCTAAATGCCCCAGCTGTGTAGCACAGCCCTCTGAAGCCATAGCAGTAAGATGACTCACCAACTGGCAGGTGTCTTAGAGTCTACGAATAATGGATGTCTGCCTGGATGAAAACAAATGTATGTGCCCAACAGACGACCTCATCCTGCTTGGCAAAGAGGAGAAAAACTAAAAAACTGATCAGTAGTACAGTACTTGTTTTATAATGGAAAGAATCGGACTTAGCTCAAAAGAAGAGACTTGTAATTCATACAGACTTTTAAAATGTCCTCTCTACATATTTTATATTTCAATTTTCACTTACCAGAAAGGTTCAATAGAATAAGATCAAAGAGGATAAAAATCAATTTTATAACCCCCAAATTAGAAATAACTGAAAGTGAGAATTGTCATACTGAGTTCGTTTCAAGAAATGTGAAGTCAGAGTCACAAGAAAAATAAATCCATATTTAAACCCTCCTATTATATTTAATGACCTGATGTCAGTTTCCACTCAAGTGAAAATTAGTAGCTCATGTTTGAGTATGTATTTTCCTTATTGAAAACTGACACCATGCCACAGTTAATAAGATATGGGTTTATAAATATGGAGTTTTAAAAGAAACTTACCCTTTCCCTTTGTGCAGCTCTGACTTCCAACCCAGTTTCTATAGAAACAGGAGGACAAGTGCCAGTGCCAGAAGTCTGCCAATTAGAACTCATCTTTTAGTTGCTGAATAATAAAGCCATATCCCAAAGTCCGCTATAGGTTTTTGATTGTCAGTAGTTCCTAAAAAGAAACCCAGGAGGAAAAAAAGATGTTTAACCAATTATTGTACTTAGATAAGCTCCCTCCTTTAAACTTGGCCATTAAAAAAGTGGAGGAGGTTTGATCCACTACCATACATATTAAAAACATTTTTTTAGAGCTTCAGTATCTCTAAACTTAAAGGGCAGCAAATTGAAGGAAAAGGTGTCTCTGAAGGTTCAAAATACCTTTACACCCACACATGGAAGGAAGAAAACACTCAGGTATTACAGAAATAAAGTACTGTCAACCACCAAACCTTAAAAGTTCAACAAATTCATTCTTTTTTGTGAAATGTATTTTCAGTAAGTTTCTAACACTGCAGAGAGTAAACTTCACAAATGGAATTTGTCAGGAGAGATAAATGATAATATGGGTAAGTCTCCACTAAAAAAAATCTCTCTGGTCTCAGGAGAAATCTATAAATCAGAAATGAACCCCAGAAAGATTTTCTGGAGAAGTAGACATGTGTGCTTGATGAAAAATGCCTCTAAAGCATAAATGCCAATTTAAAAATTAAAACATTGTGCAATGTGAATAATCTTGTTGCAATTCTTCATTTGGTATCATTAAGATTGCTTGGTGACTTTTTAGAATCATTTATCATAAAAATTTACACATTAAAAATCATTCCTGTATCTAAATTGATACACTTCAGTTTAGAGTATTCCCTTTAATACATTATATGAATCTCAATATTTGTTATTTGTCACTATGATTAATATGAATTCAATTTTTGTTGCTATGCAAGGAAAATCAGTTTATTTATGAAGTTACTATAATACAATAAAAAACCAAAGCGATTTGAATCTCTCCTCAATCCTGTCTATATCCATCCCCCTAGAGAGATCTAAACCTACCTCTACCAAATTTTCTAAAGTATGCGGCAGCTATCAGCAAACAGTGTCTCAACTATCCTTACCCTTATCTGTAAAAAACAAGATGTTCTATCTCACAATGAAAAGAGTGGACTAGAACAGAATAGGAAGGAGAGGAAAAAGAAGCATAACAAAATAAGCAAGAACCACCAAGACAGGCAACAGCAACCCCTCTTGAAAGTTTTTGGTTTTGATTTTCAAATAGTGCTTAAGAGGCTAATTGTGTGTTTTATATGTTTAAGGTCGATCTCTCTAGAGCAGTGGTTCTCAATCCTGGCTACACATTAGAATCATCTGGGCACTTAAAAAAATAATACTGGGGCCTTGGCAGAGTCCCACTCTGCCTAGATCAATTTAAATGAATCTGAGAGAGTAAATTCCAGGTACTGGTATTAAAAGGTCCTCAAGTGATGCTAATACAGAGCCAGGTTTCAGACAACCGCTGTAGAATGCAGAAAAATTCCAATTAAGGAGTCTTGTTTACTGAAATATTTCTGTATATAAAGAATATACACAAGCTAGATGCTTATCCTGGAAGCAAGGTAAAATTACTAATGGTGAATTTCTATATGCTAAGATACAATGGAAAACCAATTTTCTTGATATGCTATGCATATTTTAATTAAGATATGTAATTAAAAATATGTATGTAGCACCTCAGAGTCTTAATTTTTCCTGTAATGATAGGTCTATTCTGTACATGTATGTAATATGCTTATGCATTAAAGTTCTTCATGAAATCCTTTCTTTGGGTAAAAGGAAATCTGCTGGTCATCTGAGAAAGGTCATATACCAAAACAGCACTTAAAAGCTTTATACTCACATGTACCTGGTTTGGACAGGGGGACAGCCATTCTACAAAAAGACCCTCTAAATAGATATTTAGTATGGAAGTTTCGTTTGATACCACTAGAAAACTGGCAAGTTATGAAATGTAGAAAGCATGATCAGTGTGTTATAGCAGAAACTATCTATAACTACAGTGGAAGCTTTTCCTTACAGTGGGCTGAAAGCAGAAAGAGTAAGAAACAACATGTTGAGGAAATAATGATTTACTAGGAAGAAGACTGCTTTGAAATCTTAGGGTGGCCAGCAATTTTGAGCCTGAAGAAGAAATACACTCTCTACTATGGTTATTTAAATAAAAGAATACCCCTGATTTCTGAACAAGAACATCTGCAGTCTTACAGTGAATCTGAAATGCTAATATATCTTTGGAGGAAATACTATCTTTGACTTGTCAAGAGCTGAAAGATTTCCTTTTTTTTTTTTTAAGATTTCCTATTTTGAATTACATATTGCATCTGTCTTCAATTAGTGTAGCTAATTAATCCTTCAAATATTTGGGTACCTATTATATACTAGACTTTATTCTAGATCTTAGAATAGTTGAAGTTTGTGTTACTTTCCTGAGACAGGTAGCCAAATCTTTTTTTCTTTTTCTTTTTTTTTAAATATTTTATTTATTCATGAGAGACACGGAGAGAGAGGGAGAGAGACAGGCAGAAGGAGAAGCAGGCTCCATGCAGGGAGCCCGACGTGGGGTCTCCAGGATCACCCCAGGCTGAAGGCGGTGCTAAACCGCTGAGCCACCCAGGCTGCCCACAGGTAGCCAAATCTTTTTTTTTTTTTTTCAGGTAGCCAAATCTTGATCAAATCACATCACTCCACCTCCTTAAAACTTTCGACAGCTTTCTACTGCGTACAGCATTTGTCCTTGGCAACTGGCCCTTACAGTTCACTATCTCCCTTCTTCCATCAGAATGTCAGCTCCACAAGAAAAGAGAAACTTGTCTGTTTTCTTCACCAATAACACTCCCAAGATCTCAAGTAATTCCCGGCATATAGCAGATACCTAAGTATTTGAAGAATTAACTAATTCCACACTAACTGAAAACAAACCCAGTTTAGATAATCCAAAACAGGAAACCCTTCAACCATTCAGAAGTCAAAGATACACTCAACTTTATAATTCCAATCTGTCTCAATCTTATCAGTAACCTGCTTAGGAGGTAGTAGATATAGGTGCTGGTTCATTCATGGAAAGCAACTTGCACATGTACATACATATATACATAATCCTAGAATCATTTTCAATTTTAACTTAAGATAAACTACAGTCATACTACTTTTAGATTAACATCTGAAACCTCAGGGATATCCCAGTTTCTGGCTGTGTATCACTCAGCCAACTTACAAAACTTTTCTGGTGTCCCTTTAGCATTGTATAAACTGAAGCGTGGCTTACAGACTGTTATAAGGCAAAATTACACACTAAACTAGATGGAATTCCTTGGAGAAATAATTACATGACTATTAAGTGATAAGTTCCATGGCATTTGCAGTTTCATTTTGCTGGTCTCTGTAACAGCTCTGAATTGATCTTCTGGAAATTCCTCCTCTCAGCCTCAGAGACAGAACACCACTCTGCCTCTTCTACTTGGGATTCTTTTCCACACCATATCCCCTTCCCAGGCCTTATATATGATATTACTCCGAGTTTATACTTCAGCACTCTACTCTCTGCGGGCCAGTGATACTCCACATGTGGCCAATGACCACAGACTACATTAGAATTACTGAGGAAGCTTGTAGAAGAACAAAGACTCCTGAGCCACCTCAGTCCAACAAATCCCAGAATGCCTGGGGATGGAGCCAAAGGCCTGCATGCTTCCCAAGAACCACAAATTTGATACACTCTACAGTTTGAAACCCACTGCCTGGACATTTTCTCAAGTTTGCTAGTTTATCCCATCCCAGTCTCCAGAAAAAAGTAGTGAGGTATGGCAATACAGCAACCAAGAACCCTAACTGGGAGAAAGACCTGGTTAGAACCCCGCTCTATCAATTCCAGCTGTCAGATCATGGTCTCTGGTGAGACTTATCTGATACAATGTGTGCAGAGGCCCCGCAGAATGCTCCTCGGCCTAAATGGGTATTTAACAAATGATTGCTATTATTAGTACTGTCACTTTCTACCAACCTGCCTCCACTTTCTATCAACTGATTATATATACCCTCACTTCCCACCTCTCTCAAACTACCTTTCGGGATTCCCTATTTTTATTGACCGGACCATTTTACAAGTTTTCCAGGTTTCAGCCCGGTCAGCTTTCCCACTGATCCATAAAGCTGTTATATTATTCATGCCTGCTTGCCTGATATCTCAACCACAATCTCCCTCTTCATTCCACATCTTTCTCCAACTTTACAAATTATTTTGTAAAGTCTTTCTTGACTATCCCAGCTTAAAGTAACCTTCAAGTTCATATAGACTCATATCACCTGTAAAAAATTCATTAGCAATTAATCAACAACTGGCCTATGACATCTCTCTTACAATTGTCTTAAACTGTGAACTTCCCCCCTGGTATTTAACCATCTACTTGTTTATAACTAGTTTCCCCACCAAACAGTGTAAGTTACTGATGTGGGTAGAGACTATTCTATACTTTGATCTACATGCTCTGCATCTTATTTAATATACAATCAGCATTCAAATGATTATACAGAAACTCTACCTGAAAGCTTAATATTATAGCATTTTAGAAGCATGTTAAGCAATTTGACCTCAAGGTCAAAATCTCTTCTTGGCTGCTAAGGACAATCTTGTCTGAGGCTTGAAGGAATTTTGTCATTCAATAAATTGCTTAAGGAGAGTAAATTGGAACCGGAGGGAGATGGAAGTGGTGGTCAGATAAGCCATAATCAGATAACACACTGTAAAACAAAAAATAGATGCTGCAACCAGCCATAAGCACTAAATTTACTGCCTCAGATAAACAGTTTGTAAACAACAATGTGACTTAAGATACAGAAGTGGCAATTTATAAAATTTAAGTTGTGTTACTAAAGTCAGGGTACTCCCTATTTTCAATTTTAATACCCACAACCAGGCTTTACAAAATGAGCACAAGTCAATTCAGAGGTGTTCTTGTAATAATTTCTCCTATAGTAGAATCCTAAATCTAGACCATACGAAAGATACTGAGAAACCACACAAGGGATTCAAAAAGGCAGGTCCCAACTTATAAAACCAGAACTCTAGATCTAACACTCAACCCCATTAATAGTTTTTCCTTCATGGTGTAGCTGGAAATAAAATGATTTCATGAGCTGTTTCAAAAGATTGTCATGCTGTGTACCTTTCCATTTTGCATGATATGGTTTCACATACAAATAAACAACTGTTCTATTCACAACCTTTGCTTCTTGTTGAGATGAAACCTGAGATCTTAGAAAGATACCAAACATGTAGAAATATGCGGAGTGTCCCATAATCTTCCTTAAATCATTATAATGATTTTAAAAACTTGCTTACTAGTTGGAAAAACTACTTAATGGGCTTTCAGTGGGGACCACCAGAGAAAGAAAAATATTATTGGAAATTGACATTTCCAACAGGTATAAAACTTTTGAAGAAATGTTGTGAAATCACCTAGCAAAGTTTTAGAGGACAGCCAACTCGTAAGCAGAGGTTTTAAAAACTTGTAAATGACACACTGAGAAACTGAAAAAACAAAACAAAACAAAAAAAAACCAAACACACCAACCACCACTGGACTTCACTTTTCCCCTCTGGAAAGAGATGAAAAACTAGAATTTTGTGAAGAGGAAAAATTCTATTCAACATTTCGACCTGGTTTAAATAAAGGAAACCTAGTTGTATTACACGCTAAAAAAGTTGTGCTTGTATTTAAGTTGCCAAAGCCTCACATTTGATTAATGGCGGGGGTGGGGGAGTGGACAGAGGGACTGGAAGGGCTCAGAAGCCTAGTAGGATTAAATGGACAATGAAAATGGTAAGAGCAGACAAAAACTAATTTCTCACAACATTGCCTTAAAACTACAGTTGCCTACTTCTACAATTCAATCTCTTTGTAAGTCAAGAAAACTAACCATTTTGGCTAAATTATCTATCATTCCCAGTCTTTCTTTTTTTGATATATATATATATATATATATATATATATATATATATATATATATACTAACCCAGAGGTTTAGAATCAATGTTTGTAATGGCAACATTATATATAGCAATAAATCCTTCCAGCACCATTAAATCCCCACAAAGGGTGAAGGCCAAGGCTAATGGAACATGTCAAAACTTTAAAGGACATCAGGCTGTTGTTAATCCCAAATCCATAACCAGGATTTTAATACTTTTGGCTCCCACAGTAAAAAAAAATTTTTTTTTCGCATATTAAAGTTAAACTTAAAAAACACATATAGACACCAAATAGAACAGAAGTTCCGGTCTGGAATTTTAAGAACACAACACTGCAGTGAGGGGTGGAAGCTAGTAATGGCAGCAGAGTGCCTCGAGGCTTCCAATCCGAGAAAAAAATACCCCAACCAGTAAAAGCCCTCACCCTATTAACCAAATGCATTTTGACCTCTAAAAACCCTCTTACCTGTTTACAAGGGTTTATACAGCTGTTTGCCACTGGAACACCACCTTGCAGCGTATAACCGTGGCATCCTTTGTTGATAATCACCTGTTGCCTAAGTAAGCATCATCCCGCCTGGAGACAAACAGCACTAGGGCTCTTCCATCCGAGGTTAAAATTCAAAACAAGCCCAACAAGCCTGCATTTCAAGGTGGTCTTCGTCTGCAACTAGGTAAGTTTAAAACTGGCAAACAACAATGGTGTCTGAAGCCAATGGTGCAGCACTGCTGGCTTCCTCTTGAACTCCAGCGTTGTCACTTGCACCGAAGTCTCCTGCTGCAAACAGGGGGGTTGTTCTCCTGTACTGGGAACAGCTTCCAAAGCTCAGGAGCCCCTGTACAGGATAACGCAGGAACTAAAGGCAAACACTTTTTCCTCCTTAAGGATGCCTCCATTTTTTTTTTCCTCACAATCTGTACTACCAACCGAAGTGACTGGGCCTGAGTGTGCGTTCGTACCTATGAAACCGTCACGGTGCATGCACATCCAAGGCATGTGGAACCACAGGTCAAATAAGGCACAGATACCAAGTAACGGTTCTAATTACAAACGCTAGCTCTCAGGAACTCTTCATCCATTCAGAACTAAACCCATCACTGCATAACTCGGGTAAGAAGCCCCTGGAGATGGAGGAGCTCCTCAAATGTGTCAGGAAAGGCTTTATTAACATCATCATTAACATTTAAAAAGCAAACGGAGCATTTCTCCTTCTTTTGGCAATTTGGTGCAAATGTTAAGTGCAAGATAAAGCAATTTCAAACTTTTCTTCAAATTAAAAATGAAACTAAGGCCAAACGTGATGGGTGAACAAAATAAATCAAAACTTAAATTTCAGCAACTCCGGCTCTTCAAACCAGCAAAGCCCCCGACTCGTGCACTGTGGTGAGGCTTAGGGTGCTCGCCCCGGCTTCTTGCGTGCCCGCAAACAGCACCATTTCCTCATCAAGTTGAGGACTGAGAAGCAAATGATCCCCTTCACTGCAAACAAAGGGGGTCACAGTAACACTAGTGATCCTTCAGAATTGACACACCGTGATAGTCAAAATGATGGTCTCCCTGCTTCTTGCTCAAGACATACGAGATCTGAGCAGCAGCAAGTACCCCCTCGGCTGCAAACAAAGGGGTCAAAGGTTTGCCGTCAATTCACTTCCAGGCAGAAAAACATTTTCCTCAAAAGAAACAATTTATTTAGAATAAAACAAAAGCAGCTCAACTGTGAGCGCACGTTTGAGTGACAGCTACTTTTAAGCTGTGTGAGCCATAAAAAGGGTTTTTCTTTACTTTTCCAGAAATCTTGTGTACACAGCACAAAGCAAGAGGTCATTTTTTTCCACTTAAAACACCGGCATTGGCATCACAATAGCAGATACACAACTTTAAGCTGCCATTTTAGTAAAATGCACAAATACTAAACAGATTAGCTTTCTTCCATCAAGAGGCCCATGTAAACTCCACATAAGCCACAACTTCTCTTCAAAAAGGTCCATTAGAGCTTTGAATTCCATATCTTCAATCCGCAGTTCACCAGTTTTGCTTGCGAGGGGGGGGAAAAAAAGGTTATTCAGTACAAATGTTTACAATATTAAAAATATATATATTTCCCCTATGCCATTATAGATGAACAGGTTAACAAGACCTTCCTGGATAGTCCAGCTTGACTTCAAAAAGCACCAATAATACCCACTGGCACATACCTTGAATGAATTTACTGTATGAACAGACAACAAGTAAAACAACAGGGTGGATTTTTTTAAGGACTGCAATTAAGCAAAGATTATAGGACTGAAAATACCCTTTATACTCATGTAACTGAGTAAAACATGTCAAAAAATTCAGAAAAAAAGGAAGTTTATAATCAATTTACAATCAATATATTCTAAAAATAACTTAAAATGAAACTAAGAAAGTTGGAGTTTAGTCAAACTTTTACCCCCCTCTTCCCATTTTCATTCCGTAATTTATATGGAACAATCCAGAACTACTCAGTTGCGGAAAGGGGTCAAGATACAAAGCCATTTAAAAATCCACCTTCATCTGTGTTACCAAAGACAGCAGCTGTTCTTCTAAGAAAACTCATACGAACAATTGCTAAACAGCCAAGAACACTTTAGGACTTTTTAACTGTTTAAATCAAACATAGAAACCTTTTTATTTAGCTAGACAGTTCACTGTGGTTACCTGAAATCATTTTCTCCCTTTAGGGATATCATTATAACCAGAATGTTAACAAGGTCAGCTCCACTTCTCTTCTTGTTCTCACACCTAACTGCCATCTCAAAACCACACACTGTGGCAGAAACAGAAAAAAAAAGTCCCAAAATTATCTCCAAAACTTTTCACATACAAAGGTCATTAAGGCCCTCTTCTCAAGAGGATTTCCGAATTCTGTTACCACAGTTTTTGGTGATTGGTTCCTATATGGACCCAAAACTGCAGTTCAAGCTGTACCTGCATAATGAGCAATTTCATGGTCTAAAGAAAGTGGATTTCAAATTTAAAGAAAAACAAAACAAAACAAAACAAATATTGTCAGTGAAAACGGGCTCATAAAACTTTTAAATAAACCTAAACAGTGTTTGACTCTGAAAGCAACACACACAGCCCTTACTTTTCCTACTGTATCTCAAATGATAGGGCCAGAGTATGTTACTTTCAAAATGTGACAAAAAGCTTATATCAGCCAAAGGATGGACATTTTAAGATGTAATCCTTAAAGAGAAAACTCTATCTACAGAGTCCAAGTATACACGTTAAACCAGGAATTTAAATTTCTGTGTGGGAAACCCTTCATAGGAATCCCAGTTACAACCAACAAAATAGTATTAAAAAATTGGCTAGGAGCTGAATGATTGCTTAGTTTTCCATAAACTTTGAAGTTGTGATCTAAAAGTCTTAATTAGCTTGATGTTTTTCACCAGTAATACTTAATAGGTCATTAAATGATATACTTGAAGAAATTTTCTTTGCATTCATTTGAACTGAGTTCCAGAAAAATCAACTAAACGAGCTTTTAAGTAAAAGAAACAAGTGGTTGTTACAAAGAACATCCAATATTGAGATTATGAAATTCTGGCTAATGAGAATTAGAACCAGAGAGCTTTAGACTCTTACTTTCATTCCGTCCTGAAGGCTTAAAAAGATAAACAGTATTATGAACCTGCACAACAGAATGGGCAACACAAATGAGAGATTCATCTGAATGATGGCACTCTGTAGGTAAGCACCAAACTCAACATAATTAGTTATTTCTAATACATACATTTAAAAATGGTATCAAGCCATTGTTTCAAAAACACAGAAGCACAAATTGCCCAGATCTAACAAAATCCGCCATGTCAGATAGATTCAAATAAACAAACATGGAGCAAAAACCACAGTACTCTTCGGTAAGTTATCACATCAACAGAAAAGAAAAGAAAAGAAAAGAAGAAAAAGGGAAACACCACACTTTGGATTAGAGCAAAATTAAATGTTGTGGACTTCACTCTCTAGAAGAGCAAAATCATTTGTCCAGCCTTCTTATCAAAAGATATTCAAAAGTTAATGGTTAGTGAGATTATTTAAACTGGAAAAATGTATCTAGCCAAACTGTACTTTGACCCCACGTATGCACAGACTGCAAACTCACATTAGTTTCTGAACAGTCTCCTCCATATTAGCGTGCCAAGCACAGCTTTTTAAAAGCAAAAAGCACCAAGTCCTACTTGTAGGATTTCAGATATTTTCCCTACAGGCAGACGGACTTTTGTGCTCATAGCCTAGTACCTTCCTTTTGTCAAAATAGCTAGTTTTTCCAGTTTAAAAACAAAACAAAACGAAACCCCCACAAAAACCTCCCAACTTAAAATTTATAAATGCATAGTGAAAACCAAAAAGGATGATACAGCAGTGATGAAGATTTCATGCTGACATGCATTAGACACCTGTCATAATGGAAAATAAAAAAATTACATGACACTTCCCTGGGTTATTATTGGTGCTATTTCAAAACTACCAGCTTTGATAACAGAAAGAAAACAGTTGAGTTCTGCCAGGCTTTCTATAAGTCACTTTCACAGAATAGAAACATGACCATGATCCAAAAGGTCCTAGAGTTTCTAATCATAATTAAATATCAAGGGCCTTAAAGTCCTCAGCATTTAAATCAAAGGGGGAACTATACTTACTAATGACCTGAGAAACTAGGGGTGAGGACAGAGGGACAGATCAAAAAAATAAGACCAAAAAAAAAAAAAATAATAATAATAATAAAATTTTTTAAAAAATTAAAAAAAATCATCCATTACTGTTCTGCAGCAAAAACCCTTGTTAAGAACCAGAAATCGATTTAACCTTTAGCTTTGAAAAAAATTGTGAGGGTGGGTTAAATTATTTTGTATTAATTTCAGTTGTCTGGGAAATAAAACAATAAAAGGGGGTTTTCCTATACTGACATTTCAGTTTGGACATCAGTGAAAATATTAAACACAGAACTTGAGAGATACTCAACATTTTCAATAATGTAATGTCACCGCTGTTTAAAAATGAAAATAAAAATACAGGCAAAATTTAAGAAGCATGTCAAAGGCATTTCACGATGACTTTAAAAATTTCTGCAATCCAGATATGGCTGATTAATGCCCACTAAAACAAAAAGCTGACTTATGAGCCTGCAGACAACTCTTCTTTCTATTATTGAAATCAGAAATTTGCATGGATACAAAAAAAATTCATCTTTGATGAAAAACACTAAAGTTTTGAAATATGCACAAATTAGAACTGTACCTGCTATACCTCTCTGAAAGTCAGTAAAAACACCACCACACACCAATAACCAAAGAATTCTGATTTTAAAAACACCTACTCACTTCTTGCATACTAGCATAAGACATATATGGTTTGTAACCTACTCCTCGATTTTTACTGAACAGTTACAGCTACAAACCAAAAGTGCATATACGGGATACAGAACTTAAGAACTAATGATAAAAAGGTTTATGTTAAAGCAAACTCTCCGGGAATAAACCATGTATATCAAGAGAAATACTCAAATACCTGATTAAAATAATTAATATTGCTATACAATTTACCAGCTTGTACTTTTAAGATTCCTGATCAAATTTCAGCCACACAAATGATATTTCTGGTACAAGAATTATTTACCTACATACCAATCAAGCCCTTTTTAGATGTATATTATCTTCTTTATATAGTCAGTGGGCTTTTCTCCGAATCCTGACTTTTCAAAATTTTGGGTTTGTAACTCTGAGGATTTTTTTTAAGCTCAAGGTTAAGGGGGGGGAAAAAAAACACAACAAGAAAAAGAAGGGGAAAAGAAGTTACTAAGAGTAGGAACTCCTAATTAAAATAAATCCATCTGCCTGCTACCTTCAGGGCATCCCTTTCACTTAATAGCTAAACTGTCCTGTCTTCTATTTCAAAGGTTTATAAAAATATAAAAAAAAGAAAAAAAGCTTCAACTAAACAAACTAACTCAAAAGAAAATTTCATCTGATGCTGTATCCCATTACACATCACAAAACAGGAACCATGTCAAAGTAGTAAATACAAGTTATACATGGACTTTAGGACGCACCACGGACAATGATCATGACCAGGTAATCTTCTTCAGATTTGGCCAGTGCCTTGGCAGGGGAATCCAGGAACTGCTGGGAGAACTCACAGGGTGGGAAAGCATGTAGGACCCCGGTGTTTTCCTTGTCTTTGTTGCCCCCCACGGGAAGGCTTATCACCCCAGCGGCCTGCTTTTGCTTTAAATAGGACACAAGGTTCCTAAGTGGCCTCTGAGTAGAGGTGGCAGTGTCTGATGTGGCTGAGGAAGAGGAGGACCTGCTGTCAGAACTTCCAGGCACAGCCAGGAGAATGGCATAACCATTGGGACCTGCCACTTTGATGCGTCGAGTTACTTCATCCAACTTGGGCTGGTCCAAACGAAGACGCTGAGTGATCTTGAGCTGGGCTACTTTGCCTCCAGTTGAGCCCTCCACAAGAAGACTACTAGCCACTTGGAGGTCACCCTGCAACAGATGCATGTTGGAAGGAAAGTTGCTGTTCTTCAATAGAAGCATGCCCTGCCAGGCCAAACAGAGCTTGGGAGAGGCTGCAGTGGTGGGGGCTGTCCCACCATCCTGTTTCTGGGAAGGGGACTTCAGCTTTGAGGAAGCAGTGCTGGTGCTAGGCGCACTCCCATCAGACCGGTCTTCTTTTTTCAGAGGGCTTTTTCCCTCAGTGGGAGCAGTTGT
Source organism: Canis lupus baileyi (assembly GCF_048164855.1). Classification (NCBI taxonomy): domain Eukaryota; kingdom Metazoa; phylum Chordata; class Mammalia; order Carnivora; family Canidae; genus Canis; species Canis lupus. The sequence goes on along the minus strand of NC_132845.1, from coordinate 35,933,137 downwards.
CCGGTGCTTTCTATCCCGTTCAGCTGATGCAGAGTTTTTACGGTCTCGCTTGTCACCCTGGCTCTTCTCCAAACTTCCTCGCCTGTCTCTGACTGGAGAGGGCCTTTCCAAGATAAGAAGACGAGAAGATCGATCATTGTCACTGTTGTAGCGATCCCGGCTACTGCTCAATTCCGGGCTGCGGTCGGGAGAAGGAGCACAGTGACGTTTTCGGGGACGGTCACTCTCAGGGGACCTATCCAGGTGCCGGCCCCCACTCTCCTCGGGCGGCCTTCGCTTCCTAGGCTGGTCTCTGCTGCTGGGCAGATCTCGCTCACCTCTGTCCCGGTCCAAGGACCAGCCATCTCGCCTGCGATCCAGGCTATCCAGGGGCTCGTAAGCAGGCACAGCAGCAGCTGCAGTCCTAGTGCTGCGTTCACGAACTGGGGGCGGGGGTGGCACCCAGTCAGAGTCAGGATAAAGGTCTCTGTCACGATCTCTGTAGAGTAAGGGTGGTGTCCTATCCCGAGCACCCCTCAAAGGGTCAGGTGCCCGATGTCCAAAAGCATCTGTCACCAACTCGTAATGAGTTAAGGGCAAAGGCTGCAGATACTGCTGCTGGTAACGATGTTCTGTATCTGCAAAGTCTACTCTAAGGCGACGATCTGGGCCACCAAGTGGGAAGCCACGCATATGGGTCCAGGCAGCATGAGCTGCATCCAGGCTTTCATACTGGATATATGCCCAACTATCACCTTTGCGGTAGTCTATAGTGCGGATGGTGCCAAATCGGTCAAACTCTCGTGCCAGGGCAGCAAGAGGCACCCAAGGTCCCAGACCACCTACCCAGAGGCGAGTGGTGGGTGTAGCTTTACCATAACCAATTTTGATAGGATTCCGAATAATGATCTTGCCAGACATTGCTAGTTTGGCCCGGTGAGACATGTCTAGGTTCTCAAATTTAAGGAAGCCATAGGTACTGGTCTGGCCCCGAGAGGGCCTCTTGATATCTACCTCTGTGATGACTCCAAAGCGGTCAAAAGCCCTTCTTAGGTCACTCTCTGTCACAGTGATGTCTAGGTTGCCCAAGAAAAGCGTCCGGTTAGCTCGCTGATCGTCCTCGGGTGAGATCTCATCCACTTCTCGGAAAGGAGCAGCACCTGCTCCAGCTCCCACCCTGGGCTCCAGGCTGTACGCCGGGCGCACTCTCTCATAGAACGGATAGTCTCGCTCTCTCTCCAGCTCACGGGGCAACGGTGGCGGAGGCGGGGGGGGCAGGCGGCCAAGAGCCAGCTGCTGCAACCGGTAGTCTCGGTACCCCAGGGCCGCGCCACCAGGGGAAAGCGATCTCTGGCCGCCGCCTCCAGGGGGGTGCCGGTGTCCGCCCACGGAGGCGCCCACCACGCCAGCCGACGGCGGGTAGGGATCCTTGTCTAAGGGGGAGCGGCTGCGGCGGCGGCTCACGTACACCGCCTCGATCTTCAGCGGCCGGTCATAGAGCACCAGGCGGCCTCTGGCATGCTTGGCCGCCCGCGCGTCCTCTGGCCGCCGGAAGTTCACAAAGGCTACTCGCTCATCCCCGCTGCCAGAGCCCGAGAGATGACTGATTTTGACACTTACATCACCGAAGCGCTTGAACTCGTGAAACAGTCCGTCCTCCACCGCCTCGTCACTCAGCTGGGACCCCAACTCGCTGATCTTCAGCGTCTTGTACTCCGCGCCGTCCCCAACGCCGGGAGCTGAGGAGGCGGCCCCGGAGGAACGTGACTCCCCGCCTCCACCCCGGGAGCTGCTGCGCGACTCGCCCCCGCCCGAGGAATTTTTGGTGCTCGGGGAGCTGTAACTGTGCAGGCGGCCACTGGAGCTGCCCCCGCCGGTGTCATACTCGCGGCTGCCGCCTCGGCTGCTGGACTTGTCCAGGTGGAGGCTGCGCCGCGACCCGCCGCCGCTGTCGGTCTTTCCGCTGCTACTCCCATTGCTGCCACCAGAGCCCCCTAACTTCTTGCTCCGCTCCCCGCGGGAAGTCGAGTCCTCACCACCGCGGGAGCGTTTGGGCTTGACCGGAGAGCGCTCCTTCCCCTTCATTGTTGCGGGTCGCCGGAGGTCGTCTCCGCGGAGATGCTGAGCCCGCCGCCCCGCGCTCGTTTCACACAGCGGAACCGCACGCCGCCATCTTGGACTCCGCCGCGGCAGAGGCTCCCGCCCCGCGGCCCTCATTGGTCAGCTGGCTCCTCTCTGCTACAGGCTCATTGGGAAAACGTCCCGTCCGTCTTCACATCTCCCCGCGCTCCGGAAAGGCGCCCGCCCGCCCGCTGTTATTGGGCTCCCAACGCCCGGGTCCGAGTACCTCATTGGTCGTATTTGTTGTCCATCTTAACGGCTCCTCGCGCCAGGCCGCAGCTCCGCCCCTCGCACTGTAGGGTCACCTGACCCAAACTCGGGAGGCGCTGATTGGGCGAAAAGTCTGCCCTGTAACGGTACTTCTGGCGCGGTAAAAGCGGTGATCCCACCTCCTCATTCCTTTCATTGGTTTCCGACCCCGTCCTTTAACTCACTATTTGGGAAGTCGGGCCATCTGTTCTGGCGCTTTTCCTGAGAGGCCCGCTTACAACATTCTCGCGAGAGACAGAAAGCGCTCCCTTTCTCGACCTCTTCTTCCAACTCCTCGGGCGGCTGTAAGAAGTTTAAATCTGATTGGATGCTGACGAGGGAGTTGATAGGCTGAAATAGCTGTCCGTCATCCGCTTAAAGGGGCAGGCCGTACACGGAGTAGGCTGACTGAAGGTGAAAGAGCGGACCGCGCGCTCGCCGTGCGGCGTCACCGGGACGTCGCGAGAGGCTGACACGGCGCTGGCTCCGCCCCCGGCCGCTCGCGGCGTTCCGTCCACGGGCATTTACGGGGCACTTATGGGGTCCCGCGGCGTCCGTGGGTGTGCCTGGGCCGCCCGCTCGGGGCCTGTGCGGGGCCCGAGCCCTCGGGGCGCGGTCCCCAGGAGGCCGGCCGCGGCAGCCGGAGAGCGCCGCAGGCCGTGGGGCTCGCCCGGGCCGGCCTCCTGGGCGCTCCCCGCCGCCCGGCGACGTCGGTCGGTTCGCTCTTCCTACGTCGCGCCCCGTCACCGGGCGAGGGCCGACGTCCGCGTGCAGCCGTGGGCGTGCGCCCCGCGGCTCCTCGCGCCGCCTCGCCGACCCCCCGGGGCCCGCCCGTCGTGAGGTGAGTCCCGCAGCCGGAGCAGGTGCTCGGGCGTCGGGGGAGGGGGGGAGGGGGGGCCAGGAAGCCCGGGCCGGCCCTCCCCGCCGCCTACCCGCCTACCCCGAGGCCCTTCTCGGGGGACACGGCTGTTGCCCGAACCCGAGCTTGGGAGCCGCGTCAGGGCCGGGGCTGCAGAGTCCGGCTCTGCCTTCGCCCCCCTTCCCCGCATGACGTCGAGGGAAGCGATAGGGATTTCGCTTCTTGCTCGGTGTGAGGACGTCGCGGCAGCGGGCGCACGCTCCCCCGCGTGCCAGGACCAGCTGCCAAAGCCCGCGAGTGGGCCAGGGTGTGGGACGTACTGCCGCGGGGGGTTCTCCACGGGACATGGCGGCGGCGCTGCCTGTGTTTTTGTTGATTTTTCCATAGAAACTTCACGGCGGTACTTAGGGAGTGGCCACTAAGATCGCCCTGAGACGGGGCTGGACGGTCTGGCGGGAGACTCAGCTTGTCATTGCATGTCATTCTAGCATTTCTTCTATTAAAAGGAAACTTGTTTTACCACGTGTATGTTATTACCATCTCGTTTTCTTAAAATAGCAATTATTTTTAGATTCCTTTAAACTACTTTTATAGAAAAAAATAAAAAAGTAGAATACTGGGGGATCCCTGGGTGGCGCAGCGGTTTGGCGCCTGCCTTTGGCCCAGGGCGCGATCCTGGAGACCCGGGATCGAATCCCACGTCGGGCTCCCGGTGCGTGGAGCCTGCTTCTCCCTCTGCCTGTGTCTCTGCCTCTCTCTCTCTCTCTCTCTCTGTGACTATCATAAATAAATAAAAATTAAAAAAAATAGAATACTGGGCCGCCTGGGGGGCTCAGTGGTTGAGCAACTAACTACCCTTCGGCCCAGGGCGTGACCCCGGGGCCCGGGATCGAGTCCCGCGTGGGGCTTCCGGCGTGGAGCCTGCTTCTCCCTCTGCCTGGGTCTCTGCCTCCCTCTCTGTGTCTCTCATGAATAAATAACTTTTTAAAAATCTTTAAAAAAAAAAAAAAGAATATAAAGGTCTCCCATGTACCCAACACCCCATTTCAACAATTAGCAACCCATGTCAATCTTGTTTAGCATACATTCTCTTCCCACTCTTCCCCCTCGTTATTTTGTTCCAGGCTTATCTGGTACATTTCCTGCCCCAGACATGAAATTAGCCATTTCTCCAAGGAGATCTGATTCCTTTTAGGGAGAAATGATATTTAAAGATAAAAATTTATATGTTAGGGAGTAAAGACAACAACAGCCAACATATTATTTGTAAAAGCACAAGACAAAAAGCTTTACATGGTTAGGGGATTTTAATCTCTTTCAAGGTTATATTAAATACAACACAAAATTGAAGTTAAGTTCTTATCTGATTATTTAATATAATAGCCAATCCAAATAAACCAGGCTCCAGAGTGACTATTTTTGCCTTAAATTGACCTGCATAGGTGACTGAATGATCAAAGATGCCCAAATCAGTATAGTTTGTCCAACATAACAGGGATTGAAGGAGCATACGAGTTGAGGGAGAGAACTCAAGGAGTTGGTACCAGTATGTGTGGCAGTGCCCGAGGCTCTGCTAGGCTTAGTGGCCTGGCGTTTGCAATACCAGGGAGCTGGATGGAAGCTACTGCAGTTGGCAGCCTCCAGAAAGCTTGCCTAAGGGGGACTGCTGGCCTGTCTGCTGTCCAAAGGACTGGTAAGTTGAATTGGTAGACGAAAAGGCCTGGATTCTGGAACCAAAATATAACTTTGCTGTGTGTATATATGTGTATATGTCCACAACAGAATTAGATAATTAGACGTAATATGGCCATGCTGTAGTCAAAATAAGTGTTTTCATTTCCTTTATGTTCTTTAAAGTATGAAGGTGATTAGTGAGGTCCTATCAGCCTATGTTTGTACTTGTGCTTTAGAGCTGAAAGAGGTTAAAAGTGACCCATGTTTAGAGGGCCAGGACCTTAAACCCTTTTTCTGGCGTTAGTGATAGAGTTGTTAAGGTCGGATTCAAGCTTCCATCTGGCCTCCTTGTGAGTACCTTGTCAAAAACCAAGACATAGAGCTGAAGAAAAGCCACCATAGCCCATTTTGGCATCAACATTGGTCCCTTGAAGCTGTGCTTGGAATGCTCTCAGGCACACAGCCCAGCAGGAGAGCTGCCACAACTAGCTTCCTATATGATGAAGTGCCTTTTCCATATCCTTTAAAACCAGTTTTAGATTTAAAAAGAAACAGCAAAATAAAAGTTATGCATATGGAAGAAAACTGCACAATAAAACAGTATCAGTATGTTTTCAATCAAATGTCTTCTTTCCCCACCCTCTTAATAGGTTTTATTGTCTGTGTACCCTCAGTACACAGACAATTATGATTGCAATATGAAATTTATCTTGGGAGCTGAGAGCTGTTTGATTTCCTGGCAGATGGAAAAAGGCCTGAAGCTGGGAATTGAAATTATTTTCCTACCCACAATAGTGGATTAAAATTTTCGATTTCATCTTCCTTCATAAAAGTGAATGGTCTCCTGATAGGTTTATTTTGTTGGTCTGCAGAAAAAGCATGTATTTTACCTATAGGCATATGTTCAATCCTAAAATAGCAAACAGTCATTTAGGACCCAGTTTGCATTATTAAAGTCACTTAGTTATTTGTGGTTTGTGGCCTTTATTTTTAACAGCTTTATTAAAATATTTACATACCATAAATTTCACCCAAAGTGTGGAAGTCAGTGGTTTTCAGTATATTTACAGAGCTCTATGTGTGGTTCATCCTTTTAACATTGCTACAGAAAGCACTCTGCTATAACTTCTGCTTGACTAAGCCCTAATATAATTATATCTTTCATTTATTTAGATATCTTATAGGGCATTGACTAAGAGCATGGTTGCTGGAACCAGCCAGTGTGGATTAAATCCCAGCTGTGCTGTGGGCAGAAGAATTACTATTAATCTCTCTGGGCCTCAATTTTCTCATCGATAAAATGGGAATAATTGTAGAATTTCTTCACTGGGAAGACTAAATTTGTTGAAACATATGAAGATCTTAGAATAGTGCCAGGTACATGGTAAGTACTATATACATGTTTGCTATTACGAATATGTTTTCTCTTTGAACTTGGGTACATAGAATTGGATTAATCATATAATCTTTAGTTCATGGCACATAATCATCAATGGCCCAGCCATGGGCCATTAAAGTTTTCATTTCCTTATCAACAATATAGTAATACCCATGAAACTACCACTTGATCCAAGAAATAGAATGTAACCGATAATTTACATCTAGCTAAATACCTTATCCTTATTCCTTATCCACTGCCCACTCACAGATAACTACTATCCTGAATCTGGTGTGTTTTTTTTTTTTAATTTTTTTTTTTTAAATTTATTTATGATAGAGAGAGAGAGAGAGAGAGAGGCAGAGACATAGGCTGAGGGAGAAGCAGGCTCCATGCACCGGGAGCCCGATGTAGGATTCAATCCCGGGTCTCCAGGATCACGCCCTGGGCCAAAGGCAGGCGCTAAACCGCTGCACCACCCAGGGATCCCCTGAATCTGGTGTTTAATAATTTATTGTTTTGGGGCACCTGGGTTGCTCAGCAGTTGCTCATCTGCCTTTTGGCTCAGGGTGTGATCTTGGGGTCCTGGGACCGAGTCCCGAATTGGGCTCCTCACAGAGAGCTTGCTTCTCCCTCTGCCTATGTCTCTGCTTCTTTCTGTGTGTCTCTAATGAATAAATAAAATCTTAAATTGTTTTCGTTGGTTTTAAGAACTTTAAAAGAATTTTTTATTTTTATATTTTTAAAGATTTATGAGAGAGAGAGAGCGCCCACAAGCAGGAGGGGCAGGGGGAGAGAGAATCTCAAGCAGATTCCCTGCCAAGTACAGAGCCTGACATGGAGCTCAATCTCATGGCCCTGAGATCAGGATCTTAGCCAAAACCAAGGGTCAGACACTCAGCTGACACCCAGGTGCCCCAAGAACTTTAAAGAATTTTTTAAAGGAATTTTTAAAAATGTGTGTATGTGTATATGCTGGCATACATGGGTGTGCATGTTCATGCACCTTAAGAGTATTTTATTTTTCTTTGTGTTTTAACTGTATACATATTTGAATAATAATAATTGAATAATACAATATTTGTAATCTTCTGAGACTTGCATTTTTTCATTCCTAATGTTACTAGGATTCTTTCATGTTATCACATATAGCTGTAGTATATTTCCATTACTGTAAAATACTCTGTTGTATTGAATATACCACCACATATATATCCATTCTTCCTCTGATGGGCATATGGTCCATTTTCTGTTTCTATGCTATTATGAACAGTGCTGCTATGAAGGTTCCTATTCATGTTGTCCTGAGGCACACAGTGCAAAAATTTCTCTGGGATAGGATTGGGAGGTGATGGGTAGGGAATATCTAGGAAGAGAACTAACAGGTTAAAGGGGGATATTTAAGGTTAGTTTTACAAGAGGATGCCAGATTGTTTCCTAAAGTGTTTTTTTTTTTTAAATCAATTTATAGATTTGGCAGCAACTTATAAGAGGTCTTATTAATCCATGTCATTGGCATTTTATAACTTTTTTTCCAAGCAAATGACTGTCAAATAGTATCTCTCTGTGGTTTTGATGTTTTATTTCTCCAGGTACTAGTCAGTTTGTGTATACCATTTTAAGTTTCCTGGCCATAAGTTTCTTCATTTATGAAATATCTGTTCATATCTTTTTGCTCATTTACTGAGTTCGATCTTTCTTATATGTGTAGGAGTTTTTCATATATTCTTGGTTCTAATAGATATATGGCAAACATCTTTTTCTAGTTTGCAGCTTTTCCTTAATTTGTTAGTACTTTTTGTAACTTGCCTAAGAAATCCTCTTTACTTCCTCCAACCCTGCTGCCAGTGTTTTCACCTATATTAAAATTTTGTTCTGTCTTACACATTTTAGAGTCAATTCATCAAGATCATGAACATCTGTCCATGATTGGGTTTTATTAAGTCTAGGATTAAGTTAGGAAAAGGTAACATTGTTATGAAATTAAGTCTTCCTTTCAGTAAACAGGGATATTTTTTCATTTAATTAGATTTATTTTATTTCCATCAGCAAAATTTTTGTAGTTTTATAAGTACTCTTACATGTTTTTATTATGGTTGCTATTGTTAAGATTGTCTTTTTATTTTTTTATTATTTTTAAAAAAAATTTTAAAAGATTTTATTTATTTATTCATGAGAGACAGAGAGAGAGGCAGAGATACAGGCAGAGGGAGACGCAGGCTCCATGCCAGGAGCCCTACGTGGGACTCAGTCCCGGGTCTCCAGGATCAGGCCCTGGGCTGAAGGTGGCGCTAAACCGCTGGGCCACCGGAGCTGCCCAGGCCTGTCTTTTTTTAAAGTTACACTTTCTGTTTGTCGTCCATGACTGGAAATGTAGTCACTTGCTAAGCTGTCCTATTTATACTAATTTTGGGTATAGATCACTTTAAGCTTTCTATGTAGACAATCATATTGTCTGCAGATAATAAGAGTATTTCTTCCTTTCTAATGCTTTTTTTTTTTTTTTTTTTAAGATTTCATTTATTCACTGGAGAGAAAGAGACAAGGGGAGCATAAGTAGGGGGAGGGGCAGAGGGAGAGGCAGAAGCAGAAGCAGGCTCCCCAGTGAGCAGGGAGCCCTATGCGGGTATGCAAGGCTTAGTCCCAGGACACTGGGATCATGACCTGAGCCAAAGGCAACTGACTGAGCCACCCAGGTGCTCCTCCTTTCTAATCCTCATAATTTTAAGTTTTTCTGGTCTTACTGTGCTAACTAGAATCTTTGACACAGTGTTAAATAGAATGATAGTAGGCACTTCTATGTTATTCCTGATGTTAAAGGGAATGCTTCTAATATTTCTCCATTTAGGATGATGTTTATTGCATATTTTATCTGTTTGCTTTTGTTATCCTAGTTTGCTAAAAGTTTTTAATCATGAATAGATGTTGACTTTCTTCCAAATTAAAGCAAGTTCAAAAATGTGACCATGTATGATGCCACATTATATTCTAGATAGAGCAGAAGCCATAATGGAGAATACTATGACAGGTAGTAAAATCTGAATATGTAGTGTGAATTAGCTAATAGTAATGTATTGATGTTAATTTCCCCAGTTTGATCATTATACTGTGGTTATCAAGATAATGCCTTTGAGCTCAGAAGTACATGCTGAGAAAGTTGTAAAGGGACATGGTAATAACTCCAGGTCATTCTAAATGCTTAAGAAAACTTTTAAGAAATGGATCATTTCCTTCTGTTTTATTGCCCTTATATTGCCTCATGATCTGATCTGGTTTTTCAAGTTCCAGCCATCAAATAAACGTTCCAGTCAACCAGCAGGGAAGGAGGGAGGAACAACAGCATGTCCTCTTTGTAAGACACTACACGGAAATAACTCATGAAAATTCCACTTCTCTCTCATTGGCCAGAACATAGACATATGGCCACGCTTGGCAGCAAGGAAGGCTGGGAAGTGTATTCTCTAGTTTAGCCAGGCTAAAAATCAGGGCTCTTATTTCTAAGGAAAAGGGGGAGAGTAGGCATTGGGGTCAACCAGCAGTCTCTTCTATTACCACCTTGTGAGTGAATTACATGACGTGCATGCAAAGCTTGTGGTGCTTAGTAGGATTCAATTAAAATATGTTCTTTCATGATTTCACTTGCATTATCCAATTTGATCTTCATAGTAATCATATGAGTTAGGACAAATATGATTGTAATTGCAGATTAGGAAACTAAGACTCAAGCTAATTATAGTTGTTGCTGCTGGTGGTAGTTTTTGTTTGATTTGTTTTAAAGCAGTCAGTAGAATCAAAGCAAAGGGAGCAGTGGCACTGTTCCGGAGTTGTAGCTCCTCTAGACAGATTCTACCTCCCAGAAAGTCCTGCAGTTCTTTGTTCTGTGACGTTCTCCATAGTCTGACAAATCTGCAGATTTGTCAGACAGAAGCAGGTCCCCTGATGGCCACTGTGGGGCGCTTTCTACTGTATCCCATAGGAACTAGGTTGATGGAAATGACATGGACCTCCAGCAGGTGCCTCTCCTTCCCAAAAGTAGAAATCCAAACAAGGGGATCCCTGGGTGGCGCAGCGGTTTGGTGCCTGCCTTTGGCCCAGGGCACGATCCTGGAGACCCAGGATCGAATCCCACGTCAGGCTCCTGGTGCATGGAGCCTGCTTCTCCCTCTGCCTATGTCTTTGCCTCTCTCTCTCTCTCTCTCTCTCTCTCTCTGTGTGTGACTATCATAAATAAATAAAAAAATTTAAAAAAAAAAGCATTGTTTAAAAAAAAAAAGAAATCCAAACAAATAAGTCCTATTACATAACCCACTCACAAATCGATAATAAAAATAACAGCCAGCCTTTATTGAGTGAATACGACATAATCAGGTACTGTTAAAACCTCCCTCTCATTAGCCCTAGAAAGCAGGTAGATTTATAATCCTTTCTCAGGTAAGGAAACTGAATTTTAGAGGCCCAATATATATTTTAAATGGTTAAGAACGATAATATGTATACACTGGAAGAGTTTGTGGTTTTCCCAGACTGTGAAAAGCATTTGATCTGAAGTCCTGCTTACATATTATAGGTAACACTCCTGGTTGCCTAACTGATATCCATTTTCCCCTCCTTTGTTTTGAACAGATAAAGTACTTTGATGGGTAAAACTTTTTTTTTTTTTGGATGGGTAAACTTTTGTTACAAGTGATATAGACCATTTCTTTGGTCAGTACTGTAATGGGAAAATATATGGTAACTATGTTATTATCTGCTGGCTTTAAGAATGGTGCTTTAAAGTGTAGTTCACAGCTCTGTGGGTTCAGCTGCTTTGTAGAAGGGGGACTTGATCCAGACCTGAGAGAATGAATTCTTTTTAGCATCTCTTCCACCACCATCATCTGGAACCAGTTCAGTAGCCTTCTAAACCGTCCACCTAGATCCACTCTGGCCCCCGTGCCAATCAGTTCTCCACTCAGGAGCTTGAATAACATTTCTAAAACACAAATATGATGGCTTCCATTGCTCCTCAGATTAAAAAAAAAAAATTCTTAACATGGCCTGGAAGACTGCCTTTTAGACTCATCCCCTACTGGCTGCCTTTCTGTCCTACACACTTAATGAATGCTCACCATTCTAGGACTTGTGTTCTCTCCATTCTCATACTATGTGAACTCCTACTCATACTTCAGGTACCAGTTCCAGATCATCTCCTCAGGGAAACCTTCCCTGACTAAACTGAAGTTCTGTTTTCTAGGCCCTCATTTTGATGCAGGCAGGATGGGTCTGAAGACCAAGAGGGTCCTTGGCTTCGTGCTGGATGGAAATCAAACAGATGAGAAGGAGGTAGGGGAGTTGATTGAAGACTGTGTCCAGGAGACTCTGAAAGGAAAAAGAGCAGGAGTCTTGTCTTTGCCTGTGGATCTGGAGTTTTTATGGAAGACAGTGATCTGGTGTATGTCTCTCTCAGGCATCCAGGAACTGATCATATAAGAATGAGTGCTCAGGTGTCATCCGTTAGTCACTTATGCCTTGGAACCAGGGGTCTTAGCATCAAGGTGTTTGGAGTCAGTGGACTTGGAGAACGTTCATGAAGATTTCACCTGGTCACTCCTTAGATGCTATCTATTCTGCTAAAAATCTCCAAAGACCTCATTAACTCTTTGACCTTTACAAGGAGGATATTGATTAAGGCATGTGTAAGGTAGGGGTGCAGATTCTAGCAAGAATAGAAGCAGGGAAAGAAGTAAAGGAAGAAACCCAGCTTTTTCTTTCATGGGCTCCCTTCAGTTTCCTCTCCCAATCTGGCCACGTGATGTGCATCTCCTTCATTGCACGTGTCACAGTTAAAATTTTACATCTGTTGTGATTATTTCATTTGCAATTTAGTGCCTTTGATTCATGTCTGTCTCCCCCCCAAGTCTTCATAAGGACAGGCCTGTGTGGTTACTTACCATTTTATGTCTAGTTCTCAGCACAGCACTAGGCACATAACTGGTGCGCGCGCGCACACACACACACACACAGTTTTTGGTTGAGTGAATGAATGAACATAATCTGTGGAAGTTTTGGCCAATATCCCATAAAATAGCCCTAAGGAAAAAAAGTGAAATGAATTTAGTAAACACTGTATACAGTATTCTCCAAGCCTCTATCCCTACCCTGTGTATCTTTGCATATAAAAGACTTTGGGGGGATCCCTGGGTGGTGCAGCGGTTTAGCGCCTGCCTTTGGCCCAGGGCGTGATCCTGGAGACCCGGGATTGAATCCCACGTTGGGCTCCCGGTGCATGGAACCTGCTTCTCCCTCAGCCTATGTCTCTGCCTCTCTCTCTCTGTGTGTGTGTGTGTGTGTGACTATCATTTAAAAAATAATAATAATAAATTAAAAAAAAATAAAAGACTTTGGCAGGGGCGCCTGGGTGGCTCAGTCTTAAGTGTGTGCATTCATTTCAGGTCATGATCCCAGGGTCTTGGGATCCAGCCAGGCATAGGGAACTCAAGAGGGAGCCTACTTACTTCTCTGGCTCCCTCTGCTGTTCTCCTCACTTGTGCTCTCTCTGGTACTCTGTCAAATGAATAAATAAAATCTTAAAAAAATAATAATAATAGAGAGACTCTGGCAAGTCCTGCAGTCAAGAAGCCCTCAATTTAATTTGACCACAGAATGTAAACCAGGGTCCTCTAGGACATACTCTGGGCAATGTTTCTACTCAAGGGAAAGCCCCTGGATGCCTATGTGAGTGCTGTTTTTGGAACTAACAAACAGCAGGAAGAGTTCTAAATGGTTCCTAAGAGGAATTTCCCAGGAGTGAAGTTGCCCTGGTAAATCTAGGATTTAAGATTTTAAAAATAAAGCCACAAGCACAAATAATCTCTCTGAATAGAAGCTGCATCATTAACTGAAGAATGGGCTCTACTCAGCAGAATTTGTACCACAATAAATACTTGTTCAAAGAAAGAATGGAAAGAGAAAGTCTCTGGATTGATCAGAGGTCAGCTAGTGGTCCTATCTTTTAATAGAAAGGAGAATCAGGGACCCCTGGGTGGCTCAGCAGTTGAACACCTGCCTTCAGCCCAGAGCATGATCCTGGAGCCCCAGGATCGAGTCCCACATTGGCTCCCACCATGGAGCCTGCTTCTCTCTCTGCCTATGTCTCTGTCTCTCTCTGTGTCTCTCATGAATAAATAAATAAAATCTTAAAAAAAAAAAAAAAGAAAATCATATGGTTAAACTTAAAACTCATGTGCAAATGGAGGGTTTGTAAGCTCTAATAGCTAATGAATGGCTACTTTTGCTTTTTGAAGTATAGTCAACACACAATGTTATGTTTTAGATGTACGTCATAGTGATTCAAAATGCATGGGTATTTTAACGGCTAGTTAGTGAAGACTGAGGCATAATAAACCACAGGGGTCAAAGGAAATTACCAGTAACTGGATTTAAAGAGGTACCACTAACACTCTGAGGGTAAATAAATACTGATCTTCTCTTGTTGGTTTTGTGATAAACATTTTGTCAACTGCTATTTATTCTAGGATTTAACATTAACTTCCTTTTTGTCAAATGCAGTGTTTTTTGTTTTTTCCACCAGTGTTCATCCTCCTTGATCTTTTGTTATCTTTTGGACAGTATTGCACAACGCCCCCTCTTGAAATCCTCTCTGCCCTTGTTTCTGTGACCTGCCCTTCCAATTCAGTTGCGTTTTAACCAGTATTTATTGATCATCTGCGATGTGCCAGACACTGGACTATCACCATTCATTTATTAACTCATTCGTCAACATTCATTGAGATCCTACTCGATACTGGGCCCTGTGCCAGTAACTGAGATACAAAGATGGACAAGATACAATCTTGATATAAAGAGCTGCAAAGTCCAGTGAAGGAGAGGCTGAGGATCATGGAATGACAAGGCTACAATAGAAGTACAAAGTCAGAGGCTGTGGCCCCAGAGAAAGAATCAGTTGTGGGAGGGGAATATGGTGCATTACACAGTGGCACCATGGTAAAACTTCAATAGATATTGTCAAAGGAACACAAAACCTTCCAGACAGAGTGACTAGTATGGATAGGGGATCTTTAGGGAGCCCTAATGGCTAAAGTAGTGATTTTCAAATCAGGGGGCCAGAATATCAGGTTCTCTGGAAGGGGTGATAATGGGGATAATGTTTACCTGAAAGAGATCTTTTTTTTTTTTTTCTTTTTTTAGATTTTATTTATTTATTCATGAGAGACCCAAAGAGAGAGAGAGAGAGGCAGAGACACAGGCAGAGGGAGAAGCAGACTCCATGCAGGGAGCCCGATGTGGGACTCTATCCCGGATCTCCACATCAGGCCCCAGGCTGAAGGCAGTGCTAAACTGCTGAGCCACCCTGGCTGCCCTGAAAGAGATCTTTTTTTCCTACTGTTACTAAATAATAACACTGTTAAATTTATCAGTAAACTGATAAATTTTATGGGCATGCATATTTAAAACCACATTATATAAATTATTAATTTACATGCTCAGTTTTATACATTTTAATTTTTTAAAAATTTTTATTTATTTATGATAGTCACACATAGAGAGGCAGAGCCATAGGCAGAGGGAGAAGCAGGCTCCATGCACCGGGAGCCCGATGTGGGATTCGATCCTGGGTCTCCAGGATCGCGCCCTGGGCCAAAGGCAGGCGCTAAACCGCTGCGCCACCCAGGGATCCCAATTTTATACATTTATATATTAACAGTGAGAATAAAATTACTGTTTTCATAATACAAATTGCAAAGCTGGTAGAAAAGTTTAGAAGATACAAAGGTTCTGCAACAAAGCCACTATCCTCTGAAGGGTACTGGTGAGATTTTTATGTTTAACAAAAGGGGGAGCAGAATATTGGGTTGCCAAGGACTGTATCCGGTAGGCGAGGGTTTGTCAACCAGAATCAGAATCCCCTGGCGGGGGGGGGGGGTGGGGGGGGTTTCCATTTTCTTTTTTAAGAGATTTTTAAATTTATTTTGAGAGAGAGAGCATGAGAATGTGTGAATTGTAGTAGCAGAGAGGGACAAGCAGACTCCCCACTGAGCAGAGATCATGACCTGACCTGAAATCAAGAGAGTTGTTGGCCCAACTGACTGAGTCACCCAATACCCCTGGAGGGGGTGGGTCTCATTTTCAAAAGCAAATTCCTGGGCCCTACCTATATTAGTCAGGGTTCTCCAGAGAAACGGAACCACTAGGGTATAGATAGGTTGAGACATAGACAAGTCCCGAGATCTGCACTGGGCAGGTTGGGGACCCAAAGAGGGTCGAATCAGAAGGCAGGAAGAGACCCAACGTTCCAGTTCAATGAGCCAGGCAGGAGTTACTGCTCTTTACTCAGCCTTTTTGTTCTATTCAGGTCTTTGACCAATCGAATAAGGACCCCTCACATGAGGAGGAGGCAGTCAGTCTGCTTTTCTCTGGCTACTCACTCAAATGTTAATCTCCTGAAACACCCAGAATAATGTTTGACAGCAGGTCCTTGGCACCCTATGGTCCTTCCACTTCACCATACAGTGCATACTGAAATTTGAGACCTTTGCAGGTCACTTGGAATCCTGGAAGGTTTTCAAGATGGGAAGCGATTTGATAATATTATCTGGGAACCATTTACAAAGGGATCCCTGGCCTTTGGGTGGGAGGTGAAGGGTGGTGGGAGAGGGAAGGTGAGATGGGATACAGTGAGGTAGAACCAGATTGGAGATCAGGACGCAGTGGTGAGAAAGCGTCTTCTCTACAGTGCTGAGGACTCCTGTTCCCCTCCCTGTTGCTACATTACAAATGACCCCAGTGCTTAGCTTAAATAATAGCAGATCAGGAATTTGAGAAGGACAGCCCTGGGCAGTTGAAGCTTGCAATGTCCTCTGTTGTTGCACTTAGATGTTGGGTGAGGCTTTTGTCACCTCCTTCTGACTGGGACCCACAGGAGGTCATTCATATGGGTGACATTCGACACTACCTCTCTAGCATAGTAGTCTGACTTCTTCCATGGCATCAGGCTTCACTGCAAGAGAAACAGGCAGGAGCTTTTTCTGGACCTAGGCCCAGAAGTCACACAGCATCACATCTACTTTCTTTCTTAGTCAAAGCAGTCCCGAGCCTGCCCAGATTCAAGGGGAGGGCAATTAGTCCCCACCTTTTGATGTGGGCAGCAGCCAGGTCCCAGTGTAGAAGAGCATGTGAGATGGGAGATACCGCAGCGATCTCTGGAAGATATGTTCTGACATAGCTCCCAAGCCCACCTCTTTTGTCCTGACCTGCTTACTCCTTTTTTTGTTTGTTTTTTTTAAGATCTAAAAAATGTATTTATTCATGAGAGACATAGGCAGAGGGAGAATCAGGCTCCCTGTGAGGAGCCTAATGAAGGACTCGATCCTAGGACCCCAGGGTCACGACCTGAGCCGAAGGTAGATGCTCAACCTCTGAGCCACCCGGGTGCCCCTACTCCTGTTTTATATACAAAACCTCCCACAAGATAACTCCACCTGGATGTCTCGTATTAACTGAAACTCCAGTCTAAAAATTTATCACAAAACTATCTCAATAATCTTTTTATTTTGTTATTGTGATAACCTTAAAAAGCACATAATAGACTACTCCTTTTCTTTCTCTAAAGATAACTTGCTACACACTCCTATCTTTTCTTCCTTCTTCACATTGGCTCTTGAATTCTCTTCATCCCCTGCCATCACCCGGTCTGATCCCTCCTCTCCCCTTGGCCTTTGCTGCTCTTCCCACCTCCATCCCTTCCCTTGCTCCTATCCATTTACATATCCCAGCCTGGTTAGTGTTGCCCGAGTCCCACACCGCACTTTCCTCCTCCATATTCTGGAGTGGCCTCTAATGGAAGTCCACTCATCTTGCTTTCTGCCAATGAGTCCCCTGGAAAGTGAACTGTGAAACAGTATAATTGAGCATGCAAGGTGTTTCTCCAGGATTGACTTTGAGATGGACACCTGCCGAAGGGAAGGTGTTGTGCCCAAGATTGCGAATCCGAGAAACCACCAAGGAGCCGACACTGATGCAAGTACACGAGAGTTTATTTACAAGCTTGAGCTTGGGTCCAAGTATACTCCACACAGCAGAGCAGGGGCTTGGACCCTGAAGTGGGTTACAGCTGGTTTTTTATGGGCTGGTCTAGGGGATTTTCAGAAGGGGTGGAGGAAATTTTTTTTTTTTTCCTTTCCAATATGGGGAAAGGGTGGGGGAGTTTCTTAAGATCTGATATGGGATTCTCTGCCGAGGGCATTCTGAGCTTTATTGTCTTTCCGATATGGGATTCCCTGCCTAGGACATTCTGCAGTTTTTCCTGTAAAGTTCAGCTCTTATTCCCAGGGGCCTAAGATGGCTGTACTTGTGCTAATGCTAAACTTGAGGTGGCATGGCCTTAATTTTTCTCAGCCTCCACAAAGGGAACAAGGATTGGGAAGAAGAAGAGGTGGAGATGGAATCAGACCTGGCAACAGCTGTAGCCAACCCCATGGGGAGCTCTGGAATTAAAAATCACACTAGTTGGTGGCCTTCAGTGTTGTCCCAAGATGGGCTTGGAGGCTAGTCCTTGACATTTCTGCACTGTTCTATGATTAGGTAGGCCACAGTGGGCAGGAGCATCTCTCAGCACTTGGGGGACCCCCTGAATTAGCTGACAACAGCAGGTGTCTTCCCACAGCATTCCTGGGGAAGTCTTTCAGGCCCCAGAGCGCACCCCACCCCCATCCCCCTGCTTCTTTAATCACATCCTCAGTGCCCACCCTCTTGGTATTCTCAGGCTCACCTTCAAGTCCTTATTTCATTTGACCCTCAACCAACTGCAGTCCAGCTAGGTTAGACACTCTGGGGGGTAAAGAGCGCAGGCATGCCTCTCTTCCCAGATTTTCAGCACAGAGATAACTACGTTTCATCCATAGTCCAAGCTCAAGAGATGCTTGGCGACCTGTTAAACCAGAGTCTCTGATTAATGTAGAGATTGCTCAGCATGTACTGATTCCATTTTCCATTCTCGGGGCAGAAACAAACCACCGCCTGGTCGTCTTCCTGGGGAGAAGAAAGGTAAAACCCACGCTGGCCACCCAGAACTTGCTGTGCCAGATCTGGAGGGGGACCCCAGGGCCTAGATACCAACCTCACTTTGCCTTGAGCAAAGTCCTCTCTCCCATCCCTTTCTTCCTCCCCACACAGCAGAGCCAGGGATCTTTCTGGTCTCACAGGGTGCTACATACATTTAACTAATTAATGGCTATAAAGTGTTGCCCAAGTGCCAAGTGTAATTATGGTGACCAATTATTTTTGCCTGGAGAGGCAGCATTCCAGCCATTGTTGAGGGACAGAGATAAAAGATGGTGTGTTTTCTGGGGGCCCTGGAGAACCCGGGCTGTTTTCCTGCCCTTGGGCAATCAGGAACCTGGATATGGCTTTCTTCTACTTTTCATTGTAGCTTCTTTACTGCTACAAGGAGAGGGAAGTACTGGGGGCCAGAAACCACCAGCACGATGTGGCTTTGATGTACTTGGGTTCTGAGGACCACACATAGCAACACCTCTCTCCGGACCCCAGAGAGCTTATGGACAAGACTCACTTGGGGTTTTCCCGCCACATCCCAGTGTCTTCAATTTAACAAGAGCCTCCACAACGATAATAATAACTTAAAAATTAAACCACTTTGGGGCCCCCTAAATGGAAGTTTCCATGTGACTTCTCTATTTAGAGTTCTGCTTCTCCCTCCGGGTAGATTTTATAAATAAGCATTGGGAATGCAGAACAGAATTCAATTTCCATATTGATTCTCTTTCTCTTTTCACATAAGAAACACCAAGTAATTTCATACCTGTGACCTTTCTCCGTGAAGGTTTGTTGAGTCAGATAGAAAAGTAGAAAACTAAATAGGAAAGAAAGAAAAGGAGGAAACGAAAGTAGGGTAACAACTTAAGCAATGTATTTAGAAAGAAACTCGATTCTGTCTTGGGCCTTGAGATATACAGAGCCATCCTTGTATCCTCACTTGGCGTAGCTGAAGTCCTAGGCTAATGGTAGTTAACACTGGTTGCACACTTGCCGTGTGCCAAGCATGTTCTAAGGTGCTTTATAGGCATCATCTCATTTACTTTTCATGTTAACCCTGGAAGTAGATACTATTTAAAAAAAATAATAAAGATGTAATTTATTTAGTTGAAAGTGAGAGAGTGGGAAAGAATCTCTAAGCGGACTTCCTGCTGAGCCTAGAGCCTGACATGAGACTTGATCCCACCACCTCAAAATCACCCGAACCAAAACCAAGAATTAGATGCCCAGCTGACTAAGCCACACAGGCGCCCCTGGAAGTAATACTATTCATCCATTTTGCAGAGTAGAAACTGAGGCCTGTAGGAATTAAGTACTCCAAGTGTCAGTCCGACACCATAGCCTGGACTCCTAACAATGTCACTCTGGGCAACACCATAAATGTGTATGAAAATGTCATTTTTATCAAGGAAAGCCAGGGCACGGTAAGGTCCTGGGATGAAGATTCTCTCATGCCGGCTCATTCTGGACACCTAAAAAGCAGCATGTCCTACCCTGTTCACCCACTCAGGGATGACACAGTCTCATATGTTTTCTTGGTCACGTCTAGATCTCTCAGTTTCTTCTAGGAGGAAGGAAGGAAGTACTGAACCTCTTTTCTCTGAATGAAATCTGAGTCCATGTCCAGTATTTATACTCACTCAGAAGTAATCTTTAAAAGATGTTTTTTCAGGGCACCTGGGTGGTTCAGTGGTTGAGCATCTGCTTTTGGCTCAGGGCGTGATCCTGGAGACCCGGGATCAAGTCCCACGTCCGGCTTCCTGCAAGGAGCCTGTTTCTCCCTCTGCCTGTGTCTCTGCCTCTCTCTCTCTCATGAATAAATAAATAAAATCTTTTAAAAATAAAAAATAAGATGTTTTTTCATATGAAGAACTTTCATGTATGCACCTAAGGGTTGTATACCTTCTCCCCTGCCAGCCTAGGACAGTCCCTGTCCCCATGATGTACTCTCAGAGCATGCTAGACTTTTCCTTCAGAGTGCTTATCATACTATGGAACCGTATACTGGCATAACTATTTGTATCACTCTGCCTCACCAGACTGTAAGCTCCATGGGGGCAGCGATTGGATCTGTGCAGCATCCCGGGGGCCTAGTACAATGCCTGGTACAGAATAGGTATCCAGAGACTTCTGGAGGAATAAAAGATGCTCTCCATGGCACAATTTGTTTCTGAGAAAGTGCTCTGTGGCAAACCTTCTTCTCTGAAACTTTTAAAGATCCAGTGAAATTTGCAGACAAAATCAGAAGTTTTCAACACACGATGACAATCATTTTTGAAATGAGAGTAATGGCCAGCTTTCTACTATGGTCAGGAATATTGGTTCTGGAAACAGAGGCTCTGGTTCTTGTCCTCTGACTTGGAATACTACTCACAGCATGATGATGGTCCAGTGTTTTAATTTTTCAGTGTGGGGCAGCCCAGGTGGCTCAGCGGTTTCACGCCACCTTCAGTCCAGGTTGTGATCCTGGGGTCTTGGGATCAAGTACTGTGTCAGGCTCCCTGTATGGAGCCTGCTTCTCCCTCTGCCTGTGTCTCTGTCTCTGTCTCTCTCTCTCTCTGTGTCTCATGAATAAATAAAATTTAAAAACCTTTAAAAAAATTCTCTGTGTGTCCATTTCCTCCTAGATAGAACGGGGCCAATGCCCACATCAAAGCAACGATGTAGAAGTTAAATGAGTTACAAATGAATGTTCAGAACTGCAACTGCTGCGTGGACATCCATAAATGTTGGCTGTTACTGTCAATGTTGGCCTTACCTTAGAACTCATATAGATTTTTATACTGCAGGTATGTGTCATTCCTAAAAATTCGCAGGATATGAAAGCAAATTGAGGCCAGTTATAAAGGTATCTGAACCCTAAGTCCCTGCTGTCGAGTTGCCCTATGAGGCCAAAGAGCACGTCTCCCAACCCCAGCCTCCAAGGGTCATTTGTTTTATTGCATTTGTTCCATGGTTGCCAGAAGCAGGGAATTCCTGGTTTTCCAAGGCCTCTGGTTGAGCTTAGAGATTCGTGCTTGCCCTACCACCTAGTTGGAGGAGATGCCTTAATTCAGGGAACTTGCTCCGTGAAGGGAGTGGGTCTCCCTGAAAGTCATCCAAGTGGGACCATCACCCTCCCCTCCGCAGCCCTGCCCATTCTCTCTTCTGCTCCAGGACTTTCTTTCTAATTGCTTTGCTTTAATTCACCCTTTAGATTTTGGCCCCAGGCATCTCCAATGGCCAAGTTTTCTGACTAACAGAAATTCACTGCTTTGAGCACTTCACAAAAATATTGACTCAAAAACCCACAAAAACACAATAGGGTAGGCGCTAGCATTACCTCCATTTTACAGATGATGGCGCGGAGAGGACAAGAGGTTGGCTGACCTCCCCAAGGTCACTCAGCCAGGAGGTGGGAAGCCAGTGCTTGAAGCAGGCTCTGGGCCTTGCCATACCACACTGCCTCTGAAGGAGGGTCTCCCCACCCTGCCCCGGGGGAGCTCTCCTTGAACATTCTCCACCAGGTCTTGGGTCCTGGAAGAGAAACAAAGATGTGAGCTGGATCGTATGGGTTGCCATGCTGGATTTTCGACTTATAGCCCTGGGAAGAAATGGGAATAACAATAGTAATAGTAATACATATATATTTTTTAAAGATTTTATTTATTCATGAGAGACACACGGAGAGAGGTAGAAGGAGAAGCAGGCTCCTCACAGGGAGCCTGATGTGGGACTGGATCCCAGGACTGTGCCAAAGGTAGACGATCAACCACTGAGCCACCACTGGGCTCACCCATATGAGCCCCTTTTATGGTTGTTTTGAGCATTAACTTGCACATTAAGCACTTAGAACAGTGCCTGGCAAATAGCCCTCAATGCTTTTTCCTGCCTTTTTTGGGGAGTCCCATACATTCTCAGGAGACCGAAGCAGCAATGAATGCCTTTTTTTTTTTTTTTTTTTTTTCCCCAATGAATGCTTTTGTAGAAAGAATGGTAAACTTGGAGTCAGGAGATAAGGTCTGTGCAAGCCAGCTTTTGCCTACTGTATGGTCACATGCACAGCATTTTTCTTGTCTGAGGCCTCACTTTTCTCATCCCAAGATGGGTATGAAAATAATTTCATTCCGCCCAGACAGTGCCTGTAAAAGAGCATTGCAAATTCTAAATCTAAAACACCATGGCAGCAGTGATTAAAGAATTGTCCCATTTTGTTACTGTGGCTTCTGCTAGGAGAGGGCAGGCTGTTGCCTTTCAGACAGTCTTCAGACTAAAAGGACCTCTGCTTTTTAGACTTCTACCACTGGAGGTTCATTCTCCCACTGGAGAGTCTCCTGGGCTTTTTGGTTTTCAAGACTCCCTTATTAAGGAAGTCCGAGAAAGTGGAGAGGCCAGTGTGTCTTGGGGGAGAGAAGTCCCAGGGACGTGACTGCTGTCTTGAAGGAACTGACAGGGTCTCATGGTGTGAAGAGATCAGACTTCGAGTCGCTTACCCAAGAGGCAGGAAGTACAAGTGACAAGAGGCAGCTTTGGTGTCAAAAAGAAAAGAAGAGCATTCTTTTTAATATGTCTCCCATGGGACGCCTGGGTGGTTCAGCCCTTGAGCGCCTGCCTTCAGCTCAGGGCATGATTCCCAGATCCTGAGATCAAGTCCCGTGACGGGCTCCCTGTGAGGAGCCCGCTTCTCCCTCTGCCTGGGTCTCTGCCTCTCTCTGTGTATCTCTCATGAGTAGATAAATAAAATCATTTTTAAAAAATGAATATAGCTCTCAGAATGTGGAAAAGTCTGCCCCGAGAGTTCCCTGTCAGTAGAGGCATTCAAGCCAACTTGAGACCATTCAGTGGGGAATGGGACAGAGGGCCCTGTGGTGAGGTAGGAGGGGGGAACCTAGTGGAGTGGAGCCTGGGAATTCTAGTTGGTCCTAGGAGGGCGGCTCGCCCGGAGGTCCTGAAGGAGGGCCCGGAGGGAAAGGACTGCCAGAGGGGCCGCTGTAGGCGCCCGGGCTGTAGGAGCCCAAGCCGCAGGAGCCCGCAGCTGCTCGCAGTCGTTGGCGAGGGTGGAGCAAAGCCCCGGCCCGGGAGCCGCCCGCCGCGCCCCGCGGAGCCTCTGGCCCGGCGACCGGCAGGGGGCAGGAGAGACCGCGGGTGCCGGGCGCGTCCGCTGGGGGAACCGGGTCACTCGGTCCGCCGGCGGCCGGCGTCCCGGGGTGCGCGGCCTCCGCTTGCGACAGGAGGGCTCGGGGCCTGCACGGGGCGCCCTGGGCCCCCTGGGGCGGGCGAGGCGGCCGGGCCGGGCCGGGGCCGGCGCAGCGAGCAGCCGTGACCCCCTGGGCGCCCAGCCCCGGGGCTGCGTTCGCAGGCGGCGGCGCGAGCTCAGGGCGCGGGTGCTCGGGGCCGGGTGCGCAGTCACACCTGCCTGCGGCCCGCTCGGGCCACGTAGGCGTTGCAGGACCTCGGCCCCCTTCTCCGGAGCTGGCGGCGGTATTGCGGAGATGCAGCCCGAGTGCTGGGAGCGTGCGGGGCCTCTGCCGCGGGGAGGGCATGGCTGCGGGGGGCTTCGGGGAGCCTGCAGGGGGGCCGCCTCGGGACCCGCCCACCACTTCTCTCACTGCACCCTGCTCGTGGGCGAGTCCAGAGCCTGGGGAAAGCAGGTCTGCCGCCCGCAGGCTGCCGCCTCTTGAGGCCTTTGAGGGCTGAGAAGCAGGGAGGTTGGAACAGGCCTGGAAGGCCAGGCGTCCGGAGGATAGAATGCGGAAGGAGCCCCTCCTGAAACTCCAGCTACTCCTGGGACCTTAGGAGGCCGTGTGTTTTCTCCACTCGCCTGCAGCAAGGCCCCTTCCTGCCGCCCCTTCCTCTCCAGTACAGGGAGAGGGTGCTGGTGCTTCTGCAGGCCTAAAGCTTGCTGCCTCTTAATGAGGAAGGAATCTTGGAGAACTAATTTGAAACCCCAGCTTTACTGATTAAAAACAAAAGACCAAAACCCTGAGGCTCAGAAAACAGTGGGGCAGGGAAAGGAAAGTTCTTATCCTTGTCAATTGCTTCTAGAATCTTCATCCATCACTGTTTGGAAAAAGTGGCTGGATCCCCTATAGTGAGCTGCCCAAATCTGGGAGTCTCTTCCTCTCCCTGAGGATTTCCCTTTGCCCACATCCTCCCTACTTCACCTCTGGCCACTTCTTACATTATCCAGCCTCAGGTGTGAGGCAGAGTGACTTCTCCCAGCCGCAGGGAGATCTTTCTTTCAGATTTTATTTTTTTTATTTTAGAGACAGAGAGAAAGAGAGAGAGAACAGGGGGAGGGGCAGAGGGAAAAAGGATAATATTAAACAGACTCCTTGTTGAACACAGAGCCTGACATGGGGCTTGGTCCCAGGACCCCGACACCATGACCCCAGTCAAAACCAAGTCGGATACTTAACTGCCTGAGCCACCCAGGCGCCCCGCAGCCAGTGGTTCTGAGGTTGGGGAGGACTGAGCAGCATAATGTGATAAAACTAACTGATTCCAATAGGAATCCCAGCACTGCTATGTGCTGGCTGTGAGACCTTGGGCAAAATATTTCCTATCCCAAGCCTCAGTTTTCTCCTCTGTAAAATGGGGACAGCGTAGTATTTTCCTTATAGCTACTATTCCTTCCAGTTCCTTCTAATCTGAGCTAGGAAGGGAAAATAAACTCAACAGCCTTCCTTTTCCTTGGGAGAGCTCAACAGCAGGACCCCAAAGGAGAGGAGTGGGAGCCAAAAGCTGGGATCTTCTAGTCCAGCCACTAGGAGCTTTGGGGTGGCTGAAATAGCCCAGGACTGTGGCCCAGCCCATCTCTCCCCGCACAGTGCAGTGTGACTGGATCCTGGTTGCAGTGCCTCTTTGCCCCTTAGTATCCTCCTCCGGGCGATGGCGAGGTTGAGCGCAGTGAGCTCCAGGGTCCCTGCAGCCCTGGGCCCCCTGACACTCGCAACCGCAGAGCCCGGCCCTCGTTCTTTGGGCTGCAGCCCGGGGCTCACACAGCCACTGCAGCTATGGAGGCAGCACTTGGCTACGCTCTGGCCCACTTCCCAGAGGAGGTCACTCGGCCCCAGGGAAGTCCCTGGTTTGCTGGTTTAGATGCTGTGAAGGGCCAGGCAACAGAGACTTTGGCCTATTGGCATCTGGTTCCAGCCAAAGCTTTTCAGGCAAGGAGGAGGAGGAGCTGTGGGGTTGGCAGAAGCCGTGAAAAAAACAGACTGGAGCTCGCAGTCTGCGGCCTTGCTTTGAAACCCACAGCTTCAGGGCGCCCGGGTGGCCCAGTCGGGTAAGCGTAGGCCTTGGCTCAGGTCGTGATCCCGGCGTCCTGGGTGGAGCCCCACTCTGGGCTCCCTGCTTAGCTGGGAGGCTGCTTCTCCCTCTGCCCCCCACCCCCGCTTGTGCTCTCTCTCTCTCCCTCTCTCTAAAATAAATAAATACGATCCCGAAATCCACAGCCTCGGCCACCTGGGAAACAGGAAGGCTCAAAAAGAAACAATGGCCAGCGGCCCAGGGTAAGTCTCCCAATTTGAAAAGTCCTGGTTAAGGGATGGATTCCAGGTGAGGGGAGGGGTCCTGGCAGGAGGAGGCTCTGCCGAAGCAAACAGGCAGGGGTCAAAGCAGGCACCCCTCGCTGACTCAGGCGGTCTGCAAGCAGTGGTCAGGGTGTCCTCTGTGTGAGGCGGGGTGCCAGCGGAGGGGTCACACAGGCCTGGCTTGCGGGGCTCTGTGATCTACGAAGCATGCATGTGGCGTGGACCGAGCCTCATGGGGGGGGCGGGGGGGCTCCAAGGGCTCCCAGGAGGCTGCTCAGCGCTTCAGCTTGGACGAGTCAGGTCTCTGCCCTTGGGCGGTGAGTCCTGCTGAACGCCCGCCTCATTCATCCAGGGCTACACGTGCCAGGCACACCGGCCTCCGCAAAGTCAGAGTCATGCGGTGACCTGTTGGCTGTTGCAATAGCTGCCTGGGGTCACCGGAGGCCGGGGTGATTGTGGTCATTCTGGTTTGCAGATACGCAAGGACCAGTCAGGAGTGCCTCACCCAGGTTGGCCAACTTCTGAGGCGTGTCCAACTACTTCCAGTCTTGTGTCCGTTCCAGTAAGATCCCGGCTCCCACAGTCCTCCTATTGCCTTGTAGCAAGGATGAGTAACACCCCCCACCCCCATCCTATGCAGACTGGGCAGATTTTGCCAGAAATGTAGACATTTCCAGGGAAAATCGGCTACTCTTGTTGCCTGTCCTCACAGTAAATGAAGAGGTAGCTTAGCAGTTGCTGGATGGGCAGGAGATGCTCGGTTGCCCTCTCCTTCCATGGACACTTCAGCTTGGGACTGATGCCCTCCAACTCCACAACCCCCACAATGCCACCTTGATGCCTCCACTGACACTTGGCAGCTCCACTCCAGGACTCCTTGGTGACTCGTGTGGAGGAAAACCATGGCCTTGCAGAGCCAGGGAGAGCCCACTGGAGTCCCGGTGAAGGCCTCTCAGTAACCAGATAACCTTGAGCAAATTTTGGAACCCTCTGAATCTGGGCCCCCTCATCTGTTGAAACGATGAAAACCAATCAGGCTAAATCAAATGAACAGCTTGGTTCTGAGAATTGAATGAGTTAGCCTGTGTGAAGCCTCCTAACTCTAAGAAAATATTTAATACTATTCTTCATGGGGTAGGGGTGGGGGGACCTTGTGGCAAGAAGAAAGGTTATGGGAATGACAATCTCTGAGCACTTAAAGATATGCCAGTTGCTATGCTCAATCCTTTTTTTATACTGTGTTATCTCAGTTAAGCTTCCCAACGCTGCTATGAGGCAGGTAGTATGAATCTCCCCTTTTTTTATTTTTTATTTTTTTTAAAGATTTTATTTATTTATTCATGAGAGACACAGAGAGAGAAAAAGAGAGAGAGAGAGAGGCAGAGACACAGGCAGAGGGAGAAGCAGGCTCCATGCAGGGAGCCCGATGTGGGACTCGATCCTGGGACTCCAGGATCACACCCTGGCTGAAGGCGGCGCTAAACCACTGAGCCCCCCGGGCTGCCCAATCTCCCCCTTTTTATTTTTTTTTTTTATTTTTTTTTAAACTTTTTTTTTTTAATTTTTATTTTATTTATGATAGTCGCACAGAGAGAGAGAGAGAGAAGCAGATAGGCAGAGGGAGAAGCAGGCTCCATGCACCGGGAGCCTGACGTGGGATTCAATCCCGGGTCTCCAGGATCGCGCCCTGGGCCAAAGGCAGGCGCCAAACCGCTGCGCCACCCAGGGATGATCTCCCCCTTTTTTAAAAAAGATTTTATTTATTTATTCCTGAGAGAGGCAGAGACACAGGCAGAGGGAGAAGCAAGCTCCTTGCAAGGAGGCTGATGCAGGACTCGATCCCAGGACCCCAGGATCACTACCTGAGCCAAAGGCAGACTCTCAACCACTGAGCCACTCAGGGGCCCCTGAAGCTCCCCATTTTGCAGATAGAGTAACTGAGGCTCTAAGATGTTAGGTTACTAGCCCAAGGTCATAGTGATCAAAAGGCTGACACAGAGCCTAAGAGCTAAACATCTCAGATTCTCTGCTATAATTTCCACTTTCCGGCAGGGACTTCAAGGTTCTTCCCTGAAATATATTCTCATTCTATCTTTGGGGTTTTGTTTTGATAAGCAAGACCTTCCTGAAAGGGCTTTACGTCCCTCATGCTAATAGTTACTCCTTCTGAGTGTTCAGAGAACTGTGGTTATGTTTATCCCTTACACTTTCCATGTGTTGTGTGTATTTACACGTCTGTCTCTGGCACTAAGGGGACTCCCTTTGAGGCCACAGAGTCTCATCTTATTTTTCTTTGTTTCTTTGCCAAATGACTCTTACCCAACATGCTTTGCCATGCCTCAGGCTTTTGGTAAATGTTTGTTGACTTGAGGTGTGTGTGTGTGTGTGTGTTAGGCAGTAGAGTAGAGAGTAGAGTAGAGAGCATGACAGACCTGGGTCAGAATCCTTACTCCCCTTGACTATGTGACCCTGGGCAAGTCACCCAGCCTCTCTGGGCCTCCCTCAGTGTCCTCCGCTCTAAAATGGGAGTATAGTACCACCCATCACGGTGTATTGTGAGGATGAAAAAAAGGCACACAAAGCATTTGCACCCATCACGGTATATTGTGAGGATGAAAAAAAGACACACAAAGCATTTGCACAGTGCCTGGCACATATCCTGCCCTCAGCAAACGATCCATCTTATGACACAAAGGGGTGGAGACTGGACAAGCTGGATGGTGGTGACGCGGAAGATGGAGGTAGCGCTGGGAGACGTGCAGAACCGAGGATGCTGCTAACCACCAAACTTGCTTACTTCTCAGGGCATGATGGAATGGAGATAAAGTAAAAGGAAAGAGATATTTTAAGGAAAGTTCAGTAAATGGAGAGAAGCCAACAAAATGAGTGTAAGCTGGGATGAGGGGGGAAGGAACTGGCTCAAAGCAGGACGAGCCTGCAGCCGCGGCCCAGACACTGTCCAGGGTGGAAGGGCGGGCCTGGGGAAGGGAGAGATGTGCCCCCCCAACCAGAGGAAGAAAAAGGGTGGGGGGTGGTGGTGGCTGGAGGGTGACATCGCACTAGGGTGGCTGTGGAAGGAGCAGTTTCTGTCTCGAGCCAAAAGGAGGATCCGAAAGCCAAAAAGGATGAATAATCCAGGCTTTGGGCTCAAGGCGGGAGGCAGCTGTTCATTTATGGCTTGATGAACACTTAACTAAGTCTCTCCAGCAAGTTTAAGAAATGCCCTCTAACAGTTTGGCCCGAGAGAGACGTCTTTAGCCGGAGCACGTCTTTAGCCGGAGCACGTGCCTCACTGAGGACCGCCCCCCTCCGCCCCGCAGGTGGGAGCAGAGAGCAAGGGAAGTGAGGTGCCCAGGCCTCCAGGGCCAGTCTGGAGAGGACCACCTGCCAGCCCTGGGGTGAGGCAGAGAAAGTTGCCAGACAGTGTGAGGCAGGCTTTCTGTTGCCAGACTCTGGGCCTCTTTGTAGACTCAAGCAGGGCCTTTCTAGGCTTCAAATCCAATCTCTGCAACTTAAATCAAATTTGCTGACACAGGAGAGGCGGTGGGGGTAGGGGCAGTGCGGAGGGGTTCCACCTGCAGGAGGTTAGGGGAGGGAGGAAGGCTGAGGTTAGGGGCCTCTTTCTGTAATGCATAACCGAGGTACTGCTCTCAGCTGGGGCCCCTGCTCTTTCCTGTGACCGTCACTCAGCTGTTTGTCCGCAGGGAGACAGGAAGAAGCTTGCCAAGTGATGGCAGCCAAGTCATTAACCAGCCTGCAGGGGCAGAAATGGTCTTTCTGGCCTCGGCGACGGAGAGGGAGTGTCCAAAGCAATTTGCGGGCTAACTTGAAAGGTGACGTGGGCAGGGAAGTGGCCGGGGCGGCGCGAGTTCCTTCATCCACGGAGCCTTGAGGCGGACGTGCCCTGCCTGTTATCCAGAAGAGCGCCAGGAGTCAGGAGCCCAGAGGAGCCTCTCCGGCCAGGTGTGAGGAGAGCCTGTGGATGGATGTGTGCCTGCGTGAATGCACCTGGTCTCCTGGCTCTCCCCACTCCAACGCAGGCCCGGGGTGGGAGTGGGGGGGCTTCTGCTCTAGGCACTCACTCAGGGATGCGGGCAGCCCCCTTTGCCATCTTCAGCACGAGGCTGCCCTGCACTCCAACCTCCAGCTGATGGGGAAAGAACTAGAGCCTGCACCCGGGACGTGCTTCTGATCAGGCCCGGAAGCAGAGCACATCACCCCATTGCCACTGGCCAGAGCTCATTCCCAAGGACACGACTACATTGCGAGGCAGGCTGGGAAATGAAGCCTAGCTCTGTGCCCAGGAGACACAGAATGGATTTGGTGATCTGCCACATGCCCCAAATCACACAGGACATTTGGTGATTGAGGATGGGGAAGAGGCCCCTGAGGAATAAACGGATCAAAGAGCTATGGAGGGCTTTGGGCAGTATCCCACCTTAGGATGGCCTTAACAGATGCCCCCTTCTATAGCCTCAGGAGCTGGGGGCCGGAAGGGATGATTTGTTGGGGGAGCCCTGTAAGATGTAGTTTTGAGCTCAGAAGTACTAGGAAGCTCTTGGCCTGGAGCAATGGGTGCCCTGGGGGCCTAGAGAGTGCTCTGAAGAGAGGGCAAGATGAGGCTCCAGGGAGCCTTAGGTCCTGCCCAGGTCACACACCCTGCACCGCAAGACTTGTGCCCCATCTTTGTGGAAGGGGGAGTCAGGGAGCCAGAGCCCAGGAGGAGAGGCCAAGTTGGAGGTTAGTGGGCAGAAGGGGTGCCACTGCTCTGGAAGGTCAGGCCACAGTGGGAGAGCAGGGGGCCCCCCGCATCTGCTGAGGGGGGCCACAGAGAACAGGGCAAGGACAGAGAACGGGACAAGGGAACCAAGGTACTCCCTTTGTTCGTGGTGTAAGAGGGGTGGCAATTTAATTCTGATATTGTTACTTTTGGGTGTCACAGAGCTAGCCAATAGAATTTTCTGTGATGATGGCTATTTCCACCTACACTGTGCAGTGTGGTAACCACTGCCATGTGTGGCTGCTGAGCACATAAGTACTGCTACTGAGGAACAAAGGTTTAAATTGTCTTCATTTTGGGCAGCCCGGGTGGCTCAGCAGTTTAGCGCTGCCTTCAGCCCAGGGCGTGACCCTGGAGACCCGGGATCGAGTCCCACGTCGGGCTCCCTGCATGGAGCCTGCTTCTCCCTCTGCCTGTGTCTCTGCCTCTCTCTCTCTCTCTCTCTCTCTGTGTCTCTCATGAGTAAATAAATAAAAAATCTTAAAAAAAAAATAGCCACCAGTGGCTAGCAGCTACCCTAGTGGACACTGCATGCATGGTTGCAGCTTAGAAGTAGGGTGTGGGCCGTCAGTAACTTTTACAGGTTCTCCTCATTCAGCGCCAACCCAGCTTTGCCCCGTAAGTGAGGCCTGGGTGGCCGGCAAGTCTAGCTCCACCCTGAGGTGTGGGTAAATTTTGGCCTCTTAGATTCTCATTTGCTTTGACCCCTGAGGGTCTGTGAGGCTGACCTGCACAGCAAGGCCTGGGGAAGAGCGAGGAGTCTGTGCACTGAGCAGCTGGGAAGCATTGCTCAATCTTTATGGTCCTAATTCTGGAGCTCTGGAAGGAGCTTGAACCCTGTGTTCTCCACCCTTGGTTTCAAGGCGTCGAGCTTTGGTCACCATTCCTCCATCTGAGGAATGGTGGTATAGGAGGGTCTGAGCTATTGAGGCCTGGCCAGCATATTCTGGAAGATACTTAGGGGCAGTGTCGCAGCTCGAGGAGGAGACATGTAATTGCATCTGCCACTCACCTGCTCCGTGCTCAGACTGTCTAAACGGGAAATGCTTTGATGCCCGCCATTCCCCTGCCCCCAGCTTCATTTTGAGCCATCAGCACTTTGTGCCTTTCGAGCACGTCCCCTCTCCTGGTTCTGAGGCCAGCTGAACCAGCTTTTCTTCGAAGACTGTTGTCAGTGTCCACCATCCTCTCATTTCAAAATATTAAAGAAATCATTATTAGACACGACTGTCTCTGTCTGTCCCCGAGGGACCCCCAGGCCCAGCGCTGCCTTGCCAGTGCTCAGAGCAACACCTGAGCCCCTGGGATCAGCTCTATGCTCAAGACTGCCCCTGCCCTCCCCTCTTGACATAGTTCTTTCTCCCATTCGTCTCTACTCTCCTCGCCTCTGGGGAGAGCTGGTTTTCATCCTCTGTGCAGGATACAATTGCCCAAAGACAATATTGGAAGGTGATGAGAGGGAGTTTATGAGAAAGAGTAGAGCACAGTGTGGCTTCAGGGCCTGCGGATTGGAGTCCAGGTGGGGTCTGGTTGCTTTCTGCCCTTACCCCTGGGGTCCACTTTTCCTTGGGCCCAAGCTTTTCTCCCAGCCTTGAAGGCTGCCCACTCTGTATGTGCCAAGTCCTGGCTCCAGCCCTACCTGAGTCCCCTACCTCTGACCTCACTAGGGCTCCCAGGCCTTCTTAGAACAGGTATAGTTTCAGCTCAGGAGAAGGCTAAGCCATGTTGCCCTGTGTAACCTCTTCCAATGGGCCCTCAGTGGCTCCCCAATAAAAGCCAGACTCCTCAGCATGACTTAGGAGGTAGGTCATAGCCTGTTCCTCTTCCAGCCCCATACACTAAAGAGGCCAGGGGGCTCCCCTTCTTGATCCCCCCAGCTCGTGCATGAGGTCTGATGGCCTGGTGGAAGGCCTGTCCCTCTGGGCATAGCCAAGATTACTCACAGCTTCCTGTGAGCTATCTAGAAGTCCACTCATTTCTCTTCTGCTCTCAGAATGCCCTCACTGTATATCACCTTTTGGATCTGCTCCACATACCACCTCTGAAAAATATACCTTATCTCCCTACCACCAGACAGCTGGCAGTGTTCTCTCCTGATTCTGTCAAAGCACCCCTGTGAGGTTTTCTTGTTTTATCCGCACGCCAACTCTTAGCATAGCACCAGCACCCACTTGCACTCACTCTTATCATCAGGTTGAATAAAATGAAACCCACCCTGACCACCAGCCCGTGAGGCTTTCTCCCAGCCTGAAGCCAGGTTGTGGTCTGTGGCCCAGAGCTGAGAGATGGGACAATGAACGAGGGCCTACACTTGATATAGTTGAGCAAGGGCTCTTGCACAGTCTATACTAAAAGCTGACATTTCTCATGCGTGTCCTCTACCCCCAGCCCCCTCCTCTCTGAAGGATGGAGACCCAGGTGGGCTGGCAGAGTCTCTTTAACAGCGCAGATGCTCCATAAATATTTATCGGATGATTAACTCCCAGTGCTCAGCTCTCAGGATGAAGCTGAGCACAGATTAAGTTTGGTTGCTGTTGTTTTATTCTGTATTGTTTTCCGGTCTACAGGGAAGTACAAAGGCTTGTCCTAGGGACAACCATTGTAAGCCACATCTCCCTACCCACTGCCCCTTTATGCATCTATAGTCACAGATTTCAGAGCTGGGGCCAGCAGGCTCTCCCCCATCTCTGGACTGCTCTCTTGGGACCGGCTTCCCACAGCCTCCCCCGTCCCTGGGTGCAGCCAAGACGTCTTATTCATGGATGCTCCTTCTGTGCAGGGCTTTGGTGGTGGCTGCTCTTCCACCACTCTGCCACTCGCTCAGCCAGGGCCCTGCCAAGTTTCCTCCTCCACACCTGATGGTGCACCTGGCCGGGTTCTCAGCCTCCACTTGGGATTGCTTTCTGTGGTTCCAAGCCGGGCTGCTTTTCCCTCTCCTCTAAAGGAACGCTGGTGCCTGGGCCGTCAGCAACTGGCCACTCCTTTTCTTTCCCCTGGCCTCTCCCCAGGTGGATCTCCTGCAGTGATGCTGGGACTGTCTTGAGCACAACCACACATGGCCTTCTCAAGCCTCCCTCAGGTGTGCGGTGGATTCCTTGAGAGTAGGCTCCAGGCCTAAGTATGGTTTTGTAACCTCACACATTCTCCAGTTTTGCCCTTAGGACTTTGCAGAGGATAAGCTTTAATGCTTCCTTATCGATCACTTAGAAGTGGAGGCTCAATAAGGGGTTTGTGTAACTTGGGACCTCTTCCATTAGGACAATGGGACTTGGGATCTTTTCCATTTGGGCAGCATTTTCCAAGGTGTGTTCTGTGGACTGCAGGATATTAATAGGTGTTCTAGGATTAGAGGCCCCAAGTTCAACAAAAACACATTTCTTAGTCCCTTTAATATGTTAATTTGCATTGTTATTTTCCAAGAAAATGAAAAGATGAGAAGCCTAATACACCTATAGATCAGGGCCTGCATGCACAGGACCCTAACACAGGTGCTCAGGATGGTAGAGAACATCTGCTTATCTCAGGTAAAGTGTAGAAGGTAACTGGTTAGGGTGAAGAGTAGGGTAAGAACAGCAAGCAAAGCCAACCTCACAGAGATGCCCTGTGGATCACAGGCTCACACAGCTAACGCCAGATGGGGGGCTATTAGGTGAGGGGGAGCCTGAGTCTCCTCACTGACATGGTCTTATCTCCTCCCAACCCCAGGGGGAGGTGGGCTGTCATCAATAGCTTACCCAATAAATCTTCACTCAAATCACCATAGCCCTGAACCCCACAGCCAGATTCCAGATACAGAATTTCTAACTAAGTTGCAGATCTTAGAATTTTCTAAGCCAGGGATCCCTGGGTGGCTCAGCGGTTTAACGCCTGCCTTTGGCCCAGGGCACGGTCCTGGAGTCCCAGGATCGAGTCCCACGTCAGGCTCCCTGCATGGAGCCTGCTTCTCCCTCCTCCTGTGTCTCTGCCCCTCTCTCTCTGTCTATGATAAATAAATAAATAAATCTTTAAAAAAAAAAAAAAAGAATTTTCTAAGCCAGTGCTTAAAAGCAACACAGAAGGCTTTCCGTGAGGCTAGACTGGCCTTAGCCAAACCCTTTTTTCCCCTTGAACACCTCCTGGGATTGCTGTGTCTAGGAACACACCTCAGGAAATGCAGCTTAGAGGCACCACTAGCCGGTCTTCGCCGTCACGGAGGAGGCGGCATGTGGTCATCACCGGTGTTTTGTGATCCTTTTGTTTATAAAGAGCATCTGGGGGCATCTGTCCCACTGTGTGACTCTCCCAACCTTCCCCTGCACGGTGAGGCTAACCCAGCCACTGTCCCCATAGTATATAGATGAGAGAAGGCTGAGCGAGCACTGGGTGGAGAGCCCCGAGACATGCATTCGACATTCTGCTCTGCCAGCTACGGTTCGTGGGATACGTGTCTCTGACATAAGAACCTCAATCTCACGGGGTTACTGACAGAATGAAATGAAAATGTGGGCTAGAGCACTAAACCCATTAGTGCGATGCATACTGGTGGCACTCGTGCTGCGTGGCTTTTCA
This sequence comes from Canis lupus baileyi, assembly GCF_048164855.1. NCBI lineage: Eukaryota > Metazoa > Chordata > Mammalia > Carnivora > Canidae > Canis > Canis lupus. Next base: position 35,897,984 of record NC_132845.1, on the reverse strand, counting down.
TGATGAATAGCTACCGTTCACTGGGAGCCAGCTGGGTGCCATACATGGTTCTTGGCACTTTCTGTATGCTATTTAATGTGATCTTGCAATAACCTTGCGGGGTGGCTTCTTACAATCCCCACTCTAGATGAGAAAACTGACGTTTAGAGATGTGAAGTTTGCCCAAGTTTACATACCTACAGCGACACTCAGGAAATTTCAACTCAGTCTAATCACAAAAAGCAATCTGTAATGATGTCTGCTGACGGATGTTACTTAGACTTACCGTGATGACCATTTTGCAATACATGCTAATATCAAATCATGTTGCACACGTGAAACTGATATAATGTGTGTGCCAATTGTACCTTAATAAAAAATCCCCAAAACAGAAAACCTGAACCCAGAGCCAAATCCAAAGCCTCTGTTCCATGCTCTTTAATGTGAGGGGTTGAGATGCTAGCTCTAAAAAAAAATTCTAGGGGCACCTGGCCTGCTCAGTCGGTGGAGCGTGTGATGCTTGGTCTCGGGATTGTGAGTTCAAGCCCTGTGTTGGGTGTAGAGAAGCCAACTTACTCCACAAGTGACTGGTGTGACAAGTCTCTTTCCTCTCTGTCTCCTTCTGTTTTCCTCCTTTGGAAAGAGGAGGAAATTGCCACTATTTCCCAAGGCTGTTGCAAGAAGTAAATTGACCTAGAATATGCGAAAGCAGCTATCACAGTGTCTGGCACTTGGCAGGCACTCAATAAGTGTAGCTGAATGAGATTCTTTGTAGCTTATAATCTAGCAAGGACACACACGAACATGCTGTAGATATCCTGATTTTTAACACTGAACATAATACCAGTGATGACATCAGTTTTATAATTGTGTTTTTAAAATCAGGTGGTAAGACATGAGGGCAGGGCAGGAGCTAGCGGAATACCTAGAGGTTAAGGGCACCTGCCAGCCTGGTCAAATCCACTTACCAGCTTTAACAGCGGCCCTTGGGAAAGTTAGCTTCTCCACAGTCTTTTAAATGACAGGGTGCTTGTGGGGATTAATGAATATATGCAAAGCACTTAGAACATTGACTGGCACAGGGGTAAGTGCTATATAAGCACCACCCCCTCTCCTGCCAGCTGTCTCTCTTTCTGAACCCTTGTAACTCATAAGTGCCCAAGACAAGTTTGGATAATTTTCGTGCTTTGTTTTTGTTGTTGTTGTTGTTGTTGTTGTTTTAGCGTGTACATGTTTTATCGCTCCTACTAGACCTAAGCAATTTGAGGGCAGGATGCTGTCTGATTCAGTCCGCACAGCTCACACCTGGGTAAGGCTCTCTAGAAGTGTTTGCAGAATCAGTGAAGAAATCAATGAATTAGGGGCAGCCCCGGTGGCACAGCGGTTTAGCTGCCGCCTGCAGCCGGGGTTGTGATCTTGGAGACCTGGGATCCAGTCCCTCGTCAGGCAGGCTCCCTGCATGGAGCCTGCTTCTCCCTCTGCCTGTCTCTCTCTCTCTCTCTCTGAATAAGTAGATAAAAAGAAAGAAAGAAAGAAAGAAAGAAAGAAAGAAAGAAAGAAAGAAAGAAAGAAAGAAAGAAAGAAAGAAAGAAAGAAAGAAAAGAAAAAAATCAATGAATTAGAAACAGCCCTGGGGTCCAGTTCTGAGTGGCACCTGGGGCTGTGTGCTTACCCCGCCCATCAACCCCACAGCTAGCCAGGCCCCTTTACCACCCCGGTGCCCCTGAGTTTCTCTGCTTCTCTTGTCCTGGCTACAGGGATCCCAAAAGAGCTCCTGTGCTCTGGAGAGGCTGACTGAGGCCGCAGGGGTCCAGCTGCCCCTCCCCACAGCCCTTTGGGTAGCCAGGCAGCCAGCACCTGAGGCCACAGACCTGGCTGATGGGCAGGCAGATTAAGTGCTCAAAGGCACCTGCACCTTGTGATATTAAGATGTAAGAAAGTGCTCCCACCCTCAACTGTCTGAGAGCCCACCTCTGCTCTCCAGGCGCCCTCTGGGACACATCTCGGAAAGGATTAGCACAGGAAGTCATTAGCTACAAGACTCTCCGCAGCTCAGGGTAGGAAAAAGTAATCAAGGCCCCAAGAGACCAGGATGAGGCGGAGGAAAGAAGGCAGATTTATATAGCCTGGGGAGACAGATTGTTCTCTGTCCTCTCTAGGGCCTGGTAGTTAGGGTCTGGCTCACAGGACACCAGAGAGGAAGGAGCCCCAGAGATCTTCAGTACCCAACCCTCACAGGGAAATGACCAGAGATGGCAAACGGTACTTCCTCACAGCTGTTCTGGGCTCTTCCTCACCCCTGTCTTCCTGTTCTTTTCCCAACCTCCTCTGCTGATGATCAACACATGGGCCATCCTTCCGGGAGGCTACCTGGCATGGCTGCCCCAGCTTGGGTTTTAGGAACAGTCAGACCTGATTTCAAATGTGGACTCTGCCAATTACTGTCTGTGTAATGCTGGCCAAGTTCCCTAACCTCTCTGGACTTCCACTTCCAATATTACAAACTTCACAGTATTGTTGGAATTGATGAGAGCCAATTATGTTGTCTCCAATGGTGCCTAGCACATAGGAAGTGTTCAGCAAATTATTATTGGAGGGATACAGTTTCAGGTCTAGGCACACTGTATAGTTACCCTTTCCCTCTGTTTCTATCCAACTGAAACCAGCCAGAGTCACAATAAGGCATCAGACCACCCCGAGTAGGGATGAGAAAGCAGGACAGTCCTTTCTGTTGTCTGGGTGGCCTGGTGGAGGAGGGCCAGGGAGAGTCACAGGCAGAGTGCTCAACTGAACTTCGTGTCTGTGTGCTTGTGCCGGGCAAGGGAGTTTGCTGGCCACACCGAGCCATCCTCCTGCCCTGGACTCATCCCCTCTGATTAGCTGTCTCTCCTTCTCCCAGACTCTGCTTACCTCTCTCCAGTAAAGACCGTGGGGTCTGAGTAGCAGGATCAGATGCTTAACTGAAGAAAGAACATTATAATACTGACCTCAGTAATGATCAACAATAATAGCAAACTTTTGAGGGCTCTTTGCCTGGCATATTGTGTGCCCATTGCTTTATGTCATTATCACAACCCTAAGAGAAAGGTGCTTTTATTATTCCCATTTTATAGATGAGGACACTGAGGCTCAGAGAGATCCAGAAAACATTTCCAAGGTCACATGGTTAACAAGTAGGGATATGGGATTTGAATTAGTCTGACTCCAAGGCCCACCTACCATGAACCCAATACATCATTGCATACCTTAACTTAAATAATTTCTAATCCTCATAGCAACCTTATGAGCTGGATATTCCTTTTTTTACACTTAAGGAAACAAAGTTATGGGGCACCTGGCTGGCTCAGTTGGAGGAATGTGCAATACTTGGTCTTGGCATCCTGAGTTCGAGCCCCACACTGGGTGTAGAGCTTACTTAAATAAATTTTTAAAATATTATATATATATATTTGCTTCCAACTGTTATTAGTCTCTTTTTATTCTTTTGGTAAATAAATATTTTTTAAAAAAAGAAAGAAAGCAAAGTTAGAAAGGATAAGTGACTTACAAGGTCACACAGCTGGTAGCTGTGCAGCCAGGGTCCGGATCTTAAGCCTGTATTTTTTCACCATTCCACTCTACCCCAGCACCTCAGATTCATTAGAGCTTGGACGGGGAACACTAAAGGGAAGGGGAACTGACCTTGATAAACATGTAGTATGTGGGTGGCGCTTCACACGAGGTATTTCATTTAATCCTGACAATCGTTCCATTAAGGAGGTATAATTAGCCTCAAGAAGAAAACCAGGGGGCAGCCTGGGTGGCTCAGCGGTTTAGCCCTGCCTTCAGCCCAGGGCAGGATCCTGGAGACCCAGGACTGAGTCCCATGTTGGGCTCCCTGCGTGGAGCCTGCTCCTCCCTCTGCCTGTGTCTCTGCCTCTCTCTGTGTCTCTCATGAATAAACAAATAATAAATTAAAATCTTAAAAAAAAAAAAAAAAAAAAAAGGAACAAAACCAGGCTCAGAGAGGTCAAGTGACTCACTCAAGGTCCCAGAGCTAGAAGCCATCAACTCAGGATTCATACTGACTACTGGCTCCCGAGGATGGGGTTTTCCTCCTGGGTGCACCAGGCACAGCACTCTCCCTGCTGGCTCTGTGACTGCCCGGCTCCCAACCCCAGAAGCATTTTCCACTGTTCCGTGCTTTGGGAGACTGGCTTCTAGAGATGGTACCTCAGGGCTCCCTGCGATCTGCCTTCCAGTTTGAGTTAGATGGCCTGTTCAAGGAAGCCCCAGCTGGAGATCAGAAGCCGGGAGCAAGGTCAGGGGATTTGAGCTGCTCAACGCTTCCCTGCCCTGCCCTGACTCTCTGGGTGTGGCCCCTTCGGTGGCCCTGGCAGGGCTCCAACTCCTACGGTCCAGGGAGCACTGTTCCGCCCAGCACCTCTTCAGGCCCGGTGTTGGCCATAGCCTCGTGCCGGGGCTCCATTTCAGCTGCCTCACCACCGCTCCTCGTTGATTCTCTTAATCCCACCCCTGTAGATGGTGCAAGTTCTCGTCTCACCCCTGCAAATGGTCCCTCCTTTTACTTCACCTTTACAATCCCAGCTGCGTGTCCGGTTTCCTGCTGGGGGCCTGACCAAGCCTCCTAGCACCCAGTGGAGGCTGCCTCCCTTGGGCTTACTTGGGGGAAAGCTCAGTGGCCTCTTGCTGGTAGAACAGGTCCAGGGCTTGCCCAAACTAGTTGGTGGATAGACAGGATAGTGGTCAGGGGCTGGGGGCGGGCTCTTGGTGCTGTCTTTGCCTCCATAGGTCTGGAGCTGCAGGTTGGGGCAGCTCAGCCTCTCCAGTTCCTCATCTTTATTATTTATTTTTTAAGATTATATTCATGTATTCACGAGAGACACACAGAGAGAGGCAAAGGCAGAGACACAGGCAGAGAGAGAAGCAGGCTCCACGCAGGGAGCCCAACGTGGGACTCGATCCCAGGACACTGGGATCACCTCCTGGGCTAAGGCAGACGCTCAACTGCTGAGGCACCTGGGGGCCTCCACGTCCTCATCTCTAACACATGGGACTCAGCTAGAGATTCTCTTTGCTCCCTCCTGGCCTCTGACACCCAGACCTGTAAGCTGCCACCCAGGGGAGGCAAAGGACTTCTGCTCCCACGCAGCAAGGCCATCAGGGGTGGGTGTAAGGGTTTGGACTCCTAGATCTTAAATTGGTTGATGATTCTCTGCTTTACTCTGCAGTGTTTTCCTTCCCAGCTCGATAAATATTTCATCAGTGGTGACTCAAAATAATCGCCCCTTCCATGTCATCCAGACAGCTCACACCCTGGAAACTGTCATGGCTTTTTGACACATTCTGCATCTTCACCCCACCCCCAGCCGCAGCCCCCACCGCGGTCCTCACCTCCCACCAGCCTCCAGCTTTTCACACAGGACGGAGTCGGGGGCAAGCCCTCCTGCCCAGGTATTGGGGAGAGGCCCCAGGGGAAGGAAGAAGACTGGCCTTCAGGTAGAGAAGGGCACAGAGAGCTGGCTGCCCCCTAAATACCAAGAGCAGAGGAGGGGGGTGCTCTGGGAGGCCAGCCGTCTTCTGGGGAGAAATGCTTTCGTTGGTGAAGCCCAGCCTGCACCTGGGCTGCCAGGGCCCTCACGTGGTAAGGGCGCTAAGCTGCCATCCTCCCCTGGGGGTCTGGAGAAGGAGCCGGTGAGGGGCCGGAGCTGGAGGCCCGGTCAGGGGGTTCTGCCCTTGCCACTCTGGGGCGAAGAGGAAGGCTGGGGAGGGGCATGACTGCAGGGCCTGAGTGCCGGGGAGCTCCCCCTGGGCCTCTGGCCTCTGAGCCCTCCCTAAAAGTAAATGCGGTCTCGGGTAACACGTTAGGGCACCTCGCGGAGCTGGAGAGTGCCCCCAGCAGCCCAAGTGCCCCCAGCAGCCCGAGCAGCCCCGAGCAGCCCCGAGCAGCCCCGAGCAGCCCCGAGCAGCCCCGAGCGCCCCCAGCAGCCCGGAGCGCCCCCAGCAGCCCGAGCGCCGCCCGGCAGCAGAGGGAGCCCCCGGCAGCAGAGGAGCCAGAGGAGCAGGAGAGGCCCCTGCTTGTGCCCGGGGGCAGAGCTAAGGCGGGGGCGGGGGGGGGGTGGGGGGGGTGGAGAAGCCGCTGACACCCAAGGGCGAGGCCGCAGGGGGTGGAGGGCCGGGAGGGCCGGGGAGGGCGGCGGCTCCTGCGGTTCCCTCTGGGCTGGGAAGTTGAATCTAATGGAGCGCCGCCCGCCCGGGCCACTCAGAGCTTCTCTGCTTGCACTAGCGAGGTCATTTAATTGCCGTTAAGATTCTGGGGTTTTCTCCTTCTGAATTTCCTCAAATTCTTGGGACACCTGGGTGGCTCAGTGGTTGAGCATCTGCCATCAGCTCAGGATGTGATCCCGGGTCTGGGGATGGGGTCCTAGGATCGAGTCCCGCATCAGGGTCCCCACAGGGAGCCTGCTTCTCCCTCTGCCTGTGTCTCTGCCTCTCTCTATGTCTTTCATGAATAAATAAATAAAATCTTTTTTTTAAAAATCAAATGAAAAAAAATAAAAAATAAAAAAAATCAAATGAATTTCCTCAAATTCTCTACCCAGCTCCACCCTGACCACTGTTTCAGTTCTGGCACCTAGTGTCCCAGACGTCCCCGGCAGTGCACGCCTGTCTGAAAGGCCCAGCGCGGGCCCCCTGCTCTGCGAGGCTGGGCCAGGCCTGGAAAGAGCGCCTCCTGGGCTGGGACTGAGCAGCCCGGCCCTCCCCACCCCAGGCCCCTTCCCTAGAACACACAGTCTCTCAGCGTCTGCAATGCCACGGGATGGAGAGAGCTAACAGTAAGTCCTTGGAAGACCTGCGTAGGCTGCTCATTGGGCCTTGGATTTAAACAGCAGACTTGAGAGAGGGTAAATGGCCTTGTGTTTAGGGTGAATTTGTTTTTCGGGGAGCTGTCATCCTCTAAGAGCGAGACAGATCTGACTGTACCTGTAATCACCTGGAACTGCCTCTGAAACCCTCATTCCGAACATGCCAGTCTCTGGCTACGAATCTCCCAGCCTTTCAGCCTCTCCCTAAACCTGTCATTCTTCCTCCTCATGTTCAGCCCTAACCCCCTCTGAACCTCTCAGCCTCTCCTGACCTCACTCCTCTCCTGACCCAGTTTCTACTCCTTGACCTACCATGTGACCTAACCTTCCCCCCCCTCTGTGGTCTGGCCAGTGGGAGTTTCCCAGGGCTGCCATTACAAAGTACCATAGGCTGGGAAATTTATTCCCGCACGCTTCTGGAGGCCAGAAGTCCGAAATCCAGGTGTCAGCAGAGCTACACTAGCTCTAAAGGCCCAAGGGGAGAATCCTTCCTTCCTGTTCCAGCTCCTGGTGGCTCCTGGTGGCTCCTGGTGGCCCTGGGTGTTCTTAGCTTCTGGCACCAACACTCCAGTCTCTGCCTCTGCCTTCACATGGCCTTCTTCCCTGCATGTCTGTGTTTTGTGTCTCTTAGAATGATGCCAGTCGTTGGATTTAGGACTCATGCTAATCCAGTATGATCTCCTCTCAGTTTTTACCTGAATTACTTCTGCAAAGACTCTTTCCAAATAAGGTCACATTCTTAGCTTCTAGGTGGGCTCCAATTTTGGGAGGACACCATTTAACCCACTACAGACCCCCTTTCTCCTTCCACTCACCTGCCTTCCAAATCCCCAATTTTGGCTCATGAGCACAGTTAGCATCTCCCTCTTGACCTGGGGCAGCTGAGCCCCACTCTTAGACCCTCCCATCCTCCCACTCTCACTGGTCTCTCGAGGCTCCTCGGCCAAAAGAGGTCCTCTCATAGCTTCTTCCCCGCTTCTCTCAGGATCCAGGCTGACACGGAGATAATGGAGATCAGGGGGCAGGAGCTCTCTCAACTTTCAACCCCACAGATGTACCCATATTTTCACCCTTCCCACCTTCCTTGCAGCCCATATAAGGCCACAGGTTTCCCTCTACTTCTTGGAGGCTCGTTCAAATCCTCACAACACTTGCCTGGACTATAGTAAATTATCCTGTTTTTTCTGCTGCCAAAATCATCCCACTTCTAAGTATCTCCCCTCACTCCACTCTGCTGCCTAAAAGCCATTCATTCATTCATTCATTCATTCACTGGTCGAGCACCTGCTATGTGCCCGGCATTAGGCTAGCCCTGGGCACCCTCTGGTCTCATTTCCCACAGGCAATGAGATCACTGCGTTCTCAGAGCTGAGAGTGGAGAAAGAGTTCTGTGGATAATATTCGTATTCTACAGGTTGTGGACAGCCCCCTCCATACCTAGCCCTTTGACTTCTGTCTCCCCCAGCCCATATCTCTAGCCAGGCCATGATGCTTCCATGCCAGGGTTCCTTTCCTCTGACTTTGAAATGCCTCTGCCTCTTATCTGCCAAAAATCTCTTGTCATCCTTAAAAATTCAGTTCTAATGCTACCATTTAGTAGAAGCCTTCCTTGCAATCCTGGACTCCCTAGTTTTTTTTGGGGGGGGGCACATAACTCCTATTGCATGAATCATACTGCCTCGTGATGATTTGTTCACATGTCTGTCTCTCGTTTTGCCTGAAATCAAAGACAATATTGTTTTCGTTTTTATATCCTCTGTGTGTGGAATATGTAGACATCTAATAAATATTTAAGTGTTTAAGAAAAGAGGTGGTGTAAGACTCCATTCAGCCGAAAGTGGAACCTGCCCGAAGAGTTGGAGGCCCCCGCCTGACTCCCCGCTGCGCCTGACCTCACTGTGCTCTCCTGGGCTACCCCTACCGAAGAGTGTCCAGTGAGTTCATGGAGGTGTTCGGGGTTGAATTGAGTCCCCCCAAAATTCACGTGTTGACATCCTAACCCCCAGTACCTCAGAATATGACCTCATTTGGAAACGGGGTCATGGCACAGTGATTATGTGATCATACTGGAGTAGGACAGGCTTCTGAGGCTTTTACAAAAAGGAGAATCTTGGACACAGACCCACACACAAGAAGGACACTCTGTAAGTGAAGGCAGACACCAGGGTGATGCTCCCACACACCATGGAGCACCAGAGCACGCCAGCAGAGCACCAGAAGCCAGAGGAGAGGCCTGGACTTCTTCCTCACAGCCCTCAGGAGGAACCGGCCCTGCTGAGGCCCCCTCCTCGGCCTTCCTGCTTCCAGAACAGCGAGACAATACATTTCTATTGCTGAAGTCATTCAGGTTTGGGCATCTTATTACAACAGCCTGAGGGAACTAACGCAGGAGATAAATGTGTTCCCAGGAAACAGTAGCTTTCACTTGCAGAGCAAGGCCCTTCATCTCTCCTACCCTCTTGCACTCTGACCCCCACACAGACCTGTGAGGAAGGCTTCTCGGGTGTTCTTATTCCCACCGTGTAGATTAAAAAAAAAACAAATAAACCCTGAAGCTCAAGGTGGGCAAAGTATTTTGGCTTACAGTTCTCCCCATGTTTTTCATGGACAGAGGCAGACTGCAGTTTTGCTCTTTTTGCACAACCACAGGAGGCGGCCTTAAGGCAGCTTTGCACAGTCCAACATGTTAGACAGTTTGTCAAGTTCCCAGCTTGAAGACCTACTCTTCTACCTCAGGGTTGTTTCTCCCCAGACGCCCCCCACCATTCGCTCAGGTCCGTTGACCCTCCCCCAAAGAAACTGCCTTTTTAACAAAAGATTGATTGATTGATTGATTGATTGATTTGAGAGAGCAAGCGTGCATGAGGTGCATGAGTGAGCACATGAGCAGGAGGAGGGTCAGAGGGAGAGAATGTCAAGCAGACTCTGCCCTGAGGTGGGGTGGGGGGTGGGGGACCCCTCGATGCAGGGCTTCATCTCACAAGCCTGAGACCACGACCTGAGCTGAAACCAAGAGTCAGAGCCTTAACCGACTATGCCATCCAGGTGCCCTCGAAGGAACCTCCTTTCTAAAGCTGCCACCACCCACTCTCATGCCCTGAGACTCTTCCCCCCACCCTACTGGCTCCAAAGAGAGCCAGCCTTCCCAGTGCCTCCTTTTAAGGATTTGTGGCAGGGAGATGGGGGTAGGCAGGGGGACTGATGGTGGGAAGGGGGTGGTGGAGGAGATAGGTGATAAAAGCAACAACCACAGGGATGTTTCAAAGCCTTGAATAATTTTTCTGACACCTGGGTCCCTAATTTTGTGGCTGGACCGACAAAAGCAATCTCCCCTCTTGGAATTTTGGTTTTATTTCTTAGTGTGGGCCCCACCAAACCGACTTTTTTATGAAGAGAGAATAAAGATGCCATCAGGGCGGATGACTAGATGCCAGCCAGGGCTACTCTGAAGGCCACCCATCTGCGGGAACATGTGATTTCTGGGGCCTTCCAGAATGGGTCACATTCACCTCACCTGTGTCTCTGAAATTCTCCAAACAGCCCCTGGGGCGCCCTGTGATTCCCTGCAATCACGCCAGCTTGATGAGATGGAAGAATCCTCCTCAGAATAAAGTTTCTGGGACGTCTGGGTGGCTTAGCGGTTGGGTGGCTGCCTTCAGCTCAGGTCATGATCCTGGGATCAAGGATCGAGTCCCGCATCCGGCTCCCACGAAGAGCCTGCATCTCCCTCTGCCTGTGTCTCTGCTTCTCTCTCTCAGTCTGTGTCTTCATGAATAAATATTCTTTTTTAAAAAATATTTATTTAAAGTTTCTAATGTTTAAAATGAAATACATGGAATTACAAAGGAAATGAATTCCTTTGAAGGAGTTGCCAAAGATATTTTAAGATTTTGTGATATAATAACATATATGCTTCACTACTATTATATTAAAGAGCATGATCTAGCCTCAGAACTAATAACTACTGTAATTTTGAAGTCATGCTGAACTACATGCTATTTTAAGAAGATATCTAAAAAACAACTGTAATGTGTTATGAAAACACCCATGATTTCTGTTGGTGACAAAGTGACAGACAGGTATTGCTAAAACTTCTGTGACTTGTTGTCTACATCCATGGTTGAAGTATATGCTAAATTTTGGTTAGCAGTTAGTGAAAATCCTGATAAAATATTTTTTCCCTTGTTTTTTTCTTAAAGATTTTAGTTTTTTTTTTAATTTTTATTTATTTATGATAGTCACACAGAGAGAGAGAGAGAGGCAGAGACACAGGCAGAGGGAGAAGCAGGCTCCATGCACCGGGAGTCCGACGTGGGATTTGATCCCAGGTCTCCAGGATCGCGCCCTGGGCCAAAGGCAGGCGCTAAACCGCTGCGCCACCCAGGGATCCCAAAGATTTTAGTTTTAAGTCATCTCTACACCCAATGTGGGGCTTGAACTCACAACCCCGAGATCAAGAGTCTCACCCTCCACTCGCTGGCTGAGCCAGCCAGGTGCCCCTAAAATATTTTATTCCTAGTTTAAATTCATGGGCCCAGGTTAAGAGCCTCTGGCCTACATCCTTGCTTCTCAAACTTCCCAGTGTGTAGGAATCACCCAAGGATCTTGTTAGAACGCAGATTCTGATTCTGTTGGTTTAGGGGGGGCTTGAGGCTCTGCACTCTTCACAATCGTTCGTGATAGTGGGCTGCTGGAGGATATGCACTCCGAACTCTGTGGTGCTAGGTAATGGTTACAACCAGCACCATTATGGGCATCTGAGAGCAGGGGCATCAACTGGTCTTGTTGTGGGTGGAGGGAGATGTCAGGGCCTCAGAGCAATTGCATGATCGCTTCCTGGTAGTCCTATGGTGACAAGGCTGTCCCAGCAGCGAATCTCTCAAAGAGAATGCAGAGGACACTCTGCTTGGCAAAGCTTCAGGGAAATTGCAATCCCTTTAATGCTGTAGTTTGAGCCTGAACACGAGACCTTTTGCTTTGACTGTCAGAAACCAGGCTGGGCCAGTTAGATAAGACTCAATTAATGGGAAAAAATATATAAAATAAATGGCAGACAGTAAAACTGGACCGTGGAACATGACTTCAAGACATCCTGCCCACTTGGGGATGGGATGCAATGACAAGTCTTGTGCTTTCCCTCAGGCTGACCCTCGGGAAGTGAAACCCCAGAGGACAAGCAGTAGTTTCTACCAGAGCATTCCCGAGAAGGGTATGAATCTCTGAGTTCGACATGGTGAGCCCCGGCTCACTTCCGTGCTCATTTTGGAGGTCTGGGATTTTTCTAAAGGGAGATGCCCAGTTCTCTTCCCCCTTCCTGGTTCCTGGCGACTTCAAAGTGTGGGATGCCATCTTCTACCTCCCAGGAGACACCCCTAGCAGGAGGGAACTCCCTCTTGGCCTCAGCCTTCGGCTGCCTCCTGAGCTCTGGGCTGACAATGCTCTCTGTGCCCATTACAAGTTCTTTTTAAAAAAGATTTTATTTATCTATTCATGAAAGACACAGAGGCAGAGACACAGGCAGAGGGAGAAGCAGGCTCCCTTCAGGGAGCCCAATGCAGGACTCGATCCCCGGACCCCGGGATCACGCCCCGAGCCAAAGGTAAACGCTCCACCAATGAGCCATCCAGGCACCCCATTACAGGCTCTCTTAGGACTCTTCAGTTTATTGTGGGAAATCCTCACTGAACCCAGCCACCTGGATGCTGTAGTCTAAATCCACAATCATATTTGAACACAATGCATGAGACTGAATACCCACGCAAGAGAATCACACACATACACAGTGCAAGGGGCCTAATCTGTACCAATCTTGATTGCCATATTGGCTGTCTATACTTCTCTCTGGAGCCTTGGCTAAGAGCATGCATGATCTTTGCAGCCATCAGATCTGGGTCACAGTACACCACAGACAAGCTGCATGACCTTAAGGAATGTGATCAGTTTCCCTAAGCTTCAGTGTACTAATCTGCCAAGTATGATAACGGATACCTCACTGGACTGTTGGGTGGATTAAATAAGATGACGCTTGCAATAGGTACTCTGAGTGACACACAATAAATTCCTAACATTCATTATTAAAGTACTAGCATATAGTGAAGTAGTTATTTCAGCATTTAAGAATATTGCTTCTAGGGGCACCTGGGTGGATCAGTGGTTGAGGGCCTGCCTTTGGCTCAGGTCGTGATCCGGGGGTCCTGGGATAGAGTCCCACATCAGGCTCCCCATGGGGAGCCTGCTTCCCCCTCTGCCTGCGTCTCGCCTCTCTCTCTGTGTGTTTCTCATGAACAAATAAATAAACAAAATCTTTTAAAAAAAGAAGAATATACTATCAAGGGGAGTACCATGGTTGTCACATAGGTGCTTGACAAATGCTTTTTGAATAAATGAAGTTAGCACATCCACAAGACTGTTCTGTTTGGGACTGTTCCTGTTCCTGTTTGTCCCTTCTAATCTAGTCCTTCCTTTAAGCCTCTCTTCAGTCACTGTAAAGAAGACTGTAATATTGTGATTTATTTTATTTTCATTTTTTAAAGTTTATTTATTTTTAGTACTCTCTACATCCGAGGTGGGGCTCAAACTCAAGACCCCAAGATCGAGTCTCATGCTCCACCGATTGAGCCAGCTAGGCGCCCCTGACACTGTGATTTGTGATAAGAAATATATATTTGGTGTTCCTCAGTTCCTGACACAGAGCTACTAAAAACCTTGGGCTTTCTTGTGCCTCGAAGGAGAAAGGTGTCTTTTGTTATGTTAATGAGATGACTTTTGGCCTTCGCTGAGGCACGAGGGCTGTTTGCCAGTGGAATCAACCTTGTGACTTGGGGGTTGGAACTTTCAGTCCCACCCCCACATCCCCACTCCCCTCCACTTCTAGGGAGGAGAGAGGGGCTGGAGTTTTAATCAGCAATGGCCAATGATTCAATCAATCATGACTATGTAATGAATCCTCCATAAAAACCCGAAGAACGGGGTTCAGAGAGCTTCTGGGTTGGTGAACACATGGACATTCCGGGAGAGTGACACTCCTGGGAGAGGACGTTGAAGCTCTGCACTCTTTCCTCATGCCTTGCCCTGCGCATCTCTTCCATTTGGCTGTCCTGGAGTTATATCATTTAGTAATAAACCAGTAATCTCGTAAGTGAAATGTTTCTCCAAGTTCTGCGAGCTACTCTAGGAAATTAACTGAACCCAAGGAGGGAGTCCCAGGAACCTCCAGATCTGGAGCCAGTCTGCCAGAAGCCCAGGTGACAACCTAGACTCCTGATCTGTGTCTGAAGGAGGGAGGGGCAACCAAAGCCCTTAACCTGTGGGATCTCCAGGTAAATAGTGTCAGAATGGAGCTGAACTGTAGGACAGCTGGCTGATGTTAGAGAATTGCTTGGTGGTGTGGGAAAACCCCCACACGTCAGTACTGATGTGAATTGTTGAGGTCTGGAGCAAACAGTCAAGAAAGAATTCTTGAGGCGTCTTTGGTACAAAAAGATGGTTTTAATTAAAGCGCAGGGACAGGACCTGTGGGCAGAAAGAGCTACGCTGGGTTTGTGAGGAGTGACTGATTTATACTTTCAAGCTGGGAGGGACAATGTAAGTCTCGAAGGAATTGGAAGCAAGTTTTCCAGGATCTTGAAGGGTCATGTACTACTGTCTAGTAAACCCTTAGTCATGAGACCCTTCAGATGTATATCAGTGAGCCATACACTTGGAGGAGGCAGGGTACAGATGAAGCTTCCAAAGGAATTTTTATGTTAGAGGAGACTTACATGACCTCCTGGAGGTCAGGCTAATGTCAAGCTAAGGTTGCCTTTTGCTTCTGGCAAAGTATTAACATTGAGGCAGTTGAGTCCCTGGAGGAAGGTCACTCTGCCTGTCTCAAGTACTTGTCAATGGGCTATAAGTTGTAAGGAAGTTTTTTTTTTTTTCTATATTTCTTTTGCATTTGTTCTCCACATCAGGAATTGGTGTCAGAATGATAAGGACACAGTCTACTCTGACACATGATTGAGACACAAGTCTTTACCATCTCCCTTGGTCCTCACACCCTATAAGGTCATCATGAATGTTTTGTCCGGAGGAAACCACAGCTCATGGAGGCCTAGTGACTTGCCCAAAGTAACACGTAGCAAGTGTCTGAACTAAGCCTCAAACAGAGACCCGGATGTACACTGAAACAGCATAAAATCTTGTCTGAGGTCAGGTGGCCTGACTTATCATAAGGATCCTATGTAGCTAGGGAGCCACAGAAAGATATTCCAGAACCTGGAGCTTAAGTCATTTTCAAGAGAGTAAAACAGCTAAAAATTAACAAAAATGGATACATTTAGCCATTTATAAAAAGAACCACTCTAAATGATGCTTTGTAAATGTGTAATGAAGAGATCGGGAAATACCCAAGTTCAAAAAAGGTGTCTAAGACCAAAAAGTAGTAAAGAGACTTGCAGCACAATCAATAGTTCTTGAACTGACCTAAGAAAAGGTATGGTCACTGAACTCTGTGGTCTGCCTGGAGCCCAGAAAGAGTGTCTTTAAAGGAAAAAGCCCGTCAGCGCGTCTCCGGTTCCACCTGAAGGAGACATCCTGGCTTTGGAGAGAGAGACACTGCCTGGGCCAGGCACAGTTCATTATGATTTCTAAAGACTTGTGAAAGTGTCCGTTTGCTCTGTGCTCACTGAGCACGCTTCTGATGATTAGTTTTCGAGGTTAGCTTGATACCAGAAAGGGCATACCTGGTAGGAACTGTCACCCCGGTCGGTTTACATTTGCCTTGGGTTCCTCAGTCTCTTAGGAGTTTAATGATTGTGAGTCAGTCTTGAGCCCTGTCTCAGTTTTATACTGGTTTCAGGTTCATCAGTGTCTTATGAACTAATCATTGAGCCCAAATAATGATGAGTGTGCTTATAGCTCTAACATCTGGAACTGCAAACCAGAGCAAGGGCTATCCCCTGGTCCCCAGCAACGCTGAGAAGGTACCTCTACCCTGGGAGACACCCCCCGCCCACCAACACGCATGTAGGATGTCTGTAATGAAGTCCCTCAACATTCAGCCTCCGGTCAAACAGCTGAAGAGTCAGGTGAAGGTCACAGGTCACTTCACGATGCCCTGCCGGGCACCTCCACCTATGGAAGCACTGGGCTCCCCCAGTAGGGTCAGGAGCTGAGGGGGGCAGTGCAAAATAACACAGGCTGATTGGAAGAAAGTGTCACAGGCACTTGAGGGCCCCAAGGTAGAGGGGGAGAAAAGGGAAGTTTCACTCTTTTCTTCCCGGCCGTGGTCAGACATGTGTGAGCCCTGCTCGTCCCCTTTAAAAGAGCAGGACGCATGAGGCAACAGGTGATGTCAGTGTCTGGGGGACACAGGAGGATTAGTAAATCCTGGAGGCTGTTTCTCACCAGAGAGAAGCCACACAGGCGGCCAGGGGAGGCATGGGCCTCCCATTCCACTCAAGGGACGACAGTTCCCTTTTATCTCTTTCTCCCCTCTGGGACTCTGGGAGTGATTGAGATAATTTACCATTTAATGTGGGCAGATGGCTTAATTAAACTAAGTCGAAAGACATTCACAATGGTTCTGGGTGTGTGAACCACTGGGGGTGGGACCCGGTTCCACCTGCCAGATGTGTCCTCCTCGCCCGCTACTAGGCTTGGTCCTGAGGCGCCACAGTACGGGGTCCCTGCGGGTGGCTTGCTTGGGAATCTAAGATCCCGGCTTCAGAAGGGGTTCCTCCTGCAGGCTCTGCTGGAGCAGCGTGGGCGGGTCCCAGCCCACCCCTTGGGGAAGACCTCTGATTTGGGGGCGGTCTCCAGGTGTAGGGACAGCAGCCGCCGAAGCCCCTGGCCTTGCTGATCCTCCCTGAGGCCGGCTGGGTGCTGGGTGCTGGGCAGTCACCCAGGGGTTGAATCCAGTTCCTTCCCCCAGGGAGTTTATAGCAGGGTGGAGATCCCAAACTCCTGGGTTTTTATAGGCAAGAGGAGAATCTAGTCCCTCTAAATTCTATGGATGAGCATGCTGAGACCCAGACAGGGAAGCCAGTGGATCAACACGAGCAGAGAAGAGGTGTGAGAACCAACCTGTTGGCCTCTGTGCCACAGTCGCGCACATGCACAGTGGGGCTCTTGTACATATTGGGGTGGAGGGGAAACGGAAAGTACTGCTGCCCTCATCCCTCCTCCCAGCTCCCTTCCCGTATTCTTCAGTTGTTGGGGTTCCTACCCAAAAGAAGGCTAAATCCTTCCCCATCTCTATGGTTATGTTTGGAGGGAGGAGAGGGAGCCCCCCAAAAGGCAATGAGCTTCCAGTTCCCACCCACTGCAGCCTCCAGCCCCGAGCTTTACAGTCTTTGGGGCTGGACCCCAAGGGGCGGCCCCGCATCATTTCCTGGGTGAAATCTGCTTCCACGGCTCATTAACCTATCCCATCTGCAGTTGGCAAGTCTGGGGGGAAGAGACCAACAAGAAACTGCCGTCCTCTCAATCCCCCTGCCCCCAAACACCTTAAAATGAGTGCTTGGGCCCAGAGTCAGGGAAGTGATGAAGTTTTCTAGACCACAAGGCAACATTTCATGGCTCATTACCTTCATTACTTTGCGGACCAGAAGCCCCCTCATCACCCCTCACAGGAAGCCTAAGTCTGCCACCTGAGTCTAATGCCCCTGGGAAGGATCTGAGTGACTTGGGCAAGGATGCTCGGGGACCTGTCCTCAGGACTTGCAGCGGTTTGCTTCCAGAAGGACTCCAGGAGCGGCCTAGCTGAGCAGGGAATGTGACACAGGAACTCAGGGGTCTGAGTGGGGCTAGGAGCCACCACACTGGGGATGACAGGGCAGCGGAGCAGACGGTGGTAGCTCAGGGAACCAGGAGATGATGGATAGAATTGTCACATAAAATACAGGGCCACCAGTTAAATTTGAATTTCAGATAAACAGTGAATAATCTCTTAATTTTTTAAAGTGAGCCTCAGCGTGGGGTTTGAACTCATGACTCCAAGATTAAGAGTTGCATGCTCTACCAACCAAGCCAGCCAGGAGCCTTACGAATAATTTCTTAGTGTAAATGTATCTGAAATATTCCATGGAACATGGAATATATATTTATACTGAAAAACCATTCATTGTTTATCTGAAATTCAAAGTTAACTGACCATCCTGTATATTTTTTTAAAGATTTTATTTATTTTTTGAGAGAGAAAGAGAGAGGCAGAGGGAGAGAATCTTGGGCAGACTCTGTGCTGAGTGCAGAGCCCAACGTGGGAGATTGATCCCATAACTCTGGGATTGTGACCTGAGCTGAAACCACCCAAGCACCCCAGTCATCCTGTGTTTTATTTGCTAAATCTGGCAGCCCTAACAGCAGGGGACGGACAGCCAGGAGACGGTGGGACAGTGGACTGCACAACGGTGGAGAGCAGACTAAGGGATGGGGCTGGGAGTAGCAACCAGGGATCCTCCGCCAGTAGACCAGAAATATACCCCACCCGGGACTTAGGTACTGAGAACCTGTTTCCTATCTAGGCCAACTCCCGAGGACCTTTTTCTGCCTTCCCTAAGGTCCCAGGCCCTTAGCTGCCCCCCTGCCACTCTCCCTCTTGGGGTTTCTCTCTGCCTCCAAACTCAGAGGGATGGACCGCCGTCTCCTCACCCCTGCATCCATCAGGCACAAGTTCCTAGACTCTTGCTGTTTGAAGGGTTTGTGAATACCAGCTTTGGAAGCACACTGGGGGTGAGTCTGGGCCGAGCCTCCCACGAGCTGTGCATCTGGGCATGTAATTAACTACTCTGAGCCTTGGTTTCTGAGAAATGGGGGTAAAAAGAGAGCCGACCTGTTGTGATCACCTAGTGGGTTAATGTCTATAAAGCTGTAAGAACATAGCATTCAGTAAATGATAGTTTAAAATGCCTAAAGCCCTCTAATGACTACAGGGAACCAGGGAAGGGATAATAAAAAATAATAAACACAGGAAAGTTCCGCAAGTACTCACTCACAGTCATTACATGTCTTTTAGAAATAATGGAAACCCTCTCTCCCACAGTCCCCTCTGAGAGCCGAGAGCAGAGTTCACTAGAGTCCCTTTCTTCCTCCCTCTCCCTCCTTCCCCAGGGCTGCTGTATCCTGCATTAGTCCCAAAGAGGAGCGGTGGATTAGGGTCCATTCACCCCTGCAGCCAAGCGGGCAAGGTGCTTCCTGGGGAGACCACAAGTCGGGAGGCTCCTCATTCATTCAACAATTTTTACTGAGCTTGTGTGTAGTGGGAATAGACAAGTGAATGAGACAGACCTTGCCCTTGCCTTCGTGGACCTTACCATCTGGCTGAGGGGCTCCTCTGCTCGCCTCTCCCAACCCCGACCACCTTCCCTCGAGTGCTTTGGAGCCTGGCAGAGCAAACTGGCCAGTGTCGGAATGCTGCCTCGGCCCGGTGGGAAGTGGCTGTGCCGTGGTTAGCCAGCCTTCAGCTCAACGGGGGAGTTGCGGGGTCGATCAGTGGGGTCTGCCGCGGGGGCCGTGGATCTGAACGTTGGACATTTCCCTGCATTCCATCTGGGGACAGAAGCTTATAGCATGGATCTTGTTATCTTTGTCAGGACTGTGAGTTCAAGCCTCCAGGGGGAATTAAATTGCTCCAGGCCGCAGCTCAGGGGAAGGTTCGTCTTCAGGGCCGGCAAACCTAAGTCCCGAGGGAGGAAAGAACTGAACAGAGAAGGAAGATGGCACTCCTGGGATGCAGGCATGCTGACTGATGGGAACAGAGTTCACCGGATGAGAGGGATGTGGCCGTGAGGAAAGGCTGGTGACAAGTGATGACCTAGCTGGCTGCGCAAGTGAGGCCATCGTGGGCTCTGTCCCCACCCCCGGGGAGCTTCTTGAATGGCTTTCTTGATAACCAACGTTCTGCGGGTGCTGGGGATGACAAATAAGGTGGCAGCAGATGGCCCTGGCCTTGGCTTAGAAGATGAGCCCCACGAGGTAGCAACGAAAGCAGATTTCTTCTTGGTACCCGAGACAAGTGCCTTGGGCCTTGCCATCAAAACTTAGGACGTCACAATTACATGTGCTTATGTGAGTTTTTAATACTCGTGCAAAAAGGCAGATATTTTTATAGCTGAAAGGAATTTAGAGATCGTTCATTTCAAGGTTTCTCAATCTAGACCCTATTGACATTTTGAGCTGAATAATTTTTTTGTTCCCAGAGGCTGTCCTGTGTACTGCAGGATGTTTAGCAGCATCTGCACATGCCAGTAGCATGCCCACTCCACCATAGGGTTAAACCAAAAATATCGCCAGATGCTGCCAAATATCCCCTGGAGAGCAGTCGCCCCTGGTCAAAAACCACTGACTCAAGTCATCTCAATTTATGGATAAAGAAACTGAGGTCCAGAGAGGTGACCTGCCCAAGGCAACGTGGGCTTCTTCTTTGATGGTTCTCCCTGGAGAATTTGTCTATAACCCATTATACACAGAGAAAGGGTCTTGTTCATTTTCACCTAATGTAATCATATAACGTACAGTACAACTATGTAAAAACTTTGATTTTTTTTTTATAAGATTTTATTTATCTATTCATGAGAGATACAGAGAGAGGCAGAGACACAGGCAGAGGGGGAAGCAGGCTCCATGCAGGGAGCCCGACGCGGGACTCGACCCCGGGTCCCCAGCATCACACCCTGAGCCGAAGGCAGACGCTCAACCACTGAGCCACCCAGGTGTCCCTATAAAAACTTTTAGAGTTAACTTACATTTAATCAGCAGCCTGCAGTTGCTCCTGTACCTTCTCTCAGGGCAGGGTGGGGGTGGGGGTGTTAGGGCTGGGCCTTTCTCAATATTGCTTCACATTCAGACCTTCTTGGAATGCAGTTTAGAACAAAATGTACCAGGCTTCAAAGATGGAAACACTGTCCCAAAACAGCGTGTTTCCACGCTGCTCAACCCTCAGGGCAGCATGGCTGTTTTGAATGTCAGACTACCGGCCTTGGTATCAAGGGTGAAGGCTGGAGCTAGGTTTCATTGGGAAGAAGAAACTCCAAGGTTAGTAGCAGCCGGTTATTTCAGGGGCGGAGGAGGTGACTGAGTCAGAAACGTGGTGGGCTGTCCATTTTACCAATAAATCCAATTTTCTTTCTCCCAAAGAAAAGAACATCCCTCTGTTAATTTGTCAGGGCTCAGAATCGCCCATGGCATTAAAAGTAGCACGAGGAATAGCATTACATTTCTATTATCTTCCTAATGCAGGCAGCAAGACGTGCTCCCGCTAAGTTAGTTCACATTTCCAGCTAAAAAGCAAGCAATTTCAAAGGCATTTTGCTGGCCCTGAACATTTTTAATGATGTGTTTTTTTCTTGACTTCACTTATAATATCAGTCCTATCAAGTGAGTCTAAGCCCCTATGGAAACTATTTCAAGCAAAAAGAGATGGCTAAATTTAGTTTTTGCAGGGTGTTGGCGGGGGGCGGGGGGAGGTAATGCTGAAAGCAGAGGCTTCAGAGGAAAAGGAGAGTTTATAGGTCCTTTGCAGTTTAGTTGGACTTGAGTGTGTAAGTAATTTAAAATGTGTGAGCTATACTGGTAACTATACATGACCCACGTCTCAGCGCTGTTGAGGACTTACTGGGAACAGTAAGAGTCACTTTTGCCCCCCCGCCCACAGGTCCGTGTTTGTCAGTCTTTAGCTTGTCTTTGGCTTGATGACACAATGCACTGTTTCTGCATGAGATATTAAGCTGTTGGGCCGTTAGGACACTTGTTTCCACGCTGCACTGAATACAAAGTGTCCTGCTCTCTCCACCTAAAATGATGCTCTTGCATTTAGATGCGCTACAGGACTATCTCATGCCAACCAACCTCCTAAGAGATTGATGGTAAATCAGAACTGTCTTGAGAAATGTCACTCCCAAACAGCCTGGAATCCGGAGTTGCCTGGACAGTATTGAAACAGAATTTGGGGACAGGAGATTGGTTTATGCTCTTAATGGTCAAGATATTGTGCCACAGGAGCCAAGTACCTGCATCTCTGCTCTAGAAGAACTCCTGCCAAGGAGTCTAGGTACCCATGGCGGCTGCTTAGAGCTCCCCAGCCTTCTGACAAAGCTAAGGCTCTTTGGCCTTATTTGCTCGGACACCATCAAAACCACCCCAATTTATTTTAACTCATTCTTCATGTGCACAGATCACAAAGCAAACATTCAATTCTTACTGACATTTTAGTGTTAGGATATTCAGGTCCTCTCTACAACTGGTTAGACCCTCAAATCCAGATGACTCTCTCAGTGAGGAAAGCACTCATGCAAGCCAACTTAGAGTGTCCAGTGAACTTGGGGATGACTGGTCTTGCTGCTGACTCTACTCTCAGCTGAGTGGCTTTAGCTCTAACTTCTAGGGCACCTCTCTCTAGAGACATCACTCACCCACACCCAGAGTGTGTATGCTTTGAGTTCTTTTCCCAGCATGGATTTCAGTGGTTTCACCCACATTCCTCACCCCTTCTGGGCCTCCTTATGTGACCCAGGAGCTCCAGGAGCACATATTTCCCCCAAATGAACTGGTCAGGACCAGGTTGGCCATCAGTAGACAAAGAGGAGCAGAACAGTTCAAACCCACAGCCCAGACCCTCTGGCCAATTAATTTTCCAGTTACCTCCTGAGTGCTGAGGTC
Source organism: Canis lupus baileyi (assembly GCF_048164855.1). NCBI lineage: Eukaryota > Metazoa > Chordata > Mammalia > Carnivora > Canidae > Canis > Canis lupus. Next base: position 35,875,503 of record NC_132845.1, on the reverse strand, counting down.
TTCACGAGTCCCAGTGGGAGGTGGGGTGGGGGAACAATATTCCAGGGTTTCTGGGTTTTTTTTTGTTTTTTTTTTTTGACCCTTCTCACAGAAGAAACTGAGGTAGAGATAAATAATTCACACAGAAGAGAGACCATAATCAAGGCTGGGTTGCAGTACCAACCAAGTGCTAACATGTTTGTCTCGCTTACTAAAAACTCTGAGAAGAAACTGTGCCTTATTTCTCTGTTTCCTCAGCCCCGAGCTGAGGGTCAGGCTCACATTTGCGCACAATCAATGCTTATGGAATGAACGAAGAGGCCAGCTGAGGAAACCCGGAGCACTTACTCTCGAGGGACCAGGCCAAGTACATGAAAGACACTTTCTCTCTCTAACTAGATGCCCTTTTTCAGTGCCTGGGCTCCTTTTCTTCAGAAGACTTTCTGTGTAGTTACAGAAATGGAGCGTTCCCCTTTCCTCTCCTCACTCGGCTCCTTAATGGTCTTTCATTCTAAATCTCCACAGGGAGACTTAGATAGACACCATCACCGGCTCCAAGGCCATCCCCTGGAGATTTGTGAGCAAGCATTTTTATGATACATGAAATCAGATTATATGAAGATAAAGGCATTTTAGGATGGATTTGCTGGATGCTAAGGAAGGAAAGCACTCATGCAAGCCAAAATAAAGGAGGTAATTATTGTACGGTTCTAGTGCAGCTCAGGAAAATAAAGTATAGCTCAATCTCTTGGAAATTGGATCTGGAAAATTGGAACTCTAGGGCTCCAGGCGGACATTCTCTGTGATTCTCTTTCTCTGGGGCCTCTATAGTGTCTCATCTATTTACACTTTTGTGCCATATTCCTCATTCCAGCTTATTCAAAAAGCTTCTCGGCCTCCAGATAACCTTGGCTCTTCCTAGCTTTGGTTGGTAGGTGAAGTCCCCAACTCTATAAAACCTTTGAATTCTGATTGAGTTCTGGTTCTCTAGCACTCATTTAACTCTCGAGTGGGTGAATCTGATTGGTTACCAACCAGCCAATAGATTGTTCAACACTAAGACGGCTCTGATTCTGACACAGTCAGCTGTAGCTGGGGATCTCACGGAACAAATATGGCAGCTTGGGCCTATATGACCAGTAGAGTTGATAGACTAAGACAGATGAGACAGAGACAGAGACACAGAGAGATAGATATATCCAGGTACCTCAGAACAAAATTACTATGTCAGGTCAGTTTGGAGGTCATCAAAAGTCCGTAACTTTAGGGAAAATTGTGTCAGGTAATGGGGATCTGTCCTGGTCATGCTGTTGACAAGTCAGAGGAATATAGGGTAATTATGAGTGATTACGCAGTGTAAGCTTCAGGTCACTGTTAGCCTTTTATGTGTAAGCAGAGCCTCCTCCTCCACCACTAGCTGCCTCCATCAGCCACTGTACAGCAAGAGGGAAGATTCCCGAAGCATGTGTTGGGACAGCCTCCTCTCCCACTCCAGAGCCCACCCCCTCCTGCCATACCCTAAACTAGAAACAGCCCCACATGGTTGTGTGCTTCCTGGCAAAACTGGGCCTAGATGTTTCCAGGAGCAGCTAGCCCACTTTTTTGTTGGAATGGTTTTCTAAAGGAGACAGATGTCCATTTGCACCACACTCGCAGGCTGAAACTCATGTAACCAAAGGCAACACCAGTGTAGGCATTTTGGCTAGGAATGCACCAATCCAAACAGATCTGGGCTCATTTTTAGCTTTTTGCTTTTCAAGAGCTTTCTAGACTAGATTTTCCTGATGAGTTTATAGGATTCTGGATTAAAAACTGGTCTTAAAAGAGTCCAGAGGAGAGACACTTGGGTGGCTCAGTGGTTGAGCATCTGCCTTCAGCTCAGGGAGTGATCCTGGGGTCCTGGGAATTGAGTCCCACATTGGGATCCCCGCCGGGAGCCTACTTCTCCCTCTGCCTGTGTCTCTGCCTCTCTCTGTGTCTCTCATCAGTAAATAAAGCAAATCGTTAAAAATAAATTTTTAAAAAAAAGGGAGGGGAGGGATCCCTGCGTGCCGCCTTCAGCCCAGGGCCTGATCCTGGAGACCCGGGATCGAGTCCCACATCGGGCTCCCTGCATGGAGCCTGCTTCTCCCTCTGCCTGTGTCTCTGCCTCTCTCTCTCTCTGCCTCTGTGTCTCTCATGAATAAATAAATAAAATCTTAAAAAAAAAAAGAGTCCAGAGGAGTGTCTGGGTGAAGCGTCTGACTTCAGCTCAGGTCATGATCTCTGGGTCCTGGGATGGGCTCAGCTTGGGCTTCACACTCAACAGGGAGTCTCTTTGTCCTCTGCCCCTCCCATCATGCCCAACTCCCCCCATCCCTGCTTGTGCGTGTGCACTCTCTTTCTCAAATAAGTAAAATCTTTTTTTTTTTAAAAAGATTTTATTTCTTTATTCATGAGAGACACAGAGAGAGAGAGACAGAGACCCAGGCAGAGGGAGAAGCAGGCTCCACGCAGGGAGCCTGGTGCAGGACTTGATCCCAGGACCCCAGGATCATGCCCTGAGCCAAAGGCAGTCGCTCAACCACTGAGCCACCCAGGCGTCCCTCAAATAAATAAAATCTTTACAAAGAAAAAGAAAAGAAAAGAAAAAAGAAAAGAAAAGAAAAGAAAAGAAAAGAAAAGAAAAGAAAAGAAAAGAAAAGAAAAGAAAAGAAAAGGAGTCCAGAGACTGGGCTCTGGTTTATTCTTTACTACTTTAGCAGTGTGACCACTAGCAAGCTCCTTCCCCGCCCTGGGCCTCACTCAGAGAGCTCACCTGTGGGGAGGAGGAATTTGGAGCAGATGATCCACCTCTAAGGTTTTTCCTTCTTGACAGCCCCTTACCCAGCCTGTCCCAGGGCCGCACAGCAGCCCCGGGGAGCACAGCCTGAACTCCCAGCCGCGCCCACCTTTGCAGGTTTCATTCCTCTCCTCTCTTGGCAAAATGTCCCCGGCTCCAGGGGGTGGGGCCTGGGACCTGGCCAGCCTGCCTCACGGGAACAGAATACCTTGGACTCCGGGGAGCCCGGGAGCCGCGCGGATTTGTTCTCCTGCGTGTCTCTGCCCTCCTCTGGGACCGCGGCCGCAGCAGCCTTCCACTGCCCCCACGCCCCGCTGGAGCCCTTCACCCCGCTCAGCACCCCAGCTGTCAGTCCACGGGGCTGCCTCTGCACCTGCGGAGACCCCGCTGCCCCAGAGCGCGGGGCTGTGAGCTGTGGCCAGGGCAGGCCGCCGCAAGGGCTGCGGGGGCTCGGGCGGGCCTCCTGCACTCGGGCCCTCGGGGACCACTCTCCAAGCTCTCCTCACAGTTCCTGGGCTCCCAGCCCCCGGGGAGCAGCTCCTCCCACTTAAGAATCCCTGCACACCGTGGGGATTGGGGACCACTCACAGGACCTGCAGGGAGGGCGGGGATCTGGGGGACCGGGCTGTCGCCCAGAGAGGCGGCGGGGCAGGCCCAGAGGGGTGTCCGGTAGGCACGGCTGCGTGTCCGCAGGAGAACTGCTTGAAGCACATTTGGGGTTGGGTTTTTGAATCCCAGGGTTGTCTCCCAGGTGAGCGGGGCTGGGGCATCCGTAGCTCCTTCCTCTAGACGCGGCCGCCACCTGGAGAGCACTCAGGTTCATTCCTTCATTCGTTCCCCTACACGAGTGAGGAGCGAGGAGCCACGGAGACCCAGCGAGGCCCTGCCCGTGCTCAGGGTAGGTCACAGGAATCAGCGGCCCCCACGTCCTGCCTCCAGGACTGCCGCTTACTGGAGGGGAAGAAGCACAGACACACATCATCAAAGTAGCAGACAGCCGGGCCCGTGGGGTGGGAGGAGGGAGAGCGGGGTGGGGGGCGGCACCGGGAGCCCCAGGGGCACCTGGGTCCCTCTCTGGCTGGTAGGGGTGCAAAATAATACAGCCACTTTGGAGAGCAGTTTGGCAGTTTCTTGAAAGTTAAATATGCACTTACCTTACCGTTCAGAAATCCCCGGCCTGGGTATTTCCCCTAGAGATGAGACACGTGTCCACAGGAACCTCCGCGCACTCTACAGCAACACTACTCGTCGTTGCCTGAAACCGGAAAGAGCCGAACGTCCCTCAGCTGGTGAATGGCAAGCAGACTGTGGTCCGGCCCGACCTTGGAATACTACGTAGCATTAAAAAAGAGGAGACTAGTGACACGTGCAACACCGAGGATTTGTCCTTGATAGGATTTGAGTCAGGGAGGCCGGGCTCCAGGTTCCATTCGTGTGACATTCTGGAAAAGGCAAAATTCCAAGAGAGGAAGTGAACCCATCCAGCCCGGTGGTGGCAAGAGGCTGGGGTGGGAGGCGGGCCTGACCACAGGGGTGAGTGAAAGAACCTTTGGGGGGTGGACGTGCTCTGCATCCTCATCGTGGTGGTGCTTGTGTGACCACACGTATTCGTCAGAACTCACGGAACCGTGCACTAAAAGGCATATTTTGCTCTGTGTAAATTACGCCTCAATAAAACTGGGGAAAAAATATCATGCGGTTTAGCGACGACGTTATAGGAAGGCCTAGGGGGCATTTGCTCCCTCAGGAGGCAGCGCTGACGGCGGAAGGCGCAAGGAGGTTCAAAATGGCAACTGAACACAGAGGGCCACGTCCTGCTGCAGGGAGACGTGAGACAGTGGCTGCGGCCACAGCCTGTCCCTGAGGGGCTGAAAGGATGTTTCATGTTTCACTATCCAGGGAAAGAAGCGGGAGCCAGATTCTGAATCTATTTAGGAGTGTGCTTACGTGGGGGCACTGGACGATGGAGGTGTCTGGAAGGTTCAGATTCAGGCAGGACATGGAGGCAGTGACGGAACAAAGGCTGGCCTTGTCTAAGCTGAACCCACGCGCGTGAGCGCAGCACTGAGCCGGAAACGTACTTACACGCCCAGAGCTTACCAGTTTGCTTCAGAGAAACCCCCAGACAGCCCTGCAGTATCGATAGCAGACAAGCAAACACGACATTGTTCTGCGGCAGAGCGAGCCTGAAGCAGGCCTGATGCGGGTTCGAGCAGCAGCCCCACGGGTCCCCAAGCCCTCGGCTCCCAGGAAGCTGGTGCCCCTGTCCCCAGCAAAGCCCGGTGGCGCAGGCACCCAGGCCGCTGGCAGCCAAACAAGTGACGAGTAGCGGCTGTCCCCAAGGGCGCTGCCTGCAGGCTGCTTGCAAAGGGGGAGCCCCAGGGACCCGCGGGGCTCCTGCATTTGTTTTCCTGCAGGCCCCTTGGCAGCGGCAGCTGCTGGCTCAGCCGGCCCAGCAAGCCAGCAAGCCAGCAAGCCGAGGAGAGAAAGTCGGGCGCCCCAGGGGAACTAACCGTGAGATGGGGAGGGGGGCCTCAGAAGGAGCAAACATCCCCATGACAACAGTGCATCGAGGCGTGGGGTCCTCGGGGGTCCAGGGAACCTAGGATTTCAGGGATCTCCTGCTATTTGGGTCATTTGGGGTACGAACGCCAAAGGACACCAGGGAAAGAAATGGGGTCCAGCAGGGCCAGGCTCGCCACACCAGCTGTGGCAGGTACAGAGCTGAGAGCAGAGACCGGATGGGGTTGGACTCTGGGGGTTCAAGCCCAGCCCTGCCACTTAGGGGCTCCTGCCCAGAGGAGAGGTGCAGAACGCCCTTCCGACGCTACTTCCTCATCGTAGGACAGGGGCAGGGCTGCTGGGGAGGCAAATGAGCTGTCCCAGGGCGACCCGGCTGACCGCGAGGTCTCCGTAAGGGTAGCGGCCACCACGGCTTGTGTTCGTGACCATCTCCAAGGAGTCCAGACTCGTTCCCAGGCGGAACTTCTGTGTGCCACCCGGTTCTTCTGCACTTGGCCTCCACCCTCCTCGCTCAGCCCTCTAGGGTCCTGCCCTGTGCCTACCAAGCTCCCAAGGGCCGTTCAGCCCCACGCAGCCCGGCCCAGAGCTCCCCACCCGCGGCCGTGAATCCGGAGGACACCAAGCCTGGGCTTGCAGCCCTGACCGCACCCTAACTTACGTGCTCTTCCTCATTTCTGCCCCTGTTCCACCGAGCTGCTGGGGGTGGCGTGACTGCACGTAAGCATTAGAGTGCTCGCATCCAGCAGGTGCTCGGGAGCGCTCCTTCTGTCCTGTGAAGCGCAGAAGCCAGTCCCATGGCATCCTAGCTAATACCTCGCACCACCAGCCGAGTATCTCTGTTTTCAGGAGGAGAGGGTCTAGTTCTGGGCAGCACCTTAGCTGTCCTGTCCCCACCCAACCTCCAGCCCTGCCCTGGAGCCCTGTCCTGGCTCTGAGTTCTCCGGGGCCCAGAACAGGCTTCCCTGGTGCTAAATGGAAGGTGGTCGACTTGAGCTCTCTCCCCCAGACCGTGGGGGTGACATGTCTACATTAAGTATTGTTGGGATCCAAGGAACTCAAGCAGCCAGGAGAACAGCGTGGGGGGATCAGGCCCAGGGCTGCCTGGGGAGAGGGGCCCGCTGATGCAGTTGGGCAGCCCTCTCCACCCCTCTGGGCTCTGGCTGCAGTCCTCTTCCTGGGGCCTCAGGTTCTGATGGCTACAGGCTGTCCTCTGCTGGAGCAGGCTGTCCTCTGCTGGAGCGGGGGATGGGGGGGCTTTTGTTTGTCTGCTTGCTTCTGTTGCTCTAGACCCAGGAAGCCTGAGCAGTCTACTGGTTACTCATCAGACACTTGGGAACCTGTTTCCCAAGGCTTCCAACCTAGGAAGAGCTTAAACACTGTAAGAGAGATTTTTCTAGGGACTTATAAAGAGTGTGGGGGAAGGGGCTGGGTACAAGAAGTTCTTGTGTAGCGTCAATAAATTATGCTTTGATACTGCAACTGTCTTTGTGCCTTATTTTCTTTCTCCTTTTTTTTTTAACATCAAGTCCCCATTTAGAATTCCAATCTGCCTCAGTTGTACTAAAGGCAACATGAGAAAGAGACGTTCCCCCCCCCAACTCGTGTGACCAGGGAGAGTGGTGCTCAAAGGAAAGGCAAAACCCACAGGCAAAGAGATGTTTGCAAAGTGCCCTCCTCAAATGAAGATGCCCCCATTGCCTCCTCGCTTGAAGCTCAGAAGAGTCAGGGTTTGTTTTAGGAAGGGAGACTGTTGAGACTCCTGAATGGCTCAGTCAGTTAAGCATCTGACTTCTTTTTTAAGAAGAAGATTTTATTTATTATTTTATTTATTTATTTATTTATTTATTTATTTATTTATTTATTTATTCATGAGAGACATAGAGAGAGGCAGAGACACGAGCAGAGGGAGAAGCAGGTTCCCCGCGGGGAGCCCGATGGAGGACTCGATCCCAGGACCCTGGGGTCACGCCCTGAGCCGAGGACAGATGCTCAACCCTTGAGCCACCCAGGGATCCCAAGCATCTGACCCTTGATTTCAGCTCAGATCATGATGTTAGGGTTGGGAGATCGAGCCCCAAGTCGAGCCTGGCATGGGCTGTGGAGCCTGCTTAAGATTCTCTCTCGCCCTCTCCCCTTCCTCCCCTGCCCCTTTCGGGGAAGGGGGGAATGGAAGGGAGACTGTTGCCTTATAGGCCTTCATTTCTTTCCCAAAGTAGTCTCCCCACTGGAAAAACTGTTTCTTAGTCTGTGTGTAACACTGGATTTGGGGACCATTTGTCCCTCATCTGAAATGACCCCCTCTAACTGGACTCCCTTATATAAAGGCCACCTTGAACCCAGGACAACCCGGCCAGATGATAGCTCTGTTTGGAGTGGCCCACATATTTCTGGGCGTCTGTCTACATGTCTGTGTTGCCCAGACGTGCTCCTTCTTAGCCCCAGTAATCCTTTCTGGACCAAGGGTGCCAAAGTATCACTCTGTCTCCAGGGGCAATTGTAGAGGGCCCAGGAAATGCCAGCCATAGAACGTAAACAGCCCTAATATTAGCCCAGGAGTGTGGATGTGTTCCTCCAGCAGGTGTATGTGGGGGGGGGGGGGGAGCTCTTAAATTCTCATGTATTTTTAAAGCGTGCCTCATGCACCCAAATCCCCCAGGGCGTCACTAAATGTATTTTGGCCCAGAATAGCAGTTATTACCATAGCTTTTACCCAAGGGATGACACAGCATCCAGCCCGCAGGTCGCTGGGCTCGAGATAGCCAGCTGCCCCCAGAACAGAACAAAATGAGCACCCCCATGGCTTCTCACCCACGAGTCCCCTCTGCCACCAGGCAGGTAGCGATGCTAGGATCACAGCTCGTGGCCCTCCTCCCACTAGAGAAAAATGCGTGTGACAGATGCAGACGGTTCACCTTGCTGACCCCAGATGTCATGCTGTCACCACTGAGCATTTGCTGTGTACAGCAGCAGCGTTGTACAGTAAGTCAGGAGGCCTGCATGCAGCATGTGCCGCTGTTTACAAGGCTCTGCTCTAGGCGCTGGGCCTACACGGAGGCCCACAGGCTGGCGGTTCCAGGTGTCACAGTCCAGCTGCAGAGACAGGACATTCTCATCACAATCCGTGCCGACAGTGTCCACCTGTGCACATAAGTGCTCTAGAATAGCTCCCAGGGGAGGGGTGGCCTGGAGAGGACTCCCGAGGCCAGGATGGAAGAGGTGCAAGCAGGAAATGGGCTCTGAGTGGGTCTTGGTCCAAACCTAGACCTCAAATACGTAGGCAGGAAGAAGGCTCCTGGAGAAGAGGTGAGAAAGGTCAGTTTGATGAGGTTGATGGAGGCCAGGCGAGGCAGAAGCACAGTATTTCTTTAAACACTACTTTTTTTCAAAGATTTTATTTCTTTATTGAGAAATGAGAGACACAGAGAGGCAGAGACACAGGCAGAGGGAGAAGCAGGCTCCCTGCGGGGAGCCCGACTCGGGACTCGATCCCTAGACCCAGAATCACGCCCTGAGCTGAAGGCAGACGCTCAACCACTGAGCCCCCCAGATGTCCCTATTTTTACAATTTTAATAAAAGGGAGTACAAACCTATGGACACTTCTCATCTAAAAGATTCTTAAAAAAAAAAAAAAAAAGATTTTATTTATTTATTTATTTGACAGAGACAGAGACAGAGCACAAGCGGGGAGAGCAGAAGAAGCAGACTCCCACTGAGCGGGGAGCCTGATGAAGGGCTCCATCCCAGGACCCTGGGATCACGACCTGAGCCAAAGGGAGACGCTTACTGACTGGGCCACCCAGGTGCCCCTTGTTTAAAAGATTCTAAACTGGGGATCCCCGGTTTGCTCAGTGGTTTAGCGCTGCCTTCAGCCCAGGGTCCGATCCTGGAGATCGAGTCCCACATCGGGCTCCCTGCATGGAGCCTGCGTCTCTCTCTGCCTGGGGCTCTGCCTCTCTCTCTCTGTCTCTCTGTCTCTCTGTCTCTCTGTGTGTATGTCTCTCATGAATAAATAAATAAAATCTTAAAAAAAAAGATTCTAAACCAAGTTAGAAAATTCTGTTGCCAATTCTTTTGCAGTATACAGATGGGAGAGATTGAAAGGTATCAAGCAGGGTTTGGAACAAAATTGTGTAACAACAGGAACATCCAAACATCTGTTTTCAAGTGCTCTTTCCCTGGCATGAGTTTATTTTTTAAGAGGTGATGAAGCATTACCTTTCTCTGAAAGGGACAGATCGAGAGTGCTTATTAAAAAAAATCTGACAGCCATTTGTCATCACAGAGAAGGGCAATAAAAATGGAACATTTGTCTTCATAAGAAAAGCATGTGATTTATCTCTAAGTTTGGGAACTCTTTTAAGTACTAGCTGAGACAACACTGGGGAACCTCTGTGTGAAATGGAAGAGCTTCCTGGTCACTCTATCACTTTACCAAGTGCTACAAAGACGCCACAGAACTTTAAAGACCTAATTTTTGTAAAATTAAAGACATGAAGGACAACCCTCAGCGTTTATGCACATCTGGCTTTTACCTCTTGGCTGTCAAGTGAATGGATAACAAGTGTGGTTCTACCTGTATAACCTCGTCCCAGGCTCCCCTTTGTATTTCAGTCAATAGTTTTCCTATAAGGGATTTTTTTTTTTTCTGAGAAATTACTCATTTACTCTTCTTCCACACATTTTTTCTTGGGTGATTCAAAAATATTTATTTCTAGTATTTATTTATTTATTTTTAAAGATTTTTTTAAATTTTTTTATTTTTAAAGATTTTTAAATTTATTTATTCATGAGAGACACAGAGAGCGAGGCAGAGACACAGGCAGAGGGAGAAGCAGGCTTCACACAGGAAGCCCGAAGTGGGACTCGATCCCGGGACTCCAGGATCCCGCCCTGGGCCAAAGGCAGGTGCCAAACTGCTGAGCCACCCAGGGATCCCCTCTTTCTAGTATTTAAACAAAACCCAGCAATCCCATTAACTGAGGTATTAGAAAGCTTTATGTTTTCAATCAAATATAAAGCAAATTTGCTATAAGGCATAATGTTTCATTTTTATTTTATTTATTTATTTTAAAAAATATTTTATTTATTTATCTGAGAGAGAGTGAACAAGAGAGAGAATGAGTTGGGGGCAGTGAGGTGTAGAGGGAGCTGCAGACTCCCCACCGAGCAGGACCAACTGCCATGACCGATTAACCCATGGAGCCACCCAGGTGCCCTTTTAAAATTTTTTTGTAAGATTTTATTTTTAACTAATCTCTACACCTAATGTGGGACTTGAACTTAACAACTCCGAGATCAAGAGTCACACACTTTACCGATTAAGCTAGCCAGGCTCCCCAGAGCAGCACATACTCTGCTTTAATAGTCACTTCTTAAAATTTTCAGTAGTGTTTTCTATGCATCTTTCAAAAAGATCTGCTGACTAAAGATTACATATTTTGTTGCCATGTTGTTTTTCGTGTATTTTAGTCAATTTTTTTTCATGGTAGAAAAACAATGGTTGGGGATCCCTGGGTGGCTCAGCAGTTTAGCCCCTGCCTTCAGCTCAGGGCATGACCCTGGAGTCTGGGGATCGAGTCCCGCATGGGGCTCCCTGCATGGAGCCTGCTTCTCCCTCTGCCTGTGTCTCTGCCTCTCTCTCTCTCTTTCTATGTCTATCATGAATAAATAAATAAATAAATAAATAAATAAATAAATAAATAAATCTTTAAAAAGAAAAGAAAAGAAAAACAATTGTTTCCCTGAGGGCACATGGCTTTTTGTGTTTTGCAATTACTAAGAAGCACCAAAAGACTCTTGTATACACTTACTACATTTAATGAAATTTTGTTAAATACTGGGGTAAGTATGGTTAATAAGTTTAAGCATCAATGAAATAATTGAAGAAGTTTATATTCATTGTGGGAGTGCCTGATTGCTTTTTTAGGATTTTATTTATTTATTCATAAGAGACAGAGAGAGAGAGAGAGAGAGAGGCAGAGACACAGGCAGAAGGAGAAGCAGGCTCCATACAGGGAGCCCAACGTGGGACTTGATCCCAGGGTCTCCAGGATCAGGCCCTGGGCTGAAGGCAGGCACTAAACCGCTGAGCCACCCAGGTGCCCCTGGATTCCTAATTTTTAACTATCTTACTAATTGGCAAGCTTTTACTATCAATAGCTAATATCACAAGGCAAAAACTGTTAGGGCAATAACCTTCATTAACAATAATAACTGTTAACCATATTTTAGAATTATCTTGAAAATGCTGGCTTTTTTTGGTCAACATCTTTTTAGATCCAGTGAGACTGTCATTGCTTTTGCCAGCTACTAAAGGCCCTTATTCAGGAGGAGAAAGATCATTCCAGATTTTTTTTTTTTTTTTTTTTTTTACTGTTTCTCATGTTTGCATTATTAATAGGATCTCCAATCCAGTTTTCTTTGCAAGAATCTTTCAAAGCCATTTGTTCATTTTGTGAAGACTATTTAGACACATAGCAAGCACCCAAAAAGATTTGGGGGAACTGAGAAAAATCTGACAGATGATACAGTCATGATTTCCTCCTTACAAAGCCTTAAGATCTTATGGCTCTCAAAGGATTGAGACCTGCAATCTATGGGGCAGGGAGTAGGAAGCAGTCCTATGGCCTCAATGGTTTGAGATGAGAAGAGAGAAGATTCTCTTCCTGAGTTTGGGAGTACCAAGTTTTTAATTCTCAGAAACTTCTCAGCCAAGAAGTATTTTCCTGGATGCCATATTCTCTCTCGGGAGGAATAAAAGCAGTCCATGGGACTTAATTCTTCACCTTCCCCCAGAGTGATATATAAAGATGAACAATTGAGATGCAAGCCCAGGCCTGCTGGAAATTCTGCTGGGAGAATCCAGCCAGTTTCTTTCCCTGATACATAGGGTGGTCTGCTCCAAGCTGGCCCGGTGAAGAAGTGAAGTGGGCCTGGGGACAGAACCAGGACAGGAACTACAGATGGGTTGGCAAATCTGCAATCACACAAAAAGGCACAGCCCTTTGGCAATCCTTGGGCATCAGTCAGGATCGCTTTTGGCTTCTCTTAAAAGAAATCCACACTGGCTCACCCAAATGGGGCTTCAATTTTTGCCATGTAACAAGAAGTCAGGAAGTAGGTAGTACAGGGATGTTGTCAGGAGAACCCTAAGCCTAGATCCTTCTAGCTTCCAGCTCCGCTATCGTAGCATAGGGCTCTTCCAACCAGGGTTGCAGGATGGCCCCCTTCACTCCCAAGCATCTCCTGCTCACTCCAGGCAGGAAGAAGGGGAGGGTGAGGCCAGTCTTCTCCATGGGGCCTTTGCCTTTCAATAAGGGATGGACAGCCTTCCCAGAGATGTTTTCCTCTGCTTTATTGTCCAGCCCTCTGGCCGTTTGCCAGCAAGCCTGAGAGGCCAGATACTGCAACTGAGCGTGTTACTGCTCCCAAATAAAACTGGCGTTCGGTGAGCAAAGATTAAGGGGTGAGCGGGTGCTGCATACACTAGGAGCGTCTGGGCACTGTCATCAGTCAGCCACCCAGTTTCATGTTGAATAGACTGATTCTTGCTTTCTCACTGTCCCCCTCTCAAAAACCTTTCATCGTGCCTGGGACAATGTGTTATGTACAAATATCATGGAGAAGCACCACGCTGAGTGGAGCGGCAGGTCCCTGCGGAGCCCCTTTGGCCTGCCCCCTCTTGAGGTGTTCCAACGGGGCGCCGGCAGTCAGGCCTCCAGGCACAGGCTTCACTTTCCTATGGGTATCCTCTGAGTCCTGACCTGTCTTACGGCCACCTGAGCTACCCGAAGAGAACAGCCACCTGAAGAGACCGGCTACCTGAAGAGAACGGCCACCTGAGGAGACCAGCTACCTGAAGAGAACGGGCCACCTGAGGAGAACGGCCACCTAAGGAGACCAGCTACCTGAAGAGAATGGCCCCCTGAAGAGAACGGCCACCTGAGGAGACCAGCTACCTGAGGAGACCGCCTACCTGAAGAGAACAGCCACCTGAGGAGAATGGCCACCTGAGGAGACCAGCTACCTGAGGAGAACGGCCACCTGAGAAGAACGGCCACCTGAGGAGACCAGCTACCTGAGGAGACCGCCTACCTGAAGAGAACAGCCACCTGAGGAGAATGGCCACCTGAGAACACCAGCTACCTGAAGAGAATGGCCATCTGAGGAGACCAGCTACCTGAAGAGAACAGCCACCTGAAGAGACCGGCTACCTGAAGAGAAACGGCCACCTGAGGAGACCAGCTACCTGAAGAGAATGGCCACCATAGGAGAACGGCCACCTGAGGAGAACGGCCACCTGAAGAGAACGGCCACATGAGGAGACCAGCTACCGGAGGAGACTGGCTACCTGAAGAGAACAGCTACATGAGGAGAACAGCCACCTGAGGAGACCAGTTACCCGAAGAGAATGGCCATCTGAGGAGACCAGCTACCTGAAGAGAACGGCCACCTGAAGAGACTGGCTACCTGAGGAGACCAGCTACCTGAAGAGAATGGCCACCCGAGGCGACCAGCTACCTGAAGAGAACAGCCACCTGAAGAGACCGGCCACCTGAAGAAAATGGCCACCTGAGGAGACGGCCACCTACGGAGAACAGCCACCTGAGGAGAATGGCCACCTGAGGAGAACGGTCACCTGAGGAGAACAGCCACCTGAAGAGACCGGCTATCTGAAGAGACCGGCTACCTGAAGTGAACAGCCACCTGAGGAGAATGGCCACCTGAGGAGAATGGCCACCTGAGGAGACCAGCTACCTGAAGAGAATGGCCACCTGCGGAGAATGGCCACCTGAGGAGAACAGCCACCTGAGGAGACCGGCTACCTGAAGTGAACAGCCACCTGAAGAGAATGGCCACCTGAGGAGAACGGCCACCTGAGGAGACCAGCTACCTGAAGAGAATGGCCACCTGCGGAGAATGGCCACCTGAGGAGAATAGCCACCTGAGGAGACCGGCTACCTGAAGAGAACAGCTACCTGAGGAGACCAGCTACCTGAAGTGAACGGCCACCTGAGGAGAACGGCTACCTGAGGAGACCGGCTACCTGAGGAGAACAGCCACCTGAGGAGAACGGCTACCTGAGGAGACCGGCTGCCTGAGGAGAACGGCCGCCTGAGGAGAACGGCCACCTGAGGAGATCGGCTGCCTGAGGAGAACGGCCGCCTGAGGAGAACGGCCACCTGAGGAGATCGGCTGCCTGAGGAGAACGGCCACCTGAGGAGACCAGCTACCTGAAGAGAATGGCCACCTGCGGAGAATGGCCACCTGAGGAGACCGGCTACCTGAAGAGAATGGCCACCTGAGGAGAACGGCCACCTGAGGAGACCAGCTACCTGAAGAGAATGGCCACCTGCGGAGAATGGCCACCTGAGGAGACCAGCTACCTGAGGAGACCGGCTACCTGATGAGAACAGCTACCTGAGGAGACCAGCTACCTGAAGTGAACGGCCACCTGAGGAGAATGGCTACCTGAGGAGACCGGCTACCTGAGGAGAACAGCCACCTGAGGAGAACGGCTACCTGAGGAGACCGGCTGCCTGAGGAGAACGGCCGCCTGAGGAGAACGGCCACCTGAGGAGATCGGCTGCCTGAGGAGAACGGCCGCCTGAGGAGACTGGCGGCCTGAGGAGATCGGCCGCCTGAGGAGAACAGCCACCTGAAGAGACCGGCTACCTGAAGAGACCGGCTACCTGAAGAGACCGGCTACCTGAAGAGAACGGCCACCTGCGGAGAACGGCCTCCTGAGGAGAACGGCCGCCTGAGGAGAACGGCCACCTGAGGAGAACGGCAACCTGAGGAGAATGGCCACCTGAGGAGAACGGCCACCTGAGGAAAACGGCCATCTGAGGAGACCAGCTACCTGAAGAGAATGGCCCTCTGAGGAGAGCGGCTCCCATTCATAGGTAACCAGAGCCGGGTGTGAGCTGAGGCTGCACAAAGGCCGAGGCTTCCTGGCGAACCCAGCGCCCAGCCGGTGGCTCAGCGTGACTCCAGTGGGCGGGTGGCCCGGCAGCCCCGGAGGGCGCGGGATTCAGGCAAGTGGAGGCCTTCCCAGGTGGGCTGGGCTGGGGGCTGGCGGCGGGCAGGCCCGGGGCTGGCGGCTGAGTCTGTGTGAGGCCGTGATCTCTACAGCTCCTGGTGGATTTGCCACTCCCACTCCAAGCCTCTTCCAAGGGTGAATCCACAGGGTCTGGGGATTTTGTTCAAACTGAACTGCAGTGATCTTAAGTTTGTTTAAACCCTGCCTTAAGAATCTTTGTGCCACCTCATGGAAGTAGCCTATCGCAGAGGACCCTGAGCAAGGCAACCACACCTGTGTGGATGAACAGGTGGTCGGATGGGTAGTTTTTGGAGTTTGCCCCCTCATTTTCTAATAAATATATACACACTGCAGAACATTTAGAAGTATCATTCTCCTGCTCTTCATTCCCACCGCAATCCCAATTGTATTTAGGGTAGCAGTGTGCCCAGGCGAAAGATGACATTTCTCAATATTTCTTGCAATTAGCAGTGCCAATGGGCTCTACATGGACCCTAGATGGGCTTTCAGGAAGACCCCGAAGGAGGTGGGGCAGGGGCAGGCAGAGAAGGCACACAGGCCCTTTTGTTCTGTTCTCTTCCTCCTTTTCTGCCTGGAATGGAGCTGTGATGGCCGGAACCCCAGCAGCCATCCTGGGCAGTTAGAATCAAGCCTCTGTGCTGAAGGCAGGGACTCAGAAAACCAGGGAACCGGCACCGCTGACGACTTTGCCCAACTGTCAACAGCCCTGTAATGCTTGGCCCGGACATCTTTTATGAGAGAATGAGCTCCTCGTTCGCTTAAGTCGCTGTGCTCAGGTCTCTGTCAACAACAACTAAAAGGAATTCGTAGCTGATCCAGTCCCCGACATGGAGTGAGCAGCCAGTAAAAGTTCAGGGCGGCACATTTCTCTGGAAGGAGCCCTGGGTGGTGAGAAGTGTGGGCAGAAGAATCCTGGTCCTGTTTTGTCACCAACTCCCCGAGTGGCCTGGCTCCTGCTCTCTCTGGGCCTCAATCTGTTTTGTCTGAGATGTGAGGCTCAGGCTGTGCTCTTCAGAGCTTCCTCGGGCTCTGGGCCCTCCGATCTACGGACCGACAGACCTGCTGCTCTCGGGCCTCACACCTTGCTGATTCGGCCGCGGTAGGCGGGGCCTTTAGCCACGTGGAGCCCCTGGCAGCTCCGCCGCCTAACTTCTCAGGCCCGCCGGAAACGTTTAGTGAGTAAACGGGGAAGGTGGGGACCAGGCCACCTGTCTGGGCAGCCTCGCAGACAACAGCAAGGACAAAAGCCTACGCAGCGCCATCCCAAGAGTGGGTTATGACCGTAACTCCAATGCCCCCAGGGTGGGCGGACCTGGCCTCCGCCCGCCGCTCACGGAGCTTGGGGTCCGGGTACGCACCAGGACCGACCTGTACTCAGGACGGCGCTGCCACCTTCCTCCCCAACCAGCTTCCAGGCTGCTTCCTTAGATGGCCGCGGTCCCTGGGCAAGGGGACAGAGGGAGAACCAAAGCAGTCCCCGCCACCTGTGAGGAAGAAATAGAATCAGTCCCTCCCTGAATGAAGTTCCAGAAACGGCATCCTCCATCTCCCGACTGACCTCCTTCCCGGGACGCCGGGGACTCCTGCCATCGTCTGCCTTCAGGAGACGTGCCGTGGCCATCCAAGGAGCTCCTGGGCTCCCACGGCCCGGAGCTCCACCTGTGCCGCTGTCTCCCTCTCCCGACAGGAAGTTCAGTTGCCCTGGCACTCCATCTCCATGGCAACCCTTGCTTTGGAGACACTGAACGGAAACTGCTGGTGTGGGGAGGCCAGCGGCAGAATACTGATTTGCCCGGTGTCTGTGACCACAACTGCATCTCAATACTTTTCCAGATACCCAAGGAGCTAAAAATACATCGGGTTCGGTCTAGGGCCCTCCAGCCAGGCCAAGCACGTCAAAACGCATCTGCGCGGACTCTGGCCGGCTGCTGTTAGCTCTCTTAAGCAATCTGGGCTCAAGGGCCACGGGAACGGGGCACTGAATGCAAAACCGCAGAGTGCAGGTCAGGAGGGGCCTGCAGGAGAGAAGGGAGAGACGTGAGGGGGGTCTCCTGAGAGGAAGCCGAGGGGTTCGGGGCGGGGGGCAGCCGGCGGGGAGCACGCGTTCCCTGCCGTGCACCAGTGAACCTGCCGGTCAACTCGCCACCCGGGATTTGTCTACTTGCTCGTTTGACAAACACGTATTAAGCCTCTACTGTGTTCCAGATTTTGTGCCGGGCACTGGGATCACAGGTGTGAGCAAGAGAGTGCACATGTTCCCCCCTCTCACCAGAGTTCACAGGATGTTGGAAACGGGATTATATCTGAAAATGCAAACGTACCACGCGTATTCCTGGATGTCTTCTCTGCTGTGCAGTGAGCTTCCCTGTTCCAAGCTTATCCTACTCGTAACCTTGCAGTGTCTGCGGCACAAAGTGGGTGGTGAGCTAACATGGGGTTGGCCACGATGGGCTGGAGCTGGGTGGCCTTGCTCTGCAAACCTGCTTCCCCGTGGGCCCCCAGGGGCTCAGCCAGCCCCACCAAGTGCGCGCTCGGGCTGCGAGGTGCTGTACTCGGGGTGCAGTGACAGCTCCACTGACACCTGTTGAGGCAGCTCAGCATAAAGTGAGGGGGTGCATCACTTCCTGGTCTCCCGGCAGCACCTGCAGACAGTACCCGCCCCCCACCTCCCACTTTTCATAATCGCTGCACGTGTCCTTCAATTAATCCTGCATTTCCCAGAGCAGGAAGCTGCGCAGTTGGAGCAAACACCGGGAGCCGGGGCCACACAGCCGGGCCCCCCAACCCAGGCCTCATCCCTGAGGCAACGAGCCCCCAGCCAGAGAGGCGGGGCCACGCTGCAGGTGCTGTGCAGACACTGGAGTAGCCACGAAGGAGGTGCTGCCTGCCGGGCTGCTGGCTGCTGCCCTGACCCTGCCTGCCTTCCCGAGCCTCGGGCCCAGATCCCGTGGCCGGCTGGTTCACTTGGGGGGGAAGGGGCTGCACTCCTGGAAGCGCCCCACATCCTGCGGCCCGTCGGGCTGGGTGAGAATGAGGACTGCTCCACACGACCCGCTTCTCCCTTTTGGCAAAGCAGCTGCAGATCTGCCCGATGGGGGCACCCTCTGAGGGAGGCTGGCGCGCTTCTGGTGCCCTCCTGCGCCTGGGGCTCAACAAAGCCTGACCCCCTCCGCCGCCCAGATGATGTCCTCCTTCGCCCGAGGCAGCAGCCCGTCTCTAGTGCTCCCCTTCCCCTCGGGCCTGGAGAAAGGAGCCTGTGGCTACCTGGAGACTGGTCTGTACCTGACCATGGCCCCTACTGGTTGGTGTTGCCCTGCAGGGCCTTGGGGTGGAGCAGGCCCTCTGCAGACCTAAAACCCTGTCCGAACCCTTTGGGGGGCACCGGGACGGTCCTCTCTGCCGGGTGCCAGTCTCATTCAGGGCTTCCCCTGAGATGCCTCTTACCACCCCTACCCTCTGCCTCAGGCTGTCCTCAGAGGCCCTCTGAAGGCCCCTTCAACGGGTCACCTGGGGGGGGTCAGCGCTTGAGCGTCTGCCTTTGGCTCAGGCCATGACCTAAGGGGTCCTGGGATCGAGTCCTGCATCGGGCTCCCTGCAGGGAGCCTGCTTCTCCCTCTGCCTGGGTCTCTGCCTCTCTCACGAATAAATTAATAAACAAAATCTTAAAAAAAAATAAAAGGCCCCTTCAACAAAGGGAACCCCAGCAGGTCTTTTTCGCGGCTCTGTGGAGGAGGAAACGGTGGAGAAAATTAGCAGATCGGGGAAGGGATGCAGTTCCATGAAACAGTCTTTGGCCTGGGTTGAGGAAAGAGCCCTGCCACGGGATCGGAAAACCTGGGTCCTGGTCCCAGTCTTCTTAGCAACCAACTGGTCACCTTTGCTGTGGTGAGCCCCCCTGAATCTGCATACCTGCCCCCCCCCCCAACAAGGTTTCCAGGAAGACTCGTCCAAATCATGGGTATTCAAATGCTTTGAACAATGACTTACAAACGTGTGGATTTATTCCACACCGACTTTGTGGTTGGCACTGGGCTAGATGATGCAGCAGATACCGAAACGGTGCCCTCCAGCCTGAGGAAGTTCGGGTAATCTGGAGTTGATGTCTCCGGCCCGGGAAGGATGTGACATCCCAGGCTGCTGGCTGTTGTCCTTTAGGAAAGGGCACAAGGAGGCAGGAACAAAGCTGACACATGTGAGACAGGCCAAGAGCACCATCAGTGCTCTTCTGGGTCGTAATGTGCTTGGAGATGGGGAAGGAGTGATGGGGGGCAGGGCCCCAAGGGTCCGGGAGACCTAGTGGAGGAAGCCTATTTCAAGCCAGACGGCACAGATGGACAGTGGAGATACTCAGAGCTGGCTTCCGAGAGCTGGCTGGGTGGGGAAGAAGGGTGCTGACAGGTAGGGGACACTTAGCAGCAGAGGTCTGGAGGCCCAGCGATGGATGGCAGGACGGAAGACAACCCACCCAGTAGGGAGAGAAGATTGCAAACACAGGCTGGGCTTCGGGCTCCAATTCCAGGGGCCTCTTAGCAGCTGTTTGCCCCAGATATGCTTAAGTAGCCTTGTGAGTCTCAGTGTCTTCGCCTATGAAAACCCGATAACAGCACTTAACGTGAAATGGCCAGCGTGAGGATTATATTAGATCCGAGCCCGAATTTACAACTGACCCAAACAGGTTAACTTCTCTGAGTCTCAGATTTCTCATCTTTAGCTTGTGGATTATACCTCCTCCACAGGGTGGGGTGGGGGTGGGTGGGCTGAAGGAGCTCGGGTATGCAAACCGTTTGGCCCAAGGTAAGTGCCAAGTGAATGGGAGAATGTGCTAGATCCACTCCAGGGAGGTGGGGCATTGGGAAGTTATTTGAGCAGAGAGGAAGGGTTTGAGCTGAGCCATCAGCCCTCTTCCCTGGAACCGAGGGAGAGCTTGTCTGAGTGTTCCACGCAAGGGAGAGCCGAGCAGAGAGCAAACCGCCCCCCCCCCCCGCCCCCGCCATGCCCCTGCCAGGTTTGAGCCACTAGAGTTAAGCAGGCCAGCCACAGCTCTGTGGGGCAGGCTTTCGGCCCCTGAACTCAAATGAGCAGCTTAACAGCTTTATAGCCAAGACAGGGAAGGAATTCAGAGGGCGCTCTCCTCTGGCAGCCAAGGAACAAGCTGTGAACCTCCTTCCTTTGTAGGAAGGAAAAAAAATCATTTTAGTGGATTTTTGTTTTCTTGCAGGCACATAGTCACAGACAGAACCTGGTCATCCCCCTCCCCACCCTGCCCGCCCCAGGCGGAGCCTCTGAATTCCCTAAGACATCCCTGACAAGGCCAGGTAAGGAAGGCACTCAGGCTGCCAGGGCCACTGGGGCCTGCTCGCTGGGCAGAGTGGCGGGGTACCAGGGTACCGCAGGCTGCACAGGCCTGGGCCTGGGGAGGGGGGAGGAGCTGCCCCCTCCCTCCCTGCCGGGCGCTCCCTAGGCGCTGCTTCCTTGGCCAGTCCTGAGGTCACTGCCTGGAGCTGCCAGACAGCTCCCCATCACAGGCTCCATCTCAGTCCCCCTCATGCGGAAGCCCCCTTGGGCCTGTGGAGTCAGGAGAGGCAGCCTGGATGAGCAAGAACCCTGGACCAAGGACAGAAACACTAGTGTTAGATCTTGTTTTCTTTGCCTACACAACGGGATGGTGCCCTGCTCTGCTCATCCCCTGGGTTTGACGTGCAGACCATTTGGGTTAATGTGCTCATCCTAATACCTTCCAAATAATTGTGAACAACCAAGTCACTTAAATGCTTCCTTCTCTCTTAGGCAAATAATCTCAAACTCTAGTCTTAGAGTCGAATTCAAGTCCTGTCCCTCTCTCTGCTACACACTTTCGTGTTCATGGACTGTGGAGCTTAAAGCCCTCTAAAGAGCCGGCTCCCTGAGCCAAGCTGGTCTAGTATGCAGGGGCGGGGAGTGACCTCACGGCGCCTGATATGGAGGTCCTGCGGGGACTCTGGCCAGGAGCTCCCCCACTTGCTGGCACTCCCCACTCCGCTCTGGGTATGAGCAGCTGCCACCCTGGGTACCTGGCTGTTTCTTGGTCACCTGTTCCTGCCCCTGCTCCCCTGCATGGCACTCATCCACCAGCCCTGACGTCAAAGGCTGGAGAGTTAGCAGAGCCTCCAGGTGAAACCATGCTTCCCAGCAATGCACAGATTTGGCTCCAGAAGCAGCCACCTGTTTCCCACCTGTGGGCTTGGCTGAGCCTCCCAGTCCTCTCCTGGTGGCAGGGCCTCTCCTGGCCCACCGGCTGGGTCTGAGCACACAGCACCGCACAAGCAGATCTTAGTATATGTGCTGCTGAAGCAAGCACAGCACGAGCAGATCTCATTTGCCTCTTGTCCCTCAGGTGCTGAGGTGGGTGCCTGGCTTAGAGCAGGTATGGGTCTAGTCATCGGGCAAGGTTGTGTGAATGAAGGAATGAATGAGTAATCGTGCTAAGATGTCACAAACAGGGCATCCCCTTGGGATTTGGTTTTCCTCAGGACATGAAATCTCTACCAACATTGAAAACTCCTCCTCCCCTGCCTTGGGCCAGCCACACGGGCATATTTCTCCAAGAGGATAATTCCATCTCTTTTCCTGGGAGTTTCCAACCCCAAAATGGCTCAGGCTTGCGCAGTGGTGCCAAATATGGCACACAAATTATTCTGAGCCACTCACAGCCTGTCTTACACAAATAGTGAAGTAGAAGAGGATAATTCTGGTTTTCTCTCTCTTCATGCCTGTCTTCCCTACCGCCATTGATTGAGTGAGTCACTCATTGATTCATTGATTCAAACCGTTAACAGAGCGCAGAGGGCACCAGTAGGTTCAAGTTATGCAAAAGGACCATGTGCGCTGTGCCCTGGAGAGCTTTTGGCCAGGAGGGAGTTTGTACATAAATCAGTAACACAAAGGGCAGGGAGCCTAGTCGACAGAAGGGAGTCCGGGGAAGTTAGTAGGAGGGACCCCTTCTGGGGTTGTAGCTGGGAAGATTTCTGGGTGGAGATGAGGCTGGAGCTGAGTCGTGTGGGCTTGAGCCAGTGAATAAGGGAGGCCTGGTGATGTGAGAGGAAGAGGAGTAGGAGGGAGAGAGGAGCTTTGTCTGGGAACCGTCTGGAAGCCAGTGTTTCATTCGACCTGAGGAAAGAGGGAGTGATGACCCATTCTTCTATGAGTCCTGCTAGACTCATCGTAATGCTAACTGTTAATTAAAGAAAGTGTTAGCTCTCAACAGCTTTAAAGTGCGGCCCCTCCTTTTGACGACTCTATTGGTTTTCTTCACTGGCCACCTGGGAAGAGTGTGGCCTTGGAATCAAGTTGACCTGGGTTCAAGATTTGACTGTCACTATCTATAACTTTGAGTGTCCTTTAGTTTCTGGAATCTTCACGTTTTGTAAACTGGGCACAATAACCTTTACCTTGTAGGGTAGTTGTGTGGATTAAATGAAATGTCATACAGAATAGGTCTAAGGATATCTGGGTGGCTCAGTTAAGTGTCTGCCTTTGGCTCAGGTCATGATCTCAGGGTCCTGGGATCCAGCCCAGCAGGGAGTCTTCTTCTCCCTCTCTCTGCTCATGCTCCCTCTCTCTGTCTCTGTCAAATAAATTTTAAAAAGGAAAAAAAAAAAAAAAAGAAAAGGTCTGGTTCAGAGCTGGTACCACACAGATGCTCAGAAATGTTGCTTTTACCTCAAAAATTTAAGCAAGCAATACCATATGATCTAGCAATTCCACTTCTGGACATATACCCAGAAGTACTGGAAGTAGGATCTCAAAGAAATACCTGTACATCCATTATTCACAATAGTCAAAAGGTGGAAACAACCCAAGTACTCATTAATGGATGAATGGATAAATAAAATGTGATACACACACACACACCCACACACACACACACACACAGTGGACATTATGCTAACCAAAGGACAATTACCGCAGGATTCCACTTATCTGAGGTACGTAGAGTAATCAAATTCATAGAGACAGACGGTAGAATGGTGGTTGTCCGGGGCTGGGAGGAGAAGGAGAATGGGCGATTGTTTCATGGGCACAGAGTTTCAGGTTGGGATGATGGGAAAGTTCTGGAGATAGATGGTGGTGATGGATGGTTCGACAACATGAATGTACTTAAAAAGAGTAAATTTGGTTATGTAGATCCTATTACAAAAAAAAAAAAAAAAAAAGTTGCTTTTGTTCTCTTTCTCCAGCGGCAGAGCCTCTACAAACTTCTCATTTCTTTGTAAGGGAAGTGGACAACACCAAGCGTGCTGTTGCACAGGTCACCATGCCCTGAGCTTGATGCCTAATTATCAGTGGATCCTGCCCAGACTCCCAGAGGGGAGGATTGATTAATCCATATTCTGTCAAGGCCGAGGCCGAAGGGCTTGTATATCAGACACACTGGAAGGAAGTTGGCTGCAGGCTGGAGTCAGGCCGAGGGCGGGGAGGTGGTGAGCATTCATCGAATGTCCACCAGGAGCAGGGAAAGTGCTTGGCAGATGCCAGGCCTACAAATGACAGACAAGCTTCTGCCCTCAAGGAATTCATGTCACCATCTACCCCTCCTGCCAGCTGGCCACCCCCCATGGTGGAGATGGTAAGGATGGTAAAGGGGGAAAGACATGGTTTGCAATTATCTGTCTGGACTCAGGACCGGGGGACTTTGCCAGGGATCCCAGGATACTGGCTCCTCAGGCTAATGCTGCTTACTGACCTCCGACACAAAAGTGCCTCTGTGTCCAAGACCTTAGGGACAGTCAGGGTTGTCTAGTGGGATCTTCACAATGCTGAGGTTGGTAAGAGCCCAGGCCATGGGCAGCAAGGGAAGGGAAACCTATCCAGGTACCCTACTTCCGGCAGCCCCAGCGAGGAGGACCTCCCCATGAGCTGACCAAAGGGATTTGCTTTGGCTACTATCCTCTTGGGACCAAGTGCCCCCCAAATCAGGGGAACTTCATGGGGACCACCTAAATAGTTTAGGGCTCTCATCTTCCCTACATCCCCCACCACCACCCCCAGTTATCTGGCAGATAGGGATCCCACTACAAAGTGTGGTTGGCAGTTCAAACATAAGGTTCCAAGTGAGTGCTTTTTACTCATTCAACAAACATTTCTTGAGCTCCTACTAACTATCAGGTATGTTAATAATTGAGCCTATGCCTTAAGCTGGACAGGAGATCGAGATCTAAGTATAATTTCTAAAAAATTAAAAGCACGAGTCTCCTACAGGTAGAGAATGAAATTTGTGTCAAAGATTTTGTGGAACTCATTAATTCATGAGGGAACCGATAAGATGCTAATGGTAGTTCAAAGAGCCTTGAAGAAACTGCATTTAAAAGGAAGGCACCCCAAGATAAATGTCTTTGTAAGTTAGAGACAAATCTGATAAATGTCTTGCAGTGGGATCCCCTGATGGGCCAGGTGGTCTTGGGCATCACACCTTTATCCAACAGGGAACCCTAGAAGGGTTTCCAGAAATGGAGAGACATAGACTTGTCTTGTAGGAAGCAGCTGTGTTCTGGAACCTTCCAATTCTTTCCCCTCTCCTTACTCCTGTGGTGAATAGGGATGAAGTCTGCGTCAAGGTTGGTAGCTAAAAATATTTCCTAGGCATCAAATTACAGATGCGATGCCCAGATCCAGTGTGAAGAAAGCACTGACAAAGGGGCCAAGGTGGCTTCTGAGGTCAGGACAGAGTTGAGATTCCTTCTGGGATCTGAGAAGGGCTGCAGATGGCTCTTACGGATTGTTGACTTGGTAGCTGATACCCTGGCAGCCTTTGGGGGCCAGGTGAGCACAAAGTAAAAGGAATCTCAGTTTGGGATTAACTCAGCTACTGGCCAAATGAGGCAAGCAAGGGCACAGGCTTGGGCTGCGTTGTTGGGATTTTGTTTTTGTTTTAGATTTATTTATTTGAGAGAGAAAGACAGAGACAGAGAGAGAGCAAAGGCAGGGGCAGAGGGAAAGAATCTCAAGCAGACTCCCCGTTGAACGCAGAGCCGGAAGGGCCGATCCCACGACCCCAAGATCATGAGCTGAGCTAAAATCAAGAGTTGGACACTCAACTCACTGAGCCACCTGGGCGCCTCAATCCCCATGATCTGGATGGCTTTGGTTTCTCTTGCCCTTTACGTCTGAGAAGCTCAGGGTGCTCTATGGGCATTCTCAAAGATGCTGGTACAGGGACCAAGAGGAACCCCTGAATTTTCAGAAATACCCTCCTCAGTCCCCCAGCCCATCAATGACAGAGAAGAGAAAAAGCTAACCTGTTTTGCTTCTTGCACTGCCTGAAATGCACAGACCAAGGCACTTTAGGCCAAGAGCCTAGATAGTCCAAAGGAAGGCGAGAGGCAGTGTAGGGAAGGAGAGATTTCAGGATGGCTCTGTAAGAAGTGTCTCTCCTGATCATGTGTGCAGAGGAGGTGGGGTCAAGGGGTCTTCCATCAGCTTCCTCACAGCCGATGTGTTTCTAAGTGTCCAGCCTGGGAAGGCAGTGGACTCTAGGGTCCCATTTCCACATGGGATTCTATGATCACCATGCCAGGACTAACCACCCAGGCGAAACGGGAAAACACTAGTCTAATCTCCTTGGAGATAAGACTTGCCCTTGCTTTTTGCCATGAACTGATCACCGACAGGGCCTTCGTGTGAATGCCTTCTGATGAAAGCTGAAGCCCCAGAGCAGCAGAGGAAACTGAGTCAGAGCTCGGGGAATGGACCCACGCCTGCTGGCTCCCAGCTTCGTGGTTAGAGACCACCTGTACAAAATGTCAAATACCGGATTAATGCCCAAGTCCAGTCTGCGAGCCAGCTGTGTTCCAGATATCAGGCACGGGTCTGGTTGCCTCGCTGCCACAGTGGAGGCCTTCTGCTTACTGAGACCTCATCTCTTCCACCTCCCACCAGAGCTGAGCCCCGGCCCCGGGGCCTCGTGGAGGGGCCGTAGAATGGCCTATATTCTTTCTCTCCGATTTAGGTCTCCCCAAAATCCTTTAGTGAACCTACCTGCTTAATTTAGAAAGGTTCCTTAGTGGTCACCTAGGAAGGAAGAGAGAGGGGAAGGAAGGAGGTTAAGCTTTCTGAAGTGTCAGGTACTAGGCTAAGCAGGAGGGACATGGATCTTATTGGAGCCTTGGGAGAATCTGCTAAGGTGGGCAGTATCATCCTCAGCTTTACAGATGTGCAGCTCAGCAAGCAAGTTGCCAGAGACAGCATAGCCAGGGGTAAATGCAAGGCTAGAGCTCTGGCCCCGTTGGTTCCTGTCCACATTCAGTCCCAAGGAGAGCTGGTCTGAATTCTAGAGAAATCCATGAGGGAGCAAAAGCTCCACAGTGAGGTGGATTCCTCAGCCAGGCTAAAAGGAGCCCCCAGGGGCCACCTGGCTCCAGCTATTTTCAGTAGTCTGTGCCGGCCCCACCTCTAACTTCCAGACCTATGGCTCCTCGTATTGGGCGGGGGAGGGGGGGGCTACAAACTCCCTGGGGGATAACCTCTGAACCCTGCCTGTAGAACATAACACACGGACAACTCTTTGCAACCCAGGAGTCTTCCTAGGAGCCTCAGTGGGAAAGGGGGGGGGTGGTGTTTGGAAGGGAGGAGGAAGGCGGGCCCTGCGCTCTGGGGAAGGGCAGGCAGGGTGGGGAGTGGAGAGGCGGGGCCCCCCAGGCCTGGGCAAGAGTCCTGTGGCAGTGCAGCTCCCGGGCTGGTGTGCTGGCACAGGGTGAGGTGCCAGGCAGGCGGGGCCCACAGGCCAGTCCCTCGCCGTCTGGAGCTGGGTTTTGTCCTAACAAGGGAAGCGGTATTCCTGTGACACAGTTCGCAGTCCTAAGCCCCCATTTGGAAAGGGGATTAAGATCTCTCCCCGGAAGCCAGACGAGTCCACCGAGTCCATCCATCGTTACAACAGAACCCAGGGTGGTCTTGGTCGCGGAGCAACTTAGACCTTCCACTTGCCAAGGGTGGGTGGCACCAAGCTCACCCAGCCACCCACCCACCGAGGCGGCCTCGTTAAAAATAATGCTTACGTAAAGGAAACACCCTCAGAAAAGGGATCCGAGTAATCTGGGCGGGCTGGGTAAACGCCTCCTGTTCTGACCTACCTCTGAGACGAAATGATCTATTTCCTCCTCGAACTGCTCCCCCGAGTTCTGTTCATTCACGTGCTTGCTCAGCAGACACCCAGACAGTGTTGTGGGCTTGCCCGGCTGTTCTATTTCCAGCCTGTTGAGTTCATTTTAGGTCCCACAGCCGGGAATGGGTCCCTCCCTCGCCCCCTCCTCCCCGCCTCCCCTCCTCCCCTCCTCGCAGTTTCTCACCTGCCCACTTCCCCTCCCACTCCTCCACCCTCCAGCGGCCTCCCTGCCACCCCCACCCCTGCCCGCAGCCCCTGCCCCTGGCTCCTGGTCCTGCAGGACCCCGCTCTCTGCCTCCCCTCCAGGGCCCTGGGAAATGAGGTCCCTCCCTTGGGCTCCTATTCCCAGTAGCCAGCAGGTGTGTGTAGATAAGACTTGGGGGAAAGCAGGGGGTGCAGGGCACCTGGCAGGCTCCTCTCCGACATCTCACTGCCTTGAGAAGGTAGTACAGGGGCATCACTGCTTCTGAGTCACCAAGAGGGAAGTGGCCACGCCAGCGGGTCACCTCATGAGCATTCCCATCCCAGGGCCCTGCGTCAAGCTGGACACTGCCTTCATCCTGTCATCCCACAGTGAATGGCCCTAGCAAGAATTTCTGGAAAAGGCTTCCTAGTGCTTTCTGTTGAGGAAGTCAGGCCTGCCAAGCCCTACTCCCCTCTGGTGTCAGGACTTCCTATAACAGAGAACGAGGGTCTTACTCCATAAGTTAAGAGGAGGTCTAGCAATCCTGTGTCTTGGGAAATAAACTATGTGTGGACACTAATTTATACTAGAGTGTGGATGGCTGGTACAAGATGCTTTTCAATGCATAGATTAGACCATGAAAAGAGGGTGAAGAGTACAGAAGGACCCTGGAAATGTGTGGATGTTTGGGAGGCAGGAAAGGGGTAGCATTTAGTAAGGGTAGAGAAAAACTCAGGAAGAGATGGATGATTCTAGAAACCAGTTTTCTAGTTCTGCCCAGGGAAATTAGCTTGTCACAGTCCAGCACACTTAAGTCCAGAGGGAGAATGGTACCACTGGAGCCTTCTTACACACACCCCTGCCCTCATCATCCCACCCCCCAGGCTCCCCGGGAGCTGGTTGCCACCTCTAGGGGTGTCCTGAGAGAAATGAAGTCCCTAATCGATCTGCCAGGAGGACAAACAGTGAGTCCCCTCAGGGGAGGAGGCGGTCCTGAGGCATGAGGCTGGATGCAGCTGGAGTATTGGGAAGGCGGCTGGTTCTAATTCCTGTTCCTTGGTGCTGTGCACCCCCCCACCCTGAGTCCACGGAGAGGATGGCACAGACTGGCCCCCATGCTGACCATCTAGTGACCTAGGAGGGTCAGGATCCTGGGGCAGCTTCTCCATGCTGATAGCAGCGTTGGAGGCAGAACTCTGCTCTCCATAGCAACTCGGCAGCCGCCACCCCAGGGAGGGCCACCATGGCAACAGCTAGTCCAGGAACAGCTCCTCTGGGCCTCTGGGCCTCCTGGGCTCAGCCCCGGTCTTACCAAGGGGCACCTGGCCGGGCCTGGGCCAGGCAGACACCCCGTCTCTGAGCCCCTCTTGGGTAAGGGCTGAGGACATGGAGAAAAGTCTGTTTTTGTGTGTTTCCCTTGTTGGTATGATTTGAACATTTGATCACTGATGCTGAGTTTGAAGCAGTTGTCCTTGGACCTGGGGCCTAAGGGTGAGAAACTCTGGGTGGGGGGGGACAGGTGGCAAGGGGGTCTCTAGGGATATGAGCAGTGGAGTTGCCCCCAGGTTAAGGAATCCCAGGTCCTGGTCCCTGCAGAGGTGCCCTCAGGGGGAGCCACACTGCAGTGCCCCCTCCCGCCGGCCCTGTTTGCTGAGGGCTCAGGACGCAGCTGGAGGACCCCCACTGTCCCACCGGGAGGCCTAGTAGACCTAACAATTATCTCTTAACATTTAGCAGGTGTCTCTTCTATTCTCAGGGCTGGACCAGGAGGCTCATAGTTCTAGAAAGAGTGCATTCAGGGGAGGAGGACTGGCTTGAGGGCCAGGCAGGCAACTCTGTTCTTTCCCTCTTTCCTACACCCCACACTGTCTCCGCCAGCCTTGTCCTTCCCCTCTTCAGCACACCCTCAACCCTCCTGCTCCCATCACTGCCTTCCATCGCTCCAGCGTGTCACGGGGTTGGGGGGAGCACCCACGATGCAGAGCGCAGCCCTAAGGGGAGCCAGGGTGAATCAGCTCCCCTAGGTAGCTCCCGGTGGGGGGGGTTACAAGTTCCCCAAACCTCCGGTGGAAGCCAAGTTCCAGAAGGAAGAGCAGAGAGCTCTCAGCCTCCCTCTCTCTTCAGCGCTCCTCATTATTCTGACAGCTTCTCCGGCAGGAAATGCATAATGTAAAGAGAAGAGCTTTCACGTTCCTCCCCAAGGACTCCCAGGGATGCCCTAGAAGTGAGGTGCAGGAGCCAGCTGAGACAGCGGGGGGTGGGGGGGTGGAGGGGTGCAGCTGAGCGGTGGTTTACTGCACAGCATCCCGGTGCCCCAGCCCCAGCGGGGCCCGGCACCTCGGGGTGGGCAGGAGACACCTCCAGGGCTCCGAAGCGTGCGATGCACCTGCACCCGGAGCCAGCAACCCGGGGCGCTGGAGGGGCCACCAGGGGAGGGACAGTGAAAGCCAGGGGGCGGAAGAGAAGTCAGCCCGGCAAAGGAGGCAGCACAGGTGGGCGTCTGTGTTCTCCGCCCCCAGCGGGGGGCGACAGGGCAGAGGCAGGGAGGGGCCTGGCAAGCCCAGGCCCTTTAGGGTCCCCCTTACCTTGACGGAGTTTGGATTTTATTCCAAATGCAGTGGGAATCCAGCCTTGGAGGGGTTAAGCCGGGGTGCAGGGTCTGGGGTCGGTTTTAAGAAGGCCAGGCTGCAGGGGCTGGGAGGCCTGGCTTGTGGAAAGGCAGCCGGGTGCCCAGGACGAAGAGGGGGAGATGGAGGTGCACCTGGGAGCTGGGAACAGGGCTGTAATGGGTAGGAATGAGGGGGAGGGATCATTACACACACACACACACACACACACATATATTTTAAAGATTTTATTTATTTATTCATGAGAAACAGAGAGGCAGAGACACAGGCAGAGGGAGAGGCAGGAGTCCCCTGTGCCTGGATCCCAGGACCCCGGAATCATGACCTGAGCCGAAGGCAGATGCTCACCACTGAGCTACCCACGTGCCATTACATATATTTTTAACGTACTGGTCTTTTGTCCCCTCTCCCCCTTGACATTGGAATGTAAGCTCCCTGAGGGCAGGGGTCCTGCTGGCCTGGTTCACTGCTGGCTCCCAGGGATGCGGTGTGGGCATTTGGTAAAGATTTAACGTGTGGTGAGTGAGTGAGTGAATTAAGGTATTAGAGGGACAGGTTAACCACAACATCCCAGTTTCTGGCTCAGCCTTGGGCTGGATGGGGGTGGAAGAGGGAGGGGAGAGCCGTGAAGGGGGGCATGGAGATGCCTGGGAGTGGCCGAGTGGGCAGGGTGAGCAGGTGTGGGGAGCGGGGGCGGGGCTGTACGCTCTGCTCACTGATGGACACCCAACACAGAAAGCAGTGCTGGGAGTAGAGAAGAAGCTCACTCTGTTTGTTGAATGAACAAATGCAGTTGAGAGCAATGTTCCGGGCTGGACCTACCAACGTGGCTGTTGCTAGGTCCTGGAAGATGTTTAAGACTGTAGGGGTAGGGGCCCCTGGGTGGCTCAGTGGTTGAGTGTCTGCCTTCCGCCCAGGGCATGATCCAGGAGTCCTGGGATCGAGACCCCCATTGGGGTCCCCGCAGGGAGCCTGCTTCTCCCTCTGCCTGTGTCTCTGCCTCTCTGTGTGTGTCTCTCATGAATAAATAAATAAAATCTTTTTAAAAAAAGACTGTAGGAGTGGATGAGATCACCTAGGAAAGTGTAGCGGGAGAAGGAAGGGACCTCCTCTGGCCACCCCCTCTCCCCACACCAGGAATTGATTTAGGAAGCAGGGGCCCTAACTCAGCAAAGAAAGCAGAGCCCTGCAGTTTGGGGAGACTCTTAGGGAGTAGCCATAAAGACAGGTAAATATGGTGCCTGGGAGTGAGGGTGGGGGTAGGGATACAGGCTGGCCCCTCAGCCCTGTGAGAAAAGGAGAAGCTTCCAGCACCAACAGCAGAAGGCCTCTGACCCCTCTGACCTGGAGCCATGCCAACTCTCCTCTGGCTCCCTCTCCTCAGCCCGTGACGCTAGCTATGGCCAGGCCCAAGCTGAGGTTCCCCAGGAGAGAGCAAGTCCCAGGGTCCCTAGCAGCATTTGTGGTCCTGAGAGCGACACATGCTGTTCGGGGCTTAGGTATGGTGACCACAGCCCCAGGTGTCTGGGCCAGCTCCTGTGCCACCTGTTGTGTCAATCCCACAAAGCCCTGGAGCCTGGCAAAGAAGGCAGATGCTCATGGTGATGCTGGCAGGGCCCCGGGAGGCTGGAGGGGGGGCAGTGCTGGCTACACATTGTCAGCCCAAGCACAGGGCATCAACCAAGTTGTCAGACCAGATATACCACAGATGCCAGTCTCTGCCCTGGCGTACACCATGGTTGGCGGGAGAGACGCAGACAGGGAGTCTAGCAGGGAGTTCCGCTCCACAGTAAAGGACTTTGGGGAACATCATGCTGGGAAATAAGTTTATCTGGGTCCTGTTAGGATGACCTGGGCTCCAGGGGGGTCTGCACCTCTAAGTAGCTGCATGTGCCACCCCCCACCCAGCCCAAGAACAATGTGTGAGAACTGGAAGAGGTCTTCTAATTCAGCCTTCCACGCCCAGCAGAAACTCTTCCCACAAACCCTGGCACGTGACCACCTGCTGTCTCTCCAGACATGTCCAGGGATGGGAACCTCATACTCACAGGGTGGCCATTCCTATTTAGCCGGTCTGTTAGAAAGCTTTTCCTTCCCAAGGCCTGGAAGGACCCAACGCCAGTGTTAACGGTGGTGCCTCCAAGGAGGTGCGTAGCACTAACAGTGTGACAGGGCCTTCCTTCCCTGTTGATTTGGGATGCTTTTCATACCGTGTGTGAAATTCATAATAGTAAGGAAAATAAAAAGTCAGGTTCATCATTATATGAACCTGATCTGTCCTAATATTTCCACCTACTGGTCCCAGGTCTGCACCCTGGGATCGGAAAATAAGCTAAACCCACTTGCCCTGGGATGCGCATCAAACACTTTAGATGGAGATCCCGTTTCTTCTCCAGGCTGAGCGACTCCTGCTCTCCGGCTGTAACTTGGTTTCCAGACCAGACCCCATCTCGGTCACCCACTTCTGAGCCTCAGACAACAAAACTCAGTGGGTTACAGAGGAAGGAACCAATAATTCTGAGCTGGGTGTTATGCTAATTAATTAACGGGGCCCATCATCCCCGTTTGTGTGTGTGTGTGTGTGTGTGTGTGTGTGTGTGTGTGTGTGTGTGGATCAGGGCAGGCACCACCAGATCGCTCACTTCCTCAATCCTCTCTTCTCTGTGAAAGGGGCAAATGAAACCTTTGCTATCAGAATCAGTGGGCATGCATGAAATGAAACACAGCAAAAGCACAAATCCCTACGCTCAGAGCTCTGACTTTGAAGCCCTTTGCCGTTTAAAAAGCAGTGAGGCCTTGGACTCACGGAGCCAGACTGCTTGGGTTTGAGTCCCGGCTCTTCTGCTCCTGGGCTCTGTGACCTTGGAGAAATGAGCCCTCATGGCTGCGCTGCGGTTTTCTCTGTGAAACAAGGAGGATGATCACACCAATCTTGGAATGTGTTTTTGAGAGCACTGGCTGCATCGCCCAGCACTCAATACACGTCAGTCTGCTAAGATGACCGCCACTCTGCCTCCGCACAAGGACAGGAGGGCTGGACAGAATGAAATGAGGCTAATTCATAGCACTTACTTGGAAGGTGAGGCCCTAAGCCAGACCGGGGTGACTTATGGGGCTGGTTGCTCTACAGCTCTCGGCCTGCCCCCAGGATTTGTAGGCACGATTACACGCTGGACGGTGTGCCCAGGGCTCCACGGGCGCGGCTCCCTGAGGTCTGCCAACGGCTCCGTGAGGTGGGCGCTACCCTTACTCCCATTCCACAGAGAAGGAAACCAAGGTCCAACGGCTTAAGGAACTGGCCTCGGGTCACACAACTAGGAAGCCAGTGTGTCTGGCTGCCAGAGTCGCTCTTGGACACCATTGTCCTGTCCTCTAATTGGGGCTCAGCCCCTGCTTTCCGAGGAAGCCACAGCCTTTCTTCCCCGACAGCAGCGCCCGCTGTTTCTGTGAGCTGAGGCAGAGGAGTGGCCCGTTCTCTCACCCAACCCTCTGCCCCTGCTCGCCACCCCTGCCCCCTCCAGGAGTCTGTCACCGGAGTGTTGCCAGGGACCCCAGCTGCATCTCCGTGGGTCCCCAAGGGGCTCCTGGCACCTGGTGCCCCTGGGCTGCGGGCTGGTTCCTGGACCCTGACCATGAAATGGTGAAACAGTTCCACACTCAGCTCCAAAAACACAAAACAAAAAAGCGGCCATCTGGGCCGCGGGCGCGCTGCGTACTACGGTTGGGGCCGCAGAGCCTCGTGCCCGGCCACGGCCAGGCCCCTGGGAGCCCTTCCGGCCTGAGTGCAGGAGGCGTGTTTACCCGACGGTGGGGCCGCCGCCCGGCCTCAGCCCGCGGCTCCAGGGCCTCCAAGCCCCGCGGCCCAGGCCGCTGCCCCCCCCCCACCCTCGGCACCCGTGCCCCGCTCCCGGGGGGCCGCTGCGAAGCACAGGAGAGATGGGGGCCCAGCCGGGCCCGTCCCCAACTCGGGCCCTCGTGATCCTCTTCTAGGGCAGGGAACCCGAGGCCAGGTGAGCTCCCCTCGGCGCCCCGCTGGCCGATGGCAGACCCGACTCAGGCCCGCACCCGGGGGCCAGGGGGAGGGCGCCGCTTGGCGGCCTCGAGGTGGCGGCAGCGGAGCACGGAGCCGGGCGTGGGGCCCGAGGAGCCTGTAGGCTGTGTGCCCGCAGCCCGCCCTACACGTGCCGCCAGGTGAGCGGGAGCCCCAGCGAGGGCCGTGTGTCGCCATCACTCGCCACCCCCCAGGGGCCCGCCGTCCCGTCACTGCCCATCCCTGACTGGGCCCGCAGGTGCCACCAGCACCCTGTCGACTCCATCCGCGGCGACCCAGGCATTGCCACTACCCTGGCAGCCCCAGGGCTCGGCCCATACAGAGCCGGCTGGGCCCCGGGAGGAGCCCCGGCCCTGCACAAACATGCAGCGGTTGCCAGTATGGACGATCCCCGGAGGGGGCAGGGATAGGAGTGTGCTGTGAGGCTGGGATAGGAGTGTGCTGCATCTCTCAGGTGTCGGGGTGGCAGCCCGGGGATGTCCCCACAGACACAGAGCCGGAAAGGAGAGGCGGAGGCAGTCACTCGCGGCAGGAGCAGCAGGACGCTCCAGATGTCTTTATTGGGGCTCGAGCACAGTGTGACAGGGGAGGCATGCAGACAGGGCGCAGGGCCCGGCCTAGGCATGCCCCAGACACACACCAGGGGACGGCTGTGGACAAGGACTGACCAACAGTAGGGAGGGCCCAGGCGGGGCGGGGCAGCAGGGCAGGAGGCCCGAGGGAGGGGCAGAGGCCAAGGTCGAAGGGGTCACCCGGCCTCTGCTATTGCACGCGGCCTCTGGCCACCGGCCAGGAAGGACAGTATTGTAACTGGTCTCCACTCGCCCGAGGCTTCCCCTTCTCAGACCCCTGAGCCGGATGGGCAGACAGGCCCCTTCCCTGCCCGTCTGCCCAGCAGCATCTTTGAAAACAAATGGACGAAGAGGACAGAACAAATACCCCAAAATAAGAAAAGACAAAACACCCCCTCAGTCCAAGACACAGGGAAGGTGGAAGACGCTGCAGGAGAGGAGCCCCTAGAAGTCCCCCCAGAACTGGGGTGTGGGGTGGGAGGTAGAACCCCAATCTGGGGTGGGGTGGGGCTGGTGGAGCAGTGACCCGGGGCGGGGGGGTGGGCAGGCAGGCCTTCCACAGACCACCGGCCACCGGGGAAACAACCCCAAGAGGGCGAGTCCAGGCTGGGAACTGGCAGTCCCCAGAGGCTCTCTCCCTGGGACATTCCACGTGGGCGTTCAGCAGAAACAAGGCGTCAGTGAGCAGAAGGGCGGGGGGGCCTGGGGTGGGGCATGGGCTCGGAGACAGAGCCCCACAGGGAAGACAGACCACCAATAGCACGTGCACTACACACACAAGTATAGCATGTATGAATATAGATATCATATGTGCATATATATCTCTTCAGGGCACAACAGAACAGAACATCAGACCCAGATGGCTCTGGGCCCGGAGGGTCACACGGGAGGTTTTCCGTCAGTCCTGTGCAAACAAGGATCTCTGAATGATTCTTGCCAGGGTTGCAGAGTTTCCCTAAGCCTTTGGCTTTCTGTCTGTCTGCCTGCCTCTCTCACGTTGGTGCCGCTTAAGAGAGGGTGAGGACTTCAGCCTGGGCATAGCTGGGCGAGAGGGCGTCGTGGCAGGTCTCTGTGTTTAAAGAGCACAGGTGTGAGACACTGGGACGCACGCTTTCAGCTCAACATTGCCTTCTGGGGGGGCAAGGAGTTCAGCAAAAGAAAGGGAGAAACAAAGAATGAGATGTTAGAAGGAAGCTGGCTGCTGACCCACGGGCTGTGGGCTAAGGGCTAGGCCAGGAGCAGAGCTGGAAGGCATGGGGACCCAGGGCTAGGACACCAGGAAGAGCAGGGGTGGGTCAGGGGATGGGGTGAGCCTCTCCTGCAGCCCCTGGCTGCCTACCCAGCGCTGGGCCAAAGTGACTCATAGGTGATGCTACAGTGTATCTCTGTACCTGCTCAGGTCATGAGTTCCAGAAATCCCTAGCCCTAGGTCTTCACAACTCCAGTGCAGTGGACAGGGGGACCACAGCCTCACAGCCTGGCCTGGATCCTGGCATGGCCTGTGGTCCAGCTCGGGCTCCCCACTCCCACACAGCCTCCTGCCCCCCTCACTCCCTGGGGCCAGTCTGCTGTCCTAGGGGGGCTGGGGAAGAAGGTTCCCGAGTACGCTGCCATGTGGTGCCTAGCCCCCCTTCCTCAATCTGGCTGGAGCAGAATTTGAGCAGTTGGAGGGTAGGTCCTGAAGGGGAAGGTCAGGGAGGAGGCATGTGTCCATCTCAGGAGACAAAGCCAGGAAAGAGCATCTTATTGAGAAAGCCAGCCACTCAGTGAGCCCTTCTCGGCACCCCATCCTCAGCCTGGAGTGTCAGTGGCTTGGGCCTCCCCTTCTACCTTCCCAGTGGGGGCACAGAAGGCAGGCAAGGGGCTGCCGTAGGGGCAGGGATTTTGGGGTGATGCTCTCTGGCCAGGGCAGAGGAGGCCCTCCTCCCTCAGGAGGCTCTGTGAAAGGGCAGCCCAGGGCCCAAGTGGTGACTCCCGGAGCCCCAGCCCTGGGCTGACACTCGGTCTCCCCTTTGACTCCCGGGCCTACGCTGAACAGACATCTTCTCCTCTAGGTTCAGCCCACAGCTCCTCCCAAAAGTCTTGGGGGTTGGGAAATGGCCTGTAAGGTTGTCAGTAAGGTTAACAACTCCTATCTGGGCAGCTGCCCTGCTGTGCCGGGAGGGAGCCCTCGCTGTGCGGGAAAGGCTTCTAGAAGACAAAGTAATGAGTATAGGTCCGAGTCTACATGCAACATAAAGCAAACTGTGCCCTCAGACTGTAGTGGAAGAGCCTTCTCCTGAGGAGGGAGTCCCAAGGCCTGGATAAGCTGAAGCCCACGTAGGCAGCCGCCTTCCTAGGCAGGGCCTGGTGTACCGTGGGTCTCTGTGAACCCCAGGACTCACTTTGCCCCTTCCCAGGGCCCCGGGAGGCCCAGAGGCCCAGAGAGGTAGCTGTCCTGTTAGCTAGGGCCCGTGTTTCCCTTACAGAAGCCAGAGAGCCAGTGGGGGGACAGGCGGGCGCGGTCTCCCACGGCACTAGGGGCCCCAGCCTAGCACTGCCGAATCATGTCGCCCAGGGACAGCTGCACCCACCAGAGGGGTGCCATGAGCATGCCCATCCCCGTGGGAGGGAAGAGAGGGAAGGAGGAGGTGGGTGCCGTGGAAACTTGGACTCCTGACAACTTGAGGGCCGCCACAGAAATAGCCACCTCAGCTCCCCGAGCCAGGAAGGCAAGCCCAAGGACAGAAGAGCTGTGGGGCCTGTGCTCAGCGGGACACCTAGCTCATCACGTCCCCACCAGGGCCAGGACCCTGGTGCCAGGGAGCCCTGCGGGGACAGGACTCAGTCTGTCCCCACCAAGGAGAAGCAGCTAGGCTCCCAGGCCCCGTGGTGACAGGGCTCCTAGAGCCTCCATCCTGCTCCACAGAGCTCCCCTGTTCCTGTCACTCAAGGGGGCCTGTCCCCTTCTGAAGGCTGGTCACATGGATGCCCCTGCATTTTCTCATCTCTCAAGGGGACCTTTCATTCTCAGAGCAAGCAGGAGACAGGCCCCATGGACCACAACAGGGCTGCGGCATCCCAGTACCCACCCTGGACAGACTTTTCTGGAAGGCACATTCCTGTGTCTGCCCCAGGCCGAAGAAGGCAGTGAAATGAGGGTGCTCCTGGCACAGGCTTTTCACAGCACCCAAACCTCATGGAATGATCTGATCTGACCGCTGTTCATCCTTCAGGCGGCCTCCAGACGCCCCGGCCTCCTGCTGCACCTCTGGGTGCTGTCCTGCCAGTCCTATCTTTGCCCACCCTGGAAGGGACAGATATGGACCTTAGTCATTCCCTCTCCAAAGTTGCATAATCCGGCTCTAAAAACTGCCAGGCGCGCGGCTCCACTGTCAGGTCTAATTCCCATCAGGTGAAACAGAAAATGTCTTGGCTGAGGCCTCCGTGTGCCTGGGGCTGCGGCGAGCGCCTCCTCGCCAGGCTGCAGAGGGGGGGCCCCCCCCGCCTGTCGCCCCCCCCCGGCCCGGCCCTCCCAGGAGCTCGGGTGCCAGCTCCAGCTCCAGCTCCGGAGGGGGTGCTGTCCTCACACTTCCCCTCAGCTGCCCTTGCCCGGGTGCACCCTGCTCCCTCAATGACTCACAAACCTGTTGTGCTCCCAGGCTCGTTAGGTAAATGAATACACTTAATTATAGAAATTAGATGAGTCTCGGGTTCTGGCAGCAATCCAGAGCGCAGAGGCTGGGTGGGAGCGCAGGTGACTCAGGCAGGGCTGGGAGTCTGAGGCAGCGGGACAAGGAGGGAAGAAAAACGGTCGTGGAAGCCAAGAAAGCAGCGCGGGAGAGGTGCGGCGGCCGGGGCGCAGATGGGCCGCCCGGGCTCTGCCGCGGGGTGTCACTCCCTGGGGAGGGCATTCCCCTGCCGAGGCAGCCAACCGTGCGCCTGAGGCCACCACCTGCGTGCCAGGCCAGAGCTGGAGGACATGGGGCCTCCTCTCCCAGTGGGTGGGGTGGGCACCGCTCCCCTGACCAGCTAGCTCCCTGCACACCAGCAGACATGGGCGTGCCCCACGAACAGCCTTATTCTTTGCTGGTCTGAGTGTGGGATGGACAGACAGACAGACAGAGCTATTCAGTGAGTGACTGAAGGCCTCGAGGAATGGAGATGCATGTGCCGTGATGCAGGTGGGACCCTGAGCAGAGGCAAGGCCGAGGCACGGGTCCTGTGGGGTGCAAGCAGCCCCGGCTCGGGATGGGGACCAGTGGGGGAGCAGCCCTGGGAGTAATCCCCCCGCCTTGCTCTCAGTCTCCAGAGCTGAACGTTCTGGGGAGCCAGGGGCCGCGGAGGAGAGGAGAGGCGGCCTGGGTTCTCCTGCCTCCTGCCTGGGTCCCTCGGACCTCCAGAGGAAGGAGGGCTAGAGGGCATGTGAGCGTGGGGGGTGCCCAGAGGTGGGGAGGGCCGAGGGTGCAGCTAAGGGGCCGAGTGTCCAGGTGGAGGGCTGGTGAGAGGGTGGAAGTGGTTGGACAGCAGGAGCTTTCTTGGAGGGTAGGGTGAGCTGTATCTCGATGCCAGTGGAGACAGCCCCAGACTGGTTCCAGCTGCTCCAGCTATGTTGTTTAGACTCCGGGACTTTGCACAGCCTTGGTGAAGAAAAGGCACATGGGTCAGAGGGGCATGGCTTCCTGTCTGAGCAGCTCCGTGGGATCCACGCTCCGGGGGACTCTGTGGGGGCAGGGAGCCCCCGGCTGGTTGAAGGGTCCGGCCCACCTGGGAAGGCTCCCTAGCTTTCCCTGGCTTCCAGGTCACCTGGGCTCCAGAGTACAGACTCCGGGGCCCCATAGCTGATCTCTGCCCTGTAACTGTCCGATAAGCTCCCCTCCAGCTACGCAAAGATCCCTCTAGCGCTCTTCTCAATTCTGAGAAGCCCTGATTGGTACTGGGCACCTTCCTCCCAGAAGTGCACAATGACATTCGGGCAGCTACAGACTAACAATGGGGTCTGTGCCCATGGCTGAGGGAGCCCCGGGCTCCCCACTCCAGGTTCTCTGTGGAGTCTGAGTGCAGAGAAGTGAGACATGGTCTGGC
Source organism: Canis lupus baileyi (assembly GCF_048164855.1). Lineage (NCBI taxonomy): Eukaryota > Metazoa > Chordata > Mammalia > Carnivora > Canidae > Canis > Canis lupus. The sequence continues at coordinate 35,835,479 of NC_132845.1, read as the reverse complement.
ACAGGGAAAGTTGCCGAGTGCTTCCTGGGAGTTTGGCGATGCTAATTGCCACGCTTGCTCAGCAGGGCCTGTTTCCCAGCAACCCACCTGTTCCCTCTCGAAGGTCACTCTAATTGGCTGAGCTACATGCTTGTTGCCAAGAAGCAGTGTGGAGGCATCTTGAAAATAGAGCAGCCGGGCCGCACAAGCGCCCAGAGGGATCTGGTGGTATGTGCGCTCCAGACTCTCTGGCCCATGCACGCACACGTGCAACCCCTGCCCTGGGTGCGACCCACTCCCCAGGACCTCACTGTCCCTCCTGGCTTGCACCCTTGTAGCCTCTTCCACACTGCTGCTGAGCCCCTCCCGATACCAGTGTGAAAACAGGGGTCTGGACACTCATGGGAGTGCTTAAGTCTTACGGGGAGGTGGTGGCCCCTCTGCCCCACATTCTGGGCCCTCACTTAGCATCCTCCAGCCGAAGCAAATATCTGCGTCTGAACCAGGACACAGTGGAAGCCGCTGTGTGTTTGTGATGGGGAGCAGGAGAGACAGGCACATCCAGAGCCCAAGGACTGAGGGACACAGAGGATGGGGTGACCAGAGGGACACAGGAGAGGGTACCTTCTGTCTGCAGCCCTGTAACTGAGGCCTCTGGGCCATCTCCTTCCAGCTGCCAGACAGCTACTCCTGCTGCTGCCGCCCAATAGGACATACGCCCAGCAGAGCTGGACACACACCTCTCAGGGCCTGGTTAGGGTCAAGGTACCCTGGGAATCCTGTAGGGGTGAGGGCTGGGAAGGTGCCCTGCAGGCTGCATGGGATGGGCAGGCCAGGGTCATCCTCGGGGGAACAGAGACATCACAGGCTAATCCTACAGCAGCCACTGCCCTGCCTCATTCAACCTACACTTGTTCTGGAGTCTGGGGAAAGCAAGAAGTTTGGCAGGGGGTGGGGGGGGAGGGTGGATCCGGCTAAAAGAAGGCAGGCTAAGAAGTGGTCTGAGAACACAGGGACAAGCTTTGTTTTGGGGGTGTCAAGGTTTATCGTGGAACTGTTTAGGCAGGGACAGGGCACGAAAGACAAAATAGTGATGGGAACACCTGCTCCTGAGACTCTTGTTCACAGCCACTCCTGGCCCTCAACCAGCCTCAGTCACTTCCAAGCGCCTTTTTGCAGATGAGGAACCCCAGCTCCGCTGCCCAGCCTCCGCCCCGCTCCCCCGCCACAGCTTGGGGCAACTGACAGAACTTCCACCTGCCCTCACAGGGGAGAACAGGCTGCTCCCTGGAACCCTCCAAATCCTCCGGAGCACACTTCTCTACCCACCGTGCCCCCATCCGCACCTCCTGGTCACCTTCTGGCTCCGCCTCGAGAGCCCACAGAGCTGGGCCGGGCCCCCTGGGCTCCTGGATGCCCAGCGCAGGCTGGTGCAGGTGGGGCCTGTGCTAGGCTCTCCGAAGAGAGCACACCAGCACACCAGCAGCTCGCTGTCACCCCGACTCCTGAAGGCTGTTGGCATCTCTGGGAGTACTTACTTGGGAAACCTTAGCTGTGTTTAAGGGAGGGCTAGGGAAAGTGTGGCCGTGATCCCTCCCGTGGGGCCAGGCCTCGCGGTCGCAGCCGGAACCAGAGGGCGAGGTGGTGATAAAAGGCAGGGCAACGACAGGGGCCCCTGATTTGCTATCCCCTTACCCTCTGGCCCTTGTCTTCACCGTGGGCATTGGGGGTGGGGGATGGCTGGGCTCTGTGGCAGGGGGCGGGGGGAGGATGCCAGAGGCCTTTCTAATCCAGGGATCAGGCATCAGGCTACCTGTCTTAAAAGCGGGGGCACGTTCAAGGCAGAGGAGATGGTGGCCAAGACCTTAGGGGAGGAGGGGACTTTGCGTCTTGGGGGGGACACTGGGGAGATTCAGCTCCATGGGTGCTCCCCCCTGCCCGGCCCGGGGAGCCATACCTTTCCGGACACTACCATCGGCACAGGTATAGTCCCCGGCGCTGAGCAGGAAGCAGGCCGCTGCCTTCTTGTTTTTGTCTCGGGGGCCAGAGCGTCGCAGGGCCCGGCGCTCCTCAGGGGTGGGGGCAGAGGCCAGGGGCTGGGTGAGGCCAGCTCCCTCCTCGTCTGACAGCACCGCGTTGGCATCGCCATTCTGCTTGGAGTCTAAAGGGGGCAGACAGAAAGGAGGCTGGGTGAGGGGCTGCCCGGGGCCTGCCTCATGGGCTTGCCTCCGTCTCTCCGATCCCAGGCCTAGCGTTTCACTTCCCCTACCAAGGGGGCCTGGCATCTCCCTGGGAGGGCCAGGGAGTGGGCCCGCACGGGGGTGGGAGGGGGTATGGGTCAGAAGGCCCCGCTTCCCTCTCAGCCGTGGCCTAGCATCTTTCCTGGGACATGGGGCCGGAGATGCCTTAAGCAGGGGTTCCTGAATCTGACGGCTGCAGGCTGGTGCAGCCCAAGGCAGGTGGCGGACTCTGCTTCCTCCTGGGCTCTGGCTCAGGCTGACACCTGGATGAGCTTGCATTCCCTTGGAGAACGCCTGTCTCGCTGGGACGGGGCCTGGCACCGCCAGGGGTAAACCAAGAAACTGGCTTCCATGGCTATGTCTCTGGGCCCCCCGAAGGCAGTTACTCTTGTTCACCGGGCATGTAGGGAAGAGTCAGGTGCCTGAAGGATCTGGAGCCCTCTGCTTGGGGCTCACCTGTCTGGGGAAGACCCCACACGGAAGAGGCTCCAAAGGCTCCCACTGCTGTGGGCGCTCACCCTGCCTCTATCAGGCAGCAGCCTGGGGGCACCCTTGGCCCTGGAGAGGGGCCTGCTCTGTGTGAAGGCAGGGTGGCCAGGAGTGCCCTGTGCATGGCCAGCCAGTTAGGGTCAGGCTGAGGCATAGCTGATGGGGCGTGGCAGGTGAGCACTGGGGAGCTGGTGCAGGGGCTCGTCCGTGCTGACACCAGGTTTCCCCTGAGCTCTGAACGGGCCTCAGAGTACAGCTGAAATTCCCTCAGATACTGGCTGAGATTTATACTCAGGGATCGGGGAAGGGGGTACCACTTTGGTGGGTGTGCTGTTCCATCAGCATCTCTGGAAAACCCAGGCCCCCGCATGACCCCAGCGAGTGAGTAGCCCCAGCATGTACAATGGGCACCCCCCAACAGGCCGGTGGGTATCACAAGTCAGGCACCCCCCGCCCCCAGGTGCTTCCAGAGCTTGGTCAGAAGCTGCTACCTTTGTCTCCTGGCCCAACCCCAGTTCCCTGATGGCCTGGCATCCAAGGGCTCCCCAGACTAGGAATCCCAGACTCCCTCGGGAGCCCACCCCATGCCTAACACTTAGGCTCCCACTCTCCAGCCTAACTGCACGTTGCTGTGGGTTAAGCCTATTTCCTTTCCCATCTCTTGACTCGGCCAGAAGCAACCTTCCAGAGGTGGCCTTTCCCATCCTTGAGGAGCAGGATCCTGATCCTCAGGCCCTCCCTGTCCTTCAAGATGCAGATGCCATTTCCTCAACCTTCCTTTCCCCCCTGCCCGACTCTGGGCTACTCCCTCCTGGTTCCCTCCCATCCCATGTGAAACCCTGAGCCCAGGACTCAATCTAGCTTGTGCTGAACAGAAGGCAGCCTCCCACTGCTGTTACGTTATTGCATTTATTAGGCCAAGAGATATGAGACTCCAACGTTTGGAAACGAATGATTCATGCATTGATGCACCTTGGAAGAACAGCTGCCCTGCTCTCTACCTAATAATGACAATGCCTGATACTTGTAAAGCAGCTTTTACTTCTCAAAGTCCTCTCATGTCTGTCATTTGTTTGGGTCTCATCAGAGTCTTGGGAGTAGGAGAGCATTCCCATTTTACAGGTGAGGATCAGAGAGGGTTAGTGACTGGCCTGAGGTCACACAGCATGGTGGCCAAGGTGGTATCAGAATTTACAGCCCTGTGCACTGCCCTTCACAGCCTAAACTGGGCGGGACACTCACTTCACAGACCCTGATGTCCAGAAAGCTACTGGAAATCCAGAAGCTAGGGGTTTGGCCTCAATACTTTGCACTCTTAAAGGCACATCTTATACTTAGGGAAGCCCGGAGCAGTAAAGCACAATCCTAAATTCCAAGGGCTGAGGTTCATCTGGGGACTCCCTCGGCCACTGGAGAAGAGGTGGCTTTCCTTCCCAACCCCCAATCTCACCTGCCCGTTTCCTCTCAACCATACCCTCTTCTGGGGCAGGGGGGCTGGCGTCACTGTAGGTGCTGTCCCGGGGTGAGGTGTCCTCCGACTTGCAGTAAATGGGTGACTCAAGCTGGGGCGGCCGTGGCACATGCTTCTTTCTTTTCTTAGGCAGCTTCTGCTTGGCCATGGCCAGGGAGTAGTACATGCCGAAGTTGTTGACAATGACCGGCACGGGCATAGCAATGGTGAGCACGCCAGCCAGTGCACACAGCGCCCCAACCAGCATGCCTGACCACGTCTTGGGATACATATCCCCATAGCCTAGGGTCGTCATGGTGACCACGGCCCACCAGAAGCCGATGGGGATGTTCTTGAAGTCAGTGTGGTCATTGCCCCGCGGGTCAGAGGGCCTGGCGCCAATGCGCTCAGCATAGTAGATCATGGTGGCGAAGATGAGCACGCCCAGGGCCAGGAAGATGATGAGCAGCAGGAACTCGTTGGTGCTGGCACGCAGGGTGTGGCCCAGCACGCGCAGCCCCACAAAGTGGCGCGTGAGCTTGAAGATGCGCAGGATTCGGACGAAGCGCACCACGCGCAGGAAGCCCAGCACGTCTCGGGCCGCCTTGGATGACAGGCCGCTCAGTCCCACCTCCAGGTAGAAGGGCAGGATGGCCACAAAGTCAATGATGTTGAGAAGGTTCTTGACGAAGTCCAGCGTGTCGGGGCAGCACACGATGCGCACCAGGAACTCCAGCGTAAACCACAGCACACACACACCCTCGATGTAGGTCAGGATGGGCTCTGTCTCCACCTCCCGCCGGAAGTGCACGCTGGTGGTGTTCCCCACCCGGTGGATCTCTGTCACGTTGCGGTCAATGTTGAAGGCCTCATGGGTCTCCAGGCAGAAGGTGGTGATGGAGACCAGGATGAAGAAGAGAGAGGCGAAGGCCACCACCTGTGGGTGAGGAGGACAGTGGGGCACCTGTCAGGGCCAGACGGGCACCCTCCTGTGTGTGGAGGGTGGGGGCACGGGTCATCGGGCAGGACTACGGTATGGGGTCAGGGGCTGGAATTCCCTCTGAGGGCCTTTATCCATCTGCTAGGGTATCTTAAGGCAGTATTTCCAAATCTTTGTCACGGGGCACAGAAGACAGAGGCTGCTCCTGGCTGGAAGCACCTGGACAGGTAACTCCAGCTGCCTGGCCCCGCCTACTGCCTAGCTCTGCGCACCTGTAGTCCCATTGTGCCTTATAGCTTCTTGAACTGTAACGGGTATGTAAATCATCCAGGAATCTTGTCCAAGTGTGGTTCTGATTCAGGAAGTCATAGGCGGGGGCCTAGGAGTCTGCATTTCTAACAAACTCTCAGGGCGAGGCTGCCGGTCCACAGACAATACTTGGGGTAACTAGGCTTTAAGGCAGTGGGTCCTCAAAGTGGGGCCCTGGATCAGCAGGAGCAGCAGCATCACTTGGGGACTAGTTAGAAACACAAATTCTTGGGCCCCACATAAACCTACTGAATGAGGAATACTGGGGGTAGGGCCCAGTAACCTTCCAGGTAATTCTAATGCACACTGTTTTGAGGTCCACTGCATTATAAGGGATACGCCCAGAGACAGGGGGCTTCTTTCTGCCAGCTGAGGCTTTAGGCTCCAGACATGACCCCCTCCCCCGTCCTGGCCCCGGCCCCAGCCCACCTCCTCTCCCCCACCCCTCGGCTTAGAATATCCCAGCCAACTGCCCAGACAGTGAGAAGCGCCCGAGGGAAGACAGCATGCTCCATGGCAGGAGACAGGGGGAGTCCGCCCAGAATAGCCACCCCTCCCCTTCCCAACAACTGACATTTCCTGGGACACTGAGCTCCAACAAAAAATAAACTGCACCCATTGGGATCGGAGTGTGGCAGCGGCTGGTCCAGACAGCTGCTGGGATCTCGGCTAGAATGATGACAGCAGCACTCGGCAGAGATTTAAGCGTCCGATCATTATGAATGGAGAGGAAATGCGTGTGTAATAACACCAATTACGGAGCCTTCATCTGTTATTCACCACTGTCAGGGTACCTGTTGCTGAGGCCCACGCCCCCTGCTGCTGCCTGTCCTGCCTGGCGGGCGGGGGGTGGGATGGGCTCCCCCCCTGAGCAGAGGCCCGTGCTTAAAACAGGTGGATGGGGAAGGGCTGTGGCCCCACGACCACTTAGCACCCCCACCTGCCCCACCCTGATTTCCACCTGACCGTGGCCTTGCCTCTTGTCTAATCGTGCCTCTCAGAGATGCTCTGCTCCCTGAGAGTCTGCCCAGGGAGGCGAGAAGGCACACCTTGCCCTTACTACTGCCAAACACTGACAGAGGCTACAGGGGGAGCTGGGAAAATGAAGCAGCAGCACCTCCAGAGCTTCCGGAGCAGGAGCGAGTCTGGGGCTGCACGTCCCTTAGTGGCCTCCTCTCTCCTGGCACGGCTGGGCACCTGGTACGGGTTACTGCCTTCGTTCTCCCTGGACCCTGTGCCGTAAGGCCCACCATCTCGCCGTCCGGGGGAGGAACTGAGCACCAGAGAGGTTCTGTGCTCACCCAAGGTCACACAGCCCGGAAGGGGCAGAAACCAGACTTGAACTCAGCAGGTTTAACTTCCAGGCTGCACCTGCTCCTTGCCCCACACTGTCGTCACCGCCGCCCAGGCAGGATCATGTCATGGACCCAGGAGAGCCTTCTCTGGACTGTCAGCGCTGCCCCCAGCCAGCGCCGCGATGACTGCTGTTTCACACCCCAGGGATGTGTGCCTTTGGCTTCACACCGACACCCAGCACACACAGTTTATTCACACTTGAACATGGACGGGTTGATCAGCTCTAGCAAGGAAGGAGAAGGGAAGTAGCAGGCCACAGGCAACACTTTCGCTACTTGGACAACTCTTCCTGGAGCTTCTCCTCTCTGCTGCTTTTCTGAAAAGGTAAATTTCAAGTTCCTTGTCTGACCTCACTTTACTTCCCTGAGAAATGGGCTACGAAGGCAATACAGGCTGACATGGGCCTGAGGCGAATGGCTCCAGCCTGTGAGCCCTCCGTGGCCATTCAGGGAGGACCTAGTGGAGGCACCTGTCCCGTGGCTGCGGGGATGCCGGGGACCCAGAGTCCTGGGGCTGCCCCACCCCGGTCCCCAGAAGCAGAGGAGGTGGGGGTAAGGGGTGGAGACAGCCTCTCCCAGCTCTGCCAGGAAGCATGGGAAGCAGGAGCTCACTTTCTCCGCTCTCTCTGAGGAAAAGTTTAGCCAGGAGAGTTGGCCCACCTGGGAGCCGAGCGTGAAGTTAATTAGCAGCCTGGAAAAACAAGTTCAGGAAGAGCTGCCAAGGGGCTGAGCAGAGGGGCACCGAGGGGAGGCAAGGGAGGGAGGGCCACGTGCCAGCCACTTTCTCACCCACCGGGCCAAGGCGCCTTCCTCACTGCCAACCTGGGCTCCTACGAGCCGCCCTCCCGAGTCAGGGCCCAACTCCCAGAATTCCTGCAGTGTTCGCTCACTTTCACTGTGTTTTAGAAACACGGAACTGTTGCATCTACGTACTGGTACTGCTCATGCCGCCCTCCCAGAAGACGGGGCAGGTAAAGGGTAGCCACATGTACCCGTTTCTCAGGGGTGGCAGAGGCACGAGAGAGGGCAAATGACTCGCTCAGGACCACACTGAGGCCAGGTACCCCGACTCAGAATTCTTTCCACTCCTCCTTGGTGACCCCTCCTTGGGGCCTCAGTCTCCCCGGTGACCTCTCCAAGGGCTGACAGCCGGCGCCAGGCAGGCCCCAGAAAGCCCCCCAGCCCCCGCCCTGAGGACACAGACCTGAGGCCGGGCTGGGACAGATGCAGGCATCTGGGCTCTGGCACGTTGCCCCAGGTCAGTGCCGAGGTTACAGTTCCCTCTTCGGGGCCCCAATTACTCCTCTGTCCCCTATGTTGTTCCCAAACCGAGTGATTTTGTAAGTGGTGGTCCTAAGCAAGCGCAATCAGAGCACTTCCCCTCTGGCGGCAGGGACGCTGCCTTTTTTTTCCCCCACTCTCTTGACAGAGGGCTGCCAGGGCCAAAAGGGGCCAAGAAGTGAGGCAGTGGCTGCAGAAGCACCCTATTTAGACATCAAGGCCTTGCGCGGAGACTGCTGAGCAGCCCCTTGCCCGGCCATCCTATACAGCTGGCGGTGGGTACATCCACCTCCTGCCCGCTGGCCCCTGCCGAGCAGAGACCAGGCGCAAAGAGCTAAGGAACCCAGGGGCCAGATGGCCTAGGTCCCTGGCCCTGGCCCGGCCGCTCACTGGGTGAATGGTGTACTCTGTACCCGCCTCTCACTATAGAATGGGGGCAGCACCCGTGCCCGCTGGGGATGCTGCGGGACTGTGTGAGCTTCTACAAGGCAAGTATCTAGCACACAGTATGTGCTCAATAAACAGCTGGCAGAGCTGGGGAGGAGTGGGGCCTCCACGGCCCGCCTCGCGCAGCTTCTGAGAGCTGAGCTGGATCTGGGGCTGGAAAAATCAGAAGAGCCTTGGTCTTTAGAAGTGAAGGGCCCCGGAAGCTCATCCAGTTCGATGCCCCTTCTGCCATGTTACAGCAGAAGAAACTGAGGCTGGTGTGGAGGGGGTGACTTGCCTTGGTCCCCACGGCCACAGCGGTCAGCTCCTTCCAGGCCTGAGGACACGGGGCGTAGATTTGGCGGGAACCGCCCAAGTGGAAACCATGCTTGCATGGACTGGACTGGCCAGCCCTGCTCCCTGCTGGACGGCTGCGGCCGGTCTCACGCCCCCGCAGGACGGACCACCTCCGGGCAGTGCAGCGCTGCTCCCTCAAGCTTCCCTCCCCGGGGGGGCCCCCACCACTGGCTGTGTCCTCCTGGGGACCCACCAGTCCGAGACCCAGCTGTTACCAGCCTTGTTACCAGCCTCCTTCACCGAGCTCACCCGAGACAGTTGTTGGTGGAAATCTAAAGTTCGATGCTTCCGAGTCCACGTTTGGCTCTGCTGCTGACTGCCTGACAGGCCTGAGGCAAAGTTCTTAGCCTCACTGAGCCTCTGGGCCTTTGCCCATAAAATGGAAATTAAGTGCCCACTACGTGCCACTGTTCTGCGTGCTGGCGAATAGCAGGAAACAGCCCTGCCCCTGAGGCCTTATATTCTAGTAGGAGACTGTCAACCGATAAGTAAAATATATAGTATGTCGATGCTCTAAGTGTCAGGAAGGAAAATCAAGAGAAAAGGGGGTAAGGAGGGTAATGGTGAGGAAACTATTTCTAACAGGGTGATGAGGCAAGGCCTCAGCCAGGGTGACATCTAAGCAGAGCCCAGGAGTGAGGGAGTAAGTTATGTGAAGATCCAGGAGAGCTCAAGAGGCAGAGGGAACAGGCAGTGCAAAGACCCTGAGGCTACGGTGAGCTTCATATGTTGAGGGGCTGAGAATAGTGCCCACCTGATAGGGTTGTTTCAAGGATGAAAAGAAATGATATTTGTAAAACAGCACAGAGCCTAGAGTGTCTCAGGCATCTGGCACAGGCTGGGTCGGTGGGGTGGGGGGGAGGTGAGAGACACCAGTCATTGGGAACTGAATACAATCAGCGGGGGCAGGGGAGGGGAGCCCAAGGAGAAAGGGCCAAGGAGACAGATGGACAGATAAACATAAGAAGATTCATGCCCAAAACCTATATTAAGGATGAAGTGTAGGAGAGGAGAAATTTGAGAACACAGCCAAAGACACTTGCAGAGAAAGATCTGCGGGGATGGGACGAGGAGCTGAGGCTTCCGGGGAAGTGAGATCCTAGTGCCCAGGCGGTGCTGCAAAGGCAGCAGGCGGCCCTGGGGGCTCAAACGCAGGAAAGGAGAGCCCGCCAGGCAAGCCACCTCCCGCTCTGCCCGGGCTCCTGAGTGATCGCCCAGGCTCTTGAGTGAGTGCCCGGCCCAGCCTGGAGACCCTTGGGCCTCTCCCTCCATGGGCTCCCCCGGGAGCAGACCTGGGCCGAGGGGCCTCTCACCCCGTCCAGGGGCCAGAGCCCGCCTCTCCCTGCACCTACCTCCTGCCAAGCCGGCACATGGGGCTTCCCAGGGCCCCTGGAGTGCGGAGCCGAGGACTCCGGCCCCAGGGGGAATTAGGTCCAGCCCGGATCACTGGCCAAGAGCATATACAGCCAAATGCAATTCCTGGCTATTGCCTACATCCATGTTCCATCCTGTCCTCTCTCTGCCCGGGCTGGTCCCCCGGCCAGGAAATTCACCCCTTCCCTAACTCTGCACGGTTAAGCACTACTCACGTCGAAAATTTTATTTATTTATGTATTTACTTACTCATAGCCTTCCTCCTTCTAAAAATTACTTAAGGGAGCTAAGTCATTATCCTGCAGGGCCCGTCCAGCGTAACTTCTGTTTCCTCATGGAAGCTTCCCCGCCGTCCAACCCTCTCCCCCACCTCGCCTCACACACGGGTGGGATTTATTGCTTTCTCCTCTCACCTCCTATTGGACTTATTTCCTAAGACTACCGCGGCACCTCTCACGATCTCTTGTGTATGATTATCACTATTCCTTGTCACCTAATCTCCCTCAACTGCCACCTACTCCACCTGACCTCGCTCTCTTCAGGAACAGGACCATGTCTGACTCATCTATATATTTAGAGGGCCTAGCTTGGTGTCTGGCATGTAGTAAGTACTCAATAAATGTTTTCTCAATGACTGGAGCCAAGGTGGCTGCATGCTTCCTCTCCTTGGGCCTGGGGAGCCCGTCAAGGAGACGTGGCCAGCCCTGCTAGCTGGTGCTAGAGGGAACAGGTGTGCCCAGGAATGCCTCCAGGCACGTGGGCTCTCAGAATCTGTGGCCTTCCAGGGTGGACTAAGCCCCTGCCAGAGGCTGGGTAGCCATCACCCAACCTGCAAAATAACAACAGTAACAACAGGACCCCTAGGAGGGAGCTGGACCAGAGGTTGTGGTAGGCTGGCTGCCCAGGAACAAGGATGGCATGAGCGCCCTGGTGTCCAGTATGCCAAGCCAGCACCATCCAGGGGCGGATGCCAGGGGCCTGGGGACTCCCTGTTCCCAAAGCCCAGCTGCTGGGCTCTGTTCCTGCCTGCTCTTCCCCCATATCCCCAAAATAGGCCAAGTTTATTTTAACCCCTCCCCCACTTTACACCCCACCCCAAATGGTGACAACTAGAAACACCTCATTATCCAGAGACAAGATGTTCAGAGGAAAATGTTGGTCTACTTAGAACAAAAAAACACCACAAAACAAACCCAGGAGGAGACTAGGAGGCTGCCTCGAGGCAGGGTCGGGGAGAGGCCTGCACCCTTGGCCGGACACCCTCCTGCTCCTGGGACGGCACAGGCTGGCTGCCCCTGCCGTGAGCGCTGGGGAAGATAGGGCACCTAGCCTCCTGGGTTGGCTTCCTGGCTCTGACGAGCCCAGCGGCCTTGGGACCACAGGATCTTGCCCCGCAGCTGGCTGCCCCAGGGACCGGCCAGGCAGAGAAGCTGGGCACCCTCCGGAAGGATGAGCCAGAAGGCAGCTCTGCCTTTCTTTCCAAGGTCTCCATTTCCCTCCTCCGCCTGGGCCTCCTCTTGTAACTAAGTCCTCTTTCTTTTTGTTAAAATCCCACAGTGAGGAAAAATCAAAGAGAGCCAGCGCAGAGAAGAGCCACTCTAGGGAGCCGGGGTGGGGGCTTGAGTTTGGAGGGAGGAATGACAGGGAGGCTGCGGGGAGGGCCCCTGAGGTCGGCGGCCTTCTGCTGGCAGCAGGTGTGGTTACACGGGCCGACGTGGGTTCTGGGATCTGGTTTGGAGCCTAGTTCTACCACCAGCTGTGTGATCTTGAGCAAGCACCCCCCCCCCCCCCCGCCGACCCCCGCCCCAGGCCTCAGGACCGCCTCACTGAACACGCCTCTGCCTCCCCTGGGCCAGCTGAGAGCCGGGAACACAGCACAGGTGCACAGGTGACAGCACCTAACCCGCAGTGGCTGTCAGCCCACGTGAAAACCCAGCCCCGGCTGCCTTCCTGGGGCTACCGGGATCCTCAGGTCACATCCTCTTCTTCTCAGAGGGAAACCTTACAGGAAAACTGATACATGTACTGATTTAGCCAAAGGACAAGGACTATCCTTCTCAAGAGGGCTGGTAACCCAGCCTGGGTCCTCGAGAGGCTGGGGGTGAAAGGAATGTCCCGGGGTCCCATTCATCAGGCTGGGAAGCCACCGTGGCCATGGCTGAGCCTGGGCCTGGGGGTGCTGGGCAGGTGGGGAGACACCGGCCTGGCCGTCATGTCAGCTCCCAGGCCAGGCCACAGAAACATGACCACAGCAGTGGCCACCATGGGCCTGGCCACAGTGCGGGGAGCAGGGGTGAGCACCCCACCAGCCTAGAACCCGCGAGATCGGGGACGGCTCTGCGGGCCGGGTCAGTAGCTACAGGCAACAGGCTCCCTAATCAGCTCAGTTCACTCTCCCGTTTGTATCTGTTTTGCTCCTGTCACAACGCACTATTCGGATCACCAGCTGCTGTGTGCAGAGACGCCTGGGGCCAAGTGCTGCTCCTCTGCCCCGCTGGCCTTCAGTGAATGCCCCGAGCCTGTGGCCGATGCCGCCGGGCCCCAGACCCAGGGGACAGTGCTGGAGGGGCAGTGGTACTGGCCTGGGGGAAACAGAGTAGGGAGGGCACAGCCCCAGAACCCCCACACCTCGGGCCCTCGGGCCTGGAAGGGTAACAGAGTCAATGTCCCTTCTGATGTCCCTGTCTGCCCCTGGGTTTTCTGATGTCACCCACAGGAAGTACAGAGCCTCAGAAAACCTTCCAGGCCAGAATAAGAAAAAAGCCACCTCTCCACCTCACAAACAACCACATTCAGTGGAAAGAACATGTTGCAATCAGAAGAGTAGGGGCTTGGACTCACAGGCTGGCGCGAGCTGGCTGTGTCATCTCCGGAAGATGCTTACCCTCTCATGGCCTCAATCTACTGAACTGGGAGGAGATCTCCACTCTAAGTTTTTTGGGAGGACTGACCAGGGCTTAATGTAACGTACTCACATGGAATGTTCCACAAATAGCAGTTATTAAATTTTTTTTTTATTATTATCTTTTCTCACTTGTAAGTCCCAAGAAGAGTTGAATGGAAGGCTGGCCCCTGCCTTGTGCTCCTTCGCAGGAGGCAAGTCCTCTCTGGGGACAAGTGCTGTGAGGCTCCATACAGCTGTTCACATCAGTATTCACAACCAGAAAGTTAACACTAGCGAAAGAGTCCTGCTCTGTTGTTACTTTATGTGACTCTGACCACATTTGACACTTCTGATACCTGGTTCTTCATTGCTTGGATACGAAGAATTAACCCTGCCTCGTCCCAGACTCCTCACCTCAACTGGCAATGCCATGGCTGATGTGATTCCCTATCAAAAGGGTGAGTATCTCAGGCTCCTGGAGGAATTCAAAGGCTCTGAGCTGACTCAGAGAGACCCCTGGCTGGCCCACCCTGGGGTTTGTTGAGTGGAACATAAACTGATTGATGGCACAGTCCCTTGGAATCCGAGAAAGAACCAGAGAAGGTGAAAAGTCCCCCTAGGGACCCCAGAATGCTCAGAAACAGGATCTAGCTCCCCTAACCACCTCATCTCATTCCTGCTTCCCTGGCTTGTCCCCTTTCACCATTGCTATGAGGCCAAATCTACCGCCTTCTCCCCTCACCCCCAATTTGGAAAGAACCTGAATTATCCAGTACTTGTCGCTCTCTCCTAGCACACATTGCCTCCAGAGCTGACAAGAGCAGAATAAATGAAGTGCATGAGAAGCCCCCAGAACTCACAGCAGACACAGGCCAGGGCATGATGGGGCCCTCACCTTCTGAGCTGATCTCAGGCCTACAGGAGAAGAAACAGAGGCAGTGGGCCAGGGCTTCATTCTCAGTCCTGGAAAAGATCTCTGCCCTCAAGGGGCTGTCCTGGGGATGCCTGCAGCCCCAGCCTGGTAGGATTCTGCCACTGAGACCTCTGCTCCTTCCAGGCAGGAGCTGCATCTGCCCTAGTCTGGCATTGACAGCCTGCCCTGCAGCCCTGTTTCGGTCTCCCATTCTCCCCTGGGAGGGAAAGAACTTTTCCTTCCATGACTAGCTGGAGGCTTAGGCTCAAGAGGTGCTGGGGAGGGTGACAGGGCCCTGAGACTCATTAACAGGACAACTTGGGATGCCAGAAGTGAGCACAGCAGGAGGCGGTCCCCAGACACAATGCATGTTGCTCTTTCCTGTCTCCCAGACAGACCCCAGCCAGGCCATGTCAGCCATGAAGCCAGACAACAGCCCCCAGGGTGCTCTTTCTTCTTCTTCTTCTTCTTCTTCTTCTACTACTACTACTACTTTTTAAGGGATCTAAAGCCATCCTCCAGGGATTTTTTTTTTTTTTTTAAGCTGTCCAATCATATCTCCGCCGTCTACCCCCTTTTACCTAAGGGAGTTGGGAGAAACTGGGTCGACTTGAGCAGGAGGTGGTGTGGTGGGAAAGGACTGGACCTTGCCTAAATCGACCTATACCACCCCCCTCTTCCCCCATATTCCTGTTTCAAGCAGTAACCTGAACCAGGGCTTTCCGGGAAGCCAATCTGCCACAGCAGGAAGGAGAGAAGTGGCAACAAATCTAGGATATCACAGGTAGCCTGTGGCTGGCCACTGACCGCAGGACCCCGCAGCGCCGAGAACATTAGGCCCTTCCTGTGTAGCTGAAGCCAGGCCATCCCGGGTGACCAGGGGGCCTCAGGGCCATGGCCTGGGGCAGGCACCTTGACTGAGCTCCCTGAAGGAAGGGCCCTCTGGCAACCTGGATGAGGGGCCTGGGCTCTGGTCCCAGCTCTGTCTCATGGGCGGAAGCCGGCGACCCCTCCACTGAGCTCAGACTTCTCAGCACAGGGTGCTGCCCGGAGCACCCGAGGGAGGTGGTGCGCGCGGAAGAAGCTAAGGCAGGGGCTCGCCCCCAGCGGGCCCTCTACGCCGGCTTCTGCCCCCCGCCCTAGGCAGGAGGCCCGGTCCAGCTCTCCCGGCCGCCGGCCCCAGGGAGGGGAGGGGGGGCAAGTGAAGAGAGGCGGCCTGCGTGCAAAAAGAGGGAGTGGAGGAGCTCCGGTAAGGGTGCTCCAGTCCCCGGGAGGGGATGCGGCAGAGCGGGCAGCTGGGATTCGGTCCAAGTAGTAAGTCGAGCGTGTGCCGTCTCCCGGGGAGGCGCGCAGCAGAGAGGGTGGGGGTGGGGATGGGGCCCCGGGGGCCCGGGAAGCCGAGGCGACGGCTGGGAGGCAGGGGTGGGGTCCGTCCGCATCCCCCCGCCCCCGCCGGTCGGTGCGCACGCCGCAGGAGACCCGGGCTCCTGCCACTCACCCTGGCCGCCCGGGAGGAGTAGGGGTCCTCGAAGAGCGCCCACATGCGGGGCTGCCAGCCACGGCAGCCCCCGGGCCCGGCGCCCGCGCCCCCGTCGTGCGGCCCCCGGCGCTGCAGGGCCAGCTCGCGCTCGTCCTCGCCCGCCTCCTCGCCGGGCCCCGCCGCCCCGCCGCCCCCGTCCGGGCTCTCGAAGATGTCGAGCGCCTCCTCGGCGTCGCGGTGCTGCCGGTAGGTCATCCAGCAGCAGGGCTCCACGTCCGTCTCGTCGATGCCCCAGAAGGTGAGCTCCTCCTCGAAGAGCGGCCCGCACACGTCGGCCGGGCAGTGCAGCTTGCCGGTGCGGTAGTAGTTGAGCACGTAGGCGAACACGCCCGGGTGCCGGTCGAAGAAGAACTCGCGGCCCCCGCCGCCGCCGCCATCGGGCCCGGGCCGCGCCCCGCCGCCGCCGTCGCCGTCGGGATGGGGGTGGGGGTGGGGGTGGGGGTGGGGGTGGGGGTCGGGATGGGGATCGGCCAGCCAGGCGAGGCGGGTGCCCGGGAGGGTGCGCAGGGTGCTGCGGTAGGTCTCATGTCGCGTGCCGCCCACGTTGATGATGATCTTCTCCGACGCCTCGCCCTTGGCCATCTCCTCCTTCAGACATGTTTTGGACGGAGGCTTGTTCCCCGACTTGCGCCCGCGGTAGGAGGAGACGCACACCGAGCTGATCATAAGAGGCGCTCGCGCGGGGCTCCGGCTTGGGGCGGCCGCTGCCCTCCAAACACCCTTCCCGAGGAGGCAGCGTCAGCGGGGGCGGGGAGCGGGCGAGGCGGCGGCAGCGGCGGGCGGGCGGCGGCCCCTCCGCGGCTCGGCCCTGCCCCTGCCTCCCCCCGGGGCGCGGGGCGGGACGACGCGGCTCCGCCGGGCGCACAGGTGGTTGCGGGCCGGGCGGGCGGCCCGGGCGGGCGGGCGGGCGGGGGCGCAGCGCGGCAGCCCCGGACACGCCCCCCGCGGCCCGCGAGGCGAGGGAGCGCCCAGGGCGGCGCGGGAGGCCGGGGCGCGCAGCTCTCACGGGCCGCCCTCGGCTCCCGGCGGCGGCGGCGGCGGCGGCGGCGGCGCAGCAACAAGTCCCCGGGGCGGCCGCGGGCCCGGGGCGCGGGCAGTCAGCGCGGCGGGGGCCTCCCGCCCCGATTCATAAATCCGGCGCCGGCACGAGGCGGGCGGGGCCGACCGACGCGGCGTCCGGGCGGGCGGGGGCGCGGGGCGCGGGGCGCGGCCGGGCGGGGGCCGAGCCGGGGCGGGGGGCTCGGACGCGGCGTCCTGCGCGGCGCGGGGGCCCGGGCCGGGGCTGCCGGGCGGCCAAGGACACCTGCGGGCTCCCCGGGCTGCGCCGCTCCGAGCCTCAGCGCAGCGCCCCGGCGCCGGGCTCCTGCCATCTGGCGGCGCCGGGAGCCACGCCATCCGCGCGTCGGCCCATCTCCGGGCGGGGGAGCCCGGGCGCCGGCGGCCCGCGGCTCGGGGGCTCGGGGGCTCGGGGGCTCGCGACCTCTCCCTCCGGCGGCGGTGGCTCTCCGCGGCGCCCTCTCCTCCGGGGCCCGGCTCGGCCGCGCGCGCTCTGGGGGCGGGTGCGGGGCCGACGGGCTCAGCCTCCCTCCGCCCGCCGAGACGAGCCGAGCCGCCGCGTAACCCGCTCGCCGCCGGCGCCCAGCCTGGCGCGCCGCCCCCGGCCCCCGCCCCGGCCCCGGCCCCGGCCCCCGCCCCGCAGCTCCTCCCGCCGCAGCCTCGGCGACCCCTGACCTCCGACCCGGCCCGCCCCCTCCCCACTCGCGCGGCGGGTTCACTGCGGCGGACCGGAGAGCCGGGGAGGAGGGAGTGGAGAGGTGTCCCCAGGAGGCTGCCCCCGCCCGTCCCAGGCACCCTGTGGGGCTTCCTGACCACCCCGCCCCCACCTTTGCGCCTCCGAGGCCCAGCTAGGCCCCAGATGGCTGTGGTCTGCATGGTCGGGCCCTGCCACCGTCACCGAGGCCCCCGCGTTAGAGAGGGGGACCTGGGAGCCTTGTGCAGACAACTGGCTCCCGGTCTGGGTGGAAGAAAACCTGGTTGTGTCTGGCACTATTGTGGATGTGGAGTGCGTGGTCCTAAAGGACCCCCGGTTAAAGCCACCCGCGTCCTGCCGGGCGACCCCCTCCTGGTGTCTGCGTTGTTGTGCTCCTAGCAGTTCCTCTCGGCTCCCCCCTCTGGCCCTGAAGCCTTCCAGAGGGCACCGCTTTTCAGCTTGATGGCCCCCACAGCGACTGCCTCTGAGAACCTGTTTGCTAAGTGATTGAGAAGCTGCAGTACCCAAAACATTCGGCTCCAGCCCCAACTTACTGGCCTCATCCCAAGAGCAATTTCCAGATTTATTTGTTTTTATTTGCTTTTAAGTCCAGAGCCTCTCCTACATCTTTAAATTAATCCTACTATTTTTACAGCTTCAGGTAGCCTCCCTGTCCATCCGGATGACATAAGGAAGATTTTAAGGCTGAAATGCAAGGCAGTGGACACCTGTGTGCCATCCGACTCCCGGATTAGGCAGCAGTACCTGGCTATCCTGGGAAAACAAGACAAGGGCCTGGATGTGCTCCAAGGAAATGTTCAAAGCTCAATGCAAATGCAAAGGCTGGTCAGCAAAGGTCTCATTAATGAGGTCAGAAAACCAGAGTGACTGTGGTCTGTGGCGATCTGTACTAACATGCAGAGAAGGCGGCTGCCAGCCTGGACTGGAGCCGGAAACATACATTTGCTGTGTCCAGTCCCTAATGTCTGCATTTCAGAGTTTGGCTGGCTTTGAGTTTGCTGCAGCAAAGAAGACATATCTCCAGTGTGACTGGGAAGAGAAGACCCGGGACTGGCCAGAAGCTGGAGGGAGAAAGGAAGAGCCCTGGCAAGGATTTTAAAGAACCGACTGCAATGAATAGCTTTAACCTGCTACCTGGCTGTGTCCCGGTGGACTCTCTTGGGGTCTCCTCCATTTTGCATTTTTCAGGCTGGCTGCACTCAGTCATTCTAAAAAGAAGGAGAAATTGATGGGAGTAGGGTGGGAAGAATGAAAAAAAAAAATCCTAGCATCCCACAGCTGAGTTGTTTGCTCACCCAATAAATATTTCTTGAGTGCCTACTGTGTGCCAGAAGCCGTCCAGGCCCTGGAAATCAATGAATACAGCAGCCTTACCTGCCCCCGCCCATCCCAAGGACCCTTGGTGCTTCCATTCTGCAGTGTTTGTGGATGGTGATAGGCATGTGGGGAGATGGGTAAAGGGAGAAAGCTACCAGGCAAATAGGAGCCCTTGGAGGAGTGTCAAAAAGCTGGGGTGCGGTAGGGGAACCCAGGAAGAGCCAGGAACACCGAAGGCCCAGGCTGGGAGGGGCAGTGAGTTAATGTGCAGGCGGTGCGAGGGTCCCTGACTCCCGGCACTGCCCAGCTCTCCAAGAGGGCAGCTCCGCCTCAGGCCAGAGGCCTCTGGAGAAGTCCTCACCACTTCTGGAAATTTTATCCTCGAGCTCTGAGCTAACCTGTCACCTGGCCTTGCTGGGACTTTCTGGGGGCTTCAGCACATTGCAGCTGGCATTACAAGGCTTGTCTCAGTTCCAGTGTGTGAGGCCTCCTAGTCCCCCACAGTAGGGAGCCCAGGACGGGGT
Organism: Canis lupus baileyi; assembly: GCF_048164855.1. Lineage (NCBI taxonomy): Eukaryota > Metazoa > Chordata > Mammalia > Carnivora > Canidae > Canis > Canis lupus. The sequence goes on along the minus strand of NC_132845.1, from coordinate 35,816,330 downwards.
AGGAGCCTGGGCCCAGCCCGCCCTGTGACAGCCTGCTCCGGATGAGTGGGTGCTGCCCCCTGGTGGTGCGAGGGATCCCGGCTGGCCACCGCGCCTCCGCTGGGCTGGGGGGAGGAGGACGAAAGGGGGTCCTGGGCTTGGGCTGACAACACATTCTGGGCTTCCTGTCAGCCCCCAGCCGTTGTCTCCCGCCGGCACTCAGCCTGCTTTTGCCTTTTTCCATTCCTCCAAGGCTCTGATGACCAGCTGGCTTCAGCGAGCCTGTGAAATAGCCACAGCTGGGAATTCCTAATCCACGAGCCTCCTTTCCTTCATGGTCACCTGGTCTCCCTCTTCCTTACCTGGGCCCCGTGGTTTCTTCTAGCAGTCAGAAAAGAGCACCTGTCTGGGTGCTAGTTGGCACTACTGTGGCTGCCACGGTGGTTCCCCTCACCAGGAATGAAGTATGGCACAAGTGGAAGGAAAGAGGGTAGTGGGGATGCCCGGGAGGCTCAGTGGTGGAGCGTCTGCCTTTGGCTCAGGTCGTGATCCCGGGGTCCCAAGATCCCGGGATCGAGTCCCACATCGGGCTCCCTGCGAGGAGCCTGCTGCTCCCTCTGCCTGTGTCTCTGCCTCTCTCTGTGTGTCTCTCATGAATAAATAAATAAAATCTTTAAAAAAAAAAAAAAGAGGGCAATGTTTGCTCCCAGAGTGACACTAACAGGGGCTGGCAAGTGTCGCCTTTCTGTAGCCCCTCAAATAAGGCCCTTGGTCTCTGAGAGCTGAGGCCGGCCCTGCCCTCCCAAAGCTGGAGAGCCTGACATTAAAGCCATTTACCCTTCCTCTTTCCCTACTGGGGCTTGGAGTGGGGCTCAGCCGTTTTGGGGCAACAGGAACCATCTAATGTCCTCTCCATCTTCCCAGTTTGGACTCCACTTGCTTTGAGAGGTTCCAGGCCTAAGAGCAGGTCCCACAGCTGTCCGGCAGGTCTCTCTCCGTTGCTACTCCCATCTCCCCCTTTTGGCACTCCAGCTCTGGCCAGGGACTTACCCCTCCTCCCTGAGGGCCTGGGTCAAGGAGCCAGCATCCTTTCCCAGCCTGCCCTGCTCTCCAGCCCAATAAATTGAATTGCTTTATCAGCCATCATCACTGGGGGGAAGGTGACAGAGCCTTTCCCTCCCTCTCTTGGAAGCACTAAAGAAGAGAGCCAGAGGAGGCTAGAAGTCTCCTGTTTGCTTATCATTTCATTTAATCCTGCCTCCCACCCTCACCCACAAGCAGCCTGCAGAGACTAATAGGCTCCAAACCAAATGCTGGGAGCCTTCCCAAGACGGGCCTGGGAAGAGCTCGGCATAGAGGACAGCCCTCAGGGCCTTATGGAGGTTCAGCCATAATGGTTCTGCACAGGGGCAGAAGGCAGGGTTGGGTAGCTGTGTTTGGTATCTGGGGCTCTGGGGAACCCAGAAGATGGACTCTGATGCCCCAGTTCTTAAGGGAAAAGGCCCAGAAGGGTGCAAGCCACAAGCTCAGGCCTGGCCAGGACTTGGTCATAGGGCTGGCAGGGACCTGAGTGCCAGCTCACAGGTAAATTCTCCTTGAGAGATTTGAGGCCTAAGGAGCAGCAGTGAGCTCTGGGACACTGAGCTGGGCCTATGGTGGGGCCAAGGGTAGAAAATGATATGGGGTCCCATGTGGCCTCTGCCTGTAGAACAGTATTCATGAGAGTCACAGGACCAGGACCAGCTAAGCAGGCCCCTAGAGCCCTCTTCACTCAAGGCTGCTGGGATAGAGACCCAGCCTGCATCCAGAGATAGCACGCATGCACACGCGCATGCACACACACACACACACACACACACACACACCAGTTCAGGGCCCAGCTGGCAGGACTCCTTGGCACTCAGTATTTCTCCATCTAGAAAAGTACAGATTCCTCCCACCTGGGCTAAATTCCAACAAAACTGGTTCATTCCATTAGAGTGGTTAATTAGTTCTGATGGTCCCAGCCCCTTCCGGCAGTGTCCCGGGGAAAGGGAAAGCCATTGTCAGGAGAGGCAGAGCACACACTGGCTCTTCTTGGATGCTCATGAAGCCCAGGGATCCTTCCCTGCTTGGGCCAGCCCTGGGAAGAACAGAGACGGCCAGGGAGCCACAGGGTGAGCTCCACTGAGTCTTTGTGCTCTGCAGCTGGCACTGTGGCTGGGATGGAGTAATCTTAATAATGGTTTGTTGTTGAGTGACAGACATAGTCTTCTCCCCATTTCCCAGGTCTCCTACCACATTAAGACAGTGTAACTGAGGAACGCATCTGTGTGCCTGGCACCAGTGGGTGTGATGGAGGCAGGACGCTCCGAGTCAGGTTAGTGACTGACGACCTGTACAAGGCAGAGGCCCCTGCCGGAGCCTTGCTGGTCTATTCCCCAAGCTTAGCACAGTCCTGGGGCTCAGAAGTCTCAGTTCATGCTTGATGCACGGAATTAATGAGGAGGGTGAGGTGGGGGGAGGGTGGAAGCCCTCCCTGCTAGAACTTGCACTATCTAGACCAGGAGTCAAGAAACCCAGGTTTTGGGGGCACCTGGATGGCTCAGCAGTTGAGCATCTGCCTTTGGCTCAGGCTGTGATCTTGGGGTCCTGGGATCGAGTCCCCCATCTGGCTCCTCACAGGGAGTCTGCTTCTCTCTCTGCCTGTGTGTCTGCCTCTCTCTGTCTCTTATGAATAAGTAAATAAAATCTTTAAAAAAGAAAGGAAGAAAATGAAAGAAAGAAAGAAAGAAAGAAAGAAAGTAAGAAAGAAAAGAAAAGAAAAGAAAGACAGGCTTTGGCCCTGCTTTCCCCCCTGTTTGCTTGTGGGAATTCTGGGTAGATCTCTTTCCCTCTCTGGGCCTCAGTTTCTCCATTTGTTCTTTGAGGAAGTTGGGCCAGATAATCACTAGGGTTCCTGTTGTAGTTACTATCACTTTGAAGCAAATTACTCCAAAATTTAGTGCTGTAAATACAACGAACATTTCATTTTGCTTAGGATAGTAGGGGTCAGGCAGTTCAGAAGGGTTGTTGGGAGACAACAGCGGTTGTGGGTGGCTCGGCGGTTGAGCCAGGCACTGGTGGCACGACCTGTCCCGAGCCAGCCTCAGAAGCCGCACAGCATCACTTTCACTGCACTCTGTTGGTCAAAGGAGACGTTTCCTCACCCAGATTCAAGAGGAGGAGCACAGACTCCGCTGGAAGTTTTAAAGAATTCGGGGCCACTTTTTTAAATCCACCGCATCCCTGGGGTGCGTAGAATCCTCTGAGCCCGACCTAAGCACTCATGGCTCAGCTGAGGCTGTGCGGCTGGTTGTGGCTGTTTGCTGAGGGCAGCAGGGCAGTGTGCAGGATTGGTGGCACGCCCTTCTCTGGAAACGGCGCCTTCTTTCCTCTCCTCGCTTGGTGTCTTTGGGTCTGGGCTGAAACCGTCTTTTCTGAATGGCTCAACGAGAATGGTTCATTGCACGGGTGATGGGGCCCCCAGAATGATACAAGCCCCCCGGACTTACTCCAGTTGCAAACAGGAAGAAAGCTCAGCATGGAACAAGTTCTGTGTTGAATTCGAGGAGGGATTTCAGGAGTTTGTTTTGCCCTCACAGCAGTCTCTGAGAGGAAGAGATTTTATTGTCATCCTCCATTTGCAGACTTGCAGTGGGGGTCCAGAGGCTAGTGACTTGCCCAAGGTGACAAAGCCATGCTTCAGACAGGCATGCCACCTGCCCCAGGCAAACAGGAGGCAGAAGAAGCTGTTCTCATGTCTTTCCGTGTGTCTGCCTCCCTGTCTGCTCCCTCTAACCACAGCCCCAGCTCAGCCTCTCACCTCCCCATCCGAATGAACCTGTTCTGTGCCCCAGTTTTGGGTCTGTAAGTTGATATTCCCCCAGGGAGAAAGTCCCACCCAGATGCCAAGGATTGCAGATCCCTGGCCCTACAAGAGGCCCGTGACATGGGCCTCCCCAGATTCTTTGGCCTCCTTCCCTTCAGCAAGTGGGGTCTGTATGCCCTCCCACTAACTCTGGGCAGGGGCTGTGATCATAGAACACGACAGAAGTGACAAAGTGTCACTTTCCAGGCCCTCACCTTAAGAAATTGGCAGCTCCCACTTTTGTCTCTTGAAATGGCCTCTCGGGGCACCCTGAACCATCACTTATGAGGTCTGGCCACTCAGAGATAAACTATGCTGGAGAAGCCGGGTGCTAATCCCAGCTGAGTTGTCAGCCACATTTGGATGGAATGTGAGTGAGGCTGCCTTGGGCCCTCCAGACCAGCGACCCTGCAGTTTGACACCACTGAGCGACCTCAGTTACCACCAGGAGGGTCACTCAGACAACTCCTGCCTGAATTTCCCACCCTGAAAACCATGAGATACAATAAAACTATCGTTGTAAGCCATCAGATTTGGGGTAACTTGGTACACAGGAACATGCATTATTTCATCCAATTCATTCATTATATCTACCTTATGGACTGGGACTTTGAAGCTCAGAGGGGTTAAATAACTTGCCCTAGGTCTCCCGCCCTAGGTCTCCCGGAAGGCAGGACCCCCACTGGCATTTGAACTTGAACTTGGGAAGTCTGACTCCATAGCCCATTTTTTTTTTAAAGATTTTATTTATTCATGAGAGAGAGATAGAGAGAGAGAGAGAGGCAGAGAGAGAAGCAGGCTCCATGCCAGGAGCCCGACGCGAGACTAAATCCCAGGACCCCAGGATTGGGCCCGGGGACAAAGGCAGGTGCCAAACTGCTGAGCCACCCAGGGATCCCCTCCAAGCTCTTTCAAACCCACCACTTCTTAGTGGGTCTATGTGTGCCTCCTGGCGGGGTGGGGGTGGGGGTTGACATTTCAACCAAAAACACTACCTTCAATCAAACAAAGCACTGAATGAATTTACAAGGAGGGACATTCCCAGCACAGGGACTTTCTCCACTGAGAGGTGGGGGTGGGGGGATTTGGAGTCTAGGGATGGTGAGGGATGGGGTTCCCTTCGGAAAACTCAAGACAACAGGGGTTTACTTAGCTTTGTGTATCCATCGCTGGCACAGGACCTGTCACCGTGGATGCTTAAGAAATGTCTGTTCAATCATCAGACTAACCCACAAAGGTAGGAGCGCGGAGTCGGAGAGGCGGGTAAGGGTGGGAAGATTTGGGCACAAAGGTTTTCCTGCCATCTGGTGGCTATTTCTGGAATGACACCTTTTTCTTCTAAGGCCATGGAAGAAATGGAGGGTTGCTTGGGGGACCTGGGCTGTGCAGGTCAGGCAGCAGCAGCACTGCAGACGGTCGGGGGTGCGCTCCGGGGCCCTTGCCCTGCCACAGGGGTCTGCAAAGTATCAGAACTTAGAGCGTGGCTGGCTCCCCGTGACCCCAGAAGCCCCTAGCCCCACCCTTGCAGAGGGACGGGTACGGCTGCTCTTGGCACTAAGGCAGGATCTCCCCGCAAGGCCACGGAAGTGACACTGAACACTGTCCTCATGTGAGACGGAGCCTCATTCTCCCCCCACCCAGGAAAACCTGAGCACAGAGCACCTGCCTCCCAGGCTGCTCACGTGAGATTTTGTGTGGGGGGTATTTGGACCCCAGTAAGGCCTGCTACAGGTGTGTGTGTTGTTCAGTTCACCTAGCACAATTCTTAGGAAAATACGATTTTTTTCTTATTGCATCCCTCCTCATCCTCCCGGAACTCCTCAGCCAGCCAGCACCCACAACCCCACCGCAGTCCTCTCTACCCCATCCTGTCCATGCTTGTCCCCACACCCCTCCCCACCCAGAGCCTCTGCTCAGATCTCTGGCTTCCCCATCCCCTCTCCCTGAGCCTGGAGCAGGTCAGAAAGGCAAGAGAAATTTGGTAAGAACAGACACTTTATTGCACACCATGAGGGGGGTGGAGGAGAGGAAAGGAGGGGATCTGGTGGGTGATGATGCCTCATCCCCTCCCCTGGGCTGCGTGGTCTGGACCCAGGGCTCTGGCCCGTCACAGGGCACATGGACTTGAATTGTTCTGAACTTGCACCAGAACCAAAAGCGATGCCTGCCATGTGTGCTTGGGACTATACAAAGCAGCGCTCGGGGTGAGGACGGACGCTGGGCCCTCCTTCTCCCAACCCCAGTCATTAGGCTTCCGGTGAGGGGGGGCAGCAGGCCCCCAGTTTCAAGGCCTCGTGGATGCTCAGAGAGTCAGGTGCGTTCCAACTTGTGGTCTCCACTCTTTTCTACCACGGGAGTACTCTGGGGGTGCCGCTGTGAGGAGGGCCAGAAGGGGGCCCCCCCGCCCATAATACTGCAGGCCTGCTTGGGGCCCGGCACAACACAGCTTCCAGCCCCAGCCGCAGCCTGTGGCAGGAGACCCACGAAGGCTTCTCCTGGCACTAGGAGCTGGATGTCCCCTCAGATGTCCTGCTGGAGGGCAAGGCCAACCGTGCTGGTGTCAATCAACCAGTGTGCCCTCCCCATCCATCCCCAGCTGGATCTCGGGCTTCATGTTGGCTCAGTGGACAGAGGGCATCTGAGCAAGAAGCTGGTGACGGGGCCTGGAGGACAGGCAGGAGCAGGGACCAGGGGACTCATTCAGACACGCCCTGCCCCGAGTCCACCGTCCCCTGTGGGCACTGCGTGGACAGCACCAAATCCAGTAAGGGATGGGGAGCCCATATAAGGATGTGGGGGCTCACCCCTCTCCGGCACCCCCGCTCCTCCGGGGGATCTGGGGCTGGATGGTACCTGGTCAGATGCCCCCGTCCTTGGCCCCAGGCTTCCCCCCACTCCCGGCTCCCCTGAGGCGTGAGGACAGGAGTGTGTGTCAGCAGCGCAGGGGAAAGCTGTTCCTTTCAGAACCGTCTCAAGGACAAAGGGGACGGAGATGCTGTGAGATGCTCTCCTGGGGTCTCACCATCTTAAGAAACCCAGCGCTTTTCCTCAGGATGAAGAGTTTGTGAGTCCAGTGGGAACAGCGAGAGGTTGGCTAGAAAATAAATTTAGGGACTTCCCCCCCCCGCCCCCCGCAAAGCCCCTCCTTCCCTGTTTCCCCGCAAGCCCAGTGGTGTGCAGGCAGTGAGTCACCCGCAAGAAACACCTGCCTTTCCCCCACAGCACCCTGCCCCGAGGCCTTGCCTCACAGCCGGGAGGAGAAGGAGGCCGGGGGAGGGCGGTGTGGTCTTCAGGAAGGCGGTGAACACTGGGAATCACAAATCACCCTACACACACCCACGCCCACGGATGTGCACACGCCACACACATACACGCGTACACACGCATACACCAAGCTCCAGGCCCCGTGTCTAATGCAGCAGAGACACAGCCGGGACAGGGCCTGGCCTACGGCGAAAGGCTACAAGGACTACCCAGCCCCTAGGAACCAGCAGACAGCCCAGCTCAGCCGCCCTACTGCAGGCTGGCAGGCTGGGGCCTGGCCCAGCCACACGCTACAAAATTAAAAATATATCAAATATACAATGAAAATAGATCTGTACAGCACTAAGGATGAAAATAGTCCACCAGCCACAGTATAATATTGGGTTTGTCAGTTAACAGCATTTACACCCACATGTACAGATTGAATATACAATAGAAATAGAATATGTAGAGAGTATATATAGTAGAGTGTCTCTCCTGGGGCCTTGCTTCTCCTGTTGCTAAATCTGCTGGGATTAGGCATGGGGGCCAGGTAGGAGGTGTGAGGTGAGGGTGGCTAAGGAGGGATGTGGCGCCTCGAAGGCTCATGTCTTTAGGGAGACGGGTCTCCTCCCCCGCATCATGCTCAAAAAGGACAGGTGTGGCCAGAGGGCTGGAAACGGGAGCAGATGGGGGAGGGGTGAGTGAAGGAAATGGCAAGGTGGGAGGATGGACCCCCTTCAGGCAAGAGGGGGGAACTGAGCGGCTGAGGGATGAGGGAAGGAACTCTGGACCTAGTCTGTCCCTCCCCATGCTGAGAACACAAGAGGAACGCACAGCCTTCCGTTGAAGATGCCCAGACCTAGCGCTGTGACCTGCTGCTGCTCTCCCCACGGCAGCCCTCAGAGATGGAGTCCTGGGGTCCCGCCTGCCTGCCCGCCTTCCATTCATCCGCACCCACGCACCCATGCAACCATCCTGCCACCAGTCCATCCATCCCTTTGCAGGCACTGTGTCCAGCCGGGTTCGGATCCTCCCGGCCTGTACTCTGACAGCAGCCCGCTTCCAGGGGAGGCCTCAGGTCAGAGTGGGTGGGAGGCTGGGGGCGCTGGGCCCCAGGACAGAGACCCGGCCCTTCCTCTCGGCAGGCTTCTGCATCCACAGCACTGCCCACGGCCTCCCCTCCACAGGGCTGGGCATCTTGGGGAAGGCTCCCGAGGTATTTGCACACGATGTGCACGCCATGCTGACTGTGCTTGCACAAGGAGAGTGAGTGGCAGCCCAACGAGGGCAGTGAAATTATCCATCTTTCCCCAGGGGTGAGGTTTCCTGGGTACAAGCCCCTGAACTCTAAGGACCCTCCATTCCAGGAAAGAAGCTGCCGCTAGCAAGAAAGTTGGGCCCCAGGTGAGAGTGTGCTTCACAATTGTGCTCCAAACCATCTGAATTGTGCTGTGAACCCTCAAGGGTGCTCTGGAAACCTGTGTACTGCACCCCCCCTCCCCCCAGGAAGGAGGCCCAGGCCACTACTGTGGCCTCCAGGGTGGGGACGGAGAGGGCAGGCCAAGCCCTCCTGGAGATGGGGAAGGGCCCCAGGCGATCACCGCCCTCCCAGGCAGGATGCAGGACACACCCTGCCCCAGGTGGGCCAAGGACAGGGGACAGTGCACCCAGAGTCCCAGGCTGAGAGGCCCCCATCCCCACCGCCCTCCTGCTGCCAAGGCTTGAGCTCAAGCCAGAGAGCTCCAGCTGCCTCACCAAACAACCTGGGGCCTCTACCAGATTCCATGCCAAGTCTGGGCCCTGCGTCCCTGCACAATGGTCCCGTCCCCAACCTTAAATCTGCGCCCTCTGGGACGCCCCACACCGCATCCTGCCCCACCCGGTGCCTCTCACCACCACCGGGCAGCACAGAGGTTGCCCGGGGCCTCGGAACCACAGGTGCCAGGTTACAGGGAGAGAGGGTGGGGGGCACCCCTACAGTGGCCACTCGCTGTCTCCCCGTGCTGGGAATCAGGGCTCTTCCCGTTAGTGGCCTGCAACTCGGTGAGAGGATCCGGAGGTTAGACAGAGTGGGAGCCTGGGCTGGGGACGGTGTCTCCGAGCCCCTGCTCAGGTATAGGGGAAGCGGGCTGGGAGCAGGGTGGGCCAGGAGGGCAGCCCCCAACCCCTGGGCAGAAGGGGCGGGGCGAGGGCGGGTCCAGGGTGGGCGGGGCAGGGGCGGGCTGTCACAGCTCCGACTCCGGGGTCCCCGCCAGGAGGTAGCTGCTCCCATAGCGTCCGTTGGGGTTGCCGCCGGTCTCCAGGGGGGACGTGCTGCCAGGCCCCAGGTAGGAGCGGTGGGTGGGCATGGGGGAGGGCGCCTCGCTGGGCACCTTGCTGAGAATGAAGCGGGTCTCGTCGTTCTCCTCCAGGTTGGAGATGTCCTTCATCATGCGGCCCTTCTTGTAGGACACGGACAGGGTGTTGGAGCCGTCGGAGAGCAGGTGGCAGTGCCGCAGGAGGAACACCACGGGGATGGGCAGGGCGGCCACGACGATGAGGGTGATGAGCAGGGCCATGGCCCAGGTGGGGAAATACAGGTAGCGCTCGGCAGCCTAGTGGGGCACGGGGTGAGGGCTGCCACTGCCACCGCCGCCCGACAGCTCGCCCTCCCGGGACCGCCGGGCCTGCTCTTCCCGCCACCACCCCCACCTGCCGTCCGGGCTGGGCACCAGCTGACAGGGAGGCCCTCGGGTGGCTACCTGCGTTAGCCGGTCGCCTTCGGGGAAGGCCTGAGCTCCCCCGGGCCTCAGTTTCTACAGCTGTAAAGTGGATGGGTGATTCAGCCCACAGACGTGGAGAGAGAACATGGGTTAGAAAGACTGGACCAGAGTGTCGACCTCTCTGAGCCTCGGTCTCCCCACGTGTGCTATGGGGATAAAGCCACCTCTCTGTGCTATGGGCCGTGGTAAAGACGGCGGCCCTGGCGCGGCCGGGGACACCCTGGCGGGGCCGGCACACGGCAGCTACCCTATAAGGGTTTACGTCTATTGCCTGTTGGGTGGAAGCAACCCTGGGGTTTCAGGTGCCCCCTCACCTCCTCCTTGATCCAGGCGCTGTACCCCGGGGGCGTGACCCCCAGCTGGATGATGCTGGCTGTGGTGAGCACAGCCATACACAGTGGAGACACGAACTTCCACATGTAGAAATAGAAGCGATAGGGCCGGAAGCCCAGCATCTCCGTCAGCTCCTGCATGAACCTGCCAGGGGCACAGAGGGCCTGGAATTGGCATCCCCGTGGAACCCGCTCATTCCCCAACAACCGCCTCCTCCAGGAAGCCCTCAGGGACCAGTCCCTCCTTCCCAGCCTCTTCCATTCCTCACATTCAGGGCTCCCAGTTTATTATTGGGTAGCCCCGGTTGGCGTCTGCGCAGGCTCTGGTGGCGCCTGCTAGCCTCTGAATACTTCAGGTCACACCCCACCCAGGGATATGTTGGCCTCCCAGGACATGCCCAGCAGGTGGGCAGGCACTGGGGGAACCCTGCAGCCACCCAGCTCCCAGCCCCACTCCCGCTGGCCTGGCTCTAGACTGCCCCCTGCTGGAAACGAGGTGCAGTGCACTTCCCCAGCGTCCAGAGGCCCCGACTTGGGGGTTTCTAACCTGGGGGTCTGGGGGTGGGATGATGGTAACTGTAGGCTGTATGTGAATGTCACTAAAAAAAAATCATCTCTACTTGAATAACACCTAACTGAAATCTTGCATTTCTTTCTTTTGTACATGCAAGCAACCACAGCGTTATTAGCGGGACCTGAGACTGTCACCAGTTAGTTAAATGACAGTATCTTCCTGTCAGGTTACACTTGAAGCTACCTACAAACATCATTTACATTTATCACTATTTCACAATTACCATTATTATTACCCTAGCTAGATCTTCTGACTTTAATACAGTAAAAATAAACTACACATACATTACCATTTCAGATTTCAAACTGTATTTTTGTTATTTTTCAACTTAATTCATTTCCTATAGGAACCTATATATTTTTCTCTTATCCACTTAAAAACAACATTCTGAGAAGGCATACAGGGGCTTCACAAGACTGCGGAAGAGGCAGGCCCTCGTCTCACAGCATCTTCCACCCCGGGCTCACAGGGCTGCTCCCGTCTTACCACCGCATCCCCGCCGACGTTCTTGGAGGAAGACGATGGCCATAGCAGGACGGTGAGAGAGCCTGATTCTAAGACCCGGTGCAGACATCAGGGGAGCCCTGGCCTTGCAGAGAGTAGGAGGGGCCGGGCCCTGGGGCTTCCCAGGCACACAGACTTACTAAATGAAGAACGAGGCCTGGGGCAGACAGCGAGTGTGGCTCTGCCCTAGGCTCAGGCCAAGACACCCAATCCTTCCTCACGGCTGACTTCCCTTACCCCACCTGACCCCACACTTCAGCCCCAAACCACAGCTCGGCGCACACCCCTACTTAGATCACCGGAAAACTCTCTCGGCTGCCGAAGTTCAAGAGCCCTCTGAGGGCAGGGGCCTCCTGTGTCCCCAGTAAGTGTTTAACAAACTTAAAAGAACTCTGAAGAGTTGGTTCTCAGGTAAGGGGCTATGGTAACTTAAGGCAGTTTAGGGTAATGCCAGCACCTGCACCCAGGACACTGGTGTGCTCAGCCTGGCTCTGCCTCTCACCAGCCAAGGGGCCTTGGGTAGTCACGCCCTCTCTCTGAGTCTCAGTTTCCCCAAATGATCTCTAAGGGCATTTTCAACTGTGACATTCTGACCCTGTCGTCTCCTGTTCCACTCAGAAGCGGCCCTGGGAACCCGGCACTCCCCAGGGGGTCCTGAGAGGCACACCCCTCCTCCTCTCCCCACCCCTTCCCCCTTGTCCCCCTTACTTCTTAGTTCCATAGATCCAGGCCACGGCAATGTTCTCAAGGATGACGATGACGGTGAGCGGCAGGGTGGCCGAGTAGTCATCAAACATGGTGACAAAGTAGTTCCCGGAGCGCTGGACGAACAACAGCCCCACGAAGAATGCAAAGACACAGCAGCCCACTACAGAGAGCCGGGAGGCCGGTGTGGGGGCAAAGGTGTAGGGTGGGCGGGGCCCGGGGGTCTTGGGGGGCACCCAGGCCCCTCCCTTCCCACCCCTCCTCCCCGAAGGCCTTCAAGGGAGTGGGATCCAAACACTGGGGTTCTGAGCTCCCACTCTTCTAGGACGGGAGCAGCCCAGGGCCAGAGTGACAGAGATGGAGCAGGGTACAGGCCAGCACGAAGGGAGGGCACCCCTGCCCAAGAGAATTCGGCAAATGACCTGAGACAGGCTGCCCCCAGCTCGGGTTTAGCACAGATTCCCAGACAGCCTTCTCCCGGCTCTCGAGTGCTCTTCTCTGGGGGGGTGAGCCGGGCTCCGACTGCATCCCAGTGCGGGCAGCAGGGGCCTTGTCAGTGTGGAGTCTCAGGTCATAGGCACGTCCTGACTGTGGTCCCCGAGGGCAGCCCGCAAGGCCAGCGGGGGAGTGGGGGCGGCCAGGAGGCCTTACCTGTGAACATTTCCTTGGGCACCTTGAAGGTGTCGATGATGGGTGTGGTGATGCCAGCCATGGTCCCAATCATGCTGCCCAGACCCAGGTTGATGAGCATGAGGAAGAACATGACAGACCAGAAGGGGGACGCAGGGAAGTGCGTCATGGCCTCGGTGAAGGCGATGAAAGCCAGCCCTGTGCCCTGCACGGACTGGGGTGGGGGGGTGGAAGGCAAGCACTCAGTGATGCCCACATGGCTCCCGGGAGCCCCCTGCCCCCTCATCTCTGGCCCTGGAGCTCTGAGAACAGCTCTTCCCTCTTTCACAGGAACCGGTGCCCTCACCTAAATCCTCCTGCCTTTGGCCAGTCAGTGGGTCTCAAACTTGAGTGAGCATCGGAATCCCCCCTACCCCAAGGAGGAAGACAGCAATTTGAAGTTCACCTGTGGGACCTGGAAGCTACACGTGGTACAGGGATCCCAGGTGATTCAGATGAAGATGCTCACATTTAGAAATACACCCAGCTTGAGACCTTGCTCCTCTAGGCAGTCTTCCCTGATTGCTCCAGCCACCGCTGTGGGAGCTCCCAGCCCTGAACTCCAGACTTGAATGTAATGGGCTCAGCCTCGGCTGCCTGATGGAACCACACTGCAGCCTTTAAAACACCAATGTCTGGGTCTCACCCTGGAGAGGGATTTGCTTGGTTTGGGGGTAGAGCTGGGTAGCTGGGTTTCATTAAGTCCCCAGGTGACTCTGATGGGCAGTCGAGGGAGAGAGCCACTGCATTAATGCTTGGGCCCCTGCTCCTGGGGCAAGTGACCACACACTTTTACATTTCCTGTAAGGACCAGTAACTCTGAGGGAGCACCTCTCCACTGTGTGAGTGTGTAGTTCTTGCCATTTGGACGTTATCGAGGTCCTACTGTATAAGAAAAAAAAAAAAAAAAAACCTGTCATAGTCCTAGTTATATTTAGAGGACTAGGCCATGCCCATGAGAATGGGGCAGGGTCTCATGGAAGGAGGGGTCCTTTATACTGCTGGTCACCTGGGGCAGAAACAGGGCAGGGGTCCCCAGCCTGGAGCCTTTGCTCTTGATCACATGGGAAGGGCAAAGGGGAAAAGACACGGCTCCGTCGGCATTGGGGTGGGACCAGTAGTATGCCGCTGACTGAATGTGGAGCCCCGGCATCAGAACAGGGGAAACGTCACCTTCCCTAGCTTCATGAAGAAGGACAGGGTTGGCCTGGGCTGAAGGGAACTGCCTCTGTCTGGAAGCCTTGGCACCAGCTGGGTCCCAAGACCCCATGGTCCTCTCTCCTGTCACCTCTAATTTGAAAACGTCCAGCTGTGCAGATGGGAATAGAAGCAAGGTGTCCAAAGTTGGGCCCGAGCACTAATGAGGAAGTACCATGCTGCGGCTCTACCCCAGGGGCTAAGGGGTCACTGTGGCAGTGGGAGCTGCCGTGGGGACAGCGGGGGGCCAGGGAGGAAGAGAAGCATCAAGGGCTGCCCAGGAGCTTGGACATTTGAACCCTGGCTCTCCCCACAGCCATGAGACCGTGAGAACACTCCCAACTCCTAGGCTGCATAGCTGTAAAACGGGACGATACTAACACTGCTTCATAGCACTGTCCCCGGGGCCTAAGGGGATCGACAGCAGGGAACAGACTTTACCACAAATGCTCATTTTCTGTGAGCCACACACAGGAATCCCATTCAATGACTCTGCAAGTCACTCTGTGCAACTCCTGTGATTTCTGTGATGCGTGTCTGCCCCATCCCCGTCGAGGGCCGGGCTTTGGCTGATACCTTTCCTCAGTCCCTCCCCGGACACATAGTAGGTCCTTGCTCCTGAGCCAGCCAGTGAGTCCCTGGCGGCCTTCTGAGGCCAGCGTGCAGGCCCCAGCCGTCCACGGCCTGGCTCTGGGGCCCACACTCCCACGTCTGCCTTGCTGCCCAGCCCGGGGAAGGGCAGCCTGTCCCACACCTTGTCCAGCTCGTCCTCCAGAAGGCAGGGGTCAAGGCCCAGGGCTGAGAAACGGTCCTCCTTCACGGCCTTGATGACTCTGTACATGTCTGTGTAGTCCTTGGCAGTCAGGTGCGAGAAGTTGACGTGGGGAGGGATGAGGTCCCGGCTCAGGACGTTGGTGTGGAGGTACCCCAGGATTTTCTCGGCATTCCTACAGCACAAAGTGGAAGGGTCCAGGTAAAAAGGCAGGGGTGGGCACAGTACCCGGAGGCACCTGCCAGACACCCAGGCAGGACCCTCCCCACCCCCACGGGCCATGACGGAGACGGCTCTGAACCCGAGCCTGGGACACGCGGCTGGGGACACAGAGAGCTCCTCTGACCTCCACCGTCAGCCCGGGGAGGGGAGACGGGGACTCTGGCTCCGTGGCCCTCCCGCCCCGCCTAGGACTGGTGGACAGGAGAAAGGACAGGAGAGGACATGCCACCTACTCGACCACACACTTCTCGTTCATGATGTTGGCCTTGAAGCCCAGCACAGCAAACACCACGAGGGTGGCCAGCACCGAGGTGAAGAAGTTAATGAAGGACACCAGCGCAGCATCAAAGTGGCAGTTGTTGTCTTGCTTGTTGTAGCTGGAGAAGGCAATGACGCCCCCGAAGCCCAGCCCCAGGGCAAAGAAGACCTGGGTGGCCGCCTCCCGCCACACCTGGGGGTCCAGCATCTTGTCCAGCTGTGGGCGCGGGGGACCAGAGACACACAATGATGGTTTCCCGCCACACCCCTTTCCTCAGCCCCCCCAGCTCATAGGCCACACGGTGGAGTGGGAGACTGGGCTGCATGAACGTGGGCGTCCCCCAACCCCTCTGAGCTGCAGTTTCCCCAAGCACAGGCCACAGACAAACAGGAGCATCGGCTTCAGAGGATGCTTGTGAGGTTTAGGTAGATCAAAGAAACACTATGTGCTTACTCAGTACTTCTCGGCCGACTTTAACTGCCAACTTTGCTTACCGTGGAGCTATCCTACTGAGGAATACCTTCAGGGCCATCAGGTACGATGCGTGCTGCACACACAACTCCAGAGAGTGCCATTCACTTGAATGGTCCCTCCTAGAGTTGTGCAGTGTACAGCCTGCACAACAGTACCAGAGAACTAAGAACACCAGTATTTCACCAATACCTTCTGCACTCGAAGCCCTGAGAACAGACACCACCCTCCTGCCCACCTGATCACTCTTTCCCTAGAAAAAAAAAAAAGGACCAACGTTCATTCATACACATGTACGTGCTCCAGATCACAGAAGGGCCTCAGTTTTCTCATCTGAAAAACGGGAATAACAATAGTGTCCACCCCACGGCAATGGTGAGGATCGAATGTGGCAGCCACCGGTAACGGCTGGCACACAAGTAGCCAAGGAACCCTGCCGAAGTGCCTCTGACCTAGCGGGGACGGGTTTTCTTGGTGAGGGGCAGGAGTTATTACTCACATTTTGAAAGAGTGAACTGAGACCCGCAAGGTAAAAATTCCTTGCTCAGAGCAATGGAGCTGGTTGTTGGGGCAGAGGAATCACTCAAGCACAGGTGGTCTGAGGGGGCCCATGACGCCCCCTAGCAGCATCTCCTGGTGCCTCTTCTACTCAGACTGTCCCCCCTGCCCCCCACCTCCGCTGTGGAGGCTGACCCAAGTGACAGACCAGGAGACAAGGAGGCGCTACAGAGTTTGCCGTCCCTGCAGGCACAAGCCCACCTGGTCCGGCCCTGCCACCATCGCTGCGGGCCTGTGGCTCAGTCCCCCCGTGTGTGCACCGACCCAGTGCTTGCCCAGGACAGAGGCCCACCGGCCCGCTGCCTCAGCAGCTCCCTGGGCATATGTGGGCACCTGCAGTCACTGCTCTAGCGGAGAAGGTGTTGGCAAGACTGGACGGCCGGGGGAGGCACCTCAGGCTGAGGCGGGCGAGGAGCACAATGGTAGCAGGGCCTGCAGGGTCAGTACGCAAATGGAGCCTTGGCAGGCAAGTGGGCTCTAGGGGAGATTAAGGTCCCCTACACCTTGCACAATATAAAGTCATCTTTGGTCTGCCAAGAAAGGCCAGAATCCAGACATTAAGGCGCTAACAGCCCCCGACACCTACAAGAAGGTGACACCCTCCTCATGCCCTCCAGCTCTCTGCACCCTCGGTGGTAACATGCTGTGGCCTCCCTGTGACTGTGACATGCAGCCGCTCATCCATCAAACGCGGGCACCTGCTGTGAGCCAGGCCCAGCGCCAGCTGATGGGGAGCCACAGAGAGCGAGAGCAGGCAAGGTCCCAGCTCCCGTGGAGTTGACATTCTAACTGGAGACAAGGCCACTGTCAAATGACCCCACAAAGAGGTGCTGAGTTGAAAGCTGTGGCCTGGACAGGGGCTGTGCAGGCCAGGTACCCCATGCTCGGAGAGCCTGTAACAGGGGGACTTGAGCCAGCCAGGAGCCCAGGGAAGGGATCCTTGAACTGACATCTGAGAGACCCGAAAGCAAGGCTAAGAAGGGAGGGAAGAGCATTCCGACAGAGGGAACATGTGCAGAGGCCCCGAGGCGAGGTGGGACAGAGGGCATGTGGAAGTTAAGGGAAGGACCCAGGTAGCTTGAAGCAGCCAGGACAAGGCAGGAGAGGTCCAGGTGAGGCTGGGAGGTGGAGGAGTCAGATCAAAGGTCCTGTAGGGATCCTAAGAAAGCACTTAATCCAGGAAACCGCTAAGGGAAGCGGAGGAGGAGGGAAGCAACCCAGCCGACCCTAGACTCGGACTGGAGACGGGGGAATGCTGGGGAGTCAGATGCCAAGGGGACAGTTATGCTTCTAGCTGCTGTACGCGGCAGGGTGTTGATGGGGTCTGAGGAAAACGGGCAGGTCTTGATAGGGTGGGAACGGGGCAGATCAAGGAATTGGCTGCAGAAGTGCTGAGTTTCAGGTGCTTTTACAGCATCTAAGAGGAGATGTCAAGTGGGCAGGCAGACAAATGGGTCTGGAGTCCAGAGAAGAGGCTGAGCCGGAGATGTGACTCCGGAGGAGCAGGTGTGCCGGAAAGAACTGAAGCCCTAAGTGTGGAGTCGTGAGAAGAGGCGAGCCAGAGGCCCAGGCAACATCTCCAAATTCAGTGCAGCAAAGAGCCTCACAAGGGAGGGAGAGGAGGTGTGAGAGCCCAGACCAGGTGGGGTGGGGTGGAGGGGAGCAGGAGGAAGCTGGATCCAGATGGGGAGGAGGGGGGCCCGTGCTACCAGGAGAACCGGCTAAGGTGAGCAGGTCCTGGGTGGGCTGGGTCGGAGCTGCTGTGGAGGCAATGGGGCCAGAGTCAGGTAGGAGCCAGGAGAGCTGAGAAGCAGAAGGGAAGAAACGAAGGTAAAGAAGTGGATAACCAACAGCTTGGAGAAGCTCACCTTGGAACGGGAGGAGAGGGGTGGCAGGTCCAGGGAAGACCGTGAAATCAACGAGGTGTTGCTTTCGTTATCTTGTCTTTGTCTTTATTTTTAAAAAAGATTTATTTATTTATTTGAGAGAGAGAATGAGAGAGTACACACAGAGGAAGAGGGAGAAGCAGGCTTCCCGCAGAGCAGGGAGCCCGATGCGGGGCTCCATCCCAGGACCCCGCTATCATGACCTGAGCCGAAGGCAGACGCTTAGCCAACTGAGCCTCCCAGGTGCCCCTCAGTTTTTGTCTTTAATGCAGTGACTTGATAACAGGTAAAAGCGGATGGAGGGCAGAGGGTCTAGAGGGCCGGGGAGCTGTCTTCCATAGGAGACGCTGGAGCTGCTCACTGGGGGACCAGGATAAGAGAACGGGATGGGGCAGGTGCAGGCGGGTCTCAATATTTTGTGTCTGTGAAGGAGTTTGGGTCTGGGTGGCTCCTGTTCACCCTCCAAAGCAGGAGGCCAAATCATCTGTTAGGGGTGAGGTCAGAGCGTGCAGACATGTGGAAGCAGGTTAAAACCGCCCCAGTGAAGCATGGAGAATGAGACGCCAGAGAGATGGAGTAGGGTTAGCCCACACTGTTGAGGGTCCACTGTGATCCAAATGGCATCTTTACCAAAGTAGCACAGGCCCACATTTCCTTACCTAAAAGCCCTGAGGCCAGATGGTTTTGGAATTCCAGCTCTTATTCCTAACTCTATTTTAGAAAGGTAATATGGTGCATATGCCACATAATTACATAACACCCCCAGCGGGGTCTGGGGCGGCACCCCATAATCAAACACATTAGTATTTCTGCAGCAGCATATGAATATTCACACCAAGTGAATCAATAAAGACTATAAATAACCTCACATCTGTTCAGGTCACTTTGCCACCAAATGAGTTCCAGGAGAAAGTAAAAACAACTTTTGTTTTTCAGGGCTATTTGGATTTTGGCATTGTGAGTAAGGAAACAGAGGCCTATACAGAAATTTGAAGACTATTTTTAAAAGAAGAGCAAAGCCCTATCCCGCTGGGAAACATCACCTGTCTCCTGGGTGGGTTCTTAAATGATCCTCCCAGAAAATTCTGGAAAATGGGCAGAGGGATTCCTTGTACCTGGAAGGCATGCAAGCATTCACTGATGCTTACAAATGTCAGTTCTACCAAGGAGGGGGAACCCAGGCACTTCCCTCGGGGTAGAAACCTAGACCCAGTGGCTGGTCTGGTGAGTTCCAAGCAAGAAGCAGCACAAGATTTTGTAAGAAACGGTAGATTGAGATGGACACAGCCCTGGTGGTCTCCCTTGCATGTGGAAAAATCCTCGATGGTTCCCCGACTGCTGGCAAATCTTTTTCCAGTCTTTGTTCCCATTTCCAAATGCAGTGAACTTGCTCTTCAAAAGTGCTGTGGTCTCACACCTCTGTCCTTTGCCCAGGCTGTTCCCTCTGCCTGGAATTCCCTTCCTCCTACTCACATTCTGGTGAAACTCCTATTTATTTCTCAAAGCCCAGCACAAATATCGCCTCCTCCCTGGGCAGTGATTTCTCCTCTCTCCTCTGGGAGAGCTAGTCATGGTCCCAGGGCTCTCACAGCTCTGGTCAGTACCTGCATGACAGGCTTCTAGGTCTGCCTCCTTTTCGATACTTTGTGTTTCTTGGGGGGAGGGGAGCCCATCTCCTGTGCATCTTCCTGTAAGCAGAGTCTGAGGCATGGGAAGACAGGAAAAGGGTGGGGGGCAAGAGAGTCCGACCAGGCTGCTTCCTCAGGGTGAGCCGAGCAGAAGGACCAGACCTGGAGCTGTGAAACCATACTGGCCTTTCGGTGCTAGGATCCAGGCTCCTGGGACAAGAAGATCCTTATGGCTTTAAACTTCTACTTTCCAAAACATGGCTATTTTAATGCTGGCTTCCTTTCCTTCTCTCTTGCTTTTCCCCCTCCCTCCTCCCCCCTGCCCTGTCCTCTGCCTCCTCCTCTTCTTCATCTTCTTCTAGTGATTAGTTCATTTTTCATCTATATCAATCATTACTAAAGTTTTTACAAAAGGATCTGGACCATCTATGAGACCCAAACACATCATTGTTAGGATTTACATCCCTCCCTAAACATAAAAATAAGACATGGGTAAATTCTTAGGCCCAGCCACTGTGTGTGGCCAAGTTCCATAAACGGAGACAGCCACCCTAGGGAGGCTGCCATAATCCCAAACTGCATCATTGGAGCTGACCCTATAACTTGGGGGACAGACTCTCAAAGGACAGGGTAGGAATATCTTAGATGTGATGGTCTGGCATGGGAATAAAAACTATTTGTATGTTAAGACTGTATGTTTGCTCTTCTTTCCTCTTTTTTAAAATGTATGGAAGATTTTTTAAATCTTTTTTAAAAGATTTTTTTAAAAAGATTTTATTTATTCATGAGAGACACACAGAGAGAGAGAGAGAGAGAGAGAGAGAGAGAGGCAGGCAGAGACATAGGCAGAGGGAGAAGCAGGCTCCATGCAGGGAGCCCGATGCGGGACTCGATCCCGGGTCTCCAGGATCAGGCCCTGGACCAAAGGCAGCGCTAAACCGTTGAGCCACCCGGGCTGCCCCATCACTCATTTTCAACAATTACCAACATAGGGCCAATCTGGTCTCCCTGTATCCCCCACTCCCCATCCCTAGATTATTTTGAAGAAAATTGGTAGATCCAAATCTGATATTAATGAGGCCCCAGGAAAGAATCTGACAGTGCCAAAGCTTGAGCTTTGAGAAGAACAGTGCCCTATGTGAGCAGCCCCTGGACACTCCTCCGGATGGGGCATGGAGGAACTCTCTTGCTGATGGAGATGACTAGATCTCCACATTCATCTACAGGTAAATTGAGTCAGGCACCTTTAGGATTCGATGACTGTTGTTCCTTGAATTTAAAGGGGCTCTCTCAGGATTTCTGGGGTGCTGATGCATAATTCCAGCAAGGTCTTAGGGGGCGCCTTGGGAGGCTCAGTCCGTTGGGCATCTGCCTTTGGCTTAGGTCATGAGACTGAGCCCTGCATTGGGCTCCCTGCTCAGTGCTTCCCCTCTCCCTCTGCTCCTCCCTATGTCCCTGTGCGCTCTCATTCTCTCTCTATCTCTCTCAAATAAATGAATAAAACCTTTCAAAAAAATTTAAAAAGACAGAGGAGCTCTATCAGGATTTCTGGGGTCCTGTTTCATAATGCCAGGGTCCTGATCATAGTGTCCATGAAGGATGAACCCACGGCCAGACCTCAGGAAGCCCAACATCCTTGCCAAACATCAGGATGTGACTCAAGAGGAGAGGTGGGAGACGGGCTCTCTCCACTGAAGACAAGGCTTGCACCCCCCTTGGGAGGCCTGCCCTGAATCACGGCAAGGGCTTCCTGTCATTTCCTTGGCACAAGGGCTGAGTCACTTCCTCAAGCAGAGTGCAAGGTGTCTCACGCATTTGAGTCAGCGGCGTGAAGATGCTTCTGGAATCTACAAGCAGCTCCTGAGCTCCTGGCCTGAGCTGGTGCGTGACTGGAGCGCCCTTGCTTCTCAGCCCTGCCGGCACCTGCCAGGCGAGAGCCACCGCGGCCGCGAGACACCAGATGGCACTGGAGCGCCGGCTTCCCACTGCCCAGGTACAGCGTCCCCTTCGTGACGGAGATAATGACCATGACTAAGGCTTCCCATGCGCGGCCAGGAGCAGCCTCTGTGCTCCCCTGGCCAGGCTGTCAGGGAGCTCCCAGAGTTCACCCTAACCCGCGGCTGAGGCCGCTGAGCGAGTTCCCCGGGGACCTTGCCCTCTCACCCCGGAATGATGAGCCGGGATCCCAACCACAGTTGGGCTCCAGAGAGCAGCCTCTGGCAGCAGGGCTGGCCTACCCGGGCGTCCTGCCTGAGCCCTGCGCTGCTCGTGGGGGTCGAGGAGCTCTGGCGCCCCCTGCCCGGGACCCCTCCCCTCTAAGGGTCAGCACGTGCTCTGGCCCTGGGGCACTCTGGTTCACGGGGGACGACCCTCGCGTGTCCAGAGCCCGGACATGGCGGGGCGAGAGGCAGATGCCAAAGCTGCACACGTCTCGGGTTGTGCTGGCCTGGCCCCGGAGGACTGCGCAGCTTTCATCTCAATTGATGACACGTGTTTTAAACCTCAAAAAGCACAAAAGGCACAGCAAGGCCTCCTCTGCCCCACGCTGTATCCAGACACGCTTCCTCTTCGCCACACGTGACCATGAGAGCTGCTGCTTGCACGCCTGTCTGGGGCAATTTTATGTGTATGTCAGTGACACGCCCCCCAACATACATATTTACGTGTGTGTGTGTGTGTGTGTATTCCCCTTTCTCCCCTACCGTCCACACCAGAGGAGTCCACCACCCTGCCCAGTCTTGCTATTTCCTCATCGTGCAGAGCTGGGAGCCCACAGAGTTTGGGGGCTCCTGGCAGGCTGCCCTTGCAGCCCCTGTGCACTCTCAGCCCCGCTCCCACAGTCTGCTCAAGGGAGCCCCGGGCCTGGTCGCTCGCTCCCAGGGCCTGCCGGCATCCTGATGCACCAGCCGGCTCCTTGGCCGGGGGTGGGGTGGGGGGGTGGGGGTGGGGGTGTGTGGAGCTAAGGCCGAGCTACCCCTAGAGCCCGGATGCAGGCTGTTCTCAGGAAGGCTGTGCTGGGCCTGGAGGCAGACGGGGTGTAAGCTGTTCCTCCAAGTCATTGCTCCTATTCTACGGTATTCTCTCTCCGTCCCTCTACTGCCATCAGAGTTCTTGGTCCCCTCCACTCCTCCCTCCCACTAATCCTGTCCTTCACCCCACTCCTAGGGTTGTGTCAAGGCCTCTGTCATATCTGAAAGCTCTGCTCCAATAGGGTCTCAAAGTTAAGGACCCTGCACCCCAAAGCACCCTACCTTTCCAGCTCACTCTTCATATCATGACTCCAAAAATTCTTCAGCCTCCCTGGGACTCACCTACATCTCACTCCCCTACGCTGTCTGTAGCCTAACTTCCTTTCTTCATTGGCTTAGTCAATGGTCCATCACTTGGTTATGCCCTTGTTACCCTCTTAACTCCCCTACCACCTCTCTCCATGTCCCCTGTTGTCAGCGCCTCCTGACTCTGCTCCAGGCCTCCACCGACTCTGGGCCTGCCCCCAGGCAGCTGAGCATAGCTGGAGAAGTCACCGAACGCACCCCTTGGGACCCTGGACGAGCTCTATAACCTCCCTATGTGTCAATTTCCCCACGTGCAAAATGCAAGAATAACCCCTGCCCCAAGGTCACTAGGACTTTAAATGGGCTGAAGCACCCCCATTATGAAACACGGGGTTGTTCTCAGTACCTACTAACTGGGAAATAGCATGCTTTCCGAGGCGTGAAGCAGGAGGAAGTGTCCTGCTTGGGACCCGCAGGTGGAGCTGCGCCGTGCTGGCCGACTGCACCGCACACCGTGGCCCTGAGCGCACGTGGGAGGAGAGCTCCCGCGGTGAGGGGCGCCTCACCACCTTCTCTGCTGCCAGCGTGCGCGCCCACAGGCTGGCCCTCTCCCCTCCTCCTCGCTTCTCTGCTTGGACACCGGGTCCCACCTCTCTTGCTCATTCAAGGACTCTGGTCCCCTCCACCAATAGCACTGACTTCCCAGTCTTTGCTGGATTTTTACAAAGCATATGATTTCACGGTTTTTAGCACATCGCACAACTGTGCAGCCATTACCACAAGCGATTTTAGGACGTCTTCATTACCCCAAAAAGAAAGCCCATACCCCGCATTCATCCCCCAACCTCCCCTCAAACCCAGCCCTAAGCAACCACTAGTCTACTTTCTGTCTCCACAGTTTTTGCCTATTCTGGACATTTCACATTAACGGGATCACACAATGTGTGGTCTTTTGTGACTGGCCTCTTCACTCAGTGTACTGTGCTTGGGGTACATCCACGCTGTAGCACGTCAGGACTTCATTCCCGTTTATGGCCTAATAATATTCCATCAGATAAACATACTACTCTTGATTTTTCCGTTCAACAGTTCATTTGAGTTGCTTCTACTTTTTGGCCGTTGTCAATAATGCTGCCACGAATGTTTGTGTACAAGTTTTTGTGTGAACGTGTTTTTGGTTCTCTTGGAGATGTGCCTAGGAGTGGAACTGCCGGATCGCACACTAACTCTGTCTGACCTCTCGAGGAGCTGCCGGGCTGTTTTCCAAAGCAGCTGCGCCAGTCCACCTTCCCTCCAGCAGTGTATGATGGATTTTTGTTATCATTGTGCAAAGTTCTGAAATAACACCCTTGATCCCATGGCTCTCTCTAGTTTCCACCCATTTCTCATTTCTCACTCCCCTTGATAGCAAAACTCCTGAAAACAGGTGGTCTTTACCACTTGTCTCCAATTCCTCATGTCCCATTTTCCCTTGAACCCACCACTCTCAGACTTTGTCCCCAAAACAGCTCTTGTGGAGCTCATCAGGGACCCCTCTGCTGCCAGGTGTACTGCTCATTTCTCAGTGCTCATTGCCTAACCTCTCAGCAATTTCGGACTTGGCTGGCCACTCCCTCCTTAAAGTAGTTTCTCTGCTTTACCTCTGGGATCAATGTATCCATGTCTCTGTCCTCCTCCTCTTCTTCCTCCTCCTCCTTCTCCCACATTGGCTACTCTTCCCCCAAACTCTAAATGTTGGTTCCTGGTGCTCAGGGCTCAGCTTTCTTCTCCTTCTCACTGTCCACAGCTTTAAATTCTTTGATTCTCAAATTTCTATCTCCACCTGACCTGCAGATTCATCTGTCCAACTGCCTACTCACATCTCCAACTCGGTATCTCTCAGACATTTTAGACCTGCCATGGCCCAAACAAGTAGTCTTGAACCCGCTCCTCTCACCATCTGCCCTTGTCTCCATAAATGTCAAGCCCATGCTTCTAGGCACTCAGGCAAAAGACCTTGGAGTCATCCTTGATCGTTCTTTCTCTCTCCCCTCACGTCCAATCCAACAACAAATCTTGTTGACCCTACTTCCTAAATATATCCCCAATCCGACCGCTTATCACTCCCACTGCCATCACCTGGACTCAAATTGCAGTCACCGCTCACCTACATGAATTCTAGAACCTGGATGGCTCCAAGGATGGAGCCTTCTGGTATGTCTTCCTGTTCCACCCATGCCCCCTCAGACTCTCTATGGCAGCCAGAGGTATCCTTCAAAGACGGAAGTCAGATCAAATTGCTTCTCTGCTCAGAACCTGTAATGGCTCCCATATCACCATGAGTAAACACCAAAGTCCTACCTGGCTCACAAGACCCTCATAACCTAGCTCCCACTAGCCCCTTGAACACATGTCCTTATGCCTCTCCCCTCCTGTTCTAGATTCATTAGTCTCCTTGAACTAGATGCCAGACACATCCAATGCCTTTTTGTTTATTGCCTCCTCCGAAATAGAATGTGCTCCTTCCACATATCCACACAGCCTGCTTCCCCACTTCCCACGTCTTCACTCAAATGCCACTTTCTCAAGGAGGCCTTCCTTGAACACTATCTGAAGCAATCCCCTCTCTGGTGTCTCTAATCCTCCTTTCTCTGCTGTATTTTTTCTTCTTAGCAACACCACCCAAAAACTCCTTAATCTTATATTGTCTGTCTCCCTAAAATACAAGATCCCTGAAGGCCAGGAAGTTTGTCTACTTGGTTCATAGCTGGATCCCAGAACCGGACCCACTCCAGAACCCAGAACATAACAGGCATCCAGTGAACCTTTGCTTAATGAAGGGATAAATGAATGATGGTCATTCGAGTTGTTTTCAATCTTTTGCCACCAAAACATACACTGTAATGATCAGTATTGTGCACAGATCAGTTTGTTTTTGAGTGAATATATCTGTAGGACAAATACCTGGAAATGGAATTGCTGGGCCAAAATACATGAACAGTTTTAATTTTGATAAACATTTTCCAAAGTTTTGGTGATTAGAAGTCTACGACTTTGTGCTGAGCAAGTTACATAGTGAATTCTGTGGCACTCCATGCTGACCCGGGGTTTCACTGGAGGGAGATAAAGTAATCAGGAGAGAAGTTGCCCGAGGAATCCAACCAAGAATTTAACTAGCCATCAACATGAATTACTGTCCCATCAAAGATGCTAGCGAGTCATCATGGTATCCTGGCCACACTGCATTTGTCACTGGCACAGCACTGCTTGAGGGCATGGACTGAAAGGCCAGATATAGTTTATATTATTTCTGATGTTGGAAGACTTTATAAGAGGACATTCGGCATATTTATGCAGAGCCTGTGCTTTTTTTTCAAGCAGATTTGGAGATGCCCTAGCTAAAAATCTCCTTGGACTCTGTCATGGTTGCCAAATGGCATGACCCCTGGGGATTTTATTCACATTGTGGTCAGTATAAATGGAGCAGTGCACAGCCTGGGCAGCTGTGTGCAATGACCTTAGCATTCTATGGTACTGTTCTGGGTGAAGAACTTGAAATAGTTCCAGGGTTCATCATATCGCACCAATCCTGTACTGGAACAGTCAGAGCTCTGCAACAGTGGTCTGCCATGTATGGACAGTTAGACGACTGTTTCTGAGAGGGGGTCCACCCTTTTTGTGGATGATTCGGAGGACTTTGTCCTCCTCCAAGGAGCCTCACCCAGCCATCATTACTGGCTTTACCTGCAGCACAGGCCATGAAAGGGATCCTTGATGGAAGGGTTTGGCCTTGGAGGCCCCTAGGCCTGCCCTTCCCTGCGCATCACATCCATCTAAGGTCAAGGGAGAGAGCTGCCCATAGAACTGCTCAGTAAGCAAGATCTCGAGATGAGCCCACAGGCTTCTATCCAGCCTGAAAGTCATAAGAATTAAATGGGCCGGAGGCCACACTGCTGGGTCTTGATAATCTGGCTCCTCTAGGACCTTCTGGGTTGGATTTCTTTAAACTTCACCTCAGGGAGGTCCTGGATCCTGCAAATGCTAAAGTGGCATCACACCGTCTCCTGAACATCCAGGACAAGATTCTGGACACGAGCGTCCTCTGTTGTTCAAAGTGCACATCAACCATCTCACGTCCATCTGCTCGGCAAAATTGGAAGTCCAACAAACACAGACTGGTGGGAGTGCTGACCATTGCCACCACTTTGAAGAGCAATTTGGCCACCATCTAGTAAAACTGAAGGTATGCATACCCTTTGAGGTAGCAATTCTACTCCTAAGCACAGACACCCTAGAGAAAACTGTGCACATGAAAGCCTGTGTAATAATGTTTACTGTAGCATTACTGGCAATGGTGAAAGCTGGAAACAACATAAATGATCATTAACTAGACACGAAACAAAGCTTAGTGCTACGGCGGACTACTATACAGCGGGAAGATGGATGCACTAGAGCTACAAACAGTACTATAAATAAATCTCAACAGGGTTGAACAATAATAAAAGCTAAAGCAAGTCACAGAAAGTTGCATATACTACGATGCTACTTACGTAAAGTTTAAGAGTGAGCATAAATGCTATTGGTTGTTTAGGCATACACATATATGGATTACAAGTTCTAAAAAAGGTATTAGGAGGATAAATCCCACATTCAGATTAGTGCTTATCTTTGGAGGAGGAAAGAAACAGGACTGGGGCAAGCTATCAGGGCACTTTTATGCCTCTGTAATTTTTTACGGCCTCTCAAATGTTTATTATAATATAGGTGTGTTTACCTGCCTGAGGTATTTCAGGATTAAACAGATGTTTTAAAGAGTGCCTGAATCAAATGGGGGAGTGGTTCTGTGGGTGCTGGCCCCAGAAGCCCATCTCATGAATTCATTCCGTACTGGGCTCTCTCGACAGGGATGCCACCAAGGGGCCTGCCGCGTCAGGAGACCTGTGTGAATCTCCCCATTTATGAACATCTCCAGAGTATACAGTTTCTTCACAAGTCCAGTAAAGTGTAACTGAAAGACTCAAGGGAAAACATGAGATTGATCATCATTCTAGAAATACAGCTGAAGTACTTTATAAAAACCACTGGCTTTCTTCTCATGGCCGTTTTCCCTTAAACGTATGAGGTTTGCATTTTTTCTTCTTTGTCAGACATCACATGTTCACAACCTCCTTATGCCAGCCACGTGGCTTGGGAGGCACACTCATGGCTCAGGAGATCCATGTGCTCTTCCTAGAGTGGACCTCTGTGGTTGTGAACCTCAGATGTTATAGCCAAGAATGCTGGGGGCCAAGGCAATTCCTATCTAATGAATATGAGTGGTGGGTGTCTTACCCATTGCCATCCCCCCAACATCAGAGGCTGTTCCCAGCTGCAGAGCAGAGCTGGGAAGGAATAGGGATTTCAAACCCCATTAAATCTGGATTCTTCTTCCTGTGTCATCTGTGTGACCCTTCTGGGTGAGCACTGGTGTGGGTGAGCACATGTGGACATGGCACTGTTGAGAGCCAAGGTTGGGGGCCTCAAGATGGTGGAGTTCTGACCCGTGCCCATTGCTGGCTGCTCACTGATGAGCTGGCATTTGGAGGTGGACCTCCCCAGCCTTCCCAGCTGGGGTTACCAAGGTACATTGCTTTGGGATGTACCTTGAAGTGCATCTCCACCTTGAAGAGCACCTTGAAATCCCCTTATTCCTCAGGGGACTGGCTCAGGCAGCCGTAGCCATGGCCAGGGGAGGTAGGGAGGCAAGGCCACATGGTGGCAAAGATCACCATTAAGAATCCTGTCTGTACACCTCAGGATGCCTGCGGCCCTGCTATAGCCCTGTGAAATGTGCCCAGCGGTCCCTCACGGGGCTCCTGAGGGGATGCAAAGAGAAGATGTGGATGGATTTGGTAAGGACAAGGTCACGACCCACCTGGTCTATTATCCTGAATAAAACTGTAACACTCTTCCCTGATTTGGGTACTAGCTGGGATTCCCAGCAGGGAGATACCTTTTCTTAGGCATCTTCTTGATTCCTGCTGTCACAAATCCACTGATGACACCCACCACTGCTCCCTGCCCCCGTGCCCCAGCCAAACCTGCCTTCCCACTGCAGCCTCAGGTGTGCCCAGTGCTTTTCCACACTTGCTCCTTCGATTCCTTTGACTGCAATGTCCAAATGCCATTCATTGAAATAGGATCCACTCCCGGCTCATCCCCTCTCTGAAGCCTTTCCCGATTTCCCCCAAATGGATGTGAGGTCCCTCTCTTTGGAACCTTGAGGGCAGGGCCCACACTCCCTTCCCCGGTACATGCCTCCAGGGGCCCGTGGCGACTACCTGACATGTAACAGGCCCTCATGAGCACTAAGCTGCAGGACGCTAGCCAGGCCCGGTGGAGCCGTCAGTGCCCCCCAGACCCTTACCTTGGGGGTGAACATGTGCAGGATGCCATCGACGGCCCCTCGCAGCAGCAGCCCCCGGACCAGGAAGCAGATGAGCACCACATAGGGGAATAGGGAGCTGAAATACATCACCTACAGAGAGGACAGGGACCCACCGTGGGGCAGAGTGCCTCCTGCGGCTGGCACCCCCCCACAGCTGGGGCATCCCCCGCCCTGTGCACAGCTGGGGCAGCCTCCTCTGATGGCAGCAGAAAGAGAAGCCCTGGAACCCCCGGGCACAGGGCCAAACCCACCGCACGCCCGGCACTGAGCCAAGGCAGAAGCAGGAGCACAGACGAGCTGGAGTCAGCCTGGCTGTGCCTGGGGCTGGCTTCCTCCTTTCAAGAGCTGGCAGGGCTGGGCCTGCAGCCTCCGCACCCCCAACGGCCGCCAAAGGGGGCGAGGAAGCAGCTCCTCTCCCCACCTCACTTCTTCATGTCTCATGCCTGCTTTCCCATCCCTGACTCCAGTGGGCTCCCCGAGGACTCCCCTGTCCTTAGAGCTCCTCCGACGGAAGGCACCCGGGAGGTTACAGGCATGGCTCCCAAGCCAAAACATCAGAAAAGGTCCTGCCTCTTATGATTATACACTGTGTGCCATTTTCTAGCATGTGCATTCCTTGCACATTTCTGTATCCCCATGTGCCTGGCAGAGAGCCGCACACGAAGGAGATGCTCACAGAATATTCGCTGTGCTAAAACAAATCAAGAGGGCTGTTTGGGCAGGATGGTACTGAAGGCCCACGAGCGCGTGTGTCCAGAGCTGCAGCACTAGAGTTCGATCCTGGCTCTACCATTTAGCCACCACATGACCTTGAGCTATTCACTTAACCTCTGTGTGCCTCCATTTGCTCATCTATAAATGGGTATAAGGCTTCCTAACTCATAAGGTTGTTGTGGACCAAAAGCATTCGTACATGTGGCCGTACCTGGTTAAGTGCCATCAAGTGTCAGCTACTGTTGTGGCCCGTGGAGAGGGAACAGGTGGTGGCCAAGAACACTCTACCTTCCCAACACTTAGCTTCCTTGCTCAAGAAGTCCGTTATGGAGCCTGGAGCCTCAGACAGATCAAGGCTCTAGTTCCAGCTCTGGGATTGATTGGCTGTGTCATGTCAGGTGAGGGGCTTCCCTGCTTTGGGCCTCAGTTTCCTCATCTGTAGAATGAGTGAATTGAGCCACAAGGTCTCTCATGTCCTTTCCAGCCCTGGTAGCCCATGAGTACTGGTACCTGACAAGGAAGAAAGGGGATCTGAGCTGCTGGGAGGTGTATGGAGGTATGCGGGCTGCGCCCTGAGCGAGCAGTGGAGAGCCAACGTCAGACGCCCCAAGGCCCCTTCACTCACAGCACCCATCTGCTCAAGGCGCCCGTGAGCTGCTGGTTTTCACGAAAAAGTGCCCAGAGGAGACTCTTCTGGGGCGTGTGCTTGGGAACCTAAGGAGCTAGGATCTAGATGAATGTCCCTGGGTCCGCACTCCTAGCTTGCTCTCTCTACAAAGTCTGCAGTGCGGGCCTGAGGTATCGGAGCAGAGGTGACCGGGGGTCAGAGCCCTGATTTTCCACAAGCCCACTCCTAGCCACTCCTGGTGGGCTGTTCACAGGGAACAATAACGTGGCAGTGACACTCCCATCGCCTCCAAGGGGGGCCTGCGTTGTCCCCCCGGACCACCCAGAGGCCAAGCCCACTCAACAGACCCTGCCTGGCGTAGCCCAGGGTCCTCAGCCCCCTGCCTCCCATGGGCTCTTGCGGCTCCCCGTGCGGGTCTGACTCCCTTCCTGACTCACCTTCCCCGAGGACTGGATGCCCTTGACGACGGCCATGCCCACGATGCTCCAGGCCACCAGGAGGCACAGGGTCATCTTCCAGTTGAGGCCCCCACTCTCCGAGATGGAGTTGGAGATGTCCAAGGCCTCTCGGTACCAGAAGTAAGTAGTGGCTGAGCTCTTCTCACACTCTGCCTCCACCACTGGAATAGCAGCAAAGGCCGTGGCCTCAGGTGGGGCTGCGGGGCTGCCTCCTCTGTTTGACCCCCACCCAGGGCAGCAGTGGGTGGGCGGCTGGCTGAGTGTGGGTGGCAGGGAGGTACTGTGCTCCTTCTGGGCTAGCCAGCCTCCGGCAGACCCTGAGGACCCCAGATGGGGCTCCAGATGGGCCTGGGAGGCTTCAGGACACATGGATCTGGCTAAATTAACACACATGCATCCCTACCCGCCTCCACGCCTGGAGGACAGCCAGGATAGGCAGCACTGGTCTCGAGCTCCTTGGGACAGGTCCTGACATGGGAGCCAGACATATGGTTTCCCATCCCAGATCCTTGGTTAAATGAGTGGTGCAAACACAGGGATGTCACTTCTGGACCTCAGTTTA
This sequence comes from Canis lupus baileyi, assembly GCF_048164855.1. Lineage (NCBI taxonomy): Eukaryota > Metazoa > Chordata > Mammalia > Carnivora > Canidae > Canis > Canis lupus. The sequence goes on along the minus strand of NC_132845.1, from coordinate 35,784,634 downwards.
CCCATCTGTGAGGTGGGATAAGTCACTTAGCCTTTTGTAAGACTGGCATGCAAATTAAGGCTGTTTCCAGATAGGATGGTGCTACAGTAACACAGGATCATTGATAATGACTAAACAAGAGTCACAGTTTCCAGAGTTTTCCCTACACTCATTTCATTCGATCCCCCTAAGAACTCTATGGGATCGGTTGGTAAGGGCCATCAGAATGGGAAATGAGGATCAGAGAGGGTAGGTATCTTGTTCAAGGTGACACAGCAAGTCCCAAATCTGTGCTTGAGCCTCTCAGGCTCCTCCAGCCCCTCCTGGGACAGGCTGGCTGGGGTCCCCAGGTGGTCATACTCAGGGGGTCTCATACTTGCCTGCCATAGTCCCGTTCCTGATGACAGGACATTCACTCCAGGGCAGCGGGTACTGGAAAGACTTGAAGAAGTAGAAGATGCTCCACCCGATGATAACATTATAATACAGCCCAACAAAGAGGCAGACCTGAGGACAACGGACCACAGTGGTGGGGGTAGGGGTCACAAGGCCACAGGCAACTCCACCCCACCCCAACTCCCCATCCAAGGCCCAGGCTCAGGCAGACCAGACCGCACAGACTCTTGCAGGAGGCGGATGAGGAAGAGGAGGAGGAGGGATGAGGCATGGGCGCTGAGGGTCTCCTCCTAATCCTCCGCTCATCTGGTATTCAGACAATCCACGAAGGAATGTTTCAGATATTAAAGATCCCTCCTTTAAGCAATGAACTCTTAAAATGTTAATCCTTTCCAGTTTGAAATTCTTCTAAGATGCTTAAAGCATCTCCCCATCATTTCCTGATGACTCAGGATTACCATTCCAGAGCTGCCCTCGGGGGCTGTAGAGGCCTGCACAGCTTTTGCCCCTGTAGACAACAGCCCCAGACGGCAGTGCTCCCGGATGCTTCTTATTGGTTTCTTGTGCCCTCCCTCCTCTCAGGACACCACTCTCTCTTTGGTACCAGCAGCAGCAGCCTGTTGCCCAAAAGATGTCACTTCTTGTGTCTTGGAAACACGATCACCTACCTTGGTAGAATTATATTTGAAATAGGGATGCATAGTTTCGGACTGAGAGTCCAAGAGGTTTCTCAGGAAGCAGTGCTTTTACGCACGGGGATTTCCTACATCCGCTGGGGGCTGGGGATGCTGAGAGGCCCCTCCACCTCCAGGGTCCCAGCTCTGGTATGCTGACCACTAGGCGAGCCGGGCGGGCTTGCTGCCTGGATTTCACCTGAGCCCTGGTGTGCAGGAGCAGACACTCCTCCGGCACACCTTAACGGGAGTACAGAGGGAGAAGGGCGCCCACTTCTTTTACTTGGGTTGCGTTCCGGCCGAGTGGAGCCCCTTTCACACTCATGTACAGACACGGCCAGCCCCAGCAGAGGATGCTGCGTCTAGCCGTGGCAACCTGAGCAGAGATGATACCCAGCAGGACTCCGGGAGCTACACAGACCCTCCCATGGTCTCTGCCTGAGGCAGGCTTGGCCTGGCCGTGCTGCCAGGCCTAACAGAATCCTTGGTCCCTTCCAGAAGCAGGTGTGAGCAGGGGCGCCCGTGTGCTTTGCCCTTAAGAGAAGCTCAGTTTCCTTCCCTAGAGAGCTAAGCAGAGCCTGACCCCCAGCCCCGTGAACGAGCCTCACAGAGTTCCCCACCTAGTCAGTGGGGTCTCCCTGGCTCCCACTGTTCCAAAGCCTCACCCCTTCTGGGTCAGCCCCGCACTCTTGTCCGAGACCTTCTCCAACTCTATTCCTGTGCCTCAGGGCTGCCTTTTCCTGTGCCACACACTTGCCCAATTCAAATACTCTTCAATCAAGGGAAGAGGAAGAGCCGCCCTTGCGGGGAGCTGATGGGTAGTAAGCAGACAGAGCTATCCAGGAGGGTCCACGTGTCCCCAGAGAACTCCGGCTGAGATGTCCCAGCCTTTCCTCCTTGGTAGCAATTCCAAATATCATATCCTGCCTCAGGCAGTGTAGCCAACTTTCAATGGAGGAGATATGCGGCCCTGAGACACCAGCTGGAAGCAATTCTCGTGCAGAGGGTCTCCCTCCCTGCCCTTGACCCAAGACTCTGGTCTGCAAACCTCGGACCTGACAGCAGCCCCTCTGCCTGCTGGTTAGTGCCCAGTGCTGGCCCCCGACTCACTATGCAGCTAGAGAAGCCGATGCCCCCCAGGCGGGGGCACACGTAGTGCCACACACCAATGCTGCCGCGGCGGATCCTCTGGCCCACAGCCAGCTCCAAGAAGAAGAGTGGGATCCCGATGATGATCAACAGCACAAGGTAGGGCACCAGGTAGGCACCTGGGGAGGAGAGAGGATGTCAGAGGAATGCACGGCACTCAGGGTAAGGGAGGACAGCCATGTCCTACAGTCTTGCCCACATCTCTGACCACCCTCAAACTGCAACCAGTCCTTGGGCTCCTCCAGGAAGACCCCGGCTTATACATGTGACCCACAACGCACTGGCCACCCAGACGTCCCTTGACTCCCCTGATCTGAAATGCTACGGGAGGACTGCTCACAAGGTTAGATTCAGAGACAGACAGATGCCATACTGTCTCGGGAATCCACACGTCGAGTCACGCAGACCGGCTCGCCTCCTAACGTACTCTGTGGACACCTGTTCACGCTCCCTCTCGCCCACAGAGAAGCAGCCCCAGATGGAGGTGGAGTGGGCCCTGATCACTCGCCGCCCAGAGGCACAGACCCCAGGCACGGCCTTCCCCGCATCTGAAACCGAAGCCAGCGTGGCGGACCTGGCAGCTCCAGGGAAGCAGAGCTTGGAAGCTCTCCAGGGAGAGGGTCTGACCAGCACCACCATTAATCTACAGCTAATTGGGAGGAACGAGAGAGGAAATAGCAGTTCAGAAAAGCATAGCCAGGAGGATGGTAATGGATAGACAGAATGGATCTTGATAAAGATTCTGGATGATAAATTAAGCTCACTGTCCCTGGCCTCACTGCAGACACAATCACAATTCCAAGTGACAGGGCGTTTAGCAGGAGAATTAAAATGGTGTCTGGACACAGACGAGTGATCTCTGCTGAGAGATGTGCCAGCAACCTAGTCCTGTTAGCAACGCCATCAGACAGCTCCAGACAGTCACCAGTGCCCTGATGGTCAGTCACCCAGCATCCCCCAGACCAAACCTTGCCAGCTGGGAGTATCCAGAAGACCCCCAGCCACGCACTGCTCTGCCCCCTGTAACATGACAGTCCACGTATCCAATTTGCCAACAAACTCAGGGGATAGGGCATCTCCCGAGCACAAGACCTGGCACTTGGCAACAGTCAACTGTTTATTGCAGGTCGACCCTGTGCCAGGCATGTGCAGTGGCGGGGAGCGGATTGGGGAGCAAAAGAAGGCACAATCAGTACAGCACTATCCCAGGAGAGCTCACAGTCTGGAAGGCAGGACCCTCAGCTTCACGTGAGCAATGTCAGCACATGTGTATACACACACACGGACTCGTCACAGAGGGCCGGCTGAGCACCCTGCGCGCCAAGGGAGGGGTCGGGGTCCAACAGCACTGATCAGGAAAGGCTTCCAGGGGCGCTAACCCAACCAGCCGTACACAGCAGCGTCCAATTCATCAAGCATGCACATATACACGATCACACATACACATAACATCAACTTGTCACTAACAAGCAGTGCCAATCCTGGCCCCTAAAGGAGGGTGGGCCTGAAGGACTCCTGGTTCTCTCTCTTGGTCTTGAGTTCAGGGAAATGAAAGAGGAGACATATGACCTGCAGAAAGTCAAAGGGACACAGCCTCACCGGTTTTATATTTCAGCCATATACCCTTGGATGGGGCAAAAGGTGCAGGGGGATGGGTTTGGGGGTGTCTGAAGAGTAGGCTGGCATCTTCTGTGAAGGCTTCTCTCCTCTCCCCAAAGCACCAGAGACAGCCTCCACCTATGTGCTGTCCAAAGAGTGGCCCTCAGCAAAGACTGGCCACGGGCAACCTGCCACCTGTCACTGGGGCCGGTGGCCTCAGTCAGGCTCAGGGCACGGACTTGGCGCAGCTCCCCTCACAGTGCCACGGCCCAGCCACACACAGTGCTCAGGGGCTGTGGTCCAGGTGAGGATCTTTGGTTAGGTAGAGGTACTTTTTTCCAACCCTTGCGTAAATCATTTGGAAATGCACTCTCTACTACCTTCGAAAATACAACTTGGAGACACAACTGGAATCCCTTTGATATTTCAGTGACTTGCGGGAACTTTGGGGTCCTCCATCTGAACAGCTGGGAGCACTGCTCAGGGTGTCAGGAGGTTTTGCAGAACGTGGCTCTAAGAAGCTTGACTGTGGCATCTCTGAGGCCCCCTGGAGCTCTACAGTCTCCATCTAGGTCTGTACTCTGGGTCTTGCTTCCTGCAAATCCTGAAAGACCACCTGGGGCTCAGCCTGTGGAGAAGTAGGGGCTGAGATCCGGACCCTGGGGCCAGACCTTCTGGGCTTGAACCCTGGCTCTGCCACTTACTAGCTGTGTGACTTTGGGCCATTCCTTGATCTCTCTATGCCACTTTTTGTCATCTATATAAAGATGATGATAACATTCGGCAGAATCACATGAAACTGCTGGTATTGTGACCATTTTTGATTCAGAAAAACAGCCATTTCCCATGGTTCAATGCGACCCACTGCACAGGGCTGTTGTGAGGATTACATGTGTTACTTACCCCCAGTCAGCACCTGATGAACATCTGCCTCTTTTTCATAAGAATCAACAGAAAAAAAAGGGAAACTAAGATAATGCAGAATAAACTGTCAGCATTGAGTGGAGCTAAGCAGAGTTCCAGAACACCCACCCAGATTTGAGCCAAGTTTGACCAGCTCCCCCATGGCTCAAAACCACAGAGCTTCTACTCTCTGTCCAAATAGTTTCCTCCTTCCTGTATATATATATGAAATAGGATCATTTGCCTCCTTCCAAAAAACATTTAAGATGACCTGCCGTAAAACGTGTAGGATACAGGAGGGCTAAAGGCAGAGATAAAAAGGGATTCTAGGAATCGGAGAGGATGGAAGAATGAGAGCAGGAATGAGGAATGGAGAGCTCCAAATACTGAGCCGCTAACAATGCTTTCCTGGGGGTTGTCCAGGCGTCTGGCGCCCGGACAATTGGCTGGTGGCACCGTGAACAGGAAAGCTCCGGCAAGACCACTACCCTGGGAGCGTGTGTGGTGGGGAGAGGGACCCTGATTCAGCACTCAGTGCCCAGGCAGAGCTGATCATCTAAGCCACAGGGGTAAGGTTAGTGGTTCCCGGCTGGAGTCCCCAGATACGACGCACCCTCTGAAGTCACTGTGGATGCTGCTTGTCAGCATCTCTCAGCACGTAAGAAAACCACACACTTGGATTTCTATCTCTGCTTTGGGCTGCTCTTCTAGCAACTCAGTGACCTGAGTCTGGCCATGCCATACAGACCGAAAGCTCTAACTGGCAGTTGCTGATTGATTGGGGTGGGGTTGGGGAAGATTTTTCAAAGCATGGAGAGCATATGGTAAATAGACCATGCTCTGGTGGAAAGTTACACCAGCTCGAATGGCATTCTCACTCCTGTCTTTCAACAGAAATGGGAAAGGTGGGGAAGCCTCCAGCCAGACTTGGCCTCTGGGCTGGAGGGAGTGTGTTCTGGAGAGGAGAGAGTATCCCTGAATGGGGCTGCATCTCTGGGATAGGCTCCGTGGCCAGAGTCCCCTGGAGCAGAGGCAGAAGGAGTCAGGTTAAAATGCTGACAAAGCTGTGGCCACCCATCAGGCTGGAGTGAGGCAGTCCCAGGCCATGGGGACTCAGAGGCACAAGGACCTTCTGCTCCCTCAAATCACTTTCCCAGGACCAGATGTCCAAGCTTGTAAATGCCATTGTATTCAGCCCGCTAGGTTTTTCTGTTTGTTTTTTGTTAGTGTTCCCCTGGTTTCAAAACAAATTACCTTTGGAACTTTCCAGTCTGTCTCAGAGGGGCTGGGGGATAAAGCCCCAGGGGGCTGCTACCTATCCTGATGGCTGGAAGTGGTTAGTAAAAGGGGTTTGATACCGGGAGCAAGATCCCCTAGGTGGATTAAAACTCAAGGGGCAGCGTGAGGCCCCCTCCTCGCTGGGAGGCAGCAGCAGGCGTACTCAGATTCCCTGGCCAAGCTGTCCAGGTGAGAATCCTCACTTTGTCACTAGCGGTGTGACTTGAGCAAGTCATCTAATCTCTCTGTGCCTCAAAACTGACAGTCTCTACCATGAAGATAATAACTTCTTTCTCACATAGGTGTAGAGGGATCCGATGGTTGAACTGTATGAAATTGGTGTTTTGGTTATTCCAAGATGCTCAGATACTAACAGTTTCGTGCATTTCAGCCTAAGAGCCAGCAAGTGTTAAACAGTGCCTGGCACCTGCTAAGCATTTCATTGCAATGGCCAACCACTGCTCCTCACTATGCGTCAGATACGGTGTGAAGCATTCTACATGTAAAGCTTGTTTAATCCTTCTCACGCTGCTGTGAGGCAGGATCTATCATTCCCATTTTACGGGTGAAGAACAGAGAGGTGCAGAGAGATCAAGCACCTTGCACGGGTTTGCAGGGCTGACTGGCCACACTGGGGCTTGCCTGCAGGCGGTCCTGGGCCACAGCCCGTGTTCTGGTTATCATCACTCCTGACAGCCTCTTGGTAGCTGTTAACTATTGGCTATTTCTGGGGAGCCTTCCTCTAGAACCCTGAGCTCCACCCTACAAGAGCCCCGACTGCATACGCAAAGGGCTGTTCCTTCTCACCCCTCAGCCCAGCCCATTTGCAGAGCACCCTGGGGGCAGGCAGGGCCGCCTCTTACCACCTCCATTTTTCTGGCACAGGTAGGGGAACCTCCAGATGTTGCCCAGGCCCACAGAGAACCCGATCTGGGCCAGGATGTACTGCAGCTTGCTGTTCCAGGCCGGCCGGTCCTCCGCATCCAGCTCCTCCTCTGCCGCCTTCTGCTTGCCGCCGGCCTCACCTGCCACATTCAGGATGCTCTGCTTGTAGTCCACCGGCTCCTCAAGGGCCAGCAGGTCGGCCACCGACTCCGTGACATGCTCACCGCTGTGCTCACGCTGGGTCACCTTGCTGTTCTTCGGCATTGGTGCCACTCGGGCCACACAGCCCTGCTTCCCAGCACTCAGAGAAGGTGACACTCTGCTGTTGTCAGCTCCTTCTCATCCGGGCACCTGCGAGAGTGACCAGGTGAACAGGAGAAGCTTAGTTGACCACAACAGCTTGCTGACTACACCAGGGAGGTGGGGAGGGGAGCAAGTGGATGCAAATCCCCCATCACTCTAGGGCACACACCTGGAGGCTGGGCAGTGAGCAGCCTGGAATGTGGAGCTTGTCTTCCTCCCCGCCCCCCAGAGGAAACCCCCCAAGGACCTCAAAGTCTGCAGACTCAGTTCTCCCACAGCTGCTATCTGAGCATCACTGAAGGTAAACCTACTGGGGCAGAAGAGGCCAAACCAGACACCACACCCAAATTAAGGGCCATCTCCCATGGCACTGCCCCTGTCATCACTGCATTGACCAGAGTGCTCAGAACCCTTCCGAGGCCCCCCAGACCTCCCCTTACAGGGGTGCAGGTTGTGGCCAAGCCCAGCCCTCCTGAGCTCTTTGTAGCCAAACCACGGGGGCGGGGGGGGGGGCGGTGTCAGGGAAGCTGGGGTCTGCCTTCACCAGGGTCTTTCTTTTCAAAGTACAGTTCGGGGGGGATCCCTGGGTGGCTCAGCGGTTTAGCGCCTGCCTTTGGCCCAGGGCGCGATCCTGGAGTCCCGGGATTGAGTCCCGCATCGGGCTCCCGGCATGGAGCCTGCTTCTCCCTCCTGTGTCTCTGCCTCTCTCTCTCTCTCTCTCTCTCTGTCTATCATGAATAAATAAATAAATAAATCTTAAAAAAAAAAAAGTACAGTTCGTGGGCCAGCAGCAGCAGGGGGAGCTTGCTAGAGACGCAGAAGCCCGGGCCCATCCCCAGATCTACTGAATCAGTCTCTATTTTTACAGAACCCTCAGGTGATTCAGGGGACATTAATGCTTGCAAAAAAAAAAAAAAAAAGTTAGAGCTCTGACTTCTGGTACCTGGAACCAGCCCCCGTGTCCCCTTCACTCCCCAGCAAGAGCTCTAACCAGGTTCTGCTAAGGGTTCTGGCACCACAGCCCTGGAGGTGTTCGCTTAGTGCCAACAGATGCTGGGTCATCGCTCAGCGCCCACACTGTCTGAGGGCCACGCCCGCCGCCGCTCTCTCTCTCGAGAGCCAGTTCTCCATCCCAGCGACAGGCGACAGGCGACAGTCTTACAGCAGATCTTCTGTCTGCACAATGCAGGCGGGGCCAGCCCCCCTCCCCCCTCCCCCATTCCTCCCGCTGGCTTTCACTCTTTCCCTTAAAGAAATAAAGCACCAAGGAAACGAGTCCTTTGAAATCAACAAGCTGCTATGTTTCAAAGCACCTCCTCCTTAAGGAGAGGTTGGAGGATTTAAAATTAAACACACACACACACACACACACACACACACACACACACACACACAGCCTGCAGGTGCCCTGCACTTTCTAGGGATGTAAATTACCCAGCTCTGTAATCGCTCACTGGGGGGAGGAGCTGCCTCTGGAAGCCCCCGCTGCCCGTAGGTGCCATCAGAACAGCACGGGCCTGGGCACTGCACAGAAGTAGCTTAGCCCAGGCCTCCTGGGTGACTCCAGTTACGACCCAAACTTCAAGGGGACCTGGCTAGCCAGATCCTGTTACCTGTGTAGTGATGCTGGGAGACCCGACAGATGCGGATGGCCCATGCTGGTCTGTGCGGTTAGCCAGCCCTCCCTGGGCCAGGCCATGGGCCACAGCAGCAGGTGACACCTCCCTGCCTTTCTCATCCAAGGGAGACAGTGAGTCTTTGGTGACTACCCCTTAGGCCCCAGGAGCAGTAAGGTCTTGGGCTTTGGAGTGACTGAGACAGAACCAGTCTGCCTAAAAGACCTTAGAATTCTCTAAAAGAAATGCAGCTCTCTGTTGGGACTCCACATTGGGTTCAGCTGAATGTTCCTCTGTGTCCTGGAGGGAGTGTGTGTCTGCTGACCCTTCAGCCCTCTGCCTCCCTTGGCTGCGGGGGGGGGGGGGGGGGGGGCATGCTATGTAAGGGAATGGTGCCCTCAGGGGTCACACAATGGGGAGGCCTGTGCTCTTGCTTGGGCTGCCAGCATGAGCCCCTCCCCCTTCCCCAGTCAGCAGGTCCCTGTGCCCATGGCTCTCAAAGGCAGACAACCCAAGGCACATGCAAGGGCTGGCTGTCTGGCTACCCCATCTCCCCTGCATCTTCAAGAAGAGTTTTTATGAAAGACAGAAGTGGGAAGAAGGGTTGGGGTCCCTCTGGAGGCAGCAATCACCAGGGTTCCAGCTCGGAGCCTGTCTCCAGGTACTCTGCCTACAGTGGAATCTGATCAGGACAATCTGCAGTGCATTAGGTATGTTTTACTGCCCATTATCTCACAACTGAAGAAAACCGAAGGGGATTCCCGCAAGTCTGCAGAATTCATCCTGCTGCTGACCAACTGGAGGACACGCTTTCCCATAAATAGCCTAGAGAGTGGCAGCTCTGGTCACCAGCAGAGAAAGGGCTGCAGAGAGGGGACAAGCATCATTCAAACTAGGAGGACTCAAGGACAAAATTAGCACATTCTGGTAAAGCCAGAGAAGGATGCCCACAGCAGCATCACAGAAACCACAGGCACCAGCCCAGCAGGGCTTCTTTCTTCCCAAGAGGTGTGTGAGAGCATCCTGCATCACAGGACGGGGTCCGGAGCCTTCTGTGCCATCAGGTTTGCAGGACGAAAGGTGCTGGGGCAAATTTGCAAGCAGGGGCACTGGGCTGGGCTGCAATCATGACTGGAACCTTCTGTGCCCAGGAACACGCTGGGTGACAACAGAGTCTGACACTTAGAATATTAAAGCTTGAGGGGCCCTGGCAATATTCTCATTTTCTATATGAGAAAATTGAAGCCCGGGGGGAAATGGATTGCAAAAGGAAGGAAACAGGAAGAAGATGGTGGTAGTGAGGGCAGGGGCTTTGCGGTCAGAGGGGCCTGAGTTCAAGAGCTCCTATTTCATACATTCGTTCATTTACTGGGTGCTTTCCCCAGGCCAGGCTCTGTTCTACATGCCAGGGATGCAACAGCAAACAAAATGAGAGAAGTGTCTCCTCTGGGGGGTTTATATTTCTTGTGGAAGGGTCAGATGCCAATGAAGGAAAGAAACACACAGTGGCCGGTGGGGACGCATGATATGAAGAGAAATGACACGGGGGGGGGGGCAGTGTTGCAAGTGGGAGGGCCGCTATTTTATGGTCTAAAAAGGCATTCCTGAGGAGGGGACATCTCGGCAAGATGTTCAGGAAAATGTGTTGTCACATGAGTGAGCAATCGGACAAAATGGGAACGCTCAAGCCCTGTCCTGTCTTCAAAGGCCCTGCCCTCCGCGGCCGCCGCCACCGCTGCCACCTCTGGGGCCCTTGCCCGGTGCGCAAGGGGGGCTGGCAGCCACTTCAACTATGCAGGTGTCAGTTCTCTCCAGGGTGAAACAGGGTCTACGTGACAACAGCTCCCCGCTCCCCAAGGGGGGCCACCTGCAGACTCCACGAGCGGACGCCTCCAAAGTGGCCGGCTTGGGGCCTGGCGCCAGGAGGGCCCCTGCTACCGGGAAGCCTTGCACTGTTTGCCTTGATTCACCGAAAAATACCTAAGCCCCCCATTTATATTACATATTAATCACATAAATGCCATTTCTCCCCAAGAAAAGCCAGAGTGAGTGTGCGGTGTAAGTGGGGTAGGGGTGGAGAAGCCTTTGCCACCCACACCATCCCAGAAATGTCCGGCTTTTGTCAGCAGGATCTGGCCCCCCCACCCCGAGGCTCCTAGGCGGCACCCCACGACGCCCAGCCCGGGCCCCCCTTACCCAGGCCACAGGGAAGCAGGGGAAGGTCTGCTGAGCGCCAGCTCTTCGGTGTAAAAATGCGAATCTCACTACTCACGGCGCCACAGCCCCGTATTAAAGCCTAGCAACCTCGGCAGTGGCCCCCCAGAGCCCTCGTCAGCAGTGGCCCCCGGGCCCATCTCATTGGGAGTGGCCCCCCAGCCCCCCTCGTCGGGAGTGGCACCCTGGCTCCCCTCGTCGGCAGTGGCCCCCCGGCCCCCCTCATTGGCAGTGGCCCACCGGCTCCTCTGGGATAGCTTGGAGCCACCACGTCTCCGCTTGGCCTCGGGGTGGTTGGACGTGGGGCGCTGCTCAGAAGCCGGGCCACGCGGCTCCGGGCCCAGCTCGGCGCCCAGCAGCTGCCTAGCCGGCAAGTGGCCTGGGGTCTCAGGGCTCCGTGGCCCAGCTGTCAAAGGAGGACAGCAGTGCCCACCCTACAGAGCTGCGCGGAACAGGGGCGGCAGGTCTCAGGGCGCTGCTCACAGCGGCGCCTCTTCTTGGCGCCCCACTGGATCCTCAGCCCCTGGGAGGCGAGGGGGACAGCCATGCCCCAGGGCAGGCAGCACCGACTCACATCACGTGGCTGTCGGCACCCACGTCTCTGAGCTCCTGCGCTGCCTCCCTGTTTGAAAGAGGCTGTGGCACCAGTGACGGGGAGCAGGCCTCCCCCCGCAGCCCAGCTCCCTGCACCCATGAGACGCAGCTTTCAGACCGGGTGGGGAGGGGGGGGGTGGTCCAACACGGCCCAGCCCACAGCCCCGAAGCGTTACCCGTGACAAGCACCGGGATCAGAGAAGGCCCAGGTTTCTCTCTGCCCCCTGACTTTGCAGTCCAGGGAGCCAGCCACGATCCGGGTATCGGGAGGCCAGCCAGGCGCCGGTCCTGACCGACCACCAACCATGCACGCGGACACCACTGCCCTGCCCTCGCTAGGCCTCAGCTTTCCCGTGTGTAAAATGGGTTGGTGAGCATGGTCTCTGAGGCACTGTTCAGCTCCGTATACATCCAGGGGGTGTCCCCCTGCACACGGGTGTGAGCAAGGCATGACCATGGACACTTGACCCTGCAGGCCTGGTGATGCTGAGGCAGCCTGCCCAGCCAGACTCGAATTATGCCCCTGGGGCAGCTGGGGCACCGAAAGTTGCTTTCGTGAGCAATAGTCAGACGATGGTGCTCTGGGGTGCGCTCCAAGAGGGATGCCTCAGTGACCTAAAGCACAAAGCAGGGGGCTCGAGAGCTGAGGAAGCCCCCGGCCAGGCCAGTCACTTAGCAACAGACGCAGCTCACAGCTCAGAAGAGCATGTGAGAGGAGCATCGTCGAGGGAGTGAACTGTGAATCTTCTTGGAAAGGAAAAAAAGGAGTGTGACTAGGAAGCAGACAGGTAAACCTACCGGGTGCCAGAGAGCCGACGCCCGCAGCAGCTCTCCCAGCTTGGCCCTCGCAGCCACCTCGGGGGCGGCCGCTCCCCTGGGCAGAGGCCAGACCCAGCCCCTCCAGCCCCAGCAGCCAGGGGCAGCCTCCTGGAAGGCGGCATCCAGCAGCTCCCCAAGCACCCCTTCCTGGGCTCAGCGCCTCTCTTGTTTGGCAGGGATACACCAGGTAACGCAGGGGATGAACTCAGGGGACCCACTCACCCTCCAAGCCGCCTCCCAGGGGACCTGCGTGGCGGGGCCCATCTTCGGGAGAGCCGGAAGCCCCGGGGACTACAGACGCCCAGCACCCCCCCCCCCACCGGAGTCCCCTGGGACCTTGTTTTGCCACCCTCCGGTCTGGTTCTGGGGACAGTGCACCACTTCCCACAGACCTCCGGATGGAGAGCCAGGAGGAGCCTGGGGAGGGGAGGGGAGGGGGAAGCGAGGGGCGGGGAGGGAGGGGAGGGAGGGGCCCACCTGGCTGCCCCGTGGTGGGAAGGAAGCAAGGTTGGGGTCCCTGTCCGGGTCCCTGTCGCAGGCTCCACAGCCTCCTGATTTCCATGTGACAAGCAGGTGGTGGCCCGAACACTTCTCCTAATTACCTCAGAGCCCCTGGGCTTCGACAGAGCCCAAAACAGGTCGGACTGTTATCAGACACACAAATTGTCCTACAAATTATTTTTACTTGTTTTATCGAAGCTTCTGGCAGTCACCCAGGGCAAACTGCTCCTGACAGGCCCTGGCAGGTCCTGATGGCTGCTCTCCTTGGATTTTCCCCACCAGCTGCGTTCTTGACCCCCCCTGCCCCCCATCCTGAGGGCCCAGAGCCCTACAGCAGCTTTGGCTCTGTCCTCGCTCCCACCGCTGGGCTGCAGCTCAGACCCTTTCTCAGCCAGACTCCTGCAGCAGTCGCTCTCCTCTGGGCCTTCAGAGGCAGCTTCCTGAAATGCCCGGTGGCCCCAGCCCACTGCCTCCTGGAGAGAGCCCATGGCCCTCGCCAGATGCACAGCAGCTCCACCACTGGGTGCCTCCATTCCCTAGCCTCAGCTGCCACCTCTCCCCTCCCCCTGCATGAAGCCCTCCCCAGCCTCTGCCTACTGAAGCTTCCAGTCTTTGAAGAAGCAGCTCAAGGTCCACTGCCTCGCCTCTGACACGTTCAGTGATGCTCTAAGTGGGGATTAGTGCACCTTTCTTTCCCCTACTCAGCACGAAATAAATACTCTTTCACACTTTTACCATTTGGCTTTCTAGTATAGCTACTTGCATGCATCTCTGATTCCTCTTCTAAACAGGGAGCTCCTGGGGGCACCTGGGGGCTTGGTTGGTTAAGTGTCTGCCTTTGGTTCAGGTCATGATCCAGGGTCCTCGGATCGAGCCCTGCACTGGGCTCTCTGCTCTGCAGGGAGCCTGCTTCTCCCTCTCTCTCCCTCTGCCTGCCACTCCCCCTGTTGTGCTCTCTCTCTCTCTCTCTCTGTCAAATAAATAAATAAAATCTAAAAAATTAAAACAAACAGGGACCTCCCCAAAGGCAGAAACCAAGGTGCACCCAGCTTTGCATCTACCCGCCACTGCCTCAGCTCAGCCCGTGTCTGCCACACACAGGATAGAACAGGGTCCCCATGGATGTTCCAGGGTCCCTGCCTTCTCACCCTCCAAGAGCAACTTGCTTCCCCTGTTGAAATCCTACCCGCTGCATTCACCTTGAAACAGAGGCAGGGGTGAAAGGCTAACACACTTGACCCAGATACATTTAAACCTACTAGGTGTCTGGCTGCCCCAACCAGGGCCGCTAATCTGGTGCAGCCCTCCTTTCCCCATGTGGGAAAGACCCCAGAACTTGGAAGCCAGCTTTCTGTTCTGTAATCATCTGTAAAATAGGAAACAGTGCTTACCCACCAAATGCATCTGGTAACCACATGGGTACAAAGAGAAAGAAAAAGAAAAGTTTACCGGGAATTCAAATAAACAGAATGGTCATTTCTGACTCCATTTCATAGATTTTTCAGGTTTGTGTTTTAGTCTCCCACTTATATCTCAAATAATACCATTTTTGGCTCTGCAAGACCAAATCCTCATGTATTACTGTTACATGTGCTCAATAAATAGATGAAGGAATTGAGTGGATTAATGAACGGATGCATTTTAAAGTTCCCAAATTTTCCATAGTCTGATAGAATTTCCCAGCTCCAAAATTTTTCTATTTTCTGATGCAATACTCTGATCCCAAGAAGACATGATGCCCCAAAGTTGCCCCAAGTTGCAGTTTATTTTTTAATAAGGTCTTTATTTATTTATTTGACACACAGAGAGAAAGCACCAGCAGGGGCAGAGGGACAAGTAGACTCCATGCTGAGCAGCGAGCCTGAGACAAGAAGGGGCTCAATTCCACGACCCTGAGATCATGACCCGAGCTGAAACCAAGAGTTGCACGCCCAGCCCAGTGAGCTACCCAGGCACTCCCCTGAAGTGGCAGTTTCAAGCAAAGGTAAACTAAGAAGCCTGGCCAGCATTCACTGACGGTTTGCCTCTTATAAAGGATCTACTCCTTGTGCCTCACTTTCTCCATTGTGTAGACAGGGTCCATCTTAACCTCAGCGAAATAAACCCTAGACAGGCACGGTCTCGGCACAGAGCATTCTGCGAGGCTAGTGAGACCATTCCAAACAAGAACCTACCGGCAAAAGAGCCAGGAGAACCTTCTTCGGCCTGTGTCACCTTCCTGTTGCATTTGTAGACTTGTTCTCTGCAGTCGGTATTTCTGTTTTCTTAGTCAAGGAGGAAGGGAAGCAGAAAAGGGGCAGATGGTCCAGAGGGGGAGGAACTGACACGGGAAGATGTGGGTGGGGCTAGTGCAAACAAAATCTTTTGGTTCAGTTTGACCATTTCATGTGAGGGGGAAAGGCACGCCCGGTGGGTGTGCAAGCAACATGGTGCAAGCAGCACCATGGCTGCCCCACAGATGCATTAACCTTGTGCCAGAATTTAGGTGCTAAGGGAACTTTGGAAGTCAGAGGAGGGTGTAGCAATAAACAACCACCACAACACACAGGAGATACTTCTTGAGGGCTGGCTCTGTACCAGCCACTGTGGGGAGCAGACATCGTCTCCTTAAATCCTGCCCATAACTGTATGGGGTTGGTTCCACAATTATTCCCATTCAACAGATGAAGCAATAGAGGTTCGAAGGGATTAGTTACCTAATTTCATTGAACTTAAGATCCTTTGATGTTGGCACTTTCTTGAACTTAGCAAAGAGGGTTGGTGGAAGGTTTTCACCTGACCAACAGCCATTTAGAAACACCACTGGTTGTACATTGTGCCCTGAATTTAAGATGTGACAACATACAGAAAAATGCATCTTGGAATTTATGAAGTAGGGAACTGTTGCATAGATATAAGTCAAACACAGGAGTGCACACCAGCACAGTCTGACTCTGGGATCTGACAACACTAGCGCAGAAAGATGGGTTTTGGAGCTAGGGAAGCCTGGTTTGAGTCCTGCGGCTACTTACTAGCTGTGAGTCTTATACAACCTCTTATGGTCTCGGCTTCTGGATCTGGATGGAGAAGGCAGCCCCAATCTCACAGAGTCATCATGAGGATAAAATGAGACAATGCAGATGACACATCAAAAACTGGCACCAGGGATGCCTGGATGGCTCAGCAGTTGAGCAACTGCCTTTGCTTCAGGTCATGATCCCAGGGTCCGAGATCGAGTCCCACATTGGGCTCCCTGCATGAAGCCTGCTTCTCCTTCTGCCTGTGTCTCTGCCTCCCTCTCTGTCTCTCATGAATAAATAAATACAATCTTAAAAAAAAATTGCATCAGCCACCTCTTCATGTGAGCACGTGGGAGAAATGGGCTTGACCAGGTTTGGAAGCACAGCTGCCCACTGTGCATTGTCAGGGCACCAGAGTGTGACAAGCACGTGAGTGCCCGAGGATGCAGGATGTTGTTGGGGGATGTAGGTCCTGGTACTCCAACTCACTGCCCACTTCCTTCATTCAATGTTTACTGAACACTATGTGCCATGCCAGAGCAAATAATGCACCTCCCTTGTGTGATTTATATTCTAGTGTAAAGTGAGATATAAAAATCAGACAAATGTATAATTAATACTGTATATATAGACACATACCTATAGTATATATATAGATAGCACATAAATATGTACCGAATGTGAGGGGATGGAGTGAGTGAGACAAAGATGCTATAAAATATAGAGGGAAGAGGAAAGCACACTCTGATTAAGACCTGATAGAGTGAGGGGGTCCCTGGGTGGCTCAGCGGTTTGGCGCCTGCTTTCAGCTCAGGGTGTGATCCCAGAGTCCCGGAATTGAGTCCCACGTTGAGCTCACTGCATGGAGCCTGCTTCTCCCTCTGCCTGTGTCTCTGCCTCTCTCTCTCTCTCTCTCTCTGAATAAATAAATATATCTTAAAAAAAAAGACATGATAGAGTGAGAGAATGAACCATGTAAATATCCTGAGAAACCATTCAGGGCAGAGAGAATAGGAGGTGCAAAGGCCCTGAGGCAGCCTGCTTGGTGAGTACAAGGACCAGAAAGAAGGGCCTGGGCCTAGAGCATCCTAAGCCAGGGAAGAATGGGAACTGCTGGCAGGAAGACAGCTAGACTCCAGAGCAGGCAGGACTTGCAGGCCATGGAAAGGCCTGGGTTTCCTTTCAAGGCTAACAGGAAGCTGTTTTAAGTTTTTGAGCAGGGGAGTCATGTGACCCAGCTGTTTTTAAGGAGATCTATAGGACAAATACAGAAACAGGAGGGGTAGGTAAGAGGTGATGATGGTGACCTGAGCCAGGTTGGTGGGTGAGGTTTAGGTTTTAAAGAGAGAGGGAAACAGAGGGCCCCAAGATGCTGAAGAGCACGCCAGGCCTCAGACAGGTAGAAGATCCATGGGACCGTCCCAACTGGAAAAAGATACTAGTTTCTTAAATCAGGTGTGAAAATAAAATGTCTAGGAGCAACAAGCAAAAACCTCACTACTTTATTTCCTCATCCACAGGCGGCTCACGGTGGTAACAGATGGGTCCTCACAGTATCTGCCCAAATTCTCTGACCTGGATTTTCTTAAAGCCACTATTTTGTCTTGTTTCATGGAGAGACAGAGGGAACCAAGGGGGTCCAATTACCTGAGTTACCCACCAGACTGCTGAAGAGCACTTGAATGAATAGTGATCAGAAACCCTTAATTACAGTCCCAACAGGATGTCTCTTTGGAGTAATGATGTCCTGGCAGTGAGAAGGGTTTTGCACCCGTTTCCTCACCAGCCCTCAGTGCAGTTTTGTGGAGGGGTTGGCAGAGAAGTCCTCCTACTGGGAACAGGTAATAGGATAGCTGAGATCACACTGAAGGGAGCAAGTATTTTTAAAGACTTATTTATTTATTTGTTTGAGAGAGAGAAAGAGAGAGAGAGCAGGTGCATGAGCAGGGCGAGGAGCAGAGGGAGAGAGAGAATCCACAAGCAGACTATCTGCTGAGTGTGGGGTTCAATCCCATGACCCCAAGATCATGACCTGAACCAAAACCAAGAGTCAGCCACTCAACTGACTGAGCCATCCAGGCGCCCCAGGAGTATTTCTGAAGACCTGCTATGCTTACATATATTATGTATCCCCAAAAAAACTTGGGATAAAAAAAAGTAATTCTTATTTTACAAACAAAGAAGCCAAGGCTAAGGAAAGATAACTATCAGGTACAAGATTACCCTGCCATGAAGTGTAAGAGTGGGGATTCAAACTGTGGTCTCCCAAACTCTGAAGCCCATTTTCTTTCCGATATACTGGTGTTTTCCAATCTTTTGTATGTCATAATACACAAAGGAGAGAACACAGGTATGGCGTACTGGGGTAAATGGAGGAGGCCGTACCACTCTAGGCCACTCCAGGCTACTCCATGAGATGAAGGCATCATTATTTCTGGGCCACATGCTACCCACTGTGGCACTGGTGAGGAGATTCTCCAATGTGCTATGCTGCACTGTAAAGTGATACACTTGAATCTCATTCAGCAAGTCAACAGTGAGAAGAGTCCATCTATCACCATTTCTCCCTGAAGTTAGGGGCTTCTTCATTTGGCCAGGTCCTTTCCGAAAGCCAACAACATAATGCAAGCTGGGGAACTCAAGGATATTCCTTCCAGCTGCTCTAAAGGAGTCCCCAAATTCCTAGCAGGCAGGTCATCTCAGTGGTGTGCCAGGACCATGGACAGCGCCCACCAGGCCCTTCAGGAAGCTGATGCTGGGTTGCACATGCTCTCCTTCCGTTGCCCCCCACCCCCCACCACCAGGGAAGAGAAGGTCCACATCATCACTGAATACTCACCTGGCAGCACCTGGTGGACACACTCCAGCAGGTGACTGTTCACATTCCTTGAAAGGTAGCTTTATCAAACAACGCTCCTGATACGGAGTGGGATTTAAAACTACAAGAGCCCAGGAGTCTTATAATTAAAGAGAAAATGCAACCAGCAGGAATTTGGGGGCGTGGACCAATAGATTCTATTTGCGAGTAAAAGAATAGGTGGCATATTA
Organism: Canis lupus baileyi; assembly: GCF_048164855.1. NCBI lineage: Eukaryota > Metazoa > Chordata > Mammalia > Carnivora > Canidae > Canis > Canis lupus. The sequence goes on along the minus strand of NC_132845.1, from coordinate 35,765,677 downwards.
GTAGTGCACAGAATCCAGAGGAAATTCTAATTAAACCAGTAATTAGAAATGATGGAGTACAGTGAGAGGCAACTTGTTATCTCCAAATAAACCCTGAGTAGCTTTGGAAGATCGAGCAGCAGCTCGGTGGGACAAATGCAGCAGGTGAGATAACCCCAGGGCCCAGGAGCTGGGGCATTATCCTCCTGCCCATGCCTGCCCCACCTTCATTTCATATGAGGCCCCAGAGTAAAAGCAGGGCTTTAAGTGTCAATTCCCAAGTTGGAGACTCAGGTTGCCCAGGACTTGCCTGACCCAGAATCATTCTGCAACAAAATATACCTGGTCATGAACATGAGAATAATGCAGGACAGCAATCTATCTCGCATCTGAGCTTATGTTCTCACCTGTAAGTTTTTTTTACTCAGTGAATATCTAGGTTTTTCTTTTTTTTAAATAACTGGATTTATCCATAGTTGAAATTGAACAATGTTTTAATATAAGTAATTAGTCATGGGGGTGGAGGATGGGGGAATTTTAATTTTCATTTTTAAATATTTTATTTATTTATTTATTTATTTATTTATTTATTTATTCGTGAGAGACACACACACACACACACAGAGAGAGAGAGAGGCGGAGAAGCAGGCTCCACGCAGGGAGCCCGACATGGGACTTGATCCCGGGTCTCCAGGATCCCGCCCTGGGCTGAAGGTAGGCACTAAACTGCTGAGCTACCCAGGGATGAATTTTCAAAGGAATATGTCTGCACAAAATGGCTGCCTGTGGAGCTAGGGCTTCTGGAAGAATTCTTTGTGTCCTCTGGGGGGTGGGATGGGGGACCATTAATACTCACACTCCAATTATCCACCCGCACCTACAGAACTTCCCCAAGATCAATGGAGGCTTGGAGATACCAGGCAAGATAGGACAATGCAAGCCTGTTTTTACCAGGGCTGGTGATTTCTCAGAGAGAGAAGAGACGAAGAAGCAGGAAGAATTAGATGCCAAGTTCCCCAGAGCAGCCTTGGATTCCAGTGGCAAAGCCCCAGGGGTGAGGACAGTGGTCTCTCCATGGGACAAGACTAGGAGGCAAGCAGCATCCCTCTGAGCAGCCCAGGCCAGCAGCTGCTGTAAATAACCTTGGAGGGTTAGCAGTTTTGCTCTGGGGTCTGGGGCCTCACCAGAAACTGCTGCAAATCCCTGGCAAGCACTCTTCCAGCAGAGAAACCTGACACACCAGAGCTCCCACCAGCGCCTGGCTGTCCTTGATTCTGCAGATGCAGAAATCCTCAGGGCATCATCCAACCTGCTCTGACTCTTTCCTCACTGCTTCCAGCACCAACCCCTGACTTGGATGAACTTTAAGGAATGAGGTCAGGAGTGGTAGAGATTGGGAAGAAAAAGACAGACAGGACAATAAAGCACCACAGTGGAGCCTGGGACCCACCTGCCATCACAGACCATATTCCCCAAACCTTGGAAGTTTAGGTATGTTCACTGTTTACCAAATTCCCATTAGTGGAGGCTCATTTCCCCCTTCCTTGGGGCACAAGCTTAAAGAACTGGACCCATGCACTTAGATCACCTCGTTTGGATAGATGCCTAGGTAGCCAGCAAATATTTATGAAGAACTTAACATGAAGACATGTCACTTGAGTGGTTAAGAGCATAAAGTTTGGTTCTGACGGACCTGAGTTCAAATTCTCGGATGCCACTCACTACCTGTGTGACCTTGGGCAAATTATCAAACCTCTCTGAACCTCAAGTCCCACATTTGCCAACTGCAGAGAGCAATATCCATCTCCTGGGATCATAGCGAAGATTAAATGAGATGGTGTATGAATAAAGCACTTAGCACAGCACGGGAGCCTCAGTAAGAACCTGTATATTATCACTGTGCGCCCGGCATGGCGTGAGCTGCAGCCACTCCTCCTAAAAGCACACCAAGTAGGCCTTTCCGCACAGGTCACTGGCCCGCCTGTCTAGGGTGGCGCACTAATACAGATCCACCTGTGGTATTGTGCTTCTGACCTCTGGAAGTCTGGGACACTAGGTTGGGGAAGGTGATGTGAAAGGACTTTGTGGAGGCTGAGTGACAGTCTTTTCCCAGCCTGGTGCTCCAGATGTTTGGCTGTGAGAACTTCTTGCTGCCCAGCCTAGGAGGGAGCAATAACTCAGATCTGCTTCCAGGAAGAAAGCGCAAATCCATCTTCCCTTGAAACTATTTCTGCTACTTAGCTTAGCAGCCTTAAAGGGATTGCTGACGGAACTGCCCTGCTGCAGCTAACGTGGACAGGAAAGGAGCACGAGGGGAGGGGAGGGGAGGGGCAGGAGCCTGCTTCTCCAGAATCCCCTCATCTCTGAAATTTGCTCCCACCTCCAGTGGGGGAGGGCATTGATCCAGGGTGCGTGTACCCGCCCGCCCCCCCCCCCATACACACCGTCAGCAGTAGACCGGAGTCTCTTTTGCTGCACTGGGGATGCCCTTATTGCCTTGGCTCTTGAGGCACATGCATCTTAGCTCAGCACCAAGTCTAACACGTCACAGAAAGAAAGAGCGAGGGGCCAGGATCCCTCAGAGAAGGCAGGAGACACACTTCTTTCCTCTCCAGGATGGTTGCCATGTGGCTTCCAACTCCATGATGGATAGGACAGGTGTGGGGGAGGATGGCAAGATCTGATCTAAGGGCAGGGGACCCCTGAAGTCCACCTAGCAAATGCCACAACTTGAGAGCAGACCACAGCCAGGCACGATCCTAAGGCATCAAGGTCTGTGTGGGAATCTCGCCCCAGAGCTGTTGCAGACAGCCAAGGACACCCATCAGGCCCAGCGTAGCTCTGCCCGCCACTACGCAGCCTCTACGCAGCCCCCCCACGACCCTGCTCCTACTGAGGAGACCTGAAGGCTGGGCAGAGGTCAGTTTGAGCTGAATTATGGGTCCTTCTCAACCACATGTGAAGCCCTGACACTTTCATTTGTTCCACACCCTCTCTCACACCAAGGCACAAGGGCAGGGAGAGAGAGAACCACCACTGGTTAAGAGCCATAAAGAAAGGGGTGAGGGATCAACATTTTGCGAGCATCTGCCAGGTGTCCAGCCTGGGCTCAAAATAAGCCTGAGGAAGCACCGTAGGCTATCTTATAACTGAGAAAACCAAGGCTCCAGAGGTAAAGTGACTTGCCCAAGGTCACTGGCACATGGCGGGGCACTGGGCCCACCTCTGACCACAATCGCAGCCTCTCCTCCAATCCCTCCACCCCAACCTGGCTCTGGTTCCCTTTCCTGTGAGGTCAGAGTTCCAGGACTCCTGCCCAGGAGCCAGGGAGCCTGTGCTCACTCTGAACACTTGCCCACTTCTAGTCTGTGACCCCAAAATCCGGGGAGCTCTGGGCATTCCTGCTTGCAAAGAACTCCACTGAACTCACAAATAGCTGATACACAACTCTGTGTGTGACTCAGGCCAAACGAACTCACTCCAGTCGGAGTTGATGGGCACGATGTGCCTCCTGCACTGAGTCACTCACTCTCCAGGTGGAGCTGCAACTCACCACCTACTTAGAGCTACAGCTGCTTGGTTAGAGAAAAAGGCAGCCGAAGAGCCGAAACCTCTTGTGGTCCCAGTGGATAGGCCACAGCCAAGGACAATCAGTTGTGACCTCAAAGCCCTTCCTGCTTGGGTGATGGGTCCACCCCACTGGACCTGGGATAATGTAAAGCACAGCATGAAATATAAGAATCCTTCACTGTTAACGTCAACACTCTGTGACCTTGTTCTCCAGACATCAATCCGTGTGTCCAGGACAGCCTAACGGGCTCCAACTAAAGTTTTTGTTGAATATTTTGGGAGCCATTAAAGGATTTTCTTAGCTCCTGGAAGTTCCTTTTAAGGACAGTGCCCTCACAAGGATCTTTCTTCTCTGTCCCACTGCCCAGTCTCCCCAACCCAACCCGCCTGCCTCACTGTCACAGCTGGACTGCCTCCAAGGTAGCCCTGGTTAGAAATTTCCGAATTCCTAAATATTTTTCAAAGAAGGAAAGGGGAATGGGGTTTAAAAAAAAAAAAAAACATTTTTTTTTTGACTCCACTTGACAGCGACGGGGTCCTGTTAGGTGAGTGGCCTCGGGATTTCTGAACACTAGCAGCCGCGGCAGGCGGGGCCCTTGGAGCTCTACCGCGCCAGGCTCCTTCCCGGCGGCCCAGGGCCGCGGCCCTCCGCAGGCGGCGCACGCGGGGCGCGGGGAGCCGCGAGGCCCAGCCTGGGGGGCGCCCTCCGCCCCGCGCCCCGCGCCCCGCGCTCGCCCGTCGGCCGCTTCCCGGCGCGCTTCCCCGGGGGAGGGCTCCCCGCCGGCTCCCGCTCAGCGGCGGCCGCCCGGTGCGGCGCTCCCCAAGGTCGCGGGGTCCCCGCGGTCCCCCTCGCCGCGCCCCGGCCCGCCCCCGCCCCCGCCGCTCTCCTGCGGCTCCGCGCGGTGGCCGGGGCTCCCGGGGCTCCCGGGGCGGGAGGAGCGGGCCGAGCGCGGGCCGGCGCGGCCTCCGGGGGCCCACCTGGCTGCGGGGCCGGCGACTCACCTGGCGGGCGGGCGCCGTCGCGCGGACTGGCCGCGCTGCAGCCGGGAGGGAGGCCGCGTCCCCGACGGCGGCGGGCGCAGGTCCCTCCCGGGCGGCCCGAGGGCGGCGGCGGCGGCGGCGGCGGCGGCGGCGGCCGGGCTGCGAGGGGACCCGGGGCCGCGCGTCCGCGCACGCGGCTCTGCTCGCTCCTCGCCGCCTCCTCGCCGCGGGGCCCGGATCCGCCCGCCGCGCGCTCGAGCCCCCGGGGGCGCGGGGCGCGGGGCGCGGGGCCGCGGAGCGCGTGGGGTGCGGTCGCCCGCGCCGAGGGCCGCCCTCCCTGCGCCCGGGCCGCGCGGGCTCTGCGGAGCGGAACGCACCGAGCGGGGCGGAGCGCGGCGCGCACGGTTCCCTCGCTTCCCGAGAGGCCGCCCTGGCGGCGGGGCGCCGTGACGCAGGCCTGACTCACGCGCGGGCCGCGTCAGTGCGAGGCTCCGGGGCCGCGAGCGAGGCTCTGATGGCCGACGACGCAGGCTGCGGGGGGGGCGGGGAGGGGGGCACCGAGAAGGACAGGGAGGGGGGCAGGGAGAGGAAGGGGGGGCAGGGAGGGGGAGAGGGGGGCGGGGAGAGGGGCTAACCCCGAGCGGCCCCCCGAGGCCCCCGCGGGACCCAAACCCTGGGGCAGCACCACCAGGGCTCCCATCCTCAGAGAGGAAGGCGCCCCGATGGCCAAAGGCCTTATTTCTTGGCGTTTCCAGGAGCAGCTCCGTGGCCTTCCTCCGCGAACTCTGCCCCAGCCAAGGCCGTAGGCCTGGGCCTAGACACTCCCCTCCGGGCCCCTGCAGCGCCTTCTCCACAGCGCGGCCCCCAGCACCACGGTCCTTCCATCCTCCCTCCCTGCAACAGCCTTCCCAGGGCAGACGATCTTCCATACAGTTCCGCTGAGCTCCTCCTGCATGCCGTGGGCGGCGGGGACTGCGAGGATCTCGGAACCGCGGCGGAACCTCTGGGACAACCAGAGGGGGCCTACCTAGATAGTCCCAATACCAGGCGGAAGGACCGGGGAACCCTACAAGATGGAAAAATTGGAGGATGATCAAAGGAGAGGACAATTCTGACCAGGCTCTGAGTAGGCCTTGGGGAAGCAAGCTGGGATGCTAGCCTCAAAGGGTGGACAGGACTCCAAGAGACCGAGAGCGGGAAGGCTGGCGCTTGTGGAGGGGAGAGTGTGACAAGGACAAAGTTGCCACAGAGTGGAGAAGGTGTGCAAGGGGCCACGGCCTGGGTTGGAGGGGTGGGGCAATAGGGGTGAAGTTAGGAGGTGGGAGCCATCCTCCCCAGCTGTGGAGGGCTGTATGGGGAGTCTGGGATGAGTCCTCTCTGCTCTAGAGGACCTTGGTGTTAGAGACAGTGTTTTGGGGGACCAGGGGGAGGTGGAGGCGGTTTCTCAGTTGTCCTACTGACAGGCAATAGGACCATTGCCACAAACTCTGAAGGCCAAGATTTTACCTTTGCAGTCAAGGACTGAGCCTGCCGCCGTTTCACGGACACTGGCAGGAGCTGTGAGACTCCAGGACCAGAGACAAAGTGCTTCATCAGCTGTGGTGCAGCAGGCAGCAGGACCTTCACTTTCAAATCAGCTTCCCTTGACCCCCAACTCCCATGGGAAGGACTGGGTCATGGTGATCCTGCACACACTGAGGAAGTCTAAGTTTAGAAACCCCAATCCTTTACAGTGGGCTGCAAGCAAACCTGCCAACCTTTGCCCTGGAGAGAGACCTTATCACCCTAGACAGCAAACAAGCCCATCCTCCCTTCAGAGACACTGTAGCTTCCGAAGCTGTTCACCATGCAGATATCCTCCAAAAGATAGTCTGGAGCAGAAAGCTTTCAGTGCCTCTGCCCACGAGACCTACAGAAATGTGAGACTCCCATGGAGAATTATCTCCCAAAGGACATCTATCTTTTCAACAGCTACTGAGTGTTAGCTGGTGTTTGCCTGGTGCTCTTCTAGGCCTTGAGGATGCAGCACAGAGCAGGACAGATAATGATCCCTTTCCTCGGGGAGCTTACATTCAAGTGCACGCATCCAGCAGCAAGGAGTGGGGTGAAGGGGCCTGGCAGGAAGCAGCAAGTGATACAGGAGACATGCGAGGTGAACAAACAGGATGCTACAGCAGACCTGGTGGGGAACGTGAGAAGAGATAGCGTCAGAGACAGGTGGTTTTAGGGCAGGGGAACTCAAGGGCTGTGCTAATGGAGAGGATAGGACTTCGGACCTTACGGACCTGTTTCCTTTCATCCTGACTCCCATTTACTACAGACCTTGAGCAAGTGACATCACATCTCTGAGCCTTAGTTTCCACGTCCGTAAAATGAATAATACATACCCCGTAAAGCTGTTATGATGCTTAGATGAGATGATTTTTTTTAAAGATCTGGTATTACATCTGATCTGTATGCTTAATAAATGGTGGTTATTAGTGGTATTATTATATTATTGTAATATTATTAATCAGGACAGGGAATCTCAGAAGAGGAACAGATTTGAGGAGCAGTAGGGAAGAAGGTAATGAGATCGTGGATTTGGGACATATGGAAAATAAAGTGCCGGTGGGATATCAAGACAATAACCGGAAGAAGTCTTTGCTCCTCTGCCCGTATATCACATCTGCCCAGTAAAGTGCCAACCTTGAACGACCTCGATACTTGGTTTCTCTATGCCAAGTTCTCCAGAGAAAACATACTAAGGGGGACACTGGTGTCCCTCTGCTTTCACAATTGCTAACCTCAAGTGGGCTCTCATGTGGCACAACAGCCTTCCTAGGATTCTCTGGTCAACTCACTTCTCCGCTCTGTTGGAGGCCACTCCAGCCATCTCCATTCTTACAAGCACCCACGCCGCTGTCCCCCACCCCACCCCACTGGTCCCTGCCTTGCTTCGGCCAGAAGCCCCCTTGGTTCTCCACTGCCCCCATCTGCAGCTACATTTGCACCTGCCCTCTCCCCCTCCTTCCTGATCAGCCTCCACCTGCCCACTGGGTCCCCTGGCCCCATCCTTCCCGAGGGCCTCAATCACTGCAGGTTATGCCTTCTCTCCTGTCTTATCAACATTTCCCTTTCTGCTGGATCCTTCCTAGCAGCTAGCTTCCTTTTACAAAGTCACTAAAGCTCCCATCCCCACCTTCTCATTTTCTCCCACGCACCCTGCTTCCATTCCCCTCATTCTCCACTTGCTCCTCTACTCACCTGTGCCCATGATGCTGCCAGATGGCTTTCTCTTGCTAAGGTCACAAGGGACCTCTATGTCACTAAATCCATGGAACAATCTCCATGTCCTCATCTCCCTGACCTCTCTGTGATACTTGTCTTAGCTGCCCTCTCCTTCCTTCTAGAACTTGCTTCCCAAGGCCCCACATTCCCCCATATTCTTCCTACCCTTCTGGCCACCCCTCGGTTTCCCCTGTTGACCTCTTAGCGTTGGACCTCCCAGAGCCCAAGCCTTTTCACCCTCTGTACCCCTCTCCTAGACCATTTCCCAGACCACTGACTCCCACCTTTACACCTCCATTCCAGACATCCTTCTGAATGTCATATACTCAACCTCTTACTCCACCTTTCCACTTGACTCCCTCAGAATCACCGCCAACACAGATGGGCAAGAAATAAATTCAACATTCAAAGTTCTACCCTGTAAATATCCCATAGTTCACTTCTTGGTCTTCTTCTTCTAGGCCTCCCTGGCTCCATGAATAGTTGAGCCAGTCAGAAACCCAAAAATCATCCTTGGGACCTCCTCTTTCTCACTTCGTTGTGAAATCTGCCACTAATTCCTGGAGATTTCATCTCCTAAGTACCTCTAGAATCTGGCCACTTCTCTTTCATTCTGCTGCCATGACCCTAGTCCAGACCAGAACAGTCGCTCACCTGGACCCTCACCATCATGTCCTGTTTCCAAATCCAGTGTTGCTCCCTTTTTCCACCCGGCAACGGCATGATCTTTTAGAAGTCCAGATATGATCACACTCTCCTCAAGCTTGCAGAGTTTGGCCCACATCTTCAACACATCCTTCCAGGCCCTTCTTCAGCCCTAGCCTCATTTCACACCTTCCCCCATGGCCTTCCCCACAGCCCACTGCCTGCTCTGACCTTCTCTTGGCTCTCCTACACACCCACTCCTTCCTGACTTGGTCTGCAGCCATGTCCCCTCTCTGCCAGAGAGCCTCTCAGTCCCCTCCTCCTCTTCCCTCACTCCCTACTTCCCCACCCAGTTCACCTCAAACCCTAATTCTTCACACCTCTCTTGACCATGGAGAAGGATTCGATCAATCTCCCAGGTAGACATTTCTTCTCCTTTGGTAGCCCCTTTCATGATTGTAATTCGATGCTTAATGGTGTGACCTGGCTGCTGAGTGATGGTCTTCCTGGCTGATGGGTAAGCTCCACGAGGGCAAGACCATGTCCATCTTCACCACGAAGTGGACTCTCCATAAGAATTTGCTGAAAGAATAGATAATGCGTGGTTAGAAATATGGGTGTAAAGTCCAGGAGAGAGGGCTGGAGACACAGACTTGGAATCATGAGCAGAAAGCAGGTGCTGAGGGGAACCTGGGTGGCTCAGTGGTTGAGCGTCTGCTTTCAGCTCAGGTCATGATCCCAGGGTCCTGGGATCGAGTCCCACATCGCGGGCCCCGCAGGGAGCCTGCTTCTCCCTCTGCCTGTGTCTCTGCCTCTCTCTGTGTCTCTCATGAATAAATAAATAAAATCTTTTAAAAAAGAGAGAGAGAGAGAGAGAAAGTAGGTGCTGAAGTGGAGGGGAAGGACAGCCCTCCAGAGGAAGCATGTAGAAGACAGTCAAGAGGGCAGAACATGGGGGGCTGTGTCTGATTCTGCTGGGCAGGAGGAAAGAAGACAGAGAGGAAGAGTCAAGAGGTGAGAAGACAATGTATGTCACAGAAGAAAGCGTTTCCAGAAGGAAAAGGCAGTCCAAGTGTCAACATCTGCAGCGAAGTGAAAGATTACGAAGCCCAGAAGGTATCCCTGATTGAAGGCTCCGACATGGAGAGGGGAAGGATGGCTTCCACCAGGAAGTCTTCCTGAACCCTTCCACTGTCAGTGGCCACCTCCCCTCTGAACATCTGGAAAACGGATTCTTCCTTTCCAGACCTAACAAAAGATATTTAAAGTCTGTAGTATAACATTTTGAGGTAAGATTATTAGTATCCCCTGCTCACTCCTAGAGGAACTCAGGCGTGGTGTCCAAGTCATACAGTGAAGTCCCTCCCAGGTCCAAAGTCCCTGCTCTCAATCTTGACATTAGGGCCTTATAATGTAGGCCTCCCTTCACATGTCTATATCTTGCCTCAAATAAGAGTGTAGCTGCACGTAGAGCAGGGACCTACCTCTTCTTATTCCTCTTCATCTCTCCATATCTCGAGTCTCCCTGCCCCAAAGGATTTACACATAATAGGTGCTTGGTCAAACCTTACACACTGCGAAGCCCTGTCAAACAGAGTGGGTCCAACCCAATGACCTAATCCATTCTTCTCAATACTGGTCCTGCTTGGAAGAGGAGACATATTTACCGGTTCAACTCCCCTCCCCAGCTTTTCCTTTTCCACCCAAGCCTGTCTTCCTAAAAAGAAAGACACTGAAGTAATGCTTCTAATTTTTATTTCTGTCTATGTGAATCCAAGGAAACGCTACACCCAGAATCATTAAGTAGTAAGATGTAGGAGGAGGTGCTGGCCATAGCTTTTTCCAGGACACAGGGAAATCGCCCAGATTGCAATTCACCTAAATTGTTTGTGTTTCGGAGTATCTTAAACACACAGATGCTAAGCTATGATCTCTCCTTCATTCTGAGTGGCACAATTATTAGAGTTTTTCCAGTGTGGATGTTTTTGAAAATGGCCCCAAACATTCTTTGACAGTGCTCTCTTCAAGAAGTGACACCTCTACCTCCTCCCTTTGAACCTGGGATCTGTGACATCTGAACAAGAGAAGTAAGTTGTGCATATTTCTGGACCCAGGCCATAAGAAAATGGTAGCTTCCATTGTCTCTCTCAGGATGCTTGATCTTAGAACCTGACTTCCATTCTGTGGAGCCTACGGACAGAGGCCCATGTGGAGAAGAGGTCCCCAGCCCTCTGCGTGGGCTGAGCTCCTGATCTACCGCAGGTACCACCTTGCCAGCCACGTGACTGAGTCATCTCGGAAGCAGCTCTTCCAGCCGACTCAAGCCCCCCAGCTGATGCTGCATGGAGCAGAGACAAACTGCCCTGCTGAGTCCTTCTTAAATGCATGACCCACAGAAACCATGAGATAGAGAAAAATAATCATTGCTTTAATAAGCCACTACATTTTAGGGTGCTTTGTTACACAGCAATAAATGCCCAGAACAGCCATGTACTTGGTGAATAAGTATGGAAGCTGCAAGGTCAGTGACCCCGTGCTACATTCACAACTTGGAGACCTCCCTCACCACCGACTTAGCAGCAGTAAATGGGCCTTTTGCCATGGCCATCATAGGGATGCCATCCTCCCAGATTCATGGAGTTAGATCAACAAAGGGGAGGGGCAAACCTCAACTGATGAGGGTTCAAACTGTAAAACATCGCTGATACCAAAGTCCCCACCCACCACTGTTATTGTGTGTGTCTTTTGAATAAATGCTAGGCCTACTGCAGTTCCTTGAGGATGATTATCCTGTTATAGCTTCTGAGGATAAAGCCAATCCCTGTGGATATGTGAAATTTCACTCGAATGAAGAGGCAAATGGCAGCATTAACTCCCTGCGGGAAATGGAAACTGGAACCTAGAACAGGAGCTCAGATTTCCTCTCAGGCTACTCCCACCCATATCACTTCTGCTCTCTTACTTCATTTTCCTGGTGGCCTGTGGCCACCATCCCTAATAACCTGTATTTTGCTTTTCCAGTGAGACCCTATGGGCTTCATCGGCTCACCAATCAGTGGGAGTTGGTGGAAGAAATGACACACATGTACCATCCTGAGTTAGAAAATGAGCAAGGAAGTGAGTCTTAGTTTTCAAAGGCAGGGATGTTCGAGCAGTGAGGGGCAATAGCATTGTGAGCATGTTGGAAACTCGGCTCCTGCAGACTAGGGCTAGAGTTCACAGTCTTACCCCCTGTCATTAGTGTGGGACCTCTGGGGACCTAGTGTTCCCATTTGTGAAATGGGGATAAGAAGAGTGCCCTTCTCATGGGATGTTGAGCTTTAAAAGGAACACATTTATACCAGCAGCTGACACAGAGTGAGGACTCTACAAGCTACACTGCTGCTGTGATAAGATTGACAATGCCGACAATGGTGACAGTGACAACGACATAGTGAAGAGCTAGGCCACAAGGTTGGAAGGCCAGAGCCCCCTCTCCTGGGGTGCTGTGTAGATGGAACAGAACTGAGCTCAGGGAGGAAGCTCTGCCAGCAATCCCAGCTGTCTGGGATGTCCCAAGCTTGAGCCACCTGTTATGGAGAGAGCAATCGGAACCTGACTGGAGAAGGGACTTCCATGGCAGAGTCAGCACACAGCAGGCAGCCAGCCACTCCCTCACCTGGCCCAACTGGAGCAACTGCAGTGGCGGGTGCGGGGTGGGGGTGGGGGGTTGGGGGAGCAGCCCTTCCTACTGGGGAAGGGCAGCCCACCTGCTCTTGTCTACATGCAATAGGTCTCTTTGCAAATCCAACTACTTCATATTTGGGGAAAGCTTATCTGTATCTGGCGCTGTGCTAAGCTCGGTCGGCTCAAGGCCGGATTCGCAGGCAGGGTTTACACCATCAGCCAAAGACAACATGGAAGGTGTTAAGAAGCTAAGCAACTTTCCTCTGTATTGGTCAGCACCTAACAAAGGCTAAATCAGCCCCAGTGGTGAGAAGACAATGATGGACTTCATCCACATATAACAGAAAGCAAATGTGCCTGAAGGACTTTGTTAGCACCTAGGGGTTTGTGTTCAGTTCAGCTTTTGCTCTGAGCATTATGTTTCCTGGAAGGAGGAATAGAATTCTCTTGGGTGTGAATAGTATATATTTATGTATATATAATAATTCAAGTAAGAATCTTTGTAGAAACAACACAGATGAGTTCATTACTTTTTTACATTTGTTTCCTATTTCTCCGAATCCATAATTCTTGGTTCCATCAAGAGTTTACATGAAAAATAACTGGAGGGCAGCCCCAGTGGTGCAGCGGTTTGGCGCTGCCTGCAGCCCAGGGCGTGATCTGGAGACCCTGGATCGAGTCCCGCATCGGGCTCTCTGCAGGGAGCCTGCTTGTGTCTCTGCCTCTCTCTCTCCCTGCATCTCTATGAATAAATAAATAAAATCTTTTTTTAAAAAAAAGAAAAATAACTGGAGTTTTAGTGTATTTCAAGCTATACATAGGAAGCAAAAATGGGAAATGCCTGCTCAAGCAGCCAATTTACGCTTGAGCTGCATGAATAGAATTATCCTTTTCCGATGAAGGGGTGGATGTCACATGTCCATCTAGCTTCCTCTCTGGAGCTTGAGGACCATGGTGAAGAAATAGTGAGCAAGCAGGGATGAACCGACCATGTCCTCAACCCCACAGACCTAGGTCTGGATCCAGCCAGGTCATTTAGAAGCTGTGGCTTAAAGAACAAGTGAGAGATAAAGCCAGAGGGTGAGGTGGATTTTTGGAAGCCTGATGTGTTAGGCTGGAAACCTCTACTTCGGTTGAAAGGTAATAGGGAGCCATTGAAAGTCTTGGAGCTTGGCAGTGACCTTATGGGAATGAACTTCCCAGCTAGACTTCAATGGAAGGTGGCAATCCTGGACCCCTTCAGAAGCATCCTTGCCCACTGAGAGGAGTCCCCCATTTCTATTCCCAGGTGCTACTTCACAGCAACGTCTAAAGGGTCTCTTCAGTCCTGACTGGGAAGCCACTCCTCAGTCTGTAAATTGGAAGCCTCACTTCAGGGTCTGAGAGAACCCCAGCAGTAGGCAGGTTGGAGGATGTGAGCAGAAGTGGGGAGGAACGTGAGGAAGGAGAGAGGCAGGAAGAGAGCAGAGGTCCTGGAAAACCAGGGAGGGCCTCCAAATTCTTTCCTGTACCCCAAACCTCACCTTCCTCCTCTGTGACTCAGGCGAGCCCCCAAGCCACTTGGGTCCTCATCTCCTCTGTCAATGTGAGACACTCAATCCCAGTGATGGAGGAGGAATGGACAGCCCTTCACAGGAGCAAGAAGCACCCCACAAATGCAGGCCAGGCCCCACTGCCCAACCCCAGCGCAATGCCAATCTTTTGCTGTTGGAACTGCAACACTGTCCCAGAGACTGACTCCACAGAGTCCTTATCAGGCAGGATGGGGTGCCCTGACTAGACATACTCCTGCAGGAACATTCAGAGTACGGATCAAAATAGACCTTCAGGATGACTGATTCTAAAGTTCTCTTCGCTTTACAGAAGGACTCGCCTTGTTCTCTTTTTCTGAGTCAGTGTGATGTACACAGACAGATAAACCCAGGTTCTGATCCAGCCTTGCCAGGCGATCTTTGATGATCAGTTAGTATCTTTGACTGTCATATTCTTTATCTGTAAAATGGAAGTAATATTCAATTCTCTAATCTCACAAGGTCCCTGCGAAGATTAAAACGATAAATCAAGGCAGTATTATTGCTGTTGCTATTAGCAGTAGCTCATAAAGCACACTGTAAGCATATTACACTGACTAACTCATTGAATCATTTAGTAGCCATTTATCCTGAGAGTTTAAAAATATAATGTGCATTATCCCTTTCCAGGCTGAAAGTTTCATTTAAAAAAGTAATTTGCAAGGAAAAACTTAAACAACAGCATAATTCAGGAATATGACTGGATGCAAAATTAACATGTAAAATATCTATAACCTTCAGATATACAACAACCAGTCAGAAGGTTAAAGAAAGGCTTCCTTGACAATAGCAACAACCAAAAAAGAAAAATACTTAGGAATAAGCTTTAAAAGACGTCTAGAAAAATCTACATGAAGAAAGCTCCCAAATGCTACTAAGAGATACAAACAAACAAACAAACATATTTGGATTGAAGAAAAGAAAGGGAAAACAAAACATAATAAACATGTTAATTCTCTCCAAATCTAATCAAACAAAATGGTTGTTTTTTTTTTTTTCTCTTTTTAGCGAGGTGAGCTAATTCGAAGGTTCACATGTAAAAAGAAACCAGTAGGTTAAACAGCTTAACAATAACCCACAACCCTTGGACCAACTTAAGTAGAGTTGGAGAGACCAGGAGAGACTCCTAACTCTGGGAAACAAACAAATGGGTTTCGGTTGCAGAAGGGGAGGTGTGCGGGGGATGGGGTGACTGGGTGACGGGCACTGAAGGGGGGACTTGACGGGATGAGCACTGGGTGTTATACTATATGTTGGCAAATTGAATTTAAATTTAAAAAGTTAAAAAAAAATAAATTTAAAAAGTTTTTTTTTAAATGAAGATCCTGAAAAAAAAAAAAAGAAAGAAAGAAAGAAAGAAAGCAGCAGGAATAGCCAGGGGGATTATGAGAAGGGATTTGTGTGGTGTAGGGCATTAGCCCACTAGGTGATAAGCCATATTATAAAGCACAAGTTTAAATTAGTGTGGTCCTAGTATAAGAAATACATAGGGCAGAACACAGAGTCCACAGATAAATTTAGACATTTAGATTATGATAAAGATTGCAGTTTTTTCAAGTGACTAGGGGAAAGATGCATTTTTAAAGATATTTTATTTATTTATTTTGAGAGACAGCAAGAGCACACAAGTGTGGGGAGGAGGGGCAGAGCGAGAGAGAATCTCAAGCAGACTCCCCACTGACATGGAGCCTGATTCCAAGCTCAATCTCATGACCCTGAGATCATGACCCGAAACCAAGAGTCAGACAACCAACTGAGCCACCCAGGCACCCTGGAGAAAGATGGATTTTTAATAAATGGTATCAGCTTGGCCACTAGAAAACAAGTAAATTTGAATGCCTTCCTTATTTCTTACACCAAATTGTACATGTATCAGGATCGATAAATGTAAAAAGAAAAAAAAAGCCATAGGAATGCATCCAACACAGTATTTAGAGGGATATTTATACCCTTAAGTAGATATATTAGAAAAGAAGAAAGACTGAAAATCAACAAGCCAAGCAATCATCTCAAGAACTTAGGAAAATAGACTCAAAGGGAACAGAAGGAAGAAAATGATAAAGACAGGGGCACTAGGGTGGCTTAGATGGTTAAGTGTCTGCCTTCAGCTCAGGTCATGATCTCAGGGTCCTGGAATCGAGCCCCACGTCTGGCTCCCTGCTCAGTGGGTAGCCTGCTTCTCCTTCTCCCACTGCCCCTCCCTCTGCTTGTGTACTCATTCTTTCAAATAAATAAATAAAATCTTTTTTAAAAATAAAAGAAATAAAAGAAGGCCCCTGGTTAAAAAGAAAATGTAGAAATTAATAAAATAGGAAAGCAAACAGAGTAGAGAGGTTCACCAAAGTCAGAAGTTTGTCCTTGGCAAAGTCTAACTTTTTTTAACCAAACCATAAAAATACTAGAAGAGAACATGGGAAAGTTATTCTAATGTTGGGTGGGGAAGATCTTTCTAAATATGATATAATCACTGGCTCCCTTTACCTCCTCCTGTTTTATTATTCCCCAAATCACTCATCACCATCTGGCATTTGACTCAGTTTCCTGTTCATTGCTTGTTGTCTGCTCCCCAACTAGATGAACATTGTATTTCCAGCACTTAGACAGTCCTGCCCAATAACAGGTGTTTAGAAATATCTATTAAATGACTGTTTAAAAGGTAAGGGAAGTATTTCTTTGATATATAAAGAATTCCTAAAAATCAGGAAGAAAAGGAAGGATAAGGATATGAATAGAAAGTTTATGGAAAATAAAATACAAGTGGCTCTTACATGTATAAAAAGATGTTCCCACAAAAAAAAAAAAAAAGATGTTCCGTTTCATTCATAATAGAAGAAATGGCAAATTGAAAAACAATGAGATATGATTTTTTTACCTATTATGTTGACAAATTTTTTTGCAAATACATTTTTAAAAAAGATTTTATTTATTTATTCATGAGAGACAGAGAGAGAGAGAGGCAGAGACACAGGCAGAGGGAGAAGCAGGCTCCATGCCGGGAGCCCAATGTGGAACTCGATCCCGGGACTCCAGGATCACACCCTGGGCTGAAGACGGCGCTAAACCACTGAGCCACCAGGGATTCCCCATTTTTTTTGCAAATAAATTTTTTAAAAAGATTGATAACAAACAAGTTGCTAATTGGAGATGATTTAAGTTGTACAGTCTCTGAAGAGGATAATGAGACTGTATTTATTACAAAGGCACATACCCATTGCCAACTAAACCACATCTACCAAAATGATGAAGGCAAAAAATAAAAAAATGATGAAGGCACAGGCTTGTTCTGAACATGTGTTTGTTTAAAGATATTTGTTTAAAAATACTCCTTGCAGGAATGTTTGTAAAAAAAAAAAAAAGAAAGAAAAAAATAAAAAATAAAAAAAAGGAAACAGTATAGATGCCTATCAACAAGGAAATGTTGAAATAATTTATGGTACCTCTACATATTGAAATTCTTTGCAGCCATTAAAATGAACAAATCTGCTCTCTATGTTCTGATTTGGAAATGACTCCAAAACGTATTGTTAAGTGAAAAAAGATACAGAATAGTGTGAAGAGGGTGGGACCATTTGTGTATGCTGCACATACTTGGAGAGGCATAAAATATTCCTGGAATGATACATAAGAAACTGATAATGGTGCTTCCTTGCTGCGGGCAAGCAAGGAGGAAAGATTGACTTTTCATCATGTACCTTTTGGATTTTAGAGGGTGACAAAGCATGAAAGACCCCTAACTCTGGGAAACGAACAAGGGATAGTGGAAGGGGAGGTGGGCAGGGGGACAGGGTGACTGGGTGGTGGGCACTGAGGGGGCCGTTGGACAGGATGAGCCTTGGGTGCTATGCTCTATGTTGGCAAATCCAACTCCAATTAGAAAAATAAATTAAAAAAAGACCTCGTGTCTGTACCATGTATATTTGGCATATTCGTATCTGCTCTGATATGCACATGAGACCTCCAGGAAGGGGTTACCTGAAAGTGGCCACGGTCACTTCCTCTGTGGAGGGGGCTTGGGGGCTGGAGGACCTTGGAAGGGAAACTTGGTATTGGACTTAGCTTGTTTCGATTTTCCTTTGGCCTTGTGCATGTATTATCTGTTCATTAAAATAACAAAAATGCATTTCTCCTTGCTCTTCTAGACTGTCCCTTTCTGCCGCTGTCTCCTGGACCCGCCTCCCCTGAGTTCAGGTGCACGGCTGTGGGAAGAGCATGGGCTGTGGGATCAGATTCAGGTTCTCATTGCGACTCGAAGCTCCTTGTTCTCATCTGTAAGAGGCGGATCATAGCAGTCTGTATGTTCTAGGGACTAATTAGGGATTAAATGAGATAGCATACGTCCAGAGACGGAGCAACAAACCATAGTTGTCATTAGCATAAACTTGGCTTTTCTGGAACATGGCTGTAACACCCATGGAGGGCGGAATGGCTGAACCTTTGAAGTCATGTGCTTGGAAGTGTACTTCCTCCCTTCCCCCCCCACCTCCAAACTTTGAAGGAAGAAAGAAGTGGTAAAGGCTTTGAGGAGTCACAGTATCTTCTAATATTTCCTGAGAGCAGTGAGGACATTCCTCTTGTTTATAAGGGCAGGCGGAGGGACAGTGAAGGAGGATACCCCAAATTGCCCACATGCCCACGTCCTGGGTCCCCAGACTCCCACCTGGGGAAGAAGCACTGTTTGGGGGGGCATGGAGAGGGGTTGGGGGAGTCTGCTGTAGTAGGAGCAGCATCTTCTAGGAGTGCAGTGAGGTGGGGATGTGCCAGGAGACCAAGGAAAGGAGGAGGCTGTTTGCCCCATAGGCTTGGGGAGGAAGAAGCAGGTGCAAACCCTGCCTGGCCCCAGGGCAGCATGCAGCATTCAGTACCAGAGCCAAATATAGACCCATTTCCATAAAAGCACCAGCCTGCTTCTATAAATACCTCAGCCAGTTTTCCGGGGTTCTCATGTGACTTTGATGCCTACTGGCTGCGGGGATCCATCGCCATGGTTACGAGGCCACGTGACCAGCCACTCTTCATTCATGGCAGGTTGCCGCATCCCCAGACTAGGGGTGGGGTGGCAAAGGGGGGCTGGAGGGAGGATGAGGAGAGATTGAGGATGAACGATGACTAAAGCTGAAGTGTCCAGTCGTGGGGGAGACCTGCAGAGCTCTAGCCTTCCTGCAAGGATGCTCTGACAGAAATATTCATCCCCCCAGGCCGGCTGTCAGGGGAGAAGCATTTTTACTCAAGAAGCAATAGACATCCTTGCCTTTGAGTCTGAGAAGCAAAGGTTCAGAGCTGGAAGTCACCTTAACAAGCCGCTAGGCCTCTACCCTCGTTGTCAGATGAAGAAAACCAGGCCCAGAAAGGTGGGGTGACTTGTTCAAGGTCACGCAACGAGTCAGTTGCAAAGTGGGGGGAAGAGCAGAGTGTGTGTCATTAGCAGGCTCCTTGCCACCTGACTGGGGCTCAGCTGTGGGCCGGGGGCTCCAGTGGGCCACAGAGATATAAGTGCGGCTCTGGTGAGTGGGACTTCAGGTACCTTTGCTCCTGTTACCCCGCCTGGCTGGGGTAGATCCTCCAAGGGAGGTCAAAACAGAGCTTGTTCAGTCTGTGCCAAGACTCAGCCCCAGCCCCCTGGCTGATAAACACAGAGAGAGTGGCTAATAAATCATGAAAAGGCCTGTAGTGTCGAGCAAAGCCAGATGTCATACTCAGGAACCTATGGAAATCTTTTTTTTGATGAACATGTCCCGGATCTGCCCCCACCCAGCTGAATCCTCAGACACCACCATGTCCCACATCCTTCCTTGCTAGGTTCTGGGGACACGACGGACGAAGAGGCGAAGAGGTGAGAAAAGAACACTCCTTGCCCCTGCAGAGCTACCGTGCTTGGGCACATACGGATAAGCCAACAGAAGAGAATCTTGTTAACAAACAGCTGTAATTGGGAACATTTGCAGGTCTGGAAGCAGGACAAGCTGTAGAAGTTAGGGAAGGCTTCCAGGAGGAGGTGGGGAGGAGGAGGTCACCTGGCAGGTGGATGCGAGGAGCATTTTCCGGGGATGCTGGGGGATGGGACGGGACCTGAGTGTGCAGGGTGGGGGACAGTGCTCTGCCTGAGGTGACCTGAGGAGGAATCGCTGGCCAGGTCTTGGGATAGGACACCCAGAGCTGATTCACATGATTCAGTGGAGGGTCCAAGAGGAAATGGATTCAGAGGAAAGAAAGAAACCCTGCACCAAAATACTCCTGAAGGAGACAGAGAATGAAACCAGACCTTGGCTGTGGGCTGTCACCACGTGGCCTTGGGACAGATGTCCAGCAGGCCTCACAGAGGTTAACATCCACCGTGTTGGAGGCTGGTAGCAGCCCAGTGGCCTCAGGCTGGCTCTCTCTCCCTTCTTCACCTGCGGGGTCTCCGTGCACCACTCCCTGCCTGTTAGCCTGATGGTGGACTGACCGAGCCACCCGTCCCCAACCTCCTCTGAGGAGGCCGTGCTGCCCAGGCACAGGCCGCCTCCTCTGTGCTTCACCACCAGCTGAGCCGTGTGTTTGCTTTACTGGGCCCGCCAGTTGCCAGTCCAGAGACCAGCCCGGCTGCAAAGGCCTCCCCGGCTCACAGCAGGGGGAGCAGGGGGGTCAGACGCAAGCTCCCAGCGCCTCAGTGCCCCGTGGTGTTCAGCAAGTGGTGCGGACCGAGCAGCTCTGCCGATAGACCTGAATGGAGTCCTGGCGCTGTCACTCACTTGTGCACCTTTGGGGGCTAATTCAGGCAGTCTGGGCCTCGGTGGCTTATCTGTGAAAGGGGATAATGACCTTGACTTTGAAGAACAGTTGTGGAAACTAGAGATGGGGAGTACACGGTGCCTGGCACGCGGAAAGTGATTGTGAAAGGCAGTCGCCTCTGCGGCACGCCCCTGAGCAGGACACTTCTCATGGGTCTTCGGCTCCATGACCTCTCGCCCCAGGGTTCTGCTGAGCCTCCCCCTGGCCAGCACCTTCCTGGGCAGCAGCCCTTCTCCCTGGAAGGTCCTCTCACTTGGCGCCCTCATCAGGAGCCTCTCTGCCCTTCAAAGGCCCACTTCAATGTCATACCTCCCTGCTGGCTTCCCCAGTCAATGCCAGCAGACAGGATGCTTCCTGCGCGGCCTTTGCCAGCACTGCCACCGGCCACAGTCCCCCAGCATCGTCCCTCAACACACAGCACACCCTGCCTCCAGCAGCAGCAGCAAGAGCTACTGCTGCAGAGCACCGCACACGGAGAACCTGGCATACTGAGACAGAGGGTGAGGGACTTGGCCATGGCCACACAGCTGATAGGTAGTGAAGATGGAAGATAAACTCAAGTCTGTCTGGCTCCACAGCTTCTGCTTGGAACTTATTCTCACTTGACCATCTCCACGCCCTCCAACAGTAATATAAGCCAGCGAGGTGTGACAGAAACAAACAGGTCCCGCAGGCAGCGGAAAATGGGCATAAAGCTCAACTTTGCCCTGGACTAGTTGGGTGACCCCAGGTAAGTCCTTAACCTCTGCACCTGTTTCCTCACCTAGAGTTGTGAGCGGCTCAGCTGGATGATATGACAGGTAGCAATGGGCCCATCCAGTAACAGAGCTCCTGAGCCCTGCTTTCCCCAGGAGGCGGGCTCTGCATCAGGACCATGGGCTGAGATCTGAGGGCGTACCAGCAGCAGCCCTGTTCTAAGGGTGCATCTTTTCATTTTCTTCCTTCCTGACACCACCACCACAAAGAAGACACTCGTAGCATCTCCGTTTTACACAACCGAAGCTTAAAGAGGGTGAGAAACTTGCCCACTGTGACATAACCAAGCCGCAGAGCTGGGATTTGACCCAGATCCATCCGACCTCAAAGCCCGGACTCTGAACTATGATTCCATAGAGCCTCTCTGCGAGGTAGGGGATGGATGATTCCTCCTCCATTTCTGCTGTGAGATAGTTTAAGCAGGGATCACGGCTTCCAGTTTGCAGATGGGGAAGTAAAAGCCTGAGGATATTAAGTGACGTGCCCAGGTAGCAAGGCAGTTGATGGCAGGGTCAGTCCTCGAACTCAGGTTCTCCACTTTCTCTCTTGCTTCCTGAAGCCTGTAGCTGAGATTCTTGGGATGGAGACACCAGGACCCTGGGACCTGGGCCAGGAAGTTGGCCACAGGCCTCAGCCTCGGCCCAAGAAGCCTCCAACCATGGATGAATTTGCTTTGAAGACAAAGGATGACTCTTGGCAAGGAGAGTTGTTCCTATTTCTGTTCCAGACAAATGTGAAGCTGCTGCAGATTCCATGATAAATCTTTTTGCTAAAGATGATGCATCACTTTGGGCTGGTTATATGCACAGTCTTTGGACATTATACAAGTCAATTACTGAGACCAGTTCTCAGCACCGAGCAGAGATATTTTCATTAAGTGGCTATAACGGAGCCAGCACCTCCCTGAGATCTGGCTGGGAAGATGGTCCACTTCGAGGCTGATCCCCGGGGAACTGCAGAGTGGTGAGACTGCCCCATAAGCCCCCGGGGAAAGGTGCCCCCACTGCCATCATAAAGGCCACCACCCTGTGCTTGCCCCTGAAGTCACCCCAAGGCTGCTGGGCCAGCCAGGATTATTCTGTCCATGATCCTAATGTGCCTTCACTCCCAGCTGCCTGGAATTAGGGAAAAAGTGTCCACTTCAGGCCAAACACCAAGTACAGAGCTTCCCAGTCCCGGAAGCACTTCCCCCACACCCCGAGGAGCTCCTCACCTGAGCCCAGAACACTTTCAGGTCATCCCGTAGCTCGCTGAGGCTGGCCCCTGGGAACTGCTCCGGGCCAGCAGATCCAGCTTTCCTTCACACCCCAAACCTAAGAGAGCACACAGCTGGTCCTCCGACAACATCAGGAATTTTAAACCTCATGTTTGTTGCTCCAAGAGAGTCTTCTGGCCTGTGTGTGGTGTTGAGTGTTTTAGATCGATGGTTTGAGGTCCTGGCCAGAACACTGGCCTGGGAGGCATGGGCTTCATTTACTGCTGTGTGGCTTTGGGCAGGTCTTTAGCCTCTCTGGGCCCCATTTCCTCATCTAAAAATGTTCCAAATGGTCCTTCCTAGCTCCAAAATGCTGAACTTCCTTCTCTGGGATTCCAAGAAGGCGGATGGAGCCGACTGGAGCATAAGAGGAGGGGGCTGAGGATGGTAACCGATTAAATGGAGAGAGCAGGGGTCTGAGTCACACAGAACTTGAATGTCATGCTAAAAATTTAGGTTTTATTTTAAAGGTAGTGGAGAGCCAGGGGAAATGTTTAAGCATGGGAGTAGAATTGCCAGATTTAGCAAATAAAAATACCAGGCATCTAGTTAAATTTGAACTGGGCATCCTGTATTTTCTCTGGCAACCCTGCCTGGGAGTGGCAGAGAATGCTCTTTGGCCACCAAGTGGAGAACGCATTGGAGGAGACAAAACCAGAAGCAGAGAGACCATGTAGGGCACTGTTATTACATTCCAGGCAATAATTACAAAATTTAATATTTGTCAAGCCCCTGGTTTTTTCCTGGCTCTAAGTACTGTGTGTGTGTGTGTGAATGCATCTAATTCTCATAATAAAGTGCGCCATCAGGACCCCCGGGGGGCTCAGTGTTTGAGCAGCGCCTTTGGCCCAGGGCGTGATCCTGGTCTTGGGATTGAGACCCGCATCCGGGTCTCCCCCCCAGGAGCCTACTTCTCCCTCTGCCTGTGTCTCTGCCTCATGCGTCTCTCATAAATAAATAAATAAAATCTTAAAAAAAAAAAAGTGTGGCTTCTAGTACCATTCCCATCTGACAGGTGAGGAGGCTGCAGCACAGGAGGGCTGATTAACTTGCCCAGGCCACACAGGTAGTGGTAGAGCTGGGTTTGGAGGCCAAAGCCACCCCGAGGAGCCATGAAAGCCTGAACCTGGGCTATGCAGTGGGAGCTGGGTGACAGCCCCTGGGTGGGAGTGAGGACACTATGACCGGCAGAGAAAGAAGGGAGCTTGGGAACTGCAGTGTGTCACAGTGACACGTTGTCAGATCACTCAACATTTTCCAAGCAGGAAGAAGTGCTCGTGAAGGAAAGAACTAGCACTTCTTCAGCATCTACTAAACAAACAGCAGGCAGGGTGTACAGGGGCCTCCAAGTATTTGGGGGGCTTAATGAACAGGGCATGGTGGTTGACTAGGTGTGGAGTAAGGGCCAGACCGATGGGAAGCCTTCTGGTCGGGATGGCTGAGGGTGACGTTAACCAGAGAAAACATTTGGGATGATGAGTGGCGTGGGGGGCTGGGGCCCCAGTGTGGGGTGTGGGAGAAAAGGTGTGGTTCAGTCCAGGACATGCTACCCTTATCAGGTACAAGGCCATGAGGCGATCGAGGCCCAGAGAGGTTAAGTGGCTCTGCTGGAGTCACACAGGCTGCAGGTGTGAGGGACGAACTGGGAACTGAAGTCTCCTGAACGTATGGGGTGCCCGGCATAGACAGAGCCTTAGTCTAGCTTCAGAAATGGGATGAAGATGGAGACACCCCAAAATACAAGTCGTGGTCAGTATGTGCAGGCCACTGATGCAGGTTCTGGTTGTCTAGGAGCTCAGCTCTGACAGCAGCTTCTGCGCTCCTGAACTCTGAAATCAAAGCCAAGGGCAGAGCTGGGCTGAGTTTTCGGCACCAAGAGCCATGAACAGTGTCTCTGCCACGGGTTGTCTCCACCTGTAAAAAGAGAACAGCATCCCCAGCAGGCTTGCGCTGAGGAGTCAGGGAGTAAAGACATGGGAAAGCGGGCGCTGTCCCCACGTAATCTGGGAGTGTGCTGTGACTCCATTCTTCTGCCTGTGTCACCACGGTGTGCTCCCCTCTTCCGCCCCCCCCCCAATCTCCTCAGCTCCCATCCCTTTTAGGCCTTAGGACAGAGCCTATTCTGGGGGTGGATGTCTGCAGGGAAGCCGCCTAGGGACAAATGTGCCACCTCCCATCTCAGCCAGCCTGGCTCCCTCCTCCCCGCTCCCTCCCACTCCTCCCCCTCCTCCCTCCCCCTGCTCCCCCCCACACTCACACCCCACACAGGACATCCCAGCACAGTGCAGCAGCCAGCTCGAGGCGCCTCTCCGCCTCTCCGCAGCGGACCTCAACCCCCTCCCAGCCTGTGTCCCCGGCCTCCCCGGAGCCCCGCACACACACAGGCACGCACTCCGCGCACACACACGCGCACACGCGTGCCCGCTCACTGTGGCCGGGGGCACCGCCCAGGCGGCAGGAGGGACCCCCGAGAGGCCCTGGGGCCGAGGGCGGCGCTGGCCTGCTGGGCCTGGAAATGTACAAAACGGATCCCCAGGGACAGAGCGAGAGGCTGACGTCAAACCGAGGCTGAAAATATAGTCTGGAGAGTCACGCGGCACCTGAAAAATGAGCCGTCCTCCCCAGCCAGAGACATGGGGAGTGGGGCAGACACATAAATCCCAGCTCTTTAGAGTCTCCAAACGGCAGGGGTGGCAGCTGCTAGCCCCTAGAATGTCCAGTGAGAGTTCTCAGGTCCCTAATGCTCCGCTCCACTTGGGGGCCAGGGCACCCCGCCCCACTCCGGAGAGCAGCCACTGCCTTGGGGACCAAGGGGCACCAAGCAGGAGAAGCGGGGATGCTCCAGCACCCACCCCCACGCCTGGTGTCTCCACAGGCTAAGCCACCACATGGGGGACCACGACCTCCCAAAGCACACCTAGACGGCCCCAGAGAGCCCGGCCCAGTGCCTTGATGGTGTGGGGCTTGAAGTCCCTGCCAGCAGTAAGCTCTGACACCATTTGCAGTCCTTGGGCAGCCTGTCTTTCCACTTTTTCTTCACCCACTCACCCCCCCCCCCCAAGTACTTATTAGTTGCCCCTTTACAATAGGAGAACCAGAGGCCCAGAGCAGCTGGATGGCCCCAGCCCAGAGCACAGGTAGCCCATGTCAGAGGGCCCCCCAGTCCTTTGGAGCATGGCATTCTCAGGGACCAGACCTCCTGACACTCTCAGGTCTCCAGGCCGGTGTGAGTGGAGCAGAGGAGCCCCAGGCCTCAAGGGCAGCCATGGGATTGTGGCTCTTCTGACCAGCCAGCAGAGCAGAGCCTTCAGGACCAGTGACATCAGTGGCAAATGTCCCTGCGCCCACCTTGGCTCTCCACAGACTCCCAAGAATTAAAGCAGTCCTGGGGAAAGTGGTGGGGGTTTCCCCCCCACCGCTCAGTCCCAGAGCAACCGAGGTCAAACTGTCACCACTACAATATAGTTGAAAGAGTTTAAGCTATTTTAGAAAATAAGAAAAGTTGATTAATGTCACTCCTGAGTTGGAGACTTTAGAGTCTAGGAGATTCCACCTTTGACACACTTCTGTATGACTGTCTTGTTGCTGCCCATTCCCTCTTTCTGGTCTGGCCCTCCAGCCTCTCTGTTTAACACCCCACCTCCAGTGTTGCCCACTCTCTGAGGCCCCCCACCTCACCACCCCACCCCCGGCACCTCCGCAAAGCTCTGAACCTCAGAGCTCTGACAGTCCTGGGGTGCGACTGGATGGGAACCAGGGGCAGCTCTGGACAAACCTCCTTGTCCAGAGGGTTAAGTGCAGGGTTAAGCCTCAGGGCAGCAGAGGCATTTGTATGAAAACCTAAGTCAGAGAGTGTCCCTCAAAGTCCAGTCCCAGCTCCTCAACTCACTTGGGGTAAAAACCAAAGTCCTTAACATGACCCCAAAGTCTTCTGTGATCTAGTTCCCAATATCTCTCTACCTACTCATGCTGTGCTCTGCCCCCTTCTTCCTGTTCCAGCCACAGCAGGCTTCCTTGAACACTGCACCCCAGGACCTTTACACCTGCTCTCTCCCACTCCCCACTGTAACCTCTAGAGAGGCTTTTGTCTACACACGCGTGCACACACACACACACACACACACCCTCTACTCTTCCCAGCTTTATTTTTCTTATTCTCATTTATCACCAACTCATACCTATATATTTTATTTATTATTTCTCTCCCTCACTGGAATGTAAGCTCAATCAGGGTAGGAACTTTTATCTGTTTGATGTTCATTCTTCACCTACTTGATTCACATGCCCCCTTTTATATCCTGTAACTGATATTCTGAGATATAAAGTCAAGTACTGTTAAGACATCTTACGTGAGGGACATCTGGGTTGAGCCTCTGCCTTCAGCTCAGGGTGTGATCCTGGGGTCCTGGGATCGAGTCCCACATCGGGCTCCCTGCATGGGGACTGCTTCTCCCTCTGCCTGTGTCTCTGCCTCTCTCTCTCTCTGTCTCTCATGAATAAATAAATAAGATCTTAAAAAAAACAAAGTGAGATGTTAAGGGAATGAAAGCAGGAAAGAGATAAAAAGATTTGCTTAATGGAAATATATACATATAAACACGTCCAAAAGGGATTACAGTCCTTGCTTCTACAACTGGCCATGGAAGTATTTATAATTACCTTCCCCCCACAAGCTGATCCATGTTCCCTTTGCCCCCGGTAAGCATCTCAGTTGGTTGTGGGTCCTTGCCAGTGTGAAGGTGGGGTTGCTGGGGCACATAGTAGGCCTTCAAACAATATTTATTGAGTCAGTGAGGAAGAAGGCTGACCTACACACATAATACAAAGTAGAGAGAAGGTAGGAACCAGCCTTTGATTTGTGTAGACAGCGAGTAAAAAGTTCTACTCCTATGATAACTGCTATTTGCTCAGATCAAAGACAATTCTCTCTTCAGTTTTGCATTTCCCAAGGGGCTACAACACACAGTAAGGGAGCTGGTTTTCTGGCTGATGCTGAGGACTTGCCTGCCTTGGTTTCCCCACACCTGTGGATGGCAGGGGTGCACAGAAGGCTCCCTCTGGGCTGGATGCATAGGAGTGACTTAGACATTGGGGGACAGCACACAGAGGAAGGCAGACAGTCCCTCATGCTCCTGCTCACCTCCTTCCTCAACGTCTCCCTCTGGATGGCATTTCCCAGCAGCGCCCTTACCTATGCCTCTCACAAGGCTGGGGGACCCTGGGAGGCTACCCACAGGGTCCCCGCTGGGGCCCGGAGAACACTCCACTCTTCCTGCTGGCTTGGAGAAGCTACCTCTGCAGTGGCTTCTCCTGAAGGCTGTGAGCCTGAGTAAT
Organism: Canis lupus baileyi; assembly: GCF_048164855.1. NCBI lineage: Eukaryota > Metazoa > Chordata > Mammalia > Carnivora > Canidae > Canis > Canis lupus. The sequence continues at coordinate 35,737,882 of NC_132845.1, read as the reverse complement.
GCTCAGGGCACCTGGGCCCGGCAGGGGATACGGACTCCAGAGCACAGCTCTCTGAAGGCCCAGTATAGCCCTCACCCAGCCACACGCCCCAGAGACAGGCGCCCTCAACTAGGAGCTCCATGAGGGCAACTAAGGATCGTCTGCTTGCCTCAAATGCCCAGCCACAGCCCTGGCCATGGAGGTGCTGCACAGCTACCGAGGCAGCCAACGAGGCAGGCAGCACGACCGGCGGTGGGGGGGCCCTCGGGGTCAGCCAGGTCCCGGGTCTGCTGCTTACTGAGTTGCTCAAGTTCTCTGAGTGTCCCGACACTGCATCTGGAAAGTGGGAATAACAGTGCCCATCCCGCCCACATGTCCAGAGGTGACCCTCCATTTACTGCCGAACCAGAGGACGGGCAGGAGTTTCACCAACACAGCAGCAGGGCACACAGACTCAGACCTTGCCCTACCACCCCTGATGTAGGAGAGACATTAGGGTTCCGAGCCAAAGGCAAAGAAAGAACTCTTGAGACATCTTTGGTGCAAAAAGGTGGTTTTATTTTTTTTTAAGATTTTATTTATTTATTCATGAGAGACACCGAGAGAGAAAGAGAGGCAGAGACACAGGCAGAGGGAGAAGCAGGCTCCATGCAGGGAGCCTGATTCAGGACTCGATCCCAGGACCCCGGGTCATGACATGTGCCAAAGGCAGACGCGTAACCATTGAGTCACCCAGGTGCCCCCAAAAGGTGGTTTTATTAAATTATGGGGACGGGACCTGTGGGCAGAAAGAACTCAGGGGTCACAAGGCGTGGCCCATTATATACTTTCAAATTGGGAGGGGGTTAGGGATAGCGTAAGCCTCCCAGGGATTTTAGAAACAAGGTTTTCAGGATCCTGAGGCGGCTGGCTATTGTTCGGAAAAGATCATTTTTTTACTGTTTAGTAAAAACTCAGTCATGAGACCCTTCAGATGTATATTGGTGGGTCATATGCTTGGGGGATGACCGCCAACATGTATCTTGGAGGTAGAGATAAAGAAAAGTTCCAAAGGAATTTTTATATGTTAACGTAGACTTACAGGGTCCCGGGGATCATACTAAGATTGCCCTTAGCAAAGTGTCAACATCAAGGCAGCTAAGTTCCTAGAGGAATGTCACTCTGCCTGTTTCAAGGACTTGTCAATGGGCAGTAAGTAGTAAGGACATTAAATAATTTTTCTTCTGCCTTTGTTTCCCATATCACACTTGCACAACTCTCTGGTACCACCACAAGGGCTTCCACAGGGGCCTCTTCCACCAAACACATGTCCCCTCTTGTCCTCTGATGCCTCCCACCACGCTGTGTGCCAGCAGAAGCAGCACCCTATATCAGATAGAGTTCCAAGGAAGCAGAACAGTAGGAGATCCACATGCACAGTTATGAGGAACTGGCTACATGAGTGTGGGGCTAGCTAAGCAGGTCCAGGGTCATGGGGCAGGCAGGCAGGAGGGGAAGATCCTGGGCAGCCTGAAACCCTCAGATACTAGTTGAAGCTATGGGTCACAGTGGAGTTGCTCCCTGGGAGAGCATAAAGCCTTCTCTTAAAGGGCTTCCACTGATGGAGAAAGGCCCACCCAGGGTAATCTCCATGACTTAAAGTCAGCTGTTTAGGGAGGGACTTTAATTACAGGTGCAATATCCTTTTGCAGCAGCACTTGGATTTGTTTTGGAATAACTGGAAGGACAGTGTACGCAACAAACAGGCTGCTGGCTGGCCCCTTCTGAACTCCATCTCCCAGGAGAGCGAGAGAGCCGAGCGCTTGCAGGCCCCCATCTGGAAGCGCAGTACAAAGGGAATTCCGGGGGAAGTAATCTGGCCCAAGCCAAGCCAGGCCACCACAGAGCCGTCACACAGCCTGTTGGTGTAAATCTGCGAAAGACACAATTGTCACACCTCAGGCCAACATGCAGTCCGGGTCTACAAAGCACATTTGAATTCTACTGTCTTGCATAACCGTCTTGACAGCCCTCTGAAGGGAATTTAATTATTTCATTTGACTGGTGACTCACCCAGCCTCACACACAGCTGCTAAGTGGCAGAGCTGAACTTTGAACCTGTGTTGACCTGACTCCTTCATGTCCTCACCAAAGAGTGAGTTTAATAAGGAGAGAAGAGCTTTGCTTTCCGGATACACTTTAGGAGAGATGAAAGGAATAGAGACCCAAGTCTTCAAGACAATCTTTGTCTAAATTTTGGTTTTGCCGGGGCCCATTCTGGAAGAAACAAGATAAGGTGTCACGAAGAAAGGATTTTGCTCTCCTACACTTGGTGCTAAAAAGGTCACATTTCTTTCTTCGGTCCACATAATCTTTCTTCTAAAGATTAAATTAAATTTAATCTTCTCCAGGCTTCCATCCTCCCAGTCCAGATCGAAATTCTATTAGCTGTTCCAGCGGCTTCCCTGCCCACCTCTCTGTCAGAGGTAAGCGAAGTCTCTGGGGTCGCCCACATCACAGAACACTCGGGGAAGGCCCCCCTGGTGTCTGTTCATGTTGTGCACATGGATATGCTCACTGACCACTTCTCATGGTCCCTGAATGGGGGCGGGACCTCTGTTTTAGGCCATTTTGGGGTAAGGGTCTCGGCTGAGAGTCCACCTTCTCAGGATACCCCACAACTCTTATCCTCAGCCCCTGCCACTCCCTGGGGCACGGCTGGAGTGTCCCAACCTTGGGACCATCCTACCGGTCCCCTTCAAACTTTCCTCCACTGCCTCCTCCTACAAAGACAACCCAGCATAATCCCCTAGGGTGAGCCTAGAATTTTACAAAACAAAAGCCAGGAAACGGTGGTCTTTCTGCTGTCTGACAACTGATGCTTTTGGCCCTCTCCTGGTCCCCCCCTCCCCAGCCCGCCCAAGATGATGGATGATCGATGATTGTACTGAACAACAATCAAACATATTGAACATTTACTATATTCCAAGCACTTCACTTGCGTTGACCATTTAATCCTGTGACTAGGTCTCTAAGGTAGATGCTATTGTTATAGCCTATCTTCCACATGAGGAAAGAGAGCTGAAGTAACACAGCCAAGGGCAGCCCAGCTCCCAAGTGGCTGCCAGCACTCGACTCCAGGCTATTGCTCTAACCACTGCTCTGCACCATCTCCCACAAAAACCTGGTGTCAGGCAAGCCGGACAAGCTTGCACAAGGGCCTGCCTGTGGTCTTGGGAGGGAGGAAGCACAGTGAGTTATACAAACAAAATCAAGTCACAAACCTAAGTTGCAACAAACTATCCTACATGGTGGGTGGGGAGTAAAGGATTCAGACACTGGTTCTGCTGTATTCCCGCTGCCCGGCTTTGGGAGTTTTGATCTCTTCACACAGAAAACGGGGAAGTAATCTCAACCTTTCAAGCTTGGTGAGAGGACGGAAAGAGAAAAGTACGTGAGAAATCTATGTAAACTCCGAGCTCTGAACATGTCTTCATTAAGGGAAAGGAGCAGAACATCCACCCCGCCAACACCTGGGCTTCATGACCGCGACCTTGGCAGAAACCCAAAGGCAGCCCTGTGCCAAGGTCAGGTTCACTGTGCTGGGAACTAGGGGACCAAGCAAGAAGCTCTCTTAGACCCAAAGACGGAGAAAGAGACAGAGGGAGTTTGCTTTCCCAGATCTCTTTGCAGCTAGGGCCCACACGTGACTGAGTTCCACCGGGAAAATCCCTGGATGAGATTGGGAAGAGGAGCGGGGGTAGAAAGAGATGGGAAGCAGCAGCTGGGTTCAGTGAGATTAAATCTCCTGAGTCAAAATGGAAACACTAATTGGAAAACACACACGCATCCTTTACATTGATTGCAGCATTATTTACAAGAGTCAAAGTACGGAAGCAGCCCAAGTGTCCACCAGTTGACGGATGGATAAGGAAGATGTGGTCTAGGTACAATGGAATATGCCATAGTCGTAATAGAAGATGAGCTCATGCCACTTGGGGCGACCTGGGCTGACCTCGAGGGTATAATGCTAAGTGAAATAAATCAGAGTGAGAAAGATGAACACCATATGATTCCACTCACAAATGGAATATTAAAAAAAAAAAAGAACAAAAACAAATGAAAAGAACAAAAGGCAGAATCAGACCTATAAATACAGAGAACAAACTAACGGCTGCCAGAGGGAAGGGGGGTGAGGACGGGTGGGCAGACTGGGTGAAGGGGACCGGGAGAGACAGGCTTCCAGTCATGGAATAAAGAAGTCTCGGGAGAAGGCACGGGGCAGAGGGTAGCAACACTGAACACAGCACCGTGTATAAATCACTAAGAGATTGTCAAAATTGCTAAGTTGTACACCTGAAACTAATGTAACATTGTGTGTCAACTATACTCAAAGGGGGAAAAAAAAAAAGAAAAGATAAAAAAGAAGTGTCCTGGGTCAGCTGCGGGGGCCTCCAGCGTCTCCTCCCTGGGCAGTGGGCTGCAGAGCAGGGCTTCCTCCAGGTCAGTCCTGTGGGGTGCTCGGGTGCTCCTCCTGGCTTTGAAAGGTGTTGGATCTCTCCAAGGTTCTTTTTTTTTTTTTTTTTTTTTCTCTCCAAGGTTCTATAAACTACCTAATATCCTCTAATAAATTCCTTTCTGGTTACATCAGCCAGAGTGGGATCTGTTGTCCCAGATTGGTATCAGAAGAGATTCCAAGCAAGAAACCCTCAAGGCAATGCGAATCTGGGATGAGTTTTCTTTTTTTTTTTTTCTTTTTTTTAAAGATTTATTTATTTATTCATTCAGAGAGAGCGAAGAGAGAGGCAGAGACACAGGCAGAGGGAGAAGCAGGCTCCCTGCAGGAAGCCCGATGTGGGACTCCATCCTGAGTCTCCAGGATCACACCCCGGGCTGCAGGAGGCGCTAAACCGCTGCGCCACCGGGGCTGCCCTGGGACGGGTTTTCTGAACGAGTTGCATTTCCAGACAACGGAGTGCTGGTGAGCATCAGAAGGTGGGATTTTGGTGGAGGGTGACACGTTGTCATGAAACAGCTACCGCCATCACCTGAGGTCTCCACCTCCACAAGAAGGTGTCTGGGGGAATGCAAGGCTTTGGCAACCAAGCAGCTGCCGAAATGAACCTTCCTCTGTCCCAGTTCACTGGATTGTTCTGGAGCACATCTTACAAAACATTTCACCAGTATTTCAGTGTGCTTCTCGAAAAGGTGACTTTGTAAAACATTACCACAATGCTATTATCCCACATTTTAAAAACACATTAACACTAATTCCTTAATACCGTCAAATATCCAGTCAATGTTCGAGTCCTCATTTGTCTTGCCTTTTTTTTTTTAACAGGTAGCTCAAATCAAGATCCAAATAATTCCAGCCTTTCCAATTAGTTACATCTTAAGTTTCTTTTAATCTATGGATTTTTCTCCCTCTTTGTCTCTTTTTGCCCTCCCTGTTGACGAAATTGGGTTATTTGTTCCATAGACTTTCCCATAGACCAACCCCCTTGGTTGTTGGAAAGTTAAAATCTACATTCCCAAGAGTCTTTCATCTAAGGTGTCATTACAACCTAGCTTTTCCTAGGAGATGCCCCCACATGCACCCTTTAGTTGGCAGTGAGCCAGGAGAGAGGTGACCTTCATGGTGGCACTGGAGGTGTCTGAGTCCCCTCAGGCCTTGTGGTTGGAGCTCTGGGTGCTTGTTCCCAGGAACCAAGCAACAGGTGGGGTGGCCGTCTGAGTGTTCCTTGTGGCTGCAGCTCCTGGTCCTCCCCGATATCTTATAAGCCACCCCCTTCCTGCAGTAAATCCCTTTAGGTGCAAACTGGCTGGAGAACATTCTGTTGACCACAGGAGGTGGGGATGGATCAGAGTAAGCCTTGATTCTGCACAGCACTTTAGAGTTTACAAAACACTTACACTGAGGCACCTGGGTGGTTCAGTGGGCTGAGCATCTGACTCTTGGTTTCAGCTCAGGTTGTGATCTCAGGGTTGTGGGGTCAAGCCCCACAGTGAGCTCCAAGCCACAAGGATTCTGCTTGACATTCTCCCTCTCCCTCTGCTCCTCCCTCCCTCTTTCTCTCCCCCTCCCTCAAGAACAAAAACAAAAACCACTGCCACATATATCATGTCACGAATACTCCTAACTACCCCACAAGGGAGGCATTCTTCTCCCCACCTAACAGATGAGCACACTGCGGCTCAGAGCAAATGACCAACGCAAATCCCACACTTAGAGAACATCTCAAGACTCAGAGTCCAGGTTCTCTATCGTCTCTCACCATCCTGTGTCCCTCTTCCCGCTAGCTGCTGTGGTCACAGCACCGATGGGAGAGGGTCCTCAGGGAATAAGGCAGCATGGAAACATATAGAGTCTGGAGAAAGATGCCTCACTTTGCTTAAGATAGACGTGCATCCTCCCCAAATGTCTCTGCCCTGCGACGTCTGCTCTGTGGCTGCTTAGACAAGGTCCCGGGGTCCCAGGGCCCCATGCTTTCCTCCTCCTGCCAGGCTGTGCTGCAGAAAGGGTGCGGCAGGGGGTCAGGAGAGGCAGCCACCCAGGCTCCAGCCCTGTCTGTCACCAAAGCCCCTCCAGAGTCCTTGTCCCAGCCTGTGTGTGGAAAAGGGTGCACTTGGTGTTGCTCGGGACTCAAGGGGACCCTGGGAACACTGAGGCTCTCTCCAATGCATTATAGGTCAGGTTGCAGTAGTCTGGACAAGAAGAGAAGCCAGTGGGGGCTCCGAGGGCCTCTCCCTTCCCTCTCAGAGGGACAGCAGCTTTGATCCCAGGGCCCAAGCTCATAAATAACGTCCCCAGTGCGGGTGCCCTGGGGCTTCTCCAGGGCGGCCGGCTGACAAGGCCAATTCGGTAGGGCCTCGGTGGGCTGGCCTGGCACCATGGCTGTGGGCTGTGGGCTGTGACGGGTTTACGGCCAGCCGGCTGACAGCGGTTACCTCAGATTTATCACCCTTCTACAAGGGCACAGGGAGCCACTAGAGGCTGCCAAGGAGCCCTTAAATCACCCTGATGGGAAACGCTGTCGGAGGGAACAGAGGGCAGGTAGGTAGGAGGTGTCCTGGGGGCTTGGGCTTCCTGCTGGCTCCTTGGGTTACAGCCCTTCCAGAGGAGACTGACAGCTCTGGAGGCCGGTAGAGCCAAGGAGCCACCCAAGGAGGAGCCAGGAAGAGCTGCAGGAAATGAGCCGGGAGAATGAGGGTGCCCAGTGCCCGCTGGGCTGGGCAGGGCAGGCCGCGTGAGCGCAGGGACCCAGCGCCCCGATCAGGAGCTGCTGTGACTGGGAGAAGACGCCTGCCTCAGCAGCCCCACCTCCTTGGCAGCATGTCCATCTGCAAGCAAAGCTGTCGTGGCAACCCCGTGTGTGCAGACATCTCTGCGCCCTCTCTGGACGTGTCTGTTTGAGGGTCTTTATCAGCAGACAGGTGGCTGCGCGCAGTGAGGCCGTTTGCTGTTGCACCTGAGCACGGGACCAGGTAGGCGTGCCTGTGACTTAGCATTGCCTGTGCGGGCGGGGGTGCGGGGCGGAGACCTACTCGAAGGTAGTGGGTTCCGGGCTCCTGTCCCCGCCGGTGTGCCCACCGGGTGAGTCTGGTAAGTACGGGAGAAAGAAGATACAGGGGAGACAAGGAGGCGAGCTGGTGGTGGCATTCAGTAAGACAACTAGGGATGACAGAGTAGGATGGGAGGAAAGGGGAGGCGGGCAGAGGATGGGTTCAGGGACACAGGAGCAGAGACAGTGAGTGTGTGAGCTACACGGAAGTGCCCAGATGTCCACACAATGCAATCAACTCAGCCCCAAGTATGGTCAGAGAGAACAGGAGGGGAAGAGGAGGGGAGAGGTACAGGAAGATCCCAGAGGGACAGGGAGAAGAGGAAGGTGACGCAGGAAGGGAGGAGTGAGGCGAGGCAGCTGGTGGGAACAGCATGGTCTCCAGAGGAACCCAGCTCCCGGGCTTTGCAGCCATTCTCACTCAGCTGGCTCCTTGAGGGTGGCCTGCCCTCTGGCCACTCCCCTGCCACAGGCTCAAGCCACCCACACCCAGCTCAGAGCGCAGGGAGAGCCATCCAGCTGAAGGGTGAGCATGCCCCTCAGAGAGTTCACCCAGAGAACGGGGTCTCTGTTCCCCGACAGACATGGGCTGACGTGCAGGTACCCCTGCAAAGCCCAACTGCCACCAGTACACAAACGTGTGCACCCCCATGTCCAGCTCCATGTCCCCATGTGTCCTCTGAACACCCGAGGCATCACTTGGGCACAGCAAAGTTGGTCCAAGCCACCTCCTCCTCCAGCCCTAGCAGTTCCCGGGCGTGGCTCTGCAAAGCTTTTCTTTTCCATCCTTGAAGTTGCCGTGTGGGATCTTTTGGCTGAGCTGCCTGCACTGAGAGTGGCCAGCCAGACTCCAACAGCCTGAACTCCCAAAGGCAAGGTCTGGACCCTGACACTGCAAGTGGCCCAGAGCCTCCAGCTCATTCTGCAAACCCTGCTCTGCCAATGAGGAATCCACCTTATGGGTTTGGGGTATAGGGTTGTCTTTTGGTTTATGGGTGTGCACCTTGGGTGTGTCTGTGTGGCTCTGGGTGTCATGAGGCACCTAGCAAGCTGGGTGTGCTAAACCAAATGACAGTTCTCCAGGTGTGACATATGGAGCCTATCCCTCACCAGCTCAAATGCTATCTCCTCCTTGAAGCCTCCCTGAGCCTCAGCTGAAGCAACCACAGCTACCAGACTGAAGCTAAGCCTTTACTTAATTGTCAATTTCATTCATTCATATATACAAAACTATATATAGCACAGCACCCACTGTGGTGGACAGGCACGATCTCCATCTCCTTGTGTCTGTGCCTTTGTTGAGATCTCTTTCTCAAGAATGTGGGTGGTGGGGATCCCTGGGTGGCGCAGCGGTTTGGCGCCTGCCTTTGGCCCAGGGCGCGATCCTGGAGACCCGGGATCAAATCCCACGTCAGGCTCCCAGTGCATGGAGCCTGCTTCTCCCTCTGCCTATGTCTCTGCCTCTCTCTCTCTGTGTGTGACTATCATAAATAAATAAAAATTAAAAAAAAAAAAAAAGAATGTGGGTGGGACCTGGGACTTGCTTCTGATAGAACGAGGCATCTGGGGTCTCTGGAGCCCCTGGAACATTGTTAAGGCCCCTCTTTCTCCAACATCTACAAGAATTTCCATCCTGAAAGACCATTCCCTGAGCCATCATTGAGGACTAGGGACAACAGTGAAGTCCCCTAGCTACCAACACATCAGCACATCTCGAGCATGGGCTGAGGCAGGATGTGAGGGGCTTCCCGAGCTCCCTCTGCTGTACCATGCAAGGGGCGAAGGGGCCCCGCTTTGTTCCGCCTTCTCAGAAAGGCAGGGCTCTTCATCTACCGGCCTAAGTCACTAGCACAAGCCCCACACATAGTAGGACCGCCACCAGTGTTTATTGATCAAAGAATAAAGGACTGATTAAAAAAAACCACACGAACAAGGATGCTGTGCCTATTTCCAATGGAAAGACCATTTTGCCAGGAACCAGGGGACTGAGAGTGTCGGCCTGCAGGTGATGCATGGAGGAACCAGGAGTTGGATCGAAACACAGAGCTGGCTGTCCCGACATGCTTCCTACCTGAGCAAAGCTGGTACTTGTGGGGACCGGTGTGTCCTTTCATGGTGGGAGAGAGGTGCTGTGGGGATTTAAGCGGCAGAGCTACATGCCCAGGGCTGCAGTGTAGAAAGAGCATCTTCCCCATTCCCACCAGTTCTCATCTGGTGAAAGCAGAGAAGAGAACAGAGAGCCTTCAGCGGGTTAAATTCAAAATAAGGTGAAACAGCCCAGGGAAGGATCTCCATGGCGGGCAGCCCAAGGGCTAGGGTTCTCCCTACAGAATATTTCTGGAGTTTCTGCCCCACCCCCACCTCCTTCATGCACCAACTGCTGCTCCTTGATACCTGCAAGTTCTTCCACGAAGGGACAAAGGCTGTCAGCGCACAGTGAACCTGGCATTGAGTAAAGCGTACCGGGAGAGGTAAGGAAGGGAAGGGAAGGGAAGGAAGTTCCCATGAAGTTCCAATGAGAACCTGTGCATCCTGGCCTCTGCTTAACGCTTGTGGGAGGGGCCGGGCCTGCGGCAGGGCTGGGAGGGGGCCAGGGCGGGGCCAAGAGGGCCGGGGAGGGGGGGCCTGGGCGGGGCTGAAGCGGAGCCAGGGGCGGGGGCGGGGCCAGGGCAGGCAGGGGCGGGGCCAGGGGCGGGGCGGGGCCAGAGCGGGGCGGAGCGGGGCGAGGGGGCCGGGCCCAAGGGTGGGGCGGGGCCGGGGCCGGGGCCGGGAGGGGCGGGGCCAGGAGCGAGGGCGGGGCCGGGGGCCGGACCCCGGCCGGGGCGGGGTCAGGGGCGGGGCCGGGAGGGGCGGGGCCAGGGGGCCGGACCCAGGCCGGGGCGGGGTCAGGGGCGGGGCGGGGCCGGGGCGGAACCTTTCTTCGCGCTCCCTTGGGACTGGAGTCCTCCAGGCCTGGGCGCTGGGGACAGAAGCGGTGGAGGCGGCTGCTCTCAGCCAGCCCTGACACCCCCACTAACTAGAGAGAAAACGAGGGCTTCCCCGTCCTTCATGCCAGCTCCTCTCAGCAAAAGGAATAAAACGGCTCACTTCTTTTTATCGCCCACAGATTTCTCGGGAAATGGGCTATTAGTTCCCCTAATGTAAAGATAATAGGCCCGTCCCCCTTGGCAAATGGCACAGCCATTTGTGTTGTGGTACAAACACAGCCACAGAGCCTTCAGAAAGCCTCTTGGGTGGAGGATGGGGGCCGCCTGGGCGCGGGGGGTGGGGGTGCGGGCGGCGGGCGCTGCAGCAGCCCCCACGATGAGTCGCCAGTGCCCCAGGAGAGGTCACACCTGACCCAGGTCACCCTCAGAGGCAGCCGTCCCCTCCTCCTGGCCGTGGGGGCAGAGGCTGGGGCGTGGAGCACGAAATGCTCTGGCTGAAGAGGATCTCTGCTACCAGCAGGCTCACAGCAGAGACCTGGCCAGGCCGAGGCCCCCTCTGCTAGAAGGCACCGCCCTGGATGGCGCCGTCCTCATGACTAGGACCCTCACAAACATCTTGGGAGGAAGTGGATGCTGATAGCATTGCCTGACTGGTAATCACAGGCTGATGAAAAGGCGACTACAATGTGAAAGCTCAGGTTAACTCATGCTCACCCTCCCACCCTCGGGTTACATGGGGAATCCTCCTCTCTCTCCCGCCCTCACATAAAGGTTGAGACAGCATCTGGCATCATAAGGCAACCCTTAGACAACACAGGGTTTAGGGGTACCGACCCCTTCCCCCTGCCCCATGTAGTAAAAAATCTGCATATAACTTTTGACTCCCTCAAAACTTAACTACTAAAAAGCACCTGTTGATCAGAAGCCTTACCAACAACATAAAGTGGATTAACACACATTTTGTATGTTGTATTATATACCGTATTCCTGCAATAAAGTAAGTGAAAGGAAAGAAAGTGTTAAGAAAATCCTAAGGAAGAGAAAATACATTCACGGTGCTGTACTGTATTTATCAAAAAAATATCCACCGAGTGGACCGGCACAGTTCAGACCTGTGTGACTCAAGGCTCAACTGGTTAATGACCCCCCTCAAACCGGTGACAAACCTGAGCATGAGACAGGTGTAGTACGGTAACCAAAGTCACGCGGCAAGACCACGGCTGAGCTGGGACCGGAATCGGCTCCAGGGCCCCATGCCAAAGATAGGGGGCTTCCAGGGAAGCGGCCCTGTGTGTTCCTTTCAGGACATTGTCCTCATCGCCCCTCTGTCTCCATCACAGAATGACTGCAGTAATAGCACCTTAGGGACTTGGGAAGACATGCTCTCAGGGAGCTATCTGCCCCCTCATACACAGGCTCAGGGGCTCCTCAGCCCCTGGCAAGGGCCGTTGTCTCACACCAGAGCAGAGGAGAGGCCCGGCAGTCCTGTAGCCTGTGAGACGGGCCTCCCATGGGAGCCCAGCGCCCTGCGAGGTGGCGGCTTTGCCTGGGTATTTAGTCACATGGGCTGCACTCTCTTTCATGTGGCTGCTTTGTCACATTTCCACCCTGTCTGTCCATCCAGGCTGCGTGCTCTGTGGGGGCAAGGATGTCGACTGGCACCATTCTTGGTCCCGGGGAGCCTGGGCAGTGCTGGGCAGGGAAGGGGGGCTCGGGGACGCCCACCAGTTGATGAGACTTGGTGAGGGGGTAAGGCAGGGGTCTGTCACACGGACCACAGTGAGTGTGCAAATGACATTCTCTGCCTAAGCTCCCGTTTCCAGCTATTCTTGGTCTGCGTGTGTCTCCCTAAAAATCAGGGCCTGACACACAGTAGGTACTTTCCTCCCACTCCTGCCTCTGCTAGCCCTGCCCTGAGCTGTGGAAGCACAGGCAGATGTCAGGGATGGCCTCATGCAGAGGTCGAGGGGCAGCTACCCAACACGCCTCATCTCTTGGCTGTCAGACATCTCAAGGATAGGTGTCATGGCCTGGGGACAGACAGACATGAACTCACATTATCTGTCTTTCTGTCCCAAAGGAGAAAGAGGGTCTGTCTAAAGGCCATGGAGACTCTGGGCAGGAGGTTTACTGACAGCGTGGAAGGTTGCCCAGAAGGAGCTGTCCAGCCCAAGCTGGGGTATCTAGCCCAGGTGGGGGTATCCAGAGGGGGTGTTCAGCCCAGGAGGAGCCGTGCAGCCCAGGGAGGAGTGTCCAGGCTAGGCGGAGGTGTCCAGCCCAGGAAGGCGAAGCAGCCTTTGACCACCCCTTTAGGGCCAGAACTCCTTCAAGGATGGTAATGGGAGTGGAATCATACTATGTTTCACAGGGGGTACCACAGGCCCAAGAGCGGACAGAGGTGTCCACAATCCCTCCCGCTGCTCTGAAGTTTTAAGAAGGGGTAAGAATGCAAATGCACCAGCAGGAGCCAAGTGGGGAGTCGCCAGGGACCACAGAAGGATGAGGCCAGGCGAATTTGAGCATGCAAATGAGTACGATGGGCCAGTTTACTGATCAGCCTTCCCCTCCTCCTTGTCCTCCTGGTCCTCCTCCCCTATCTCCTCCTCCGTCTCCTCCTTCTTGTGTTGGGGCTCTGAGGTCTCAGCCTCAGGCCCCCTCTCCCCTGCAGGCTCCACTAACGGCTCCTGCAGCAGGAGGTACTGTGCCAGCTGCTCCAGGTCCCCCAGGCTTATCTTCTGCAGGCGCTCCTGATGCTCCCGCCTCAGCAGCTGCAGCACTGCCTTGGTGTCGTGGGGCTCAAAGTGTTTGGCCAGGACCAGGCCCAGATGGTGCCACAAAGGCTGTGGCTGGTGGGCCTCTGCAGCTGCCGTCTTTGCCAAGGGCCGCATAATGACATTGATGGAGGCATTGGGCCCGATGCAGTAGTCGGAGAGACGCTTGTCATCAGCCAGAAGCTGGCCCCGGAAAAGCAGGTGCTGCTGCTCCTCGGGCACCTGCAGTCGTTCCGACACCAGCTTCTTCAGCATGGCCACGCTCTCTTGCCCAGACACCTTCAGGCTGCATCTCCGGCCCAGAAGCAGCTTGACTGTGAGAATCATGGGGCCAAGAATAGAATCAGGAGGGATCCATGCTCTGCGGCTGCCCCAGGTTAAGGGCCAGGGCAGGAGAAGGTGGCTTCTCCCTATCAATGGAGGGCAGTGGTCCCAGGAGGCCAGGTGGCCCAAACGGACAGCCATTGGCTGATGCGCTGTGACATCACAATGCTGCGGGAGGGCTCATTTTGAGAGCAGACCTTTGGGGGAGTTAGAGGGATGTGTTCAGCACGGGACATCCTTCCTCCATGAAGCGAGAGAGGAGAGTAGGATTGAGAACAGAAGAGTCCAAAGGGACAGGGTAGCAGAAGGAAGTAAGTCCTTGTCGATTCCTGGGTGCCTTCTTTACCAGGACCTTTCCCCAAGGAGAGATGGGATCACAGTGGACACCTGCTGCCCTCCTGAAGCTTTCAGTCTAGTGAGCCGGCTAACATTGACTTATCAAGCATCTTCTTTCGGTCAAGCACTTTACACGTTTTCTGATTGAGAGAAGCAGGCCCGGAGACAGGGATTCCACGTGTTTAGTCAGGAGGTAGCCCCGGGAAGCGGCAAGAGGTGAGGAGGTGAGACGAGGCAGCGAGAGAAGACCAAACTGCAGTAATGCCAGGTGGCCCTGGTGGGTACCTGGGAGGCTTCAATCCTGCCTGGTGCTCCAGAAGGTTGGTCTTATATCCCTGGGTTGTCCCACCTGAGAAGCAAAGAAGCCGGGTGTGTGTGCTCAGGCTCCTGCCTGTGGTTAGTGGGGGTGCTGACCTCTTGGCTGCGTGGCCTGCCCAGGTGCAGAGCGTGCTTCTGTGACCAGACAAAACCCTTGGGCCGAGATCTGCAGACCACTCTCCGTGCTCCACGGCTGTGCTCAGCTCTCCAGCCTGGGCAATGCTTGAACGCTAGTTCAAAACCACCACCTCCAGGCTGCCAGCACCCTTGGACTTTCCAGACTTACCCTCTCACAGCACACAGCCTGGATCCCCTGGCCAGTGTCGCTCCAACCACCACCCCTCTCTTTGGGTCCTGGCAGCCTCTGGCTGGACCCAAATTCTAGTCCATAGAGAAAGCAAGCCCCTGACATCTTGCCCTTTCCCACCGACCAGAGTGTTGCTCCAGTCCCCCTGTTACCTCTTCCCCGCCACCCTCCTCCTCTTCTCCCGAACCAAATGAGCCCTCTTGCCATTTCCATTCTTCTTCAGCAATGTCTCCAAAACCCACCCTCCACCATCTGTATGTCCACTGACCCCAAGCCAATTCAGGCTCTCACCTTCCTCTAGTCTGTGGCTCAGAATTCATAGTCCATCTCTTCTGCCCAGTCCCACCCACTTGGGTCTATTCATGCCACAGCCAAAGGGGTCTTCCTAAATAAGAGTGAGGCCAAGTCCCTCCTCTGTGTAACGCCACCCAGTTTAATCCTTTTAGCTTTTGGAATCAAAATCAGCCTCCTTTGGCGTTCAACAGCACCGTGGCCCCACCCTGCTTGCCTCTTGAACCTCATTGCTTTCCCACACTGCATCCTCCACTCTACCAAACTTGCTTGTCCCAAGTGAAGTCTTCAAGGCTGGTTAAAAACCACCTCCTCCATGAAGCTTCTTCTGTTTTCCTCAGTCTTGGGCAGAAGCAGTCCCACCTCCCTCCATGAATCTATTAATCCTCTTGAGCATGCACCTAACACATGTCTGTGTCTCCCTCACCAGCTATCGGAGGGAGGGAATTTTTAATTCATAGAGATACACACACACAGAGAGAGAGAGAGAGAGAGAGAGGCAGAGACACAGGCAGAGGGAGAAGCAGGCTCCATGCAGGGAAGCCCGACGCGGGACTCCATCCCAGGTCTCCAGGATCACACCCCGGGCTGCAGGCGGCACTAAACCTCTACGCCACCAGGGCTGCCCAGAGGGAGGGAATCTTACCAGTCTTCGTAACCCCTACCACCAGGGAAGAGCCCGGTACAGAGAAGGCTTCAAATACACGTCTGTTGAATGATGATAAAATTTAAACATGCTGAGCGATGCAGGAGGATGGAGGATCCAGTATGACAGGCTATGGAAAGATAAAAACCTGCCTGCAGCCTCTCCCTTGCCCCTCCCTCCTCCCCTAGAGAGATGAAAATCCAAAATTACATAAAAAATAAATCAGAAAGTGATTCTAATCTTTACCAAAGGATCTTCTATAGTATTCTTTAAATAATCAACTCTCTTGGTGCATTTGAAAGACAGAATTTGCAAATGTGCATATAGTGTGTGAGGAACTTAGATGAGGCTTCTCCCTGGCCAACTGTGGAAGTCCCTAGCCTCTGGAAGCAAGGACCTCATGGTAGATAAACCATGGGATGGACAGTCTTCGCACAACATAACATATGAGATGCCCCTAGTAGAAGTAATCCAAGAAGGCTTCCTGGAGGGGGCCAAGTTTGAGTTGTCTTCTGCAGGATACAAAGGAAGGTGAGATGGCCTGCAATCTCTCTCCTGGCCGTGGGTCTTCTGAAGAAAGTGGCAGGAGCCAGAGTTCTGAGCATGGGGGAAGAAGGCAGGAAAGAAGCTGCCTGCCTCTATCTAGTTTCTCCCCTCAGACCATTTACAGAGTGGGGTGCTGCCCAGGACACCGGTAGGACTGGGGAAGGATCTGGCTTCCAGAAGCATGTGAGAGCTACATCTCAGGCTCAGTCTCTCCAAGGCTACTTGGTGCCCCTGTGACAGGGTTCTGAGGGCCACAGCTGCTGATTCATGCTTTTCAAATCAGGCTCCCTGGTCTAGACAGTCCCATGTTCCTAATGGGCCATGAGGACAGAGCAGCAAAATTGGGGGTGTCCCAGGAAACTGAGAAAGATGATTGCCACCTCCCTAAGATGTTCCGCAAGGAGACAATGGGGGCACCTTGCTGAGTCCTCAAATTGTATTTGGATCCTAAAAAGTTCATAGTTTAAAAAAAAAAAAATAAATTAAAAAAAAAAAAAAAAAAAAAGTTCATAGTTTTTCCCATGCACTTGCTTGTCTTATGCAATTTGCATGAGAAAATGTAATTGTGCAATCAGAGCACACAATCAGACAATGATTGCCATAGTTGGGGGAAGGTTAGCGGGAACGATTGGGTTTTGCGACCAAGGGGAAAGAATGAACACATGCAGACAGTGGGCTCCGACCCCTCTCGCAAACTACAAATGCTACAAATGCAATCGTGTCACCGGGAAACAAGTGCAGGGTCTGTGTCAGGGGCGGGGGTCTGGGGACAGCTCCGTGAACGCCAAGGGACCCGGAGGCCCTGGCAATACTCCTGAACAGCCTGACTGGACGTTGGTACACGGAGGCCGTGAGCTCCATAAGATAAAAGCCATGTGTCACCCTGCCAGCCTGGGGCCTGCCTGACGCAAGCCCCCTCCTCAGTTTCCTTTGCCTGCCTGCCTCGGGGGTACAACCACCGCTCAGCGTCCCTCGCAGGGGGCGGCAAGGGCCAGAAGAGGCAGGCCGTGCCCCCGGGGCCTCAGCACAGTGCCTGACCCATGAAGGTGTTCCGTGCGTATTTAGATGAACTTATCCATGTAAATGTGTGCTCTGCTGCCCTGGCTGTCAGGGAAGACCCCGTCACACCTAGAAACGAGCCCAAAGCGTGCCCCCAACCAGCCCGGGTGAGCTGTCACTGCGTCCGCAGGCAGGTGGGCCACGCAGCCCTCTGCAGACCTGGCGGGCCAGGGGGAAGAGGGCCCAAATGCTCACTGCCCACAGCCGGGGGCTCTGGGCTGTGAGGAGAGCTCAACCCTCCCTGGGCTGCACAAGAGGCTCATGGAGAAGATACGTATGACCTCTGCCCACCTCCGTCCCTGAGCAAGCTATCGAGTTACTGTGCTCTGTGGACATCAGGCTGGCCCTCCAGGGGAGGCGGGGGAGAAAGCAGGAGACTAGGGAAGAGAGGATACACAGCAGCTGTGGGAGAAAGGGTCATGGAGACCAAGGCAGCAAAGACAGATGGAGATGGAGATGCAGGGAGGGCTGGGGAGGGGGACGGATAGCATGAGGGCCATGGGGGCCAAGCACAGGATATGCAGAAAGGGGGCTTGGGGAGAATCGAAGGGGAGAATCGAAGGGACCAGAGAGGAGGTACGGGGCCCAGGAGTGGCATGCAGGGGCGGCGGGAGGAAGGCCCATTAGTACCAGGAGAGTGAAGAGTGGAGAAGGAGAAAGGACTTGTCACTGCAAAAAAAAAAAAAAAAAAAGAGCAACGAATACTTCTGTAGCCTCCCTTCTGAAAGCAATGTCCCTCTTCTCTTTCCTTGCAGCTGCAAATGGCCCATGGCAAACTCTGGCAGAGAGTGGAGCCTGAGCCTGCGGTCGTGGGTCGGGGCCCCCTGGGCCTCTACTGCCACGCCAGCCCAGGGGGTAGCAGCACTGCACGACACTCTCAGGCACCCTGGAAGAGAGAGCACCCACTAGCAGGGGGAGGGTGGACACCGGCGGGTCCCAGATGCCCTGCCGGCGACGGCTGCCCTCTGCTGCCAGAGACCCACTCAGCCCACGCCACCGCCTGTAGCTGTCCCCAGGGACCCTTGCCCCTTCACGGAGGGGCCTCTCAGGCTGCTCGGGGCTCCGTCAGCCTAGCCCAGGACGGAACAAGCAGCTGTAAAGAGGTGCCCCCAGCTGCCCTCTGCGGTGCCCTGTGGCACAGAGTAGGTGCTTGGTAGCTCAGTGAGGCCCGTTGCCCGCTCCTCCTCCACTGGCTGGCACTGGCTATCTCAGCAGTCTACGACCTTCCAGGGCGGGCCCCAAGGTGCCCCTGCCACGTCTTGGGAGCTGAGGCTGAGGCGTCTGGGCCCAGCCGGTTAGGACCAAGGAGTAAAAGGAGTGGAAAGAAGGTGGCCATCCCAGCCCTGCCCACACCGACTGGTGGCCGCCCAGCGTCTCTGTGGCCTGGGTCCTTGCACCAGATAGCATCCTGCCCCACGCTGCTGCCGCAGCCCTAGGGAACACACTTCCAGGCCTAGCCCCGCTCCTAGGCCTCACACCTGGAACCGAGGGCTGCGGCCCGCTGTGACCACTAGATGTCACTGGCGACCTCCTGGGCCGGCTCCAGCGGCCACCCCGCCCCGGGGATGGGGCCTCTGCCCCCCGGGGCCTAGGCACCCAGGCTCCCTGGCCAGAGCCTGTCCCCCCACCCCCCCGCAGGCGGCCAGTCGGCCCCTGCCCACACCCGCAGGGCATGCTCCAGGCACAGAGCTCAAGGGGGGGGGGGCCCACCCTGAGGTTGGAGGAGAGAACAGGAAGACAGGCCCCTGTGGGGACACAACCCACCCTCCCACCCCCCACCCCTCAGGGAAGGAGCTCTGGACCCCGGCGGCCAGCTCCACGGCTTTGCTCTCAGGGAGGGATTGTGGGTGCCACTGGAGGAGGAGCAGGATCTGCCCCAGTGACGAAGGCAAGGAGGGCATCCCGGCTGAGGGCGCCCCCTTATCCACACACACAGGCCCTGCGGCCCTAAGCTGGGGCCAGCGACCGGGCTTCCCTCCCACAGCGGCCGCGCTCCGGCAGCCTGGAGAGATGCCAGGACCCCGCCGGAGCTCCGCTGCCCAGGGTGGGCTCCCCCTCCGTCCGCACCTTCTCGGGGAGCCCTGGCGGAGACCCGGCCCGGCCGTGGCTGGAGGCCCATCATCTCGGCCGGGGCGCCTCGGCCACCTCCCGTCCCCCGGGGCGCCCCTCGGCCATCCGCGGCGGGGCTGTGCGACCGCAGCTGCCCAGGGACAGTCGGCGCCGGCCCTTAGCCCCGGCACCGAGCCGCTCGTGAAGCCGCACTGAACTACCGTGTGCCCCGGACACGGCCGCCCACCACCCCGGGCTCCGGGAGTCCCGGGAGCGAGGCGCAGGCTCCGGCCCTCGGGCCCAGGGCGTTCGCGGCAGCAGCCCCCCTTGCACCCGCTGCCGAGCACGCTCCAGGCCCGCGACATGCCCGAGACAGTGGGCACCTCTGCCAAGTCACCAGGACCGAGGGGGAGCCTCGCAGGGACTCAGGCCTGGGAGGCGGCGCTCCAGAGGGGCAGGTGCCGGAGGGAGGAGCCCTTCCCGTCAGTCCTAAGAAGGGGAAGAGCTCCCGGAAGCCAGCTTGGGCAGAGCCAGCCTTCAGCAGCCGTCAGTGTCCCAGCAGGACAGAGGGGCTACCTAGGAAGAGCCTTCGCCCAGGCCAGCTTAGGAAAGGCCTTCAGGAGGCTGTGGGCGGCACCTGCTCAGAGTGTCAGAGGGCTCGGGAGGGGTCTGTGGGGTCAGGGAGGAAACTGTCTTCCTCACCTGGAGCCAGGGAGTGGGGAGAGCCCAAGGGCCCTGCTGGCTGAGGCACCGGGCCAGGCAGAGAGCATCACGGGGCGGATTCTGATTCATAGGACTGGTGCTCTGTGACTCATCGTGTGTTCTCCAGTCTCTGAGTACTATTTCTCCTGTAGTCTCAAGTGCATCCTAAAAAATCTATAATCTTGTCTTGGTTGCAACAATAGGAAAAACAGATTTAGTCGCATCTAGGCTGGATTTAATGGAGAAGCAAGGGGTTCCTGGGTCAAGTGGAATGATGGCAGCTACACAGACCCGTCTGAGGGCCAGATGGGTCCTGGAGGGCCTGGCATTCGTGGGTACCAGTATCCCCACCCCCCAAACAACTTTGATGAATGCTCCCTTCCCTCTAGGGGTGACTGTTCCTTTGAAGATCTGTGTCATCAATCAGAGTGGCAGGAACCCTCCACCATGCAGCAAAGATCAAACGTGATGCATTAAAAGTGAGGACAGAGGAGGTGCCCACAGAGCCCTGCCCTGGATGCTTCCTAATCCGGCTGGTCTTGCAAGTCCCCAACCAGCTCTGGATGGAGAACCCAGAGGCTACTCTAAAGATGCAGCCACACTGACCCTGTGGATCCAAAGGGGTTCCTTGTTGTTCCTGGAGAGATGCCAAGATTGGCCATTCAAAAGGGAAGCTTGAACCATCCTTTTAACCGGGCTGTTGACCTAAGTGTGCTAAGGCCATATTTAGATGAGAGTGTTGCCCACCGGCCCCTTCTCTCAGTTGAACTAAAGGCAGGTCCTTGCCCAGGGGGATGACATCTGCTGTGTGATCGATCTTTGCCCCCGAAGAACACTAGGACTGAAATGGAGGTCCAGAGAGAAAAGGGGGAAGAAAGCTGGGAACAGACCAGGCGAGGCTGGACTTGGGGGAAATGACCTACCTGGGGGGCAGGCCTCTGTGAGGAGAAGAGGGACCGAATCATAACTGAACAAGGCAGCTAGTGAACTTGGATTCGAGGTGGGCAGTTGGCAGGTGGGGCATTGGGCTGGGCAGATGGCTGATTGCTGCAGTAGTTGACCACCTACTCTCCAGCCGGTGGCACCAACCATAAGCAGCCAGCCATGAGAAAAGGCCAGAGCCAAGAGCAAGGGGGAGAAAATTCTATTCCAACCAATAGCTGATGGAATGTTCCTGACAGCAGCACGGGATGTATCAACCAATAGAAAATCTCAGGCCCAATCAGAGTCTGCCCTCCTCTCCCAAGGAGATTATAGAATTCCTTCAACTGAGTCAGCTGTAAGAATATCACACCGGATTGGCCTCCTTTGTCCATTAAGTCCCTGACAGATGACACCACCTGGGACTCCTGGACAAGTCAACTCATACTTTCACCCACAGGGACCTGATTAAGAGTTAAGTGGCTCGTGGTCAGGCAAGGAGTACATGGCAGTGGGGGCCAGATCCAAGGGTGGCAGGGGCCGGCAAGAGTGGTCTACAGACAGGCTCTTTGCCCTGGAGAGAACACAACACATCCAGCTGTCAGCCTGCCCGCCCCCTCAGCCTCTCCGAAACACTGACCCTCCTGATGCCCTTAACATACCTGTGTGTCTTCCCACCAGCAGAGTCCTGCACCTCGGATTCAGTAATTCCTGGATTGAGATCATCTCTGGCGTGGGTAATTGGCCCGGACACAAGGTGCTCAGAAGAGGCTTGGCGGGCAGGGGGCAGGCGGCCGTGGGAGGCAGAGAGCTGCTCCAGCTGTGGACACCAGCCTCCGGGCGGGATGACGGCTGCCCACCTGAGAGAAGCAGTGGGTCCGTGGCGACGACCCTAAGGCCAGGAAGCAGCGTATGTGAGGTGACGCTGGGCTCTCCGCCTGCCAGATCTGAGCTCAGATGGGAAAAGGATGCCTCCAGCCTGGGCAGCTTTGGGGAAATGGAAAAGGGGGACTTGCCTCTGGGTTCTAAGCTTGGATGCTGGGTGTTGCATCTTCAACCCTGAGACCCTTGAGTCCCTTGGCTGGGGGGGCAAAGGCGGAAGCTGCCACCAGGTGCCACCAGGCTGGTTTCTTTGCCAGCCAGGAACCAACAGCCCAAGAACGGGATCTGCTGGGATCCTGTGGCTCTCCTCCGCAAGCTGCTTCAGGGGTCACAGAGTGGTTGGTGTCGGAATCCTCTAAGTGTCCAAAACCACAGTGCATGCTCTCAAACTCACTCCCCTGCCCCCTTCCCCCACAGCCACCTACCCCTGTGTGGGGACATGGCTGGGCAGAAGAGGGAAAGGGTGCTGAGCGCAGAAGAACTGCAGATCGCATTTAAGGAGAAATTCCTAAAACAAAGCTCAGAGGCTGCTTCCTGAAAATTTTGAGCAATAAAGAAAACGAGCCCTGTTTAACTGAATCAAGTCAGACGCAGGGTTAGCTAGAAGCAGGGGGGATGGGCAATGTGACCTTGACAAGCAGATGACCTTGACAAGCTTTGGTAGGGAACTCAAGCAGGGGTGCCTGGACAGAAAGAGCCCCGCCCTCTTGTCCACCAGGCCTCACATGAATGCAATGGGAAACGTCCAACTGAGATGCAGTCATGGTTTGACCAGCAGAAGAGGTTGGCCTAGCCTGGGACCCCCGGGGTTGTAGAATCACAGACTGTCAGAGGGAAGGGGGAGCTGAAAAAGCAAGCCCTACCACCCCCATCAAGACACTGGGGCCCAGAGAGGTAACTTGTTAACGTCAGCCCTACTTCGCAGGGGTTCCCGTACCCGTGGTCCCCTGGGGCACATCCTTCCAGGAGAGGAGCTGGCACCAAGCCCAAGGAAGTGAGGCAGGGGAGCCTGGGGAGCCGCATGGGGGGAGTGGTCCCCAAGGCCCCAGCCAAGTTTCTGGGCCCCAGATGAGTGAATCGCTGGTTCCCCCTGGAGGGGAGTAGTCAGTCACCCCATATAAGTTTATTTTTATACATGTCTGATCTATTTCACATCCGCTCAGATATTTTGACACATATACAGGAAATGTAACTCTCTCCCATATGGCAGTGTTTGGTTGGCCAGACCTGGGGAAACTCTATAGGGTCACAGAGGAGCAGAGGGGAGTTGGAACATCAGGGAAGAATGCCAGAGGCCTGAGGCCATGATGGGCACTTCAGGCCAGCAGGCAGCGGACAGGGGTCATGGTAAGGTCAATCCAGGAACCCCCCTGCCTGGGTACAGAGCCCCTGAACCTACGCTCCAGGTCCCAGAGCTTGGGGGTACTCTGGCTATGGCTCTCCTGGAAGAATGGGCTGAGGACGAAGCAGTCCAGGAGAGGACAACGAGAGTGGGCAGCCCAGAGCACAGGGCTGTTGGACAGGCACAGACAAGCCTGGCCTGAGAGGCAGAGACCGAAGTGCCCAGGGCATCAGCAAAGGGACAGACCAGCAGGCTGGCATCCTGGCACGAGGAGAATTGGCAGAGACCTATATGCATGTGAAACCAAAGGCACCACCCTGCTGGACTTTCCCCCAGTCACCAAGTAGGACCTCGAGCCTCATTTTTCCTCATATGCAAACTGGGGGTGATATTACCCAGCTGGGAGGCTGAAAAGAAAGAACCCAGGCCCTGTTGGGCCAGAGGCTCTGACAAAGGAGAACAGCTCAGCAAATGCTCCCCAGGAGTAGAGTGGGGAGGGATACGGGTGTCTCCTGGGCAAAGAGGGCGAGGTAGGATGATGTGTGAATCCCCGGGCATAATGCTGGCCTCCCGGGGTGGCCAGGGACCTCGGTTCTTGGGTTCTATTCAACAGGCAGGAGCTCAGAGCCTGATAGGCTCTGCGGTGGTGTAGCCAGGAGGCTGGGGAAGAGCCAGGAGGGGCTCCTTCCTCCCCCACGTGGATCAGGGAAGCTCCTTCTCAGCTTTCCCAGAGAGAGCAGTAGACTCACAGAGCCCATCACTCCCAGACAGACAGTGGGCCGGAATAATGCACTGATCGTGTGGAGCTTTTCAGGGTTTTGTTTTGTTTCGAAGTTTAAATTCATGGTCAGTGCATTCCGACAGGGTGTCCCACGGAGTCAGGCTGATGGATGGGCATCCCTAACTCATGGAGTCCAGATAGGGGCAGACGCTCTGCTCTCTCCCTGTGATGCCTCAGTGCTGGTGTCAGACACAGGGCATAGGCAAGACTGGCCGTGGAGCCATCTCTCCTAAATGAAGCCATTTGGATCATTCTAGTCCTTAACAACTGCATAAGTAGCCTGGCCTCTTGAGAGCTCTGCCTCTGTCTCCAGGGCCTCCTTCCCCTCAGCCATGGACACGGCTGGCCTGTCACTGCCTTGGCCAACCCCTGGCCCACAGGGCTGGTTCGGGACTGAAAAAGACCAAGGAAGAGCCTCATGGTACCTGTGTGGTAAATAGAGTGTGACACCCAAGAAGTCGCTAAGCACTTCCCTTCCTCCATTCTCCTCTGGGACCCAAAGAATCAGAGCTCTGAAAAGGCCAAAGCTGGGGAGGGTCAGAGGGTGGAGGCTGCACTTGGCCTCACCTCACCCGGTTCTCCCACCCACCTCCTGGTAAATCCTGGCGACACAACAGAAAGGCCCTTTAACTAGCACATAAAAGTGCTTTGGGCTTTCAAAGCCCCTGCTCAATGTTTATGGGGAGCCCTAGACGTTTATGGGCCATTTCAGTCCCCATCCCCCTGACCTACTGAGGCATCTTGGTTTCTAGCTGTGGTGTGGGGAACTGCTGTGGTGTGGGGAACTGTCGCAGCCCAGGAGAGTGACAGTGGGACGGGGAAGGAAGATGGGACACTCCTGCACCTGGGAGGTGCCAGGCTGGCCTCGGTAGGTCAGGCGGTCTGCTGGGATCCCCCTCAGATTCGCCCCTTTTCCTTCAGATAGGACACCAAAAGAGGACTCGCAAAGTTGTTACTGACCTGCTGACCACTCTGTGGCTACCGTAACTGTAGAGTGGCCTTGGAAGGGGCCCAGCAAATGCCCCGGAAGGGTAATGAGGGCCTGTCCCAATGGGCACTCAGCCCATTCTGGTGAGCTGTCATAGGCTAGGATACAGACAACCTGACCTTTAGGATCTTGTTTAGCCCCGCAAGACTGCGAAGCTGTAGACTTCCAAGGATTTAGCGAAAAGAATTTTTTAGCATCTCTCCGATGCACAGCTTGGAATTCTCCAGGCCAGGAGACTCTGGAAGAGCCCAGGAGAGGCTTTCCCCAGCTGGGTCTCTGGTCCTAGCAGGTCCAGAGATCTCCCGGCTCTACGTGCCTGGCAGGGTAGCAGGGAAGGATCTCCGCCGGCCCCTGCCTGGGGTCCTCAGCCAGGGAGTCATCCTAGCCCTACAGGCTCCCAAGGTGGATAGGGAAGCCCTGCACTGGGCTCTGCCACTGTCCCCTCTCCCAGGCCTCTTCCCATCCTTCCCTGCTGCCCCTCCCTTCCTGACCCTCTTCTGTTTCTTTGTCTGCTTCATTTTGGGAGGACAGCTTTTGCTCCTCCTCCCTCATTCTTCCCCTTTCATATTCCTTAGACTCACTCTGGTTCTCAGAACTGTTCTGTTTGGTTTTTACCTTTTCTTCCTCCCTTTTGCCTTTCCCCTTCCTATAGGATCTAGCCATCTCTGCCCTCTGCTCTTAGACAAGATTGTCTCTTAAGGTCTTGCTCGACGTTGAAATCCTGCAATTTGAAGAGCCAATGAATAATGTCCTATACATATGCGTGTCAGGCTCGTCCAGGTTTATTACTACACTGGAGCCTTACAGCTTTTCTCTGGGGCTGAGCTCATTCCCATTTTACAGGTGCAAACCTGAGTCTCAGCACCCAGGCCTGATTTGCTTAGAGCCACAGACCTATCAGGTGACAGACCTAGGATGACCTCCAGCTGCCTTCAGTCACAGCAATGGTAACCAAGACTTCCCACAGCAGCACCGTATGGTATCATATATATTATGGCAGATAGGACAACACATTCCAGATAGAGACAGTGTATTGAGGACAGCACCAGACACTGTTCTCTCATTCTAAGCATACACAGCTTCACAGCAATCCTATGAGGTAAGTGTACTATTACCCCCATTTTACAGATGACAAAACTGAGGTGCAGAGAGATAAGTAACCTGCCTATGGTCACACAACTAGTAAGTGGCAGAGGAAGCTCCAACCCCAGGCGCTTGCCTCTGACCTCTGCCCACAACATCACTGGGCTCCCGGGCTCCCCCACTCCCCCAGGCTCTATGGCAGGCGCTCACCCCTTCTTCCCCCAAGCTCTAGGGCTGATGGTCCCATCATCAGGAAATTCGGGGAGGGGGGGTGTGGAGGCATGGACTCTGATTCAGACAGTAACAGAATTTTCAGAGGCCTATGGGCCTTGCCTATAAGAGGAGAAAGTGCCCACAGCATGTGTCTGGGTCTGTATGTCCTCAGGAACTCCAAGGCCAAGTGTTGAGGAGGGATGTCGGGGGAAGGGGTCAGCTGAGACTAGCAGATCCTGTCCTGTTTGCAAGCTAGAGAGAATAAAGGCCTCTATTCGGAGTCCCTGCACACACACACACACACACACACACACACACAGCTGGCTGCTCCCAGAAGGGCCTCTTGCCCTCCCCACTCTGGGAACTTGGCCTTCCTCCTGACGCCCCCCTGGGAGTCACAGCTAAATCTCGCTCCACTGTTGTCCGGAGCACCCCACTTGGGCCCATGGCCGCCCAGCCACTGGGGGATTCTCGGGGGTACCTGGTCTAGCTTTCCCCGCTGGCATAAGGAAGAATGTGCTTCTGTCATCCTATCCTCCCTCCCCGACCCTAGCCCAGTGCAGAATTGGATTAAGAACAAAAATACGAGCTGTGTTTGTTTTAATCAGCTTCAAGACATGGGGGCTTTTAAAGGGAAGGAGAGCAGGCCGGAGCTAGCCCCGGGGCAGGCAGGCCGGGTGGTGATGCCATCCTGGGGTCAGGAGCATGCAGAGCAGAGAGTGCATCCAAGGGTCAGATCCTGGGGCAGATAAGGGCTGAGAGGAGAGGACCTGGGGGCTGGGGGCTGAGGGCTAGGGCTAGGGAGGAAGAAAAGATGGCAGGAGGGAGAGGAGACACAGGTTCCCCACCCCCCCACGCCGCCCCAACTAGTGCTGGAGTGAGGCGGGACAGAGAGGTGGTAGGAGGCCCAGGAAGTCCTGGGAGTAGAGGACTTCCTGGAGAAGAGAAGAGGAGAAGAGAAGCAGGGAGTAATTTTTTCCAGAGGGAGGGGCTTCCTCGGGGTGTCTGGAATGAGGGATGATGGGAAGGAGGTGAGGGACAGCCACCGATGATCTCCATCACCCACCGCAGGAGGAGCCCCTGCCAAGCGCTGCCACAGAGCCTAAGCAGGGATGTCTGGACTCAGGCTTCATGCCCTGATGTGCATGGGGGGACACTAGCGGGACACGGGTGCTACCATTATGTCAAACGTGGAATCCAGTGGAAAACGGGAGGTGTCAGGGCCAGAGTAAGGGAACAAAGGTCTGATCCCTGGGCAGGTGTCAGATTTGATGAAGATGTGGAGCCTGCAAGGTGTGGAGGAAGGATTCAGGTGGGAGCCAGGATCCTGGGTGCTCTGGGATCCGGGGACATTTAGCCAGTTCTTTTTTTTTTTTTTCATTTAGCCAGTTCTTAAGGAAAAGCCCTTGCGGCCATGCAAGGTACAGTTGCCATATGAGTGGCTATACTCACATTAGCTCTGTGAGCCAAAGAAAGGGGCTCAGAGAAGTTCAGGAACTGGTCCAAGGTCACACTGCCAATGAGAGAAGAAGCCGGTACAGTTCAACCCCTGTGGGTGGAACAGCCTCAACTAGTCCTCAGGCCAATGGAAACAATAATGTCAGACAGTTGAGGGCTGAGCTCCCCAAAGTCCCTCCCGGGACCCTCCCAGCCATCCAGCCGCCAGGCACCAGGAGAAGGGCCTGGATGGGCTGTACCCACATTCCAGTAGTGCTTTGGGTCACGCTTGCCTGGAGGCGCCTGTGAGGTGACGGCAGGCAAGAGTCTGGACTAGCCCTTAGACCAGAGCATGGGCTCCCTGGGACAGATCTGGGTCTTCTTTTTTTATTTTTTGAAGATTTTATTTATTTATTCTGAGAGACACACACAGAGAGGCAGAGACACAGGCAGAGGGAGAAGCAGGCTCCCTGTGGGGATCCTGACGAGGGACTCGATCCCAGGTCTCCAGGATCACCTGGGCCAAAGGCACATGCTCAACCACTGAGCCACCAGGGATCCCAGATCTGGATCTTCTAATCCAGGTCCACAGAAGGGCTCTGGCCCATGAAGATGCTATTACCAGTTGGAAGTGAAGGAGAAGAAACCAATAGCGAATTCTTTATATGGTTACACTTAGCTTCTAAATTTGAAATGATATCATCCTTTTTCTCATGTAAAATGCTCTTTCTTTCCTGTTACAAAACATAATGAACGCAGGACTTCTAGAAAGTCTATTTTTGGCAAAATAAAAATTGTCCAACTTTTTCCTCCCTTCAGTTAAAAGCCATTTTTAATGGGTCCATAAAATCCCCAAGTTTGGGAACAACTGTATATTATTTATTTGGTTTTGTTAAAAACAGGTATTTATTTATCTGAGAGAGAGATGGCGCCTGAGCGCCCGTGTTGGAGGCAGAGGGAAGCTCTAGGGCCTGGGCGCCCCGAGAGGCGCATTGCTCGGTCTCCCCACCCGAGATCGAGATCGCCACCGAAGCTGAAACTGTAACCGATGGCGCCCCCCAGGCCCCCCGTTATTTATTTGGAGACATGCTTACCTAGCCTGAGGCAGCCTAGAGCTCTGCAGGCTACAGCGCTGAACACATGCGGATCACAGGCTGGTCAGCGTCCAGGTGGCGCAGGAGGCGTGGGCTGGGCAGGCCTGGGGAGGCCGCGCAGGCCGGGGCGCTGCTGGGCCCGGGCAGGGGGCCAGGGCCGGGGGAGGCCCCCCGCGGGGAAGCTCCCGTTGCCGGCGCTGGCGCGGGCCTCTGGCAACCCCAGCCCCAGCCCCTCTGGCCCGACCAGCCGGGCCTCCCTCCGCCACGATCCCCAGCCTCCGGGCTCAAGTGCGCCCGACCCAGGGCTGCGTAGCCCTGCTCTGCGGCCAGCAGGCCGGGGACACGTAGGGCCGCGCCGGTCAGGTTCGGTGAGTGTGTTCACGCCCATCCGCTGAGGGCAAGCCCGAGGCAAGAAACACGACCAGCTCTGCCCTCAAGGGCCAGTTTCTGAAAAACAGCCCCGGGGACCGAGGAGAAGGCGGAGGAGAGACGGAACGCACTCCGGCCGCAGGAACCTCCTGGCTGCGGCCCGCGGGCGGGTGGCCGGGTGGCCGGGTGGCCGGGTGGCCGGGTGGGCTCGCACGGAGCCAGTGGCCCAGGGGAACCCAGAGCAGAAGGCGCGGCCGCCGGCCACCATCGAAGGGCCTGGCCGCGAAGTGCCGAGTGCCCGAGAGGCTGGGGCAGCACCAGCGCTAGCCTGTGCCTCCCTGAAGCCGGGCGCTCCCGTCTCTGTCACCGTGGGTGATGTTTTCCAGCCCTGGTCTGGCTGTGAAACAGGAAAGAGGCAGGGTCCCTGGATGCAGGGGGAGAGGACACGGCGACCCCCACGGAGTGCGGAAAGCAGAGGGGAGCTGTGGGGATGGGTGGTGGCCGGTCTCCTACCCCCCCCCCCCCGCCCCACTCCGGGCAGCTCAGATCTGCACAGTCTCAGCCCCGTTCCCCAGACACCAGGGGACACTCGCGGCTGACACCATGGCATTGGGTTTCCCCTGGGCGAGCTCAGGCTACTGTCACCAGGCCTGCCAGGAAATTGCTGCTGACACTCGGGGAAGGGCCCAGGGAGTTGGGGGCCAGGATGGTGCAGTCGGTGAGCTCTGAGCAGGCATTAGATGGGCTGGAGGGGATTTTAGCCACACATCTCCATCCCGGCCCTGCTCCTCTTGAGCTCTCTTCGGGAGGCTAGAGAGCCTAGGAGCTTGTGGCCAGACTGCGTGGGGTAAGAATGGAGGGGAAGGGCAGCATGTCCAAGGGTCACAGGACCCCCTTTGTCTCCCCAGCACACCCCAAGGTTGTACAAACTGGCATCTTAGGATCCCTCCAGGAAGAAAGCCACGGCTGCCCCACCTTCACCAGGCCATGTGCCTGCTGCTGACCCAAGGGGTCCCCTACTGCCTTTAATCTGGAGAGGAATCACATCCCCTCTTCACAGGGCTGTCCCCTGTCCTACTCTGTCCCTCTGGGTCCTAGACAGCCTGCTCTGCATCTGCCTCCTGTGCCATCCCCTTCCCTCCCTCTGCCCTGCTACCCCTCTCTTCTCTGCTGCATTTATTAAAATACAAACATGAGTTGGCTCCCAGGTGCTTCTAAGCATTTCAAAAACTTGGACAGAAACTGGGGAGGGCTGGGGGTAAGTGGTGGGAGGGATCCTCAGAGCGGGAATTGAGATTCCCCAACCGTTACTGCTCTTGGAGGTTCTCCCTAGAAAGCGTGTGGTCATATGTTGGGGACATGGGGGGGAGGGTAGAATGACCAGGGACACACAGCACTCTGCACTCTCAAGGGCAATGCTCATAGGAGGCTGGGCTCCATCCCCACTTGCAAAGCAACATCCGTGGGCTTCTCTCCCCTTCACTAACTCAAATTCCAGCTCTACCGCTTGGTAGCTGTGTGACTTTGAACAAAGTGTCTAACTAACCTCCCTGATTCCTCAGGGAGGAAATGGGGATACTGAGACTCAGCTCCAAGAGTCCCTGTGAGGAGTTCATGAGCCAGTGCTCACGAAGCCCATCACACAGGGCCTGTCCATGGAGCAATCTCTTACTCAGTGGTGCTTGTTGCTGTTCTAAGAAAGCGCAGCTGACAACTCTATGCTGCAACATAAAATAGATTAAACAGCTTCAAATTAAGAAAAGAAAACATAACGTAACATTTTACAGGACACATCACATTATATGATATTGCTTTCTTATACAAACTTATTAGAGGCACCATATGTGATGACTCATTCGTTATTCAATCAATGTTTACCGAACACCACTAGCTTTAGAGACTGTTCCAGACAATGGGAATAAAGCAGTGAATCAGGCAAAGGCTCTGTCCTCATGAATTTATATTCTGCTGTGGAAGACACTCAGTAAACCAAATGAGCAAAAAAAATATATAATACAATGTCAACGGAGAACACCAATCAGGAGATACACCAATAGTTCTACACGTAGATGTACCATGTTCAAACTGCAGAAAAATCAATACAAAGCACAAATCTTGAAAGAAGCCAGAGGAGAAAAAAAAATGTTTCACCTATGAAGATCGATAAGAATCACATCGGACTTCTCTTTAGACACCATGCGAGCAAGGATCAAAGTGGAATGAAATATTTAAACTGTTGAAAAAGAAATCACAACCTAGAATTCTGGATCCAGTAAAATTATCCTTCCAAAGTGAAAGAGAAATAAAGACTTTCTCAGACTAGCAATGTTAATGGTGGTAAATGCTGTGAGGAAAAATAAAGCAGGGTGGAAGTGCCCGGCTGGCTCAATCAGGAAAGCATTTGACTTTTTTTTCTTTTTTAAAGATTTTGTTTATTTATTCAGGAGAGACACACAGAAAAAGAGACAGAGACACAGGCAGAGGGAGAAGCAGGCTCCTCACAGGGAGCCCGATGTGGGACTCAATCCTGGGACCCCAGGATCATGACCTGAGCCGAAGGCAGATGCTCAACCACAGAGCCTCCCAGGTGTGCCAGCATCTGACTCTTGATCTCGGGGTCATGAGTTCAAGGCCCATGTTGGGCATAGAGGTTACATCAGCATCACCAGCAGCATCAATAAAGCAGCATAAAGGGTTAGAGAATGGTGGAGGAAGGTGCTGTCTCAGGGCAGTCAGGAGACCTCTCCAAGGGTGTATCATTTCTGTGGAGACCTGAATGAAGTGAAGGATGGAAGCAGGAGCCATGTGAGGATAAGGGAGAGAGAGCCTCTGGCAGAGGGAATAGCAGAGGCAAAAACCTGAGGTGATAGGGAGCGAGTGCTGAGGCAATAGAAAGAAGCCAGCGTGGCTGGAGCACGATGAGCCCAGGGCAGAGGCTGTGAGGTGAGGAAGGGAAGGCACGGGGGTCAGGTTTGGATTTTGTTCTGCATGCCATGAGAAGCCACTGAAGGAATTTGACCTGAGAGGTGAGAATCAGACTGACACCTTCAAAACCCCGCTCTTGGCTCTGGTGTGTAGAGAATGGAGAAGAGCTCCAAGGCATTGACCAGGCCAGAGATGGTGGGGCGCAGACCACGACAGTGGCAGAAGGGAGCGGGAGTCACTGGACTCTGGATATTTCTGGAAGGGGGAGCCAGTAGAAGAATGGATGGATTGGATCTGAGATGTGAGGAAGAGAAAGGGGCAAAGTGGATATTTTGACCTGAGCAGCTGGAGACATCAGTGGGGCAGCTGAGATGCACGACCTGAGACAGAAGGAGGTCTGTGGCAGGCTTGGGCAGGGCTGGCAATCAAGAGCTCTGCTCTGTTTGGGACGCCTGGTGGCTCAGTGGTTGAACGTCTGCCTTGGGCTCAGGGTGTGATCCCGGGGTCCCGGGATCGAGTCCCACGTCGGGCCCCCTGCACGGAGCCTGCTTCTCCCTCTGCCTGTGTCTCCGCCTCTCTCTGTGTGTCTCATGAATAAGTAAATAAAATCTTAAAAAAAAATAAAAAAAAAAAAGAGCTCTGCTCTGTTTGGCCACGAGATGCCTATGAAGCCTGCACGTGGACAGGACAACCGGACAGCCAGACATACAAGCCTAGGCCTCACGGGAGAGGCAGAGCTGAAAATACCACTTGGGAGTCAGCAGCAGCAGCAGGCAGTGTAGCTCAGAGGCCCTGCTTGTTCTCATGTTTGGGGCTTTCTCACCATCATTAGGGAAAACTCCTGTCACTCTGCTAGCGAGAGTGGAATAGTCTTTCTAGCGTTGTCTCAATAAAGTTGGAATATTCTGGGCAACATCAGAGGAGATGAGACCAGCACCCCCTGGCCTCCAGCAACCCTGTCGTTCCTCTCCCTGTGGCCTGGAGAACGTGGCTCAGTGGAGCAGATAAATGCAGTGCAGCTCCTGGGAGGACGTGGTTGGAATTAGCTGAGAGGGGTGCTTCAGGACAATGGCCGGGGAGCAATCCCTCCGGGGCAGGCCCACTCCTTGCTCCTGGGTGGAACTTGCAATAGTCTTCGATGGTGCCTGGAGAAAGAGTGAGAAATTCATTCCTCTACAATCCCTTATCATTGCCGATAACAATGTGTCGTTGATTTTTTAAAAGATTTTATTTACTGATTTATTTGGCAGAGAGAGAGCACAAGCAGGGGGAGAGGTAGGCAGAGGGAGAGGGAGAAGCAGGCTCCCCGCTAAGCAGGGAGATGGATTAGGGGCTCAATCCCAGGACCTCAAG
The DNA here is from genome assembly GCF_048164855.1 of Canis lupus baileyi. NCBI lineage: Eukaryota > Metazoa > Chordata > Mammalia > Carnivora > Canidae > Canis > Canis lupus. The sequence goes on along the minus strand of NC_132845.1, from coordinate 35,704,698 downwards.
ATTGTGACCTGAACCAAAGGCAGACACCTAACTAACTGAGCCACCCAGGTGCTCCCAGTGTGTCCTTTAAATAACAGGGGCATCTGGTTACTAACAGTGTGGCCAACTGGGGCTCTACACACCCTCTAACACTTGCTAACATTTCTGTTGTAGGAAAGAACACAACCCTTGGATTCAGAGCCTTCCAGGGGTAACTCTAGCTACACTGCTCTGTTTTTGTTTTATGTATCTTTATGGCCACTTCCTGTTTATTTTTTTAAGGTTTTATTTATTTATTCATGAGAGACACAGAGAGAGAGGCAGAGACACAGGCAGAGGGAGAAGCAGGCTCCATGCAGGGAGCCTGACGTGGGACTCGATTCCAGGTCTCCAGGATCACACCCCAGGCTGAAGGCGGCGCTAAACCACTGAGCCACCTGGGCTGCCCTACTTCCTGTTAATGACAAGTGCTACCAGTGTCCTATTTATGATAAGGATGTAAAATTTCCTTTTATTCTTTTAAAGATTTTATTTATTCATTCATGAGAGACACACAGAGAGAGGCAGAGGCACAGGCAGAGGGAGAAGCAGGCTCCACGTGGGGAGCCTGACGTGGGACTCGATCCTGGGTCTCCAGGATCACACCCTGGGCCAAAGGCAGGCGCTAAAACACTGAGCCACCCAGGGATCCTGTAAAATTTCCTTTTAAAAGATATCCTCATGTGCATGTGCATATGCATACGCACATATCAGGAGTTATTGTAAAAAAAAAAATTGTTAATAGCACAAGTGGCACTGAATGTGGCCCAAATCATGAAGGTGCTACTTCTATGGCTAAAATCTGAAAAAAACATGGCTATAAAGGTACAGAAATGAGAACAAGAGCCCTGAGCCTCCTATTCACACACTGAAGTATTATCATCAAGGGAGCCCCTGCGGGCCACAGGTGGATAAGACTCTCTCTTCCGTGTGGCGTTTGGTATCTGCCACCACTGGGCTTCCCCAAAGGGGAAAATTCTCTGAACATACAGTTCTCACCATCTCAAGGCCATAAAACTGATGGCATTACCAATGACAAGCCCCCCAAGCGCTGCAAGCTCATGAGATGCCCTTTGAATCAGCAAAGCTTACGACGTGCCCTTTCCGTAAGAGCGGCCTCTGCTCACACCTCTAACTCGCAGACACGGAAGGTCTGACACCGATGTCCGGACCTCGGCGGAGGTGGCTTCTGAAATTCAGAAGTGGGTCCAGGCGGGACTCGGCCCTGGGCAAAGCCCGGCCCGGGCCAGGCCTCAGGGGTCCCTGTGACTCGATGGTCCCCCAAGTCAAGGACAGCGACCGGGTGGGAGCCACAGACCCAGGCAGAGAACAGGCTCCGGCATGGGCAGAGCTTCTCAGGAGCCAGTTCCCACTGACTCGGGGGACCCTGGAGGAGCCACCGCGCCCTTTCCCTGGAGCCCACGAGTAGGAAGTGGGGCTCCCGGATTCTCAGCACCTCCAGCTGCGGCTGGACGAGGGAGGCACAGCTGTCTTGCCTGAGGCCCTGTCTCTGGTGAAGGAGAAACATCCGGCCAATTGCATCAAGAATGTCAGTCAGGATGGCGGGGAGGGATGGGGCAGGTCAGCCCTCGTGCGGGGCAGCCTCGCGGGACCCCAAGAGGCGCCTGGCCGCGGGCTGTGGCCGGCGGCGCGCTGCTCCCACCCGTCCGCTCCCACCCGGGGCCTAGCGCTGGTGGCCTGCAGCCTGGGGCGGCGGGGACCCTCCTGCGTGACCGGGGTGGCGGGACCCAAAGCTCTCTGGGGAAAGATATGCGAAGGTGAAAGGGCAAAGCTGTTTCCAGTCTCCTTATCAGGAACAGCCGAGTGAAAGGGCAGCTGACCGCCCTGGAGGTCAGGCTGGGGGCCGCGGAGGGCCAGGAGCCCTGGGAGGAGGCCAGCTGCTGAGGGAGAGAGGACGGGCGGGAGGAGGGAGCACCAGGGAGGAGCCACCCAGGGCCCTTTGCCAAGGCGACGAGCAGCGAGGGTGGCCAAGCATCCGGTCTGCCTTCCTGCGATGCAGGGCTTCCACGTCTAAGGCCAGAGGGCCAGTGACCCCGGGGCAGCCAGAGTCCCCCTGCCGCACAGCATCCGGGCTCATGCTGTCACCCGGGCTCCTGCCATCACCCGTCTGGATGCCTTCCCACGCCCAGCACCACCTTTACTGGGCCAGGACTAACGCGACTACCCCGTGCCAGGCCTGCCGCCAGCCACTGGGGCTACAGCAGCGAAAGGACAGGTGCGGCCCCTGCCACCCGGAACTCGCACACTATGCTCCCTTCCCCACCCTGCCACCTGCCCAGCCAGCCCACTGCTCGGTCCCTCCAGGGCAGGTTTCCAAGAAACATCCTTTCTGCCTGCCCCAGCGAACCCCTTGAGGTGGGGGCTGCATCTAGCTCATGGCTCTACCCCCCTGCCCCCCCCCCCCCATTGCCCCACTAGGCGCCTGTGCAGCACAGGTGTTTAATACCTGTTTTTGGATTGCGGGGCTAAGGTCCTGAGGGCGGTTAGAGGCGGGGACACCAGTGATCTGAACACGCAGCCCACCACCCACGCCACCCCCACAAGCACTTCCCTCTATGCACGGGGACTCACCTAGCCGGTGAAGGCATTGTCCCCAACCCAGCACAGTGGGGCCCCTACCCTTCTAGGCTGGAGGGGGGAACACAGCAGGCCTGAGGGCAGACCCAGCCTAGGGTAGGAGCCGCCTCCCGAGATGAAAGGTGGGACGATCAGAGCTGGCTTTTCCCCTAGTTCAGAAGCCTTCTTGCGCTCTTCCCTGGGGGTGGGGGGCACCTGCAGGGAGCCTACAACAGTCAGGTGCTCCGTGCATGTCTGGGGCCTCAGGGGGAGGCAGAGCCAAGCTTGGCCTCCGTTGGCCTCAGTCCTTGTAGCGGTCCTTGTAGCTGGAGAAGCCAGTGGGGACGCTGAGCCGGGGGTGGGGGGGTGGGGGGGTGGGGTGTTGCCGGCTGCTGGGCACATCAAGGACTGCCGGGGGTGGTGCTGGGAGAGGTTAGGGGCTCCGGCTCACCGCTAGCAGACGCTGCGGCCCAAAGTCACCACGGACCCTAAGGCTCCTGCAGACGGGGGCTGTGTGCATCCTCTGGGTCTTCCCCCCAGGGCGGAGCTTCCAGCGGGACCGGCCCAAACCCAGCCTGGCCCTCGAGAGCAGGACCCCGCGTTTCTGCCCTGACCCCTGGTGGCAGCTTGTTGTATTGCAACGGACAGGATCTCCCTAGCCGCGCGCGGGAGGGTGGGTTCCGGACGGCGGCTGGGCTCTGACCCTCCCCGAGATGGGCTTGAGGTATCACTAGGATAGGGCCCCTGGGTGTTCTGGGAACGGCTGGGACCCAGTCACCCCCAACCAGCTGGGGAGTGAGAGAGAAGAGCAGGATGTGGGGAGACAAGGCCAGAGAAAACGACAGCCTGGGACCCGATGTGCCCTCTAGGGACAGTTCCACGGAGAGACGGGAACGTAGAGAAGGGACTTGGCAATTTCTTCATCGAAACTCAAGTGTCCAGGATTGGATTCTGGCTTAATTACCATCTTCGGTTCCCGGTGCATTCTCATGCTTTTATTCAATGATTCGCTTAGCTATTTTTTCATCATGCACAAGCACCTATGAACCAGGGATTTTCTTTCTTTTAAAGCAGCAGAGCCCCCCTTTTATCCCAAAGGAAACTTAATATGGGACCTCAGTGAAAAAGTAGAACTGCTCTGGCTGCCATGGGGGTGGGGACCAGCCACTAACTGCTTGGCTTCTCCTTTCTCTGCCCCACAGCCCTGGGTAGCCCCCTGGAATTCTGTAGAACATGATCTGTACAAGCAGTGCCCAGGACAGCAGGAACCTGTCCCCTTCCGTCCCTGTGCCCCAGTGCCCAGCATATGCCCAGTTTGGTGCCCTTCTTCAACATGTTGAGTGAAATGAACTGAATGAGAGACATTTGCTCCAACGACCACCCAGGTCTGGTCTGGGGAAAGAGCATCAAAAAATGCCTCTGCCTCCCAAAGTCTCACCCATCTGCCAATCAGAGTGCCTACCATTCCCCATTACCGTACAGTCTAGCCCTGCATGTCGTCTGGAATCCAGAAGAGGTGCCACCTCCTCCACGAAGCTTTCCCAGATGTTGCCAGCCAGTCATTTTGCTGCCTCTGAACACCAAAGCCACTTCATTACACCTCTTTCCTGCATTCTTCACATGCACTCAGCCTTCAGCTCAAGTTATGTGCATGCACATCTCATTTCCCCAGCAACGTAGATGCTCCGTACGGGCCAGACATGTTTGATTGCCTTCTGCATCCATCCCAATGCCTTCATGCAGTAATAGTCAATACATTTGTTTGAGGAAGAAGGCAAGTCTCCTCATGCTCCTAAGGGCACTGTGTCTCCAGAAAGGGCCTGTTAAAATTCTCCAGAAGGGCACCTGGAATCAATTTGCCCTGAGACATTAGCATGGAGTGGTTTATCCACTCCACAAACTGTCACCGAGCAGAGCGTGTGGAAGGGGATCCAGTATAGGGAAGTTCTGATGGAAAAGAGACCTTTAGGGCTGCACTAGTACCCGAGCCATGACCAGAGGATGGGTCCCCGGCCCTAAGAAGGATTCAGAGAGCGTGGCCAAGGAGAAGCTGGGAGAAGGGGCAGCAAGAGGCCAGAGGGTCCTAGGTCCCGCAGCAGGGTTTGCCTCCCCACGCCTGTCTCCAGGGCCTGGCAGGCTGGGGCACAGGGGACTGGTTCCCTTTCTCTCCCGCAGAACATCTGGGGCTGCATCCGACATAATGGTCTGGTAAAGAAAATTGGTATGGAAATATGTAACCATGAGACGTTATCAAAGGCATCTTTAAAGTCCCTCTTCAACCCCCAGCCAGGCAGAGGGGATTGGAAATTGGAAAACTGGGAGACAATCACAGGACCATCAAAGTGGCCGAAATTCAATCCAATGTGCAGGGTTAAGGATGGCTAGCAGACCCCTGCCCCAGCCCAGAAGGCTGCAAACCCACTGTTTAAAAACCAAATCAACAGCATCATCAGATCCGGGTCTGGAGCAAACAAATGTTGCCCACAAAGGCTTCCCTGGATTTCCCTTGCGCTGGAGAAATCTGAGAAGCAAGGCCCTGGGGAGGCGCCTAGCCCTGGGAAGGCTCCCAGCTCCTAGGGCTTCTGTCTTCTCCTCGCCATCCACCCACCCCACCCCCAGTCTGGGCCAGCGCCCCCCCCCCCCTTTGTCTTGAACGTCCTGGTGTCTCTCTTCCTCCACAACTTTTTGTGCGTCTTTCTCCTTCTGCCTCTCTTCTCCATTTCTTTCACGTTGCTTTTTCTAAGAGTGTTCTCTCTCTTTCCACATCCCTCCGTCATCTGACTTTTTGTGACACTTCTGTCCTTTTTGGGTCTTTCACCATTGTCTCTACGTCTTGTCTTCTTTCTTTCTCTTCCTTTCTTCTTTCGTTTTTTTCCTTCCTTCCTTCCTTCCTTCCTTCCTTCCTTCCTTCCTTCCTTCCTTCCTTCCTTCCTTCCTTCCTTCCTTCCTTCTTCTTCCCTTCCTTCCATACCAACAACCTCACTTCCTTGGCCTCTCTGAGTTTTCTGCCCTTTTTTTTGTGTATGAATTTCCTGTAATTGCAGACTGTGCATGAGGTGAAATCCCCTTCGACTAGTTTATACCCCAATGTGAGTCCGGTATTTCCTCCAGCTCTCCAGATACACACACACACACACACACACACACACACAGGGCTCTCCATGCGAGCCGTCTAGGGACCTTTCTCCCCAAGCCCAGCACCATGAGCTGTCCGTCGCATTGCTGCCATATAACTGTGCCAGCACATACAGGCACACCAAATAGACATGTGGTTTTACCTATGAACTGGCTCAGCAGACATGGAAATTTATGTCTGGAGGGCTGGAATGCTACAGCACATAAAACTGATACACGCAGAGCACTTCCTTAATTTACAACTCTTTTTTTATGTGAGATGAGAGAGTCTATAATTTTGCTCCTAATAAAGTTCCCCATATTCATCCTCAAGATGTGAGGGTCTATCGCGGTCCACGTTTCTTGCGGCCCTCGCCTTGAAGCCCTGCTGGACGGTGGCTCGCGGTCAGGGCGGTCGGAGCGCGGTCCCAGAACGCGCAGAGCTCGGCTCCTGCAAAGCCTCACGCTGTGACCACGGAAGAGAGGGCCCCCGCGTCCCTCCCCTTAGGAGAATCCCTTCGGGAAAGGGAAGGGGACCGCACTCGGTGTTCATGGAAAACTGGAGTTGGGACAGGGCAGGAGAAAACGAAAGCGGAGCGGCGGCGAGGCCGAGGCGGGCGGGCGGGGCGCGGACAGCCCACGCCGCGCGGGACCCGGCCCGGCCGCCCTCCGCCCTGAGCCCGCGAGCTGCCCGCGAGCCTCCCGCGTCCCGCGTCCCGCCGCCTCCGGCCGTCTGTCCGTCCGTCCCGGGGCGGCCCCTCCGCCCGCCGCCCCCCGCGGCTCGCGGCCAGTGTGGACCAGGCCCAAGCCCACGGCACCGCGCCCTGCCCCGCGCCCCGTGCGACCCGCCCGGCCGCCGCCCTGAGCCGAGCCCCGCTGCAGAGCAGGACGCGCTGGGCGGCCTCGGGCTGCACCTTGGGGCTCCAGCCCCGGGGCCCCCGCGGTCCGGGAAGAAACCCTGCGCCTGTTCCCTTTGATCTGGTTTTATAGAGATTTGATGTTGACATTAAACTTTGAATGCTTTTATCTATTTCAATCTCCCTTATTCCCATCTCAAAAGGGGATTCCTGGGCCCGCGCGGGAGCAACCTCCGCGGGCGGGACGCGGGCGCCGGGTCTGCAGGTCCGCAGGCGCAGGGTGCGGCGAGGGGCGCAGGCCCTGCCACAGCCACGCGCCACTCCCGCCCGCCTGTGGGCGCCCACCCCGGGAGGCTCTCCGCGGGGCGGGAGCGGGGCGCGCGGGGCAGGAGCGGGGCGCGGGGGGCGGGGCGCAGGGCAGGAGCGGGGGGCGCGGGGCGGCGGGGCTGCGGCTGAAGTGGGCGCCGCCGCCGCGCCTCGGGCCTCCCTCCGCAGCCCAGGCCCAGCCGAGAGACTGAATTACTTTCAGGTGCGGGCCACTTAATAAAATAAATCTTCCGGGGCAGGAGGCAAGTTTCCAGGGGCCCAACTCCAATCCGCAGACTCCACATTCAGAAAGAGGGTCTTCCCTATCATCCCTTAGGGTTTTTGCGGAGCCGGGCCGGACCGGAGGAGGTTCGGGGCGCAGGGGCCTGCTCCTGCCGCGATGCTGTCCCGATACTGTCCCCGGCGGCGCTCTCTTTGTCTCCGTGGGTCGCTCCTTGGGCTCTGGCTCTGGCTGTTCCCCGTATTTCATTACGGAATCAACCGAATCAACCGTCTTGGGATCAAATCACTTTTAAAATCGCCACAGCCCTCCAGCCTGCATCGGGAGACCCGCTGGAAACAGAAAGCGCTTTCTTCCTCTCCCTCACTTCTTTCTCTCCCCTTTCCTCCTTTGTCTCCATCATCCATTGCCCAATGTTCTCTTGATCTGAGATTTCCAAATCTAGTTTTGCAACACTCCAGGGAAACTCCAATTATTTCTAGGGCTTTGTGAAATGCGCAAGACGAAATAAACTTCAATTAACTTTAATTATTTAACTGCAGGTTATGGACCTCTTGTTGGTCAGGAGAAGCCGGGAGGATGTTGGGGAATCAAGCAAACCATCCCAGGGTGTCACTGCTCTCTGAAGCAGAGGCATCCCAGGGCTTCAGAAATTTCAGAGCTTGGGAAAGAATCCTGGACTCAGGCAAAGAAAATCAAGTTCCCAGCAGGTCAGGGCCTCAGTTTAGTATGGTTTGGGGCCAGGGAAGGCTCTTTCTCTGATTGAGGTGGGCCTCCTGCCTCCCACCCTCTCACCAGCCATCCCCACCAAGGCCTTTGGAAGAGGAAGGGGGTGCATTTCTCCCCCACTCTGCTTCCACCTAAAATTCATCAGTAAGGTCCAGTTTAGACTGGACACAGTGGTTCCTTCACCATTTGAATTCAGACCACAACAGAAGTTTTGCATGAACTTCTCAGTAATGCGGACTGATGTAAACATGCTGTCACAGTTCTGCTCTTGTAGAAGAGTTACTCACCCAGAAGTGTCCGAGACCCCCTCCTCACTCCTCACACCACTGGATTCAGAAAACTGCCCTTCTTCTGAGCTCGGGGATGGGAGCCCCAAGAGGTGCCCAGATGGCTGTGGCGGAGGGCAGCTCACTCTCCCGGCGTCTGACAGCAGCCCACATGTTTCCCGTACAGAGAACAAATCTGCACCATTAAAGCATTACTCCATCGGGGAAAACACTGAGGCAATATTGGAAACATGCTGGGCCCACTGCGAGGGCCACTGGAAGGAGAGGCAGGTCTTCTCCGGCAGCCAGTGAAGGCCAGAGGGTGAAACTAATCCCATCACATCCACCTGCACTCCGCCAGGCAGATGGAGGGAGGGATTATTGACCAAAACATCTGCTCCAAGCAAGCCTATGGGGCCAGTGGTGTAGTCACAGAGAGAGCATCTGGGGACAAACAGGGGAAGAAGGTGCTGGTGACTTGGGGGTGGCTGGGGGAACACGGCTAGGATGCCTGGGTTTGGGGCCCCAGAGAGAGTCTACTTCCCAAAGCCTGAACTTTATAGCAAATAACTCCTTGGTTTGAGCCCCGGCAACACTGCCGATCTAAATAGCTTACTAACAAATGGAAAATATATAAACACATAACAACTGCCTCTAAGAAAAAATTTATTAAATGTGTCCCCCCCCCCCCCCGCCATGTTATTTGCAAAATAAATAGCCAAAAACATATGGGTGAAGGGGGAAGTGGCTGGGTCCTAATTAGCTATACACTGTTGGCAAAAGTTCCCTCTCTAGGCCTTCTTTGATTCATTTTAAAATGAAGGTGACAGCCTGTATCAGCAGTGCTCAAGCTGTAGACACCATCAGTATCACCCAGAAAAAAATGCCAAAGCGAAGTTCGCTGGGCCGCGCGCTCAACGTTTTCTGACCTTGGCAGCTCTGGGATGGGACCAGTAATTTGCCTTCCTAACAAGTTCCTTGATGATGCTGAAGATCATCCTTTGAGAACCTTTGGAGCAGGTGATGTTTAGATGATGCCCATCCAGACCTAACATTCTGTTCTTTCTCCACACCCCTGTACTTCCCCCTCACCCCCTGAAGGGTCTGGAACCAAATATGAGAGGCTTGGGCAGCCCTGGTGGCTCAGCAGTTTAGCGCCGCCTTCAGCCCAGGGCCGGATCCTGGAGATTCAGGATCGAGTCCCACGTCGGGCTCCCTGCGTGGAGCCTGCTTCTCCCTCAGCCTGTGTCTCTGCCTCTCTCTCTCTCCCTCTCTGTGTATCTGTCATGAATAAATAAATAAAACCTTTAAAAAAACAAATATGAGAGGCTTGATGTTTCTATACTCCAGCTTGTACCCTCTGTCATCAGTAGAGAATAAATCTTTCAACTGGCCAACATGAGCTGATCACCCTGCCCCCTGAGGGATTCCTGACCTCTCGGTGCACGTATCCCAGTGTGAATTAACCCCAGCTGGCTGACGGTGGGGACTGAATCTTCCAACAGTGGCTAACACTGGTTTCCCTTTGTACCAAGCAGAGCTGGGCCTAATCCTAACTAAATCCCAAGCAGGCCTCTTGTGTAGAGGGCTGCCTTCAGAGGGGCTGGCAAGAGCCCAGGGTACATCTCTGGGCCCCTTGATATAGCCTAGTGTCTGCCAGACACTTGCCCCAACACACACACATGCACACGCACACACTCTGCCACACGCAGAACCCCTCAGTCGTCAGGAGAACTAGTTTTACTTTGATGTACCTCTCGCTGCACATTTGTTTCAGCTCCTCTCCTGAGCCACGGCCTTATTTATCTTCTTGGCATGGGTTCTTAGAATACTTCCATTCAGGCAGCAGCAAAATCACTCAGCTCCACTGTTTTATGAAGTTTATCAAACAGCAAAATATCCGGTCTCTTTGTCCAATGGATCTGGTGTGAATGTGCCTACAGAGCTGCTTTTCCCCAGACGTCCCGGGGTCTGTGTGTGGTTACAGATATACCCTCCCCTGTATGGACCCCGCCAAATCCAGGGCTTGCCTGTTTCTGCTGCAAGGGGCCCCCAAAGCAGATGCGGGGTTTTGAGTCTTCTCCTAAAGAGGGAGACCCAGCCACACATACTGCACACATGCACTCGCCATGTTCACACCCCACCAACAGAGCCTTAGACCCCCACAGCGGACTAACAACCCCCAATGCCCCCACCCCAGCCCTGGCATAGCACCCCCAGCCCAAGGGCAGGAGCTGCTTCTAAAATCATCAGTCTTCTCAATCCCAAAGTTCGGGACCTCTATAGAGAGAGCCACCGTCCCTGAAGCTGAGAGCTGGGGCTCTCACTTCCCATTTAAAGGGACCAAGTGTTTCATAATCTTTACAGGTCAACTCAAAACAGCTGTATGCCTGGTATTCTCCACTTTCCTCTATGCAGCACCCGAAATATCCTGCTTGTTCCCCAGGAGTCCTGCCAACCTTAGGGCTGGGCTCATTACATCTCTACCTGCAACCCCATTGGAGGCCTCCCAGCCGGGCCCACACTCTCTGAGGGGTAGGACAGCCAGCATCCAGACCCATTTTCACTCAGCACCTGGTATGCCTAGTGTTGTCACCAAGATGTTAGCGATCACAGGATTCCAGAGCCCGGCAAGTCCACAGGGAGTCTTCCTCCCTCTGCCCCAAAGTCCAGAGAGCAGCCCTGACTCTGCCGCCTTCAGCCTTCTGCAGCCGATAGTATGTACAGGGTGAAGGACCTCTTTCTGGATGGACATCTGCCTCAGAGGTTCCAAATGTGTCTTGAAGACATCTCTGTGCCCTGTCCCTGCGGCACCCATTCTCTGGGCTACTGATCATCCATATACCATCCCCAGCCCCATGGCAATAAGTCTTTCACTTCTTCCCACTAAATACCGCTTCTCTCCAGCCATCCCACTTCATCCCCTCAGCCACGCCCCAGTTCAGCCCTTAGTCACCTTATGCCAGGACCACTCTTTTACACACTGATGGTGTCCCCTTGTCCTATGTGTCCCGGCCACCTCGGGCAAGTGACTTACTCTCTCCGTGCCCTAGTTTGCTCAACCGTAAAACAGAGATAGTGGGACTTGCCTTGTAAGGTTGGAATTAAGTAAGACAGTGTACTTAAAGAACCCAGCCCACAGTAATCACTTAATAAACTTAGGTATCATCATTTCTATTATTATTCTGCTCAGGCCACCAAAATTCTCTTGCCGAAGCACAGCTCTCCTTCTCTGGCTAAGTAACAACAACTGTAATAGTACTAACACCAAACACTTATTAAAGGCCAGGTCTCCTCCAAGGACTTCTCACCACCCCCCAGTAGCTCCTGTTACCTGAAAGAATGGAAGCTCCAGGGACATCTGGGAGGCTCAGTGGTTGAGCATCTGCCTTTGGCTTGGGTCATGATCCCCGAGTCCTGGGATTTAGTACTGAGTTAGGCTCCCCGCAGGGAGCCTGCCTCTCCCTCTGCCTATGTCTGTGTCTCTCATGAATAAATAAATAAAATCTTTAGAAAAGAAAAAGAAAGAAAAGAAAAAAAAAAAGGAGGCTCCATTTTTCACACCTGCCACGTTCTGGTCTTGCCCAGCCCATCTCTGTCACACTCACTACTCCTTTCCAAAACCCTCTGCTGGAGGCAGCCAAGTATCCCATGCTCAGAGGCATTGAGTCCATCTGACCAGGGCTCAGCAATTGCCCTGCTGTCCATCTGTCCAGATCCTTCGCATCTTCTCAGGCGGCAGCTTGGAAATCTCCCAGGACTCTCTGCCAGGAGGAATGGCCCTTTGCTTTGGTTGGTCCCCAGGGCTGTGTAGCTGGGAGTCCAGCGATGGGTGCAGATATGTTCATGACCACCCGGCAGGTTTCTTCTCCAGCCAGAAGTGACCCGGAGAGCACCGTGCCTCCCTGCTTGTGTCTGCCCCTCAGCACAGGCAGCCCGTCTCACGCTGAGCAAACATCCTCGTATTACTGGTAATTGCTCATGTGTACAAATCTTGTCTCTCCAGGAAAAAAATAATCTAATAAGAAAGATCCCCCCAGAATTTAGAGTGGGTACATTTTTAGCTCCCCTCTCCATTCTGCCCGGCATGGTCTCTGCCCCGCCCAGTGCTCACATCCACTGAACAGCCTGCTGGAGGGAAAGCACAACGCTTTCTGTCTGAGAAGACTGGAGGCAGCACAGCTTGCTGGAGACAGCGCAAGCCACCTGCCTGGGGGTCCCTCCTGGGGACCACTTAGGACGTGTATGACATCTTGGACAACTGACTTCATTCTCTGAGTTCTGTATTCTCAGCTGGGAGGCAGAAATAGCATCTACCTCCTGGATGGGTTATATGCAATTTTAAAAAGTGGAGTGCCTGGTTTAGACTGAACTCGCAGTGGGCTCTAAACACTGCCCCCCACCGCCCACCCTCCATCACTCAATTCAAGTTCTAAGGCCAGGGTTCCCCTTGCTAAGCTGACAGCAATGCAAATAGGATATTCTACTACCTGTTCAGGGAAAAGTGAACCTGCTTCCTTCCTTCCTCTGCATGAACGAAGAGCCCCAGTGGAGGCCTGGGATCAGTTTGTTGTACGGACAGAGGTCCTAGGAGTTTGTGTGCTGTGACTGCTGACCACTCGGGGTACAGAAAAGACCAGGGCACACCTTGTCCCCATTTCCACATCTCCCCAGTCTTCCTCCCTGCCCACTGAGACTTTGCCACTTGCCGGCCAGGCCCCTCATCCTGCCCCTTCAGGGCCTCTTCTTAGCTCATCAACATAGCCAGTCTTTCTGAGCCAACATCTGGCCTCCTCGCTGGAGTCAGGCAGCCTGAGTGTGAATCCCAGCAGCACTTCGCAGCAGTGAGACAGGGACAGTTTTCTGAACTGGTCTGTGGTAGCCAGCCTGCACAAGGGCCCCACACTTGTGGGACCCTCTCCGACGCTCAATCAGAACCAATCAGAACTGTGTGGCCAATCCAATATGGCCTAAGTGTGTGTATATGTATGGGTGTGTGTGTGTGTGTGTGTGCGTGCATGTGTTTTGAGGCTAGGTCATGAACAGCACTGCAATCTTGTACCTGGGTCTCTCAGATCCTTCGCTGTGGGGGAATCCAGCTGCCAGGTTGTGAGCACACCTGAGCAGCCAGGTGCAACAGCCCGCAGGGGGAGGAACTGGGGCCTCTCATTGACAGCCAGCACCAACCTGCCCACTATGTGAGCAAGCCCCCTTGAAAATCAATCCTCCAGGGCAGCCCCGGTGGCTCAGCGGTTTAGCACTGCCTTCAGCTCAGTGTGTGATCCTGGAGACCCAGGATCGAGTCCCACGTCGGGCTCCCTGCATGGAGCCTGCGTCTCCCTCTGCCTGTGTCTCTGCCCCCACCCCCACCCCCGTCTCTCATGAATAAGTGAATAAAATCTTAAAAAAAAAAAAAGAAAAAGAAAATCAATCCTCCAGCCCACATCAAGCCTCAGAGTGCTGCAGCCCAGCCAATATCTGACTTGGGGTCATAAGACACCCCAAGACAGACCACTCCGCCAAACCGCTCCTGTATTCCTGACCCATAGTCATCGACTTTTGTTGTTCTCAGCCCACCAAGTTTTGGGATACTTTGCTATCCAGTATTGGAGAACTGGCACACGTATTAATGCCAGCTTTGTCACAACGTGATGACGAGATGAGACGGTTGTTTGCCTGGCACACTGTAGACCCTCTGTAAGTGGTGCACATTATTATTACCCGGCCCCGGTGACTCTAGAGGAGGCCACGCAGAGGCACTTTGCCCCTTGTCACTTGCTTTTCTCCAACCCCCTCGTAAAGTTCAGGCCGGTCAGCGCTCACGCTCAGTCTCTCTCTCTCTCAATCTCTCCCTCTCTCTCAATATCTCTCTCTCTCTCTCTCTCTCTCTCTCTTTCCCCCTCCCTCCAGCACAGGAACAGGCACTGGACTGAAGTGGATGTCCCTGTGACATGGTGGTGAGCTCCTTCTAGAACTCTAGGGTCCCACCCACATTTCTAAGGGTGTTCAATGCTGTGTGTTTGCATTGCCTTTGAAGGGCCCCAGATGTGATAATTACATACTTGTTAGCCCTGTAAAACAACAAATCTGGAATCTACACTCTGGAACCAATGGATTTCCTGCTGAAATGAGTTCAAGAGGTGCCCCGGCAAGCATTCCCCGTAAGAGCCAAAGCTCTGCTATGGAAAGCCTCACAGATCCCCATGCTCAGCCTGCTTCACACAGTTCCTCTGCTCTCCGCCAACTCTCCAACCTCAGGGTGCCCCAGCAAACCCATGAGCCTCTTGCTCTGCTTCGTCTTTGCATGCTGTCCTACTACCTGCCTGCGAGGTGTGGGTCTTGTGCCCCCTTACAGTTGGGAGACTCTTGGGCCCTGGGGCTTGCTCCCCGTCATCTCCCGCTTGAAAACCCCGTGCTCAAAGCTGGGCTGACAGACTCTGTGCACGGATGGATGCCTGCGGAACCATCCTGCCTTCTCCTTTGAGTCTCTCTTGATTCGGGTGGACGCCTCTGTCCTGGTTTCTCTTCCTCCCACCTTAGCCCGGACTCTTCCAGCCCTGGCCCTGGCAATTCAACAAATCCAAGCTCCCCAAACTCGGCTGCTCTCTTTCCTGCCTCTGGGCTGTTTTCTTTGGATGCCCTCTCTCCCTTCCCCCTCGATACTCCTTTCCCCTGCTAAGCCCCACTCAACTTTCTTCCATGGAAGTGTTCCACGACCAGGTACCCCCAGCCCAAGGCTGGGACAGGTGCCCATGTCATGGCCGCCACAGCCCCATGCTTCCTGCCAGCACAGCATAGCTGTGATCTCAGTGCCCATTGCTCTGTGCCTCTCCCGCCAGCCTGGAAAAGCCCTGGGAGCAAGGATTCTGTTCTGACTCAGCCCTCACTGTGCGGCCCCACTGACTGGCACATGGCAGGCATTCAATACACGCTTGATGAATAAGCGAATGCACAGCATTAATCGATCAGAGTATTAGAATTGCCGAGAAGTCCAAACCTACCTCCTGTTTCACACCAAGAATGAGTTCATCAAAAACTCTCCCACAAAATGACTTCTCCTGGTCTGAGTTGGCACTTGCCACAGAACCCGTTTACCTTCACACAAAGGCAGTAAGGCAGACATCAGGCCAAACCAGGCACTCAGGACACATCCCAGACACAGCTCCACCTCTCTGTTCACCGCCCCCAACCCAACCCAACCCTAGGGAGGTGGGCAGAGAGCATAAGCAGAGAAATGTAGGTTCAAGGTGGAATCAGGTTCAAGAGACATCCGTATAAACACTATTTCTTCATTACAGGAAAGCTGACCTACAAAATCATTCCTCTTGTTTTCCAGGGTGAGAAACAGGTATGGACAGGTTACGTGACTGTCCCAAGGAAACAGATCAAATTAACAAAATAGACAAAAAATAGCTCCCTAACTTCCCAGAAATTTCACCCTAAAGCCCAGACTGCAGTCTGGATTGTCAGCCCAGGATTCTGGGTATCCACAGCACAAAGCTCCCCACCCCCTTCTTTCTTTCTTTTAAATATCATGGGTGAGGAGGAAGCACCGGATCCGAGGGTTTATTTACCATTCCTTAGCCTGACCTTCCAGGAAGAACGTCACTAATGAGAAACAATCTACTTGGGCTCCCAAACCCAGAATTTTCTTAAGGATCAATTTAGGATTTCAGAGTCTAAACAGGACAAGGGTAACTGTCCTCCTTAGAAGGAAAAAAAAAAAAAAAAGCAACTGAGTTTTTTCTGTCTGGAAGGAAGTTTCGTATATGCCAGATCTGAGGTGACATCATTCCCGTTATTCTGACCTTGCTCAGGATATCCACGGGGCAAAAGGGAGGAACATTCGCCTTCATGTGGTGAAGGCTGAAGCAAGCTGAAAATAAAAGAAAGCAGTAGGTGGGACTGTCTCCCTGATTCAAGAACTGACTTCACAGGTGAGGCTAGAAGCCAGGAATTCTGCTCTCAAGACCAGAGTTCATCCTAACTCACATCCAAATGATGATTTAGTCGTGGTGGAGGAGACATTTCCATTCTGGCAAAGTGTATGCCCATAAAGCAGGAGTCACGTCTAGTATCACAGCGCCAGCACACTGTGCCTGTCACATAGTAGGTCCTCCTACTGAGTGAATGAATTAAACAATTTGCTGGTGCAAAACAGCTGCACAGACACGGCCAGTAAGCAGCATTATTTTAAAAGTAGTTTTTCTCAGCAGGTGGAAAGTTGCTGTTGTTTTTAAAGGTTTTTCATGATAGAATGATCTGAATCATCGCATCAGTTCATCTCACTTTGTCCACGGATAACACAGCAGTGACAAACATTATTGCAATCAAGTGGTTCTCAAACAGCACGGAGGGTGAACTCGCAAATTCTCTTAAATCTCTGCCCCACATCTGGCTGTGTCAGTGGGTCGTAAAACCTCTCAGGTGTTAGCTGCTCCGTTTCATTTGGTCTCAGCTTAGCAGAAACCACTCTGCACCTACAGTCCCAGCGGCCCCAGCATGAGGCGCGGCGGGTCTCAATAAAGTGCCACTCAGTGATCAGCCCTGGGGTTCCACCCTGGACCAACTCTGTCCCTGGTCCACTCTGGCCTCAACTTCCTTTTCAGGGAAAAGTCCCAACCTTCCTCTGGGAAAACGAGGGGGTGCACTGAATGATTTTAGCTCTGTTATGTTAGCTGAAAAAGAAGGATCAAGAGGCGGTCAGTGTCAGGTGGGGGACCATGGATCTGGGCATAAGTTCTGGTTCTACCACTAAGGGGCTGTGTCCACCTTGGACAAGTGGTCCCCTCTGTAGTCTCCATCTCTTCTCAATAAAATGGGGATAATAATTGTGCCTACTTTGTGGAGTTGTACGACGATAAAATAAATCACTGTCCATAGGATAGATACATTAGATAGTGCCTGGCACACTGTAAGATGTGTTAGCCACTGTTTTTATCTGTAAAACCAGGGCCCCTGTGGTACTCCAGGATCTCTCTGCCCTCCTAACAGAAAACCTTGACAATTCTAAGGGTGTTTTTTTTTTTTGTTTTGTTTTTTTTTTTTTTTTTTTTGGCATTTTCTATGTGCCTCTGCCCCATCAAATTCTTCCCCAGATCTCCTACAGATAGAGTTTGCATCAGTGGTTGAAAAGGAGAATAGGAAAGCAAAAGTGTACCCTGTCTTGCATGATCCTGGGAATAAAGCCTCCCGGAGAGGCTGGGCAGTCTGGATGTAAGTGGGGGCTTTCTTCCACCTCAGTTCAACTGGCAGCATAGAAACTGGTTCTGGTCAGAGAGTGGGGAATGGCAGGAGGAGCTTCTGGGCTGGGGCAGGGCTGTGGGTCCCTAGGTCTCTCAGACTGGCCCCAGCCTCTAGCCCATTCAGCCCCAGGGGTCAGGAGCCTTCCACCAATTCAGTGATGCAATACAGAAATCTGGGCTGCTGTCTCTGGAGATCGTAATGGTAACACACATCTCGTTAACACTGTTCATCACATCCATCAAAACATAAATGCTTCTCAAATGTCCTTCTTCCATGTGCATGGCCCATTTTTATGATGAGGAAACTGAGGCTGAGAAAGGTTTATCGCCTGAGGCAAAATGCTTGGCATTCAGGCCTGGCTGTGTTATTTAAACTGTTTGTGATGTGCTTCCCCACACTCTACGTGCATCTCTCACAGTAAGCTGCTCCATTCCTTTGTGCAACAGAACTGGTGTCCTGAGTTGACACTGACATCCTCCTATAAAGTCAACAATATCCACAGCCCAAGACCAATCACTATGGAAAAACCGTATTAATGAGCCAAAATGATTGATGCAAATTGGTTGCTCAGAGCCTCGATCCACTGGATCCTAGAAAAGGGATCCCTCCCCCTCGTGGGGCCAGAGAGGAAGCTTAATTCTGAGCTGAGCCTCCCTCTTGGCTGGAAGTACCAGCCCCAGGTGCTCCCACCTCACTGCCCCAGTCTGCAGTCTGTGATTAGGGGCCCTAATAGCCATAATGCTCCAATGTGGTGTTTAAACCAATAAGGCTTCAGAGAAGTTACGGTATGTTTAATAATGGCTTAATGACTACTTGCGAGATGCAAGGCTTCTGGTTCCTGTTTGGCCTTGATTTACAGCCCAACTCTGGCTGAGGACAGCCAAGAAACCCCCTCTAAGCCCCCAGCGGAAGAGGGAGGTGTTCACACCAGGCCCCTTGGATTCCTTTAAAAATTGAGAATTCAAATGAAATACAAATGATGTCTGACTCCCCACTTCTCTCACTGGTCTCTGGAGGCACTGACAATAAAAAGCAATGTAACCCAGACCTGGGGACTCCTCAAGATCCACAGAGGTGAGCAGGGTCCCAGGGCCCTCAGGAGTTTCTTCCCAGATCTTAGGGTGGGGGTTGTTTCCCTTCTGACAAATTCCTAGCTACCTGGCTAGTCCTATGCTTCCTTCTGGCTGGGGAGACTCCTAGGAGTGGCCCCCCTACCCCCTCACTTCTCTGCAAAATGGTAGGCCTGGGGTCTGGCCAGAGCCAGCCTTCCTCCAGTGGATCCGCACACACTTCCAGATCATTTGAAAGGTGTTCGTTGCACGCCTGCTGTTCAGACCCAAAACCCTCTATGTGCTCCTCCACCTGCTCCAAAGACAGCCTCTGCTGGACCCTGTTCAGTCCTGAGCAAGTCTCCTTGCACGGCTGGGCCTGCGTCTGCTTCTCAAGCCCACCAGGGCTCTACGGGTTGACTCGCTCCAGACTCCAGAGTCAGACGAAGACACTAGTGACAGGTCCAGATCCGACCGCTGATTAATGGTCGGGCCCAGGCCCTAACTTCCCAGCCCCCATTCCCGGATTAGCGCTGTCTCCGAGCCTCTCCCGAGGACTCCCGGCCCCGGCGGAGCAAGGGATCCCCAAGGAACGCGGTTCTGTCCGAGGCCACGTTTTTCCGGCTCCCGGCAAAGAGTTAGGTAAGGGCCCGGCCCAGCCCCTCCCCCACGCCGCCTTCTCGAGGCTTCGGTCGGGAGACCAGGCCTCAGAGCGTCTGCCGGGCGGGCCTCACGCCCCTAGGGGCCAGGCCTCGGGGCGCAGCTCGGCCGGGGGACTCACCGAGGCCCGCACCAGAGGGGGCCCTGCCGGCTGCCGTCGGGAGAAGGCGGCTTCCTCCGTCCGCTCCAGCTGCCGCGGGTCGCGGCGGGGGCCAACCAGGGGGCTCCCGGGCGCCGAGGGGTTAACCCGCGCGGGGCCGCACGTGACGTGGATGGTTCCAGCACTGAGTCAGCGGCCCCCCCGCCCCCCGCCCCCCGCGGCGCGCGCCGCTCCCGGGGCTCCGCGCCCCCGCGCCCAGGGCCCTCCCCCTTGGCGGCGCTCACAGGCCGCACGGGCAGCGCGAGCCCCGGAGCCCCCGCGGCCTGCGCGCCGGGAGCCGGCATGGACCCCGAGCGCTGCGCGCGGTTCGGCGTGGGGCCCGGGACTGGCCCCTACGCGGCCGCGGACGGCGAGCCTCCCGGCCCCCCGGGGGCCCCCGCCGGCGCGCCTCACCTGCACCCCGCGCCGCCCCGCGGCCCGCGCCCGACCCGCTTTGCGGCCTGCGCGCCCCTGGAGCCCTACGCCCCGCAGCCCGCCCGGCCGCCCGCCAGGTACCTGCAGGGCCTCGGGCCCGGCCCGGCGCTCAACGGCAGCCACTTCTACGAGGGCCCCGCGGAAGGTAACGCGCGGCGCGGCCGTGCGCGCAGCCCGACCTCGGGAGCCCCCGGGCCTCGCCGCGCCCGGCCGCAGCCCCGCCGGCCTGGTCCGGGCAGGGCCGGGCCCCGTGCCTCCCGTGGCGGGAAGGGGAGGCGGGAGGTCGCGCGGGGGGGCGCGGCGACAGGCCCGCGGGCGACCGGAGGCGGGAAGCAGAGACCACGCTCGGCCGGATGGGCTGGAGGTGCCGCCGGCCCGGGCGCCCGCAGCGGGCCGGGGCCCGGCCTCCGTGTGCGGCGGCCTCCGTGTGCGGCGGCCGTGCGGGCCCGGCGCGCGCCCCGACGCGGAGACGCCAAGCAGGACGGGGCCGCGGGCTGCGGCCTGGCTCCCCGGGCCTCCCCGGGCCCAGCCGCGGCGAGGAAGGCGCCCCTGCGCCTTCGGAAGGCTCTGGGCGGCGCGGCCGCGGCCCAGCCCGCGCTTCGGGGCGCCCTCCACACGGAGTGACTGTGTTCTTCCTTCTCAGACCACCCCGGGCCCGGCGTCACGCTCGGCGACGGGCGCCCTTCCCGCCGTCTCGGCGTCCTCGCACCGGACCGTCGCCGCTGGGCCGTCGAGAGCAGCCCGGGCGGGGCTCCCCCTGGGCGCCTCGGCCGCGGGTGCCGCCGCTGCACCAAGGCCCGACCGCCCGCGCCGCCCGCCCGCCGCCGCCCGCTGCACCCGCTGGCCTGTCGGGGCCGGGCGCCCGCTCCGTCTGCGCGCCTCGGGCCCGAGCTGGATCCTCCGGAGCGGGCCCGGCCCTCCCGCGCCCCGCTGGCCCCCGCCGGCCTCCGCCGAGGGCCGGGCGGCTCGGGCCCTGGCCTGGCCGGGCGGTGGGAATGTGTAGGGGAGGGCGGGAGGCGTGTGGGGGTCAGCGGAGGAAATGAGCGAGTGCGCGGAGCTTCGTGGCTGTGCCCTTTCAAAGAGGCTCTCCTGATAAAAACCACAGTTGGGACTTAATGAGAAGCAGTTGGCCCGGCTCCTCTGATCCCAGCCAGACGGCGGCGGCCGCGCAGCGCCGGGAGCACCGCTGGGGACAGGTACCCGGCCTGGCTCGGCGCCCGCGGCGGGCAGCCCCCGCCCGCGGACCCGCGTCCCTGCCCGGCGCGCCGAGTGCGCTCGCACCGCGGGACCCCGGGTGGGCGCGCTGCGGAGAGCGGAGCGGAGAGCGGAGCGGCGGGGCCGCGGCCGGCGACGGCGTCACCAACGGAGCGCGCAGAGGTAAAACCAAACCGGGTCAACAACAACTAAAAATAAGGGAAAGGAACCCGAACAAAACAACGCGGGAGGGAGGCGAGAAGGAGAGGTCGACGAAAGCCAGCGAGCAGGGCGGAAGGTTAGGAAATACACGGAGAGCGAAAGGAAAAACAAACAAAAACAAAAAACAAAAAAAAAAAAAACGGAGGATCGAACGATCGAATGAAGCGGGTAAATGGAGAAGGACGGAAAGGACTAAGTAGAGGCAGAAAAAAATGAAAGGAAAAGAGGACATCCTGAAAGAGCAGAAAGCAGCAAAAGGAGACCGAGTGGGAGAGGAAAACGAACGGTTCTCGTTGAGCGGGGAGCCGGCCGAACGAAAACCAGGCGCCCCGGTGAGCGCGGAGCCCGGGCCGGAGCGCGGCGGGGCGCGGCTGCCGGGGCGCGGCCGCGGGGCACTGGGGCCACGGCGCCTGCCGGGTGGGAAGTGGCGGCCGAGGGCAGCCCCCTTACTTCCCAGCTTCTACGTTGACCGGCTCCGAGCGTTTCCAGTTTAGACCAGTGAGCGCGCAGCTGCGCCCCATCTGCGCCGGGGTCCCCGGCACCGGGCGCTCCGCCTCGGCCGGCCCAGCCCCCCCGCCGCGGTGCCGGCCGTGCCAGCACCCCCGGAGCCCCGTGCGCGGGCGGCGAGGGCCGGGGAAGCGCCGAGCTGGGCCGCCCCGCGTGGCCCCTGCCACGACCGAGCGGAACCGCGGGCGCGCCCACCGGGCCGCCGGCGCCGTGGAGAAGGCCTGGGGCCCGGCGTGCGGGCCGAAGCTGCCGCGCTCGGGGGAGCACCGAGGCCCCGCTGGCGCCCTGCGCGCGGCGTTGCGCTCGGGTTGTCCGCCCGGACCCCTGCGAGCTCAGCCGATCGCGTGGGACACGGCGCGAAGCCGGGCTCCGCGGAGGCTGGAAGCCGGGTGCTGGGGCCCCGGCGGCCCCGGGTGGGGGGCCTGCCCTGCCCCGTGGCCGCGCCAGAGGGCCGGATGGACTTGGGCTGGGGGCGGCGGCCCGGGACTGCAGGCGACCCCCGAGCGCAGCCGCCGCCTGAGAGCGGCTGGCTTCCCCAAGTGCTCTGCCCTCCTTGCTTCCCCTGACCGCCGCCCGCGGGGTGCCCCCTCCCCTCTTCTGCGCTGGGCCGCGCTCTCCAGGAGGCATTCCGTGAGGTGTGCCCCTGCCACCACCCCCCCTCGCCAAGCGGGGGATGCCTGCTTCTCCGTGGAGCCCTCCAGGTAGTTGGAGGTTTGGGGCAATGGCAGTGAGGGGGGAAGAAGTTCCCTGGTGCCCCGGGAGGGCTGCAGAATGGGCAGGCATGGGAGGCTTGGCCCCTTTTTTGAGTGCCTGTTCAGAAAAGTCTTGTTGCACTTTTATCTCTTACTCTGGTAGGTCAGAGCCAGAGCTAGTCACTGTTCTCTGGGCAGATCCTGTTCAGACACTGAGGGCCCAAGAGCCAGATGAGCAAGCTTCAGAACTTTGGGGAGCCCTCTACAGTGACGTCAGTGCTCCCCCACCGCCACCCCATCCCTGAGCCACCCTCACCCTTCTCTGCCTAGAGTCCAGCAGGACCTCCCTCTGAACCCAGGACTCCAAGATCCCCTCTCTCAGACTTGCTCTATGTGGGGTGTCCCTTCCAAGCTCCCACTCTCCCTGACCATCTCCAGTTATTTGGCTCAGTTTCCATGAGTCCTTCCGAAGCTGCTGCCCATGGAACTCCCCCTAGAACCAAAACACATTGGCCAAGGATGGAAGTCGTGGCCAGGGCCCTTTCTCCTGGATGCTCGCTGAGCTGGGAGCCTGTTGCTGTCCGCAGCCCAGAGAGCAGGCCCTGACTCTGCCAGGCCTCCAGGACACTCTCACAACACAGCCTGGCGGGTCCTGGGAGGTCACCAACCACATTCCCACTGAGGGGGACCTTGCCCGACTCATTCTCCGTCCTCCATAGTCCAGATGGGGACTCATCAGAGCCAGAACCGAGAGCCCCATCTCTCTGGTCCCATCCTTCCCTGATGACAGCTGTGATCCTGATACCAAGTTCCAAGGAGGAAACTGCCTGTTGGTGCCAGCTTGCTGGGCCTCCCAGGGCCTAGGCCCCTGCTACGGATGGCCCAGGGCCAGGGCAGGGGTGTGTGAGTCTGTGGGGCGGCTTTGTGGCAGCCCTCCTGCTGTCCCAGCAGACTCTTGAGATTTCATGACAGTGCTGATGTGGGGCCTTGCCACAGAAGAGGGCAGAGCAGTTGGGTGACCTGTTTTCAGCATGCCTGGGTTGTGGCAGGGCTCCACCAAGCCTCGAGAGTGAGGGTTAATGTGTCAGAGTGGGGCTGCCAGGAACGGCGTCCAGCTGCAGTCAGGTCCCCCCATCTGGGGAGCCATCTGAAACTGCTGAGGAGGGAGGGGGCAGCCGAGGGCTAGAATGTTGGGGTTGGAAGCTGAGTCCTGTTTCCACACTGGCCTCCCCCCCCCCAACTCTTCTCTCCACATAGCCTATCTCTTGCTCTCTAATCCTAGAGCTCAAGTCTTTGTGCCCAAACATCACAGTTTTCAGAGGAATGCGACAATCTTTCTGGATGCCCCTTTGCCCTGTCTTGCCCTTCATGCCCCAAGGCTGGGGGATTTGACATTGCCCTGAGACTTGGGGTCCAGAGAATGAGGCACAACAGACCAGCCAAAGGGGATGTGAGTGTCCCTGTCTGTTGCCTGCCTGGACCTGGGACCAGAGGCATGGCCTGAGGACCTGGGAACCATGGCTGGAGGAGGCACTTCCTGGCAGGGGCGGGAGATGTCAGCCACCCCATCTTCACCCCCTCCTCCTGCCTCTGTGCTCAGCCCTGCCATGGCGCCAATCCTGGCACCTCCACACCCTGTGGGACGCACCACCACAAAGCGCTTCCCTGAAATGAACCCTCCTCTGGCCCCAGCAGATCCGCCCAGACCACAGAGCACATGGTTCCCCAGGGCCCCCTCCCCAGCTGGAGGCTCAGCAAGCAGGCCTCCGAATGCCAGGCTCCCATGGAGGATGGCTGCTGAGACAAGGGAAGAGAAAGGAAGGGGGAGGCGGGGACTGAAGCGTCAACTGTTCTTCCCCCTCCCCCAGTCCACCCACAAAACCCCCTGGTTCGATTTCCATCCTCCTTTTTGTGTTTTCCATTGCAGCCGAGGAGAAGGCCTCCAAAGCTGCCAGCTTCCCCCAGCTGCCCTTGGACTGCCGAGGGGCCCCCAGAGACGGGCCCTCTAACTTGCAAGGCTCCCCAGGCCCTTGTCTGGCCAGCCTGCGCGTCCCTCTGTCCCCGGGACTCCCCGACTCCATGGAGTTGGCCAAGAACAAGAGCAAGAAGCGCCGTAACCGCACGACCTTCAGCACATTCCAGCTGGAGGAGCTGGAGAAAGTCTTCCAGAAAACCCACTACCCTGATGTGTATGCCCGGGAGCAGCTGGCTCTGCGAACGGACCTAACCGAGGCCCGGGTACAGGTGAGGGCACCCCGGACACGGACCTCTCTGGCTGCCTCTACCACCCTGAGCATGGGCCGGGCCACGGAAGGGTCTAGAGAGGCGGGCACAAGTGACACGCAGAGCCACCTTGCCCAGGTGCCTGCCTCCCCTGGAAGTGCCTCATGGGGTGGTGGCCTCTCGGAATCTAAAGATCTATCTGGTGACTGACCAGGTGACTTGGGGCCTGCCATTGGATCTCAGTGTCACTTTTCCTATGTAGGGTGGTCTTTGAGGATCACAGATGTGACCGCGTTTTGGAAGCAGGGAAATGCTGAACATATCAGGCTGCTCCTGATATAGCTGTGCAGAGCAGAGCTGGAGGGTCCCTGCTGGGGCGTCTCAGGCTCAGTGATGCTCAAAGCCATCCTGAGCCAGTGACTGTCCGGCCTGCCAGCTCCAGGCCCTGGCCGGAAGAGGCTGGCCAGGGGCCCTTCCCCACCCAGCCTGCTCTCCCCAGCAGAGATCAGCCCCAGGGCTTCCTGGGTAGGGCTGTGGCCAGCTTCCCAAGGGTTGGGGGTGAAGGAATGGAGGGTGCTGGAAACTGGGGAGAGGGAAAAGGGAAGTCCATGCCCAAGATACGTTGGAAGTGAGAAAGGACACAAAGGTGGCAAGCGGCGGTGGGGGGGGGGGGGGGTGGAAGGAGGCTTCAGTAAAGACCTAGCCTCGGAGGAAGGTGGTGGTGGTTGCCTTGCTTTGACTTTGAACTGGCGTGAGGCACGACAAGCTCCCGGGCCAAGGGCCAAGCGAGAGGCACTGGGAGAGGGGTGGGGATGTGGGCTCCTCCGGAGAGGTGAGGAGGTGACGTTTAGACGGGATTGTCTTGCCCACCACAGGGGAGACCAAGTGGGACAGAGCTCATACATAGCACACCCTGTATTGAGCCTCCTGGCCAAATGTGGGGACCAGCAGGCCAATCCACAAAGAGGCCAGCTGCCTTCTAGCAGACAAGGTCTTACAGTGGGATTCAGCATAGGACCAGAGGGGCTTGGGCTGTTTCCCCTTCTCTTCTGGGTCCTCCTGCTTTCACTCTTCCTCCCAGGTGGCTCCCAAAACAGACTTTTAGGACAGCCGTCCCAGGGTGCTCCAGGGCCTGGGGCCATCGGGGTAAGAGACTGAGCATTCACAACAGCCCCAGATTCCATGAGCCACGAAGTCCAGAACATCGAGTCTCTGGACCCTCAGCGAGCCTCTGGGGTGGGGTCTGAATAGCTGTCTCAGTGGAACCGCCTTGGAGAAGTAGAGCGCATCACCCCACCCCTCTCCCAGGCCTTTTCAAACCTGAAGGGATGCAGGGGTGGCCGCAAGGCCCTCAGACCTAGTCTAAAAGCTTCCCCGATAATTGAGGCCCTGGAGTAGGGCTCTTTTCTCCACGGGGAATATGACATCCACCCATAGACCCTGCCCGGTGGAGAGCAATGGACAAGCTCGCAGGGCCAGAGCGCAGGTGCAAGTCTACAGTGGGGACCGTAGAGACAACCGGCGATGGTGGGAAGAACGGCTGCAGACTCCTTCATCTGCCCACAGGGGAAGAACAGAGAAGGGAAGGCTGGGCAGGTGGGATCGTCCGTCCCTGCCCCAGGCCTGCTCTGGGCTCCCGGCATCTGGGGCTGAGGGGGCTGGGGGCGTGCTAAGCTCCCTAACCATCGTGGCTTCACCTGCCTGCACAGGTAGGGATGGCCACCACGGGGGAGTGTGTGAGGGGCTAAGGTGGGGTTGCTTACACATGCACATGCGCGTGAGCGTGCACACACACACACACACACACACAGGGAATTTCTTTTGTTGGGGCTCCCAACTAGATCCCAGGAAAGCAAGGGGATGGTTTGGTCTGGTCTTGATGTGGCCAACATCTAGCCCAGCACCCGACACATAAATGTTTATTAAATGATAGAAATACAAAGTGCATACACAGGTACACACAAAAAGAACAGCCACAGGGTGAGTGCCAAGTGATAAATTTGTCACAGATACATACACAGATGTGCACAGCACACAGGCCACTCTCACCTGCCAGGTGTTCACAAATGAGAGGGAGCCAGATTACAAAATGGACAATGGTGACAGAGTGTGGAAGTCTGAGAGAACTGGCAGCACGGGCCCGGGCCGGTGGCCAGAGAGGTGTGTGTGTTGGGGGGGCGGGCAGCCCAGGCAGGGTAGCAAGGTGGCAGACGGTTTCAAAAGCGCTGGTGTGACAGGCAAGTGGGAGGAATCCGGTGATGCCACCAGGCCGCGGATGAAGCTGTGGAGAGGAGCGGGCTCAGTTCCCTGGGGCTTTTTTAAGGAGCTGAACGCTGGGATGAGGTCGGGGCACCTGGGGACGGAGGAGGCCGGAGGAGGCGGGAGGAGGCCGGAGGAGGCCGGGGCTAGAGCCCTGGGCCCTGCGTGGTGCGAGCAGGCTGGAGAACCGAGAGGGTGACTCAGCTTGGTGACAGGGTGAGGGGTGGCCCAAGGGACCAGTGGGGCCCCTGGGAACTCCGGCCTCTGCTAGGCCCCCCTGCAAGCTCGCCCGCCCGGCCCTGAGAACTGGGGATTTGCAGCCTCCCGCGGGCGGCCAGCTCCCCGCCCCATGGGAGGAGCCGCGGTCTCCCCAGAGGGCACTGTTCCTCGGGGGCCACTCTGTCACTCCCTCAGCCTCTCCCCTCGGTCCCCAGGTCTGGTTCCAGAACCGCAGAGCCAAGTGGCGGAAGCGGGAGCGATTCGGGAAGATCCAGGAGGGGCGCAACCCCTTCCCGTCGGCCTACGACGCCTCCGTGCTGCCGCGAGCGGCCAGCCACGCCCAGGTGAGGCCGCGCTGCCGCGGGAACTGCAGGGCCCTCTCGTGAGGGAGGCGGCGGCAGGGGGCTCCTGAGGCGGGGGGAGGCTTCCTGGGAAGCAAAGACCGAGCCCCTGGTGAGGGAGGCAGCCCTGGGCCACTCATCATGGGCCTTCGTTCTGTCTCTTTGCAGCTGCAGAACTCCCTGTGGCCCAGCCCGGGGTCTGGGAGCCCCCCAGGTCCCTGCCTCGTGTCTCCAGAGGGCATGGCCTCCCCGTGCATGTCCCCGTACTCCCACTCCCATGGCAATGTGGCTGGCTTCATGGGGGTGCCTGCCTCCCCCGGAGCCCACCCTGGCATCTACTCCATCCATGGCTTTTCCCCTGCCCTGGGGGGCCACAGCTTCGAGCCCACCCCAGAGGGCGACTATAAGTCTCCGAGCCTCATCTCGCTCAGGGTGAAGTCCAAGGAGCCACCCAGCCTACTGAACTGGACCACGTGATCAGCTGCGTGGACACGCAGACTAAGCTGCCACCCCCGGGTCTGATCCCAGCTGCTCCCACCCCACCCCAGCCTGGATGTCAGAGAGGACACCCCTCTGCCTCCAAGCCCCCCCTGGCTCCCGGAGGCAGGCAGGGCAGCTGGGATCCTCAGCCTCCCGCAGGGAACAAGCTAGAGACTTTCCTCCTAAGCTAAGGGGGGCCTGCCCAGGACAAAGGGGGCTGCAAAGCGGGTAGCGCTCTTCCTACTGCGCACTGGGTCCCAACATCCAGCTCGGCTGGAGGAAGACACTGTCCTGCTTCCTCCAGACTTTGTCCAAGTTTAACTGTCATCCCTCCAGCTGAAATGCCTGAATTGGTTCCTCATTCAGGGAACCCGGGAAAGTTAGGAGGACGACACAGGTTGAAGCAGGAGGAGTTCTTTGTGCCTTAGGGGAACCGACTTCGGCGAGCACCTAGGGCCATCTTCCCCTCCCGGCACTAGGGGGCGAGCACCTGGCGACTGGGGCTCACAGGCCTGAGGCCGGCCACGGAAGAGGCATGGGTAGCCCCTGCCCAAGCCGCCCCTCACTCCTGTCCTGTGCCCGCTTCTGCAACGGGGCCGGGCCCTGGAGTCCCCTTCGCCCCCAGGGGACATAAAGTCCACCAGAAACCACCAACTATTTGGATTCTTTTCTATGTGATCAGGCCAGCTGTGCCATGCAAACTGTAGGCTTCCTGGTTTACTCATTAGATGTTGGTTAAGAATAAAACAGATTTCCCAGATTCTAGCCCTTGAGATCTCAACCCCCTACTTTTGTTAAAAAAAAAAAAAAAAAAAAAGAAAAAAAAATGTGCTGCCCAACATAATAATAAAGATGGCAGTAGTTCTTAGACCAAGTGATTGTTTACCTCAGGGTTTGGCACTTGGTTAGTGGGTGTGTCCAGGGTTCAGGCTGAGCCAGGGCCTCCTGAGGGGCCAGCAGGGATCCTGGGGGCTAAGGGAAGCCAGCCCTGCAGCAGAGCCCCCCAAAGCGGATATATGCCACGCCTGGCCCTGTCACCTGCCCAGGAGCAGCTGGAGTGTGTGGCAGGAGGAAAGCCCAGCTCTAGGGCTGCTGGGGCTCGTGTGGAAGGGAAAATTGAGGGCTGGGGATGGGAAGGGGAGTGGGAAGGCAGAGATAAGCTTGTGGCTGAACTGGCAGTGGATGGGGGGTGGGATGAAAGGCGGGGGAGCCCACTGAGGGCTCTGAGCTCCCCTGGGCCAGAGCCGTGGGGGTGGGGCAGCCCCCTTCTCCCAGAGGCCCCAGAAGCGTGTCTGAGCTGTGGGGCAGAGACGAAAGCCAGGACTCTTTCTTGTGGTTTCAGAGTATTAGCCATTCTATCCTTCATCCCCACTTTCTGCCTTATCTCCGCAGCCTGGACGGCGGGAAGAAAGCAGGCCTGGCCCTCCCACCCTCTCCGTAAACACAACCACATTGCTCAGAGCTCAGCCCCAGCCACCACGCCCCGTGCCCCCACTTCCAGGCATGGAGAAACCAGAGCACACAAAGACACCAGTGCTGTGCTTAGTCCCAAAGAGGGTGTAAGGCCCCATCAGATCAGCTTTCCCTAAGACAGTCCCAGTGTGTCTAGGCTCGGGCACCCCTCAGAAGAAACCCGTGTCTTCCTTCCGTTCATTCGAGGGCCCGGCTTCTGGTGATTTCTCTTCTCTGTATTCATGCAGGCTCTGAGAGGTTCCAGGTATGAGCCCTGTGTCCATCAGGAAGAGTCTGAGTAGTAGGAAGAGGCAGCCCCAGTATCTCCGAAGAACACAATCCCCTTCACACAGCAGGTTAATAATGAACTGGGAGTCAGACCCAAATTTCTAACTTAGGGCTAAGACCACTGCACTAGAAGTTTCTTCACCCAAGGAGTGGCCAGCCAGATTTTGGACTCCTGTGTCATAAAGTCACATGCAGAAAGACTATAGTTTGCTCTACAAATATTTATTGGGTGCCCACTCTGTGCCAGGCATTGTGCTGGGTGGCAGGGATAGAACAACAGTCAAGTAAAACACAGTTCCCTCTCTCACACTGCAGGCGGAGGGGCGGGGGTGCACAGAGGAAAGACCTGTGAAAGCAAAGGGAGAGGTGGGGAAGAGACAGACTAGGGCAGACAGTAAAGGCAAAGCAGAGAGCCACGCAGCAGAGAAGAGGCAGGCGGAGGCTGGGAGCAAACCAGGCGGGAGGGAGGCCCTGGCGGGGGAGGGCACGGGGAGGCCAGAGACCAGCTACTGGCTCCCATCCAGGGGCATCTGCCCACAGCTCATATTTTTCTGTCCAGTGACAGCTAAATGAAGAGAAAGCTAACTTTACAACCGCCCACTTCACACATAATGAATATGAATGGGCATCCCGGAGCCTGTTCCCTGGGATTATCTGTGAGCCGATGGCTTCTCCCACTGACTGGGCCATCATAGAGGGCCTGTCCCCTGGCTGGGACACAGGCAGCCCTTCCACCTGCTTCCCATTAGCCATCCTCCCCTCCTCCTCCACGCCTTAGGCGTCCCACCCAACACAGCCCCTGAGTCTTTCAGATGCCCCTGCCCCCGCGCCTCACCCCAGAGGTGAATTAAATTTGGAATCCCACATTTAAGAGAGTTGCTAGTCTCAATGTCTCTTTGCTAAGGCCCCTCTCTGCGCCAGTGAGGCCCACCCAGAGAAGCCCTAAATCTTGGTCCTGGCAGGGGCATGGACCCCAGCCCCAGAGCAGAGAGCCCTAGCAAGTGGGCCCTTCAGTCTGGTCTCAGTCCAGGCATGAGGAAATGCTTCTCATTAGAGCCGCTCAATCTTCCTTCCCCACCTCCCCCCAAGCATTTACACATCAACCTGAATTACAGCCCTGAAGTGCAGACCTTCTGCAGCCCCCCCCCCCCCCCCCCAGGAACACAGGCTCGCCAGGAAACGCTAGGAAACGCATTCCCTGTATCAGGCAGAGGGAGCACACACCTCACTCCTGCCCCAGCCTCTGCCCCAGGCTCATCCTACCCATCTTCCCCAGGGGTAAGGAACACAAAATGCCTGCTCCCAGAGCCCGAGTTTCCTGATGCTGGAGCCCCCACCCTTGCCCCTCACCCACGGCAGGCTCCCACGCCCAGTCTCTTTACCAGGGCACTGATCGGGGCCAGTGGAGCCCAGGGGGCCCTGCAGACATGTCTCTGCACCCACGTTAATGCTTTCACTTGCTCTCGTAGCCAATCTGTCCACCAACTGACAGCTCACCAAGCATAGTGAGAGTGTGGTGCTCTGTTCACCTGGATGCCCAGGGCACCTGGAACACAGCCTGGCCCAGAAGAGGTCTTCAAGGTGTGACGGCAGGGTGGCTAGGTGAGTGGCTGACTTTTGAGAGCCTTCTGTATTTAGAGCGCTGAGCTCAGGATGAGGGATAGGAGGAGGCCTAAGACATTATTCTGGCCCTTGAAGGAGGGTCTCTTTTCCAGAGGATTCAGGAAGTAGAAGCAAATCCAGTGCAGGCTAGAGTTGGAAGGGCCCTTGGCAGGACTGAGTAGCTATCATTTATGGGCCACGCTGTCCCTCCTCAGCCAGGTATGTGGGTCTATTATCCATTATTTTATTCAGCCCTCCTGACCACCTTGCTGTTTATTATTAATCGGATTTTTACAGATAAGCCAACTAAAGCAGAGAGCTTGATGAGCTCAAGGTCCTTCAGTGAATAAATGCAAGAGCCTGCAGCCTGAGGCTGACCCTGCCAAGTTGACAAACGAATGGCACAGCTACTGCTGCCCTGCGCTGTCAGTGCATTAGAGGATAGACAGGAAGCTAACTTTCCGGGAGAGAAGCCCAATGGGAATGGAGGGGCTGCCACACACAAGAGTCCTCTGGGACCCAGGAGAGACAGACGCCCAGGCACAGGCTGAAAAGGAAGGTAGCAGCGACCACCCCCGAACTACCCTGATGAGGGCACATTTGGGGCACGTTAGAAGTCAGGCTAAGGCCTAGCTGACATTTGCCAAGAACCTTCTTGCCAAGGACCATGCTTGAGCAAATACAAAGTGCTGACTGAATGCAGTGGTGTTAAGTGCTGTAGAATCAAAATGATTCCTTAGAGAAAGGTTGGGGGCCATGGGACGTACACATTTGCAGCAGTATTTTGTATCTACATAATATATATTACATACATACATATATATATATTATATATATAGTCCTCAGAGTAGTGGCTGGCACATAGTAAGCACTAAACATTTGCTGGCTCCTGTGTGGAAAACTAGCTTTCAAGAAACATCAGTACGGGGCCTGGTACTTACCTATCTGGCATCTAGTTAAGTGGTAACTTTTGGTTAACAAAGGTCAGTTCCCTCAGGTGATAGAGCCACAAGGTAAGCCATCCTTAGTGGATTAAAGGAGCCCGGACCTTGAGCCTGGTTAGCAATAGTCACCATTTTATGTAACTCAATTGTTTACAAAGGGCTTCATGTACCCTGCCCATCTCAGGACCTAGATGAGAAATAAAACCACAGACATGGGGTGACCACTTACTCCAAAAGACATTTCTGTACAAGTGCTGGATTGGAATGGCCAATCTACCACTAGCATGCCCTGTGGCTGGGATAAGGCTCTTCCTCTCCTGGGCCAGCCCCTGGGCCTACAGATGTGGGGATACACCAGTCCACTCAGGCTTCATGGGTCAGCTTTGAGATTCTGTGTTCTTTTTTGCACAGATTTATACATAAATTAGATATATAGATATTTACAGACCTTTGCAAACCAAGAGGAAAGAATGGCACACCTCTGGTTAAGGGAAGCTTCAGGAGAGACTGGAGAAATCAAAAGAGGGGAAGGAAGCAAAACCTCCGTGAGGCTGGTGCAGTGAGCCAGACAGCCTGGTGCGAGTATGAATGTGAAAATCTATCCTACCCAAACTACAATCCCGAGATATGTACTTCCCATGGGTCCTGGCAGGGAACGGTAGAAAAATCCATCACACACACACAAATTGTGTCAAGTTCTCTCATCTGGTGCAAGTTACCATGAGACAAAAAGTCAGTCACAGAGACGCCCCACCTCAGAGGCTGTGTGACTTGCAGAAAAGGTACAGTGCTGGCCTCGCCCCTGCTGCTGCAAACCATGCAAGCGTGTCCCAGAAGCCCAGCTTGGGGCCTGCACTGAGGCTCAGCCAAAACCCAGGCCAGGAAGGCACTGAACAAACAAAAGGGAGCCTGTCCCCAGAATACATTTCCTTTGTACGTCAAGACCCTTCAGATACTTAAGACTCCGTACACATAGCCTACAGGTTAAGATAAGGGACCTTCAAGTAATTCTTGAAAGAGAACAGTCCTATCATACAGAACCTCAAGATGGAACGAGGCGGAAGCAGATGTGTCCAGGGATCAGAAGGCCAGGGGCAGACTCCAGGAGGCCCCAAATGGACACCTACCATAGAGAGTTTCCTTGCCTCTTTCCCAGCGATGTGGACTCCTGCCCCCCCCCCCCCCCCCCGACACACTCCTCCCCGCTGTGAAGCTGACTCCTGAGGGGCTGCTTCCTTAAGCCCTGGGCACAGAGGTCCTCTCAGTCCCAACCACCTACTCTCACGAGGGCCCAGAGCAGCCAACCACCCCTCCCTCCCTAGCACTGAAATTGGGCTGGTGGAGGCCAACTCGGGAGTGCGATCCAGAGATGCCTGGGGCTTCTACTTCAATTACATCACACCCAGGGGTACAGGAGCCCTGGAGCTGGGCTGGAGCTATTCCAGATTGATGTAGGGGGGAAAAGACTCTGGATAAGCGCCAACTCCCCTTGCTTCTCCCCCTCAGGTGGGAAAGGCATGCAGCCTGATGGGGAACAAGTGGGTGACCTATCAATGCTGGCAAGAAAACCCACTTTCTAGATCTGAGGAGATATTCAGGAGCCATGTTTCCTGCAGACACGGCAATGGGGATTGGTTCTGCTTCCTTTTAATGTAAACAGAATACACAAACACATTAAAAACCCCAATGTGACACAAGAGAATACACAGAAATTTATATATAGGTATTTACAGACCCTTGCAAACCAAGAGGAAAAATGGCACCCCTGGTTAAGGGAAGCTTCTCTTCCTAAACCCTAAGCCTGTCCAAAATCAAAGCACTGAAACATCTGTAGGAGCCTCTGCAATTGCTTCTGGATGAAACTTAGCAGGAAGCTGGAATGACATGAGAAACCCCTCAAAGCAAAACCAAGATTCTGACTTTCTGGCCCTGGTCTTCCTCCTTGGCAAGCTGACACGCCAAGGATTTGTGTCTTGGGAAGAGTCAGCATGACCCCTGCAATTCAGATGCAATGGCTTCCCAGCCCATCCCAGCTTTTCCCAGCCTTGGGCTGAAAGAAATGAGCTGCAACCAACCGTGTCCAAGAGAAGAAAGTGGGAAGGAGTGGAGGAAAAGAGGATCCCAAGCAGAGAGCAGATGGCTCTCTGGGCAGGACGCTGGCAATCAAAGAGGGGCCAAATCTGGCCTCCCTCACAAACCCAGCTGGACCAAGGGCAGGGCATGGTGGGGCTGTGCTGCCACCTGGAGGGATGTGGGAGCACTGCAGCAATGAACCAGGACAGCCTCTGGGGCACCTCCAGGTCACCCCTTCTTTCCTTCTCAGTACCCTGGCCCAGGAGCCTCACTGCAGCAGCTCCTCCCAGGAAATGGGCTTGGAGAAGACCTCCCTTTCTAACCAGAGGTCATAGTTCATCTGGAAGTCCTCGGGGAGGTCCACCCGCTGGCCCAGGACACTCTGCAGGCAGTTGTCCACAGGTAGGAAGTCCGGGTTGCTATGGGCCCGGTCATACCGCCGGGCGTTGAAGCGTTCAATATTGGCACGGAGGGCACATTCCTCTGCTTGGAAGTCCCAAGGCCGGGCATCAAGATCTGGGACAAAGCAGGAAGACATATTTAGGAGCCAAGTCCTCATGGTAGCTCCCCCTGGTTTCCCTGAAGTCGGGAACAGGCTGACCCTGGCTTGTAATGCTGTCAACCGGGAGACCTCCGATCCCCATCCTCAGAAAGACTGACAGGACTTTTTACTTAGATACAAAGGGAAATCAGGTAAAAAGAGAGAGGCCAGATCTACAGAGAAAAAGGCCCAACTGCAGTTTGGGGGACCCGGCCAGGGAGAGCCAAAGGAACACCAGCTTCTCTGAAAGTCACGCTCTCCCCGGCTCTCTGGGATGGATGGCAGGAAGCTGCGGATCCCCTCACTGGCTCCTTCTCTTAGTTCCCTGACCAGGAACCGGGGACCACTCTGTCTCCTCACAAATTCACAGAGCACTGGGGTACAGATGCGGTCACTCGGCCATGGGGTGGTGGGCGAGGCATTGCCACTGGTGTGGCAACACGCTCAGGAAAGCCCGGGGAAGTCCGCTCTGCCTGAGGCCGAAGCAGCCTACCAGAGGGGAAGAACCTGTGCAGACAGTGAGCAGTGCAGGTACGAGGGAGGCTCCTGCCAGGAGCAAGGAAAGTGGGGACAACGTGGCTACTGGGCCAAGATCCCTGGGGGTGACAGAGGCTGGGCTCTAGCTGGGTGAAGAGAAGCTGGATCAGATTACGGAGGAGGGAAGGGAGGCTGGCGAGCCTTATATGCCTTGTGTTAAGAGTGTGGCTCAAACTCTATGAGAAACCTGAAGCTCATGAAAGATTTTACTCCGGGAGTTAGGATCACAGGATCTGCTTTTTAAAAAGATCACTCAGACACAGTTTGAGGCACTGACAGAGGGGAAGAAGAGCAGGGCCAGGAGGTTGTTTGAGGTCTGTGAGAATTTCGGTGGTTAGAACCAAGGCAGTGGCAGTGGGGAGAGGAAAGCCAGGAAAGGATCTCATGGCAGTTTCTGGAAAAGGAACTATGTCAGGGGGACAGAGGAACGGGGGAGGGTCACATGCACCAATCCCAGGCAGCTTCTCAAGGTCCTTCCTGGAGCTCCTATCCTGATGCTAGAGAAGCAGGAACTGGACTCTGCGGGTTCATCAGAGGGAAAAGCCTCCCCCTCAGCTTCGCGCCACAGCCTTACCGTTGCCGTACGCCCAGTCATCGTTCAGCCGATGCCGCACCTTCTGGTAGATGGCAGACATGGTCTTCATGTTGCTCTTCCGCCACTGCCGTCCCAGGTACTTGGTCTGCACCTTAAGCAGCTTCAGCACGTAGAGCTGCATCATGGCCTGCTTCACCTTCAGGGCCCGCTTCAGGATGGGGGCCGACTTGAACACCACCAGCATCTGGGAAGGGCCACGAGAGGACTGGGTTGAGGGCATGGATCAACACCTGCACCACCACCTTACTGCTTACCTTCTGGGGTTGCAGGCAGGGGACCCTACCATCACAGTTTCCCCTGGGAGGACATGGACCCCCACTGCTAACATCATGGGTCATCATAAAATCATGATGGAAGAAAAGCTGTGAGCTCTCTCACCTCCAACATTCCTATGCACCAAGATGTAGAATCTCCGAGAATTCACGGACCTCCCCACCCCAAAGGCATCCTCAGGCTCAGGGTTACTGGAGGCTCCCAGAAGCCTGGTTGTGTTACCACTGGAGACTAAGAGGACACAGAAAAATCCCTTCTCTAAGTGTTCATTGCTTTAGGGTACAACTAAGCTTCTAGCTTCCAGTTCAACTCAGCAAGGCACCAAGGATGAGCTGTTAAAATGCAAGGATGTGGCTACCAGCGAGTGCAGCAAGAGGGGTGTCAGGGCAGCAGCAAGGCTGCATGGGGATGCCCTGGGAGGGGACAGTATGGGGTGTAGCCCTCTGCCTCGAGTCCCAAGTTCTGTCCCAAGCACTGGCTCACCATGGTCCTCGAATGCTTCCATTTTGTCAGCTTGTTCAAGATCCGAAGCAGATTGATACAAGAAAAGAGGTTCCTCCAGCAAAACTGGTTATTGTCACCCGCCTCCTACAGGGAGAGTCCAGGAACAATTGTAACCCTCATAGCTGCAGGATGCTCAGCACTGTCCAAGGCCCTCACACCTCCCTGGAACTGTACCGGCAACCCTCTCCTCAAGCCAGGAGGACTTCTGTCCCAGAGCTTGGCAGGGGTAGGGGACCTCCCTAGAATTTTTCTGTAGGAAACATGGAGCATGATTTTGGGGACTATACCCTCAGCCCCCATACCTGGGGCACTTGTACCCAGGCTCCCTCAGAGCTGTGCCCCACAGAGACACGACTGTGTGAGAGGCACCACTCAACCAAGTGAACTCTGGGTCAGTGGCCCCTGAAGACCATGCTCCTGACAAATTACTCCTTATATCCAAATCCTTCCACTATGTAAGGTCCTTCCCTCCAGCCCTTCTATGCAATTTTGGTGCTTTAAAAGCCAGTGCTCAACAATGACCTCATCTGTGAACACCTTTATCCCTCTGTCAGGGGAGGCAGGCCCTCTACCATCACCCCTCAAGTCAAAGAATGGCTGGGGAAGCACAGAGCCACTCACCAGACTCTCAGCGGTCAGCTCTGGTAGCTCATGCACCACGCAGTGAGGGTAATCCAGGACAGAAATGCTGCAGAGAGCAAGAGAAGGCGAGTGCCCACCGTGAGCGAAGGCTAGGGGCTGGTGAAGCAACTGTGACAGGGCTAGCTCCTGGCCTTCCTCCCTCACTTGGTGGCAGTGGAAGCAGTACTTTGCCCTGCCTGCACTCCCCTCATTTTCCAAGCTGGAGGATCAAATAGGAGGATCAAATCCCTGCTACCAGGGCAGCCCAGGTGGCTCAACGGTTTAACGCCACCTTCAGCCCAGGGCATGATCCTAGAGACCCAGGATCGAGTCCCACGTCGGGCTCCCTGCATGGAGCCTGCTTCTCCCTCAGTCTGTGTCTCTGCCCCCCTCTCTCTCTGTGTCTCTCATGAATAAATGAATAAAATCTTAAAAAAAAAAAAAAAAATCCCTGCTACCAGAGAACTTATAGGGTCTCTCATGGCCAAAGACCAGGTAGCCATCTTGTAAGGTCCAGAGGCCCTCCTCTCCTACAGCAGCAAATCTGCAGAAATGGGGAAGATTTCTCAAGGCAGTTAATGCATGCCAAGCCCCTACTGGAGACAGCACCTGGCCAACCGCCCTCACCCTGTGCTGCGCCATCAGCTACAGCCGGCAGCAGGTGGGGGAGGGGGCAGACAAGGGCTCACGGTGCACGTGGCAGAGCTCCTCAGAGAGCAGGAGGCCCAGCCAGTCTCCTCAAAGAAACACCAAACAGTTGAGGACAGTACTGGAACCCAGGGTGAGAACCCTCCCACCCAGGCGGACTGTGCCACCTGTCACTGGAGTGGCTAGACTCAGACTTGACACAGTGGCACTCTCCACAGCAGGGGTCGGTCCCTGCGGTCCCTGTGCTGAGGCCCGGGAGAGTGCTGGCTTGCAGGGGCTGAGTGGGCTCAGCAGAGGAGGCCGGCCAGGAGCCCTGCCACCTGGCCACACCCACCCCTCCCTGCTCCCTCTCCCGTATCACCTGTTCTTGGCGGTGATGTAGGACATGATGTTTTGATTGAAGAACTTTAGGATCAGAGGGATGCAGTTGGCAAACACCAGGTGCTGGGCCATGTATTCAAACTGAAACCAACAGAAAAAAGTAAGTATGCCCTTTAGGACCTCGCCCTCTTTCCTCCAATGATAAAAGGCCTTGGTTGGAAGACTGTGTCTTAAAACATTCATGCAGAGTTCAAAGAGGTTTGAAGGTCAAGGCCTGAATTTTTCAGGATTGGAGGAGTAGTGCTGCCTGAGGCCCTGGCCCAGGGAACAGGAAGGAAGGCCCTGCAGGTACCTGGTAGACGTGGTTCAACTTAAAATGCTTGAGTAGCAACAGCAGGACAGCAGAAATGGCCTTAACAATGACCTCTTTGTGGCGGTTCACGTCCACCCCCAGCTTCATGCTCTGCAACACTGTGGTGCTGGAAACACAATTCCCAGGGTGAGCCACCAGCAGGTACAGCACAGCCCTTCTAGATGCTCGTGGGAGAGATGGCATTCTTGAGCCTTCCCTGGGCAAAGGCCCCCACCTCACCACCCACCCCTCGTGGGCATCTCAGATATCAGGCCCTGGGCTCCTCCTACCTGCCTCACAAGCAATCCAGCTCAGCACAATTCTTGTGAGGCCCCAAACACATTCTTAGCCTATTTCTCTGATTTCCTCGCAAAATGAACTCCTTTCCAAGTTCTTCCTAAGCTTTTGCTACTGTATGAACTTGGGTCCCTCCCAGTGTATCCTGTGGAATACTAGTACATTGAGGCTTTTCATACTGGGGAGAAAAAAGGGCTTTGGAGTCAGATATACTGAAGAAGCACTAAGTTAAACTGTTTCTTAATTCAGGGCCTTGCACTGTAAATCTCTGTGAAATTTAGTATTTGACTCTGGAACCCTTCTTCCAAGGACCATCATGATGGCCTGGTGTTCTAGGACGCTCCCTTTGGTATTAACCAATCCCTGCCTCCTCCCTCACCTGGCTATCATGGCCAGACTCAAGGGGCTCCAGCCCCTGGGGAGCTGGGTTCAGAGCTGGGTGGTACTGGCAGGCAGGCAAGCAGAAAGTCAGATCAAGGCCCAGGTCCTTCTCAAAGCAGAAAATGATCTCGGTTTGAACTCTCACATCAAAGCGATGAGGTCAGTGCCCCAGGGAAAAAGAACCCCTAAGGATTTCACTATCACCCTGAGATATCCACAAATATCCTGCATGCCAAATCAACAGCAAATAGAAAAGAATCCACACCCAGCTCAAGTTCAGCTGTTGGCCGGTAAAATGTCCAGTAGTCCTGGATGATCACACAGCTTTCGAGGGAGGGTTTGGGAAATGTCAAACACAGCCTGATTCATTTTACAGAGGAGGAAATGACTTTTCCCCAGTTCACTCAATGGCAGAGTCTACACCAGAATCCGGGCCTACCACACAAAGCCACTTCCCCAACCAGTAAAATTAAGTATTTAATCCAATACAGTTTCTTTCTTCTGAGCCAGGAATACCCTAAACTTAACCCACAGAGAAAGTGAGTCAAAGAGAGAAATCAACCTAACAAAGAGTGGGACCTGAGAGGAAAACCTTGCCTTTCCCCTCTACCCTGCAGCCTCTGCCCTGCTCTATTCACCGGTATGCTACCCAGCTACTCACGGCATCTCCTCAGGCAGGACATCGGCTAAGATATTGATTGAGTCTGTTTTGGCCTTTGAGGTGGGGGCTGCAGCCAGCAAGATCTTCAGCAGTGCGATCTGCCAGAGAAGCAGAAGCAGCCCTAAGCCCTTAGAGGTGGTCCTTCCAGAGGAGCTCAAATGGGCGGTGGGAGGGGCTAAAGGACACTGGCAGAGCGTGCTCTCAAGGCCAGTGTAGTGGGGAGGGCGATCCCGCGGCAGTACCTACGCATGGCCACTAAAGGGGTCCCAGACCCAGAGGACTCCTGAAGAGGTGGCAAGGCCCCAGGAGCAGGGGCACTCACCATGTACTGAGGCAGGCTGGGAAGCAAGCCTTGGTAGAGGGTTTCTGCAGGTACTTGCTCAACTTCCTCTTCTCCCTTTTAACACAATTAGGCACAAATACAAAACCCCAGTCCTGATGGGTCTCCTGAGCCAGCCTGCTAGGCGGCTAGAGGAGAATCTGTAAGTAGTGATATAAATAAAGATGTTGATAACGACAGCAAACATTGAATAATACGACCTGTGAGGCACTTTACCTGTAATAACTCAGTTAATCCTTACTACAATTCTGTGAAGAAGGCTATTATTATTCCCATTCCACAGGTGAGGAAACTAAAGCACGGCGAGATCCAGTAACTTGCCTAAGTGACCACCTACCAAGTCAGGGAGCTGGGAGTCAGAGGCAGGTGATGGGCTCAGAGTCTGTGCTCTTGACCCTCATACTAATAACCCGCCACCCCTGCAATGGGAGAGAGACTGGGAGCTTCGAGGGCAGGGCCTGGGGCAGCTCTGTGGTCTGGGCCCAGCCCAGTGCCTGGGAACAGCAGGGGAGTGGGTGGCGACTGGAGAAGGCCTCAGACTCACCCCTGAGAGAGGAGAGCGAAGGTACTCCTCCTCCATCTGCGCCTGGACCTCTGCAATCGATGTGTACTTGTGCTGGAGAGAGAGCGGGGGAAACACCCCTCATTCGCTGGCCAAAGCCGCACACCCTGGCAAAGACCCCATGCGGTTTTCTTCAAACACAATCTTCTCAAAGAGAGCTAACATCACCACAAAAATCCCTAACTCAAATCCTGAAATATTTTTCTAAGTGGACACATATTTCTTAAACCCAGTCTAAAAAGCACACAATAGATTAGGAAAAAACAAAGGAAAGAAGGGACTTCCAGATAACTAAAGAGATACGAGAAAACCACTAAAGGGAGAGTCAATGACTCAGAACCAAGTCCTCAAATAGCCTAATGGCACAGGGCCTGCTTAGCCCATTTGTACAAATCTCAAAAACGTATTTCAAAAACATATCATCAACATTTACACTCTTGACATGTTGTTAGGGGAGATACCTCTTCCCCACTTGATGTTTCCTCCCATGTGGAGGGATACGTGTGTGTAAAAAAAACTCCTGATCTCCCCTGCCCCTTTCCATACACTCACTCCTCTCCCTTCGCCGACTGGCAAGTATCAGGGAAGGAACAGGATTTTCTGAGCCCAACTTCCTTCTTTGAATTTCTCTTTAGAAAAAAGAAAAGCCTATGTTCTCTTCTGCTCCTCGATCAGGCTTAGCAGGGTTCCAATACCGCCTGGCCGTGGGTAGGTGAGTCCACCAACTCTGGAAGTAAAGCATTAGGGTGCATGTCGCTGCTGTGCCCTTTTGCCTCATTCTCCAGTCGCTCTATCAGCAAGAAAGCTGGTGTTTCAATCTCCATCTATCTACTCCTCTATCTCAATTGCCTTAGAGCTCGGGCTAGGAAAAGGGAGGGCTATTTATCAGGCCCCTTAAAACTCTAATTATCAAGTACTATCTTTAATAAACTCCCAGTTAAGTCTCCAACAAAAAGTCAGCTTAAATAAGTAAAACTTACAAAGAGCTGTTTTAAAGGGTATCACCACGGTCCACCCATGACTCCGCCCTAGGTTCCTTTGGGCAGACAATAGTCTTAAAAGGTTTCTCCCAAAAGGCTGCTCTCACTTTACTCACTCGGGACCAAAGTAGGTCAAAAGCTCATTCAATGCCACCTACCTGTTTCAGAGTCTTGATGCTCTCATGGATTGGCCTGGGCAGCCCCACCACTGTGTTGGTGTCACTGGTGAATAAAGAAAGCCCTGTTTTAAGCCCAGACATGAATTCGCCTCGATCCCCAAACACCAAAGGCCAGGAGAGTGAACTCCCAGTACCTTTCTTCAAAAGGAACTCAGATCACACTCACCTGCCTAAAGTGTAACCTATAAACTTGCTACGGCTGGACTCGAGGAACATCTCAATGTCTTTCTCTCTGCCAAAGAGAAAGAACCAGGTTTTTATTAAATGTTATTTCAAGGTGTCATGGTCAATAAAACACAGAATGCCCAAAAATGGTGAAGCCAGAAAAAAAGGTCTCCCACCATTGTTTTTCTTTTTAGGAAAAAAGAAAGAAGGAAGGAAGGAAAGGAGGAAAGGAAGAAAGAACTAAAATCCTTAGACTTTTTTTTTTTAATGTCCTTTATAACATTGTTGGATCAATAACCTGAAAATATGTTACAGGTAATTAGTTTATCTGTAAAATTAAGGTACTACATCGAACTGAAAAGCACACTTTATTCAGCTAACAAGTTTGTCAAAAGAATTTCTCAAATATTTAAAGTTATTACAATTAGACCTCTCAGCTACTGATATTTTCACATGTGTCCTGGGTCCCTGTCTTAAACAATTGGCATGCACATCTTGCAGTTTTCTGATGACTAGTTTTGTATTGCCATCACAGATCACTGAAAACTGGGGTTTCAGATCAAGAAACTGACTTCTGTATTCTTTTGCACATCCATCTATTTCTTAAGCTGGTGCCTTTTCAAACAGATACCACCTCCATTTACTTATGCAGGTACCTTCCCACCCACTGATTCATGCACACATATTTCAAACACCTTAAGTATGATCCTAAAACTCTTTTTTAATCTGT
Source organism: Canis lupus baileyi (assembly GCF_048164855.1). Taxonomy (NCBI): domain Eukaryota; kingdom Metazoa; phylum Chordata; class Mammalia; order Carnivora; family Canidae; genus Canis; species Canis lupus. The sequence goes on along the minus strand of NC_132845.1, from coordinate 35,661,878 downwards.
TAAAAACCACATACAATCCCAGGGTGAGAGGAGATGAATTCAGTTAAATGTCCTGGTTTTCATTTTTCCCTATTCTCCCTTTATTAGTATGGCTAACCAAGTGCTAACTCATATTACCAACTCAAGAGCCATACATGGGTCTCTCTGTGCAAGGCCAGTGCCCCGAGACCTCTGGGCCAACATGTGGTACTGTATAAGACAGCTTCATCCCAGAGCCACGGTTGGCCTGGCCCTACAGAGGACTTCCCATGGTGACTCAGGCCAGATGCCAGGCCTGGGGGTGGGAGATCTCTGGTTTCAGAAGCCAGGAGTGTGCCAGATGTCTGGGCCTCACCTGACCTTGGGAGCCCATGGAAGCCCCTTTGGGCAGGTGAGCCTGTCAGTCTGTGGGTGCTGCAGTGGGGGAGGCATCACTTCATCCCGTTCAAGGGGGAATGTCTCCCCCTCCAGACTGTTGTCATCATCATTCTCCTCTTCCTCTTCTCGAGAGTCATCAGCCTTGTAAGGATCCCGCTCGTTGAAGGCGTCCAAGTTGTCCTGTTTTATCAGCGCCTGAAAACAGAGGGACAAACCAAGCAACCATTAAGGGCAAGGAGGCTAGAGAGGCTCTATCACAGAAGGTAGTAGGCAGAGCCAAGGGCAGTGGAAAAGCCTGAGAGGAAGCCAAAGCTGAGCCAAAACAACAAAGGCCTTCTTGCCCCAGAGCCTCAAAAAAAGCCATGTGTGAGTACCTATAATAAACTGGGCCCTGGGCTAGAGACACAGAATCCCTGGCCCAGAGGCCTTCATTTGGACCAGCTGGTCAGAGATGATTTCTAACAGCCCTTTTCACACAGGGATCATGCTGCTACATGTCATGCACCTTGAGACTCTCAGGAGTCACAGGGGACATCGATTACCCTCACCTTGTGCTCCCGACGGCCCCGCTTTTGCTGCTGCTCAATCAAGTCTGAGGCAGACGCCGGCGGAGAGGCAGCCCTCATGTTACGGATCACCTTGATGCTGTCCTCAGGCAACGGAGGGAGGCCCAGGATGGTCCGCTTCTCAGCCTTCATGCTCTGCAGCTCCTCAAAGCCACCCAGTGTGCACTGCATCGTGGACAAGGGGCAGGGCTGGGCTGAATGCATCCATGAGTGGGTCCCTGGGCCCTGTGTTAGGCTCAAAAGCACATGTGATACCACGACCCACATCAATCTCTGAATAAGGAACTCACACGAGAATTCAGCAATGCCAAGGTGGGAGCAGAGAAAACGGACCAAGGGAAGGAGACATGGAGGCTAACTGAGCTAGTGGACATGCTTAGCTCCATATGTACGATATACTCTACATGTCAAAAAGGCAGACTGCAAAGCCTACCCTATCGGGTTCGTAGAAAAGTCCGTGAAACTCACATACTTCAAAAACTGTACATGCCGGTCTTTCAAAATCAAATTGGGGATACAGTTAGATACTACAAAAAAAAAGGAAAAAAAAAAAAAAAAAAAAAAGCTTCCTCTCATCATGCCCCTAGAAGCCAAAACCCCAGTGGAATTCAGCTTTTGCCTCTGGCTTCAGTGAGGCTTTGTGAGGAACCAAAGGGATGTATGACCAAAACAAAAGGTGCACATCACTCTAAAGATTAAGAGGCCCTTAACTCACTGAGCCTGGCTCTGCAGAGTTTGCCTGCTCTGGAAGGAGGAAGGTGAGCCCCAGGGGGAGGAGGAGTCCCAACTGCAACGCTGCTCTCTGCTGAAATCACTCCTCCAGGTGGGAAGGGCGCTGGGCTTGGCTGCTGACAATGGCCCCAAGCCAAGGGTGCTGGCCAGTCCTTCCCCAGCCAGAAATGGGCTCCATACCACACCCTGAGGAAGATGGCACTAGCACAAGGCTCGCTCTTGCTTCCTTCAAGTGACCTCTGACTGAGGGGACCCGATTACACCAGCTCTAATTCTGCCTCCAATCACTTTATATGCTCCAGGTTCAGAAGCAGCCTGGTTGGAAAGAAGGCATTTTAGGGCTAGAGAAGCAGCTTCCAGGAGTCAGGGAGCCCACAATCTATTCTGACCCAAGGGCCAAGTCCTCTTTGACCATAGTGAGACAAAAGTGTCAAAGCAGTTAGTTATATATTAATTCACATATAGTTTTTCACATAATTCAACATTTAAAAAGATATACAATGAAAAGTCTCCCTCCTGCCCCGATCCCTAGGAGCTGAGTTCCCCTTCAAGGCAATGCTCACCAACACTGTCTTCCAGAGCAGCAAGAGAACTTTCTTCATGGGGAAGTGAGGGGCATGGCCGCTGCAAAATTTGGTCACCATCCCAAACAGCATGATGGCAAATGGTTCATTGTTGTACAGGGGGGAACCTAGAGGAAACACTAAGGGATCAGGCCCACCAGCAGGAACAGGACCCTCCCAAAGGCCAGAAGCCTCTGCTTCCAGGCAGGGCCTCAGCACCCCAGGATCTCTAGGGGCCTACCCAGCTCAGCCCTGAAGGTCTGTCGTATGGTCCTCCACTCAGCCTTATCGCCCTCACATTCCTGGTGAACGGTCTCCACAATCAGGTACATGATGTTGAGCAGGACCCTGGGAACAAGAGCCAGCTCATAATGGTGCAGAATGGGGAAGCAAGGGAGTGTCCCAGCTTCCCCACAGTCTAGCTGACATGAGGAAAGTGCTTGCACAAAGGCTAGCTGGGGGCGAGGGCTGTGACGCAGAGAAAACCAAGAGTCCCACAGAGCACCTCTTGGTGTGCCCTTTCTTGGTCTCTGCTGTTAAGATCCTGACCAGATCTTACTCTGCTTGATATTTCAGCAGCGTCGAGCTAAGTGGATATCAAAGCAGGTGCTTCATCAATGGGTTGCTGAATGGATTAACATGAACAAGAAAGGCTCAAAACATTTCGGGTCCTAAGCTTCCTGGAGCAAGAAAAACTCAGAGGTGGGAGCGAACTGTGGAAGTAGGTGCCGGATCAGACAAAGCAGCACGGGGTCAAAGCTACCGTGATGCAGCAGAAATAGGGAGCCAGCGGGCAGTGCCCAGGGACCTGACCATAGTGGGGAAGACCACCAACACCAGGTCTGAAAACTCCCAAACTCAGAGACAAAGATGCTAAGCCTCACAAAAATGGGAAGGTGATCTCATTGTTCAGCAGTTGCTACCTCCTGTGCAGCCACAAAATATCATCAAGTAGATGGGGGTCGAGCTGCGTACCAGAAGGTGGAGCCCAAGTAGCCACGTCATGCATTTCACCAATCACAAAGTACCACACCACCAAGTTCTCAGCAAAAGTGTGGGCAGGAGGCCATATCTCATTGTGGCTCTAATAAGTGGCTTCACCCTAGGTTTCCTGTGAGGGATACAGCCCAGAGGCCCACCGAGGGAGAACCTTCTGCAGGGCTGACTCAGGACACATGAAGATCAGCATGCTCAGAAGGAGCACACCCACAGCGAGGGCACCCGAAGACACCCTCCTGCTGCCCGCTCTGATCTCATTTTCAGGGAACCCAGGCTTGCTGCCTGCCTCACCTCAGGTCTGTGCTGTCAGCCAAGGAGATGGCCGGCTTCCTCACTGCACTGCTGCAGGCGGCACTATTGCTGCAGGAGAGATTTGGGAGTCAAGTCTTCCCCCAGGAAGGAAGAGGAGGAGTTCCCCTGACAAGGGCCACCCAGTGGAGGAATAAAACTATATATGTGCTTTGACTGCACAAGAGGCCACAGCTCAACCTGACTGCTCAGAACAGAGCCTGGACCACGCCCTCAGCCTTACTAGGCCCAGTCACCCTCCTCTGAGACCTGAGTCCTGCCAGCTCTGTCCCCTCGACCCCTGCCTCCCCTTCCCTACTCCAGCTCCTCAGACGGACTCACTCTATTTCCATGTTCAGAAGTTCCACCAAAGCATTGAACGTGCCCACCTCCAGGAGCAGAAAGATGTTGTAGCGCATCCAGGACTGCACCTCTGCCTCCGAGCTACACTCTCCAAAGGTGCCTGCAGACACAGGGCTCATGGAGTCCTTCCCCAGATCTGACTGGGCAACGTCAGTGAAGGCAGTGTCAGGGTATCCGGGGGCCCACTCAGTACCTTGGGCAACGTAGAGAATTGCTCGAGCCACCTTGAGTCTTTTCTCCCTGGCAGTGACTTCCAAGCCATCCAGGAGCCTCATAGCATGGGTACGGTGCTCGTTAGTATCCAGCTCGGTCCATTTCTTATCTGTTACTGCAGGGCAAGAGACCAGTTATACTTGAGCCCAGAAAAGTCCTCACAATGGCGGGCAGCCCCAGTGGCGCAGCGGTTTGGCACCGCCTGCAGCCTGGGGTGTGATCCTGGAGACCTGGGATCGAGTCCCGCATCGGGCTCCCTGCATGGAGCCTGCTTCTCCCTCTGCCTCTCTCTGTCTCTATGAATAAATAAATAAAATCTTAAAAAAAAAAAAAAAAAAAAAAAAAGTCCTCACAATGGAATGAACACAATGCTAACTCACCAAATTCAAGACTGCCACAAGACCAGAAAACTCAGTAAGAGAAGTTACTCTCTACATAAGGTGGAAGGTCATGCTGCTGCTCTACAGATTTCCAGACTGAAACACTGATATTTTTTATGTTATTTTTATCACATAAAGCTTCCTCCGCTCCCCATATTCACACTCTGAAAAGCCACCACCAGAGTACCAGCAATCCCCCTCTAAAGCTCACAGGGGGCCTTGAACAATCATGGTTCAACAGGTCTCTTAGGCCAGTCCAGAATGACTCAAGTCGCTCAGATGACTAAGAGAAACTCTGCAGCTCTCACCACACAGGGACAGAGGAACCAACAAGTGCAGGGAACCGGCTCACCATGGATCCGGAAGTCCTCCTCAAAGCATTTTCGATTCATCAGGAATTCTGGCCCTTCCGTGTAGCTGTAAAGCTCTATTAAGAACAAAGTCTCATTAGCTCCACGTCCACCTTCCATAGCAGTTCTCATAGGTAGCAAAGAATATAAGGCATCTGCTTCTAGGCCCCAGTCTCCCTGAATCACAGTGACTCCCAGACTATCCAATGACTAAGAGGGTGTGAGTGCTCTGATGTGCACGATGCAGAGAGTGCTGATTCCCGCTAGCAGCCGATAATCAGAATGCCACATAAATCCAGGCCTTTCCAGTCCTGTGCACATCAATCCCACCATGCCATGACAAGGCTGACTGCCACCATGGATAAGTGTCTCTCAGGTGGCCCTGACCTCCTAAATAGGACCTGTACTATGGAGGCCTGAGAAGCAGCTCAGGCTAGCTTCACATTACATGTGAGTAGCAGTGGCAGTAACAGATGTGCACAGATGCAGGCACATTTGTTGGCAAGCCTCATGAGTGACCTACTGCTCTAGGAAAGACCACTGCTGGGCACAGAGTGCATGGCCAAGGAGCATCACTGTCTGCGACTAGGCCACAGCCAAAAGAGCTGACCACACAGAAGAGGTGCTTCACCAAAGTAAAGGAAAAGCCAAAGTTATAAGATACACAAAGCCTGAATCCCATAATTAACATGTTTACATATATGTGTGTGTGTGTGTGTGTGTATATATATATGTATGTACATGTATGTAAACATGTTCATTATAAATATATATATGTGTATATATGTATATATATATAAATCATAATTAACCAGGTGAAAAAATGAACTCCAAAATGACATTCACTTTTTTCTTTTTTTTAAAGCTGTTCATTGCTTTAATTTTGACATCTAGAAGAATTAGTCTCTACTAAAAAGTCATAGGCCATAACCTAGAGAATACCTTTTTATATTGCAAAGCACTTGTGACATTCACTCTCAATTTTATTGAAGACCAATACAGAAAAAAGCACCCCCAAATAATATGGAGGTCTGTGTTTTACCTGAGAGCTCTGCAGCCCACTTGTCTGTGTCAGCATATTCAAACTCGAGATCTGGCGACTCAGAATAGCCCTGTTGAGAAAAGGACAAAGAGTAATGCAAGAGACCGTCCTGTTTTCCAAAGGAGGAAATACATATGCATTGAGACACTGTTGTGTTATAAGACACCACTGCCTCCACTTTTCTTAGGTATTAACACATTTATCTCCAGGGCTAGCTCAGGTCTTCCTATTAAGCCCTTGCAAGAACACCTTCCACTTTTCCTTAGTAGCACAATTTATATATATATATATATATTTTCTAAGATTTTATTTATTTATTCATGAGAGACAGAGAGACAGAGGCAGAGACACAGGCAGAGGGAGAAACAGGCTCCATGCAGGGAGCCCGATGTGGGATACGATCCTGGGACTCCAGGATCAGGACCTGAGCCAAAGGCAGACGCTCAACCGCTGAGCCACCCAGGCGTCCCTCAACTTATAATTATATACCAGCATGTGTGTTTATTTCATGTATGCCTCTCCATGAGACTCCAAGTTCCTTGAGAGAGAGAACTTGTCCACTCTGCTCACCTGTGACTTCACAATGCCCAGCACGCTACCTGGCTTGAATGAGCGAATATAAATGAAGAGTTTATAGTCAAATAAATTCTTGTTAGATAAATGAACACAAATGAACACAAAGCCTCTATGTATTCTGTGCAGTGAATGACCCATTCCACATGGTGCTAAGATTCTGGAAGCCTCACTTCTTTCTGGCTAGTGGTAAGCCATCAACAATTCAGGGCAAAATGAGTATTGACAGTCCGCTTTCCTGCCCTTCTCTCAAATTTCCGTGAGAACTGACGGGCAGAATGGTGTCCCTCCAACAGACAGCAGAGAAAGTGACAAAGAGAATCTGTTCACTGCTGGGGATAGGTGATCACGGAGACCACACCATCTTGAAAACCTTGTGCTAGGAAGAGAGAAGGGACGAAATAGGTAAAGGCCTCAGGCCTAATTACAAGCTACTTTGTAAGACAAAGAGCACTCACAAAACAATATAGCAAACCCACAGAGATGGAAAAACAAAGAACTTTACTCGGTTGAAGGCAATAATGCATACTTTCTCTAGTTACTGAGCTTCAGTTCATTTATGGAAAGGGGATGATAAAAATCCATCTTGAAGGTTTTGTGTTTGTTTGTTTTTTTAAGTATTTATTTATTTATTTAAGAGAGCCCATGAATAGGTGGCAAGGAGAGGGAGCACACTCCTCACTGAGCAGGGGGCCTAACCCAGGGCCCGATCCCAGCATCCAGGGATCATGACCTGAGCTGAAGGTGGACACTTAACTGACTGAGTCACCCAGGCGCCCCTATCTTGAAGGATTTAAGGACTAATCAAAATTATGTAGCACACAGTAGGCTCTCCCCAAGACCGCCTCGCTGTCCTCCAGGCACTGCTCAAGCTCCCAGCCGGTGGATTCCAGCTATGCCCCAAAGAGCGGAGTGCAGCTCTGGCATCTCCAATAAAATAACTGAAGCAGGTCTCTCAGCTTAAATGTGTTCGTTGGCTGCCTTCCCTGCGATGAGTCTATATGGAAATTAAAGGGTAGAAAAGAGAAATTTACATGCATCAGAGGGTCATGATCATTGCCTTGATCACTGAAGGCTACTCAGGAAAATCTAAAACTATTCTTAAGCTCTAAGTCCTCTCCTGATGAAGGCAGGTTCACTCCCACGCCTTTCATACTTCACCATGCAAAAGCTCCTAAAAAACCAGTTTCACTGCTTTTTCAAATAATTCACTTCAAGCTCAGAGTACCTCTATTTTGGACTTGCCAAATTTTGACACGTTTTCCCAGGGGCGTGCACTGCCACCAGGACACCAAAGCCTGAGAGGACCGGATTTCCCGGCTGTGAGGCCGGCCGCGGCGCGGGCACTAGCGGGGGTCCCCTCCGAGCGACCTCCGAGCGACCTTCGGCGGGGGCGGCCGCGGGTCACAGCCCGGGGCCCCGGCGCTCCCTTCCTGAGGTCTCCGCGGGGAGGCCGGGAGTCCCGGGGCGCCGAGCCCGCTCCTCCGCCGGCCGTTGCGGGGCGGGGGGGGGGGGGGGGGGCGGCGTCCCGGAGGCGGGGCCGGGGAGGCCGCGGAGGAGCACCGGCTCCGGGCCCGGCCGGGGGCGCCGGCCTCGCGCCCCGCTCCTTTCGCTGTGAAGTGCCACCCGCCCGCGGGCCCGCCCGGGCTCCGGGAAGCCCACGGGAGCCCACGGGGAGCCCACGGGAACCCACGGGAAGCCCACGGGAGCCCACGACCAGCCCGAAAGCCGCCCCCCCGCGCCCGCGGGCGCTACACCGGCCCCCCAAGCGCCTGACCTCCGAGTCTTTGCGCTGGTTGCGGTTGAACTCCCGGGCTTTGCCCCCGGGCAGGAGGCCCCCGCCGGCCCGCGGGGCCCCGGGGGGAGGCTGCGCGGCTGCGGGGGGCGGCGGTGGCGGCGGCTGGGGCTGCTTGTTGTTCATGATCAGCGGGACGGGAACGCCGGCTGCCGGCTCCATCTTGGCGGCTCCACACCCCCGGCTCAATTCTCGGACTCTAGTCTTCATGTAACTCTCGCGTGATTTCCTCCAGGAACGCCCCCCCTCGTCGCCATATTAGGTGTGTCGGCAAGTGCCGGAAGCCATCTTGGCTGCCCAACACCTCGCGAGATCATCTCTTCCCGGGCTCTTAGCTTTCTCCGCTTGGTTCTCACCCCTTTTTAGTCCTTGTGTGGGTGCAGTTTTACCTGTGAGTAGTCCCATAGCTCCTCAAGTCCTTGACTTGCCCCCACTTTGCCTTAATATAGCTTTGCACTTGTCACTGTGATAGCCCTTTGCAAAGCTTAGGCGACCGAACAGTGAACAAAACGGGCAGGATCCCCAGTCTTCAGGGAGTGGACACTCACCTGGGGGTCATGGGCGAAACAAGTGGCTAAAGCAATTAGAGTTGTGACTAGCATGCATTCATCACTCATTCAACACTTTTTTTTTTAAAAAGATTTTATTTATAAGAGACACAGAGAGAGGCAGAGACAGGCAGAGGGAGAAGCAGGCTCCATGCAGGAGCCCGACGTGGGACTCGATTCCGGGTCTCCAGGATCACGCCCTGGGCCAAAAGTGGCGCTAAACTGCTGAGCCCCCCGCGTGCCCCTACCGTGCAAAGAGGCGTGGAGGCATCGTAAGCAGAGGGTCCTGGGGTCGCTGTGGCAGTGGAGTGAGCCAGGGGATGAACAGGAGGAGATGAGGGCCAGATAAATGCAGAGCCGTGAAGGGGATGAAAATTTTTTTTTTTCTATTTTCTATTCTAAGTAAAATGGAAAACAATCAGAGGGTGTTAACCAGGGAGCTGTTGTGGTCTGAAGTTTACAAGACCAATCTGGCTGCTTTTGGAAAAGGAATTAGAGACTTGAGAGTGAATGAGGGTAGGCAGGTTAGGAACTTTGTAGATGAAAATGATGGTGCTTGCACCAAAGTGGAGTTAACAATATTTCTATGTTGTGTGGGTAGATGTGACAGGATTTAGTAAAAGGTTAGAATCCTATCAGCAGGTTAGGGTGGAGTAAAGAATGAGTCCTAGATTTTTGGCTTAAGCAACTAGGTGAATGGTTGTATTGCTGATTACATTAGGGAGGTCTGGGAGAAAGAAAAACAGGTTTAGGAAGATCAAGATTTCTCTTTGGGGCATGTCAAGCTAGAGATGCCCATTAAACATCTTAGAGGTAACATGTGATAATTACCTGTTACTATGCTGTGAAGGCATTAAAGGCATTTTCTCCGTCCTTGTCCCTCCAGAACTCCATCTTGGCTACTCCAGCTCAATTCCCAGAAAGTTCCCCGTGATGCAACTTTCTCGAAATTTCCACCATCCAACTAGTAGTTGCTTTAAAAGTCTTTGTTGTAAACTGATGAATAAACTTAAAGCCACTATGTTGCTTCTTCCTCCTACTGATCTTCCCATCCTTTGCCCATTTCCTTTTATGTCTAATAATACACTTTGTAAATTAGCATTTCATCCAAGCTGGGCTGGGCCAAGGTGATAGGAAAAACTAGGAATTTGCAGGAAAAGGACTAATACGGCTAACCTTTTTGGATAAAATTAGCAAGTCCCACAAAACCCAATACATAACTGCTCTCTAGTTTTAGTCACCAGTTTGGCCAAGTTCTAAGACTGACCTATACCACAAGTTCTATCACCTAGGGGGAAGAATAGACCTTGAAACACCCTATACTGTTTCATCTCCGTTCAGAGTTGGGAAAGTTTAAGGTATTAGTTTAATAATTCCACTTCTATTAAAAGATTCTAAAGAAACAAAGATTTAGATGAAGATATATATGTGATGATGTTCCAGCCATTGGTGTTTTCAGTTGTATAAAGTTGGGACCAACCCAATTTGAGAAATAGCCAATAAAAAAAATGACTAACTAAATAATGGGGCTTTGATAAAATTGAATATATAGAAGATATGAATATTCATGTTTAATATTAAGAAGAATTTTCAGTGACACGTAGGAAAATAGTTATGACTTTCTTCTTTCCTCATCTGTAAACTGATGATAATCCCATGTTTTATGAAGGCTATGGATCAAATTATGTGAAATCATTTTGAAAACTATAAAGTGTTTTTTTAAAAAGGGGAATTATTATTATTACCAAGAGGTGAACCCTACAGTGAGAAGGCCCTTCCTTTGCCACAAGTAGTCATGGGGCTGCGCCCAAGAACATGGTAGTGGTCCCAGGTAGGCTCTGTAGAAGGAAGTTGGCCCGTGCTGTGTACCTCTAGGGTGTCATCTACCATCCATACCTAACTGCATATTTCTGGAAATTTCCATCTTAGCCCTAGTCAGATTATTACTAGTCACTGATATGCTCAATATTCAAGTCATGACTTGTAGAGCACATACAGACCAAGTCTTACCCTCTAGTTGCAGTGCTATGTGGCGTTTTCTCTATTAATGGCTATGAGAAGAAGAAAAGGTTGGGGATCCCTGGGTGGCTCAGCGGTTTAGCGCCTGCCTTTGGCCCGGGGCGCGATCCTGGAGTCCCGGGATCGAGTCCCACATCAGGCTCCCGGCATGGAGCCTGCTTCTCCCTCCTTCTGTGTCTCTGCCTCTCTCTCTGTCTATGATAAATAAATAAATAAATCTTTAAAAAAGAAAAAAGAAAAGAAAAGGTTGATAATGTGGTAGTCAGTTAATAAGGCAAATAACATTAATCCTGTCTTCTAAAGGAATCAACCAGCTTAATTCTGTCCCAGGACATATTTAATTTATAACTTCATACCCTTCTTACATGCTCTATGGCTCAGTCAAAGGAGGATCCAAACATACATCCGATGGCTGGTTTGACATCTCACTTGGATGTCTAATAGGCATTTCAAACTTAGCATGCTACAAACAACTCTGAGTTCTCCATTTCCCCAAACCTGCTTTTCCCTTGTTTTTCCTTCTCGGAATAGGTGATGTTCCCAATGGCCCACTTTTCTCAAGCCAAAACCTAGGACACGTCCTTGACTCCTCTCTGCTTCACCCCTTACATATATCCACCAGTGACTCTCCCCTAAAACCCATCCCAGAGCTTCCGTTTCATGCACATCACCCCTGTAGTCGTCCCCACTTCTCTCCCTCTGTTTGCCTGACTCTCCCTGCAGCCAATTTGGGCTTTGAGAACCCCAAAGCAACTCGTGTAATTTACTTGCTTTCAATCTGCCATGGCTTCCCACCCTACTTAGATTTAAATCCTAGCTCTTTACCCTAACACCCAAGGCCCACGTGGGCCCAGCAAGGCCCTGCTTGCTTCTCTGACCTCATCTCCTAACTCTCTCCTCCTTTGACTTCACGGCCCCCCACTCTGTCTCTCTAGCATGCCAAGGTTGCAGCCGTGGCAAGACCTGTGCACTAGCTGGTTTATTGAGGTGAAAGGAGGCAGGGAGCTTGGAGTGTTCTTTTATAGATAACAGTAATAATAATAACAGCAAATATGTGTATGTGCTTCCTGTATGGCAGACACTGTTGCTAAGGACCTAAACTCATTTAATCCTCCCAACAACACTCTGGGATGGACACTTTGCAGATGAAGAAACCAGGATATAGAGAGGTAAAGTATTTGCTCAAGGTCACAGAGTGTCTTAGGCCAGGTTCCCTGAAAAGAGGCTCTGAAGCAGAGGTTCACATTTAGGAGGTATGTTGGAGACTGACCCTGTAGCACCTACAGTAAGAGCACCAGGACTCGGGGGAGAAGTTGGATTGTGACGCAGTGCAGCAGAGATCTCAGTGGACCCTTCATGGCATTGGAGAGCTGAGATGACCCTTTAGAATCATCCCACATTGGAGGCCAAGGCCTTTCTGTTTCTGCATGGACACATCCTTGGGATGCTTAGGGAAGGGGTGTATCTTTGGGCAAGGTAGCTCTCTTTACCAAAGGCAGTAACTGGGGAAGCACCTCTGGTAACTTCAGCTGCTAGCAGCCAACACTGTGGGCAATAGAATTGTGAGAACCCCAGCCCTGGAAGGAGAGTTTGAACAGTGCATCACGCTGTCCAGGACACACCGCATATTAGTTTCTAGTTTTGTGTAGCAGGTTACCCCAACATCTAAGGATCAAAACAACACACATTTATTATCTCATAGTTTCTATGGGATGAAAATCTGAGGATGGCTTTGCTGAGAGCCTCTAGCTCAAGGATGTTAAAGAACAAATTATTCTGATACTTGTTAATGTGGTAAGGAAGACTTTAGTCAGGACTCTTGAAATAGGTGGTGTCCAGGTTATCAAAAGTTGAGAAAGGTTGCGCTCAACCCAAATTCAGCAAAGACGGATGGGGACTTGTAGCCAGCGAGTGTAATAAGGGGGTCAGTGGATGAAAAAAAAAGTTACTAAGAGGCGGTATCTAGGGTAGGGTAATTCTTGCTAAACTGACACAAGATTCTTGCTGAAGCCAGGCCAAGGTGATCAGATACCAAGGGTAGAGAATGAAGAATATGATTAGATATCAAGGGTGAGGAGATTCTTACTGAACTGACTTAACAGAACTCTTGTTACACTTGGGCTCTGCAAGCCTGACAAGGCCAAGGTGAAGGGGGCAAGGTCAAGGCCTCATCAAGAAAAGGGCTCGGAGGAGCCTGATTGAAGTTTGGACAAGCAGAGCCTCTTGCCAAGGTCTCTCATGAGGCTGCAAACTGTTAACTGGGGCTGTAGTCTTATATGACAGCTTGACCCAGGGAGGTGGGAGGTGATGGGACATACTCAAGTGATATGTCAGTGTTAGGGGTTGCAGGAGGAGGGTTCGAGGAAGATGGTGGAGTAGGAAGCCCCAGGAAATCGGTCTCCTCATCTAGAGGACACAGTGCACTGGCAGAGGCTGTCTGATGTAACTGTTCTGGAACTCAGAAGTTTGCTGAAGGCTTTACACCTCCCAGGGGGAAGACCTGGAGAGTAAACTACCTTAACTTTGATCAATTTCAGCTTTTAGCACAGTAGCAATTATCCCTCTCCAATGGCTTAAAACTGTAGGTTTTGTTTTCTCTGAGACTGATGCATTTAAAGAAAAAGATTGTTAGTGTGAAAACTAGTATTACTGTGTCTTTGGTTTGTGACTCCTCACTCTGTTCTCTCCATAATTTGAAAGAATAAAGAATTTATTTTATTTATTTTATTTTTTATTTTATTTTTTTTTTAAGAATAAAGAATTTAAAGAATTATTACTTTGTTTTTGGGCACACAATGTACAAAGATGACTTTTTTTTTTTCAGATTTTTTATTCATTTGAGAGACAGAGCATGAGTGAGAGCAGGAGCAGAGGAAGAGAGGCAGAGAGAGAGGGAGAAGCTGACTCCCCCAGGAAGCCAGAAGTTTAGCCAACTGAGCCTCCCAGGTACCTCTAAAGATGATATTTTGTAACATCAGAAACCAAAAGGGTAATGACAAGTGCTGTAAAGGAGCAGAGTTTTTGTATGTTATTGAAGGTATAAGTTCAAATTGGAGCATTATAAATTTAGAATCTTAAATGTAATCCCATGGTAACCACAAAGAAAATAGCTATATGATATACACAAAAGGAAATGAGAAAGGAATTTAAATAATTCACTACAAAAAAATCAACTAAACGCAAAAGAAGACAGTAATATAGGAAATGAGAGACAAAAAGAGCTGTAGGGCATATAGAATACACATTGCACAATGACAGAAGTCTCTCTTTATAAGTAATTAAGTGCAAGTAGTGTAAATAGATATAAAATAGTATAAATAGACTTAATGCCCCGATCAAAAGACAGAGATGGGCAGAATGGACAAAAACAGGACCTAACTATATGCTGTCTATTAAGAAATGCACTTGAGATCCCAAGGCACGATCAAGTTGAAAGGAGAGGATGGAAAAAGATATTCCATGCAAATAGGCACCAAAGAGAAAGGGTGGGGATGGCTATATTAATATCAGACAAAATAGATTCTATCTATCTATCTATCTATCTATCTATCTATCATCTATCTATCTATCTATCTATCTATCTATATTTATTTATTTGAGAGAGAGCATACATGCATGTATGTGTGAGCATGGGGGGAGGGGCAGAGGGAGAGGCAGAGAGAATCTCAAGCAGACTCCATGCTGAGTGCAGAACCCAATATAGGGCTCCATCTCATGACCCTGGGATCATGACCAAGGTCATGAGCTGAGCTGAAACCAAGAGTCGGTTGCTTAACCCACTGCACCACTCAGACACCTTAGAATCAATTTTTTTTTAAAGATTTTATTTATTTATGATAGTCACAGAGAGAGAGAGAGAGGCAGAGACACAGGCAGAGGGAGAAGCAGGCTCCATGCAGGGAGCCCGACGTGGGACTCGATCCCGGGTCTCCAAGATCGCGCCCTGGGCCAAAGGCAGGCGCCAAACCGCTGCGCCACCCAGGGATCCCCTTAGAATCAATTTTTAATCAGAAAAGTTTAGAAGAGGGGCACCTGGCTGGCTCAGTGGTTGAGCGTCTGCCTTCGGTTCAGGGCGTGATCCTGGGGTCCTGGGAATGAGTCCCGCATCAGGCTTCCTGGGAGCCTGCTTCTCCCTCGGCCTCTGCCTCTGCCTCTCTCTGTCTTTAATGAATAAATAAGTAAAATCTTAAATAAAAAAAAAAAAGGTTTAGAAGAGACAAAGAAGGATATTACATATTTTTTGTAAAGATTTTATTTATTTCAGAGAGAGAGAGAAAGGGGAGAGGGCTAGAGGGAGAGGGAGAGAGAATCTCAAGCTGACTCTGCTGTGCAGGGAGTCTGGGGTGGGGCTCTATCTCACAATGCTGAGATCAGGGCCTGAGACTACCACCCGAGCCAAAACCAAGAGTCAGATGCCCAACTGACTGAGCCACCCAGGCTCTCCAAAAGAGGACATGATGTATTAATAAAAGGTTCAACACAGCACAAAGCTATAATAATCATAAGCATTTATGCATCTAATGAAGATCGTCAAAATAAATGAAGCAAAAACTGATAGACTTAAAGGAGAAATGGATAGTTCTACAATATTGGTTGGAGACTTCAATACCCCACTCACGATAATGGATAGAACCACCAAACAGAAGATAAGCAAGGGATCAGAGGACTGAAACAACGCAGTAAACCAGCCAGCTCTAACAGACACACAGAACCCTCTCTCCAACAACAAAAAGCATAAACATTAGTAAGTTCCCAGCATAGACAGGAAAAAGCCACAGGTGGTGGCTTGTTCCCCATCATATGTGTGACAGAGAAAAACAGTTCCCTTCTTCCTGTTTTACCATGAGATTTGAGATAAAGCCATGTTTACTTGAAATTCACACAGCTATCCCCTCTGTCGACAGATTTGCCTGAAAGCAAGCTGTAAGAGCTAGCGCAGCCCGGAGAAGGCTAGGCTCCATGGACCTTCAGTAGAGCAGTGTGCTCATATTAATCTACTTCAAGCTCCTAGTTGCACTTTCCCTGGCGAGAAAACACTGCTAAGTGGCCCTTCGGAAGTAATTTGCCCACAAAAAAGGCAAGAGAATTGTTGAAAAGAATGCACCTTGTGTTTGGCATTTGTGCATGGAAATAGTGGTGTCAGAAATGAACATATGGGGGATCCCTGGGTGGCGCAGCGGTTTGGCGCCTGCCTTTGGCCCAGGGCGCGATCCCGGAGACCCGGGATCGAGTCCCACATCGGGCTCCCGGTGCATGGAGCCTGCTTCTCCCTCTGCCTGTGTCTCTGCCTCTCTCTCTCTCTCTGTGACTATCATAAATAAATTAAAAAAAAAAAAAAAGAAATGAACATATGTGTGAACTTTTGTGATTTAACAACCCAGTCCAGAGCACAAGGACCCAATGGGACATCAGGGAATCTTTGGGGCCCCAAGAGTGGGCAACTTTGAGCCAGTTTGGCGCTGGCTTTGGGAAGCAGAGTCCTGTGCACCAGGAGGCAGCAGGGTCCCAAGGTTGCCAGGGCTTGCTATTCAGGGAGCATTAGCATGTCATGGCATCTGCAGTGTGGGTCTTCACGCCATTGCTGTTTCTTCTGCTGAAAGGGTCTTTGCTAAGAAACGAGAACCATAGGGAAACCACCTGAAAGTGCCCTTGGGGAGCTTTGCTGTGACTCAGAAGAAAGCCTACAGGGAGCCAGAAAGACTGGAGGTCAAATCCTAGCTCTACCTATCAACTGCGCTGTGACTCAATATATTTTATTTCCTCCTGGCTCTGAGTTTATTTCAGTAGGTCTGGGACAGGATTGGGAATGTATTATTTTTAACCAGCCCCCTTATGTGACTCATACTAGAAACCTGGCTTGAGGCCGTTTCCTATAAGCTGTATTGCCTAGTGTTAAGCATGAACCCTAGAGCCAGACTGTCTAGCTCCACCAACTTAGGAGTTGTGTACCCTGGGGCAAGTTACTTCACTTTCTTGTCTCAATTCCCCATCTATACAATGGGGTTGATAGTAGTACCTGTCTTATGGGGTTATTGTGAAGATCAAGTATTGTGGAAAACACAATGGAGCCAAGTTACAGCAAACACTATGCATTGCTTAAAAAATATATTTTTTAAAGATTTTATTTATTTATTCACGAGAGACAAAAAGAAGAGAGAGGCAGAGGCAGAGAGAGAAGTGGGCTTTCTGTGGAGCAGGGAGCCCTATGCAGACTCAATCCCAGGACCCCAGGATCATGATCTGAACTGATGGCAGATGCTTAACTGACTGAGCCACCCAGGTGCCCCTATGTGTTACTTTTATTTATTTATTTTTAAAGATTTTATTTATTTATTTATTTATTTATTTATTTATTTATTTTTTATTTTTTTAAGTATTTTATTTTATAGGCACACAGTGAGAGAGAGAGAGGCAGAGACACAGGCAGAGGGAGAAGCAGGCTCCATGCACCGGGAGCCCGACGTAGGATTCGATCCCGGGTCTCCAGGATCGCGCCCTGGGCCAAAGGCAGGCACCAAACCGCTGCGCCACCCAGGGATCCCTTTATTTATTTATTCATGAGAGACCCAGAGAGAGAGAGAGAGAGGCAGAGTCACAGGCAGAGGGAGAAGCAGGCCCCATGCAGGGAGCCCGATGCGGGATTCCATCCCAGGTCTCCAGGATCAGGTAGGTCCTGGACTGAAGGTGGCACTAAACCACTGAGCCACCCAGGCTGTCCTATGTGTTACCTTTTTTTTTTTTTTAAACATTTTATTCATTTATTCATGACAGAGAGAGAGAGAGAGGCAGAGACACAGGCAGAGGGAGAAGCAGGCTCCATGCAGGGAGCCTGACGTGGGACTCGATCCCGGGTCTCCAGGATCACACCCCAGGCTGAAGGCAGTACTAAACTGCTGGGCCACTGGGGCTGCCCCACCTATGTGTTACTTTTATTTTTTTATTTTTTATTATTTTTTTATGTGTTACTTTTAATATTCTAGATCCACAAAGCATTATCCACAACTCCAAAATTAAAAAAGAAATTCTAAAAATCAAAAAGTTTTTCCCTAAGTTTGGCATAAATCACTTTGGCAGTAAAACCTGGTCTGAGTTGATGGGAGGCCATTAATAGTCTTTATCTTTTATTCTGTGAATATTAAAATTTAATTGAAGAAATATCAACACATTTGATTATGGAAGGCTGCCCTGCACCTCCCAATAGGCATTACATAATATACTGTATATTTGTGTATATCCTAAAAATCTGAAATATTCTTGACTTCAAAGCGCAGGGGTTTCAGAGAAGGGACAGTGGAGCTACATCTTATTATCATTTGTTGGCAGGAGACCCTATATGACAACACATTTCTCACGTTATAAGACAATGTGGGAAAACTCGCCCTCTGGTGGTTGCAGTGGAGAACCACGCCACAGGAGGGCAGGAGGAGGGGAAATGTCCCACCATCAGAGACTTGTATCTTCTGGCCCACAGTTCAGAAGAATTCTTTAGAGGACATTTTTAAATGTCTTCAAGGGCTGCTGTATGGGTAGAGAAGACATCACTTCAGTCCAAATGATTAATATTCAATTTACTAAAGTAATAAAAACATTACTTAAGCTTTTTAAAGTTTGGCTTCTAGATGTTATATTTATAAATCTAGCAAATGTTAATTACTTTTAATTAAGGGAGGTCTGAATATCCAATTCATAACTTAAACTCCTTTAAACATTTACTATTGCACTTATATATTTAATATATTCAATTTCCTTTTTGGAGTATTTCAATTATCACCAAACCAAATGCAAACAAAATAATACTATTAAAAGTTCTGATAGTGCTCTCAAATAAAAAGTTCTGATGGTGTATATATAGTTTCCAATACCATATGTATAGAATCGATGGCAATTTAAAACTGATTACTAAGTCTTAATTGATTACTCAGTCACATACTCTAGATTGGAATCACAAATTATCTTCCCCAACTAATTTTTTTTTTTTTTTTTTTTTTATGATAGGCACACAGTGAGAGAGAGAGAGGCAGAGACACAGGCGGAGGGAGAAGCAGGCTCCATGCACCGGGAGCCCGACGTGGGATTCGATCCCGAGTCTCCAGGATCGCGCCCTGGGCCAAAGGCAGGCGCCAAACCGCTGCGCCACCCAGGGATCCCCCCAACTAATTTTTAAGTTATCAGTTTGCTGAGATTTCCTAGTACCAGAGGGAACCTGGCCAGGATGCAGATGGATTTAGCATCTGCTACCTACACTAGAATAATACTCTACTCAATACCCTTTACTTTCCAATGCTTTCATTCTCTCAGCTTCTGCTCTCTTCTTACCTAACAGAATGCAAATGAAATGCCTTTCAACACATCTTTCCTTTTATACCTAACAACCTGTATGCCTGCCATCAGCAAACTTTCCATAAAAGGCCAGTAAATGTTTTGCACTTTGTGGGCTATTTGGTTGCAACTACTCAACTCTGACATTGTGGCATGAAAATAGTCATAGACATACAAACGAGTAAGTGTGGCTGTGTATACAACTTCATTCATGGTGGGGATCCCTGGGTGGCTCAACGGTTTAGTGCCTGCCTTCAGCCCAGGGTGTGATCCTGGAGTCCCCGGATAGAGTCCCATATCGGGCTCCCTGCATGGAGCCTGCTTCTCCCTCTGCCTGTGTCTCTGCCTCTGTGTGTCTCTCATGAATAAATAAATAAAATCTTAAAAAAAAAAAAAAAACAAAACTTCATTCATGGGCACTGAAATTGAACTTCATGTAATTTTCAAGTGTCACAAAATATTATTCACAATTTAAAAAATTTCTTTTAAATATGAAAACCAGGGGCGCCTGGGTGGCTCAGTCAGTTAAGCATCTGCCTTTGGCTCGAGGTCATGATCCCGGAGTCGTAGGATGGACCCCAATGTCCAGCTCCTTCCTCAGTGGGAAAGTCTGCTTCTCCTTCTCCCTCTGTTGTTCCCCCTGCTTGTGCTCTCTGGCTCTTTCTCTGTTGGGTGAGTAAATAAAATCTTAAAAAAAATAAAATAAAGTGAAAACCATTCTTTAGCTTGTGAGCTGTGGGCCAGATTTGGCTCATGGGAAGGCTATCACTTATGGACCCCTGCTCTGACCCAGAGTTCTGCACCTGGTTAGCAAGTTAAGTACTAATGTAAATTCTTGTTCTCCATTCTTTCAAGATTCACATATTTCTCTGGAATTTCCCACATTCAGAAGTTGTTTGGCAGCTAAGACTTTGTTCAGGGAGCATTCTGGAGTGGTTGCACCTTGCTGCACCCACACTCCCCACCTTTTGGTTGAGCCATCCAGGTCTTTGTTACTACTTTCATTGGGACTTGTCAGTGAAATATGGTTTTGTGTGGGCAGGTAAAATACTGTTTTTGTGTTTTTCTTTTTCTTTGCTAACCCAGGAGGCTTTACCTTTATTATCTGGTCTAAAATGTTATTTTTTTTTTAAAAAAGATTTTATTTATTCATGGGGGGCGGGGGCCAAAAACACAGGCAGAGGTAGAAGCAGGCTCCACGGAGGGAGCCCGATGTAGAACTCAATCCTGGGTCTCCAGGATCATGCCCTGGGCCAAAGGTGGCGCTAAACTGCTGAGCCACCTTGGCCGCCCTAAAATGTTCCTAAATAGAGCAAAAAGATTTAAATTTTTTTCTCAGTTGATGAAACTAAAGTCTGAATTTTTTTTTTTTTGGTCTTTGATTTCTCATTAAAATTCAACTTTACAATAAAGCTTTCAAAAAAGTAGCAAGTATGTTACAAATAATCTTTTCCTAGTCCATCTGAGAGGGAGTCATTGACCTGATGACCCATTACCCCCTAATACTTGGGTATTGATTTCCTCCAGGCAAGGACACCCTACAGAACCACACTGTAGGGATCCCTGGGTGGCACAGCGGTTTGGCGCCTGCCTTTGGCCCAGGGCGCGATCCTGGAGACCAGGGATCGAATCCCACGTCGGGCTCCTGGTGCATGGAGCCTGCTTCTCCCTCTGCCTATGTCTCTGCCTCTCTCTCTCTCTCTCTGACTATCGTAAATAAATAAAAAATTAAAAAAAAAAACACACACACTGTAGCCATCAACTTCAGAAAAAATTAACACTGATGTTCCCACCACCTAGTCCTTGCCTCCTTTCAGGTTTCACCAGTTGTCCCAGTAATGTTTACAGCAAAACGATCCAGTTCAGTTCATTTAGTTGTATTAGTCTCTGCAGTTCTTTGGTCATTCTTTGACTTTGGTGACCTTGGCACTTGTGAAGACCGACTATAGGCCAGTAATTTTGTAAAACGATTATTTGTCTGTTGTTTCCTCATGATTACATTTGGGTTTTGCATCTTTGGCAGGAATATCGCAGAAGGCATGCTGTGTTCTCTGCATCCCAGGGGTGGAGGATATAGAATCTTATTACTGATTTTCATCCTGTTAAGGCAGTCTGCCAACCTCTCCATTTTAAGATACTCTTTTGCCATTGCACTTAATATTTTACGGGGAAGTACTTGGAAACTGTATACATAGCCAATTCCTTATTTAACCATTCATTCATTCATTCATATCAGTATAAACTCATAGTTTCCTATTCTATTTAATGGTTTAGAAGCCATTATTTTTATGTCAGATTGTCTCAGGTTTGCCCAGCATGAAGTCCCTTTATTATTATTATTTTTATGAAGTCCCTTTAAAGCTAGCTTCTGTGTTCTTTTGACATGCCCCCATCACTTTTGGACTACTTCCTTTCTTTCTGGCTCATCTTTTACTTTTCCCGCCCAGCCATGTAATCAGCCCTTTCTTCAAACAGTCCTGACTCCTTTAAGTGGAGAACGTTGTCCCTGAATCTGGATGGTAGATGCATGACTGCTCTGGCGGAAGGAGACTGCTGCAAGCCTCATTTAGTAGACAGGGCTAGGGGATGGAATATAGGCTCCTGTATTTCTTTATGTTGAAATTCATGAATTCACAGCAATACCTCCTATTCAGACACAACACCAGAGTTCATTCTGGTCTTCTCCCCCTTTCCGATTTGTAACACCTTCTCTTCCATTATCCTTAATATTTTTGCGTATTTGATCAAGTTCCTGTTCTTATCCAACCCCATTGCCCTCCTCATCCCACTTACATGGACTCTCTGCACGGGGCCTACCCCCAGCTCCACATCCACATACCAACCTACCAATCCATGTGGATGCCTAGCTTGCTCTGCTCTACTGAATTGCAGAATTGTGGGTAAAGGAAAAAGGGGAAGAGGAATCTGAGACTTGTTGGAATTTTATGTAAACTTCACAAAGGAAGAAATCGGATTCTCACTGATATATGTCTCAAGTATCTAAAACAGACCTTGGCACAAACAAAACAAAAAACAACGAGGAATCAATTTTATGAAACTACAAGGTCAACAGTTCATTTAAATACTTTGTATTCAAATATTTAACTTCAAGATATTTTCCCACCATAATAGGCAACTTTTTATAATCTCAAAAGTTACCGAAGAGACTCACAGGGTAGTTAGAAGTTTAAATCTCTAATTAGGCAATTTGAAGTTTATCTTAAATTTGGATTTATGTGCATGGATAAAGCCTCCCAGAATTAAAAATACTAATTTTACCAGTCTGCATAGACACCGTCAACATTGTCTGGGACCAATTTAAAATACTTTTGAGTATTAATAGGTACATTGTTACATCAGAAGACATAGACACAACTCCAAAGTTGGATAAAGGTGTGAGATGGGCTAATGCTTTCCTAATTTTGGAGACATTCTTTTTTTAAAGAAAAGATTAGAGAGAGAGAGAACAAGTGAGCAGGGGAGAGGGGCAGGGGCAGAGGGAGAGTTAGTTCCAAGCAGACTTCCAGCTAAACATGGAGCCTGACACAGGGCTCGATCTCATGACCCTGAGATCATGACCTGAGCTGAAACCAAGAGTCAGCCACTTAACTGAGCCAACCAGATGCCTTAAAGACATTTTTTAAGGAAAAGAATTAGGTATAGGTCTAGAAGGGGGGCGATGCAAGCGAGGAGCCCTGAAATTTGAACATTTCTTTTTTTTTGAGATTTTATTATTAAGTCCTGGCCACATCCAACATAGAGCTCGAACTCACAACCCCGAGATCAAGAATTGCATGCTCCACCGACCAAGCCAGTCAGGCACCTTGCAGATTTGACTCTTGAAGGAGTTTCAAATGCAAGTGCTTTGGCACAGAGCAGGCAAACACAACTTAAGATATTCCCAAAGAACTTTGCATCCAGCTTGCTCCTCTCCATATTAGGTCCTCAGCTAATCTCTGTTAGAGACTGCTGACTGGCCTCTGACCCATCCCACCCCAGAAAAGAAGTTCTAATGACAAGTCTAAACAAGAATGACACACAATCCCAATAAGGTCTTATCATTTTAATTGACTTTAATGATTATTGCTCATCTGCAAGGATTAATATTGCATTCATTAAAAATCATTCAATACAAAATAAACTTGTTCCTCCCGAGTTGCTCTCCACACGCTCCCTCTGATGCCAGAGATTTTCCCACAGTGTCCTTTGTTACATGGCTTGACAGAGATGGAGCCCTTACCTATTATTCCTATGGACACAATAAAAGATTGGGAGCAGGGGGCAGGCCACAGGGCAGCAGGACCTAGGCCCCTTGCCTCCAGCAGAGCTGATGCGATGGATACCACTATTGGCCAGGTTACTGCCCCTCAAGGATGGGGTGTTCTGATTGGCTGGTTCAATGCCCTGGGAAAAAGGGCTTGGGCCGTTAACATCTACAGAGAAGAAAGCATGGTCACACTGAAAAGGAGTGGGGAGGGCCTGGGTAGTGGAGAACCAGGAGAGGAAAAGGAAAAACGTTTTGGCAAAACTCTGCTAGAAGGCTGCAGAGTGAAAGCTTTCCTTTCTTATATGACTGTTTTTAATGTCTGTCTCTGATCAATGGCAACAGAGAAATGAACATTGTTCGTACCTAGCACTAATGCCTGACCCAACTTGGAAGGATCATCAGCTAGAACAAGTTGAAGGTTTTGAATCCTGGATAATTATATAAAGCTCATGAGCATAAAGCTCATCGGACCATGCAGAGATGCTGGTAAGCCGGGTGCATGGCATGGGAATACACCTCTCCAATCTCTGAGGGCCTCTCGAGGGATTCTTTCTGAGCATGAGCCAGGACACACTGATTACCCTCTCTGTGCACAAACTGCTCTTTAAGATCTTGGTTCATAAACTTTTTGTGACATGCGTCGATCACCACTTCTGCAACACTAACGTTATGCAGGGGCCTCAAGTCCCGGACCAGTTACATGGAACTACGTTTCCCTCACCCTGGCCCAATTTATCCTTCTCCCATCCACATCTACCTCCTTTTAAATATTTTAGGTTGCAGAAGCACAGCTGACCAGAAATTTACTCTTAAAGGATAAATCCTAAAGACAGAGCTCAGCGTTTCAGGCTGAGCGATGGCTCAAGAAATTCGCCTTCAGCACAAGCTGTATGGGGCCCCAGTTCACTGATGCTATAAGACTACGGGCTAGAGACAGAGGGACTTCGCAGAGGTGGAGGCCAGCATTCTGCAGACTCAACTCTGCACGCTCAGCTCCGAAGGTTCAAAGGAGAAACTGGTGAACAACTAATCACCCAGCAGTTCCTCAGTGTTAACGCTAAACATTTTTCTTACTTTTTTTTTCTTTTTTTGTACGATGGAAATTGATGCTAGGGGACAAAATTCAACTTAATAGACTGCAGTCTGGTTAAAGACCTGAAAAACGAGAAGGTCTGGTGGGGGTGGAGGAAGGGCTGTACTAAATCCAAGTGGACCAACTGGATCTGAACAATACTCATCTCTGAACCAGACACACCACCTTCACACAGGAAACAGGCCTTGGAACACCTGGGGAAATGAACGTGCGTCACCTAACATCTAACCTACCTGGCTGGTGGGTACCATCCCTGCTCCTCTGATGAAGTGAAAGAGCACTGATTTCAGCAGCTAAGAAATGGGCTCTTTTAAGGCAATTTAGACATTGCAGATTGTTCAACACAGAAGGTACCTTAGCACTTCCTCTTAATAAGGTACCCAATTAAGACTAAAGTCTCCAGAAATGGGAAAGAAAGAATCACCTTTCTGGGCCGGGAGAGTAAAATCCTTCTTTAGTGACTAGGGTGAGGAACCTTGAACCTCAGTTTCATCTAAAGAGCCATGAAGCAAGTTCCTGTGTGGTCTGCAGAACTTGGGACAATGAGATGAAAAAAACAAAAATGAAATTATTATAGAAAAAAATCAACAGGAAAGGAATAAGAAGAAAATAAAAGTTATCTTAAAAAAGATTTAAGAGTCGTGTGGTTCATGTGGACTGGTCCTTGATAATATGGTCCATTAGTATCTGTAAAGAAAGAGACTGGTTGGTTAGCACTTGGCTCATGAGAGAGCCAAGGGAAAAATCAGAAAGAGAGGACACTCCCCAGGGTCCCTCCCTGGTCCCGGCTAGGGATCCCTACAGCCATTCCCCATGGATTCTTCTTCCCTGTGCTTCCACAGGGCTTCTGACAATGCCATCTCTGGTTTCATTTCCTGCTCCCTGATAATATAAGCCAGTGGCTTTCAACCCTGACTATCTAGGGAGCTTTTAAAAAAATAACACCAGGCCCCATGCTAGGCCAACTGTATTACAATCTCTGGAGGTGAGGCCCAAGCTTCAAAATTCTAGAAAACCCTTACTCCTCTAACATCTACTACAACTTCTCTGCCTACCTTGTTAGTCTGGAGCAGAGTTCTCATACTCTTCAAATCAGCCACAGCACTTATGAAAGCTGGCTAGCATGCTTGGTTTAATATTAGGTAAAAGAGCTTCTCACTTGTTTTCCCCAAGTTACCTGTAATAATTGGGTTTGAATGGCCCATTTTTGTTGAGTCCCAGATACTTTGCTTGGTCATCTGTCAGCTCTGTCAGGTGGGCATCAAATGATGGCAGGTGCAAGCTGGCAACGTACTCATCTAGGAAGAACACAGTGGCAGGGGAGCAGACTCTTACTTTAATCTACCTCCCAGGGCATAACCTCCTCCTGTTTTCATCCGAAGCTCTTTGAAGAGGACAGGAATAGAGTAACTCTGAAAGTATCTGTAACTCAAAGTATTTGCTTAAAGAACCCTCAAAGTTGCCTTTCTGGCAGGAACTTTTCTCTGTACATCCAGAATGCATTTAAGAAAGCCATTTGTCAGCGTGACAAAATGGGGTGGACTCTTACCTCCTCATCCTTCTCTGGCAAAGTTTTTGGCTTTACCCAAGGTAAACATGCTATGTAATACTCTCACCTTCCTGCAACAACTTCCTTAACTGAATTACAATCAAACTATGAAACAAAATAGATACCAGCAGTTCAAAAGACCTCTGTGTCAAATTAAGGTTTATTTAGAATAACATCCATAAAGGCCTCAAATCTTAGGATCATGGATTTCTAAGGCAGCTGGTGCAAATTTATTATTCTTCCATAGATAAACTTCCCAGGCTTTACTTTTATAAATATGAATTAAAGGAAAAAAAAAATATGAGGAAAGCCACTGGAGGAGATGAGAGGGAGAAGTCTTTCAGCTAATTAATTAAGGGGTCGGGGCTGACCAATCATAGATGGGAGGTGGGTACCACTATTCAAGAAGGGAAAGAATTAGAGATGATGTATTATGCCACATGAACACAACACAGCTGTCTCCTGGAGTATCAGGAGGTTGCATATTTACAGAGGATGGATGATAAAACCAAGATTTGTTTCTGTTTCTTTCATCTTGGTTGCAGGCTGTAGTCACTGGTGGTGGGAAGTTTGCTGAACTCCATGAGGCTACTTAGAATAAGAGCACCTACCCTAAACCATTGTGCTAAGCACTTTTACTCATTAGCTGTTAATTCTTACTATAATTTTGCAGTGTATATAAATATCATTCTTACTTTATTGATAAAGAAACTGAAGTTCAAGAAACTGAAGCTTGTGGAGATTAGAGCTTGTCCTGAGGTTCAGAAACCATGAAATGCTAGGATGTGGATTAGAACTCTGACTCTAAATCCAATAATTTCAATGATAATCATTTTACTAAACCATGCAAAAGTCTGGGGAATCAATACAGGTTCCTACTGTTTCTCACTCACCCATTTTCTTAGGAAGCAGGTATACATCTTGTTTGTATCGTCCCTCAGGTGCATTATAGAGTTCTATCAGTGCCAAAGCCTAGATTGGGAAAAAGAGGGTCAGAAGACACAAAAACACTTCTTAGGGACATGAAAATAAAACTAGATATAACAGGGTCTTGGGGTAAGTACTACAGTGATATACCATGGTAGTACTACCCAGGACTTGCCCTGCAATAAACACCACCATGCATCGTAAGAGGATCTGCTGTCTTTGTTTGGTTCCTAATAAAACAGACTAAATACAACTAAACTGCAACACTACATTCTCAACTAACATAGCCATCTCAAAAGGACACAAACACTGACTGCCTGCCTGATGACTCTTCTATACTTGAGAAAGCCTATTGTGGGGCACCTGGGTGGCTCAATGCTTGAGTGTCTTCCTTCGGTTCAGGGCATGATCCCGGGGTCCTGGGATTGAGTCCCACATCTGGCTCCCCACAGGGAGCCTGCTTCTCCCTCTGCCAATGTTTCTGCCTCTCTGTCTCTCGTGAATAAATAAATAAAACTTAAAAAAAAAAAAAAAAAAAGCAAGCTTATCTTGACCACCTGTGACCTGAAACAGGTTGAAAAGAACATAGCAGGGCACACACTCATTGAACTGTGACCCAGGCCCAGTTCCATTAATCTCAGGGTGGGAGAAGGCGGCATTGGGTCACGTACCTGTGTTGTAGCTGTGATGGACAGGACAAAGGTGGGAACTGTGGAGCAGCTCAGATTGAGCAGACGACCCTGAAAAGGTAAGAGAGGCCTGGGATGAATTGTGCTCCCCCTCTCAGATTCCAGTGTCATACAAGTTAAGCAAATGCAGGACAGCAGTCAGTTGGTAGAGAAAGAATTACAGTTCCAGATTGGGACTCTAGGTTTTATCTTATTTTTCTGTAAGTCCATCTGAATATGAAAAGCTGAAGAATCCGCTGTGGTCAGGAAACAGTATGTTACATGGTAAAAGGTAGTTTTTTTTTTTTTTTTTTTCCTCTTGAGTGGTTCTATCTTAAGGACCAAAAAATTTAAGAAATATCACTATCCAAAGACAGAGTTGAGGGAGACAGGGACCTAATACTTTTTTCCCCATCTCCCTGACTCTGCCATGGATCTAATTACACTGCTGGTGCTACACTGCCAAAGCCCTCCTGCGTGTGTACCTCTGCCAGGAGGACGACGCGTTTGCCATCTGGCCAGATGACGTGGTCCACCTGAGAACGTACTCGCTCCCATGTCAGCTCTGGAGTGCGCAGGCTGGTCTGAAAGGAAGACAGCACAGTTGACTTGTGGTCATAATGGAAGAGAGGGAGAAGAGCCCTTGCAGTAAATGAATGAGAGAAACCTTACCACATCAATTTCCGTGTTGGAGTGGCCCATATTGCATACGATACAACTGTTTTTCATGCGGTCCAAATGCTCCCGTGTCACTACATTCTTATTTCCTAAGAGTAAAGGAGAGTAGCCAAAGAAAGATGCTGGGGAACAAAGGTACCAACTGGCTTCCAGTTAGAGCATGGGAAAGAAGTCTGCTGCATTCAAGGGCATGTATCCTTTGTAAGAAAGTGTACACTGTGTGACAGCTCTGTAGACTCAGTAATTTGGTTTGAGGATTAAACAGTATAAATAGCCATCAGGGAAAAAGGCTCTTAGGTCTGGAAAACATGTTAAGGTTCTGAAAGCTTATTCTGGTTCTGAGACTTTTACACTGAGCCCAGGTCTCACCTACTTTATGTGAAAGGCAGACCACATTCAAGATTTGGCCTCAGAGTGGCCAATCCTCCACATACACTAAAGCACTGATACTTACCCGTGCAAGTTATTACGACATCAACTTGCCGGATGACTTCATTTAGCTTTACCACCCTGAACCCATCCATGCTGGAAGAAAAGGAAGGAACACGATGAGCAAAGCAAGGGGGCAGTGGGATAGAAGCTGGTCACAAAATGAGACTGCTAAATTCCCTTCTGAAGTCAGGTCCAGTGCACCTCACAAGGCTAAGGGACAAGCTGTGCTAAACTTCACACTGGCCTCTTCATATTCCCTGAGATTCTGTTCAGGAAGGGAAAATGCCAGGAAGCTCTAGGAGTGCCCTGGGGTTAAAATGGAGGGAACAGAGCCATCCTCCTAGTTTTCTCTTCCTTTGAGAGATTTCTGCAAGGAATGGTTAATATAATCAATAACTCTCAGAAACAACAAAGTACCAGGGATGAATCTAATGGTATTACCACTCTGTTCTTACCAAGCCTGCAGAGCACAGATTGGGTCAATTTCTGTGATGTAGACAATTGCTCCAAGGGCCTTGAGAGCAGCACAGCAGCCCTTTCCTACCTGCATGGCATAAGAAAGAAGTAGGGGTGTCAGGTCCATTAAGGCATGGGTACTGGGGCAGGTAGGCCCTTTGAGAGGTGGGAATAACCTCCCTGAAATCACCAATTATCTAGTGAGCCCTGGCAGGGATGCTCCAATCCAAGCAGAGCATAAACAGATCCAGGTTATGCTGTGACCCTTAGAAAGGGGACTTAGTGGACATTCATATTTTATATCAAGGGCGGGGCTTGGGATAGTAAAAGAAATCTGGAGATAAAATAAGTGTTACCATTAGGAAAGCAAGACCAAGGAAGAGCAATTGTAACCTCTCATAGCTTATTCCAGAAAAACCTAATTAACTCTCCTTTGAGATGCATCTAACTCAGGATAGCCCAGTAGCTCAAGAGACTCCATGGGTCATGGATGACAATAAAATCTCCTTTACCTACTCTAGTTTAGAGAGAATCATCTATATACCACTTTCGCATCCCACCCTTCACTCCCAATACCAGGTCACTTGTGCAGCTAAAATGCTACATATTCACTTAAAGTAAGTCTCATAAAAGGTAACTTATCATGGGGGGAGGGGCGGATGATGCCAACATGCCAATCCATAAAACAGTGTGGTGAGATCTGAAAATTCAGTTGATCTATATGTCTGTATTGATAAGTCTGAATAAAGCACTTTTGCTATTGCAATAACTATCTCAAAGTATATTTTAACCCCATATCAGTGACCACACTGATGGCACAAATCTCCTTCACTCAACATTTCTAGTAAGTCTATGAAAAGACACACTGAGGCCCAACTATTTACCTCACCATAGCCACACACCACCACTTGTTTCCCACCAAACATCACATCTGTGGTCCTCTTCAGGCTGTGGAAAACAGATAAGGGCTCAACTTAAACATTATTAGCCCAAACACAGTCCCTTTGCACAAAAGTAAAAGCGTGAGGCAATGCCCCAGGAGAACTCCAGCTGGAAGCTGGCTGGGCATAGAATGAAATGGACCCCTCTAACAAACCTTTAATGCCAAAGGAAGACCACGGGACAAGACTGGAGTGGTATCAGACTAACACTGCAACCCAACCCAAACCTGTCCCCTCTAAGTTTGAATATCTCTACATTTCAACCTACCCATCCAAAATGGACTCTCGGCAGCAGTACAAGTTATCAAACTTCTGTTTGGTAACAGAGTCATTAACATTCATGGCCGGAACACAGAGCTTCCCAGCTTTGGAGAGCTGATACAGCCTAAAGGGAGAAGAAGCCACAAAAACAAACAAACCAAAGTTAGCTGGTAAAACATAATACATGACAAAGTCTGCCTAATTCTCTTCGAGTGCCATGCTGACCTCCCAAGCTGTATTTACTGCCCAAGGATATTAGTAAAGAAGAGCATTTCCTTGTCATCCCTCACCTCTTTTCATTTTCTCTCCCCTTTTGCCCCCGCCCTTTTTCTTGGAAGGGAAAAAAAGAAAAAAAAAAAAAAAAAACCCCTTTCAACTGAAGAAATTCACTTCTCTTCCATAAAAGGGGAAGTATTTCCTTAGACCAGCATTTTCTCAATTAAACAAAAACATGCCTACTTCTGATAAACAAAGATTATCAGTGACTCTGCTTTGGTTCCCTATGTGTGCGTGTGCAAGCATGTGCAATGTGCCCCCAACTGAGAAACACTTTTTCGGAGATATATCTTTGAGGTTTTCCAACAAGCCAAGAATATTTTGCCAAATTTTACTTTTTGTAGTGGGTATAAGTATAGTTTTACAATAGGATTTTTTTTCGTATTTCAAATATAAAATTATAATACATATTGAATACAGTTTTTCCAGATATATCCATTCCCTACACCTCCCAACACTGGTTGAGACTCACAGTGGAATAAGTGGGAAAGAAAAATGTGTGAACTAGAGCCTGAGGTCACTTCCTTTTAGGATCTCCTGGATTCTTCAGAAGTAAAAATGGAGTTTTATCTAATGAAGATCCTCCCATTTAGTTATAAGTCTGAAACACAGCCCTCGGGCCTAATGGAGACCAGGAGAGTTTGCTGAGGCAAGGACCCAAGGGCAGCTACTCCAGAATCTGTTACCTGTGAACACCAGTCACGCTCTCTTCCACAATGCCTCGGATCTTCTTAAACACGTTTGGATACTTCTTATAAACCCAGTGGGTTAAGTCTCCCCCATCATCCAGGATCTATAGAACAGCCAGAAGACTTCTATGGGCATTCAGGCTGCTAGAGCTGGGGGGAACTTTGAACCCACTTTCTGTACTAATAAGAGAGCCCTGTATGTTTTGGAAGAGCACTCCTCAGATCTCCTTAGAGCAGGTTTAGACAATGGAAACACAGTCAAATTTGTTGGTGTAGAATGGTTAAAAGGATTCCTAAGTTTGTTCTTGGCTATAGTGAAGAGTATTAGGCTAATCACAGACTCGTTTTAGTCTAGAGTCTTGTAATCTATGGCTCTGTGGAATGCAAAAGGAGAGCTGGGGCAGGAAGGAAAGAAACCAGAATTCCACTGCAAAGAGGTACCACATTACTTCTATTTCACTCTGGTGTGTTTGAGCCAACCTGTTCACTTTCGTCTTACCCTTCCCCCACCTTTCCATTCAGTATTCAGACCCATTCTGAATAGGTATCAAGTTCAACACTTTGGCAACAAAGTTAAGTGTATTAGAACACAACCAAAACATATTTAGGGAACCATGCTTTGAGGGAAAAAAGGAAACAAATCTATGGTCAAATTGTAGGATGAATATACATCATTACCATGTTAGCTTGCCAACCATCCATGTTCACACAGCGGTCAATACACCACCAGAAGTCATCTTCAGACTCGCCCTTCCAAGCAAACACTGCAACTCCTGTAGGGATGGAAACAAATCAGCTGATTTCTCCAATCAATAACAAATTTAAGACATTTTTGGAACCCTAAAATGTGATTCTCTTTGGCCAATTTTATTTTTTTTTTAAAGATTTTATTTATTCATGAGAGAGAGAGAGAGAGAGGGAGAGAGGGACACAGGCAGAGGGAGAAGCAGGCTCCATGCAGGGAGCCCGACATGGGACTCGATCCTGGGTCTCCAGGATCAGGCCCTGGGCTGAAGGCGGCGCTAAACCACTGAGCCACCCGGGCTGCCCTCTTTGGCCAATTTTATACTTGGAACTCTAACCTAAGGAGATAAAAGGAAATGGGAATTAAAATAAAGTTGCTCATTAGAACATTATTTATATTACTAAGAATCTTGAAACCTAAATGTTCAACATGAGTAAAACGGTGAAGTAAAATCACGTGGCCATATGATTATTATAAATGATGCTTTCAAAAAGTTTTCAGTGAAATGGAAAACTACTTCTGAAAATGTTATAAAAGTATACAGAGATTTATCTCATCTCTGTAAAACATGAAGAGAAAAAAGGAAAAATGCATCAAATATTATCCCTGTGGGGATCCCTGGGTGGCTCAGTGGTTGAGTGTCTGCCTTCAGCTCAGGTCGTGATCCCGGGGTCCAGGATCAAGTCCCGCATCCGACTCCCTGTGAAGAGCCTGCTTCTCCCTCTGCCTGGGTCCCTGCCTCTCTCTCTGTGTCTTTCATAAATAAATAAATAAAATCTTTAAAAAAATATTATTCCTGTGTAGGATTATTATTATTTTGAAAACCCCTATATTTTCTGCAATGAGCACCAGAAAAGAACAACAAGAAAAATAAAAGTTATACAGTTGCTCTCTGAGGATCCCAGGGAGATGATAAGTCCTTCAAGAAACTTCATGGTGATTTTCTTATGAACATTTTTACAATAAAAATTGTAAGCTAAACTGAACTTACAAGTGGTCCATATATTTTCAGTGCAGTACTGACCACCACCTTATCTAACCAAACTGCTTATACAGAAGGCACTTCTTACTTGTGGTCCCTCAAAAGTGATGAGCCTTTGGTGAAAAAAAGACCAGCTGAACTCATGTACCTCATATAGTCTGATACTCTTCCTTGTTCACTTAACCATTAGAATTAGCATCTCCCACGTAATTAAGATTCTTTTCAAAGGTCATTTTTAATGGCCATATATTTCATCAGGGATATGGACCTTCAGTTTATTACCCATTTTCTTCCTGGTGATATTCTTATTACCCTCTAGGTTTTATAGCCCTTAGACGTACATATAACCATGAAGACAATTTTTTTTTTTTTTTTAGAAATTTTTATTTATTCATTCATGAGAGACACAGAGAGAGGCAGAGACATAGGCAGAGGG
The DNA here is from genome assembly GCF_048164855.1 of Canis lupus baileyi. Taxonomy (NCBI): domain Eukaryota; kingdom Metazoa; phylum Chordata; class Mammalia; order Carnivora; family Canidae; genus Canis; species Canis lupus. Next base: position 35,628,371 of record NC_132845.1, on the reverse strand, counting down.
AGAAACAGGCCCCATGAAGGGAGCCCGACGTGGGACTCGATCCCAGGACTCCAGGATCACACCCTGGACTGAAGGCAGACGCTCAACCACTGAGCCACCCAGGGATCCCCGAAGACAATTTTGGTATGTATATAATCTACTTAGGGGATCCCTGGGTGGCTCAGCGGTTTAGTGCCTGCCTTCAGCCCAGAGCATGATCTTGGAGTCCCAGGATCGAGTCCCGCATCAGGCTCCCTGTGTGGAGCCTGCTTCTCCCTCTGCCTGTGTCTCTGCCCCTCTCTCTCTCTCTCTTTCTGTCTCTCATGAATAAATAAATAAAATATTTTAAAAAATAATCTACTTAGATAATTATTCTGAGGCAGAGTTGGTGAAAACAAGCTAAACTTACCAGCCTCAGCCAGTGCTGCAGCCACTTCATTCTGAGTAGAGTAGATGTTGCAAGCAGACCAGCGGCACTGAGCCCCCAGGGCACAGAGTGTCTCAATCAACACCTACGTAGATAACAGAGGAAGACAGGGTGAGAAAGAGGAGGGCCAGACAGAAGCGCACATGTAAGAGGACAAGACCCAGCAACTCTGTAGCGACCAGTGGTGCGCCGGAAGTCACAATGTGGGGCCAGTGAAATAGAATACTGGTATCTTTTTTTTTTTTTTTTTTTATTCTAGTCACACAGAGAGAGAAAGAGAGGCAGAGACATAGGCAGAGGGAGAAGCAGGCTCCATGCACCGGGAGCCCGACGTGGGATTCGATCCCAGGTCTCCAGGATCGTGCCTTGGACCAAAGGCGGGCGCCAAACCGCTGCGCCACCCAGGGATCCCCAGAATACTGGTATCTAACTTTACCCAACAGATGTGTCCTAAAGTCTGAACATTTTCATGATAGTCAATTACATTTTTGCAGATCTAGATTTCCTTGAGTCAAGTTTGTTAAACATAGGTTATACCTGTGCACACAGAGTAGAAAACCCCATTACTGGGTAACAGGGGGTCCCACATAATAGTCGTAAGCATTTGGAAATTGGATAGCTAGGGAAGGAAAAGCAAGTAAAAAAAAGTTTCTTTCTTCCCCCTCATCAGAAGTCCCTCTTTTTCCTCCCCACAAACTCACCGCTGTCTGGGCTGTGATGTGTGTACAGCCCACTATTTTAGCACCAGCCAAGGGCTTCTCCCCCTGAGCACGTTTCCTGAGTGAAATCAGAGCAGACATGTCTGTGAAAGAACAGAGGATTTGAGCTAGGTCTGCACTAGCAATATTATCAATTCCTGCCCCAGCAACATCTAGGGGTGGTCTGCATCTGTAGAGATATCAAAGATTCGGATGAAAAACTCTAAGCAAATTTCCATGACTGGCAGCTTCAACAGCAGACAGACAGTTGGGGAGTTGCCATCCAACCGCTTGGAAATTTCTTGCTTCCTCCACCGTTTTAGATTTCTACACAGAGGACTGAATGGAGAATGAAGTAAATTCTCAAATCTCGTCAAAATGGAGGGGAAGTCTCATCATTCACTTGGGAGGAGAGGGAAGTGGTTATGGCATTGGCTAATGGTCTCCTATATATAATCATCAAACCAGGAAGGGAGACTTCACCCTCAGCAGAAGAGCACTTGCTGCCTAACCCCACTGTGCTGGTCTGTTGGGTTTCTGTACTTCCTCCCAGTACAGAGCATGCCTTCAGTGTGAAAGCCACAAGAGTAAAGAGACCTTGTTTGGAGTAGAGAGGGTGGGGAAATCAAGATTTAACTGCCAGTCACTTTTACTCTTGCTCCAGCAGAGGGTGCTTGGGACCAAAGACCAGCGAGACCCTAGGTCACCACATCCTTAGCTGAAAACCCTCCCACATTTTCTGCTTCTGGGAAATGTGGGTCCCTGAGGTTGGCAGCTATGGTAGGATCCTGCAGAACTAACCACCACATAGTGGTCCGGGACTCGCTAACTCTATAAGGAGCTCTCCGAATATGGTGTCATGGGGGAGGAAAACAGAAACTATTTTGTGTAATCACTACGTGCAGAGAACAGGAAGCAAGGAGACCAAGAACAAGTACCCTGAGGCTCGAGCTGCACACACAGAGATCTGCTCATACAAGAGTCTAGAATACTGAATTGTCCAAGGTGACTTTCAAGTTAGCTTTCAAGTGTGAAGTTGTCTGTGGATCCTGATGACTAGCAACAAGTGGGTTGATTCTGGCCCCCACCCTCTCCCTTTCTTTACCTTGCTCTGCAATCTCAATCTCCCGGCGTCCAAATTCTGCCTGCTTGATGTTCTTCACACAGAAATTGCTGCTGCCCTTGGAGTTGGTTTGCTGTTTCTCTCGGGGGGAAACCTCATCATCAGAGCTATCTGTGTATGATGCAGCTAGAGCCAGGAGAGAAAGAAACAAGGATAGAAAAACCTCAATGGCCCCAACTCCACAAACCGCCCTCCCCCAAAAGACTCTCATTTAAGTTAAGCAAACTCAGAATTGGAGTTGCCTTTTATATCACGCTCAGCTCTACTACTTCAGAGTCTAACAGATGAATGAAATTGTTGTGGATCTTTCAGTGTTGGGGCCCCTTCATCCACCCTGATGATGCTGTGCCATCAGTGCCTGTAATGGGAAGCTACTGATCCCACTCCTGCACTGCCTTGAGGGATCCCAGGTAACAAGGGTGCTTGGTCCCAACCTGGACTGGAACCAGACATGGCCAAAATGGAAGAATACTTTAGGGCATGGAAGGAACACCATTTCTGGAGAATACCTGTTCTCAAACTTAAGCATTTAAAGCATTCATCAGAATCATGTGGAAGGTCTGTTAAAATGCAAATGGCCAGGCCCCACCGCCAGAGAGTCCCACTCAGTAGGTCTCAGGTGGGACCCCAAAACTAGCATTTCTAACAAGTCTCCAGGTGCTGTTGATGCTGCTGTTCTGAAGACCACACATTCTGAGAACCACTAATATGGACGATAGTGCTAAGAGAATCTTGCAAGGGATTTTACACAAGGTTGTGCTGAAGGAATAGAGATGGAAAGAAACGAATTGAAAGGTGGGTGAGTAGCTCTGGCTCTGCCAGTCCTGAGATCACTCAATATGTTCAACTGTAAAAAAAGCAGCTTCATATAAAGGCTGAAAATGTCCTTTTAGACATATGCAGGAGGACGTATAATCATCAGTCCCTGAGACTCTCAAATCACTTCCTTCCTCTCTGAATCGACAAGTATTTCTTGATCTGTCTCTGCCCGTGCATCAGGTCTCCCTGGCTGTCTTCCTCACACTAAGAGCCAACACAAAGCTTTTTTAAAAAAGCTCTGATAGGCTCCTGTTAATACACAGACATCAAAATCTTTGAGGACTTCACTAAAGCTTTCTTCCCTCACTCCTTCCTTCTTCCTCTTATAACAGCTTTTCACAATTCACTTTTAGCTATAGTCAGCCTGCTTATCACCCCCACTCTGGTATCTGTCACTCCATGACACATTTATGACAGCCAATATATTTGGGAACCTTTTCTTGCACACATGCCCACAGGGACTCTGGATATTCATTTATTTCAATACTTAACCCTGTAGACCACCATTTACTCTTATTTGCCTATCTTATCTACCCTGGGTTATCAGTGGCACAGAGCAAAGGACACTTTTTTTTAAAATGCATTTACTTGTTGTTTTTACATTCCTTTCCCCTCAAGCCCAGTCCTTAATGTTAATAACACTGTACAAACAGTATTCTGGCAAAGCCACTTACTGAGACAGCAAATCTCTGCTAAAACTAACAGCAATCTAGGACCTTGGGCAAGCCTCTTAATCTCTTAACAATGTTTCCTCACTTGAACAATGGGGGGAGGTTAGATCAGTGGCCCCTGTGGATCTTCCAGTGTCTATTCCTCTAGTACTCAAATCCTAAATTCTACATCCTTTTTTTCCACATTAACTTTCTAGTAGTACTCACTTTGAAGTTGAGAAGGGCAAAATTTAAAAAAAAAAAAAAAAAAAAAAGGATGTCTGGGTGGCTCAGCAGTTGAACGTCTGCCTTCAGCCCAGGGCCTGATCCCGGAGTCCCGGGATCAAGTCCCACATCGGGATCCCTGCATGGAGCCTGCTTCTCCCTCTGTCTTTCTCTGTGTCTCTCATGAATAAATAAATAAAATCTTAAAAAAAAAAAAAAAAAAAAAAAGCCTATGTTAAGATAGGAGAGGAGAGCTAAAAAGAAACCAAGCTGGAGTCACATTATAGTAGTTGAACCTTTCCTACTCCAGAGGTGAACAGAAGAGGACACTTCAACATAAAGGATGACCTAGTGAATAAAAGGAGCCAAAATATTCCTTCTTATTGTCACCACTTAAACAGTCTTGGAGCCAAGAAAGAAAAGGATAGGTGGTGGTGTATATCTTAAACAACAAAGTGAGAAATTATGCTTCCAAAGTACACCTCTTTTTCAAGGCCAGTTCTGTCAGCCAAGATAGAATTGATTTTCTCCATTTGTGATGTGGGCGGAGAAACGTGGGAATGGGAACTGGCCCAATACTACCAAACAGGCACTGCCCACAGACCACACACAGAGACAGCCAGGGGAAGAGAGTCCTCAGATGACAAAAGCCTCCTCAGCTACAAGCCTGGTTGGGGACATGTCCAATTGCCCAACTGCTAATTATCAGCGTTCAGCAGAAAGATGGGAAGTCCTGATAGGAGGAACTTTCAGATTCTAGATAAGTAAAGAGCAGTGGGTAGAGAACTAGCTTAAGGCTTTGGAACTGGGAAGAGAGATCAGAGTGGACTCGAAGTTTGTACCTACCTGAACTGTAGCTGTCAGTGGAGGACTGGGAGATGGAGCGAGACAAAGATCTCCGGCCTGTCTTGGTGGGGAATTTGGTGAACTCCTGCATGTCATCAGCAAATTGGATTTGCTGTAAGAAGAAGACAAACAGTTGAAAACTTACAACAAGAATTCTATGAAATGTTCCATTTTTGAAGGCCATACATTTCTTTCCCTAAAACCCAATATTATTGTATGGCTCCTATTAACCTAGCAACTCTCCTACCAGAATGAGGGTGGGCAGAGGCTCCTGGCTGACTCCTCCCCAAATGCCAATTACTGTCTCTTTCTGATGAAGAATTTATATGTGTGTGTGTATTTGTTGGGGTGTGGTGCTTAAGACTCAATTTCTTTCAGCATCTGTCCAAATCTCACAAATATTTCTTCTCACATTCCATAAAGTTTTCTTTCCTCTTACAACCTTGACACATTAAACTCTTCGCCCTTCCTCCCAACACTACCAAAAAACAGACATTTTAAACACTCATAGAGCTTTTTCTTTTTTTCAGAATATTATCTGCAGCATATTCTTATCCTGAAATTAGCAACTGTCTTGTTGTTTGAAAAACCATGGAGCTGTCTTGAGATGGTGATGGGCACTTGATGGTGATGCCAAGTCAAGAGCCCAATCATACCTATACTTCACAAAGCCAGTACAGTATGCCCAGAACTTTCTACATTCAGTAAAATACTGGAATACAGTAAAGAAAGCAAAATTTTAAAAAGTGTATGCACTCCACAGTAAAATCCAACTAATTAGAATTAATTTGAAGGAAGGAGAAAATAAATGACTTGGTAAACTCTGCATTACAAACTTCTTTCAATGAAATACACCAGAACTAGGTAACTGTTTGAAGGATACTTGGAAAATTGGCTTTAATAAATGGTAAATTCCTTACAAATAACATAATTAAAAAAAATTTTTTTTTAAGATTTTATTCATTCATAGACACAGAGAGAGAGGGGCAGAGACACAGACAGAGGGAGAAGCAGGCTCCACGCAGGGAGCCCGATGTGGGACTCGATCCTGGGTCTCCAGGATCACACCCCAGGCTGCAGGCGGCGCCAAACCGCTGCGTCACCGGGGCTGCCCACAAATAATATAATTTATAGTCAAGTCAAATTAAGGGATGCTTCTAAAGTGTATGAAAACACTTTCGTCCATTAAATGGTTTAAATCTTCCTCTTGAACTCTTTAAACTCTGAAAAACCCTTTCTTTAAAATACACTTCAGCCTCCTGAAAAACAGAACAGTTTGAGACTATGAATGGAGATTCTCCTCACAATCTCACTAAATCTGAAAAGGTTCCCATGAAGAATCCATTAAGCTAAGTCTTTAGCAGATATCTCTGGGAAGTGTAAAAGCTATTACAGATTAAAATCTTCTCCCCATAATGCTAGCAACATGGTTATAGCCACTCTTAAGCCAGGAACAGTAAACTACCCATTTGTCATAGCTGCAGAACAGCCCCCACCTCTGTCATATGTACCCTCCAGCTAGGGTAGCATCTGCCAGCCATGTAAGAATCAGGCTTAAATGTGAAACACAGAAAAATAATCAAATAAAAGGGACTCAGTCTAAACATACATGACACCATAACTTGATTGACAAGTATCTTTATATCTTCTAAGCAATTTTTAAAGTTTAGGTGCTAAAACTTAAATAGTTGAAATGCCAAAAGCACAGTGACTTTCAGAAAAACAAACAAACCCCACACTTGAGGGTGCCTAGGTGGCTCAGTCAGTTAGGCACCGGACTCTTGGTTTTGGCTCAGGTCCTGATCTCAGGGTTATGAGATCGAGCCCTGTGTCAGGCTCTGAGCTCAGCAAGGAGCCTCTTTAAGTTTCTCTCTCCCTCTGCCTCTTTCCCCAAGTACTCTCAAATAATCTAGAACAAACAAGAAACAAAATAAAAAACCCCACTCCTGAAGTGGCTCCATGTCAGCATCTGCCCTTCTGGACAGGATTTCCCACTGCATGTTCACATGACTTCTACAGTCAGCAAAGCTAGTTTTACTGAAGAGATTAATCCAGGACCAAGGTAATGACTTTCAACCCAATATGTAGTTCTTTTGGTGCCAGAAAAAATAGTCAAGAGACCATCCATGCCTTTTACCACTCTCTAGAGGCAGCCCTTCCTCCATCAGCCTCCTTGTTCCTGGCATGGGCAGTCTAGTCGGAAGCTAGTCTTCTCTCTTGACTGTGATGATTCCCTCCCTTGTTCATCTTTTTTCAAAAGGCTCTGGGCATATTCCCAGACACCACCTACCTGGTGGTGGCAGGGGTGGGGAAGGGAAATGCAGTAACATTTGCAGTTTCTTAAATAAAAGGAGAGAGAGAGAGAGAGATAGCTGTGGCAGGACAGAAATGTTTCTTCAGCCACCTAAGAACTGATTTAATAGTCATAATCCCGCCTTGTATTAATGCAGCTCACCAGTAGCCTAAAGCTTAGCAAAATCTTTCCCATCTAAAAATATTAGACTGTGTTGCAAGCAGCTTACTAATCAGTGCAGTGCCCCATCTCTCAAATAATGAATTTGGTCCATATTTGAAGTGGGCAGAATGTTAACTCAAGCCATGACATGGATGGGTAGCTGTCTGTTCTCACAGCTCTTGGACATTTTCACTGCTTATAAATATAAATAGGGTGGTCCAGCTATACAAAGATTCATGATGACCTTGTCTTTTCTCCCAACCTGCATGCTGAACATATATAAATATATAGTTTAAAAAATATATATATATATTAAAGATTTATTTATTTACGATAGACAGAGAGAGAGGCAGAGACACAGGAGGGAGAAGCAGGCTCCATGCCAGGAGCCCGACATGGGACTCGATCCCAGGACTCCAGGATCACGCCCTGGGCCAAAGGCAGGCGCTAAACCGCTGCGCCACCCAGGGATCCCCGCCTTCCTTTTTAAAGTACCTCCTGAAGTGCTGTTCACCTGCATGTTATAAACAAAGACACTGTTGCCAAAAGCAATTATCACAAGATTTCCCTCAGTGAAACCAGATCTCAGTAACAGCCCTTTAAATTGGGATGGATTCACCGCATTTATGCAAATATGATCATTTAGGTAAAAACAAAACCCAAAGATGGCTGCAAAGCTGTTCTGTTTACATTACTTCCTGTGGTCATTTCTTCCAATCATAATTAAATCTCAATTGGTGCACTTCAGTGTTTCTTCAAAGCTCTATCTGTAAGGAAGGCTAGTTCTAAATAGGATGTAGGATGGGAAAAAGGGGGAGAGAAAAAGAGATAAAATAGTTGGATGTTCAAAAAGTCCTATGTTAAAGAACTATTTTGTGTTTGAATACTCACCCCCCCCCCCGCCATAAACCAGCCTTACCCACAACAAGGCATGCCAGTGTTTTTCATTCTTGAACTAGTATTACATCTGAGAAAGGTTAGAAGGTCAGATTGACCCATTCTCCAAATAGCACATCCAAATACAGAAGCCTACTTGCTGTGTCTTAAAAACTCAATTAAATATCAGGCCAATTTAATGTGCTATTTTAGAGCACCTCTTCAAAAGGCTCAGTGGGTATAATGGTTGACTGTCTTCCATGTGACACTGAAAATGATGAAGAGAAGCTTTGCCAAAGAAATGACGTGGGATACGGTGCACCCACCACCTCATTGTTAAGTCTGGTGACAAAGTGAGCTGAAAGAATTTCTGTAGATAATTTATCCAGAAAAAGGGATCACAGGCAATCCAAAACAGTTATGAACCTCCAGGGAAGGAAAACTGTTATATGTTACTGGTTCAATTTATCCCAACTGACATTATTTACCATTAGAAGCTGAAAAGTTTACTTCCACAAACACATGTTCTATCTACCCAGATGTTAAGTAGCTTAGCCACACTTCCTTCCCAGGTCTCACCCAATTTTGCTGTCTAGCCCCAGAATCCAAGAGAGTCGAAAGCCATCAGAATGCCATTATGACACTATGGCCAAGGGATGGTGATCAGGATAATATTCATGGACTATTATACTCTTTTAGTCAACACATTTGGGAGGCACCACCTAAGCACCCAGCACTATCCCAGGAAAGAACTATGAAAGGAAACATGGACCCTTACAATCTGTAGATTTAGACTGATGACAGGGTAATAATAACACAAATGGTTGCCAAAGAATTTTACTGCTTTTTAAGGAAGATATAGATGTTAAGATATAGATCTTAACAGTCTTATCTGGATACTGTTTAGCTTAGGCCTCCAAAAATCAGAGGTTGGGCTAGACAATTTACAGACCTGTGATTTCACATACCTATCTAGCAGCTTTTAATTTCTTCAGAAAGGTTTCCTCCTAAGGGTGAAGGACTAGACTCAAAGGTAAACAGCAATTATTAGGAAAACAAATCATTAAGAAAGCATAGCTTAGAAATGAGTAGAGGGATTGGTCTGTCTTAACTGCTGAAGAGTTATCTAAAGGGCCAGTATCCCCTCTTCTGGTACATGACTGATTTTCTGAGATATTCCCAAATTTATATAATCTGTCCCATTGTCTCCTCTGGCATACTGTGTGTGCAGATTTTTCTGTTTTGAAATGGTTGGCGTATTTCTTAGCTTAATACTTAGCAACTGAGCACAAGATGACGATCAGAGATTTTAACAAGGTCAATTACTAAGCAATATGTTACAACACCTTCCAGGATTCCTACATCTTTTCTAATCCCTTTCACATCTTCTGCCTAATATATTCCTTTTTCGACAGATTCAACTCTCCTCTGCTCTCTTCTCAGAGGAAAGGAAGAGGGTATGGCTGTCACCCTAAACTAAATCGGCCCAAGACCTTTCCTTGATACTTACCACTTATCAGTCTGATTTCATTTCAGATGAATCCAAAAAAATAGTCATCAATGAACACCAACTTTTTGGTACAAGAACTATGTAAGTCTGCGCATCTTTCAGACCTTCAGTTAGATAAAAGAAATTTCCCAAAGAAGGATATCCTCTTTCCAACACGTTGCTCAGGTACACCACCAGAAAATAATTTATCTCAAGGGAATCAATCTCAGGCCACAGAGTCGAATCCACAGTCTCCTTCAGTCACTGCTTCCATTCCCTAGTGCACAAACTAGTCTTCTGAGACTCAGCAGGTCTTGGCTGCTCCCTGTCCTCCTTCTCGGTCTCAAGTTTCTTAAATTCTCAGTTTCCCCAGATGGGGCCTGAGCTTCTGGGGGGGAGGGGGGGGGGACGGCTGACTAATCACAGCATACATCTCCCTCCTCCACTCCACCCATCTCTGTGTCTCAAGGGTAACAGGATGACATGCGCGTGCGCGTGCACACACACACTGCTAGAATCTACTTCCAGAAGAAACGCTCCTTTCAAAAATGGGACTTAACTTGATCTTTCATCAAAGCTGGTAGGAGGAAGGGGTGAGGCAACACCAGGGCTAACACTTAACTGGTGAGGAAGGAACATAAAGCTTGAAAACCTCTGCCAAAGAGCGGTTTCACTCCTATTAGACTCCCCCAGCCCCCACTCTTCATATGAGACAATATACCTTACTGGCTATTAGCTCCTGAGTGCTCTGGGGCCCTCCAACTGCCAACTAGAGGTAAAATCAAGAGGTTAAAAAGTGGCAACAAGTAGGACAGGGAGGGGCTTCCTAATCTTTTGAAAACTAATTTTAACAGACACACATTCCCAGTTATATTTCAAAGTCTATTTAGCTATCTGCCTGTCCAACTGCGTGGCCTGTCCATACTTCTCTCTTCTTCAGTCTGTCACCAATAATACATGAAAATACACTGGTCATTCTTTTTCTCCTACCATTCAATTATCATCAATCCTAGGTTATTTAATTAATTAATTTTTGTACAGGTGCCTGAAGAAATCAAGATTCCTGGAACATACCCATGACTTCAATGACAAACTGAAGTTCCCTTCCAACTTACTCTGTCCCCCACTGTCCCATTTCCCCAACTTTACTTTCATTTTCTACATGTAAACACCTTAAAAGAATAGTATAATGAACACCTGTATACTCTCCAACTACACTGAATCCTTCCATTTTCCACATTAGGTTTCTTCCTCTGTATATATATACATATGTACATATGCGTATTTTCTTTTTTTTTTTTTTTTAAATTCTTGTTGACAGCTGAAACTCTTCCTGCTTTTATTTATTTATTTATTTTTTATTTATTTATGATAGTCACAGAGAGAGAGAGAGAGGCAGAGACATAGGCAGAGGGAGAAGCAGGCTCCATGCACTGGGAGCCTGATGCGGGATTCGATCCCGGGTCTCCAGGATCGCGCCCTGGGCCACAAGCAGGCGCTAAACCGCTGCGCCACCCAGGGATCCCTATATGCGTATTTTCAAGTGGTCCTGTCAAAAGAGAAAAAACGTTGCCAACATGAAAACTCACCAATAAATTCTTCAGAATGAATCATCTAAGAATAAGGATATTCTCTTACAGAGCCACAATAATCTTCTCATACTTTTAAGAATATTAATAACCCTGTATCATTTGAGTTGTATTCAAACTTCTCCAAGTACCTCCAGAATACCTTTCATGAAGATGTGGTATGTGCAGGATGGATTATGTGGCCATAACAAAGAATGAAATCTTGCCATCTGCAGCAACCAGAGGGTATTACGCTAAGTGAAATAAGTCAGAGAAAGACAAATACCATATAATTTCATTTGCATGTGGAATTATAAAAACAAACAAAAAAAGAGACACACAAAAGGTACACTTTTCAGTACAGAGAACAAACTGGTAGCTGCCAGAGGAGAGATGGTGGTTGGAGAGGATGGGAAAAAAAAGGAGATTAAGCATTCATCAAGCATTGAGTAATGTGCAGAATAGTTGAATCATTACACTGTACACCTGAAACATAACACCATGTTAATCATACTTGTGCAATTTAAAAAAAGAATGTCTTGCATATAGACCCAAATGACTCCCCAACTCTTCCAACCCAGGATGGAATCAAGGTTCACTAAATGCATTTGGTTGGTAGGTTCCTTCAGTGTCTGGTAATCTAGAACAGTTCTCTCCCTCCCTTATTCGCCCCCCGCCCCGTGATACTGACTTTTCCTGGAAGGGTCCAGGTGAGTTGCCTTGCAGAATCTCCCATATTCTTGATTTTTTTAGATTAGTTCTTTCCCGTAAATTGGAAGTTCAGTTTTGAGGTTTGATCAGAAAGATTAAAATTTTGGCAAGAATATTGCATAGATAACATTGTATACTTTACTTTGCATCGTATTAGGTGGCATGTAATATCTGGCTGTTCCATGATTAGTGACACTAGGCTGAGCCTTGGGTTAAAGTGAGACACTATTTTCTCCTTTGCAAGTAAAGGTTAAATTGCAGGGTGATATTTGTCAGCCTGTGAATATCCTGTTCCCTAGTGACTTTACCATCTGTTCATAATCCTTGCCTGAACCAATTATATTGGGGGGAGAGTGTTACAGAACCATGTTTTTTTTTTTTTGTTTTTTTTTTTACCCTATCATTCTTTCTACATATATTAGCTAGCATTACTTTTGTAAAGAAAAGCTTTTCTTTTCCCTCTCACTTTTTTCTTTACTCGTCATTCATATTTTTATTTATTCAATCTGTTACACTCAATTACACAACGGGTACACTGAATGCTCCAATTGTCCCCAACTGGGCCAGCAGGAGTCTCCTTCAAGCTGACTCTTCTGTTTTAGCACTTCCTTCCTTTCTGGCATAAGAAGATACACCAGGCTCACCTAATTTTTTCTCTGCTTCAGACCTAGAATCAGCCATTTTTCCAAGGTGCTCTGATTTCTTTTAGTGGGGAATGTTATTTAGAAAATAACATCTGAGTACAAAATGTGCTAATTGTTATTAGAGGTGTCAGTGTATTAAGTTCTTTCACGGAATAGAGAAATCTTTTTGTTTACTCAGTTTATTTTGATATTTCCATTTCAAATTTACCATTACTTTTTTTTAAACTTTTAATTTTCCTACTTGTATTTCTTTTCTCCTAAGTTGACAAATCTTGGTCTCTAACAGCAATGATACTCTTGTTTTATTCTATAATACCACTACAATAACTTCAAAATTTTAAGAGTAATACTAACAATACTCTACATAGTGAGGTGTCAATATTTCACTGAAGTTCTTTTTGAAAAATCTCTCACAAAGGATGTGTAGCTGAAGTATGGTTTTCTGGGTGATTAAATAATCAATTCCATATGTAGTCAGTTTAGGTTCCTATGTTTCTGATAACAAGCGATTTTAAGGTTTCCTTTTTTTCTCTTTAATTTTTTGACATATGAAACACACATCTCAGAAGTTTTAAAGGTATATTCAGAGAAGTCTCACTGCCATTTCTAACCCCCTGCTCTCCCTATTATCGTCAGTGTCTGGTTTATATTTATTTCTGAAGGTAGGAAAAAAGTAAGTATATACTTGCTTTGTGTTTTTTTCTTTATACTCTTATTTTCCTTTTCTTACTCAAAAGGTAGAATGCTAAAATAATCTGCACACCCCACCCCACCCCGCCTTAGGAATCACTTTGTATTGGTTCAGAGTATAAGAATCAGTAATTCTTAAATTCTGGGAAAGACTGAGCCAGGTTACTACTGTTCACCTTATTATACTTTTAATAAAAAGTTATTAGCCTTAATTTGCAGCCTCTCTAAGCCAATCTTGACTTTAAATAAAGCTCACAAGAAATCAAACCAGCAAACCTCACTGCAAGGTAGGCTGGGATGTTCTTTAAGATGAAAATCTGTCAAATGCTTATAAATAGGTAAACCTATATTCATCAAATGAATTTCTAAGGAAAAAAAAAACAGCGAAAACAAGCAATGGATCAATGAACAGGTCTAGAAGGAAGATGGGAGTTTCTGACATTTTGGAAGGTGGCCACACAGATTGAGTAAATGCCATCTGTATCATTTCTTAGTCTGCCAAGAAGGAACAAGATTGGAGATGTATAAAAACAATTCGCGCTGTGATCTGGAAGTTTAGCTTAAAAATGAAGTTGAAAGCCAATTTACATTTTACAAATTCAAACCCTCTATGCAAGTATTGGCTTGAGTGAATCCCACTTGTTAGAGCAGCATTTGGGAAGCCTATATCCAATTGGGAGGTCAAAGACATGAAAATCCTTGCCAAATAGTTTATGGCAAAAGAACTACATGCAGCTCTGAGTTTAGCTAGGTGTGCTTTCTAAACCCTAGGCTAACACCCAACAAAGTTTACTAAGACAGAAACCGTATATGTTTTTTTAGTTACCATCCACTGCTTCCCATAAAGTATGGGCTCCAGGGAGGAAGAAGACATCAAAACTCAATATTAAATTTTTAAAAATTGACTTTAAAGACCTAATACTAAACAGTAACTATGTAGTAACAGGTATTGTAACCAAATGTAGGTAGGTCAATGGGATCTTTCAGAATCCACTCTGTAGATAGGTGGAATAGTTTCAATTTAAAAAAAAAACAAAGTAAAATCACTTTAAAGATCAGCTGCAAGAAAAAAAAAAAAAGATCAGCTGCAGGTAGCTTTAGTTTCCATAGCTTTTAACAAAACCCAAAATATTAAACTTCTAGGAGACTAGAGACATAATACAAGGACAAGAATCTGACAATCACATAAAAAACTGTAACTGTATTAACTGTATTTTTCATTCTAGAGAGGTAGTATTTGCCATCTCTTCCTGACTTTCTAACTTGAGATGTTTATGTTCAATTTTAGATGAGTCTCAGTATGAAATCATGACCTTAGATAGCCTGTAAAAGAAAGAAGCTGGTTGAAAGGAATTATTGGCTGCAATGCCTTTGGGGCTATTTAAAAATAAAAACTACCTGGGTGCCTGGGTGGTTCAGTTGGTTAAGTGTCTTGATTTTGGCTCTGGTCATGATCTCTGGGTCTTGAGATCAAGCCTTGCATTCATTCTGTGCTGAGCATGGAGCCTGCTTAAGATTCTCCCACTTCCTCCCCTCACCCATGTGCTTTCTCACACTCAAAACAAAACAAAAAACCAAAATACCCAAACTACCTATTGCTCCAGAGGGAATACAGTACAATCCCCTCACTCTATTTCCCAGACAAGAATACAAAAATGTGGTTTTCCTGACCTATAACTTTCCGAACATTTTCTAACGAGTAAAGTGGATAGATGCACAAGGATAAAGATCTCTTGCTTTTACATTGTACTGAAAACCAAAAGTCAAAATCAAATTTGGTATAGGAAGAGTTATTCAGCAATTTTATCAATAAATAACAATGCCAGACATCACTGATCTCAGTATTTTTCAAACTATTTTTAAGTTCTGGTGTACAAACAAGGGAAAACACCTGCCAGCATTACATCAGGACTTTTACTTAAAGCTGATTATAGGGATCCCTGGGTGGTGCAGCGGTTTAGCGCCTGTCTTTGGCCCAGGGCGCGATCCTGGAGACCCGGGATCGAATCCCACATCAGGCTCCCGGTGCATGGAGCCTGCTTCTCCCTCTCCCTGTGTCTCTGCCTCTCTCTCTCTCTCTCTCTCTCTCTGTGACTATCATAAATAAATAAAAATTAAAAAAAAAAGCTGATTATAAATTTGAAATCTACACTTATTGGTACTGTAAAAACCAAGGTTCTGAATGCCTAGATTTCTATGATATTCTAGTTTAAGCAATCTGCTTCAACATAAGTGGCCTGAATATATGATTTCCTTACTGAGGATATGTATTTTCAAAAAATTTTATAATCTTTTGAGTGCAGGATTTACTCTGCTCCGAGGAAAGAAACAGGAGTGAGGATTAAGTGACTTGCTGAAGGCAAAATTTGCTAACAATACGGAGTTTTGTTTTTTTTAAAGGAAAATACAAGGGAGAAAAATAATCCCTACAAGTCTAGTACTATTACCCTTCTTTTGGAATAGGCTAGAGGAAACAGTAGCTCTCCCCTTTATTTTCAAGAAGACAGTTACAGAATACTCTCCAATTGCACTGAAGCTTTCTCCGCTTCCAGATGAACACTTGGTGAGGCTCTAGGGAAGAAAAATAATTCTTTTTTCCAAAATCTACTTTGATTTTAGGAGAAGTGAAATGATGAAAAGAAATGTAATATTTTAAAGTTGCCATTTTATTATCTTTGAAGGGTAGGGTTCCTTGGACTTAGAAAGGGTGAGGACAAAGTATAAGAGCCCAAACATTGTGGAAGCAAAAAGCTCCATTCTGGCATATATGTCTACTGTCTTCTGGAGACAGACTGGAGAGGAGAAGAACACACAGGCAATCTAACCCTGACCACTAGGATGAGGGAAATGACCCCAGAATGTCTTGTAGATATCAAAAGTAATTTAGAAGCTCCAACTATGTTTATTTATACAAGAAGGTATTCAATCTGGCACGGTTAAAACCAACCAATAACTTTTTTTTCATCATTTGGGAAACCTGCTGATTATTTTCATAAGAAATGACCATACTTTAAAACTTGCAACAGAGGGTGCTTGGATGGCTCAGTCAGTTAAACTTCTGCCTTCCAGCTCAGGTCATGATCCCAGAGTCCACTACTGTGCATCTGGCTCCCTGGTCAGCGGGGAGTCCGCTTCTCCCTCTATCCTCCCTTCCCCCACCCCCCACTTGTGATCTCTCAGAGTACACACCCTTAAACGGAAAACTCCACTAAGTTCCTTTCTCCTCTATGGTGTGGTACTCAAACAGTATCTACTCCAAGTCACCTTACATCTTACAATATGTCTGAAAGATCTTACAAAGTCACATTTATCCAATACAAAACAAGTTCTCTGACTTTACTACAACGAAAAGTTCTTATAATGTTATCAATTTTATTGAAGTATTTAAACAACATATGCTGATTGAATTTTGATTCCATATCCACACTAGATATTTATTTAAACTACTCATTTAATGAAGAAAACATTCTAGTTATATGGTTTCTAGGAGAGTTTTTCCAAAAACCGAACAGCAAGTTTTAACTATGTAGCTTATAAGCTGAATAAAATCTTAAAATAAACAGTCCCAGGAAGTGAGGTCTGAAATCCCTTTGATCATTCAAAGGGCCTCTTTAAAAATAGAAAATAAATATAATTGGTGGTGTGATTATATTCCCCTAGATTAGGGAGCTTTGGCTTTAATGCATCACTGAGCAAACAATGAGATGTCCTTGTACTAACATAACAACAGGTTGGAAGGTTTCACAGCAGAACAGTTTTTCCATATGCTGAACAACTGGAGCAGTTACAACGGGAATCATCTAGAGCCTCCAGGCTCCTCTGGGGAGGACTGTGGGCTCTGTTCTTTAATGGACTCTTAGTGTCTAACAGTTTGGCCTAGAAGGCCTGAACTTTTCCAGCAATCCCTCTGTGTGGGTCTGGACCCTTAGATCTCAGGCAGAGAAACAAGAGTTCCTTGTAAAGAACACCCTTAAAGACGTCTTGATCCGTATTTACACTGAAGATCAGATTCCAGGGAGGTAAAGGGAGAAATGGCACAGGACTCTGTGTGCTCACTGTGCTCCAACCTCTAAA
This sequence comes from Canis lupus baileyi, assembly GCF_048164855.1. Lineage (NCBI taxonomy): Eukaryota > Metazoa > Chordata > Mammalia > Carnivora > Canidae > Canis > Canis lupus. Next base: position 35,611,097 of record NC_132845.1, on the reverse strand, counting down.
TCTGACCATGTCACTTCTACATAATTCTGCCAGTGTCCCAAATGAAATCTCATTCATGCTTCTGCAATATATGTTATACATGGTACTAATCCTGAGGCAGGGTTTAGCCATTCAAGTCAAACACCAACTTTTCCAAGGATAGAGACATATTAATATTGGTATACATGAAGCAAAGCCTTATCTGCCTTCCCCTTTTTATCCTGAGTTCTGTTTGATAATAAAGCAATAGTGACAGACCCTTCAAGACTAAAAAGGAATATCCCGCCCCACCCCACCCCCCACCGGTCTGGGTCTCAAATCCACTCCCTTTGGCTTAAGGCTATCTGGCTTGCCAGCTTATCAGCTGTCTGAGTTCTGTCCTTTGTTTCCTCTCATCTCTCTCCAGTCTTCACTCCTTGTCTATTTTCTCAGTCCTTCATCAATTCCTTCTGGAAGGTTGTGTTTTGAAGCCAGAATTTTGCTAAAATGCCCTCTCATGATCTTTATAATTTTATTATCACTTTTAGTCCAGGAATTGATAATATAAATTATGTTAAAGCAATTCTCATCTTCTGACCTGATTTTTAATCTACTGAATCCAAGAAGGCCAGCTAATCAGAAATCAGAGGCGGGAATGGCAACAAAATCAAAATCATTCAAAGAGTGCAGACTCAAGAAACGCTATTGGTGTAGTGGATGCCTAGCAATTCCTTGCAATTGCTTTATTTATTTATTTATTTATTTATTTATTTATTTATTTATTTATTTATTGGCATCCTTAAGTTCTTTGCAAGTGGCCTCAGCTATATAGAATAAACTATAATCCAGTGTGGCTAGGAGACAATAGTCCCAAACACCCTAATCATGGCCTGGCTTAATCCCAATCACCACATTCTCAATTCTAGGCAAGCATTCTAGGTTTTTAGCCCGGGGTTCATGGATGGGCTTCAGGCTGCCAACTCCCCTTATAAGTAAATTGTCAAAAATATGTGTGCATGCGTGTTTATTTTTCTGGAAAATGAACACGGGTCTGTAGGGCTCCAAAAACCAAATGGTTAAGAACCACTACACTAGACTTACATGACCCAAAAGTAATGACCTTACAATGTAAACTCCAGAGGATATGGATCTTTGTCTTGTTCACTGATGAATCCTAAGTGCCCAGCACAGGTCCTCAGATACAGTAGTAGAGCTCAACCCTGAGCTGACACAGAGCTGCATGATTTCTGGTCACAGTTTATTCTGAATACTCTGGAAAGAAGAGTAACCATAAGCTATTTCCAGTCCTCTCACATGGACACAAGATTCTTCCTCATGGCCAAAGTCACCCAAGATAAGTAGGAGCTACATTACCATCCCAATATCAGATTTCATAACTATTTTGGCCAGTCTTGCTGATAATCTAAAAGAGTGGTTCCAAATATGGGATCTTTCAAGTTTAAGCTGTTTCAAAAAGCACATACTATCCTATTCCCCCTGCCCCTGTATACCTCAACCCTTCCCCATTCTGATTAAGTAGATCTAGGTTAGGGCCCTGAAATGAATGTTTTGAAAAAGCTCCCTAGGTGACTGATTCCTTCCATTCCTTCCACTCCATGAGAAGTACTCATTGAAGACAATCTAAGCAGAATCTGAAAAGCAAACATAAGCACACTGAGTTTACCAGGCTCCTGATAAAGCAACTGAAGGCAACACAGGGAACAAACGGGTTAGACATGTCTTGTTCAGAGATAAAACAAGGCAAAGAAAGTAGAAAATCTGCCCTTTTAATACCAACTCCATCTGTCAGGTACAGCCAATCCATCAAATGGATCTATAGGGTTTAGGAGAACATGACAAAGAGCTTGTCATAGGAAGAGAGACTGTATTTTTATAATGGCTTGGTCCAAAAATCAGTAAAAATTGGCAAGGTGCTCTCATTCCAAACATGCCCAGTGTTTAGCTAATCCCCTCCCTGTGGAGTCAGAAAAGAATGTGCAGAATTCTGAACCCTCTATTCCTCAAATAGGAGGGGTTCCTTCTTCTGAATGCAAGGGTTGCAACTAATCTCAACTTTCCACTCCTAATTACCAACTAGGTAGAAGAATGAGATGCCTTCCAACGTGGGTGCTCTACGTCTAATCCTTATGAGTTATAAATATTCTATACCCCACCTCACAAAAGCTATACCTCTGCCAACCTCAGCTCATTTTCAACTGGCAAATAATGACAGAAACCACCCACAGAATAATGTTTCCCTCTGGGAAATCCTAGGGAAGGGTGCAATAGGGTCAGTGCCTCCAGTGTGCCTTTTCCCTGGACTTACAATACAGCTTATTACATTTAGAACATCATGTTCCCAACCAGCTTGGTCTCTTTTGTGTTATAAACCTGAAGTAAACAGATTCTACAGCAGCTACAAGTCTGTTACCAAGGCCACTGTATTGATCAGTATAATTAACATTCACAATTCATCTAGTCCAGCATGACAAGCCAGCTGGGCTACTCTCTATACAAACTGAACATTGGGAATCTTCATGTCTTGCTTCCTAAGAAGTCTGGTGCTCTGAAGCTGAGCATGCAAAACTCAAGTACTAAACTCGAAGTAGGATACTACCTGGCCACCCACAGGAAACTGAATTAGTTACCAGAACAACTGAACACATCTGCCATCTTTACAAAGTGCCTATTTTCTACTTCCAAAACTACAGAATTCTGAGGGTCTCCCTTTCCCCTGAATCCTGCTTACGTCACATACTTAAGGGAAACAATACACACAGAATCCTCAATGCCAACTAGAGCCTGATTCCTGGTTAGGACAAGCATTGGCCCACTTCCCAGAGGACTGTAACTCTAAAAGAGGTGTATTTCAAAGACAAGGGCATATGAAGCTTTTGAACATGGAGCTCAGCCGTTGGTTCAGAAGTGGCAGCTAGGGCTGCAAAATGAGAAGAATCAGAAGTCTGCCTGGCATTGCAGGGCAGGGCTATTGTTTATTACTTTTAGGATTCCAACACAAATTCCAAAATGAAACTGTTCAACTCACTGCTGGCCCTCAAATCTCGAATACCATAAGAGTAAGCTTCTGTTCCTTAAATCAAAAGCATGTGTAAACCAGAGTACCACTTTCAACTTAGAACAGTGTCACTAATGCTAAGGGTTTAAAACTTGGTGGGACATCACATTACCTTCCCACTACATGTAAGGATACCCCTAACCTGCTAGCCTACTGCCCTGTGGTTCTTGGCTACTGGGCTGAGAAGCTGGAGGCCTTGTGTCTCAACAGTCTTCTCCCTTATCTTCGATTTCTGGCATTATATAGGGATCTATAAAGCTGCTGGAAATTCTTCTCAATTTCTCACCTGCAGTTCTTGGTATTTCCATTATTACCCACATGAGAGGGATCTGAATCAGAAAAACCACCTTCGCCGACTGAAGAGGACAGCGGGCCAAAGCAATCAAGTGAGTCCAACCCACTTTCTCCTAGCGATAACCATCTCCCAATATTTTTACTCAATAAACAATTATTGACAGTACTTATACACCAAGCACTGTATACTATCTGTATGTGTGAGATGTGGTCCTTGCCCTCAATATGCCTGCCTGATCTACAGAAACCAAGTGAAAATTAAGATTCAGATATCAAGTCAGTCCTGAAAAGTTTTGAGAGGTACTACACTGAAATCAAATCTATTTTTGAGAGATACAAGGGAACAAGTTATTTTGTTTAGTTTTGATAGTGTAGCCCGTGAATTCCCTAAACACTCCTGGGAATCAGCTCTGAAGCTTTAGAGGCACCCACAGTTCATTTGAAGGGCAGAGGGCATGAGATAGTACAAGAACCCCCAGAAGCGACTGAAATGCTGGTTTCATATGCCTAAGTTCCTGAGTTGAACCCTCACGGCATTGATAATGAGTCTCTTGGGAAGGTGAGGAGCATCTCACAGAAGGGGATGACAGAGGACACCAACAACCTCAGCTTTGTTTCAAGGACAAACAGCAAGCTGGAAACAATCTCAGCAGTTTCTGGATCTGTAAAGGGAAGAGATACTATGGCATAAAGACCTCCTCTTCTAAATCAGAGTTTTTCACCCAGGATCCACGGGTGAGTTTCAGTAAGTACCACAAGTCCTCTGAAAAGTATATGAAAGTTTTTGTGTTCCTGGATTTTCCCAAAGAACTATAATTTTCATAAGATTTTTAAAGGGATCTGTGACTCAAAAGATTAAGAACCAGCGAGTATCTCAGGAGCCTCCCTCTAACTGGCAAAAGAGAAACCTATTTTAGTTTTCTACCTTCCACACACACTTGTCTACTTACTCCTCTCTTCTAAAATTAGAAACAGAGATGAGGGTGTGCACTTTGAAAATTCAAGGTGGAGAGCTCTTTTCTACATCTCCAAAATAAAGCTAATCATCACGAGAACCCAAATAAATCTTTCTTAAGACCTTTGAGGAAAGAGGTGGCCAAAAAGGGCAGAGCAGAACCACTGTCCTAGTTATTTTTCTGATAGGTCTCTTTTCTGATTTCAGGATCCTAAGATCATAATGAAAACTAGTCACAGTCCAAAAATTTTAACTTGAGGTCAAGTAGTACTGGCTAGTCCTGGAGAAAGGGAATAAAGTAATTCCCATTATGCCCATGGAAACTTGTGCACCAAAGGTTCACTTTAATAAGTACCATAAGAGTTGGAAACACTTCTTAAAAACAGAACTTCCAAAATCCTGACATTACTCAAACAGTGGTAATGGACAGCTTCATTTGGGAGATAAAAATGAAACATGGTTTACACTCATCTCCTCCAGGCCTTTAACCCTCACTCCGTCAGTCACCAATTCACCATCTAGCTCACAGAGCTGTGCACCACTGCAGATCAGCATATTAGCATTTTCCGTTACCATTTTCTATTCCAATAGCATTTTCCGTGGCACTTCGAGCACACAGCATGCTCAGTGGGATTCCACTGATGGCACTGTACACACACTCTTCAAGAAAGAAGAGAAAAACATACAACAGGGCTTACTCTAGCTGGGCAGTTCTTCAGATTGTAAAGAACTAAGTAAGCCTGAGGCAGGTCCAAGATGAGAAGCATGGAACAGTAAGCAGTCCCAAGCCCCTCCTGTTTAAGCCTCAATCAAGCACACAACGGAGTACGAGGTGTCCATTTTAGCAGTGAACTGGTTTGGGCTGGTCAAGGAGAACATTTTCAGCCCATTAAGCTCTACAGGTTAATCACAGAGGCATGTCAGCTGAGGCCCTGGGACTTCCATGGCAAGAAAGCAGGAGCATGCTGGGCCAGTCCCACATTTGTGTTTCTTCAAAGTCTTTTCCTCGTCTCCACCACGGGATTCCGAGTACAACCTTTTACCAGTAGTTCATTATACTTTGTGGCCCGTTTGGGTAGTAAATGATTAAGCCCCACTGTACATTACTAAGTAGCACCAATCATTATACTCAGTCTGAGATTAAGGCACTGGGCTGAATCCTTTAGAGAAACTGAACAGAGATAGGAAAAAAATGAAACCAGTCAGAGTATAAACAAAAGCATAGGTGTTCCACCCTAGTTCTGCAATTGCTTCGGAGCAAAGGCCACACATTTCTGCAGCAGAAAATCAGTTAAATGTAATTAGGAGCAGGCTGTTTAGAGCAAAGAGAAACAGTACCTGAGGGAGGGAGCTGGGAGTACACAGGGATGTGATCTGAAGATGATTATGTAAGAAGATAAAATCACACTTCCAAAGGGTCTTTGGACTTGTTTCATGCAATTCAAGGATTCTAGTTTGGGAAGACTACCAGATGACTGCAGTTTGAGGAAACAAACTCCTGGATTCAGCCTGCCCAGTGTCTGTAAGGAGCCCACCTTTTACAGGTGCCCTGTGTGATGTGGGGGACGGGGGGGGGGGGGGACGGGGGGGTCAGGTGGTATACCACATCCCATTTCTATCACAAGCTCTAAGTTCTCCTGTTGTCTGTGTACCTCTTAGAAATCAAATAATTCAGTGTTCAGTAGGTGCAAGCCCTATGTAAAATAACATTTTTCTCAAGGAAAAATTTTTCCCTGTTGAAAAAGCATTCCAATAGAATCATCTTTGTTTTGGCTCTTTAAGATTATTTCAAAACTCCATATGACCCATGGTACTATTCAGAGTTTACAGAAGCAGTCACTGAATAGCATGCTGGGATAACAGGTCTAAAGCAGAACTGTACCAGGCAAATGAGAAATATGGTCACTCTGGTTATAAAGGAACCAAAGCGTTAAGCAAATTTAGTAAGTTTACTAAATGCTAATCCCCTCAACAATCCTGTAGTACTACCATTATTCCTCATTTTATAGACAAGAAAATGGAGGCTGCAGGGGTTAAGTCACTTGTCCAGAGTCACACAGTTATGAGATGGTAGGGACTGAAGGTAAACCTGATTCCAAAAATCAAGCGCTTAACGTACATTGTACTTCTCCCTCGGTTTTAGGAACAAAAAGGGGGAAGTTAAAGAGACCTTACATAACAGCCAAGCAACAGTGGGATAGCAAGAGAACTACCTGAATGAGTAACAGAAAAGGTGAACATAACGCTATGTGAAGTTTTAACTGCTTGTCATATGCAGGACACTGACACCGTTGACAAAGGTCAGAAGGAAAATTTGTGAATCTGTTTTCACTTTGGATTCTTAGATTTCAGGCTGAATAAACTCTGGTCCATGCAAATGTGTTGTTCTTCGTATCTGATGAGGATGCTCTGACCCACCTCAACACAATGTGTTTGGAATTATTCTACTCAGTATAATAAAGGTAGCCCTTCTTTATAAAATTTTAATGTTCAAATTCCCAAACTTGAGAAACTGGTAAGTAGAAATGATTCTCCTTTACAGGCCAGTTCCTTTATTTTATTTTATTTTTTTTATGATAGTCACACAGAGAGAGAGCGAGAGAGAGAGAGAGAGAGAGAGAGAGAGGCAGAGACATAGGCAGAGGGAGAAGCAGGCTCCATGCACCGGGAGCCCGACGTGGGATTCGATCCCGGGTCTCCAGGATCGCGCCCTGGGCCAAAGGCAGGCGCTAAACCGCTGCGCCACCCAGGGATCCCCAGGCCAGTTCCTTTAAATAAAGGCCCCAAGAAGGCATTAAAGTGCTTGTTTACAGATCATAAGTACTTGAGACTGCAGTATATTTATGAAGAGTCATAGGCAACTAGAAAGCTACACGATTCTATGTATCAAAATACCTTCATAAATAACTTTACAGGAATACACCAGGTAACACACATTGGATCCAAATGGATACCCTCCTGATAAAAGATACATAAGTGTAATCTTGCCAGCAAGAGATCTAGGAAACCAACAGATTCCTCTCTGTTAAAAGAAAATCATCTAAAGTAAGTTAGAACAAAGTAATATGGAAACTAATGTCTGATTAAACAAATCAAATAAGAAAAAGAGATAATCACTATCTGTGGAGAAATCCAAACAAGACCTTCTTATGCCTCTGACTTGTTTGAAGACTGATACTAAAATAGTAGTTGCTCTAAAGAGAATCAAGAGATGCTTATGATGTAGAGAAGATAGCAAATATCCACCTATCAAACCTTTTCTCGGTGTATCTAAGAAGTACTGGTGCAAATTCTGTAAAACTGCACCAAGAATCAGCCATAACATAGCCCCGATGAGAAGAGGAGCATCCTATCCTGCATTTCTTTCACCCAACAGGTTAGCAGCTAAAGAGTACTCGCTAGGGCTCTACTTGGTGTCCTAAGTCCTAGCAAACGCTTTTGATATGCCTTATTCAAATAAAGAATATCTTACAAGCAAAAGTAGTTGTTTTGTGTCTTCCCTTTTCCTCTACTGTGCTGGTGGTAAAAGTCTACAGAGATCTTAGTGGTTCAATGCCTAACGTATCACTCTGGAAAGTCCGTCCAGTCCCAGTCTCCCCCCAATAAATGTTCAGAAGTACAGACAATAGCAAATGCTCTGATAGGCCTACCAGAGAAATAAGTCTATCTTAGGGAAGTTTCATCAACAAGCTGAAGATATGGGTTTACTCTTAGGAAAAAAACAAAAACAAAACCTTGATACAATGTCAATTTCCAAAGACCCAAAGACAGCTATCATCCTTGCAACACAAAGTAGCAGAAAGAAGGATAAATACCCAGTGATTATGGGGAACTAGCAGACTTATTTGGGTTAACTGGTAGCTGCCAACATCAAACAAAGATCCTCCTTAGTTGTGGCACAATGTACGCTCCCTTACAACTAAGGGACGCCTTTCCTCATCCAAATTTTCCTGGCAATACAATCTGAAATCAACAGTAACAGTTGTGAACAAGCCTCACCATGGGACTCATACTATAGCTGTTAATACTGTCCCATGAAAATTTCCTTTAGAACTTTGTGACAGCCAAGGCTGTCTTCCCAAGGAAATGGTATGTATTATCTCCTATGTCTGCTAATGTGATGATTCCCTTTATCCTCTGGCTCCTAGTAAGCTTGGAGCTGCACGTGATGATCAGCCTCATCAACTGTTTTAGTCCTCAGGGTTAATAATATTTTTTCCTTTCCTTCTATAGTTTTGACTTTCTACCTATATGTGTCTTGTGTTATAAGCCATCTCAAATACTCACTAAAAAGAGAGAGTTAAAGTATACTAATAGACTTCCTCAAAACCACTTTTGCAATCTTAGCTCCTCACAAGCGCTTATCTCCACCTGTCCCAAATAAAAAGCACTTATTTGGTAGATGAGGAAACTGAACCTCATTTGCTTAAGGTGGTACCCATTTAGTTGAGTTATTGACAGACAGATCAAGCCTTGAATCAAACCAACAAGTCCTGTTAACTTCACGGTACTGTGGCAGACCCTGGGGCATACAAAACTAAGTTATGATTATGGCTGAAGAACCTTAACCTATGCTTTTAATTGATGGACATGAACTCTTCCCCGAAGTGAATAAAATTTCACCAGTTACACTGGAATCTGATCTAAAGACTATCAAGGTCACCCTAGAGTAACCTATAGCCTGACTGGCACCTCACTTCCTGAGAGGCCTCAGGGCTTGGAGTGATCTAAGGATTACTTGGTCTAGAGCCAGGCTGGAATCCTCGCAGGTTAAGGACGGCACCTTTTGAAGAGCCCTTTTACACCATTCAGTAAAGCCAAGCTACATTTTTTCTCTTTTCTCACGCTTTCTCACATTATCCACACATGGCAGAGGTACATAAGTGACTTAAGTCATAATGTCCAATTCACTTGTTCTGAAAAAACAGGTCACCTAGAACTGGCTATGTGACCTTGACTAGTCCTCAGTCAACTCATTAAATAAATGCCTTTTACCATCACTGGGGAAAAAAAGTAATTAGTCATCATAAATCACTTTAATACAAAGTGCTATGTAAATACTAAACAACAGAGCTAAGAGCAAGATTAGAGAGAAACAAGGGGGTAGGTACACTGACCAACAAATGGAAACTTATGACAGTCTTCCCACAATCCTGGCAGAAGATGCTCATTTCAGCTAACGGAATGAGTCTTTAAAATCATCTTTATTTGGTTTGACAATAATACACATAACAATATTCCTCCTAGGAAGAATAGGGGAGAAGGAATATTTATTCCTGGTAGGTTGTCCTATGGACATCTCAATTACTAGTTAGCCAGGAGGGCAATTAATATTTAAATATCTACTAGAGGGATCCCTGGGTGGCGCAGCGGTTTGGCGCCTGCCTTTGGCCCAGAGCGCGATCCTGAAGACCCGGGATCGAGTCCCACGTAGGACTCCTGGTGCATGGAGCCTACTTCTCCCTCTGCCTGTGTCTCTGCCTCTCTCTCTGTGTGACTATCATAAATAAATAAAAATTTTAAATAAATAAATAAATAAATAAATAAATAAATAAATAATCTACTAGATCCTAGATGTAGAGCTAGGCACGATACATACACTGGTGAACAAGATTACCTGCCTTTATTCAGTTTACAATCTACAATACAAACTGTCTTGGCAATTGCAACAGCATGGGATAAAATTAAGGCAAATAAGAATAAAGGCGCTTAATACCTGAAGCAACTAGACAAAGAGGACAGTCTAATAGGGAGAGGAAGAGTTCAGGGAATTAGGATACGAGGGCTTTTCCCTAACTCCTCATAGGTTATTATCCTTAAGCATTCTTAGAAAAGCTGTGTCTCCAAATAGTGCAGATTACAGGTACTGTCCCAACAAAGCAGTCAGCTGAACCGAGAGCACTCAAATCAGACACCACAGAATCAGAAGATCTTCTACTACCTTTTTTTTTTTCTACTACCTTTTTAATGCATTCTATTGATAAGTTTCTTAATTTTGTGGGAAAGCGGAGCTACAGCACACAACAGCGACCTGTCTTTTCAACCCTTCATTTGATTTCTGGAGTGGTAGATTATCCTCCTTTAAAAACAAAGTCATCGCTCCCAGGATGACAGCTTAACGAATTCAGGTCTCAGGAACCTCAAGGACCGTAACTCTTCCTGCAAACCTCGCTTTACTTAGCTTACACAAGCGCTGCATCCCATCAAACACTGCAGGCAGAGACAGCCTCGAACGAAACACTGTCTTTACAGGAGGGAAATATTTATCCAGCTCCTCACTGGTTCAGAAAGGTCACCTCTTTGCAAAGGTTCTCGGGTCCACTGTTCCCTGGGTGCCAGGTATGTGGAAAGTCAAGATGTGGTTGGCAGCCAATGCTCACAAAGCACTTGGGACCCCAATTCCACCAGAGAGCTAGGTAAGACTAAAAGGTCGTTAATCTTTCACGACAAGAGAATCAGAAGGGTGTCCTTTGAGCTCAACTCGCAGCACAATAGCCTAAAGTTGTTCTGCCTCAGTTAAGTGCAGTCAAGAATGAGCAATCGTTCCTTGCCACCCACCCTCCAACCCACCCGGGCTCCTTTCTCAAGGGATGCCTAAGGGATCTATTCACATGACTACAATCAACCTGTATTCATGGCGGTGCCTGCTGTCACCAACCTCCAAACGTTAGTATCTCACATATGCCGAAGCAACTGGATGACCCTGGAAGGTGAAAATCATACTTTCAAGTCCACACTGCCCTCGCTGCTTTCGCCTGCATGAAACAGCTGGCTTCAGGTCTTTTCCCTCTTGCCTCCAAGCTGAGCACGCAGCTGCCGGGTAAGCCGGCCCGGGTCCCAAACATCTGCCCACAGCAGCCCCGCCAGCCTTACCCCGCTCACCTGGGGGTCTGCACGGCGCCTTCCCGGGGGCAGGTCACGAGGTCCGCCGAGTCGGCCCCCCGCCCCCGCCTGGCCCTTCATCCGGGAAAAGTCAGCCGCAGATTGAAGGCCCGGCCCTTTCGGGTTTCATAAAGATCCCGGAGGAGCAGGGCCGAGGGACAAAGGAAAGTGGGGCCAGCGGCGGCCTCTGCGGCTCGGGGCGGCCCGGGGCACTGCCCTCCGCATCCCCCCCCCCCGCCCGAGGCCCCGCGCCGCCTGCAGCCCGGCCCGCGCCCGCTCGCCCCCCCGCGCGAGGCCCCGGCCCAGGCCCCCGCCGCCACCGGGGCCCCCGCACCTTCTTGGGCGCCTTGGTGACGGTGGCCATGAAAGAGTACTTCTCGGCGTCCTCAATCTCCTTGGCCTGCTTCAGCTCCTCCCCGACCCCGGGCAGCGGCATCGCGTCAGGCATCGACATCCCCCGGCCGGCCCGGCCCGCGCGGCCCCGCCGCCCCCGCCTCGTCCCCGCGCGGCGCCCGCCCGCCGCCCGCCTCGTCCCCGCGCGGCGCCCTCCGACGCGCGCCCGCCCCCTCCCGCCGGCCCGCGCCCAGCCGCGGCCGAGCCTACGCTGCGGCGGCCGGGGTCTCGCCCGCTCGGCAGTCGGCACCGGCCGCTCAGCGACGGCGGCGGCAGGAGCGCCCGGGGCTGCAGCGCCGAGCTCCGGCCGGCCCGCGCCGCCACCTCCGCCGCACGCCGACACGCACGCAAAGTAAGGGTAGAGGGCGGTGACGCCACGTCAAGTACTGGCAGCCCGAGCGGGGCGGGGCCGCGGCGTCCCGTCCTGACGTCACCACGCCGGACCGGCGGCAGAAGCCCCGCCTTCTTCCTCCTGCCCCGCAGGTTCCCAGAGTGAAGCGGGACGTTTCCGCCGCCAGGTGGCGGCATCCGCCCTGTGAGCGGCGCGTGGTTCCGGGCCAGGAGGCCTGGGGACTTGAGCGGGGGCAGTTGGGGCTGCGGGTCCCCGCTCGGCCGGAGAGGGGCGAGGGCGGGCTGCTGGGGAGCCCGGAGCCCCCCGCGACACGTTCTGCAGCCGCGCCAGGGAGTGCGGGGGCCGAGCCGCAGAGCCGCCGAGCCGCCGCCCCTCCCCCCGCGCGCCGCGGGGCCCGCCGCAGCCCTCGGCCTTCCCACGACCTTGCGGGAGCCGCCAGCCGCCAGCCGCCTGCCGCCTGCCGCCTGCCGGGGAAGGCCCGCCCGGGGACGTCGTCGGGCCGGCGGGGGCCGCGAGGGTCCGGCCCGCCAGGGCGCCCTTGCGTGGCTCCTCTGCGGGGCGGTGGCCGCAGCTCGTCCCAGGGCCGGGCGACCCCACCTGGAGCCTGCTGTCAGCCCGGGTAGCGAGTCCTTTGAGGCGTAAGCGGCCTTGGCTGAGTGCCCACGTCCTGTGTCCTGTGGAAAGTCCAGGGCCCTCCCCAAGAGTTCTGTGACTTACGGGGGGACCTAGATCTCCGTGGTCGCCCCTGGCTCTAGTTTTCTGCCTCATCTGAGGTCTTATTCACCATCCCGCTGGTGTGGCCATTTTTCAGTTCCTGCTGTCAATTCAGATATGGAACACAGCCCTGTCTGCTTTCAGCTCCCACCCCTATTCCAAAACAACTGCAAAAATAATGCCGTAACATGTAGCAGAACTTTTAATGAAGGTTTGTGGGCCACAGGGGAGAGATTACATCACACGGCAAACAATTTAAAGTCACATTTCTGAAATGTTCTGAGAAGTGATTTTGGCTACCCTGTCACCTGGGGTTTCTCCCTGGCCACACCACCGCACTAAGCTCCGCGAGCCCACTGCTGTCTAATGTGGCTTCCTCCTGTTACTCCCTTTTTAAATTTAATTTTATCTTAATTCAGTTAATTAACATATAGTGTATTATTAGGTTCAGAGGCAGTGTTCAGTGATTCATCAATTGTACATAACACGCAGTGCTCATTCCATCAGTATCCTCCTTGATACCCATCACTCAGTTACCCCCACTGTTACTCCCTTCCCATCCTTCCACCTCCCTCTCTCCTCCTTGACTGACTCTGGGAAGCCAGATTCCTCTCTACTGTGATGAGTAATTCAGGTCCTCCCAGTGCCCTTTTCTCAAGGGCTCCACCAAGCCCACCTCTTTATATCCAGAAGCCCACCAGGTCTCTGACAGGCTCAGCTCTTTGAAGAAAAGAGCTGTGCCTTGAAATGACATCTTTTTTCACTGGTTTGTGTTCAAGATTGGGGAGGGTGTGAAATACATGCCTCTTGGGGCCCCGGAAATCTTAGTCAGAGAAGCCCATGTTCCAACCGCCCCACCCCATGGGGCCACGTGTTTGAATTGGGCTTTGGAAATGGCCAATGGGGTGCATGCTTCTGCAGATCCTCATCTTCGCTGTTGGGATTCACTCAAAGGTCCCCAACTTCCCTCTCAGGGGTATTCCTGTATCAGAAGGGACAGAGAGCAGGGGGACCAGAATACCAGATTCATTCACATGGGTACCACACTGGTACCTTCCTCTTTATCTCTCAGCTGGGGCCAGGAACCATACTTGCCCACCCAGGAGTCTTTGGACCTACAGCCTAAAGTAGCTTGCAGCCCATGAGTTTGCCCAAATGTTGTCAGTGTCCAAGGATCAGAGGTGCTTGCTCAGAGAACAGAGGCAGAGCCAGTTGGAACAGAAATAAAAACTTCATATCCCTAGAATAGGAAAGCATGTGACTTAGGCTAGCTTATTAAAAAAAAGAAAAAACAACAAAAAACAAAAAGCGCACAAAAAAGTAGATGTGTCTGTCCTCTGGATTTGATTTTTAAAATTCCCATTGTCTGAGGGCTTTGTCTCTCTGAGCCCAAATTTTGCCATGGGTCCTAGCAATCAGACTGTGAGACTCCGTGAGAGGGAGGTTCACCACTCTGACTCCTCCTGAATCAAAGTAAGAGGTTTTCCCTAACACCTCACTCATGGAATTGGCCGTTGCTGCTGCTGAGGATGCTCAAGGCAGAGTCGGTCTGAGATGAAACAATACCCTTGCAGTTTGAACCAGGAAGGAGACCAGCAGGTCTGACTCCACTTACCTGAGTGCCTGGCCCAAGGGGAGGCAGGGGAGGCTGAGCTAGGGGAACTGGGTTCTTAGAATGGAAGGCAGGAGTGATAGTACTCCCTGCCTGGAAAAAGCAGCAGACCTATGTGGTTCATGTCGGGCCAGGGCCCAGGGCCCAGGGCCTTCCTGGAAATCAGCCTGCTGCAGAGGACATGGTTGGCTGCTATTGCTCCCACCATGTGTGGACCAGGGCCCGAAGAACTCACCCAGCCAGAGAGTATGATGACATAACATGGGTGAGAACTGTTGCATGCTGCACCCTCTCCCTCCTAGATGGTCCCACTTGGCCCAGGTAGGGGGGTTGCCTCTCATGGATATCAAGAAATGACCTGTGCTCAACCTGCCTACCCACCTATCTGACTCAGCACCTCTGAGCTAAGTCAGGTAGGTGAGTCAGGGCTCTTTCTCCTGAACGGCACCATCCATACACAGATAAGAACAATGACCAGGAGCCAAAGTTTGAGAAGAATAGAGCCCCAAGGCCAGGTACACCTGCTGTGTGTGCGGAGGGAAGGTGTCAAAGAGCCTAGGGACCAGAAGGGACCCTACTCTAGAAAAGAGTAGCCTGAGGGTAGAAATGAATTAGGAGATGCTGTCCCCAGAAATGTGGTGGCACTGGGGTATCACCCATAGGCTTGGTCTTGTTAATGAAATCCACTCTTCTGTCTTCCCAAAAATTTACTCTCCACATTCATTCATTCATTTTTTAAAAAATATTTTATTTATTTATTTGACAGAGAGAGAGAGAGAGAACACAAGCAGGGGGAGCAGCAGGCAGAGGGAGGAGGAGAAGCAGGCTCCCCATGGAGCAGGGAGCCCAACACGAGACTTGGGTCCTCGGATTCTGGGATCATGACCTGAGCCAAAGGCAGATGCTTAGCTAACTGAGCCATACAGGCGCCCCTCATTCATCTTTTTAAATTCACAAAATATGCGTCAAATGTTGAAGATGTGCCAGGAGCAGCACTATATATTGGGGTTACAGAGACAAAAGACGTACTGATCTCTACCAGGGGACAGATGGTGGGGATATGGGGGAGTGGCGGTGGGGATGAGCAGGAAAAGCTTTGTAGAGGCAGCTGCTCCTTGGGCTGACTCTTGACGTAAGATAAACAGCTTGACAAGGTAGAGAAAGGATAGCATGAGAAGAGGCAGGGCAATGAAATGACTTGGTGTATTACGGGCACTGTAGGTGTTTCGGTGCAGGTGGGGCACACAGGGCAAAGTGGAACAGAGTGAGAGCTGAAGGTGAAGCCAGATCCTGCACTGCCTGGCAAGCTGTGGGTAGATGGTGCTGACATCCACCAGGATGAGGAACCTGGGAGGAGAAGCAAGGCTGGGCAGAGGGGCTGCTGAGATAAGGAGTCAGCTTCAGGCATGTTGAGCTTGATTTGTCTGTGGAGTGAACTGTCCCGGAGTCCCAGGGGATCCTGGGTTGTCACCTTTCACACCTGCTTGCTCCCTGCCAGGCTGGCTCCCAGCCAGGGTGAGCTTCCTCCTGGAGGCCTTTCACCTTCTGTAGGCTAGCCTCTCCTCTCTTTAGACCGCCGAAATGAAAGGTGCAGAAAAATTGCAGGAGATCTTGGATGACAACAGAAGCAAGGAAGCAAGGCTCAGTCAGTGGCTCTGCATTGGGTGGATTGCCTCCCATCTTCTTTCTGTCCCGGGCCCTCCATGTTGCACAACTCTGGGAGGCACCATTGACATTGTAATTGATAGGAAGGGGGCTCTGGAGCAGGACTCCCAGATTGCTCTCCGGGCCCCAAAGGGCTCCCCAAGGCAAGGCTCCTAGCTCCACCTCTGCATCTCAGGCACTGGCTCCGCAAGCATGCCTGGCTCCTGCCTCCCACTCAGCTCCTTCCGTCCCCATGTCCTCTCCCCGCCTTGTAACTCTAGCCCTTTGCGGGAAGATGGAAGTCCCCTGGGGGCCTTCTCCTCTGCTTCTTATGATCATGTTTATTATTTATTATAGTTTTGAGCATTATAGGAAAGGAAAACCTGTGAAGATAAAAATCTCTTTGCCTCAAAGTTCACTTCTCTTTCTTGGCCATTTGCAGAAGAAGCTTGCTTTTACATACCTGTGATCAGTAGGTGCATGTCACCTTGTGTTCTGCTTTGATCAGATTACAATATTTTGAAAACACATATTACCACATACAGAGATTGCTTACATGCTTGTCCTTGCCAGCATTTCCCAAGTGCTCCATCATCTTGCCATGAAAGTTGACTTCATCGCGCTCCCAGCGCTGGCCCCTGGTTTCCAACTTAGTGCAATCTGAATAAAGAGTGTGTCAGAGTAGGAGTCAGAGTGGGATAGGCTTTCAAGCAAAACAGACAAGGTTGGGTCACGGCACCCGGGTCCTGCCGGAGAGAAGGAGCAAAAATGTAAATAGTGGGGCCAATGGTCCAGGCTGTAAATAGGAACTGGGGGAAGTTACCTTTCCACCACAGGGGATGTGAGGCCCCATGCTTGGAACTCTTGCTGGCTGACTCACAGCGGGGAGCTGCGTGGTGTGGAGGGAAGCCCGGCAGAAGGACATGTGGCCCCGCAAGTCTTAACTCTTACCATTTTGGCTGCTGGAATCCTGGGCCTTTCTGGGCCTCTGTTTCTTCAGGCAAAACAGGAGGATAGCTCTCCCTCTGGGGCTTGTGATGATCCAATATAATAAAATAATAAATACAAAAGAGCTTTGAACAAGTATTGTACAAATGGAAGTTACCAAAAGGTGACTCTAGCTAAAAATCTGGAGGGAAAGGTGTAATTGTCGAGAATTTGGAATTTTCACTGTGCACCGCTTCTCAGAAAGAAGAGGAGCAGCAGCAACCTGCTCATTTTGGGGAAGGTTGTCCGTGCTGGTGCTGAGTACTTGTTTATGTCAGGATCCTACCTCCTTGAGAAGTGTTGAAGTGTCCTTGTCCCAGCCATGAGCAACTGCCACTGCCCTGGCCCAGCCTGGGGTCTGGCTACTGTGTATCCAGCAGCCCCTCCAGACTTCCTCCAGTGCTATCTTCTGTGTTGGGCCACAGAGCCTGATGTATCTTTCTTTAATTTGTATTTTCCAAAACTGCAGCCCATAAAAGTTAAGGCTGAGCAAGCATCCAGTAATTGTAAACAATGTTCAATGTTCAAGGAATCTGTTTTGTTTTGCTGGTTCTTTGTGCTACTTTGTGTACTTTCCTGTAAGAGAGAGAGAGAGAGAGAGAGAGAGTGGTAAGGAGTTTACCAAAAAAGCAGATTCCAGAAATTGTGAAACTGGCCTTGGGCATCAGCCTGCGCCCAGGTCTTTGCCAGTTATTTATTAAGCACACACTTTGTGTCAGGGTATGTGCCAGATGCCAGGGAGCCTGCAGTCAACCAGACATTGTTCCTGTCCTCATGGGGCTTAGAGTCAATGGTGGGACTTTGTCACAAAATCCACCCATACCTTTCCATGGAGGGGCCTCCATCCTCGCTTGCTCCATGTGTCCCACCTTGCAAAGTCCTTTTGAGAAGTGAACTGCATTTACCATGCCAGACCCCAGGGCAGGGAGGAGGATGGCAATCCAACTCCAGAGTTCACGTCGACTTAGCCACCCTTGGCTTTGTCCTGAGTCTTTTAGAAGTTTCTGGAATACTGTCTCCCTGGCATATATCCTGTCCTAAGACGATGGAGAGTGGGCTGGTGAGGCGGAAGTGCCAGCTTGCTGGGACCAGAGACTGCACTGCCTGTCTGCTCCGCCTCTCACTTGGCACTGGCTCCCCACCTGCCACCAGCCACCTGCCCCTAGCGCTGGAAGTGGTCTCAGATTTGGAAGAGACAAGAGGTTTGCCAGGTTGATGAGATCTGCTGTTGGGGGCTCAGAGAGGGATTTGCCTTGGCCGGAAGGGCACTGGGGCTGGATGCAGTGGGAGAGCCAGATGCTGCAGCTCCCTAAGTCTCTGGTGGCCCGGATCCTGCCCCTTTTGCCCCAAAGGCCCTGCCCCGCTGCCGTTGGCTTGTTGGAGTGGGAGCAGTGTGGTCAGCCGTCTCTTTGGAGGCTGCTGCTGGGTGGGAGCCCGCCTTCCTCACCCTCTCTGATGTGCAGGGCGGGCCCCATTGCATCACCCTTGGAGCCTCTGCTCCTGGCTTTGCAGCCAGCTGGGCCCCTGGAGGAGGGACTCTCCCTGTTTTTCAACAAACCCTTAACCATTTCAGCCTCCCAGGCCTTCCTAGAGCCGACCTAGATTCCCAGCGCTGCCCCTCACAGCCTTCTGTGTGATCTCGCCAGCCTCTCTTCTGCTCTGTGATGCCCAGAAGCTCTGCTCAGGCGGCCTTCTGAGGGCCGAGGGCTCCACCTTAGGCTTTGTGAGCCTGGACTCTTCCCCAGGAAAAGAGTTAACCTCCTTCATCCCCACCCTCAGCATTTGTCCCATTCTGCAGCAGTGAGGAAAGGCTCCTCGGCCTCTCACATGAGCTCATGCCACTTCCACACTCCAAACAGAGCCCGGACAAAGGGTCAACACCACATTTTAGACCAAGAGCAACAGTGAGGCCCAAGTGGAGACCAGGAGCTTGGACAGTAACCTGTCTCCACAGCCCTTCCAACCATTTTCTGCAGACCTGCTTGGGCCTTCGACCCCCCCCCCTCCGCCCCAGGGACCCAGGAAAGGGGTAGGTGGGGCTAGGGTTCTAAGGGACCCACGGGGCCCTGATGGAAGAGTCCCTAGTACACAATGTTTCCCTGTTCCCGCTTGGGTGGTGGGGAGAGGAGGGAGGCAGAGAGGGCCTTCCAGGCAGTGAAGCCCAGGCCACATTCCGGCTCAGCCCTTTTATCTCGCTGCCCCAGCACTCCTTTCATTGCCCCACCCATTCCAGGGCCTGAAATAGTCTGAAACTTGAGCCAAGCCTAGGCGCAGATCCCAATTTTAGTTCCACAACATTTGGCTGTACCTAACTCGCAGCATCCTGGGCTGGGGCCTGTGGGGGACACAGAGAGGAGTGAGGCCCAGCCCCTGCCCTCAGGGAGCTTGCAAATGTACCCTGATGACTGTAGTCACAGGCAGAAGAGGCCAGAGGAAGAGGAAAGAAAGAGGCTTTCTTTGGGGGCGGCCTCCTGGAGAGTCCTTCTTGTTGAATTTAAAAGGGCCCCTCGGATTTCCTTTCCACAGGCAGGAGGGATGGCCACTCATTCTAGAGGAACAGCAAGAGCAAAACTCTGGAGGGATAAAACTCAGAGTATGTTCTGGAACACAGCCCATAATCTAGTTTGACTGGAGCACATGGGAGAACACTGAGCTGCTTATGGTTTCCATGAATAGGTCATTTAGTTTACTGGTGAGTTGTCTTGACTTCTACAGGCTGAGGACTCCAAGAGGCAAGGACTTATAGGTCCACAGAACTTTACAGACTGGAAAATGGAGGCACAGGGAGGTAAAAGAACTTGCTCGGAGTTAGAAAGCACAGTATGACAGAGAGAGGACTGGAACCAGGGTCCCCTACTCCTGTCCAGTTCTGGTCTCTTAATCCAAAGAGCTTAATCCGTGGAGCTGACCGGCCAAGCAGACTTTGCCACTGCTTACCAGGCCAAGAGATGTTTGAAATGAACAGCCAGTGATCAAGGATGAACGAAGATTTAGCCACACAAATGTCTCTCATATTGTGGTGCATAAGTGAGGAATGAATAGGTCTGTGACACTTGATGGGGAAGAAATGCCAATATTTTTTATTTTGCCAGGTTTATTTCAATCTGATCCCAAGGCCCATCCACAGTTGGTGAGAAGTTTAAAATCATTATTAGGTCCTCATCCCCTGGTCCATTGGATTAAAAACAAAACCAAAAAACCCCCAAACAAAAATCCCCAAACAAGCAAACGAAAGTTTTGATCTTGTAAAACAGAGCAGCTGGTCCTTATCCAGTGGAAATAGCGACAGTTACATCTGCTTCTTGTATACATGCTGAATGCTGGTCCTTCCTGTCTGTGAATACTGCTTCCTCCTCATAGCCATCCCACACCAGGTTTCACCACCTGAAGGGTGCGGGGTCAGGGACTATGTGTTCCAGCTGGACAACTTCTACTTGTGGACACCTGCGATCTCGCACCTTCTTCTCAGGTACTGGAAGTCACTGTCCCACAGGTAAGGCTTCTGCTCCCCCATTGGAAAACCATCTCCTTTCCCCTTGACCTTCAGGACTGGAAGCTCTGGCCACCCTTCTGGGAGGATGTGGGGAAAATACTTCACATTCTTTCCTGAAGAGTCTATGGCCGAGAAAACCACATATAGCTTATTTCTCAATCACATTATCCCATCACATTAAATGTCCAATTAATCACCCCTTCCTACTTCCAACAGCAAAAGAAAAGTACAGCATTAGGGTACCAAAAATATGGTCAAGGCCATATCATGCAAGAATGCTTAATGACTTGGAAAGATGCTCATGATAAAATTGCTAGCTGAAAATGGCAGCTTTTAAAACAACATTACGGTGTTGTAGGTGGAGAGAGACTCAGTTTTCCACCCATGAATGGTGAAAACCCAGCTCCTGCCCACTGTGTGTCTCTCCTGAGTGTCTTCTCTACTTTTACACAGAATATTTTGTTTCTGGTCACCAAATGTGTAGAGGTTTTTCACCACAATAAATGACTCCTTGCCACACCAGCCGGGTTCCCACAGTTCAACCCAATCCCACCACCATCTACCAGGAGACAGCGTCAAATCCCACATGTTAAGGGCTCAGCCCCACAACACTGAAACCCCCACCGCCCCCAGCCCCACTTCAGATGCCAGCTGCATGCTTAGGCAGTCACTTGTGCTTCTGACCAGGCAGCTGTGGACCAGAGATTCCAATGACCCCTCCTTGGGTTTGAGCTGTTCACAGAACTCAGAGAAACACTGACTTATATTTGCCAGTTTCTTATAAAAGGAACACCCAGATGGAAGAGATGCCCAGGGCGAGGTATGTGGGAAGGCACATGGAACTCTTCCATGCTTTCTCTGAGGGCCGTTCTCCCTGCCATCTTCATGTGTTCATCAACCTGAAAGCTTTCTGAGTCCGTACTTGTGGGAATTGATGAACTTTTTACCACAGGAGTATGATCGATCATTAGCTCTACTTTCAGCCATACTTTCTCGAAGAGCTTGAAAATTCTGAGCTTCCAATCATGGCTTGCTCTTTCTAGGCACCCGCCCCTACCCAGGAGAAGGAGCTCACCAGTAGTCACTTTACTAGAATGACAGTGGCTCCTAGGGCTCTCATCATATGGGAAATTACAAGGGTTTTAGGAGCCAGGGATGGGGGCTGGGGGCAGTGGCCGATATATATTTTCTATCATCTCTCAAGTGCAAACCAATGTTTGGATGAATGTCAAATCGTGTATTTATACAAAGAAAAAGATAACTGAAAAGATAAACACCAAAATGCTATTTCCTCTCTGAGGCAAGATTATAGGTCATTCCTGTTTTCTCATTCCTATGTGATCTCATTTTCTAAAAACTTGACAATAAGTGCAATAAATGAGCAATTTGAATAAAAACATAATTTTGTTTTTTAAAAGATTTTATTTATTTATTTGAGAGAGAGAGAGCATGAGCAGAGTGAGGGGCAGAGAGAGAAGCAGACTCCCTGCTGAGTAAGGAGCCAGATGTGGGGCTGGGATCATGACCTGAGCCGAAGGCAGCCACCTAACACGCTTAACCATCCAGGCACCCTTAAACATGTAAGTTTATTTATTTATTTATTTTTAAACATGTAAGTTTAAATGATAAAAGTAATGTATACTCGTAAAAAGAAATCTAAGCAAACAGATGAATGTGCAACAAAAATGAAAATCTTCTTTCCCTATGCATGCAAGCACTCCGGGCTTTGTATTTGTTGTATTTTCATAGGTGGGCTTTTTTATTGCATTAAAAAGCTATTCATATTATTCTATAACCCCTCTTGTGACAGCTACCTAGTAAAGTTGAGATTATAATGATACCTACTACCTTGTTGGTGGTTTTGTCACAACTAAATGAGCTCATATATGTAAAAGAGTTAGAGCCAAGAGCCATGCCTGGTATAGAAAAAGCACTACCTGGTGGCACCCGGGTGACTCAGTCGGTTGGGTGTCTGCCTTCAGCTCAGGTCAGGATTCCAGGGTCCTGGGATCAAGCCCTGCATCGGGCTCCTTGCTCAGAGAGGAGCCTGCTTCTCCCTCTCCCTCTTCTTGCTGCTCCCTCAGCTTGTGCTCACTCTCTCTCTGTCAAATAAATAAATAAATCTTTTTTAAAAAGCACTGCCTGAATCTCAACTATTTTATTATGTTTTTTATTTGATTTTCCACACTATTTCATAGATATCCATCCACATTAAGACTATCAACTTAATAGGAAAAAATTAAGAATTGTGGTTTTTTAAAAAAAATTAAAACAAATGAATAGCTGACTTCTCATCTATTCCTTTCATCACTTGGAGAGGGGCTGCATGGTGGAAAGTTGCCCCTTTACCTACTTTCATGTTGATGACCTGGCCGGTCTTCACCTCAGTGATCATGAGCCCTTAGATGGGCAATATATTCAGCTAAATGCATGCTACCTACAGGCCTGGGGTTATCTGAACTATTGTATCTTTCTGGAGAGAAGGAAGCAGAAACTCCCTAAGCCCTCAGGAAATCAATGTATAGATCATCTTCCACTAATGATGGGGTCGTGTCTCAATAAACCCATAATAAGTCAAAAATACCTAAGTTGAAAATGCATTTAATACACCTAAACCACTGAATGTCATAGCTTAGGCAAGCCTACCTTAAACATGCTTGGAACACTTACATTACCTAGAGTTGGACACAATCATCTAACATAAGCCTATTTTATAGCAAAGTGTCAAATATCTCTTGTAATTTAGTGAATAACGTACTGAAAGTGAGAAAAAGAATAGCTGTATGGACACAGAATGGTTTTAAGTGTAAGGCTTGTTTACCCTTCATGATCACGTGGCTGACCAGGAGCTGTGGCTGGCTGCTAGTGCCCAGCACCATGAGAGAAGATTGTAAGGTCTCTAGCTAGCCCTAGAAAAGATAAAAATTCAAAGTACAGTTTCTACTGAATATTGCTTTTGCATCACCGTAAAGTTGAAAGGTTGTAAGTCAGTCAAATCATAGAGTCAGGGACTGTCTGTGGTTATAAATTGTACAGAGCTTACCTGAGCTTACCTGGGCTTACCTGGCTAGTAGATTTTGTACAGTTCCAGGTCTGACTGCAAAAGAGAAGGGAAAAAGAGATCAGGTTGGTAGTGCAGCTGTAAAAAGATATAAACATCTGTTACATCAATCACTAAAAATATGTCAGCAGGGAAAACTAGCTTTAATAATTGGCAATGAGATATTAAGATTACAGAAGTCCCTTATCCCTGAAGATAACATGACTACCATCTGTATTTTGAATTCAGGAGCAAAACATAAAAGAAATTATATCCAATTCACACAGCACAGCAAATGGTACTGATTCAGAATCCAGTAATTGTCTTCTCTGGAATGTTTGCAGAATCCTTGTCATTTCTCAGGTTTTATCCTTTTTAAAATAAAGGATTGGTCCATTATTAGAATAGCATTATACCCAAACCAGAAAAAAGACATCGCAAGAAAAGAAAATAAAAAACAAATTCACATGAACATAGACTCAAATCCTCATCAGAATATTAGAAAATCAAATCCAACAATATAGTAAAAAAAATATACCATGCCCAAATGGGATTTATCCAAGGAATGCAGGGATTGTTCATTATTTGAAAACCAATCAATATAATTCCCACATTTACCATTTCATGAAAAAAAAACCCCACATGATTATTATAGCAATTGATGCATAAAAAGCACCTGACAAAATTCACATCTATTTATGGTTTTAGAATAAAGAAATAAAAGTCAGGGATCCCTGGGTGGCGCAGTGGTTTAGCGCCTGCCTTTGGCCCAGGGCGTGATCCTGGAGACCCGGAATCGAATCCCACATCGGGCTCCTGGTGCATGGAGCCTGCTTCTCCCTCTGCCTGTGTCTCTGCCTGTCTCTCTCTCTCTCTGTGTGACTATCATAAAAAAAAAGAAAGAGAATAAAATGGTTTCTCTTTATAAAAAAAAAATGTCTCTGTTCAGAGATACTCCCAAAAAATTCATGTACACATGCAAAACATCATCTAGCACTGAGTTTAGCAAGATTGCAAAACTTAAGATCAACACATTAAAAATCAATCCTATATCTATATACTAGCAATAAAAATTGGAAACCAAAACGTAAAAAAACCGATATCGACTTGCAATAGCTAAGAAAATCAAATACTTAGATACAAATCTCCTAAAACACATACAGGATCTATATGCTTAAAAGTATGAAAGACTGATGAGAGAAATCAAAGAGGGTCTAAAAAATAGAAAGTCATGCCATGTTTAAATATATTTGATTCTCTCTAACTTGATAAATTTAACTCAATTCCTATCAAAACCTCAGCAGCTTTCTGGTGGATATACACATGCTGATTCTAAAATTTATACAGAGGAGCGCCTGGGTGGCTCAGTTGGTTAAGCATCTGCCTTAGACTCAGATCATGATCCCAACATCCTGGGATCAGCCTGAGTCCTGCTCCCTGCTCAGCAGGGAGTCTGTTCCTCCCTCTCCCTCTGCAGCTCCCCCTCCCTGTGCTCCCTCATTCTCTCTCTCTCTCTTTCTCTCTCTGTCAAATAAATAAAATCTTTAAAAAATAAAATAAGATTTCTACAGAAAGGCAAAGGAACTAGAAGAGCTAAAATAATTTTGCAAATGAACAAAGCTGGGAGAATCACGCTCCCTGATTTGAAACTTACTACAAAGCTAGTAACCAAAACAGTGTACTAGCAACAGGAGAGACACATACATCAGTGAAACAGGATAGAGAATCTGGAAAAAGACACACCAATATTGCTAATTGATATCTCACTAAGATGCAAAGGCAATCCAAGGGAGAAAAGGACAGTTTTTATCAACAAATTGTGCTGAAACAGTTGGACATCCCTAAGAAGAAAAACAAACTTCACACACACCATGTACAAAAATGAATTCAAGATGGATGCTTAGGGGCACCTGGGTGGCTCATCTGGTTGAGTGTCTGCTTTTGGCGAGGGTCATGGGATTAAGCCTCTAGTCAGGCTCTCTGCTCAGCAGGGAGTCTGCTTCTCCTTCTCCCTCTGTTCCTCTCCCCATTTATGGGCTCACTCTCTCTCTCTCTCTCAAATAAATAAATAAAATCTGTAAAAAAATTAAAAACTTTGGTAATAAATGAAACAAGAAGAATGAAATGACAAGCCACAGACTGGGAGAAAATATCTATACATCATTATGTCCAACAAAGGATTTGTAGCAAAAATATGCAAAGAACTCTAAAAACTTGATAGTGAGAATGCAAACAATTTAATCAAGAATGAGTAAAAGACTTAAATATTTTACTAAAGAAGATAAAACAAGTAAGTACATGAAAGGATGTCCAACATCATTAGCCATTAGGAAAATAGTTATTAAAACTTCAATGAGATAACACAACACCGGGATGCCTGCATGGCTCAGCAGTTGAGCATCTGCCTTTGGCTCAGGGTGTGATCCTGGGGTCCTAGGATGGAGTCCCATAGCAGGCTCCCCATGGGGAGCCTGCTTCTCCCTCTGTCTATGTCTCTGCCTCTCTCTGTGTCTCTCATGAATAAATAAATAAAATCTTTTTAAAAAAATGGGAGAGCATAACATATGTTGGAATGGCTAAAATAAAACCCCTGACAATACCAAGTGCTGATGAGAATGCTGTCATACATTGGTAACATGGTTCCAATTCATTGCTGGTCAGAATGTAAAGGGTACAATCACACTACAAACAAATGGATAAATTATTATAAAATGAAACACAAATTACCATATGACCCACCACTTGTGCTCATGGGTGGTTACTCTAGAGAAATGACAATTTATGTTTTCACAAAAACCTGTACAGGAATATTTGTAGCAGCACTATTCATGATTGCCAAAACCCGAAATAATCCAAATATATTAATGGAATAAATGGATTTAAAAAAACGGTGGTTCATCTATACAATGGACTAAAAAGGAATAAACTATTGATACATATATCAACTTTGATGACCGTCAAAGGTATTATGCTGAGTGAAAGCTACTCTCACTCTCTTTTGGTGTATTGGCATGGTATATCTTTCTCCATCCCTTTGCTTTTAATCATATTTACTTGTATACATTATCTACATGATGTTTAAAATGGGTTTCTTACAGACAGCATTTAATTGGGTCTTGTTTTTTGATCCATTCTGAAATGTCTTTCAATTGGCATGATAGATTATGGACATTTATTTTTTTTTTATTTATTTTTTTTTTTAATTTTTTTTTTTTTAATTTATTTATGATAGGCACACAGTGAGAGAGAGAGAGGCAGAGACACAGGCAGAGGGAGAAGCAGGCTCCATGCACCGGGAGCCCGATGTGGGATTCGATCCCGGGTCTCCAGGATCGCGCCCTGGGCCAAAGGCAGGCGCCAAACCGCTGCGCCACCCAGGGATCCCGATTATGGACATTTAAAGTGATTATGGCTATAGTTGTTTTAGTGTCTACCATATTTGTTGCCATTCTCCATTCATTACCCTTGGTCTTTGTTCCAGTTTTTGTCTTCCACTCTTTTTCTGGCTTTCGAAGTTTTAATCGAGTATTTTATATGATTCCATTTTCTTAGTCTGTAAATTATATTTCCTTTTTTTTTTTTTAAGATTTTATTTATTTATTTATTCATGAGACACAGAGAGAGAGAGAGGCAGAGACACAGGCAGAGGGAGAAGCAGGCTCCATGCAGGGAGCCCGACGTGGGACTCGATCCCGGAACTCCAGGATCACGCCCTCGGCTGAAGGCAGGCGCTAAACTGCTGAGCTACCCAGGGATCCCAGCTTCAAATATTTCTTCTGTTCTTTCTCTTTTTCATCCTGTGGTAGTCCCATTATATAAATGTTACCCCTTCTGTAGTTTTTTCAGTCTTTTTTCCCTTTGATTTTTAGCTTTGGAAATTTCTATTGACATATCCTCAAGCTCAGAGATTCTTCCCTCAGCTGTCTCCAGTCTACTAATGAGCCCATCAAAGGCATTCTTTATTTCTGTTACTGTGTTGTTGTGTTTTTTTTTTAATCTCTAGCATTTCTTTTTGATTTTTTTTTAAGATCTTCCATCTCTCTGTTTACATTACCCATCTGTTCTTGCACGTTGTCTACTTTTTCCATTGGAGCCATTAGCATATTAATTGTAGTTGTTTTAAATTCCCAAGCTGAGAATACAACACCCTTGCCATATCTGAATCTGGTTCTGATGCTTGCTTTGCCTCTTCAAACTGATTTTTTTTTTTCCCTTTTAGCGTGCCTTGCAAAGGTTTTTTGGTTGTTGAAAGTCTGACATGATGTACTGAGTAAAAGGAACTCTGGAAAATAGGCCTTTAATGGTGTGGTGGTCAGGTGTGGGGGGAGAAGAAGCACTCTGTAGCCTGATGCTTTGATTGAGGCTGTACTCCTGTGTCTTTTAGTGAAACTTTCTCCAGGGCTGTGAACTTCACATAGGCTTCTCAATTCTTAAAGACTTTTTTTTTTTTTTTTTTTTTTTTAATGATAGTCACACAGAGAGAGAGAGAGAGAGAGAGGCAGAGATACAGGGAGAGGGAGAAGCAGGCTCCATGCACCAGGAACCTGACGTGGGATTTGATCCCGGGTCTCCAGGATCGCACCCTGGGCCAAAGGCAGGCACTAAACCGTTGCGCCACCCAGGGATCCCAGGCTTCTCAATTCTTTCTCCCTTTAGGTGGAATAGGGGGCTGGAGTTGGGTACTTCTTTTCCTCCAGTTAAGGATTAACCTCTGGGAAAGCCCCAATAGGTTAGGCTCTGGTAAAAGAGTTTCTCTTGGGAGCAGGCCTTTGTTAAGCAGAATGGAATGCTCTGGCATAATTCAAAATGGTCACTTTTCCCCTTCTGCCAGAAGGAGACACAAGGGGATTTTTCTCTGCTATTCTCAGCAATAACCTGATGAGGTTATGGCTGATATGGTTTCTAGAGCTAAAACTCCTCAAAGCATGGGCATCCCCCATGATTACCCCCCTGGAATTTTAAACTCTCAGACTTGTCCACACTGAGCCTCCAGCAACTTGTCAGCTACAGCTTCGGGTTTCCTCCCCCTGGACTGAGTCCCACAGAGGTTTCTGCTCCACAAAGTAGTGATTCTTTGTGTCTACCTGTCTGTCTCTCCATTCTGGAGGGCGGCAGTTTGCTCTGTGACCTCACTTTTCTGATAGATCTTAAAAGAGCTGATTTTTCACTTTGTTCAGCTTTTTACTTGGTTGGATGGAGTGATGACTTCCAAGCTCCTCCCATACGGAGTGGAAGCCCAAAGCCAACTTACATTAACTTAAAAAACAAGACTCTGAACATGGTTCAAAGTAACTTTTATGTTAGGTATATTTTATCACCATACTTTTTTTTATTTTTCAGAAAATAACAGTTAAAAAAGAAATGAATGAGACATTTAAGAATGAGACATTATAAATGAGGAACGAAGTGTAAGGGATAAGGTGAGTATTCCAAATGCTTGCAAAAAAATCTCTATGTGATATTGCCATCAATACATCAAACTCAACATAGTTTGAATTTCTTTAACTTACTTTACCTCCTCTGTTCTTCACTTTCATTATAGTGCTACCTTTCCCTTGGTCACCCGTACTCCAAACCTTGGGCCATCTTTGGCCACTCTGTCACTCAATTGCTATGTCGTATCTGTTATGTATCTGGAATTCAGTTGTACATCTGTTTCTCTTTTCCTTCCCTCCTGCCCCTCTTCTAGTTCATCACCACTTGTCAGGATTTTTCAATTACTTCCTAACATCTCCCTCCCTTAAGAGTCCACTTTAGACCAACCTGAGTTTAAACCCTGGCTCTGCCATTTAACACTTTTTTTTTTAAGGTTTATTTATTTATTTGAGAGAGACAAAGAGAGAGCATGTGCATGAGAGAGGCACAATGGAGAGGGGCAGAGGAAGAGGGAGAGAAGAGAATCTCAAGCCGACTTGGTGCAGAGCCCGGATGTGGGGCTCCATCTCATGGCCCTGAAATCATGACCTAAGCTGAAACCAAGAGTTGGACGCTCAACTGACTGTACCACCAAGGCACCACTGCCACTTAACACTTCGATCTTGAACATCATATACTTAACCTCTTTGCACCTCAGGCATTCTCTGTAAAATTAATAATAATATTCGACTCACAGGGTGATTGTGGAGATTGGAAAACTAGGACCCAGGCACTAAGTCTTAAATGCATTATCTGTTACTTTTATTGAATGAGACAATGTGTATAAAGGGCTTGGCATGGTGCGGGGCGCATAGTAAGTACTCAGTCACTACTGGCTGCTCTGTATGATTATTCTTCATAAAATTAATTTTCCTAATGAACAGTTTTGATTACATTCACCTTGCTCAGAATCTTTCTTTGACTCCCTCCTGCCTGTTGAAATAAGCCCAAACTCCTGTGCCAAACATTCAAGGCTCTTGATCTGTTCCTTCCTACCTTTCAAATGTTCCCTTCTGAATTTCAGTACTCACTGGACCCCATGCTTGGTTTCCCCTCTCTTTAGCTTTGTTCAAGCTGTTCTCTCTCCCTGGAATGTCCTTCCTCCTCCTATCTTGCTCAGTAAATATTTGCTGAGTAAATAGATAGCGTCCTTTGGAAAAGCTCCCCCAGAGAAGACAGTTCTAATCCGTGCTGTATGCCCCTCCTGTGGTAGAGACACACAGGGCAGGCTATGTTTATTTTCAGCAGGACTCTGTGGGAGAGACATATATACAAACAAAGAGGTTTTAAACAAGTCAACCCTGTTCTGTGTCTCCTAAACCCCTCCTGAATACTGATGACACATAAAAGTAATGCCAAGAGGTGGTATATTGCTCGCTCTTGCTCAGCTAACCTCTCCATTTGGGGCATATTTATTGAATACCTGCGAGGTGCAACTTATTGGAGATGGTGGCGGGGGTGGGGTGGGGAAGTCAGAACACAGTTAAGACCATCTGGTTGACAGAGAGAAGGCTGGCACAACAATGGCCAACAGGGCCTAGGAATTCAGAATCAGGTTCTACACTCTGTGATGCCCAAGAGAACTCTCTACAGGATGAGCCTGTGCACTAGAGAAGGGGTTACAGAGGCTACGGCCAGAGGAAGCTTTGTGACAGCTGCGCCTAGGGAGAGTCTTCACGACCCCTGTGCTTGGAGAATGTACGGTATGCTAAGGCAAACATCTGGTGTGTGCTGGGGAAATGCAAACCAATGACATTTTCTATTAGGTGAAGAGCCAGGCCCAGGGCAGTTTCCAAAAAGGTGGCTGTCCTCAAACCACGTGACTTGCTGCTGCTGGAGGGATAGGTGCAAGGGGAGTTTTTTTCCCCCCAAAGTCCACTTCCCCACACCCAGTGCAGTCCATGTGGTCCAGGCGAACTCAGTTGTTTAAATACTAAGACATCATTAATGATAAGCATGAGTTCATGAAAAAAATGAGTGTATCTGTTCTTGTAATTTTACATAAATTAACTCAATATCCAGGTTCTTGACAGGTTTCTTACCTAGGTTTTACTCCCAGAATATTCTTACCTCCTGGGTTACTCAGGATAGGGTAGGAGCTCAAACCTAAAGCAAAGCTTTCTTTTTTTTTTTTTTAAGATTTTATTTATTTATTCATAGACACACAGAGAGAGAGGCAGAGACACAGGCAGAGGGAGAAGCAGGCTCTACGCAGGGAGCAGGATGCGGACCGGATCCCGGGTCTCCAGGATCACACCCCAGGCTACAGGCGGCGCCAAACCGCTGCACCACTGGGGCTGCCCTAAAGCAAAGCTTTCAAGATGGATTTGCATTGAACTCGGCTTAATCACCTACTACCTCTGTGATCTTGAACCTTAGAGAAGCCTTTGTGACTTCTCATTTGACAAGAGGGGTGATACCAGTGATACCACCAGTGTTAAGGGGTTTATTGTGAGGATTTAAGGAAAGGATGTGTGTGGAATGCCTGACAGAGTCAGTGCTCGGTATCTGCTGGGTATGATCACCACAGCAATTATCGGAGGTCTCCCCACTATCTGTCCCACCCCCAAACTCTCCTCCAAAGCTACCTAAACTATATATGTAACAGCTTCCTCCATGCTTCCCTCACAACTCTAAATAACCATAGTAGTAAATAATAAATAATAACAGCAGCAGCAACATGGCTATTAGAGAGGGCCTAAGACACACCATGCCCTGGGTCTGGGGGGGGGGGGGTACTTGGCAAATCTCATCTCCAATCCTTTTATATCTACTCTACAGTGCAAGACACCGAAGCTCAGAAAAGGGAAGTGACTTCTTCAAAGAAAGTGGCAGAGTTGGAATCAGAACTCAGCTGTGTTCTCTGTCCAAAGCCTATGCTCTTTCTGCATTTTTCTCTTCCAGAAAAATAATCTCCTTTCTAGAAATGAAGATCAGAGACACCAGCTAACCCTTAGTAACATTCAGAACTTTTCTAACAGTCTTCCTACAGACCATGTGTTCATTCACTCACTCCTTCACTCCGCAAATGTTTATTCAATGTTTACTAGGTGCTAGGGATATAAAATTGATTAAGATAGTTCATGTGTCTAAAGAGTTCACACTGTCATGGAAAAGAGGGATGCATAAATGGATAAATGGGGAAGCCAGCAGTTAAATAAAAGAGCATGGTGGGCCGCCAGTCTAGGTAGGGTTGAAGGGAGCAGTGATGGTGTCAGGAAAAGCATCACAGGAGGTGATCTGAGTTGATTCATTATTCTGCTCTTTATTTCATTCATCCCAGAAACACATTTTAAGTGACAACTATGTTTCAGGCTTTAGGCTAAATCCTGGCATTAAGTATAGCCAGGGCTTGGTTCAGTCTACGCCCCTAAGAAATTTATGTCTAGCCAGGAGGGATGGATCGTAAATCAATCAATGTCACTAAAATTGCATTGAGGGGCACAGGGTCATGGTTAATGCTCTAGGCCAAGGGTGGCCTCAGAGGCCTAGTTTCTTTTAAAAGAACTGTTTTTTCCCCCTTTTTCCTGTCTTATTGGTGTTTAGGCACTTTAAACACCTTTGAGGATATCCCACAGATACGCCAACTAAAAATAGCATATCCAAAACTAAATTTATATTGTACGATATTCTCCAGGGAAGGAAGCCATAATTCAAAGTTCCATCTCCTTCATTTCTCCAAGATGTTGTTAGTTATAGAGATATCACCCCATCTTGACGTATTGTAGTTCAAATCTTTACACAAAATGCAGTATTATGTTAAAAAATAACACAATAAGAAAATAACTGCCCACAATTGCCCTCTCTGGAGTGAACCACAGTACCGGACAAAGTGGAGCTCTGTTAACTGCGTGACTCTCCTCTCGTAAATCATCCCTTCCATTGAGTGAGTCTCAGACCCAGTAAGTGAAAGCAGGTTCAACAAAAAGTCTTCAAAAGTGTGGAAACTTAATATATGATAAAGGTGTCCTTGCTCAACTGTGTGGTCATTTGGAACAAAAATAAAGTTGGATCCAGACTATATGCCTTTATACCAAAAAACAAAACAAAACAAAACAAGACGAATACAGGATATTTAAACTTTGAAAAATGAAATCTAGAAGCACCAGAAGGAAACATAGGAAGGTATTTTTCCTCTTCATAATCTCAGAGTAGGAAATGGTTAAAGCCATAAGAGAAAGTATTGATAAATTCAGTCACATAAAAATAAAATTTTTCTGCATAGCAAAAAAATCACCATAAGTAGTCAAAATCAAATAACAAACTGGGCAGAGGGGAGTATGTGAAATTTAGAATATAGCAAAAATAATATATAACATCATTGATATGTAATATATATAATATATATAATAAAATATGTCCTTATCCTATAGATATATATTATATATCCTATATATATATAATTACATTATATATATATATATATATAAAATTATCCTTTATCCTTTTTGGATATTGCAGGTATATCTAAGCAATTGTAGGGGAACTATATGTATAAGATTTATAATTTTACATAAAATGTATATATAAAATTTTCTTCAGAATTGCTTGGAGCTGCTTGGCTCTCCAAGACCTCAGTTGCTTGCTTGGTGGAGTCCCCTGGCCACTGCCTTCATTGCTTTGTCCCCAACACACTGCCTGGCTTGTCCTCCACCAGCATGAAGGCCGGGCAAAGGCCACAGTTGCACTGGTGTCCAGATCTGGGAGATATGCCTCTGCCCTTTTCTGCACTCAGAGAAACACCAGGCCACAGGATGTGAGATCTGGCTTCCCCACCAGATGTGCTGGGCCAGCAGAGCAATTATCACCCTGTGGGGCAAATATTGACCCCAGAGAGAGACTGCAAAGGGGGGGGGGGACTGACAGGGGATATCCTTTTCTCCTCATTCTCACCAGCTGTGGCCCCTGATATTCACATAACTGTGCAATGGTCTGTTTCCTCGTGAAGCTGTGACCAACTTGGTAATGTGCCACCTTGTATTTCCTTTCCTTCCTTCATTTTTGCTGTCCTGGGATTGCACTCCCCCAGGAAAGTGTTAGCATGTAAGCTTTGTCTCAGCCTGTTTCCTAGGGAATCTGAGCCAAGATCATGTATAAAGAACTATTAGAAGGCAATGCAAAAAATCCCAATGCTACAGAAAAATAGGCAGATATGAATAACTAGTACACAGAAAAGTAACTGCAAAGGCAACTGTAAATAACTCTTTAAAAACATGGAAAGACCCTCAACTCTACTCACAATAAGAGAAACACAAAATAAAATGATAATGACCTATATTTTTTTATCTATCACACTGAACAGTCTGATAACATAGTATGCCAGCAAGACTGTGGAAACCATAGGCACTCTTGCTGCTGGTGGAGATAGATATTACCATGACCTCTATGGAGAGTAATTTAGTAATACCTTTAAAAATAAAAAAAAAAATTCACATGCTCTTTAACTTACCAATTTAAGCTCATGGTTGTTTTCTTTGTAAAAAGATTGGGAATAACCTAATGTCCATCACTTAGAAACCAGTTCAGTAAATTATGGTACAGCCATAATGGGACAATTATACAGCTATTAAAAAGAAGAAAGAGGAGAATTTTTTAAAAAGTGCACTGATATGTAAAGATCATCACTTTTTATTATGTAAAAATACCTCCAGAAGGGTACACAGGAAATTGGTAACAGTGGCAACCACTTGGCACCTTTTGTACCAAATGAATCTATTTTTCCTTGCCTAATTTATTGAGCTTGTTGTACAGCCAAACCACATCCATTTAAAATGCACAATGCGATGAGTTTTGAAAATTGTATATGCTGTGACATCACCACCATAATCTGGATACAGAACATTTACCTCATCCCCCAAAGATACCTCATGCCCTTTTGCTGATGTCCATCACTCTCTCCACCCTGGTCCCCTACAACCACTGACCTACTTCCTGTCATCAGAGGCCAGTTTGCGTTTTACATAAATGGAATCAAACAGTATCTCTTTTGTATCTGGCTCCTGTACACTGTGTAATAGCTTAGGGATTTATTCATGTTATTTTGTGCATTCAATAGACTGTTCCTGAATAGTATTTTCTTGTATGATTTTTACCACATTTTGTTTATCCAGCCAACTGTTGATGAATATTTGGGTTGTTTACAGATTTGGGCCATGCAAATAAGGCTGCTGTGAACCCTTGTGACTAAGTCCTTGGATGGAAATATGTTTTCATTTCTTTTGAGTAAATACCTAGAAGTGGAAATGCTAAATTGTAGGTGTGTGTATGTTCACTTCTTAAGAAATGCCAGTTTTCCAAAGTGATTGGACGCTTCTCCATCTTACCAGCAGTGCATGAGAATTCCACATCCTTGCCAATACTTGATGTTGTTGGTCTCTTAAATTTTATAATGAATGTGTAATGGTATATTACCTATTTTATTTGTTTATTTTTTTTTTTTAAATTAGAGAGATTGGGAGTGGTAGAGGTAGAGGAGAGAGAGAATCCCAAGCAGACTCCATGCGCAGTGCAGAGCGTGATGCGGGGCTCGACCTCATGACATGGAAATCATGACCTGAGCCAAAATTAAGAGTCAGATATTTAACTGAGTGAGCCACCCAGGTGTCCCTTACCTATTTTAAAAGATATAGTTAAGCTCAAAATAAATAAATAAATAATAACTGATAGCCTCTACCCTCGAGTCTGTAAATAATGTGATAAGAAAAGTAGGTGTTGAAATTTTGAGAAGGGAGGTGTATTATTTTTCTATTGCTGTGTAACCAATTACTGTAACGTAGCAGCTTAAAACAACCTGCATTTATTATTTCACAGTTTCTGTGGGTCAGGAGTCCAGGCCTGGCTTTGCTGGGTCTTCTGCTCAGGGTCACACAAGGCTACAATCAAGGTTTTGGCCAGGGCTACATTCTTTTATGGAGCCCAGAGTCCTCTTCCAGCTGACATGGCTATTGGCAGAATTCAGTTCCTTGGTTGTACGACAGAGCTCCCTGTTTTCTCGCTGGCTGTCATCTGGGGCCTGCTTTGAGCATCCAGAAGCCACTCACATTTTCTGGCATGTGGCCCTTTCATAGGCTTCCACGACATGGTGGCTTACTTTGAAGGCCAGTGGGAGACTCTCTCTCCAGTCCTCTAAGAACTTGGGCCATGGTTCTCAGATTTGGGTGTGCTTGAGAACCACCTGAGGGGAACCATTCAATTAAGATGAAGTTAAGATTCCTGGGATATATTGCCAGAGTTTCTGACTCAGTAAGTCTGAACTGGGGCTTAGAAATTTGTTTTCTTAGTGAGCAGTTCCTGTCTCAGATGTGTCTGAAGCAGGTGGCCCCAGGCCACATCTATAGAAACACTGTCAAGGAGGTTACTTCATGGCTTTGGAGAGGGGCACTCTTGGCTCTGAGCTTCCTCTTTGCCAATTAGCAAGTGAGATTGACCGGTTCCATCTTTTCTTCTTGAAGACCGAAGGAGAGGCTGGGTACAATTTACCAGCAGAACCCTACAGAGGAAAAGACCACAACCACAGACAAAGGAGACCAGGAAGCAGAGAAATCCTGAGGACAAGGTAATCTAGTAGGCCATTGCTGAAAGACAAAGACAAGGCTAATGAATCAAAGTAAAGTCAACTGGTAATATAGTAAAATTGGTTACTATGGTTCTATCACTTATTAGATGTAAAACGTTGACGAGTCACTTAACCTCCCGGAGTCTCAACATCTGCAATATGAGGATAATAATACCTGCTTCCTAGATCTGTTACCACATATCAGTGAGATACTGCTGGGGGAGAAAGAAAAAAGGCTGCATTCAAATATCTGTCAAATCTTACCTGAAAAACTAGAAACTCAAAAAGGATTCCAGACTGTCAAAATATTATCACAAAGGTTGGTGCTTCCATTTCTCCACAGAGACAAAGTAAAGAAAATAGTAAAGTCAAAATAAAAAGCAATAAAGATAAATGTAAAGGGCAAGGAAAGATTATACAAGTATATCATTTATATTACATGTCAAGGAGATAAGCCTTCCTATGAGAAGAAAATAAATTTAAAGTCTACGTTACAAATAAATACAACTATTCATTACCTATAAAAGAACTAATTAAAACCAAAAGACTTTTTTAAAAAGTGGACTAAAATGATGGCATATTCTAAGTTCTGCTATGAGTGCATAAAAAACTAGGTGTCAAATAAAGTAGATTTACAGGCACAAATATTAAGGATAATAACATACATCCAACAATGAGTGCCTAACGGTTCTCAAGTTTTAGGTCCTAAATGATGCAATAATAAACACAAGCCCAAAGCTGGTAAAAATTAAAGAGAAAGAAAGAAAAATATGATTGCATTTGAATCCCTTGGCATTTCATTAACTAGTTAATTTCCATTTTAGCAAGAGAGAAAATTGAACAAATTAAATCAGGAGTGAAAAAGAAAAGCAATTTTTATGTACTCGTTTATTAAACAATTGGTGAAAAGACAGTAAGTGAAGGCTAATATTTATTCCTCATTTGGGCTTTGAAATAAGATGTGGAGATTTTTATTCTTCAATGAGAAGAACAATGTACTTCTGAAGAGCCAATGTCACACTTACTGGAGATTGCGGACAGTTCCTTCCTTTGAAAGCAGGAGCAGAAGTTTCACCCAGCACTACTCTTTCAACATGGTATTGGAAATGCTGGTAATAGCTATTTGGGCAGGACATAAAAATATAAGGATAAAAAAGTACTACTTTTTGTAGTTGACATGTCAACTACAAGTTCCAAGAAAAGCAACCCCTAAATTACTAGAAATAATAAATGAATCCAGCAAAGATGTAGCCAAAAGAAACCACATAGAACAATTGCATTTCTAGCTTAATGAAATACAGCCACATATTAATAAAAATATAAAATAAAAAAGAGAAAAAGATTCCATTTATAACCACAAACTAAAAATAAACTTGGTTGAGGATTTTCTTTGAGCCACAGTATTTATTCCAAGATGATTATTAAACCATAACAGGAAAAGGAAAGGAGGATGTGAACAAATGGAGAGATATAATGGATCATTACTGAAAAACAAAGTCTAGTAAACCTAACAGTGTTTTCAAAGTTGATAGATTTAATGCAATATTAGCTTAAGGCCTTATAAAATACTTATAGAAGCTGAATAATCAATATCAATCTTAGAGAACAGTGGGAAAAAATAAGGACTCTCTCAGAGGATTGAAAATGCATTATAAAAAGCACATTTATCAAAACAATAGGTCCCCAGGAGAGAAAAAACAAACAAACAAACAAACAAACCAGAAGAACATCTCCACTTGGTATGTAGCATCTTAAGCTTAAAATAGAACCAATTTCTTTTCTCTTTTCTTCCTTTCTCTTTCTTTCTTTCTCTCTTTCTTTCTTTTTCTTTCAAGATTTTATTTATTTATTCATGACAGACTCAGAGAGAGGTAGAGACACAGGCAGAGGGAGAAGCAGGCTCCCTGAGGAAAGCCGGATACAGGACTCTATCCCAGGACCCCAGGATCAAGCCCTGAGCCAAAGGCAGATGCTCAACCACTGAGCCACCCAGGCGCCCCCAAACAGAACCAGTTTCAAATTCCAACTGTTCCTCCTTCAGTCTGTTTCATCACAGTAAATGCAAAACCACCCTTCCAATGGTCTGGCCAAACTATGTGGAGTCATCTTTGACTTTCTTTATTTCAGGTGAAAACTAGATCGAGAACCAACCACTGCTGGGCCTCCCCTCCCCGCGGCCCAGGCCCCTGGGCCCCGGGTCTGTGCCGCAGTGGGAGCTCCTTTCTCGCCCCGCAGCTGAGCTCTTAAGCATCTTCCTCCGCGCTCTTCTCTTCTGGAACCTGCTTTCCCCCACATATTTGTGTGTTGTGTGTGTGCTTGTGTGTGTTTTAAAGATTTATTTATTTACTTGAAGGAGGGGGTAGAAGGGGAGAGTGAGCCCGCGCCTGAATGGGGAAGGGGCAGAGAGGGTGAGAATCCCCAAGCACAGAGCCTGGCTCGGGGCTCCATCCCACGACCCTGAGATCAGGACCCCAGCAAAAACCAAGAGTCAGTTGCTCAACAGACTGAGCCCCCCAGGACCACCCCCCCCGCCCCATATTTCCATGCTTACTCTCTCCTTTTCTTCAGGTCTCTGCTCAAATATCATATTCTCAGCGAGGTCCTTACGTTTGTCATTGAAAATTTAAACTTTTCAACCCCATGCCAGGCTCCTTAACATTTTTCTTACCTTACTTGTTATTTATCCATCTCTCATTTTTTTCCCTTTTAATTTGTTTCCCTCCGTCCACTCCTGCACCAGAATGTTAGTTCTGTGAGGGCAGAAATGCTTGTTTTGTTCACAGCTGCATCCTTAGTACCTAGAACAATGCCTGGCATATAGTAAGTGCTCAAAAAAAATTTTTTTTTAAGTGGACAAAACAAAATAGAAATTCCTATAGCTCCTATATCGCTATAGGAGAAGCGATATAACAATGCAGAAAGATTTCATTGCTTACTAATTGTTCAGACAATGGAATGATAGGATGATTTATTTATTTATTTATTTATTTATTTATTTATTTATTTGACTTTATTCATTTATCTGACAGAGAGGCACAAGCAGGGAGAGGAGTAAGTAGAGGGAGAGGGAGAAGCAGGCTCCCTGCTCAGCAGGGAGCCTGACCAGGAGCTTGATTCCAGGACCCTAAGATTATGACCTGAGCCTAAGGAAGACGCTTCATCGACTCAACCACCCAGGCCCCCTGCCATGTATTACTTTAGAGTAATACATTATATCATATTCCATAATAAATTTCAGAGTAAAACATACACTAATGTTTTTAAAAATAGGAAAAAATCTTGTGTTTGAAGGGGTGATAAAGGTCTGACTACTGAAGAAATGACAAATATTGAGGATAAGATAGAGAAATACAAATATATAAACATTATTCTTTTTTTTTAAGGATTTTATTTATTTATTCATGAGACACACAGAGAGAGAGAGAGAGAGGCAGAGACACAGGCAGAAGGAGAAGCAGGCTCCATGCAGGGAGCCCAATGTGGGACTCGATCCCAGGACCCTGGGACCTGACCTGAGCTGAAGGCAGATGCTCAACCTCTGAGCCACCCAGGTGTCCCTATAAACATTATTCTTAAGAAATAAAGATTATTTTAAAACTTATGGTAGACACAGGCTATAGAAAAGATATATGTGAAGAACAGAATTTTGGAAGCTTATTCCAAAATAGGAAAGAACTGCCATAATAGATAGTTGTGTCCGATTCCAGTCTGTAAATTGCCATAGGAGATGAGTAGTTTATTAACAAATAAAAAGGAAGAATAAATATCACATAGAAAAATATCACATAGAAAAATACACAGCCTTGATAGTAATAAAGAAAAACATATTTAAACAACTTTAAGATACCACTCTGGAACTATTAAACTAGTAAAAATAAGTAAAAATGATAAATCTCATATTAACAGAATTGTGGGGTAATATGTACTTTCATATTGCTGATGATGATATGTTTGTATAATTCTTTAAACAATCAAATGATATGCACCAAAAGCTATAACAATTTTCATATGGTCCAGTCATATCTTCTGGACTATTTATTCCATTGTAGGAAACTTACCCACAAGGAAGTAAATAAAACATTAAGACTCTTGTCATTATTATGCCCTTGGAGAGACCTGTCCACACAACAAAGTGCCTACAAGCAGAGTTTGGAGTGTCAGGACGGGCTGGATCATGTCAGAGCACCAAGAATTATAGCCAAGAGTTACTAAGCCAACTGAGATTTTACTCAGACACATCTTTTTGGTGTTTGACCTTAATCTGGAGGGAGGAAGAGGGAAGACCTTCAAGGTGTTCATACTGGGGATGCTGGACTGCCTTGGGGAGGTTGCATGTTCCAGGATCCTGGGGCCAGACAGGCTGCCAAGCAGCTCAGCTCCCCTCACCTCTCAGAGTCAGCCTCAGGGCTCTGGCTGGAGGCAGTTCTTCTTGAATTGCTTCCTGGGACAGAAGGCTGGTCCTAAATATGGTCCAAATGGAATGTCTGGGAACTAGACACAATGCCTTGCAGAACCTGCTGTGTGGCAGATAGATCCAGGAACACACCCAGAATTTAGGAAGTGGATAGTGCTTCTTTTCTTCTTCTCTTAGTGAGAGCCTGCCTATTGGTTGAGAATGGGTATTGTCGAAATTGAATCCTGATGGTCCCGGGAACAATGACAAATCTGGCTGCAGTGGATGCGCAGAAGAAGGGAGAGACTGAGTGAAGGGATCCAGAGGGAAGGGAGGCATATCTCCTGGGCATTTTTAGGAAGCTTTGCAATGTACTGTGCTGTGTGACCTCCTCCTCTATGTCCCCAAGAGAATTTTGCTAAAGACTGACTCATCTTTTAAGGCTTTTTGAAGTCAGATTTAGATTTCTTTGGAATGTTGTACTATGATGATCCTAGGGCAGAAGCAATCCACAAATCTGGGATTATTTATTCACATAGTCATTTATGAAGCCTTTACTGTATGTGAAGCCACATGTATGTGGAGCAGAAAATATCAAGGTAAATAAGACACAGTCCTTGCTCTCAAATTGCTCACAGTGTTCTAGAAAGACAGACACACAAAAAACGAAAAGGTAAACTGTCAGTATAATAAGGATAAATGTGGTAGGCTGTATAATGCTTCCTAAAAATATGTGAATCCTCCTCCCTGCGGATGTCCTCTGATCCAGGTGAACTTACATGGAATTGCAGGTGTCCTTACAAGAAAGAGGCAGGCGGAAATTTGACCCCAGAAGAGAAGGCCATGTGAGGGAAGAAGCAGAGGCCCAGGGATACGCTGCGAATGCAGAGGCAGGGCCACAGGGCCAGGGATGTGGGTGGTGTCCCGGCGTTGAAAAGGGCCAGGAAAGAGATTGTCTCTTTGGAGCCAGTAAGGGGCACAGAATGGAATGGATGCTCTGTTGCCCTGTTGACACACAGCGCATAGGCGACTGAGGGGAACTTAGGGGGGCGCCTGGGCGACTCAGTCAGTTAAGCATCTGTCTTTGGCTCAGGTCATGATCGCAGGTCCTGGGATAAGCCCTGCATTGGCTCCCTGCTCAGTGGGGAGTCTGCTCCTCCCTCTTCCTCTGCCTCCTCCCCTCTCCCCTACCCCCTACCCTCCCACTTGTGCTCACTCTCTTGCTCTCTCTCTCTCTCTCTCTCTCTCTCTCTCGAATAAATAAAATCTGAAAAAAATAGTAAGAAGGGAATTCGAGAAGAGAGGTGTTACCATTGACTCTTCTCCCAGCACCCTGAGGTGGGGAGTGATGAAAGCATCGTCCAAGCCCATACACATGCATTCTCCAGGCAAACATTTATTATCTGCTCTGAGCTGGGTCCTCTCTTGAGTTCGATGGGGATCTGAAGATGAATAGACCAGAGTTCTTGTCCTCAAGGAGTTTCCGGTCCAGCAAGGGAGAGTCTGGCATTAAAAGCCCTGGGGTGTCCTTACGTTGAATCAGTTCCTTAACTTCTTTGGGTTCAGTTCTTTCTGTGTAAATCATAAAAAGAGCTGCTTCACCAGATGTTGTGAGGACCAAGCAATAAAATGTGTGCAAAGCTGTTTTGTAACTTATGAATCATATTCTAGGGCTGAATACCAATCTTTCCATAAACCCTTCTAAATCTGGAGATCTCCCCGCTTCCACCACCTTCACCTTAAGGAGGCTCCCAGGTCCTCCTGAGGGTGTCGGGAGTTGAACCCAGGCTGTGTGTCTGCAATCAGGGCTCACCTCACCATCAGCGCTGTCTCCACAGCAGGCACAGTGAGGGGTTGGGCTTCGTTCATCCTTTTTTTCCTTTTCTTTAAAAAAATACGGCTTAGGTGAAAACTTTTTTTTTTTTTTTAAATGAGGAAGTTGCTTATTGTCAAATCATGTGAAGGATGAAGAGAATAGTTCCTGGGAAAGATGATCTGTTATTGTAAGCTAGAAAATCAAATGCTGTGTAAAGTATGCTCCCTTTGGCCCTCTGCTAATATTCCCTTATCAGATGACCTGGTGCTGAAAAATTGATGGTGAATGTTTGCAGTGGAACAAAAGTCCCAGCTCAGAGTTTGGCTCCTGGTGAACAGTAAAGAGGAAAATCATTGGTTTACAAACTGTATTTGCCTGTCTTTCTGTTTTGTTCCTTTCGCCTCCACGGAGGTGAAATGAGTGCCTCCTCCATCCCGTGGTGTGCGGCGCGGTGGGCGGGCTCTGAGGATGGAGTTCAAACCCAGGGAGGCTATGTGTCATATGTGCTTCCTCTACATCGGTGATTGAACTTTTAAATCAAAGGGCTATAATTTTTTTTAAAGATTTTATTCGTGAAAGACACACACAGAGAGAGGCAGAGACAGAGGCAGAGGGAGAAGAAGGCTCCCGGGACTCTATACCAGGACCCCGGGATCACACCCTGAGCCCAAGGCAGACGCTCAACCACTGAGCTACCCAGGCGTCCCAAAGGGCTATAATTTTTAAGGAAGATTCTAAAGAACATCCCAAATCTTCTTCCTCTGTGTATCTTCACTGATCCTTAGCTAGAACAACTCTGTCTCTTTTTCTCTGCCTCTGTTTCTTTAGGTCTCTCTTGCTTCCTCCTTTCCCATCACCCCTTCCTCCAACGGAGGCCTTTACCCTGTATCTCCCTGGACACTTCATATTTCAAATATTTTGCTCCACAATTCCTACATTAGAATGTACTAGAAATGCAAATATTTTGACAACCAAGCAACAACTTCTGAAATACTTTTGCATCCCCCAAATAATAAAAACAGCAAACACTTGCATAGTGTTATTTTCCAGGACACTTGAGAAATAAGTACCATTATCATCCCTACTTTACAGATGAGGAGACAGAGGCAGGGGGCTATTCGATGACTTGCCTGAGTCTCCTTGGTCAGATCTTGTGGACCAATTTCCAGCTCAGAAAATATGGTCTCCACAGTCACCTGTCCTGTCTCTTCCACTCCTCCTTGGCCTTGTCTGAAAGCTTTGCACATCTGTGTTTTCATCTGCTCATTGGGCAGAAACACTATTGTGGTCTCATCCCTCTGAATTCTCCACCGTGTTTATCTTGTCTATAGTGGAAGTTCAAATAATTGTGGATTAGGTGAATCAGCTGAGGAAAAATATAGAAGCCAAAAGAATAA
The DNA here is from genome assembly GCF_048164855.1 of Canis lupus baileyi. Classification (NCBI taxonomy): domain Eukaryota; kingdom Metazoa; phylum Chordata; class Mammalia; order Carnivora; family Canidae; genus Canis; species Canis lupus. The sequence continues at coordinate 35,567,121 of NC_132845.1, read as the reverse complement.
AAGAATGTCTGGGGGCGCCTGGGTGGCTCAGTGGTTGGTCTCCCTTCGGCTCGGGGCGTGATCCCGGAGTCCTGGGATCGAGTCCCACATTGGGCTCTCTGCATGGAGCCTGCTTCTGCCTCTGCCTGTGTCTCTGTCTCTCTCTCTCTCTGTCTCTCATGAATAAATAAACTCTTTAAAAACAATAAAAAAAAGAATATCTGTAAAAGTTATAATGATGTGGGAAACATTTCATGATGACACTATTAAGTATAAAATTGATATAAAACTGAATATACATTATGATATTAACTATATAAAAATATAAATATAGTACTATTAATATTCTGGAAGAAAATACAAGAAAAGGTTGGCAGTAGTTGTCACTGAATGGTGTGGTTAAGAGTAATTTTTAATTTTCTTATTTATACTTTTTATATCTTCCTATTTATGTATATTTGGCTTAGGCTAACTTCATAAACAGAAAAATGAAAGTTTTCAAGTATATCATACACTCAAAGGAAAGCAAGGAGAGCATGACTGGAAGTTTGCTCTAGTGATTTGTGGTCTCCCCAGGGGATTGAGTGGAATTTGGGTTGTGGTGTGGATTTCACAGCTTCGGTGCATGTGTGTCTGTGACATCTGTGTTGCAATCTGATGGTATTCATGTCAGGACATAGTTTAAATGATTACTTATGAATGAGGAAGTGAAAGATCTCTCTCTTTAATATAGTTCAAATGGCCTATAGGCTTTGGAAGAAACAGGTCCTAGAAAAGACTGGAATGACAGAGCTGGAAAAAGGCCACAGAGTTCCTAAAATCTAATTTCCTTCTTTTATACATCAATATCTAATGCCTACTTTGTTCAGGGAATGGATCTGGGTTAACTAGATTGGAAAAAGGAGATTGAAATCATAAATGGAATTCTCACTTCTTGCTCTGTGTGGGTCAAACCTGCAGCCTGGTCCTGCTGTCCTGGCAGAGGTCCCCTCAGGCATGCCTCCAGCGGTGGGCTGCTGCCCTGGTCCAGCCCTGCTCCGAGCACCTGTAGCTGTCCCCAGTTGTCTCTGTTGCTGGGGGCACTGTGTCTCTGTGGCTGTGCGTGAGAGGTCTTGTAATGAGTAATTTGGAGAAGTGCACAGAGCAGTGGGACTGGGCTCTCTGAAAACCCAGGCCCACCGGCCCAGTTGGCTAAGCTAAAGAGTCTGCTCAGTTGGCCTTTCTGATTAAATGTTCTCTACTCTTTTTAGGCCCATGTACACCAGCAGTCTGCTGTTTGTGACCAAAATGACCATTTGGAGACATCAAACAACCAGTCCTCAACCAGCAACTGACCAGTAATTTGTCCTATTGGTCAAATTACTTTTGCATGTTTAGATCTTGCCTCAGAAGATTTTGTGGTCTAGCAGATGGCTTCAGGAAAATCACGTCTACTTTACACACGGAAGTAGACGTTTTACAAAATATTTTAATTATATTTTCTTATCATAAAAATAATATGAGAATTTTATTAGAAATTAGAAAATGTAGGGGTGCCTGGGTGGCTCAGCCGGTTGAGTGTCTGCCTTTGGCTCAGGTCATGATCCCAGGGTCCTGAGATTGAGCCCCGCATCAGGCTCTCTGCTCAGCAGGGAGTCTACTTCTTCCTCTCATTCTCCCTCTGCTCTGTCTCTCAACTAAATAAATAAAATCTTTAAAAAAAAATTAAAGACTAGAAAATACAAAGAAAAGAAAGAAAATAAATCCCTCATAATCCTTACCTTTAGTAATATCCCTTATTAACATAATTGTTTTTCCTTGCAATTAGTGGTTTCTTCTAATCTTCTCCCTCTGTACAGATATATAGCATACGGTATGTATTTTTTATTCCTGCTTTTTTCCCATAAAATTATATGATAAGCTTTCCCATGTCACTCAATATCCTTTGAAAACTACGCTAAGGACTGCATAAAATTCCATTCTGACAATGAACCATCATTATGTAACTGTTCTCCTGGTATCAGACATTTAAGCTGTTTCTATGTTTCAAAAATAAAAATGTCATGAAAAAAAAAGAGACAATCAGCCCTAGATATCTCCTGATCAAAGCACACATCAGCACCTATGAAGAATGCCTGTCAAAAAATTGAACTTGAATCTGATAAGGTCTCTAGATCTAACCTCCAATTTATTAGAAATGAGTGACAGAGGAACACATGAGTGACATTATGACACCAGAAAAATCTGGGTTCCAGGAAACTACAGGACAAATTAACCAGATTTTTCAGGAGGGAAACTGCCTGGGGGAAGAGATAAGGGAAGGGGAATCTATGATGCCAAGAGGCTTAGAGACATGGCAACCAAATGCAGTATATGAATGATATTTGGGTTCATAGTCAAATTCTACAAAAATATTTATGAGACAAAATTGAAACGCTTACTTCGATATTTGATAATAATAAGGAATTATTAATCTTTCAGGAGTGATAAGAGTATTCCTGGTTATATTTTAAAAACAAATCCTTGGGGCACCTGGGTGACTCAGTGGTTGAGCATCTGCCTTTGGCTCAGGTCATGATCCTGGGGTCCTGGGATCGAGTCCCGCATCAGGCTCCCCAGAAGCCTGTTTCTCCCTCTGCCTGTGTCTCTGCCTCTCTCTCTGTGTCTCTCATGAATAAATAAATAATATCTTAGAAAGAAAGAAAGAAAGAAAGAAAGAAAGAAAGAAAGAAAGGAAGGAAGGAAGGAAGGAAGAAAAAAGAAAGAAAGAAAGAGAAAGAAAGAAGAAAGAAAGAAAGAAAAGAAAGAAAGAAAGAAAGAAAGAAAGAAAGAAAGAAAGAAAGAAAGAAAGAAAGAAAGAAAGAAAGAAAGAAAAGAAAAGGGGCAAAGGAAAAGGAAGCCAGCATCTCTGATGGCCAAGGGCTGAGCTGAGCTCTGGAGGAAAGAATCCTACACTTGAATAGGAAGGACCTCATTTTAGTCCCACCTTTCATACACTGGCTCTGTATCCCTGGACTGTTTACCTAACCTCTCTGAGCCCTAGAGCCCTCATTTATAAAATTGATATTATAATGTCTGCCAAAAAGTTGCTGTAAGGAGGAAACATGATCTTATCTGGGAAAGTGCTTGGAAAACTAAGTAACATTGGGTATTTTATCTCAAGAGATAAGTAGGACCTGAAGTCCTGGAGAATGTACCCCTTTCCTTCCTCAGGAAGTTAGGAATCCTCAGTTTTTTTTTTCTTCCTTTTTTTTAAAGATTTTAAAAATTTACTTATTCATGAGAGACACACTGAGAGAGACAGAGGGAGAGGCAGGCTCCCTGTGGGAAGCCTGATGCAGGACTCGATCCCAGGACCCTGGGATCATGACCTGAGCCCAAGACAGAAGTTCAACCACTGAGCCACCCAGGTTGTCCTGGATCCCCAGTTTTTCATTGACAGCTAAGAGTGAGCTTTTCACAGAAAAACACTGGTACACCATTTTAATTCCCTTTTAAAAAATTATTATGGGGATCCCTGGGTGGCGCAGTGGTTTGGCGCCTGTCTTTGGCCCAGGGCACGATCCTGGAGACCCGGGATCGAATCCCACGTCGGGCTTCCGGTGCATGGAGCCTGCTTCTCCATCTGCCTATGTCTCTGCCTCTCTCTCCTCTCTCTCTCTGTGACTATCATAAATAAATAAAAATTAATAAAAAAAAATTATTATGTTTTTGCATTATTTTCTTTTTGGTTTTGGGGGGAGGGATGGTTGAATTTTTTTGCTTTGTTTTTGTTTTGTGTTGTGTGTGTATGCTGTGTGTGTGTGTTTTGAATTGTTTTCTTAATGGTTGTCCTGGGGATTACTGTTAGCATTTTAGAACAATCTGGCTTAGATTACACCAACTTAATTTTTTAAATATTTGTGATGTTTGACTTTTCTCAAGCATTATGATGTGAACAGTGAATTGAATGTACTATATATATTAAAATATTATTCTGAAAATTTTCAAAAATCTGCAAAAGCAGGGATTAGAGAAAACCAGTTCCTATCTGGTTTTCTGGCATCTGTCATTTTACCTTAAAAATTGTCAACTCATAAATGATTTGGGTCCTACTCGCATGGAATGAACCTACAGCAGATTCCAGAGAGTGCATGGTGTTTTTAAAAAGATATTTTAAAATTTATTTATTTACTTATTTAAAGAGCAAGTGTGGGGAAAGGCAGAGGGAGAGGGAGAGAATCTCAAACAGACTCTGTGCTGAGCATAGATGTCCATGCCAGGCTAGATCTTACAACCCCAAGATCATGACCTGAGCTGAAATCAAGAGTTGGATACTCAACCGACTGAGCCACCCCAATGCCCCATGTATGTGAAGTCTCTTTCAATCTCTGTAGCTCATCCATGCTGGGTCTTTACAGGACATTAAATATTTATAGATAAATTCATGCACTCTCAGTGGGCACCAGGGTGGCTCAGTTGGTTAAGTGTCTGACTCTTGATTTCGGCTCAGGTCATGTCAGGGTCCTGAAATGGAGCCCTGCATTGAAATTCTCTCTCTCTCTCTCCCTCTGACCCTCCCCCCACTTGTGTGTGTGCTCTCTCTAAAATAATAGAAAGAAAGAAAGAAAGAAAGAAAGAAAGAAAGAAAGAAAGAAGAAGAAGAAGAAGAAGAAGAAGAAGAAGAAGAAGAAGAAAGGAAGGAAGGAAGGAAGGAAGGAAGGAAGGAAGGAAGGAAGGAAGGAAGGAAGGAAGTTTTCAAGAAATAAAGAGACTTCACATACAGATCAATCACTTGTGAATTATGGAGCTTATAAAAATCTTGAATCAAATGAAATGGCAAACCAGGAAACAAACAAATGAAATAATTGGGGAAATTAACTTAATTTTGATAGTACACCAGAATTTTGCTCCTATACTGCTCCCATACTCCCCCTCCTTAATGCTGTTATTTTCACAAATGACATTTTTACACATTTTTTGCCCATTGACATAGATTTATAATTATTACTTTATGCAGTTTTCTTTTAAATCAGGTAGGAAAAAAATACTGTCTTTTGTATCTACCTATATATTTACCTTTACACACCACTTCTTCATGTGGATTCAGGTTACAATGTATATTTTCTTTTTTTTTTTTAAGATTTTGTTTATTTGAGAGAGAGAGTGTGCACACACATGCACGAGAGTGAGAGAGAGCACGCATGAGTGCACGAGTGGAGTAAAGGAGCAGAGGGGAAGGAAGAAGCAGACTCTGCTGAGCAAGGAGCCCAACATGGGTGCTAGATCCCAGGACCGCAGGGTCATGACCTGAGCAGAAGGCAGAACACTTAATTGACTGAGCCACCCAGGTGCCCCATTATGTAGCATATTTTCATTTCAGCCCAAAAACTCCCTTGGTATTTCTTGTAGGTCACATCTGCTTGGTGGAAAACTTTCAGTTCTTGTTTATCTGGAAAAGTCTTAATTTCACCCTCATTTTTGAAAGCTGCATATAGAATTTTTGCTGGATATAGAATTCTTGGTAGATAGGTTTTTTTTTTCCCCCTTCAGCACTCTGTGTATGTATGTCATCTCACTGTCCTCTAGCCTCCATGGTTTCTGATGAAAATTCAGCTGGCAACATTATTGAGGGGTCCTGGTACTGTTTGAGTCATTTCTCTCCTGCTGCTTTCCAAAGTCTTTTTCTCTTTTGAAAGTTTGATTATGATGAGTCTAGGTTTGGAAGTCTCTGAGTTTTCCTACTTGGAGTCCATTGAGCTTCTTGAATGTGTAGTTTAATGTTTTTCATCAGATTTGGAATGTGTCAAACTATTCTTCAAATTTCTTTCTACTGCTTTGTCTTTCCTTTTTTTAAAAAAGTTATTTATTTATTTATTTGACAGAAAGAGAGCATGAGCAGGGAGAGTGGCAGGCAGAGAGAGAGGCAGACTCCCCTGTGAACAGGGAGCCTGATGTGAGGCTTGATCCCAAGACTCTGGGATCATGACCTGAGTGAAGTCAGATACTTAACTGACTGAGCCACCCAGAGTCCATCCTCTCCTTCTTGGACTCCTATTATGCATATGTTGGTATGGCTTGTTGCTGTCCTGTTGGTCTCTAAGGCTTCCTTGGTTTTTCTACATTCTTTCTGTTATTCAGACAGGAAAATCTCAATGCCTTTATCTTCAAATTCACTGATTCTTTTTTTCTGGCTGTTCAGGCCTACTTTTGAGTTTCTCTGATGAAATTCTCCTTTCAGTTATTGTGCTTTCCTTTTTTTTTTTTTTTTTTTAAAGATTTTATTTATTTACTCATGAGAGACACAGAGAGAGAAGCAGAGACACAGGCAGAGGGAGAAGCAGGCTCCCTGTGGGGAGCCCAATGCAGGACTCGATCCCAGGACCCTAGGATCATGACCCAAGCCAAAGGCAGATGCGCAACCACTGAGCCACCCAGGCATCCCTAGTTATCCCCAGAATTTCTATTTGGATCCGTCTTTATAATTTCTGTATCTTTGTTGACATTCTCTGTTTGGTGAGATATTATTCTCATATTTTCCTTCAGTTCTTTTTTTAAAGAATTTATTTTTAAGTAATCTCCACATTGAATGTGGGGCTCAAACTGACAACTCCAAGATCAAGAGTCACATGTACCACCAACTGAGGCAGCCAGGCACCCCTTCCTTTAGTTCTTTAGACCTGGTTTCCTGTAGTCTTTGAACACACTTTTAAAAAACTTGATTTAATGTCTTTGCCTGGTAACTCCAATGTCCGTGTTTCCTTGGGTATGATTTCTCTTGATTCTTTTTATCCCCTCATGTAAGGACTAACTTTCTTACATCTTTACACACCTTGTAATTTGTTGTTGTTAGAACTAGGTTTTCAAAAGAATATAATGCATCAATTCTGGAAATCCGATTTCTATTCCCTCTCCAGGGTTTGTTGTTATGGCTGCTATAGTAAAATATTCCAAACATAGCATAGGCCTTGGGCCAAATTCTCTTCAAGACTAAAGCTGCTCAAAAAAAAAAAAAAAAATACGAAAGCTGCTCTTTGGGAGAGTATAGATAGAGCTTCTTGCATGTGAGCATGGAGCTCATTTGAGGAAAACCAATGTGGATTAAGTGTCTACAGTGTTTTCTGATAATGATGCCTCTGAAGCTCCCCCAATATCACAGGCAGAGGGAGGGTTATGTCCTCAGCCCTTCCCCTTTCTCCCCAGAATGACTAGAGTGTGTTGAACCTGCAGATGTCACACTCAGTGATCCTGATTCAGCCTTGCTCATGCAATGCCAGCCTATGACAATCTCCTCTGGAGATTTGACAGGTTGTATGGTGAGCAAATTTCCAGTCTCTTCTCCCAAGAAGGTCATGATCAGGCAAAATAAGAATAATATCAAAGCCTGCTGCCAGCTAAAGCAATCAGTGCCCAGATGTCTCCTGGCCAGGGGCCCAGGAGACGCCCAAAGGGTGGGCAGGAAGCAAACACAAGGATCACAAAAGATCTAGCCAAAGGAAGTCAGTGAGGGAATTGGGAGTCAAGAAGGGCCTTTCCCGGAGGCCTAGGCGGTGGGCACATCACCCTGGAAGGGCCCTTCCCCTTTTCCTGGTACATGTGGGGTTAGCAGCAGGGCCAAATACAAATCTGAGTAGGGATCTGTCATAGGTACCCCTGCCCAGTGCCAGACTAAACAATCCTTCTCAGGGGAAGAAGAAGGAAGATGTTAAGGCCCTGGGGGACCCTGAAAGCCTGCCCGACTGGCGCGAAGTGTCCATTTGTGTAACAAGCACCTGTTAGATGCCTACTAGAGTGTGATCTGACAAGACTTTGAAAATAGCCAGATCGGAGTTCAAAGGTAGGCTCTGCCACTTACCACCTGCTGTGGCCATAGCCAAGTTTTAATTAAGAGTCTCTAAATCTTAGTTTCTACATCTATAAAAGGAGCATATTAGCACCCACTCATGGGCTATTGTAGGATGGAATGAGATTGCAATTTTATAGAGTGCCTCACTCACACCAGGCAATTAGTCAGTGAAAGCTAGTCATCTTGTTGGCAGTGTTGGAAAAGGAAGAGAAATAAACCACACTGCACTGCTCGAAATGCTATGGCTTTCTCTGCCTTGACTTTTCTGAAAGCCTGCATGGCCTGCGGCCTTGGTCAGGTCCCCTGTTACAGGCTCTCCCAGCACCTGTATTTGCCCTACCTCTATTTCAGTTTCATGGTTAGATACTTATTTATGTAACTGACTAATGCCTGTCTCCCTCACTGACTCTTTTGCTCCCTATTTTGTGCTCAGTGTCTAGCAATACATGGGGAAACGAATGAGTAAATGAGGATGAGGCTGTAGCCTTCACAGACCTCATTAGATGCACATACTTGAAGGGGCTAATTAGCAAGGTAGCTGGGGGCAGGTGTCCAGGGCATCAGAGCAGTGCTGGGACCTGGGGGCAGGAGCGGCTGAAGTCTAACATGGGGGTGTCACCCAGCTCTCCTCCAGGGGTTGTTTGAACAACTCCCTTGACCCACTCTCCTCTACCACCCCCATCTGTAACCTCTCCCACCCCAATGCCACCCTGTCCCAGAGCCGCCTCAGTGTGGACTCCGCACAGGGCCATGGGGGTCAACCTGTGGGTCTTCCTGTGGTCTCACACCAGAGATGGGGCCACAGCAGCCACAGCCCTGCAGGCTTCAGACTGAGCCTCTCTGTGGGTCAGTCACTTTGCCATGGAGCTTTCCCGAGTGGTGTGCTCCACCGTGTTCCCTCAGCAGTCCCAGCAGCCAGGCCAGCAGAACCTGGTCATCTCCCCTTCCCAGAAAGTGAAGTGGGAAACCAGGGGGCGAATGTGCTGCTAAGGCAGGTGGGGACTTCGCTGGAATAGGGGAATGTGGGCTCCTTCCCCATGCTGACCTGGGCACCGCCCCTGCCTTAATCACTCTAGCACCTTGTTCAAGGGGTCATCAGATGCCCACCCCGACCCCAGGCACCCCGCACCAGCTCCTTCCTCGCCGTGGCCCGCAGTCTGTACAAGGTTAACCTCAGGCCTCTTCCTGGTCGCTGGTCGCCTCTGATTCACTTTCCTGTCTCTGGCCGGATAATGGTTTGAGGTTTGGCTGGGCCATTCTGCTCACTTACTCAAAGACAAAGTTCCTGACCCTGCCTGCTGACTGGCACCTACTGCCTCCAGGGCCGCCTTCCCCTGGGTCTCCTACCTGTCTCCTGCCTCCAATCAGAAATCCCTGAGCTACGAGGTATCAGAATCCTCCCCCAGTTGGGGAGCACCCAGCTCTGCCACTTTCGGCTGAGAGGGGTCCGGGGGTGGTGGCCTCCTGGCTCCCCAGTGCCTGCCCAGAGGGGAGCTGTGTTTAGCCTGAGCCCCGTGGGACTATTTGGCAAGGGCAGCACCAGAACACGCTTTACTTGGGTGCAGCCCTTAGGAGTCCACACTGTCCTTTCCGATGTGTCCTCTCAGACCAGGTAGGCCCGGCTTGTATCCGAAACCAGTTCTAAGGATGAGGAGAAAGCTGAAGGTCAGGGATTTACACGCTTGCCCAAGTCCATACTGCTGGGCAGTAAGGGATCCAAGCAAACTACCTACCTTTTCCTGCTCTGAATCCAAAGTAACTGTTGTTCCATAGATACCCTTCTCAAGCAGCCACTTGCAGCCAGGGAAACCCAGGAAAGCCCTGCTGAGATTCTCTGGCCTTTTTTTCTGGATGCCTTCTGGGCCTTCTGGAAAGGCAGTGATGGGCAAGTGTGTTTTTTCTTGTTTGGTTTGTTTTTTGGTTTTGAGGTGGTTTTCTTTCTTTCTTTCTTTCTTTCTTTCTTTCTTTCTTTCTTTCTTTCTTTCTTTCTTTCTTTCTTTCTTTCTTTCTTTCTTTCTTTCTTTCTTTCTTTCTTTCTTTCTTTCTTTCTTTCTTTCTTTCTTTCTTTCTTTCCTTCCTTCCTTCCTTCTTTTTTTCTTTCCTTTCTTTCTTTCTTTTTTTGTCAATCCTTGCCTTGAAGTATCCATTCCATTCGCAGCCCAGTGATTTGTTGGGGTTCTAACCTAACCTCGTCACCATCAGAAGCTAGGGAGAACCTTCTGGCGAACGTCCCGCTACTTGGCTAATGAATTAGTATAGTTGATTGATATACATTCCATTGGTTGAGACAAGCAAGGCCCTAGAAAAGGACACCTGTGAACTCTGGTTGCAATTTGCGTTATTATGCCCTCATTCAAACGTTCAGCATTAACCTTTTGACATGCATTTATTAAACATTTACACTGTATGCGGGACACTCTTGGGCACTGGGATGCAAGGAGGGTTGCAAAACAGTTCCTGCTACTGTTCATGGCCCAGTGGGACAGACAGACACATTTCCAGGTTCTCAGTCTGTGGAAGCACAGGGGAGGAGGGAACTAAGCCTAGGTGGGTCTCAGGGACTGGCGTTGGGCTGGGAAGGCTTCTCGGAGGAGGTGACTTTTGCATTGGGACTTGAAGGGAAAAATACAAGTAAGTTTCTTCAAAAATCCTTTCTGAGGAGTTTTTAATAAATTACGGGAAATGCTTGAAGGAAATGATGAGGGGATAGGGTGGTTGTAGGGGTTAAGGGGACAAAGAGGGATGACAGGACAGAGGCACCTGGGCACTTAGTCCCTGACCAAGTTTGTTTGAGGTCAGTCCTGGCCCCATAACCTTGGTCTCCTAAGTGCAAGGACCCAACCTTTTGAGTCAGCAGTGTCCAATAAGCTTTTGGCGATGGAGCCAAGGTTCTGTTTCCATACTCTCCAGCACAGTAGCCATGTGTGTGGCTACTGAGCCTTTGAAATGTCGCTAGCATGACCGAAGAACTGGATGTTTACTTTTATTTCATTTTAAGCCATTTGAACTTAAATGGTCACCATGTCAGACATGCACCTCTGTGTGCTTCTCACCCTGGATCACATTTGAATCACTTAAGATGTCTTCCAAAATTTCTGGTGCCCCGTGCCCGAGCCTTACCCCTGAGATTCTGCTTTTGTGGATCTAGGGTGGCATTTGAGTATCAGTATTTTTGAAAACAACTCAAGTGATGCTCACGGGAGCCAGGGTTGAGAACCTCTGATCTGAAGCTGTGTTCCCCACACTCACAGGTGGGGAGGCCCTGGTTTCACAGGGCTACTTAGGGGGAGTGTTTGGGTTTTCCTCAACACCCCTCTACCCCTCAAGCTACAATGCCCAGTGGGAAGATTTAGGCCCTAAGGCCCTTCCCAAAGCCTGCTGGCTCTCCCCCTGCCTGCCTTACCCACTTCCTAGCCCAGGCAGCACTCATCCACCTGAGCCCTGCTAGGACACAGCCACCTGCCTCCGGACAGCAGGGGATAGCAGGGGTCAGTGGTCAAGGAGCCTGGTCCTTGCAGGCCTAGGGCCCTTGGACAGAGCCCCACCAGCCATTTTCCCAGGCTGGGCGAGGCTGGGCTGGAGCAAGGGCCACTGGCCAGGCCTGAGGTTTGGCTGGTTCCTGTCTACTTTCCCCTGAAACAGATCTGCTGTTGAATGTGTTTGGGACAGCAATGATGCGGGTTTTGGTAACGAGACTGACACTTGGAGAGAACCCTCCTTCCCCATGTATCCCGGAAAAAGCTTCCTGAGCTGGGGCTCGCCCAGCAGCTGCTGCCCGCCCACCCCCACTTTTGCCACCCACACCCCAAAAGCACTTTTGCCATGACTCACACGTGGCAGCTTGTGCACTTCTTTTATTATTAAATATAAAAGCAGCTTCCTATTTTTTAAATAGATATTTCAATGACTTTATATAAAATAATTCATCACTTCCAAGTATAAAAACAAAATCTCACAGTGTGTGAGCCAATGTTCCCTCTCAGCTTTCTCAACGAAGGGATTCCTGTGCAGGTAGCCAGGGGAGCCACCCAGAGGGCTGGGGCCCCTCCTATGCCTGTGTCACCAAGTGCCCACAAAGAACTTCTGCAGTGGGTTGGACTTGCTTTCTTGACTTTTAAAATACTATATGTTTGGGGTGGGGGAGGAATGCCTTTTTTCTGTGTTTTTTTTTTTTTCCCCTTTCCCTTTTAAATACATATTTTCTAGCATCAAATATAGAGTCTGAGACTAGAAGGAGCCCCACAGGGCAAGTTCCCGGCTGCCTCCCCTTCAGCTGAGAGCAGCAGGGCCGGGGTGGCAGGAGCCACGAGACCCCCGCTTTTGAGGGCAGGAAGGAAAGTTCATGGGCCCCGGCTCAGCGGCCAGGAAGGGTGGCATCTCTCGGTGGAGGACCCAGGGCAGCAGGAGAGGAGAGACACAGCAGCACAAAAGGACCACGGGCAATCGGCCCCATCGCAGACCGCCAGCTCTCAGAGCAGTGGCCGCGGGCCGGCCCAGGAAGCTGAGGCTTCACACGGACTCCAGCTGCCTGGTCCCTCTCCGTCATGGCTGGCCTGTGGCCCGGTGGGAGACACAGTGTAGGGGCCGGGCTGGGGGGATCCCTGCCTCCCCGGGGAGGGTGGGGAAGAGAGGGCGGGAAGGGGACCGGAGCGGCGCTGTGCTGGGAGGCTGGAGTGAGGCCTGCTGCTGGGATGGGGCCGGGCCGCATGGGGAAGGGGGCCAGGCTGCGGCCCGGGGCGCGGACGCCTCCCCCAGCTCGGAGGATGCCCAGGCCTGCAGAGACCCTTGGGCAGTCGGTGGGCAGCAGAGCCCCTGTGGGCCTATGCGCTCCCGCCTCCTCCCTCCCGCTTGTCACCTCCCCCTAGGGACGTCAAAGTGCAAGATGCAGAAACCTGCGAGCGACATAGCCTGAAGACCAGCTCCGGCCAGGGCGCCCCTGGCCCAGGCGGGGAGCCGGACAGTGGCGCTCGCAGGGCTGGGCGGCTGTTCAGCAGGCAGGTTCGGGGTTCACAGTGCAATGGCCTCTTAGCGGGCCTCGGCGCCCCCGGGGCCCTGGCAGGGCTGGGGCGGCGGCGCAGATGCCAGAGCTGGCCTGCCCTTGGCAGTGGAGCCAAGCCGCACGATCCGGGGCAGAGCTGCGCGGCCGGCAGGGGCACCAGGCAAGCGGGTGGGTGAGCCCAGTGGCGCAGGCCTTCCCTTCCGGCTTTGGGCTGCACGCCTCAGGGAAACCCGGCCGCCAGCCGCCCTGCCCACCTCCGGCTTCTCTCTGGAGACAAGTCCCTGCTTGTTGGCATTGGGACCCCTTGGCACCAGGCGGTCCTCCGAGCCTCGGTGCCCACCCTGCGCTCCCACAGCCTAGGGCCTCTGGGTCCCTGGCCCGGGTGAGGCTTGGAGGGGAGACGCAGCAGGACACAGCCCCCGAGGTGCAGAGGGTCCTCGGCCGAGCTTCCTCGCCTTCCTCCAGTGGGTGGGCGCCTCCAGGGCCCACGATAAATATCAGCAGCGTGGGGAGCATCTCCAGCCCTCTCCTAGTCAGTCCAGTCTGAGGGGGCGAGGGCAGAGGGACCCCAGCCTCGCTGCTCTGGTCTAGTCCTGGCAGGCAGGAGCTCTTGTGGTGGGCAGGCCACACTCCCAGGAGAATGGCTGGGGATGGGTGGTGGTGGACACCCCCATAAGGTCTCCTCCCATGGAGAGACTGTCCTGTGCGCCCAGCTGTACGGGAGAGAAAGAAAGGCCAGTCAGCGAGTGGGAGTGGAGGGAGGGGTCACTGAGGACATGAGTGGGGGAGGCACAGCGTTCCTGTGGGCTGTTGGTGGTGCTGCAGGCAGGACTTCCTCCCATCCTCTCCCTCGCCTTCCCAGCCACCCCAGACACCACAAGGGACCAGGCGGCTTTTCCTGGCAGCAGCCCAGACCTCTGGCCAGACTGGCCTCACCTCCTACCTCCTCCTGGGGAGCAAGGGACCGCAAGGGGAGGTAATGGGACCTGGTAGTGGCCTAAGCAGGGCTGGGAGAGGGGACTGGCCACCGTTCAAGTGGAGGAGTCTGACAGGGAGGGAAGGTGCACCTGAAGAGTCCTTAGACCATCTCACTGGCCTTGGGCCAATGAACCCAGGGTGACTCCTGCTAACTCCAGCAAAGAAGACTTTCTCATTCCCCCCTCTACACCATTCATCATGAGGGGTCATCACACATGACACTCGGGATAGCAGGTCATAGGTAACTAAGAGGAAGAATTAGAGGCAGTTCTGGAACAAGGAAACTCCCATCCTGCCATGTGGTATGTTAACCCTGAAGCAACTCAACCTCCTTCCTGATGGACCAAAGGACTTGCCTCCCTGCATCATCCATGGGAATCAGGGCCCTGCTCTTTCCAACCCCACCCCCATCCTTGTCCTTTGCCCAGCATCCTCAGAAGGCTTTGTTCCCAGAACAGAAATCCCCTGGACTCCATCCAACAGTGCGACTTTGGATCCTGTGTGGAGCTTCCCTCCCTAACCATCCATAGGCCCTACTGGCAAAGTCCATAATGGACGAGAAGGGCAGATGGGACCACAGCTTCTGGCTCCCAGCCCATTCCCATGCTCTGGAGGGGGAAGAAGGGAGAACCATAAACTGGACACGAGCCATGCTGGGTATAGCTGGGCCCTAGGACTGGGCCCTAGGACCTGCTGGGATTAGGTGGAGTGAAGGGCCAAATAGGTGAGCTTCACTGCCCCTATGTCCCAACTCCTGGGAGTAGGGGGCTCGTGTCTGTCTTCTTTCTGACTGTCCCTCTAGCAGGCTCTCTGCCTCTGTGTTTTCCTTTCTCTTATCAGAGCAGTACGTAGTCTAAGGGCTGGCCCTGAATCTCCTGAAGCTCCTGGGGCCTGGGCTGGACCTACTGATCCAAGCGGGGTCTGGATGTGGCCCCTGCCCTGGGTTCTCTTTCTAAGTGAAATCTTGAGGGGAGGAAGAGAAAAGCTTGTCAGGGCTTGAGAAGAGACAGGCAGGGAAAGCAGAGTAGGAGTGTGGAGGAGATGGGGCAGAGGGCCCAGACCAAGGGGCGAGGCTGGCAACCAGCCAGAGGTGGGCACAGCTCTGAGCTACACGGAGTCCCTGTGGACCTTGGTGCCTCCTCTGCTTTACCAGTCCTGAGGAGGTCTGGATCATCCTTACAGCCCTGCCAGTGTCCCATCTGACCCACTCACCCATCTTAGCCCACCCTGTGTTGCTTTGTGTTCTTTTCTAAATAGGCTCCCCTGGTTTTTTGAGCGTTCGTTATATCCCTCTTCTGTCTAGAAGTGGCCCAGACTTGTCACTGCACACATGGAAAGACCTTAAGACACTCACTTGCTTTTGGCATAGGGTGTGACTGGAAACTCAAATGGGTTACCCCAGCTAGTTGGCCAGCCAGCCAATCAGCAAACCAAGCCATTAGCCAGCTAATCAGTTAGCCAGTCAACTCACCAATCAATAACCAGCCTATTAAAAGCAGTTACCAGCTAGTTGGTTACTCAGCTAAAGTCATCTAGCCAGCTGATCGGCCAGTCAGACAGAATCGATTAGTTAGCTGGTTAATGGATGACCCAGAAGGCTGGTCAGTTAGAGACAGCTGGCCAGGGTCAGGTGGTCAGTCAACCCTTAAGCCAATCTAGTCAACATTTATTGAGTTTTTGGCAAGTATGGAGAAGCCCTCTCTGTATTAGAACATGGGATAGAAAAAAATGCAAAATAAAAAAAAGGGGGAAGACACAGTCCCTGCCCTCAAGGGGCTTACAGCCTTCTTAGGGATGCAGAATGTACATATACACATAAAAGAAGGTTTTAAAATGTATAAAAACGACATCCAAATGAGTGCAAATTGATATATATTAACCAAATACAAAAGAACTGAGGGGTAGGAACTGATAAGCTACCAGCCGGTGTTGGAAGCAATCTGGAAGAACAGGAGGTGGTGGTGGTGGGAGCTGTCTAGAATCAGGGAGCTGCGGATGAGGAATGATAAAGGGTACATCCTTACCAACAACATGGGTGAGGCTCATAGAAGGCACTGACCAATGTGCAGGGGACACACCTGGGAGGGCTATGAAGCCAGACTTGGGATTTAAAACAATTTCCACTTGCTCAAGTGATGGGCAGAAACCAAAAACGTGGTTTTAACAAGAACAGACATAAACTCCTGCACCCTGGTTAAAAAACTAAGTTGTCCAAGTACAGGACAGAAAGCCTGGCTTGCCAGAGGTTTATGGGAAATGGAACTAGGGGTTTTAATAGACCACAAGCTCAACATATGACAACAGTATGATGCATCTGTTAAGGAAACAAAACACAACACTAATGCAATCTGAATCTGCATTAATAGAAGAATATTGTCCAGATCAAGGAAGGTAACAGTCCAACTGTACTTTGAGCTGGTCGGACAACATCTGGAGCACTGTGTCCAGGGCTGGGTGCCACATTTTCAGAGGGACATTGACAAACGAGTGTATCCAGAGGGCGACCAGGATGGTGAGGGGTCTGAAAACCATATCATATAAGGAATGTTTGAGGGACTTGGCCACACTTAGCTTAGAGAATTCTTAACAGGGATATGGATAACTGACCTGAGACACTAGAGGGCTCTCATGAGAATAGAAGGGAGGACCATCATGGAGGGGGCAGGGAAGCTCACTCATGGAAAGGTCCTCACAGCACTCCTGGGAGACGGCAGGGAGCTTGCCTGGGACTGAGGGCCCAGGGCCCAGCAGCTGGCTGACCCCATGTCAGGGGCGCAGAGAAAGGAGACCCCTATAGGGTAGGATGCTGGCCAAATGACCTCTAAGAGCCTTTCCAAGACTAAGGCTCTATGGATCCATGAATCTAAAAGCAGGGACATGGTGGGACACCTGGGTGGCTCAGCAGTTGAGCATCTGCCTTCGGCTCAGGGCGTGATCCTGGGTCCGGGGATTGAGTCCCACATCGGGCTCCCTGCATGGAGCCTGCTTCTCCCTCTGCCTCATCCTCTCTCTCTGTGTCTCTCATGAATAAATAAATAAAAGCTTAAAAAATAAAATAAAATAAAAGCAGGGACATAGAAATGATCCTGGCTGGGGAGAAGGCTCAGATAGGGTGCAGAGCAATAGAAAGCTGGCAAGAGGTGGGTGTTAGGGGCGGCTGCTGGAGGAGCCTGGGAGCCAAGCTGAGAATGTCGGGTTTGAAGTGAATGGGGATGCAAATTCCCTAGGAGGGTAAAGACTCTAGGCAAGCTTTTGGTTTCTCTGGAATGGAAGGAGGCAGCAAGACTAGAAGCTGAATACAGAAATAATAACCGGATGCACAGGTGATAGTGCCTGGCCTCAGACTGGCAGGGGGTTGGGGGCAGTGGTGGTGTGGAGACCTGAGGACCCCAAAAGGAGACAGTTGGCGGGATCAGTGATGGATAGAAAAGGGAGTAGGAGGGGAGGGAGTCAAGTGTGGGCCTCAGGGAAGTTGGTAGCATCAGCCAGCCTGAGTAACTGGAAAGGGGGTAGCTAATTTTAAGGGGTGGAGAGAGATCCAAATCAGAGTCTTACCTTAGAAATGCCCCTACACCGGCAGTTCCACCTGTCTCTCCTCATCCTGGGTCAGGGGGCTGCGGGTAGAGCATAGGACTGGCATAAGGCTTCAGCAGAGGCTGAGGAGTGAGGAAACCCCTTAAGTTTGTCCCTCAGAGGGTGGCATGTGCTCCAGCCAGAACTGCCTAACCCTAAGGAGAAATCAGCAAAAATCCCAGATAGCTAGGAAAGAAGAAACGCCCTTCCTCCTCCCTGCCTCCTATCCTGTTCTGAGCTCCACTTCCTCAGAGCAAGTGAAAGAAAGTCTCCCTCAAATCTAGAAGGGAAACAGATGCCAAGCCAGCCCCCCCAGCCCCCCACACCCCCATGCCTTCCTGAGCATCCCCACCCCCTGCGAACTCTCACCTGCCCTCTGGTTGCTCCACGGGAGAATCCGCTGCCTGAGGCTCTCGATGACTCTGGGAACAGACCGCAAAGAGCAGGCTCGTGGAGGAGCCAGGGATCACGTGGGGACTGTGGCCTCACCCCCAGGCAGGGTTGCCCAGGGGAGTAGATGACAGTTATCGAAGTCTCCCCCAGCTACCCAGACGTGGAGATGAGCCGCAGGGCCAGGAGAGCTTCGTAAGGCCTCCCTGCTGGTGGCGCCCCCACTCCACTCCCCACGCAGGCTGCTTCCTACCCCAGGGGTGGCTGGGCCCAGGCTCTGCGGAGCTCCCAACAAGCGCCCCGCCCTGAGGCTGGCACAGCATCACCCTCCTCTGCTGGCTCCCTCACCGGTGGGTTCTCTTCCACTCTCAGCCCGAGAATATTCTCTCCTGGTCCCTTCCCGTTGGCCTTATAGCCTGGGTCTCCCCCAGTTTTGAAGAAACCCTCCATTTCAACCTCCTCTGTCCTGTGTTCAGGTGGCCTCCTGTCTTGGCACCTGAAGAATCCGGGCAGAGCCCAAGGAATCCCCTGATGCGCTTGCCCCGCTCCTCCGCCTGGGCTGTGCCCCCCTTCCGCCCTCCTCTCTCGGGGGCTCCCCTTACCCGCCGTCTCCGCCTGTACAGCAGGAGGCCGCCGACGGCCAGCAGGACCAGGATGACGCTGGGCACCAGGAGGCGGAAGGCAAACCTGGGGAGCTGAGGGCCAGAAGGTCCCTCCTGCTGCTTCTCGTGGCCTGCGTCAGTCAAAGGAATGGCGTTAGAGTGGGCCAGGGCCCCGGCCGCCCCCTCGCTCGCTTGTCCTCCTTCCGGCTGCGCGGGGCTCCTGCGGCCCCGGGTGCTCCTTCTGCCCTCCACGTCCCCGAGGGGCAGCGCACGGCCCCAGGAGAGCCTTCTGGGGAGCCCTGGCTGCTCGGAGCGGGCTGCGGGGCTGCTGAGGCCTCTCGGGGGCCGCGGCGGGGTCCTGGCAGGGCCTGGCTTCTGATGGTCTCCGGGCGCGGCAGACGGTCGCTCGGTCCTCTCAGGCGTGCGACTCTGGGCCGGGCCAGCGGGTCTCGCGGGGCCCGCCGTGGGCGGGGGTAGGCCGGGCACGTCCCCTGGCTGCCGGCCCCCGGCTGAGTAGGACAGCAGAAAAGATGCTGACGAGAGGTCCCCGGGCCTGGCGGTCGTCTGGGCTTGGCCTCTGCCTCCTCCCAGCCTGGAGGGAGAAAGCTCTGCCCCTTGCGGCGCGGGACCCTCACTAGCCTCTCCGGAGGCCTCCTCTAGGGTCCAGTTAGTGCCCAACGCAGAGTCCAGAACGTCTTCCATCCCAGGGACGGGGGCCCTGACAGAGGGCAGAGCCTGAAGTGAATCTCCGGCGGGGCTGGCCTCCACACCTGGGGGCTCCGGAGAGTCAAAGCTCTGGCAGGTGCTTCTGGGTGGTCGCTGCTTGGCACTGTCCGGGTCCAGGTCCACTGTGCGGAGGGGCTGCTCACTGGGCAAGAGGGAGCTGCCCTCTGTCCCCTCAGAGTTGGCCCAGGTCAAGCCAGCCATAGGGGCCATGGAGGGGGCAAGGGGCTGCTGAGGGGAGACAGAGGCCAGGTCACTGCTAGGGGTGGCTGTGGGGTACAGGCAGTTGCAATCAGGCTTGGTCACCACATCTGAAAGAACCACAGAGAGAGGGAGAGAGAAAGACAGGGAGGAGATAGAGTCACCAGCCTTCAGCACAGCTTTCCCGGGGGAAGGGGGGTGCCAGGGGGATGTGGGTCTGGGGGTCCCTCATGCCCCAGTTCAGCCCTGGGGCTCAGGAGAGGACAGGACTGGAGCCAGTGCTCACGACACAGGCCTCAGGCAGTGAAGGGACAGACACTGTAGGGTCACAGGCAGAGAGCAAAGAGTGGGGTTGAGAGGCACAGTCTGGGGGCCAGGGTGAGTGAAGACCAGGGAACGGCCTTTCCTGGAGTTCCAGCTGGCTAGGCGCCATGCCAGGATCGAGCAGCAGCTAGCCAGGAGGTTGAGCAGTGGCCTCCGGGACCACCACAAGTCACCCTCAAGTCGCACAGACAGTGTTGGTTGGAAAGCAGCAAGGTGGTTTCATGCACAGCCAGGGGCCACACAGCCACAGCCACGGGCGAGATCAAGCTGGGGCTGGAACGTGCCCAAGACTTGAGGCCTTGGGATTGAAGCCACGAGACTGGACTCGGCCACTGGCAGGTCGCAGGGCCTCAGCCCCTGCCTCAGGGAGCAAGGTTGAATGTAGGAGGGTAACGTGGCACAGGACGCAGAGACGAGGACACGCAGGGTACCCATGTGTGCGGCTGAGCCTGCACTGGGAGACTTTGAACGATGCTCAGACTTCAAATCCAGCCTTTTCCCTTGAGGGGACACTCAAGGCATCCTGGGGACGTCTGAAGCCAGGGTCTCCTGGTGCTTCGCAGCAGGGCTCCTGGTGCAAGGGCCCTGGCTCCCAGATCGAGCCCGGCTCTCTCCACGGAAGCCCCTGTACGTTCAGCCAGCCTGCAGTGCCCGTGGGGAAAGCCTCTGTGCCTACAGGGCTCTCCGAGAGGGGCCCCATTCCCCATCCCTCATCTCACAGCCACCAGCAAGATCCTTCTTGATGCCTCCACATGCAGACATATTCGGTGTGCATGCACACACATGTCAGAAAAGACATGTGCTCAGGACTGCCCACAGGTACATGAAGCCACACGTGTACACAAGAAAAGCACATCTACACACACAGGAGCACGAGTAGCAGCCAGGCTGCCTCCCCAGGGTCCCTCCGGCCCCCACATCTCACCTCCTCATCCCGGCTCGGCTCCCTACACCCTCCCCTTGTCCTGCACTCACTGGGCCCTCTGGTGCTTACCTTGGCTGGAGCACTTAGCAAAGCTGTTGTTGCAGTTCTTGCTGAAAATGTTCCAGTCCTTTTTAAGGAGATTCTTTGTTTCATTAAAGACATTCTTGATCTTTTCCAGCAACTGCAGGGGTGTCTCATAGAAAGTCCGGACACAGGCCTGGAAAGAGAGAAGCACCCCACCCCTTCAGTGAGGATGGGCCGTGGCCCATGTCTCTAGCATATTTGCCAAACTCCCTTGGCCTTTCTCACATCTGTCTTCTTTTTCATTTTTCCCTCCCCTCACCCTTGGTATGTGGTGGAATCAGTCCTGAGATCTGGAGATTTGTTATTTATTCGCAGATCCATTTAACACATATCTGTGTGCCAGGCATATGGCAATTATTTGGGAATCATGCAACGAACACCAGGGACGTGGTCACTGGCTGAGCTGGACACGGAGTCCAGCAAGGCACTGGCATTAAACACACTGTTACAAGTGCAGTGAGTCACATGGAAAAGTGTGGAATGATCTGAGAATGTACAGCAAGGGGAACAGGGGACGCCTGGGTGGCTCAGTGGTTGAGCGTCTGCCTTCGGCCCAGGGCGTGATCCTGGAGACCCGGGATCGAGTCCTGCATCAGGCTCCCTGCATGGAGCCTGCCTCTCCCTCTGCCTGTGTCTCTGCCTCTCTCTCTTTCTCTCTGTGTCTCTCATGAATAAATAAATAAAATCTTTAAAAAACAATAACAAGGGGAACATAGGGCTCAAGGGGAGTTTCCTCATGGAACCAGCTGAAAAATGAGCAGGAGTCAACCGGAAAGGACATGGAGTTGGAGAGAGCTGTCCCACTGGAGAGGAAACAGACTGTGCAAAGGTCCTGAGGCAGGAAAGAGCCTATAATGTCAAAAGACTAAAGGCCGGCTAGGGGGGCTACAGTAGTGCCATCGAGGAAGAAAGTGGCAAGAGATCCTGAGAGAGGTCAGCAAGGACCAGGTTCTGCAGGTGTCAAAACCTGTTAACTTGATCCACAAAGCAAATATAAAACATCTGAGGGGCTTTTGGGGGAGGTGGTACGGTAAGACTTAAGTTTTAGAAGACTCATCCCGCTGTGCTGTGGAGCAGGCCACGCTGACTTCTCTGGCCTCTGAAGCTGTCCCAGTCCTGCCTGTTGAGCTGTTCTGTTCTCTTCCGCGCGTAGGACCCAGGCTCCCTACACCCACTGGAACTCTGAGAAGCTTCGCATGCTCCTGGTTTCCCTCCCACCTCCTGAGCTGCTCCTCTGTCTCCTTCCCAGGCTCCCCTCCTCCACCTGATTTATAAATTCTGGCATTCCTCCGAACCGTCCTGGAACCATCTCTCCTTTCACACCAGAAGGTGCCACACATGCCCACCGCTTCATCTGCGGCCTCCTTGCCAATGACTTCCAAGTACCAAGTTTCCCTTACACCGAGCTGCACAGGGAAGGACCCCAAGCGTCACCGGCCATGGAGTCCCAAGCCATCTCTGAATGCTCACGGCCTGTGCACAGCAGGCCCCTGATCGATGGTGACCCCCCAAATGAATGAATGGACACAGGCGTGAGAAGACTGGGCTCAGCACCACCACCAGCTAGGTGGCACTGGCCAAGCAGACCATGAGAAAGCGGCAACCATCAGATAGACGCACCTGCCAGGTGCCCACCTATGACACGGAGGCGGCGCCTTCTCTCCTCAGTGGCTCTGAACCCCGGCCCAGCCTTCTCCTCTCGGGGGGGCTGGCTCCTCTCGCCTCTGGGGCTCCCTCCCTTCTCAAGTGCACCTCACTGCTCTCACACCATGGGCGGCTGGTGAAAATGCAGCTTCCCAGGCCCCCCCACAGACCCAGTGAATCCGACCTTTAGGGGTGTAGACTGGGAATCTGGAATTTAAACAAGCCCCCCAAGTGATATGTCCGAACCTTAACACCTCTCAGTGAAAATGTTGTCTCCTGTGATCCCACACCTGCTCTGGGGACCTCTCCCTCCTCCGCAGGTGCACTCGCCCCCCCCACCCCCCCACCCCCCCACCCCCCCCCGCCCCCCAGCTGCCACCTACCCCAGCTGCCACCTGCCCCTGGCGGCGACCGCACACTACTGGATCCGCAACGCTGACTTCCCGGGAGAGGGACTGCTCTTCCATCCTGACACCCTCGCCGGGTTTCCCTCCCTCCCCCAGGCGGTTCCCTCCGGGTCCCCTTGCCGGGTGCCCTCCTGTGCCCGGCTGCTGAGGCCGGGGCTCTGGGCTGCCCCGCACAGGCGGCCACGTCCTACACCTCCTGGCTTTGCAGTGACTTCGGGGCCCCTCCTCCGTGTGCGCCCAGCTGCCGGCTCCGCATTTCCGCTTGGCTGCCTCTCTAGCATCTCGGGATTCCTGTACCCCAAACTTAGCTGCTGCTCCCCGCTCCCCATTCGGCCCTCAAGCAGGGCTCAGGACAGAGGGGTCCTGGGGCCGCCCCTTCCCTCCGCTGCTCACCGCCACCTGCCACCGAGTCCTGTGGGGCCTGTCTCCTGGGGCTCCCCATGCACCCCCTAGACCTGCACCCCTGCTGGCCTCCCAGCCCCCATTCCTGTGCCCTGCAGGGCTACCACACACCTCAGACAACATTGTGCATCCCTCCAGGCTCCCGCCGCCTCCCCTCTCTCCCAGGCTCTCCCATGCCTCCAGCCGAGATCGGGTGCCCGCCTTTTGAGCTTCTGAGTGTGCACAGCTGCTGCTCACCTCAGGGCTTGGTGTGCAGGCTCTGCTGGGCTGGAATGCTCTGACCAGCCTCACTGCTTCCTCTTACTCCTCTTTGGACCTCAAATAAATGTTCTCTTACCCAGAAGCCTTCTCTCCTTCCCTTCTTCCCTACCTCCCCTTTTTTATCTTTTTAAGATTTTATTTATTTGAGAGACAGAGACAGAAATAGCGAGAGGGCAAGAGCGGGGAGGAGAGGGAAGAGCCCAGCTCCCTCAGCAGGGAGCCCAACATAGGCCTGGGCTGGATCCCAGGATGCTGGGGTCATGACTTGAGTGAAGGCAGCCACTTAACCTACTGAGCCGCCCAGCACTCCCTCTCACCTCTCCTTTTTATTTATTCATTTTTAAAGATTTTATTTATTTACTTATTCCTGAGAGACACACACAGAGAGAGGCAGAGACAGGCAGAGGGAGAAGCCGGCCCCATGCAGGGAACTCAATGCAGGACTTGATCCCAGGACCCCAGATCACGACCTGAGCCCAAGGCGCACCCTCAACCACTGAGCCACCAGGGTGCCCCCCACCTTCCCTTTTTAAATGAGAGTGCCATTTATCTCTCAGAGCACCAGGAGGCCTCCTTCATGGCTCCCTCCCTCACCCCTTTCAGGTCTTCTCTTGCCTGGTGTTCCCTTCCAGGGATGCACTTATTGCCATCCTAAATCCTCCCTGTTTTACTCATATATTCTGTTAACTGTCTCACGCCCTCTCCCAAAGTAAGCTCCATGAATGCGAGGGGTTTTGTCTGGTTTGATCCCAGCTGCTTCCTAGTGCCCAGAACAGTACCTGGCACACAACAGGCACTCAGTAACTATCTGTTGAATGAATGAATAGTCCTCACGCTCTGGAATTCTATATAGTTGTGTCATTGTTTGTTTAATTGTTACCAGCCTCCCCTAACCCTAAGCTCCACGAGGGCGGGAACCATGTAGTTTTTGCTCACGAAGACATCGTCAAGGCCCAGTACTGTGTCTCCCGCATGGTATGTCTTTAGCAGAGGTGTGTAGGGTGAATAAATGAATGGGAGAGTGAGTGAACAATGACACGGGGTGAGAGGCAAGCAAACACACTCTGCGTGTATGGGCAGGGATGGTACCCCCAAAGCCACCCGAGGCTCTTAGAACTCAGTGCTCCCCAGGACACTCCTACCTTGTCCTGCTCTTCGTAGTCCTTCGTGAAGCAGCTCTTTAGCCTCAGAGAGAGTTCCTGGAGCTTAACGATGACATTGGCGTTGGGAGTATTGTCTTTGAAGCGCATGGTGTCCTCCATTATGTCTTGCATCAGGACAAACGCCTTCTTAAGGTAGCACACGGGATCTTTCTGGAAAACCAGAAACGGGAGTTGATAGTACGCCTGATGTGGTCTGAGAACCCAGGCTCTGTGACAGATGTCCCCAATCCTGGCAGATGGAGGGCTGCAGCCTGCCTTACACCTGCCCCTGAGGTGAGGGCCAAGCCACTCTAGTATAAGAAGGGAGGTGCTGACCTTGGCTGCTCTTTCACTCTGTCTCTTTGGGATCTGGAATTGGGGTAGAGGGAAGGAAGTGGCGGCTCTGATTAGAGACCTCCTCAGATTTCTGGAAGATGCGGCTTTAATCAGAATGGGGGTGCATGGGTAGGGTGGGCTCTGGGGAACTGCTGTCTTTTTGCTTGCTCTCACAAAAGTCCTTCTAAACCTCCAGGCTGCAGGGGAACTAGAGGACACCAGAGGGGACAAAGAATAACCTCAGTGTTTTGTCTTCCCGAGGGATGGTGGTTGCCTCAACAGACAGCCTGCTTCAGCTCTCTATCCTAGTACCTGGCCCCATCATTTCTGCGTGAGTGATCGAGTGAAATACTGAGGTTAGTCTTTGGGCCGTGAGGTGGTCAGGGGGTCAGAAGCTCAGAGATGGGAGCCCCTTCTGGGTGCACCGCGGTGATTTTGTATATGGCACAAGGATGAGCCCATGTGCAGTAAGGGACAGGGTCCAGGCAGTTGGAAAGGCGTCACAGGCACGGGAGGAGCGTGTGCACAGGCTGGGAGGCAGGGAGGGGAAGGCAATGGCGGGGGCGGGCCAGGTGATGTGCCCCCAAAGCTGAAGCTGACCCAGCTGGGCTTTCTCCCCCAGCGAAGCTGAAGCTGACCCAGCTGGGCTTTCTCCCCCAGCAAGGGGGGCCAGAACAGGTTCGGGAGAGGAAGTGAAGGCAATAGGCTGGAGTTCCGAGAGCTCCCCCTACGGGCTAGATGATGGGTGCAACTGGAAGGGGAGAGGCCTCTTAGGAGGCGCTTGGCACTGTCCAGGCAACTGGTTGGGCAAGGCTGGGGCAGAACCCAGAGCTGCTGGGAGACAGAACAGCAGCTCACGGGGGCTGGCTGGGTGTGGGGTAGGAGGAGGAGGGAAAGGGCTGGACCGACTCCCTGGCTGCTGTGCTGTCTGTTGGATGGAAATGACATCCTTAAGCAAAGCATGTGACGCAGAAGGCCTATTGGTGTGCCTTAGGCCTTAGAGCCAGCCTGCCTGGGTTCAAATCAGGCCTCCACCACTTAGTAGCTGTGCTCCCTTACCCTCCCTGAGGACAATAACCAAGATTAGCAGATCACATAGTTGTACCGTCAGGATTAAATTAGAAAGTGCCTGGCACATAGTAAGAGCTTGATATGTGCCAGGGCAGGAGAAGGGAGCAGCAGGGGACTTGAGGCCTGGACCTTGCTCAGCCCCAGACCCTGGCATCCCAGGACTGAGAACCGGCAATCCTCCCACCCTCAAATCCTACCTGCCCAGGTAGAGGATTTCTACCCCCTCCGTGCTCCCACATATACCCACCTCGGAAAGCTGGCACCCGGGCCTTGTAAATAACCAGAACTCACCAATAGCTCCTGGTCTACAAACTCAAAGGCAATCTGGCACGACGTCTCCATCTGACTGTCAATCTGTAAGAGAGAGCAGGCCAGTGGTGGCAGGGTGTCTGTAGCTCCACTGGGCCCACCTAAGAATGAGGGCTAGAGTCCCTGGCTGGATCAGGCTTTGAGCCTCTTCTACCTTCCCACCAACCGCACTGGGAAAGACAGAGCCAAGGGAAAGACTTGTGCCTCCCACATGCCCAGCGTGGACTGTAGAAGAAGTCTCTTCCTTCCACCTCCTACTCCATGAATCTGACAAAGACCAGTTAGTTATAAGGAAGAACTATCTCAGAGGATATTGGGCATAACCTTCCATGATAGGTAGTGAGCTCCCTGTCGTGGTGGGAATTCAAGCATAGACTAGACAAGATCTGGGGGTTCAGAATATATAGGGGCTGGGGCTAGATGTCCATCAAGCCCTCACTGGCCCCCCCAGAGCAGTGGTTCTGTGATTCTAAGGCTCAGAGAATGCTGTGGCTCTTGGTCTACCTGGGAGAGCTGTAGCAGCTGTGTGCAGGAGGAAAACCATAGCGGTAAGAGAGGCAGCAGGCCCAGCCTACAGGCCCCAAGGAGCTGGCCTTAGCCAGTGCTGCCCCACCCGGCCTGGCCGGCTAGAGGGACGGTAAATTCTCTTCTGAGCAGGACAGTGGCCATCATGGTAACCTGACTCTGCCTCCCTGAATCACATTTGGAATTGTTGACATCCCTGCCTGCCCAATTAGAACAAGGCACGGGCTCCTCCATGGCGGCCTGGGTGAGCAGTCCTTCCCAGCCCCGGGGCTCAGGCAAGAGCCAGGAAAGTGAGGGCGGAGGGCTGGGAGGTAGGCTGGAGCCTCCACTCCAGATCTGGCTGAGGCCCTGGTGCCAGGTTGGCGGCATATCTGGGAGTCCAGGAGTTAGAAGCAACATCTGGATGCAGCAGGCAGACACACTGGGCTGGCTCCCTAGAGGAAGCATCTCAGCGAGGGACTGCAGGCCTCACAAGCCTTTTCTAAGTCCATGGTTGACACCCTGGGCGATCATTAACCCAGGCCAGCGGCTGGAAGCCCACCCTGTCCATGGTCTGGACAGGCCCTGACCCCGAGAAGGTCACTGAGGAGAGAATCCGTGGGGCTAGGTGGGAGCCACAAACCACATCCTGCACAGCCATACCTCACTGCCTGCAACCCTTGCCTTTGACCCTGCTGCCTGGCTCCTGCCTCAGTTTCCCCAGTGAGGAGAAGGTAGACAGTCACGGCCCCACACTCACCAGCTGCTGGAGGAACTGCAGGTGCCCGTTCCCAATCATGTGGCTACAGTGCTCTGACACCTCCTCGGTAGTACTCCGGCTCGCCAGGAGAGAGACCAGCAGCAGCAGGGGCATCAGCCATGTCTATGATAGAGAGTGCGTCATTATTCCCAGCTCTCCGTCTCCCCAGGAACCCCCATGCCCTGAGGAGAGGGGAAAACCAAGGACCTCATACCTACAATGCTCCAGGTTCTGCCCTTTACCCCAGGATGCAGTGGTCCCTGAATCCAGCTTTCTCAAGATTTCCTCACTGGCATGCACTGTCTTGCTCTCCCTTGACAACCCACATGTCATCTTCTTCAAGAAGCCTTCCCTGATTAACCCAGGCCAAGCTTGATCCCACACTGAACTTCTCACGAGGATATGGAAGGTGTTCCTACCAGTCTAAATTTCAATTACACAGGACACTCCTCGAGCACAGGACTTGCATCTGCTCATTGTTGTGTCCCTGTGACATGCAACACCGAGCCAGACATCTTGTGGGTTGTCCACTCCTCTCAAGTTCATGTTCATGCACCCACTTCCAGACTTCAAGCCAGAGACGATTTCCCTGGGCCCAGCCCTTCCTCCCACCTGGTTCCACACAGGTCTGGCTCTGCTACTGGAAAAACCAGGGCCCCAAACTCAGTTTCACTGGGAACTTATCCCATGCTGGAGACCTTTTGGAGCTGTGGGTGTGTATGTCAAAAGGAGCCCAACTGCTTAATCAGGGGTGGCAGTGCCGGCTCGAGGCCATCCTGCCTATCAGAGCCCCATCAGGCTCTGCCTCCAGGCTGCCAGCTCTTATCATGACCAGGAAGTTTCCTGAGATCTCTCCTCCTTCAGCTCCCACCTGGCCCATGAGCTGTCCACCCTCAGAGCACTGGGACTGGCCCCTGACGACCCCCTGCCATCATTCCCTTCCTTCCTCTCTCCCTCCTCCTCAACCGGGGTCTCCTTAGCCCTCTCCCTGGCCCAGAGCTCCCCTTCTCTGGGCAGGGACAGAGGGACTCTAGAGCTTTCCTTCCCCAGCTCAAGGTTCCCTCCTGGCAACTGGATGTCCCCAGATTCAGGGAAACGCTGTCAGGTGGGGTGAGAACTGGTACCTTCCTGTGCCCTGGGCTCTGCCTCAGTAATCAGATGATGACACAAATGCCACAGATAATCAGTACATTGGAAAAACAAGGAGGGCTAGGAAACAGCACAACATGCTGGTTGACATAAAACCCCAAAAGTCTGTTAGCTGCTACCAGAGGGGAGAGGCCCTGGCCGGGCTACCAGGGAGGGTCAGGGAGGAGAGGCCACACTGAGGCCTTGGAAATGATAAGATGTTGATGGCAGAGAGAGGGAAGAGGCATGGAATGGTCCAAGGCCATTCCGTAACAGGGATCTGGTGAGGGTCCTGGCCTGATCTAGGGGAGGGAGGGTGGAGAAGAGGGAGGACGGTCATGGGGGGGACTTCAGGCCCTGCTGGGCAGTAGAAGAGGTAGCCCTGGGTGGGAACAACTGCCCAGGCTCTCCGGTACCTTTACTGCAGGACCCGCTGGAAACCAGATGGTGCAGAAGATGTGTCTCTGTTCCCGGCCGGCTGCCACAAGCCTGTGAGCCCCCAGTTTTAGACAGTATGGAGGACAGAACCCGCGGGAAAGGGGATACTCAGGAAGACAGCCTTGTCATAGACACTTCAAGATATTGATGTCTGAGGACAGCTTAACTCAAGGGCTGCCTGGCTTTCTGAGCTACGTCAGGCATTACTGTGAAGAGAGTGTGGCCACCACGTGGGAAGCTGACTTTGAAGGTGGCTGAAGAGGCCCTCCCCTGGCCTGCCCCTAAGGTCCTCGTTTTGCCTCTGAGGAGGAGCTGGATGGGCACCCAAGGGTTAACATTCTAGCTTGCAAGTGGCTGGGCTGGCTCTTCTCCCCTCCATTCTTCCTCCCACCCACCGGCCTCAGCCTTGGGGACAGCCAGGAAGGCTCCTTCTTCTGTAGGCCCACAGACATCTCAGCCCCACTGTCCAGCCTCACCTGTCCCATCGTCCTCATCAACGGGGGCTCTGGAGGGACCTCTGCCTGATGGGCTTGATCAGAATTTCCAGCTGCTCCTGTCTAGAACCAGCCCCCACTGCCCCCCCCTCCCATCTGCCCATCTTTACTTTCCTCCTGGTCTCCCTGGAGCCTTTATCTTCGTCTTGTTGCCTATCAGTTCCCCTTCCACAATTTCCTCTCCCATCCCTGTCTCCTCTCTCTGAGTTGGGCTCTTCCTCCCCTGTGGACTTGCTCTTCCCCTTCTCTCAACCCCACCTGCAACCCCCTCCCATTCCCTTCCAAATATCTGTCTGCTTCTCTCCCAGCCAGGTTTCTCCTCCCATTCTCCTCTAGTGCTCCTCAGAAGTAAACCTACTGGGAGAGCACCGGACTATTCATCAACAGTGCCACCCTGCTTCCTAGGAGCCACCCTGCTTGTGCTCACAGTTGGGTCCAGACATCACCCAAGCAGCCCAGAGCAGCCCCTAGCACACCTAAGACTGCACCATTGAACCCCCTTCCACCTTCCTCTGCACTGCTAAGCCCGGGACCTCCCCAGCTGACGGAACCAGATTTTGCAATAAAAAAATTCAAAATTAGCCCCAGGCAGCCCTGGAGTCCAGTCCCCTGCAAAATAGACTTGATCGGGCCACCCGAGTCCCCCGGTAGCTCCTGCCCCTGTGCTGGAACAAGTAGCGGCTTGCCTGGCTCCGTCCTTCTGCCAGCAGGTTCCCGGGCACAGGCCTTGGCCTTCTGGGTGACCCCGGGACGGCCCCCGCCCAGAAGCGATAGCCAGACCTCGAAGCGTGTGTGTGGCCCACGGGGAGGGTGCCCCCGGGAAGGTGCCACACTCGGCTCACAGCCAGGGCGCCCGTCTCTTGGTGGTGTCGCACAGAGGCGACAGGGGCAGGGGCTCGTGCGGGGCTGGGACAGAGCCCTGGCCGCGCGAAGCCCTCTCTGCTGCCAGCGCGCGGCTCAGTGTGCGCCTCCGTGCAATGGGGCGAGCAGCCTCCGCTTCCCGGGGAGCTCCCGCAGCCCCGGGAGCCGCCGCGGGGAGCCCCGGCCCTCGACCGGGGCGCGCCCGGGACCGGCAGCCGGCAGCCAGCCCGGGGGGACGTCGGCGCCCGCGGTCCCGGCGGGGGAGCGTCGCGGGCCGGCGCGCGGGCAGGGCCCCCAGCAGCCGCCGCCCCGCCGCCCCCCGCCCCGCGGCCGCCGCTTACCGTGGGGGGGCAGCGCCCGGCGGCGCCCCGCGCGGTCATGCGGGCAGCTGGGTCCCGGCCGGCGCGTCGGCCGCCCCGGCTCGTCCGCTCGCTGCCGCCGAGGAGCCCGCGCCCCGGCCGAGGGCCGCGCTGCCGTCCGGGGGTGCGGGGAGCGGCGGCGCCCGGCGCCCAGGCAACTTTCACTTTCCAGTGGCCCCGCTCCGCCGCCGGCTCCTCGGCACAGCCTTTTAAGCGGACTCGCGGGGCATGTGGTTTATGGGAAATCACCTTGGACAGGCGCCAAACAGACACACAGACACCGACACGCGCGCGCGCACACACACACACGCGCGCGCGCACGGCCGCACACCCGACGCAGACACACTCGGGAGCCCCGCCGCCCCGCCCCGCCCCGCCCCGCCGTCCGGCCCCGCGCTCCTCGCCGCGCCTGCCCGCCGTGCTCCGCGCCCGGCCTCCGCCAGGGGCGAGGCCCCCCGCCACCCCGCGCCCCGCGCCCCGCGGCCCCGCGGCCCCCCGCCCCGCACCCTCCCTCCCCACAGCCCCCCGCCCCCGCCCCCGCGCCCTCCCTCCCCCTCCCTCCACCCTGCCCCCTGCCCCCAGCCCCCCTTTCCCCTAGTCCCCCGCCGCGCGCGCCCCCCCGTCCCCCGGCGCCCCCCCGCCCCCGTCCCCCGGCGCCCCCAGCCCCGCGGCCCCCGCCCCGCGCGACCCCCGCCCTCGCGCCCTCCCTCCCCCATACCGCTCCCCCCCCCCCCCCCGCGCCCCCCGCCCGGAGCCGCGGCTCCCCTTTTCCTTCCTTCCTCGCTCTCCAGGCAGATCCTGCGCTCGCTCGCTCTCGCCCTAATACTCCTCTCGAGGGACTTTCCCTCCAGGCCTGAAAATTCCCAAAGCTGAGCGGGCGGTGGGCTGAGAGTAGGGGCGACGGCTGGAGCCGGGGCCTCCCCAGCCTCCCCAGCCGGGCTGCGGCCGCCGCACCTGGTGGCGCCTGAGGCCGGGGTCGGAAGCAGCTCCTTCCTCCCGCCGCCCGCCGGCCTCGGCTCGCGCTCCTTCCCGGGCAGGGCACACGCGGGACGCGAGACGCGGCGGGAGGGGAGGGCCCGCGGCCGTGGCACTGAGCTGGGAGCCTCTGCTCCGTGCCAGGAGACACTCCGGGCGCTTGACCTGCGCTACGGGTGATGCACACGCTGGCTGATCCCCCTGCTCCTTCCTGGCCGCCAGAACCCGGGGTGATTGGCACCTGGGCCCTAGATTTCCACCCATGCTTTTGGAAATGCATTTACTGAGATGCTTATCACACTGTCTCTACAGGAGAGCGAATCTAAATGAAGCCTAATAGGATGAGCCTATTAATTATAACTCCTACCTCAGGCTCTTTTTCTCTCTCTTCGATTCATTGTGATTCATGTTCCAATCCCTCTGGGAAGCCACCCACCCTCAGCCCCTGGGAAATACGTGATATGTGGCCTGGTCCCAAAGGGGCATCTTTTGTCGCTGGCTCCAACCCCAAACAGTAATCCTACATCCTCATGCCCTTGCTCATACTGGCCCCTCTGCTTGGAATGCTCCTCTTTCCTCTTGTCTTTAAGGCAAACTCTTCATCCTTCAGGCCTGAAATAATACCACATCCTCCTCCAGCAAAGCCTTCTTTGACTCGCCAGGCAGATCAGTGGTTCCTATTTCTGTATTCCCACCGGACTCGCCTCTTTCCTTCATGGTGGTCCTGAAAAGTTGTTACTCATTCATTCTCCACATTATTCTCAGAAGTATCTAAAGGGGAACTGAGAGTTTTATTGGGCCCCCACTCTCACTGAGACTCCCTTCCGGCTGGTCCTTTGCTCGCTTACCTCAGGACAACAGTGCATAACACATAGAAAGTACCCAGTTAACCATGATTGAGTCAAAGGAGACCATTCGGGGAGTACGCGTCATGTGGCTACTGCGTGCCAGGTGCTGTGCTGGCCCCAGGGATATGATGATGGACATGCCCACATGTCCCGGACATGTCCCGGCTTCCCTGGCCTTGGGGGCAGCCAGAGCTCAGGAGTGGGCCAGCGATGGGTCCTCAGAGCCTTGCGGAAGGAAGATAAGAGACAGGGCTCAGCCAGAGGAAGGAGGTTAAGGATTTACTTCCTCCGGGCATGTTTTGTCAAGTGTCTCTGTACAAAAAAACAAAACAAAACAAAACAAAAAAACAGAAAAAAACCAACAACCAAAAAATCCCTACACAACACAATAGTGCTTAGGACTGATAAGTTAGAGGAAGTAATGTGAAGAGAGAAACCTCTTGACTTGTTGAAAGGTTGTCAAATTTTACCTGCTCCGTGTCCTTTACCACCTCCACCCTGCCTCAGGCTCCCTGGAGGGCCGCTGTCCTCCCTGTGGGTACGAAGCTTGGGTCCTCCTTCTCCCTCAACTGAAATCATTTGCATGATCCAGGTTTGAACCCGACCTCTGCCCCTGAGACATTAATTTGCCTTTCTTACCAAAGTGGTGAGGATTGAAAGGGATGGCACACGTCAGTGTTCCCAGGAGGCCCGCAGGGAGTGAGTCCCACTGTTGTAGTTACTCTCGTTACCATTTTTGTCTGTCCCCCCACGGCAGCCTTAAACCATGACACAGCCGGGGCCTGTGGACCTAGGAGCCCCAGCGCCAGATTTCAGTCCCAGCTCTGCCACTGCTTTGCGGTGTAACTTTAGACAAAGCCCTTAATTCTTCTGAGCCCTTCTTTCCTCAAGTGTACAATGACCATGGCAAGCCCTTTCCCCAAGGAATGGTTGTGAGGTCAAATGGGCGACACATGGAGGTCTCTAGGGCAGCTGACAGCACAGAACGAGGGCTTGGTTATGAAAGAACAGTTTGGAATCGAGGGCTATGGTATGGGGGGGTGGGGTGGACAGCTCTGTCCACGTGGAGCTGCAGAGGGATGAGCAGGCCCTGGATCACAGGACTCCACAGCGGGACTCACGGCCGGCTTGTCTGTGTTACCTTCAAAGGGAGGTACTGGGGCGCCTGGGTGACTCGGTAGTTGAACGTCTGCTTTAGGTTCAGGTGATCCTGGGGTCCTAGGATCCAGTCCTGATCAGGCTCCCCACAGGGAGCCTGCTTCTCCCTCTGCCTATGTCTCTGCCTCTCTTTCAGTGACTCTAATGAATAAATAAATAAAATCTTTAAAAAAAAAAAAAAAAGAAAAGAAAAGGAGAGGCTGTGAATCTGCTTGACTTCAGATGTGCTTTACCACCAGACATGGGGAAATTGAGGCTACAAGAGCTTATGTTACGTCTAATGGGCTTCCCTGGGCTGCATCTCCTGTGCTTTTTCCTGCACTGGGCCAGTACTCCTGCCCCCTCTCCTTGCCTGGCCTGGGATGCCTTCGGTAGGCAGGTCCTCATTGGATATCAGGGCTAATCCTACAGAACAGTGTCCATGTGCATCTAGCTTCTTGGCTGTTCACACCCGTGTAGGCCTGCATGTGCC
The DNA here is from genome assembly GCF_048164855.1 of Canis lupus baileyi. NCBI lineage: Eukaryota > Metazoa > Chordata > Mammalia > Carnivora > Canidae > Canis > Canis lupus. The sequence continues at coordinate 35,532,970 of NC_132845.1, read as the reverse complement.
CAGCCATGGGCAGGGAGTGTTGGAACCACAGCACTAGAAGCATTCCCATCCCATGCTGCCTTGAATGAGCAAGTGAAGGCCCAGACAGGCCAAGGCACCTCCTCCAGAGGATTGCATGAATTGGTGCAATCCGGGGTGGGGTCTACAATCAGGAGTGAGACTCGAAGTGAACTAACTCTGAGTCCCGTGTGCTCTCCCTGGTCAGATTAGCCACTGTTCTCCACACTGACTTCTGGGAGAGTCATGTCCGGAGCTGGGTCACTGGGGAGGCAAAGAGGAATTTGGAACAGTCCAAGATTTTGGTCTCGATGATTTCCTAATGTAGAATCATCAAGAGGGCAGCACTCAGCTGACCCTGGAGGAGGGCAGAAGGGAGTATGAGAGGGACCCTGCTGGCCAGAGGAGTGAACCAGGGGTGGGAGGAGAGAGGTTGAAAAGAGAAATGGAGGTGGATGGCAGGAAGTGGGAGGAAAGCCTCATTTGCTGGGCGTTGACATGTCATTTCCCTGAAATTATTTGACAGGCGATATCCCCTTGAGATCCTTGAGATCCAAGGAGTTGACTTCTATCGCAAAGGGCTTCCTTGCTGGTTCTTTCTTCTGTCCCTTTCTTTCTTCTCCTCTCCTCGCCGCTCCTCTCCTCCTTCCTTGTTCCTTCTTTCCTTCTTCCCCTCAACCTTTTTTTCTCCTTTTCTTTCTTTCCTCCCTCCCTTCCTTCCTTCCTCTTTCCCTCCTCCTCCTCTGTCTCCTTCTCTCTTTCCTCCATCAAAGTGGCCCCCGTGCTGTGGCGGGCCAGGGTGTACCCAGACCCCTGGCTAACCAGGTTAGGGAAGCTAGGTATCCCATCTCCCGTCCTGCCCCCTGCAGGTCTTTGGTGCTGCCAGCTGCCTTTTTAAACATGTCTTCCCCCTCTTTTAAGAGGGTGGGTGGGCACGAAGGGTGGTAAAGCAACCATGATGGACAGATCTTGGGCTGGATTTCTCATAAGTTAAATGGGAATGGTAGCTCCCTGCCAGCTGGCTTCCCAGGGCTGCCATGAAGAGTTTGTATCTGATAAACTACCAAGGGGGATGGTAAGACCACTCTTTATCTGGCTGGGGGGGAGAGCCAGCTGTCCCCCCTGTCCCTGAAGCTGGGGAAGTTCCTGTGCTGGTTTATGGCATGCCACCAGGAGTCTTGCCCCCCAGAAGGAGGGCATTGCTGGTAGGCTCTCTGCATCATTTTCGGGGCTCAGCTCTGCCCTCTACTTCCTGCCACTACCAGGCTGGGCACCATCTCCTGGATGTGGGCAGGAATGGGCCCTCTCAGATTGGTGTCACAAACTTCTCAGAGCTGATCAGTGTAACCTAGAAACAAAGCAACTTACCTTCAGTGAGTTTGGGGTTCCCAAGTGCCCTCCCTGCCCCCCCTAGAGTCACAATCCCTCAGCTGAGGAAACATCTAGAATGAAATTTTGTTCCAATACTCATTGGAAAAAAAGAACCACATTGAGGATGATGTGTCTGCTGGTGTCCAAGCAGCTCACAAGCCCACTTCCTATCTTTGGTACTGTATGACTTCAGAGCGAAGGAGGCAGAGAATTACCTGGAAACAGGAAGTTAAAAGCCTACGCTCTCCATGTTCATCTGTTAATGCAATAAGCTTGTTCCCTGTTGAGTGCTTCTTGCATGCTGGGCCCTGCCTGCGCTCATCCAGTCCAGCTGAATTGCATGCCCCTTGCTCAAAGACTGCCAGGGACAGTCCAAAAGGAGGCAGGGCGAGTAGTGATGGGGAAAGGTCTGAGGTGCGCCAAAGACCAGAGTGGCTTGGCTTCTGGAAGTCACTGCAAGGAGCCAGAAACCTGGAGAGAGAAGAGCGTGAGGGTTGGAAGAGTTCAGGCGTCAGATACCGCTGGCTACAGACCCCTTTCTTCCACTCCACGTGATTTAAGAGGATTGCTTGCCTGAGGTCTCTATGTTGGTTTGCCTGAGGCCACCTGGGAAATCTCAGAGGAGCCTTTCACAATGGGGGTGGGGGTAGGCTGGCCAGGCTGGGGCAGCCTGGATCAGAGGGCGTGAATGTGGAGGGAAAGCCTTTCCAGAGTTCCCCTGGGTGAGGGAAAGAGAAGCATGAGTGACTCCCACTCTGGCCTGAAACATCATCTCTGTGTCTGCCCTAAACCCCAGGCCAGGCCCTCCCTCCAGCCTGGTGGCAAGTTTTCCTGTTGGCAGGTGCTGTGCACCTCTCCCCAGGGAGGAGGAGGAGTCAGTTCAGAGTAGCCAACACCAGGGGAGCCGTGGAGGGTGGGGAGCAAAAGATTATTTCTGTAGCCATATTGTTTGGATTGAAACTCAGCTCTGCCTCCTGCTAGTTCTATGACCCTGCATCATAACTTAACCTTTCTGTGCCTCAGTTTCCTCATCTGTCAAATGGGGATAATGATGGCATTTTCCACAGAGGGCTTCTTTAAAGTTGTTATTATGTGTAAAATATTTAGAACATTGCCTGGACTCCAGCAGGTGCTCTATAGTGGGGAGAACTCCTCAAGCCGAGAAGGCAGTGCATCTGTTGACCAGTCAGCACTACCCCGTGCGAAATTAAAAGAGGACTCCAGAGTGGCTGTGCTAATGCCTCCTCAGCAGTGCCTGGGCCCAGGAACAAGAGGGGGTGAGTAGGGAGGCATGGCCAAGGCTGCCTGCTTCCACCTCAGGAAAGCCCTTTTCCACTGTGGGCGCCACGGCCCTGTTCCGGAGCCCCCAAGAGGGGGGCTTAACCCTGAATCCCGGAGGATGGATGGGCCCGTGCTCCCACTGGGTCCAGAGCACCGGGAGTTGCTGACGGGAGCAGGAATGCAGTGTTCCTTGGGAGCCTCTTCCCTCTCCTAACCACAATTGGCCCAGTAACCGCAACCACCAATGGTCCATTCATTGGAAAGCCTCCTGCGCGGCAAGCCGGCCAGGGCAGCTCCCCCCCGCCCCACATTCCTGCTCTCAGCTGGGCTCCTGGCCCTAAAGCAGATGCTGGCAGGCCTGGAGGCCCACACTCTCTCTCTTCCCAGGAACAGCATCTGGAGCAGAGTCCAGGCAGGGCCACGGTGTGGCACGAGGGCTCTTTCGGGCTGGTAGGTGAGAATTCTCTTCCTAGAATTAAATTATTTTCCTAGAATTCTGGTGCTGTGCTAGAAGCTGAGCAGGGCCCAAACCCGATGATCCAGTCCCCCATTCAGTGTAGCAGAAGGAACACAGGATTTGGCTGCAGCTCAAGTCCTGTAATAATTTACAACAGGGACTTGTGGCAAGTTGCTAGAACCCCCAGAGCCTCTGAGCCTCTGTTTGCTCATCTATAAAATGGGCATTATAATGATTGGGGCCCATAGGATACAGTGATAGGATCCAATTAGACATTTCCTGGAAAATATTCTGTACCCTTGGAAGACTCCTGCAGATGTTGGCTGTCACTACTAAGGACTTTGGGTCTAAAACTAGAGAAGCCACTTTCAGATCCCAGATCTGCTACGCTCCAGCTATGAGATCATGGGCAACAGATCTCTGAGCCTCAGTTTTTCTCATCTGATAAGTAGAAATAATGCTACCTGCCTTAGAGAATTTGTGAAAAGTCAATAGAGGATAAAAGCAGACCCTTGTCGCAGGGCAAGAGTTGCACTGAATGTTAGTTCCATCATGCATAGGAGTAGTAGTGATGATACAGCCCGAGGAACTTGCCATGGAAAGTAACCCAGGCTCACAAGCCTCTTCTGTTCCACTCAGCTGCATCTCCCCATGCTATAATCACTCAATAAATATTTGCTGATTGATTGAAGATGACTGATCCTGGACTCTGGTGCCAAAATCTCTCAAAAAGCTGGAAACTCCAAACCCCCTGGGTGCCAGGCCCTGGGCTGCTCTACGGGAGATGGAACTATCTTGCCTGGAACCCCCCACCCCTCCCTGCACCCCAGCCTTAGATCAGATACTTGCTTCCCTGAAAGTTCACGAAACACTATTTCACGAAATTGTATTTTCACTTATGCAAGAACATTGTTATGCCAAAGCTATTTTATTATGAAGAAGCAAAAAAAAAAAAAAAACCCATAGAAAAAATATTTTTAGAACACAACAATAAAAATCGTATTCCGGTTCTTCCTTGGATGTTAAAAAATAAGACCATGGGCTATACACCTGATGTTTTTAAAGCCAACTTCAAAGAGGGATCTTCTTAGAGTTGAGTTTTGGGGGATCCTGGATCATGGGCTCATGTCATCCAGGATAATGTGTCTTTGGGGGAATTTGTCCCCTTTCTGCCAGTGGGAGCCAGGGCCAGAGAGAAAAATTAGACACGTGCCTCTGAAATCATTAGCATTTCTTCAGGCATTAATTAAGTCATTCATTTAATGAACATCCGGGGAGCACCACCAACTGGTCAGCCCTTGACACTAAAGCTAAAATCATCAAACAAGGCTCGTCCCTACCCTCAAAGAGCTTGTAAACCCACAGTTCCTATAAAGAACAGCAGTGCCCTACAGTGTTAGGAGAAAATGTGAGTGGGAAGAGAGCCAGGAAGGCTTCCAGGAAGAGGAGAGCTTTGAGCTACCTGAGAGCAGAAGTGCCCCATGTGCAGAAATGAGGAAAGGCCATTCCAGAGGGACGAGCACACACAAAGGTCAAGAAAGGTAAGCAGTGGACTTTGGCAGTATAATTATTCTGGAGTGACTGGAGCTTAGGTGGGAGAACACAGTGGGAGAGAGGCAGACCAGACCCGTTCCTCAGGTGCCTGTAGGTCACACGTGACATTTGACTTTACCTTGAGGAGCCACCGAGGAAGCTGGACTGGATGACAGGATCAGATCCATCCATTTGATGACTGTTTTTTGAGCTTCAGGTGCTGTTCTTAGTTCTGGGGGGCCTAGGAAGAGGCACATGTTGTACCATGTGGACTCTTATCCTCAGGAAATGCAGCATCTAATCAGGAAGCGAGGGGATTTGGGGGGTGTGTGTGTGTCAGAGACCTGACCACATATATTAACAACTACAGGGGAAGGGAGCCAGGTTGCTAAACAGATGAAGTGAGTAAGGCCACGGAAGGAGAAAGGTCCTAGGGGCGGGCAAGGTAAGATCGAGGGCACAAGGAAAGGTTCTTGAGAGGTCAGGAGGAGGGATGTTTCACTTTCCAGGCCTAAGCTCTGGGTTCGGCAGAAGGAAAGGGGCTCAAGAGACTAAGTGCTACTGAGAGAGAAGTGATCAGTGGTGGGTGATCAGTGGGGAGGGGAGGAGGAGGGTCCGAAGTTCACTACCTCATTCAACAGGGCAAATGATTACTGAGTATGACCAGGGGGCCAGGGACACAAGCCATGGCTGTGGGCTGTGCCCCCACCTCTGGGAGCTCCTGGCCTCTTTCTGCCCAGCTTGCTGCCCCGACCCACCCCTCCCAAGTCCTTTTGTTGAAATCACATCTCTGAGGGTGCCTGAAATGGCCCCTCCTCAGAGAACTTTCCCATTTGCCATCAACACGGATGTTTTCTCCCTCTGCTGGGCCCTGTGGTGCTTTGGTCTCTGTCTCTCCCTTTTGTGTGTATGCTTCTCCTCCTTCCTCCAACTCAACTCTGAGATTCTTAAGGATAGAGACAGCAATTTGTGTCTTGCAGCACCCAAATAGATGAGGGGCTCCATAGAAGTTTGTTGAATTGGATGACTGACTGAATGAATGAATGCATGAATGAATGAATGGACTTCAAGAGCCCAGGTCACTCCTTAGATGGAAAAGGCCACAGCTCCCCCCAAACCCAACCTTTAACTGAGCTTCTCCTTTCCATCCGGCTGCTGCTTGTCCCAGGGCTGGCTGCTGTGTCACATGCTGTCACAGGCCCTCTGCACTAGGGTGAGGTCAGGGCTCTGGCAGGAGGCCAGAGCTGCTGGGTTTGGACTCACTCTGTCCATGAGCCCAGGTGACAGTAGAACCCCGAGGGTTCCTGCAGGCTCACCTATGCCCCCTGAGACCTGCTGACCAGGATGCTGGAGCAGCCCTCAGGCCTTCCTCCCCATGATCTCCGCTTTCTCTGCGCCTGTCCTCATGTCCCTGCAGGACAAGCCTGTCAGTGGACACCATCAGCTACCATGCTGGCCTCGTGCTGCGCTGGCTCCCTGCGCCACCCATCCCCACCCCCACCTTGCCTGATGGGAGGCCTCCCTCCGGTTGGTCCCAGTCTTCTGCTTGAGCTTTGGCTTTCATTATCCACCTGCAGGTCCCCCCCCCCAAAAAAATTAGATACGTACCCACTCTGTGAATCTTTTTTTAATGTTTTATTTATTTAAGTAATCTGTACACCCAACATGGGGCTCAAACTTATGACCCCGAGATCAAGAGACGTTACTACTACTACTCTGGCTCCTTCGACTGAGCCAGGCAGCCACACCCACTAGATGAATCTTTATTCAATGTTTACTACGGCCCAGCTCATGGTTAGTTGCTGGAATTTCTAAAATGAAAGACAGTCCATTCTCAAGGAGCTCATGGTCCCGCAGGACTGGATGGGGTTAGGCAAGGAAGTGGCCAGTTCCAGTGTCGCCTCATCCCATAGTTAGAGCCGAAGGTGGGAAGCCCAGGTTGCCATGGGAGCGCTAGGAGGAGGGGGTCTGGAAGGCTAATAGGGAGGGGAGGGGCATGCCCAAGGGAAGAAGAGAAGGGAGGGAAGAGAGGGTGTTCCAGCTGGTAGGAGTGGTGACAGCAGAGGGCCGAGGGGAGACTGGTTTGGTATGGCTGAGTGTGGGCAACTGGGGGTTTGATGGTCAGATAGGCTGGACTGGGCCACAGGACTGTCACTATGCGCCCATGCCCACCTAGGGAAAGAAACCCCTCCTTCAAGCCCTCTCAGCTGCCACCTCCTCCAAGAATTCCTATTTCCCCAGCCCATATGGTTTCTTCCTTTACAGCAACCAATGGCTGTGTATCCGAGGGCCCTCTTCATGTTCTAATTTATTTGAGCCTTATATGTGTACCTGCCCCAGCTCTCCCACTGGACTGGGAACTCCTCCAGAGCAGGGACACATAATTTCAACATTCTCCATAAACATCTAGAGGGGATATACTCTGGGCCAGGTCTAGGGTCCCTCGAAGGCAGCAGAGATGTCCACAAACTGAATAGAAATGCCAAAGTCCCCACCCAGATCACCTCTGTCCCTTTATCAGGCTTATCGGTGAGTCATCTGGAGGTTGCTTGATGAGCAAGGGACCCATCCAAAGGAAGGGCAGTCATCTGATGCCACTTGCTGTGTGACTTTTGGCAAATCCTGTAGCCTTTCTGATAGGAAAAAAAGTAACTCCTCCTTCAGGGACTTGTCAGGAGCAAGTGCGCTAACAAATATGGAAGTGCTAGGTGAACTGTAAAGCAGCCTCCAAAGGCCAAAAGTTTGGGAGTACAGTGCTTTTCCACTATTCCTGTCCTGCCTGGACAAAGCTGGCTCAGCTCAGCTTGGCCCTTGGCTCACTACTCCTCTCTCTCTGGTTTGCCTTCCTTTTTTTTTTTTTGCATTTCTTATCAGCAAGGAAAAGCTTCCAGTTCTGCTAGGAGGCCTCATGTGTAAGGCTGTGATTTCCAAGGCTGCAGAGCATCCTCTGTTTCTAGAGGCTCTACTTCTTGGTTTCTTTAATCTCTGTGTTGAACTAATCTGCATTTCAACATCGGGAGAGTGGGAAGTTCTCAAACATGTTCACATGGTGGAGCCTCTAGAAGCCAAAACCTATTTCGTGGAACTTAAAAAAAAAAAAAAAAAAGTAGCACGTGCCACCTCAAATCATCCTTAGCTGTGCTAAACCAGAGACCATGTGATCTTTGGTTCTCCTGGAGCAAAGCAGTAGCAGGGCAACAGGTTTAAGGTTGAAGAAGAATGTCAGAACCTCAAGTCCTAAGTGGAGAGCACTCTACACTCAGCCTTCGGATGGGTCTTTATGTTTAGGGGTAGGACTTCTGTTCAAGGGAACAGAATTTGAGAGCTCTGAGTCTCAGAGTCAGACCAAACCTCAAAGAAACGGCCGAGCATCCTGAGAGCTCTCCTGGCCTCTTGGCTGCCCTAGATTTCCTTACTTTCCATTTTCCTTTCTTTTCATTCATTTCCTTTTTTTTTTTTTTTAAGATTTTATTTATTGAATCATGAGAGACACACAGAGGCAGAGACACGGCAGAGGGAGAAGCAGGCTCCCTGCGGGGACCCCAATGCGGGACTCGATCCCAGGACCCTGGGGTCACGCTCTGAGCCAAAGGCAGACGCTCAACCGCTGATCCCCCTCAGGTGCCCCAGCTTTCCTTTCTTAGATGCTCACCCCCATGATGCTCAAGACTATCTTGAACTTGCATCTCTTCTTGTCTCTTCCTGGAAAGGTAATGGCACATGGCAGCTAGCCAAGGACAAGCGTCTCGGTGCAAGACTATCTGGATTCAAATCCAACCTCTGTGCTCACTGTGTAACCTGGGACAAGCTCTGCCGGTGCCTCAGTTGCCCTATTTGTAAAATAGCAATAATAATAGTGCCGACCTCCACAGTCCTGGCGAGGACAGTTAGCGCCGGGGCCAGCGCACCCTTTCCGTAAAGGGCCAGCAAGTAAATCGTTCTGGCGTGCGGGCCTACGGCGAGCCCCAGCTGCCCAGCTCGGCCGCCGCCCCCAGGACGTCCATGATCGGTGAAGTGGGCCCGTGAAACTTAATTTCTAAAAGTAGGCGGAGAGCCAAGTGGCTTGCTGACGCCGAGTTAATGCATGATGAAAGTGTTTGTCAGAGAGTAAATAAGAAATGTTAGCAATTATTTTTTTTTAATTTATTTATTTATGATAGTCACACTGAGAGAGAGGCAGAGACACAGGCAGAGGGAGGAGCAGGCTCCATGCACCGGGAGCCCGACGTGGGATTCGATCCCGGGTCTCCAGGATCGCGCCCTGGGCCAAAGGCAGGCGCCAAACCGCTGCGCCACCCAGGGATCCCCCAATTATTTTTTTTAAGATTTATTTATTTGAGAGAGTGTATGTGGGGCTGGGGGGCGGGGCAGTCAGAGGGAGAGGGCGAGAGAGATTTCTGAGGGGGCCCCCCCGACTCTCCTCCTGTCGCCTGACTCAGAGCCCTCAGTGCCCCTGGCCAGGCACCCAGTTCTGCTCTTCACATCTGCCCCGGGGTCCCAGGCTTGCCATAGCCCCCTCCCCACTACCTGCAGCCAGAGGTGCTCTCTTCCTGCCAACCAGCAGGGCAGCAGGAGGGTCGGATTCCACTTCCTTCTGTGCAGGGGAGGCTGGACCTCCAGGCACAGGGAATGGGGTGAGCTTCCCTGGAGCCACTCCCAGAGGCAGACCCTGGAACTGGAAAAAACCTTGGGAATCCTGCCCTCGGGTGCGGGTGCGTGGTTCCCTAATTCTTTGTTGGTTGACAAAACGCCCGTGCATGTATATTCTGGACAGTGTTCCAAGTCCCCTCTCTTCCTTTCCTTCACACCCCAACTTGCAGCTTCTCTTTCTCTATTTTTTAAAAGTATTTTATTTATTTATTTGAGAGAGAGAGCATGAGTGGGGTGCTTCTCTCGCCCTTTCTTTCTCTGTCTCTTTTATGTTTTAGTTTTTTTAAAAAATATTTCATTTATTTATTTGAGAGAGAGAGCACAAGGGGGGTGAAGGGCAGAGGGAGAGGGAGCCCAACATAGGGTTGGATCCTGAGCAGAAGGCAGACGCTTAACCAACTGAGCCACCCAGGTGCCCTGTCTCTCTCTCTCTCTCTCTCTTTTTTTTTTTTATCTTTATTGAGGTATAATTGATAGAGAAAACAAACTGTGCATAGTTAATGTATACTACTTAGAGAGTTTAGACCTAGGCATGTACCTGTGAAGCCATCAGCACGATTGGGTAGTGGACAGATCCACCACTTCCAAATGTCTCTTTGTGTCCCTTTGTGTTTTGTGTTGCTTTGCTTTATTTTTGTGGTAAGAATAGTTACCCTGAGATTCACCCTCTTCACAACATTTTAAGAGCACCACGTCGTGTTGTTGACAATAGACACCGCAGCCTTCCCTTACTAGACGCTGTGGGCCGTGTGACAAGACTCTTCTGCAAAGAACACAGTCTAAACCCCAACAATGTCTGGAGCTGGAGCCAGCCTGCCATGGTGGCAGCTGCAGTAGTTTCGCTCTTGCCAGCCTCTGTGTCAGAGGGATGGGTTTCCTGACCCAGTCTCAGCTCCAGGTTACACCCTTCTGGGGGCCTGTGGCCCTCTGTCCCCTCTTTCAATGCTCACTTCCTTAAGAAGCCTTGCCAGACATTGTCCCCAGCTCCGAAGCCCTCACTGGCGCTAGCATCTCCCTCAGAAGGTATGCCTCAGAACCCAGGCCCAGCCGGTGTCCCCTCCTCACCCTGACAGGCCTGGGAGGGCCAGAAGGGTGCCTTCTCTCTCCTTCATGGCCTTCACTACCTCCCTAGCTGGCTGGAAGAGGTTTCTAGAACTGCCTGACTCACCCACAACTGGTGTTGTCAGGCTGGCTGTCATGTGGCACGGTGGGTCCCAAGCGGGTAGGCGGGCAGCACGGGTTGGGGTGGGTGTGCTCCCAACCCATTCGGGGGCCTCCCCCCTTCTCCATGTTGTCCTGTGTTGCTGTCTTGGTGCCCAGGAAGCTGGCTGAAGAGGGGAAAGTCTGACCCCTCTTCCTGTCAACAATGACTTTCTGCTCAGAGCTGACCCCTCTGCGGTGAGTCACCGGGAAGGGCAATCAGCCTCTGCCAATGGAGGAGGAAGCATCAGTGTTAGAGCTTTCCTTCCACAGCCCAAGATAGCCAGAGGCCTGCGGCTTAGTCGGCTTAGTGCGAGGAGGCTCGCAACCCCTCCCCCAAAGTGGGGGTGGTCTCTAGTCCATCTGGGGTTCTTAAGCATGGCTTTGACCCGCGTCAAGCTTGCTTGCAGTCTTTGGAGGCTCTTCATTTCCTCTAGAATAAGGTCCAAATGCATTAGGTTGGCCCCAACCTTCCTTGGCTTCATCGCCCTTCACTCCTTTCATGCCCTCGGCTCCAGTCTGGGTGGCTGGCCTCCTTCACTCCTGCACGTGAGAGAGCCCACAGCCACCTCCATACCTTTGCCTTTTGCATGCCCCTTCCATGCTCTAATGTCTTTTTCTTTCCAGATGTACCTATACTTTAAACCCCACTTCCACTCTCACATCATCCATCCATTCAAAAAATATTTGTCGAACACCTTTAACTGTCAAGCGTTGTGCCAAGAGCTGAGGTTTCGGCCACCAACTAGCTAGACAAGCTAAGCATTCATGGGCCAGCGAGGCTTGTGGAGGGTACAGAGACATAAACAGGCACTTGCAATGAAGCAAGGTGGGCTTAGGGGGCTAGGGAAATACCTGGGAGGAGCACCTGGCTCCACCTTGAGATCACCGAGGACTTGCCAGAGGAGGTGACACTGCTGATGTCTTGATGAGTGAGGAGGAGTTAGGTAGGCAAGGGAACCAGGGAGTGAAGGGGGCAGCCAGGATGTTGAGACCAGCAGAAGAGGAAAGGAAGAAGGTCCAAGGCAAGCGATGGTACATTCCAGGAACTGAACGTTGGTCATTAAGTCTGGAGTAGATGGTGCAAGGGGGTATGGGGGGAGAAGAGGTTGAAAGCTACCTAGTGACTGCACAGTTTGGATTTTATCCTCAGAGCCATGAGAAGCTGATGGAAGGTTTACAGCAGAGGCTCACAACAAGCAGACTTGCACCTTAAATGGTCCAGGTGGTCCACGGGAGGGCTGCAGATCGGATGAGGGCAAGCAGCAGGCCCTGGACACTGGTTAGGAGGCAATGTCTGTGGTCTGGGCTGGAGGCTTGGTGGCTGGAACCGAGTGACAGCCCGGGAGCTGAGCACAGAGAGGAAGCTCCAGCGCTCCTTCCAGCCACCAGACTTGGTGATTGCCTAGCTGGGGGTGGAGGGGAGGGGACTCAGCCTGGCTGTTAGGTTTCTGAGGAAGCAGGGGGGAGTTTGTCTGCAAGAAGCAGTCTGCGGTTAGGAGGATGATGAGCTCAAACTTGAACCCGTTCCGTTTGGACTTTCCGAGGGGCAGCCAAGGGCAAGCAGGTGCCCCAGAGGTGGGCAAAGCTAGATCTCTGGAGAGAGGTTCCTGTGGAAGGACAGACTTGGAGGCCCCGGGTGCATATGGCCTTTGAACTGGGAGACGATGAGATGGCCTCTTCCACGAAGCCGGCCTTCGCCCTCTGGCCCACTGTACCCAGCCCTAGGCCTCCCTTGACATAGTACGTGCTGCCTGTGGGAGTAGCTGTTCTCTAAGTATGTGCCATCTTCCCTATCAGAGTTCTCAGAGATCAGCCAGTTAGGAGATCCCTGCAGTAAGTCCTCACAGCAGGGGGGAGAGCCTAATCCAGAGACAGAGGACAGATACAAGAAATATTTGAAAAGGGGTTTTAGTGGGACTCATTCATGATTTGTGGGGTATGTGGGGTGAGGGAGAAAGAGAAGTCCCAGCTACTCCCAGTTTACTGGCATAGGGGTTCCTCTAGAGGACAGGAGGAGGGACAGGTTTCAGGAGGAGGAAAATAGGTTCAGTTTTGGACTTACTGATTGTGTGGTGATGCCTGCAGAAGGAACCTCTAGCTACAAGTCCAGATGGTCACAGGACACAAGAGTCTGAGGCTAAGAGGAGAGTCTGGAGTTACACATGAAGCAGCCTCATCCACCAGCCCTCTTCCTGCCCCAGCCACATCGGCCTTCCTTGCAAGCTCCTTTGTCACCTCAGGGCCTTTGCAGGTGCTCTTTCCTCAGCCTGAAACATTCTCTCCTTACACATTCACATGGCTTGTGTGCACAGGTCATTCAGAGCTCTCTAGAGTAGCCCTTTACCCCATCACTCGCTATCTGCTGGCTCTGCTTCTACTTTCGCTGCAGCATTCTATTGTGAATCATTTATGTGTTTTGCGGTCTCTACACCTGGAACTTAACTTCTTTCAGGGCAGGGGTTCGGTCTGTCTGGTTCACCCTCACCTTGAAGGCACCTGAGGGTGTTCAGAGCAGGCACCTGTAAACACAGGTAATAGAATAGCTCACCGGGGAGGGGATGGCTGTACCAGCTGCCAGCACCAGTGCAGAAGGGTGCCAAGTGGACGCAGAGTAGGAGAAGGGGCTGGGACAGAAGCTGACACCTCAGGCAGGGGAGAGGGGCCCCAGGTGGTCAGTGCAGTGGCAAGATGCCCAGGGGATGGCGAACCCCAGCAAGAGGAGGGCACCCCAACCACAGAAGGCATGAGCTGCAGACTGGAGGGGAGAGGAGGAGAGATGCGAGCGGCACTGGACGCTGTGCCACCTCCCTGATGGAAACTAGGGTGGGAATGGAGGTACAGGACAGCCGTTGTGATGAGCGATGCCTGCAGCCCCCTGACTGCTCTCCTGGCCTCACTTCGGCAGTGAACTCCCCGTGCGGAGTAATCTCAGAAGTACAAATCAGATCATGTCACTCCCCTGCTCAAAAACATCGCTTAGAATAAAACTCAAACTCCCTAGTGTGATAAACAAGGCCCTCCAGGCCCTGGCCCTGCCTTCTCCCCTGACCTCATCCCCCCACGCTGGCCCCGCTCACTGCACTCCAGCCACACGGGCTCCAAGCTGGTCCTTGGGCCAACAGCCGCCCTGCCTCAGGGCATTGGCACTGCTGTTCCCTCTGCCTGGAATGCTCCCTCCCAGACTGTCACCTGGCCCTCTCCCACGTCTATAGTCCGTCTCTGCCCAAATGTCACTTCTGCAGAGAGGCTTTCCTTGAGCATCCCGAGATGGAGCTGTCCCATCTGCTGCTGCCTTACCCCGCTTTATTCTTCTGCACAGCAGAACATTGTATCTCCTTTTTATTAGATCTGCATTTATTTATCGGTTTCGTGTTCACCTTCCCTACTAAAGTGCACGTTCCAGGAGGACATGGAGTTGTGTCTGTTTTGTGCCCGCTACATCCTCGGCACACGGAAGAGTGCCTGGCACGTGCTCGCTATGGGACGGATGTGGGAGCAGCAATAACTGGATGTCGGAGGCAGGTGTGAGGCGGCGTCCTCCCCTGCAGTGGCTCTTCATGACAGCTTTGCGAGGGGTCATGCTTCTCGGACAGAGAGAGCCCAGGCTCGCAGCCAAGCGGCTTGCCAGGCAGCCAGGGCCCCGCTGAGCGCCACAGGGAGCGCAGCCCGCTCCGAGGCCCTTCTCAGGCGCAGGGGGGCCTCCTCTGGAGGGGGAGCCCGCCCACCCGCCTTGCTCTCTCCTGGTTTAGGCGGGAGATGAAGAAGGGCCCGGGAGAGGTGCTGGGAGGGGAGGAGAAGGAGGAACCCAGGAGCCCAGAAGGGCAGGGAATGCCAGGGAGGGATGGGGGCGGCCTGCCCGTGTGGGCACCGTGGGCTTCCCCGAACCCTGAGGGGACACCTTGGACCCCGCGGCCCAGTCCTACCTCCAGGGGATAAACAGGGACTTGCCTCAGGAAGGGATGCTCCTGCTCATGAAGTGCTGACCTGGTCTTGCCTTCTTCCCTCCACCCCTCCCCTCCGAGCTGCTGGGAATTCCCCCATTTCCTGGTAGGAACAGTAGAAGCTCGGGGGGGATTTTCCTCGGCCCAGGAATGTGGGACACTTTCCAGCTTTTGTCATGGCTTCTTCACACTCTGCAATACGACTTCTCCACGCTCTCCCCACAGGTAAATTTGGAGATGCTGGGCTGAAAGGAGAGGATAGTCTCCCGGAGACCTCTGTGTCTGCTCTGGGAGCAACCCTTTCCCCTCGCATCTCCCCACACGCAGGGAACAGGTCGGCTCTGTCTGTCCGCCCTCTCCTTAGGGTGACTCAACGGCTCGGGCCAACCGCAAACACACAGCCCCTAAAACCAAGATGGTGCCTGGTCGGTCGCGGCTAGAGTAGGAGGCTTCTGCTGGGGCATCTCCGTGCTCCGGTCCACTTGCCCAGTGAGTCACTCTAGCCGGCTCCTCTGTAGTTCCTGATGCTGCCTCTGCTAGCTGGAAGCTTCCCTGCCCTGTGCCTGGCTCCACGCGGGAGAGAGTGGCTATAGGGTGGGCTGGGAGGTGGCGTCAGTCTGCCGGCCTCAGGGGCCCCTCCAGGACAGGCCGTGACCTGCTGGTGCCAGGGGTCTAGACAGCAGTCACATGAATCGTGAGCACTCGTCTGGTCTGAGACATCTCCCAAGCCAACTGTTTACTCACAGGTCCCCAGAGCACTTGCTACTTCTGAGCAAGTCTTTCTCTGTTCATTTCAGCAAATGTTGACCCTGCCAGGCCTCCTACAAGGCAGTAGAGGGAAGAGGAATGAAGGAATGAAGTAGACACAGCTCCTGCCCTCAGGGAGACTGAGGCTTGTGCTAACAGATCACCCAGGGGGGCTTTTTTGACACACAAGGCTCTGGGCAGGGGCATGGGGCCTCAGATGAATGAAAACTGAAGCAACGTAGGTTTTGCCTGGGAAGACAGGTGTACACTGGTAACTCCACAACGTGCCCTTCTCAGCACACGCCTGGCAGGGACCAGTGTTCTCTCCTGGGATCCCCAGAGTCTCACACAACTAGACATATTTGCAAGGTAACTTCCACAAATGACTTCTAAACAGCTGACTGTATCACAAGACTGAAAATGCATGCTAGATAGAGAGCTTGGCAATTTCCTGCCTCTGTTGTAGAGGAAGGGGTTAATTCTGAACACGAGGATCAGGTAAGGGACCCAGGGAGGAGGCGTGATCACAGCTAAGCCCTACCGGTTGGAGATGGAGAATGAATGGGAAGGACATCCTAGGCTGAAGGGACAGCACATACAAAGCCCTAGAGGCAGGAAAGAACATGACTTATCACAGCAAGTGTAAAATGGCCAGAGGGACTGGCACAGGGTACATGGAGGGAGAAGCAGAAGATGTGGGTGGCAAGGAACACAGGGCAAGGTCAAGAGGAATCATGAATACCACACTAAGATCTTTGTTCTGCAGATACAGGGTCCTCTGGGAAATATTGAGGACAGGAGTCACAGGGACTAAGCAGTGTTTGGGGAAGATTATACTGATGACTGTGACATACACTGATGTCCATGTGGCGAAAGCATTGCTAGGAGTGTCTTCTCTTTGGCCTTGGCCTCTTGAAGAGAGGAAGAAGCCAGAGAAAATCGGGGTGGGGGATGTGCAGAGAAGTCGCTTGGGAAGCCATTGTAATGTTGGGAGGCAGATGACAATGATACGAATCGGAATAGGGGCCCCGGTCATAAAAAAAAGGCAGAATTAGTGACCAACTGGATGGGAAAGTCAGACTCTTTTCCAGCCAGAGTGGAACACAAGAGAAGGTGCAGGCTCTCTGGGTCAGGGGAGGAAGATGAGGCACACGGTTCTGGGTTGTTCCCCTTCGGGCTCCTTGGGCTCCTTACGTAACATTAAGAAGAGAAGGACTCGTAGGAGATTCTCTCAGTGGATGCCTTAGCCTAGGAAGACACAGAGGAATCCATTTTGTTCAAAGCTCACACAAAATCGCTTTCTACTATGGCAACATCTCCCAGTCCCCTCCTAGTTTTAGCAGCTGCCACCTCCCTGCTTCCCACCCACCACCATAGCAACCCACGTGGCTTGACAAACAGGGACGCGTTGCCAAGAAGCAAGATGTCTGCAGGACCCACGGAGGCCCTGCCATCACTGTGGATGATGTCAGCCTCTATGATGTGACCCAGCCCACACCCTAGCCTCTTAGTTGCTCCTCTTCTCTATCTCTGACCACCTCCTGTCCTACTGTGTCATGGCCACCCACTCCCATAACCACTCCCCAGACTTAGTCACTACCCAGAACTCCCCCACCTCTGAAATTACTAACTCTGGCACCCTTCTATCCTCTCTGCTTATTCACTCAGTCATTAGCCTACACCTGTCTTCTGACTTTATCAGAAGCATCTGTTCACAGCCAACTCCCCCCCCATCTTCCTCCCTATCCTTCCCCTTTCTTCACCCTCCTCTTTGATGGCTTAGATTGTAGGGCTCAGGATTTCATTCATTCTTCCCCATAATGTAAATTCCCCTTTGTTGCACCACCTGGCAAAATCCCAACTGTGGATCAAGAGCTCTTCTTTTCCTCTGAGGTGTACCTACGTCGGAGGTGATTTGTACCCCGAAAAGACCACACCAGCAAGCTGACTGGATCCACATCACTGGTGGTCACCAAGCTTGACCGGGTCCTCGGTACTGCCTGCTATGTTTTCCCTAGTCAACATCTATTCAACTCCTTGTACAATCACCTTTTTAAACCTTATCCCCTGTCCTCAAACCTTCCACATATTTACCTCCATCTTTTAATTCTCAGAGGTTAATATCATGTCTCCCTTCAAAGACAAAAATGGGAACCATGAACCAGGGCATCTTTCAACATCCTGCCATTCAGTCTCTCAACCTGCCTGTACCCTCCATTTGCTTCCTGGTATAATGGGAGGTGTGTATCCTGTTTAATCTTGCCACTTATTTTTTGGATCTCAGCCCTTCCTTTCTGCCATCTCAGGATCTTGCCTGTCCCCTCTTCTTCCTCATCTTCAGTTTCTTCCTCTCTATTCATGTCTTCCCATCAACATTTGAACAAGATCAAGTGTCTGATAAATTAAGCCCTCCCTTGATCCTATCTCTTTCTCCAACGACTATCTTCTCCTTCATAGAAAAATATTTCAAATCTTCCCATATACTGCTCTCACCAAGGCCACCAATGACTTGTCTATTCATTCAGTGAATGCTTTTAGCCTTTGCGTATTTGATTTTTCTGCTCTGATCATTTCTACCATTCTTAGCTCAGTGACATTCTGCTTTTTTCCCTCCTTTTTTCTCCTGTACCAAAATCCTAAATGTTGGAGTTCATCGGACCCTGTCCTAGGCCTTATCTCCTCTATATATTGGTCCAAAGCACCTCTACATTTCCAATGATTCAAGTGCTTCCCTATGCTGGCAATTGTCAAGCATATACCTCTGTCTAGACCTCTCTCCTGAGACTTAGATCCATGCATGCAATGGCCTGTAGGGTTATCAGGTTTAGCAAATAAAAATATAGGATTCCCAGTTAAATTTGACTTTCAGCTAAACAATAAAAAAAAAAAATGCTTTAGTGTGAGTATGCCCCATGTAATATTTGGGACAGATTTATCCTAAAAAATTATTTGTTGTTTTTCTGAAATTCAAATTTGTTCCTTACTCTCTCTGGCAAGCCTGAATGACTTGGCATCTTTATCGAAGCCTCACAATCGAATCTCCCATGGGACAAACTCAACTATACACTGGTCATATAAATGAAAAAAGCAAAATTATCCCTGGCTCCACTGCTCTTCTTTAGCTCCTGAATCCTCCTAAATATCCCTGAAATCTGACAGCTATCCTCTCCAGTGACAGCTATCACCCTAAAGAGGCTGCCATCATCTTCTACCCATCAGTTTCCCCTCTGGCCCCTACAGTGTGATTGCCACATAGCAACCCAAAATATCTTATGCCTATTTTTATCATGATTTCATTGGTTTGAATTCTAAAATTTGAAATTCTTGGGGTGCCTTGGTGGCTCAGCTGGTTAAGGGTCTGCCTTCAGCTCAGGTCATGATCCTGGGGGGGGGCCTGGTTTGAGCCCCACTTCCATCTGGGTTCTCTGCTCCATGGGGGAGTCTGTTCCTTCCTCTCTCTCTGCTCGTCTCCTGCTCGTGCTCTCTCTAGCACTCTATCTCAAATAAATGAATAAAATCTTAAAAAAAAATAAAGTTTGAAATCCTTACCACTAGTGCCCCCATGCCCTGCATGTTGTGGCCTTTGCCCATCTCTCCTTCCTCTCTATGGGCACTTTCTCTACAGTCACTCTGAGCTTCTTTAAGTTCCTCAGAAGTCCTGAGCCCACTCTTGACTTGGGCCTTCCCTAAGCTCATCTCTCTGCCTGGAACACTCTTTTCTCCCTCTTTTCCTCTTCGCTCTCAGTAGTCCTTTAGGTCTCAGCCCCTGTCCTTTGCTTCCTGTCCTCAATCCTGTGCTTCTCTTTTGAGACTCTCGGCACTCTCTCCTCACCTGTTTATGCCTGGACCTTGTCTGTCTTCTCCATTGTGTCCCAAAGCCCTAACACAGTCCCTACCCCAGAGAAGGAGCTCAATTAATATTTCAGGGATGATTGTGAGAGTAATCCATCTCCCCTTTCAGCCTGGGAGGTCTCCTCTTATCTTCCTGTGAGCGCTCAGCACGGGGCACTCCCAGGACTGGAATGGTTTCCAGACGGATTTAGAGTTTACCTACCACTACATCTCCCAGTGGGACATCTCCATCCTCCAGGTCCAACATCAGTAACCCAGACTTAGCCAGAGGTGTCTCCCTTCTGCATGTCAATAGAGTAAAGCAGAAGGCAGAGTGGCCAGAGACATGGAAGAGCAGATAGCCTCCTGCAGGATGATGGCAGGCCTGGTGAATTGAGGCCAAGACCCAGACATCAGGGCAGCCTTGTCTCCAGGCCTGGCTCCTGAAATGTGGCCTCCAGCATGATGACCCAAGTGCCACAGAAGCCCCCCAATAACGGATGTGTGGAGCTTGGGGGTTGCGAGGGCTTCCAGTTGCACCCGCCAGTGGGCTTTTGCAATCGAGGGCCTGGAATCGAAGGAGGAATCGAGGCTATAGAGTCACTAATGAGCAAGTGACCATCAAAGCTGCATGAGTAGTGAGAATCCCCCAGGGAGACCATGGGGGTGTCTGTCCAAGGAGTGAGACAATGACTGAATTTGGGAGACATCTGGCTTAAGGGATTCAGCAAGAGGAATAAACTGCAGAAGAAGTAGAAGAGGAACCAGAGCTGTAGAAAGAGTATCACGAAGGCACACAGGTTGAGAGATAACATTTAAAGGAGATAACATTTAGAGAAGCAAAGACTGAGCAACAGTCAACTGCCCCAGAGAGGGTGAGCTCTGAGAAGCGGAGGCTGGGGTTGGAAAATGGGATGTCAGTAGTGCCCTTTGAAGAGAAAAATTAGCTTCTCTCTCTGGTTCCAGCCCCTTCTACCTTCACTCTGAATTCCCCATTGTGTCCCTTTCTTTCTTTCTTTTTTTATGATTTTATTTATTTATTCATGAGACACACACAGAGAGAGAGAGAGAGAGAGAGGCAGAGACACAGGCAGAGGGAGAAGCAGGCTCCATGCAGGGAGCCCGATGGGGGACTCGATTTCGGGACTCCAGGATCATGCTCTGGGCCGAAGGCAGGCACTAAACTGCTGAGCCACCCGGGCGTCCCTCCGTGTCCCTTTCTATAAGCGAGAGAACCATTTATGACTTGGGAAGTAGTCAGGAAGAGGGAGAGAGTCAGTCCCGGTCAGGAAGCTCACATCTTCTGTGTCTGGTCTCCAGGGCCTGTGACTGCTGAGAAGGTGGTGGGATGGTTGCCACCTTTCAGAGGCTAACTGTCTAGTGCAGGTGTCTAGGGCCGCTGCTCAGCTCTGCCCCTGCTCAGACCAGGGGGCTCCCGGACAGTCCTCTTTTCTTGACCAGGCTCCTGCAGGCTGCATCCTTTTCTGTGTTTCTTCTTGTCAGCGCCCACTCTTTTGCCTGGAGTTTGTCTTTTACCTCCCCCTTCTCAGAGTCCCAGAACCTGACTGCAGAAAAGGTCGTTGTCTCCCCGATTTTCCATTTCATTCTATCCCACAAGAGAAGCCTACAACATCCTCCTCTACCTACATCTACTTCGGGAGACAAGCAGCAAAACAAGCAATCAATCCAACTTGGGGTTCAGAGTTACGAAGTCTGACAACCGACAAAGCCATGAGGTCCTGGTGTTTGCTCCCAGTCCCTCCTGGGAGCCTCCCTGGACCTTGACCTCAAGGGCCTCCAGCACATGAGGAATGAGTGCTCGGACGTGGAGGACAGAAGGTGTGCTGGAGTAAGGAATGAGTTACTTGGGGCTCCTGCGTGGCCAACTCCCGACAGCTTTCTGCTCCAGCCTGACCCATTTTCTTAGGCCTCCGAACATTCTACGCCAGAAAGGGCCAATAGGCTTCCACTGGCCAGCTCTAACCAGTCAGTGATGGCAACACTGAGAAGGAGTGTGCATTCAGGGGCTGTAGGAAACAGTATGACCATCAGTTCACAATGTCTTCCGTGGACAAGGGATGGAAGAGAGGGGTGCCGTGGGCTGTGTATTTGCCTAACTTGACCTATGCTCTTTCAGCCTCTTGTCCTTGACTCAAGCAATTCCTCCTTCCTGGGAACCCCTCCTTTCTTCTTTCCTTGTCCAAATTCTTTTAGGACCTAGAGCCTTCAGGAAGCAGGGCTAACTTCCTGCCCTCAGAAGCCTCTTTCTCATCTGCACTGTTTAAAGATAATGACTGGGGGCACCTGGGTGGCTCAGTGGTTGAGCGTCTGCCTTTGACTCAGGTCGTGATCCCAGGTCCTAGGATGGAGTCCCGCAACTGGCTCCCTCAGGGAACCTGCTTCTACCTCTGCTTAGAGCTCTGCCTCTCTCTCTGTGTCTCTCATGAATAAATAAAATCTTTAATAAATAAAGGTAATGACTGTTGAGGGACATTTAGTTTGTTTTTAGTTTCTAGAGGGGTTGAATGGAGCTGCTGTAAGCAATAAATACATAAGTAAATAAATAAAACCCCCAAAAGTCATAACTCTTCTGCTCATTTGACACTAAACCTAGGCTGCCCTGTCAGGTGAAGTTCATTCTGGAAGGTTTACGTGTTCTCTCCCTGACGAGACTGTGAGCTTCTGGGGGGCAAGGCTCACTGTACCACTTTGTCTCTTGAGGAATAGAGAGGCTCAGAGAGTTTGCTGAGTGGAAAACCTTTTTCTACCCAGGAAAGACCAGAAAGATCCTGGCCCGGAACGGGGGTGAGGGAGGTGCTTGAGAGTTGGGTGCCTGAGCTGAAAACACAGAGGAGGGGGGCAGACCCCTGGGTTTAGTCAGAGGCCGTTCCCTAGAAGTCAGTTTCAGAATCAGGGCAGGATGTTTCTGGTGAGAGGTGGGGAAGTTCCAGCCCCTGGGAAAATGTGAAGGTTCAGAAGGGGAACCGAACAGTCTGCTGGGGAAGTCTCCCTAGAGAGCAATCCTAGTCCTTATTCTTTCTAGTACATGAGACCATTTGCACATGGCCAAGGTGCCCTCCTTTGTTTTTTTTTTTTTAATATTTTATTTTTTTATCCATGAGAGACACACAGAGAGGGACACAGGCAGAGGGAGACACAGGCAGAGGGAGAAGCAGGTTCCCCGTGGGGACCCCGGGATCAGGCCCTGAGCTCAACCGCCCTCCTGCCTGCACAGCATATTGCCCCAGACCGAGAGCACTGGCCGCCCCCACGCTGCTCATCTGCGTGTTGGTGAAGAGACTGAAGGTGTCGTGGTGCCCTGGGGGTGGCGGCCAGCAGGGTGAGCGCCCCGGGAGCTGCCAACCCAGGCCTGGAGCTGAGCTGTCGCCAGGGCCTCACAGAGTCGTGATTTATGGGAGGACAGTCTCTACCTCCCCCTGGGCCTGTTATGTAGGGGCGCAGTCTGTGGAGGGGGGCGGGGAGGAGTGGGAGCAGAAGGAAAGAATGGAAATCAAAGAGCAGATGCCTGATGTCCCGGCTCAGCGGGGACCCTCCCCCACGCTCCTGTGGCATTGGTCACCCACGGTGTGCTATGGAGCTGTTCTCACTGTGCTCTATGTGTGCCTGCCCGCTTGGCCTCCCCTCCTCTTTCCCAGGCCCCGGGAAGCAGACGCTGGCTTCTGTTCCACCGTTTGCCCCCCCTGCCGCAGCCCTGGGGGGCTCCTGGGAAGCCTGGAGACGTGGCCGAGCCACCGGCTGGCTGAGTGCGGAGTCGTGGGGGTTAATGAATCCTAGAAGGCGGGCTCCTAGAAGAATCCCAGCTGCCAGCTCCCCGAGGGCCCACCAAACTCTTGGTGGCACCCTGTGCCCGCTCAGGGCGCCCGGGATAGGGTCGTGCCTCTGCTATCTCTGTTGGGCCTCCCCCTCCAGCCTCTCGGGGATGTGTCGCTCGCCTCCAGGTCTGAGTGTGTCAGCTGGTTCTGTGAACTGGCTGCTGAATGAATTTGGCCACTCCCAGGTTTACAAGTCCCGTTGGCAAACATCTCCCGCCTTGCCTTCCTGCAAGGCCTGGGCCTCTGCTCCCTCCGGGGGAAGCCTGAGGCCTGGGCCTGTTGCTTCTCCAGGCCCTCACGCACCCCCGTCTCTCATTGAGCAGAATTTGCTGGGCCTGGGTTCTGGGTGTGGATGTGCCAGTCACCCGGGGAGCATCAGGAGAATCGCCGGGAGGGCGCCTGCCCTCCTGCAGCTCCAAGTCCACCAGGGCGACCAGAACCCGTTGCGAAACTCTGCAAGACATGCTTGCTTGCTTGATAAGCACCACATGTGTACAGAGAGCACTGGTCCCAGCCCAGCTGGGCTCTCCTGGGTGGGCTGGGGTCTGGGAGGGACCCACATGAAAAAAAATGAGAAGCAGCTTCTTCCAAGAGCATGGAGAGCCAACTACTTCGGCTACTCAGCAGCTGTGTGACTTTGGACAAGTCACCTAACTTCCCTGGATTCAGGTTCTTTCTTTCTTTCTTTTTTATTTTTTAAAGAGGTATTTATACAGGGCCGCCTGAGTGGTTCAGTGGTTGAACGTCTGCCGTTCGACCCAACGTCTGCCTTCGAGTCCCACGTCAGCTCCCTGTAGGGAGCCTGCTTCTCCCTCTGCCTGTGTCTCTGCCTCTCTCTCTGTCTGTCTCTCATGAATAAATAAATAAAATCTTTAAAAAAATAAAGGTGTATTTATTCATCTCAGAGAGAGTGAGCAAGAGGCTGAGGGGAGGGGCAGAGGGAGAGAAAGAATCCCCAAGCAGAATCCCCTTGAGCACAGAACCCAAAATCGTGACCAGGGCCAAAATCAAGAGCCGGGTGCTTAACCCACTGAGCTACCAGGTGCCCCTAGATTTGGATTCTTATCCTCACACCAAGGTTCCCTGACCTAGGAGCTGATCGTACCTGGCACAGAGCTGTGGGCCAGCTGCTAGACAGAGAGAAGTTCTTGGAGTCCTCACTGAGGTGGAGGCACAGGTCCAACAGGGATGGACGTGGGGCACGTGAACCTAAGTCAACTTCCCACGATCAGTAGGTGCAAAGGGCCACAGCTGAGAGGCCAGGGGCACTAGCACCACATCCTCCAGTCTGGACACCAGGTGTCCCAGGCCGGAGCTTCACCTCCCCCTGTGTCCCTACCCCAGAACCACAGCTGGGGTGGGCAAGGACAGAGGGAGCCTAAGCTGAGCAGGAGGTGGGCGGCTGCAGGAGCCATATGGGCCCCAAGCAGTACAACAAAGATGAGCTGTTCCCCCCAGCCCGGGGTTGTTTATTTGCAAGCAACAGTGTTTGCACCAGCCAGTGTTCTCTTGCCGCCCAGGCCAACAGAGGCAGTCTGTGTGCTTGCCCAACCCCCTCACCCAGGCTCCGTCTCTGGCCTCCACCGGGGCCTACTCATGTGCAAATCCTCTGGCTCTTTGTAGCAGCTCTCCACACATGGAATCTGAGCAACAGGCTGGTTGGTGGCAATTTAGGAGGCAGTTTAGAAAGGCAGAATTTGGGGATAGCCAGGATGGCCAACAGCATGGGAAGCAGGCCCAGTGTGTGTCCTGTCACATCCCAGATGCCCGACTCTAGCCCCCCTCAACATGCCCTCACCCCTATCCCAAATCCAGGGCCCTGATGTGTCAGTGCTGGGAATCTAGGGCTCAGAGCACCTCCAAACTGGACTCCTGCAGTCCTGAAACCCTGAACCCAGATCAAACCTCTCTGAAGTTTTGGCAAGGTTGGGGGAAGCCTCTGTGAAGTGTCCCTCTGGGAGGTCAGACAACCCCTTTTTAGTGATTCTGTCCTTTGAGATCAGCACTTTTTATGCAGGGTGTCATTGAGCAGGCCACTGCCCTTGGGAAAGGTAGAGCACCTCAGCCCCAACACCCAAAGAGGGAAGTGTTTTCTTCTCCACCAGGAGAAACTGGGTAGGGTCCAGGGGCCTGGGCAGAGAGGAAACACCCAGGGAACGGGGGAAAACAGGTGGAGGAAGTGAAGGCTCAGCAGCAAGGCCAATAGAAATATTGAGGCTCCCCTTTGCTGAGAGGGAGCCCTGGAGAACAGGTTCCTGGCTTTGGAGCAGAGGCTTTGGGGTGAGACAGGTTGAGGACACATCTGAGGGCATCTAGGGGATAGAGGTCACCACATGCAGCCCCAGGACCACCTCCTAAGGAGAGAAGTACTCTTTCTCGCTCACATCCCAAAACTGTGTCAGTGCAGCACCCTCTTTCCCATTCCCAAGGCTTAGGTCATCCCTGCAAGCTTGCCCCCTTCCCAGGACGGTCTGGGAGGCTCCAGAGAGGGTGTGGCCTTGGTAAGAAAGCCAAATTGACCCAGAACTGCTCCTCAGCAGATTTGTAGGCCCAGTCAGGAAGGAGGTGTAGTGGGGGCCAAAGAATGGGTGCTGGACGTGACCAAGACCTTGGACCTCGAGACTCTTGAAGTCGGGCAGCTGAGGGTACAATCAGGGACCCCAGCTGTGTGGGTGACAGGTTCAGGGACCCCTCTGAACCTCTCTTGACCTCTCTGAACTTCAGTTTCATTCAACTGGGGATAATCCCTATGAGAAAGCAGGGTGTGTGTGTGTGTGTGTGTGTGCGTGTGTGAAAGTGCCTACCACAGAATAAGTGTTTATACATGTTTAAAGCCTCCCTTGTGACTCAGGCAGGCGGCAGGGTTTTATGTCTGACTCCTCAGCACGGCTCCAGTAAGGAACCCAGACACAGAATCCATCAGGAGCTCCTAGCCTGGGCTCGCGGCTGGGTCGGCTCTTGGCCGCCTGCACTGGACGGGCCGAGTTCTGCACCGCTCTGGGGGGAGAAGCACCCCTGTGTCTTCTGTGGAGTCACCCTCTAAAGGAGGACCAGGGCATCACTGGGCTGAGGTGGCAATGCTCTGACCCCTGCGGTGGTACAGGGCTGGCTTGTGGATTTCCACCGTCTCAATGCACCCCCCACACACACACATACACATGCACGCACACACACACACACACACACACACACACATGCTGCTGCCATATCTGAGTGAAATCGGGGTCAGATCTGTGAGCCCACATAATTTGCCTCTAAACTGTGAATCCAGTGCTCTAGAAGGGCAAACGAAATCCTGAGGGTGAGAAAGCCACCCCCCAGCACGGGCACAGGAACTATGGTGAGGGGGGTTTCAGAGCCGACTCTGTTCATCGGAACTCCAGATTTTGATCGCAGCAGCTGCTGAGCCTCCCTGCCTTCTCTTCCACCTGTTGCCTCCCTGACTCAGCCCACCTGTCTGCCCAAGGCCTCTGAGGAAGTCCCCAAACATCCTAGTCCTGGCCACCCCCTACTTAATTTCAGATACCCAAATAAGGAGTTTTGAAGTGCATCCAAAAGAAGTCTCCATCACTTAAAGAATAACAGGCCTAGGGAGCTCTGTAGCTTGGAGGCAGATTGGTGTAGTGGAAAAGGGGGTGGAGTACAAAGCCAAAGTCAAGCAAGATGAGGGAGCTATTGTCCTGAGTCCTGGTGACAACATTTGCATATCTGCCTCCTGGATCTGACCACCCAAGGCATCCAGGCTTTGGCACTTGCATGCTGAGTAACCATGATCAGTTTGTTGCTCCCTCTGGCATGAGGCGACTAGTTTCTACCTCCTGGGGTTGTAAGGATGGAATGGGATCAGGGTGCAAAGTGGGTGACACAGGTCCCGGCCCAGTGTATGTGGTCAGTAGCTATGACAACACACATGATCTCAGTAAATGGCAACTCCATTCTTCCAGGATCTCAGTCCAAAAATGGTGCAAAGGAAATAATCAACAAAACTAAATGGCAGCCTACAGAATGGGAGAAGATATTTGCAAATGACACATTGGATAAAGGGTTGGTATCCAAAATCTATGAAGAACTTATCAAACTCAACCCCCAAAAAGCAAACCCAGTTAAGAAGGGCATGAAGGCATGAAGACATGAAGAGACATCTTCCAAAGAAGACACCCAGATAGATGGCCAACAGACACATGAAAAGATGCTCAACATCCTCAGCATCAGGGAAATACAACTCAAAACCACAATGAAATGCCATCTCACACCTGTCGGGATGGCTTCAATGAACAACACAAGAAACAACAGGTGCTGGCAAGGATTCAAGAAAGGGGAACCCTCTTGCACTGTGGATGGGGGTGCAAACAGGTGCAGTCACTCTGGAAAATAGTATGGAGTTTCCTCAAAAAGTTAAAAATAGAGCTAACCTATGACCCAGCAATTGTACTACTGAATATTTACCTAAAGGATACAAAAATACAGATTTAAAGGGGTACGTGCAATGCACCCCGATGTTTATAGCAGCATTATCAACAATAGCCAAACTATGGAGAGAGCCCAAGTGTCTGTCAGCTGATGAATATAAAGAAGATGAGGGGAGTGGAATATTACTTAGCCATCAAAAAGAATGAAATCTTGCCATTTACAATAACATGGATGGAGCTAGAGGGTATTACGCTAAGTGAAAGAACTCAGTCAGAGAAAGGCAAATACCATATGACCTCACTGATATGTGGAATTTAAGAAAGAAAAGAGATGAACATATGGGAAAGAGGAAAAAAGAAAAAAGAAGAGGGGGAAACAAGCCATAAGAGACTCCTAATGACGTAGAACAAAGTGAGGGTTGCTGGAGGGAGGGTGGGGGGATGGGGTAGCCGGGTGACAGGCATTAAGGAGGGCACTTGTGATGAGCACTGAGTGCTGTATGTAAGTGATGAATCACTGAACTCTATTCCTGAAATGAGTAATGCACTACCTATTAACTATCTAAATTTTAAACAATAAAAAAAAAGATAAACACACACAAACTGTGGAGTCAGCCCTCACTCCTTTATCTTGCACATCCCCCATGAAAACTACCAGCAAGTTCTTTGGTCTCTCCCTGCAGCCAACATCCCGCCTCTCCTTACCACCTCGGCAGTCCTGCCTCAGCACAGTAGCCAGAGGGACCGAGCCCTCCACGGCCGAGGCCGCTGCTGACCGGCTCACCCTCGCCGCCCCCCTGCTGAGCTGCACCACCGAGCCGGGCACCGCAGGGTGCGCAGGCAGGCAGCTGGGTCCCCCGCCCTCTGAGGCCCCCCTGGAGCACTGAGCCCCCGGAAACCCCCCGGGCACCTCACGCCTTCTAGCACACCCCATGACATGACCCACAGGCACACGAGGGCAGAGATCTTCGTTTTGGCGTCCCAGGCACCTAGAACTCAATAAATACGTGTCATGTGAGTGA
The DNA here is from genome assembly GCF_048164855.1 of Canis lupus baileyi. Taxonomy (NCBI): domain Eukaryota; kingdom Metazoa; phylum Chordata; class Mammalia; order Carnivora; family Canidae; genus Canis; species Canis lupus. Next base: position 35,504,695 of record NC_132845.1, on the reverse strand, counting down.
TGGGATCCCAAAGCAACCCTGGGAGGTGGTAAAGGCAACCAATTTCTTTTAATGACAGAAAGCCCTGGGTTGTTTTTTTTGTTTGTTTGTTTGTTTGTTTTTTTTAATATATAGTGAACTTCTGATCTTTCCCAGGTGCCTGGGGTCAGGGTGGGGGTCGCTGCCCTGTCTCCCCAGCCCCCTCCCCTCTTTGATTCTCTCGCCCTGGGATGCTGCCCCTTTCACCCTTCTGGCACACGCACAGATGCGAAGCCATTCCTTTGGCTCCCCTCTGCACAGCTAGAGCCAAATGGAACTTTCCTGAGTTTTTCCTACTTCCTGCTATGGGAGAAAATTAGGGAAATAAACACAGAAAACACTAGAAATATAAAAACGTCCTGGTTGACAAAGTGCAGGATTCTGGTTCAGTCTTCAGAGCCTGTAGGTTCTATCTGGTTTCCAGTACCTTCTGAGACGTCTGCAGTTTTGCTCCCGGTGCCTGGCCTGGATCCCCTGCTTCCTGGGTGCCAAGCTTCCCTCACTTTACCTGCTTTCCTCCTCCTCCCGCCCGCCCCTGGAGCTAGAAACTGAACCCCAAGACCTCCCAGCCATGACCTAGAGAAGGCCACTTTTCGGGGATGGTTTCTTCTGTAGAATGGGAAGAGTAATGCTGTGGCCTCTGAATCCTGTTAAAATATCGGTGTGATGGGCATCGGGAACTTTCAAACTTTACGCCAACCTAAAAGAATTGGGACGGTGTGCAGAGTCAGGTCCTGCCCCAGAGCCAGAATGACAAAGAACCTGAAGTAGGGGGCAGCAGGGGCTGTTGACACAGCTGGGATCTGCAAAGGTCACCCTTGCCACATCAGGTCACCCTTGGGGAGGGGGGAAGTTGTGATCTGATTACAGACAAAGAGGGTTTTAATGTTTTTATTCAATTTCCAGTTAGTTAACGTACAGTATATGTTCAACTAAACAAAGACCGTTTGGTCTCCTGACTAACGGGTTGTAGATGAGGCTGAGAGTGAGGAGCTGGGCCACCAGCGGACAGGGCTCTGGGAGCGTCTTGTCCTGCTTGGTGTAGTGGAGCGGCTGCTCAGCGTTGGGCTACAGCAGCCATCGGCGGCGGGACCCTGGCCCCCATTGGGGGACGCTGTCTGGGGGAGTCACAGACACCCATTAAGTGAGTACACGAGTACTTATTAACCACCGAGGCAAGAGCCTGGAGGGGAGGCACAGGGTACCACAAAAGTGCGTAATAGATTCCGGGACGATCGGGTGGGGGTGTCAGGAAGGCTTCCCTGAAGGGCTGTTTGATCTGAGAACCAGTTGTGATGCTGTTTTGGAATGTTGGTGAGGTCCGGAGCCCACGGCCGAGAAAGAGTCTTGAGACGCCTTTGGTGAAAAAAAAAAAAGGTGATTTTATTAAAGGTCGGGGGTCAGGACCGTAGGCAGAAAAAGCTGCTGCCCTGGGCTTGCGAGGAGGAACGGCCGGCGAGTTGGAGGAGGTGAGGAGGACGCGCGGGGCTGGAGCGACTGGGATGCGCTGAGACCGGGGCTGGGGGCTGCGGAGCCAGGCCGGGCTGTGCGGGGCGAGCTGGGGTTGCTTTTCCTTCTAGGAAGGCGTCAGGGGCCCGTCGGGAGCTTCCGGGAAGGGGGCGCGCTCCTGTGCAGTCCTCGTCCCGGGTTGCGGGTCCCAGAGAAGCTCCCCTTTGTTGCCTCTCGCTAGTGCCTGTTTCCCGGGTCACTGGTGGCGGGCGGGTGGCGCTGGGTCGGGGCCGCGGTGGGGCCCTCGCTCGGTAGGCGCCCCCCGCAGCGCCCGCCCTTCGTGAGGTCACCGGGCCCCGGCGCTCCGAGCGGCGTCTGTAACCGCCGGGGGCAGCCATCCGCTCCTCCTTCCCCTTGGCGGAGGCGGCCGCGGGGGCCCGGGGGGGGGGGGGGCCCACGACCCCCGGGCTGGGAGGCAGCGCTGCACCCCCGCCCGCCTTCCGCTCCTTCGTCCGTCATCTGCGAGACGCTGCTCAGCGGCCTGCAGCCCCCGGAGCCGGGCGGCGCGCGTGTTCCTGCGGCCGCGGGAAGCCGGGCAGCGCGGCCCGACGCCGTCGGCAGGGCCCGGGCAGCGGCTGAGACCTGGCGGCGCTGCGGCCACAGCCCTCCTGCGCGCCCCGCGCCCCGCGCCCCGCGCACGCGAACGGGGGGTGGGGGCCGGGACAGCGGGGCAGGGCCCATGACCTCACCGCAATGGTGTCCTACAGCCCCGCCAGCAGGAGGAGAAAACAAACACCGAAAAGTCCCCCAGCGCTCCCAGATGTCTGCTCAGGAAGACGCAGGGCTCCAGGCCACGGGCAGCCTGCCCGGCTCAGGAGGCCTGAACAGAATTCAAAATTCCAAAGATTGCTCAACATTCCTTTGACCCCAGGAGTTGGGGTTTGGCAGGAGGTGCTGGAAGCTGGGGACTCAGCGCCTGTGAGCCTGCCATATGGCTCAGGACTGCCAGGGAAGAGCCCCTCCCGCCTGCAGGGGGGGGACTGGGGGGCGGGGGAGGGGGGTTGCTAGAGAGACCCCTGCGCTCCCGCCCTCGGGCTGAGAGAAGAGTGAGCTCTGGTGGGGCTAGAAGGAGGAACGGGAAACCTGCGCACTGGGCCCAGGTTCTCCCGCTCTGGTGCAAAGACCTGTTTTTTCAGCTCTCAGGTGCCACGGGGCTAACCCACTAGGGTCAACTTTCTATGCCCACTAGGAAGATGAGCTCCCTCTCTCCAGCTCTCTGAGAACCTTGGTCCAAATGTCCCCTCTTCCGGGCAGCCTGTTCCCTGCCTGGATTGGGAGCACTTATCACCTTGTGGCTCACATTAGAGTTGTCTCTCTGTCTGCTCTTCTTTACTAAGGACGAAAGGTTCTAGAAGGCAGGAGCCTTCTGGGTCCATGTCGATATAATTCTGCAGGACTCAGCTGGCACAAAGCTGTGGATGCCAAGATGTTCCCTGCAGCTTCACTTACAATAGCAGAAAATGGAGAGTTATCTAAACGTTTAAGACTTAGGGGTTTGATTTAATACTTTAGAGCGTACCTATACAAATGCAGTAAAATCCTACCCAAATGTGATACGTGTGGGGATGGAAATTAAATTGTATTAAGTGTGGAGTTGCATTTTGGAAAACAATAATGGGGGGAGGAGTCTATATTATCACAAAAGACACAATATGAAGATGTTGAAAATTATACTACACTCAGCACTCTGTCCACTGAAGTGAGAAAAGCCCCAAAGGACCCTGAGGCTATCACTTCCTAACCTCACCCACCTCATCCTCAGAAGGGAAGGGCAGCGGGTGGCCAGTTTGAGAATGAGGCCTGGGAGAAAGGAAGCCTACTGATTACATCCAATTTTGCATACTCACTGAATTTGACATGTATTTTTAATGAAATACTTTATATGAATGTGTGTTTCATATCCTTTCTTATTTAGCATTATATCTTAAGCAACAATCCATCTGCTTATTTTCAAACTGGTCATTATTGTAAATGTCCCTGTTTTTTTTTTAAAGTCTTATCTTTAACTTCCCCCTTATCCATGGGGTGCAATTGCTAGGTCAAAAGGTATACACATTGGGGTGCCAGGGTGGCTCCGTCAGTTAAGCATCTGACTTGATTTAGGCTCAGGTCATGATCTCGGAGTCATGAGATCGAGCCCCGAGTTGAGCTCTGAGCTCTGTACAGAGTTTGCTTGAGATTCTCTCTTTCCCTCTCCCTCTGCTGCTCGCTCTCTCTCTCAAATAAATAAATACTTTTTTTAAAAAGGGTATAAATATTTTAAAGATTATTGAAATATATTTCCAAATGTATCTCCAGAAAAGTTGTTCCAAATTACACTCAGTAGCCAATGAGTGTTGCTTGCGGCCCTGTCCACAGGTGGCTTAGCTGCTGTTTGAATGAGTGGACAGCTCTGAGAACTGTATCCAAAGGTAGAATTGATGGGGATCCATGATTGCTGGAGTGTGGGAGTGTAAATCATGAAGAGTGGATGGCATTGAGGTTCTTGTCTCAGGTGTGTGTAAAGATGGGAAAGCCTTTAGCAGAGACAGGGAAAGAAGGAGGGGAATTGGAAACCAGAGAATAGACATTCAGTTTGGGAATACTGCATAGTTAAACAAACACACAAACAAACAAAAAACTATGTGCAAGACCCAGAGGATAAACAAGCAAAAACATTTCCCCCAAAGAAAACATGCAAATAGTTAAAGAATAACAAAGTATCAACCTCATCATTTCATGAACTAAGATTCATTTGGTTGAAAATAATAGAAATGTTAAGTTTTACAAGTTCGATTAAAGAGGGAGAATTAAGGGAAGATTCACAAAAGACTGGAAGAGCAGAGAGAGAGAGCTATCACCAGATCCTCACACATTGACAGGAGTCACTCTCTGCTTTTCTCTACAAGTTAACCTTATTCCCTCTTGGACTGGCCTCATTCTACGTGGCAGGAAGCATGGCTTCCAAGAGCCCCAAAGGTCATCTCTCACAGCTTTGCCTCCAGAGAACTACTGGGACTTGCTCTCACTTGTCCCAAAGTCAAAGACCCTAAGGAAGGGCTCTTATTCACCCAACATGGTCCAATAACCAAGGCCTAGAGTGAGCTATTGTGACTGGGCACCTTAGGTCGGGTATCCTTCTTGGGCTAATAAACTGGGATCAGGATTTGGAGGAGAATGAAGCATGTATATGAACCACATGTTTAGTGGGGGGAAAAGAACTCTCCTCAGAAGAAGGGGGATGCAAAATGATGTATAGTCACCAGATTCTTGTGTTTCTTTCCATACAAGCTATGCCCACAAATTGTCCTCTCTTACCGTGGGCAACCTTCCCCAATGGGATATTACTCAAAGTCATCCGACTTCCTCGTCCCACTCCACGTCCAGAACCTATGGGATGGAAAATCTTTTTTTCCTCTGATAGTTTTTTAGTTTTTCTTGTGTATTCTCGATGTTCTGCAGATCTAAACATGGATAGATGAGGATTTGTTATTTATTCTACTCAGTGTTCAGAGGGCACTTTCTGTCTGAGGATTCTGGTGAATTCCTCCCTATTATCTCTTCAGTCTTTTCCACCATTTACTCCTTTTTTGGAACCTTTTCTTGGTTTGAGCTTCTCAAACTCTTCCATGTCTAGTAATTGCCTTTTCATATTTTCCATTTTTCTTTTTTTTTCCCTCTCTCTCGTGCTGAGTTCTGGGTGAATTCCTCAGCTCCATCTTCCAAAGCACTAATTGTTTGTTCAACTCCGCTTGGTCTAGAGCTTCCCCCATCTGTTATTTTTATTTCAAGTATGGGATTTTTTTTTCATGTCCGTTGTTTCTAATAGTTCCTCTTCTATATCCGCTAACTCTCTTTTGCTTCTTCCTTCATCTTTTGAGGATTCTAAACACGCCCACTTTATAATCATTTCCACCTTGCTCTACTGTTTTCATCCAGAGGGAGTTCATCTCCTGTCAAATGCTTTTGTTGGCAATCTTTCTTCACTTTAGTTTTCCCTGTTTCTTTTGTGCTATCCATGGAGATGTTTATCTTCTTTTGAAATGTGTCTGAATCTTTCTATTTTCCTGTTTTGTATGTCTCTCTTTCCCTGGAGAGGCAGTGTGGAGTCCTGGGTAAGAGCTCAGGTTCTGGAGGTGGCCTGCATGCCTGTCTTGGCTCTGTGATTCAGGGGCTGTGTGACCTCACGCAAGGGTTTCTTCACCTCTCTGAGCCCTCATTTCCCCAGTTGAGAGGATTGAGTGAGCCGGTGCACATAAAGCTCTTAAACGATGCCTAGAACATAGTGAGTGCTTAATACATGTGAGATGTTGTTTCCACATGTTTGGAGAAAATAAGTGAGTTTGGGTGTGGATAGAAGCAGTGCTCAAAGCATTAACTCTGAGGACCGTTTGGTAGCAAGTACAAGTCCAGGGTTCCTGAGTGTGTTTGTTCCTCTTGCTCAAGTCTTCTCATGGCTCCTCATGCTCCTGTCCTCTTTGGGTATGTGATTCCTGTAGTCACCAACCACTTCCAACACATGTCATGTACAATGCTGGTGGGAAGTAGGGTTACTGTTATAAATGCTACCATTTAGATGGGTGAAAAGGAGGTGACACACAGTGGTCACTGGTCCAGCATTTAAACCACAACCAGCTGGACAGGGATGGTGAGGTCAGAGTTGTGGTTGGTGAATATCACTGTGTGTTGGCAAAGAGTGAGTTCCTTGGTCACCAGGCTGACTCTTCATGTTTTGCCTATTGATAGTATCTCCCTTGCCCACATCTGCAAGACCCTTCATAAGCAGAGCAGTGGAGAGGATTCTCCGCCTCATAGCTATCCTGCCTCACAAATCACTTCCTGCTGTCCAGTTACCTGAGAAATACCTCATCATGGAGTTGTGAAATGATAGAAATTTCTGGGGAATTTGGTGGAAAAAAACTGATTCTAAATCACATCCCACATCTACTGTCTTTCTGTGTCTTTTCTGTGTCTGGGAAGTGCTTGGGAATCTGTATTTTTAACAATCATCCCAGGTGGTTCTTATCATCATGAAAATTTGAAAAAAAAAGAAAGAAGATTTGAAAAATAATTACCTTAGTGGTTGAACAATCACACACCTGAGTTTGGCAGACTTGGGCTTTATAGCACTGCAACCCTGAAACACTTGCTTCTTCTGGGCCTACACTACATGTCTCTCACAGCACCCTCCCAACGGCTATGAGAAATCATCGACGTATTCTCTCATCCTCGTATTCTTTTTTTTTTTTTTTAAGTTTTATTTATTTATTTATGATAGACACAGAGAGAGGGAGAGAGAGGCAGGGACACAGGCAGAGGGAGAAGCAGGCTCCATGCCGGGAGCCTGATATGGGACTCGATCCCAGGACCCCAGGACCACGCCCCAGGCCAAAGGCAGGTGCCAAACTGCCGAGCCACCCAGGGATCCCTCATCCTCGTATTCTAGTACTGAGTCTCCCAAAGTGTAAGTCTGAATGACACATGATCTGAGTCCTACGAGCCACTGGAAAATAATCTAACTGACTGGCTTGATAACATAAAAACAGGAATGTGGGGCATCTGGGTGGCTCAGTGGTTAAGCTTCTGCCTCTGGCTCAGGGCGTGATGGTCCTGGGATCGAGTCCCACGTCGGGCTCCCTGCATGGAGCCTGCTTCTCCCTCCGCCTGTGTCTCTGCCTCTCTCTGTGTGTCTCTCATGAATAAATAAATAAAATCTTAAAAAGAAAATTCCACACCCCAGTTCAGGTTCCAGTTTCTGTATTTCTTGTAGTGGTAAGTGACAGGAACACAACTCAAGCTAATTTCTGCAAAAGAGACATTTATTGGAAGCGTCACCCAGCCAGAAGATCAGGCATGCAGCCTACCAATCCTGCAGAGACTTCTCCCTGCCCCTCTGCCTTGCTTTTCTCTGTGTGTCAGTGTCATTCTCTCCGACAGGCTTTGTGCTGATGGCAGAAACATGCCCCTGGCAGCTGCTGTGACTCACCTCTTTCCGCACCAATACCGAAGGATAGGGTTTGTATTCTCTAATCCTAAAATTTTTAATTACAAAGAAAGGCTCTGAATGGCTTAAACTGGTTGGGGATCCGACTTGATTTTGGACTACCTGTTTATAAGGGAGGAGAAGATGCATTTCCCAGAAGAGTCTTTTCTGGGTATACAGAACAATAGATGTGCTCTGCCCAGAAAATCAAACAAATGCAAATTAAAATGGCATTAAATCCCACCGGAATGGGATCCCTGGGTGGCGCAGCGGTTTGGCGCCTGCCTTTGGCCCAGGGCGCGATCCTGGAGACCCGGGATCGAATCCCACGTCGGGCTCCCGGTGCATGGAGCCTGCTTCTCCCTCTGCCTGTGTCTCTGCCTCTCTCTCTCTCTCTCTGTGACTATCATTAATAAAAAATAAAAAATAAAAAAAAAATCCCACCGGAATGAAATGAAATGAAGATACCCAATACAGTTTTATTGCTGGGCTAACAAATCACTAAAAAACTTAGTGACTTAGAATAACCCAATGTATTCACTTATATTTCTATAGTCAGAAGTCCAACATATCTTCTTGGCTAAGATCATGGTGTCACCAGGGTCGTGTTCCTTCTGGAGGGTCTAGGGGAGAATACTTTCCTTGCCTCTTCCAGCTTCCAGACCTCTCCCACATTCCTTGGCTCATGGCCTCTTCCTTCTTCAAAATCAGCAACCTAGGGCTGAGTCATTCTCACTCAGCTGTCTTTCTGGTTCTCTTCTGCCTCCTTCTTTCACTTCTAAGGATACTTGTGATTATATTGGACCCATCTGGGTAATCCAGGGTAATCGCCCCATCTCAAGATCATCTGGGAAGCAACAATGCTCCTTTGTTATATAAGGTGACCTACTCAGGTTCCAGAGATTAAAGGGGACATCTTGGCACGAGGGGTGGGACAGTGTATTTTTCTACGTACCACAGCTGCTAAGAGTGTAGTGAGTAGATCCTCTCAAATTCTTCTGGTAAAGGTGTACATTTGCACAAAATTTCTGAAAAGAAAGTTGGTAGTTTGATAAAATATGCCTTAAAACGTTCATATTGGTTCTTTCAATGATTCTAATAATCTGTCCCAAAGAAATAATGCTAAATATGTGTGTGGGTGGAATTTATACACAAAAATGTTCATTACCACTCTACTTATACCACCAAAAAACTGGAAACAACCCTAATGTCCAGTGGCGGTAAGGCTAAGTAAACCATATGACATCCATATAAGGAAACATTTTGTTGACAGTAAAAAGTTTGTTTCTGAGAAGCTTTTAATGAAATGAAAATATTTGTGTGCCCTGATGTTAAGTAAAAAGAGGAGGACGTTTGTACTTTCTGCTCAATTTTGCTGTGAACCTAAATCTGCTCAAAAATAAATAAATAAATAAATAAATAAAGTGGGGCGCCTGGCTGGCTCACTTGGTGGAGTATGCGACTCTTGATCTTGCAGTTGTGAATTTGAGCCCCATGTTGGGTGTAGAGATTACTTAAAAATAAAATCTTTAAAAATAAACAAATAAAATAGGCTCCTTAAAAAAAACAAAGTCTATTACTTAAAAACAAAAACCAGGAGACTCAATTTCTAGAAAAATGATCATGCAATCCCCATGTTCAACACCAAGTTTTACAAAATCTGGATCATTGTGTAATGCCTGTCAGAGCCTTTTTGTGCATTTTTTGCTTTCAGTGTTTGGAACTTTGTTTTGCCTTCTAGTATACACATTAAAATGAGAATAAAAAAGAGAAGATCATAGATATAATATGATTTAAGATATATATATATATGTATGTATTTTAAAAACCTAGAAAAGAGAAAGTTAATGATAATCGTTACCCTGTGGGTGGTGGGATTACGTGCAGGTGAATTTTCCCTATGTATCTAGCTTTGATTTCTTTCTAAATTGCTCCTTACATGCAGAGAATCAAGTTGATCATCATCCTTCATGCATGGCCACTTCTATTTATTTATTTGGTCTGTTTGCTGGTTATTTTGATAATGGAAAAAGTACCCCCACACCTAGCATTCAAAATGAAAGCACCCCAAAGCATACCCAGAACCTGAATCCCATATTTCTTTCTTTTTTTTTTTTGCTCTCCTTTTTATATAGTTTTATTGTATCTATTGTGTGATTGCCAATACCCTTCCAAAGCCCTTTTCTTTCATTTTCTTCCTAAGAGTCTTAAGAGGAGGGAAGCATGTTTATTCTTAAAAAGAATTGTACATTCGAACAGGAAAGGTGGATAGAATAGTAACTGACAAAATGCCCTTTTAACTATTTATTCTTCAAAGCATCCATAATCATTCCAGTTTTACCCTTAGTTCAGGAGTGGTAGTTCAACGCCTGGGTTTGTGGTGATCAAATCCCACTCATGGTGAAGGCAAGTGTTTGAGGAATGTGGGACCTGAGCCTTTCTTATGGGGACACCCACTTTTGCTGGTCTCATTCTCTAGACTGTGTTAAGATGGTGTCAGGCCATTTCTGCCTCATGAAACACAGGTGACCCACCTGGAATCCAGATGGATAAATTCAAGGACAATAGCCCAAACTTCTTCAGGTCAAATTAATTATAACCCCCGCCCCACCCCACCTCGTCGCCCTGCTTGACATCCATGCTCAAGAATTTCCCTTAAAAAAAAAAAAAGAATTTCCCTTTTAGATCCCTGGGTGGCGCAGCAGTTTGGCGCGTGCCTTTGGCCCAGGGCGCGATCCTGGAGACCCGGGAACGAATCCCACATCGGGCTCCTGGTGCATGGAGCCTGCTTCTCCCTCTGCCTATGTCTCTGCCTCTCTCTCTCTCTCTGTGACTATCATAAATAAATAAAAATTAAAAAAAAAAGAATTTCCCTTTTATCTCTTAAACACTTAGTAAAAATTTCACCTGGAGACTTCTCATGAGCATCAGCTATATGTCTTTAGACCAATAGGTCTTAACCTAGGCATGAAGAAAACAAAAGATGGGAATCACTTGGGAAGCTTTTAAAAAATACAAATGCCTGGAACCAACCCCATTCTAAGAGTTTCTGTAGGGATGATACAAGAATTTGTTTTTGTTTTTTTTTAAGATTTTATTTATTTATTCATTCATGAGAGACACACACAGAGAGGCAGAGACACAGGCAGAGGGAGAAGCAGGCTCCCTGCGGGAAGCCCGATGCGGAACTCGATCCCAGGACCCTGGGATCACGCCCCTGAGCCAAAGGCAGATACTCAACCACTGAGCCACCCAGGTGCCCTTGATGCAAGAATTTTAAAGTACTTCCCCAAAGGCCAGCTACGTACTCTTGGTTAAGAACCATAGTGTCAAACAAGGCTCATGCCTGTCTTTGTCTTTGCCAAACTCTTCAAGGCAAGTCCAGCTCCCCAGCTACCTGGCTTTTAGCCCTGTGTCTCAGGAAACAGATGTCCATCTTTTGTTTTCCTCATGCCTCCCTGAAAATTGACATTCACCTTCTGACTATCAGGAAAAGAGCCAACCGTCCTTGAGAGATGCTGGTGTTGGCTGTTTTGCATACTTTGGCCACAGTAGTTTCCTGCAGACATTTTAGATCTCTTTCTTTCTTCTGGCCAATCTCTGCCTATTGCTCTGTCTCTTTTTATCTCTCTATCCCTTCCCATCTCGCATTTCAGATTACCCTGCAGGTCAGCTTTGTTCTTTTCCCCATAGAACAGGCACCTGCAGACTTCCATCCTCCACTTCTGAGACCTAAGAGGCAAAAGAATTTCTCTCTCTAGGATTAGTTTGAAAGATGCTGCAGAAAGACTTTATTTGAGAGGCAATTCAAGTAATGGCTTAGAGCAAGGGCTCCAGAGCCAGAGTTCCAATCCTGGCTGTGTGTAGACAAGCAAATTATTTAAACTCTTTGTGTCTCTGTTTCCCCAACTGTAAAATGATGATAATTATATCTACTCCACTGAGCTTTGGGGAAACTCAGTGAGCTAATGACACACTCAGAACAACTCCTAGTACGTGGTAACTATTGTATAGGTAGGTGACCATGCCCTCCCTCCGTGGACGGCCCAAGAATGTTGTTGTTATTGTTTTTTAAAGATTTATTTATTTATTCATGAGAGACATAGACTGAGAGAGAGAGGCAGAGACACAGGCAGAGGGAGAAGCAGGCTCCATACAGGGAGTACAATGGGGGGACTCAATCCTGGGACCCTGGGATCACGACCTGAGCTGACAGCAGACACTCAACCACTGAGCCACCCAGGGGTCCCCTCAAGAATATTTAATTTGCTTTATGAACTCAACTCTCTGAAAGTAGAAGAGACATGATGAGCTCTGTTGCTGGACCTAATTCTACATGTATCAATATTGGTTTACAATGTAGAAGTGATATCAGGGAGCCCTTTATGGTACAAAAGGGACTTGGGCCAGTAGGACATATTTCGCCATGTTCACTTCACTTAAGGAAAGCAGATTTTGGCCAGTTGGGAAATTTGCATGAGTCAGAAAGTTCAAAGGAGAATGTGGTTAAACAAGGACGTAAATCTCCAGAAATAAAATTCTCATTATACTATCACAGATTAATCAAGGAAGCATGCTTGGCCAGTCTCTCCTCCCCCTCCTTCGTATGTTTCATCCCCTTCCAAGTACTTTCCATATGACATCCCAAATTTGCCTTGGCCTTTCTTCTCATCCCCACATCACCCACCCGCTCTTGCTCAGGCTACCTTTATTTTGCAGTGGAGCTGTAGCTTCAGCTCCCCAACTGGCCTCTTCCTGCCAGCTCTGCACCTTCCACAGTTTCAACGTGTTCTTTACCCTCTACACTGCAGCCAGAGTGATTGTTTTGAAATACAAATCTGATCGTATTCTTGCCATCCCTATCCCACTTCCACACCCTAAAACCACTCAATGGCTTCCTGGAGCTTTCAGGATAAAGAAAAACAGCTTTAACAGCCTACTGGGCTCTGCAGAGTTGGGCCATCACCTGTCTTTCCAGCTCTACCAGGTCCACCTGCCCTGTCTCATTTTTTCCATTCACTGTTGTGGGCCTTTCTTTGGGCCCACGTGATCCTCAAGTCTCCCTGTGCCACAGGACCTTTGAATGTGCTAGTTTCTTCCTGGAACACTCCTCCTCTTGCCTTTAAAAAAATAATAAACTTTATTTTTCAGAGCAGTTTTAGGTTTACAGTAAAATTGAGAGTACAGAGATTTATCATATATCCTGTCTTTCCCTACCACACACACACACATACACACACACACAAGCAGCCTCCTCTACCATCAAAATCCCACACCAAATTCCTACACCAAAATTCCACACCAAATGTACAATGGATTGTACACTTTTTACACTACACTTCATGAATCAATATTGACACATTACCATCAACCAAAGTCTATTGCTTACATTAAGGCTCAGTCTTGGTGTTGTACATTCTACGGATTTGCATAAATGTATAATTATAAATATCCACCCTTATGGTATCATACAGAATAGTTTAACTGCCTTAAAAATTCTCTGTGTCCTACCTATTCAACTCTCCTTCTGCCAGACCCTTAGCAACCACTGATTTTTTTCTTCTTCTTCCATAGTTTTTGTGCTGAATAGTATTCCATTGTCTGGACATATCACAGTTTATGTATCTACTCACCTACTGCAGGACATCTTGGTCGCTTCCAAGTTTTAGCAATTATGAATAAAGCTGCTATAAACATTTGTGTGTGTGTGTGTGTGTGTGTGTGTGTGTGTGGACAAAGTCTCCAACTCATTTGGGCAAATTATAAGGAGTGTAACTGTTGGATCCTATGGTAAGAGTATGTTTAGTTTTATAAGAAACTGCCAAATTATCTTCTCAAATAGTGGTGCCATTTGCGTTCCAACTAGCAAGGGGAGCTCCTGCTGTTCTGTACCCTCGTCAGCATTTGACATTGTCAGTGCTTTGGATTTTGGCCATTCTAATGGGTGTATAGTGGTATCAAATTGTTTTCATTTGCGATTTCCTAATGACTGTGATGTTGAGCATCTTTTTATATGCCATTCACCATCTGTATATTTTCTTTGATGAGGTATCTATTCAGATCTTTTGCTCATTTTTTAAAAAAATTATTTATTTATTCATGATAGACATAGAGAGAGAGAGAGAGGCAGAGACACAAGCAGAGGAAGAAACAGGCTCCACGCAGGGAGCCCGACGCAGGACTGGATCCTGGGACTCCAGGATCGCACCCTGGGCCAAAGGCAGGTGTCAAACTGCTGAGCCACCCAGATGCCAAACTGCTGAGCCACCCAGATGCCTTTTGCTCATTTTTTAAAGAGGTTTTATTTATTTGTTTGCTTGTTTGTTTGTTTGTTTGTTTATTTATGAGAGAGAGAGCATGGGGAGGAGCAGAAGGAGAGGGACAGACTCTGTGCTGAGCATGGAGCCCAATGTGGGGCTCAATCTTAACAACCCTGAGACCAGGACCTGAGCTGAAATCAAGAGTCGGTTGCTCAACCAACTGAACCAACAAGGCATTCCTCTTTTGCTCATTTTTTAATTGAATTGTTTTCTTCTTTCTTTTTGACCTCAGTAAACATTTCCTCTTCATCTTTTAGATACTAATTCAGTGATCCCTTTTTGCATCTTAGACTAGATTTAAAAAAAAACAAAACTCATAAATTCTTAGAGTGCTTTGTACCTCTTCTTCACAGTTATCAGAGTTGCAATTTTACACTATTTGCTTGAATATTTGAATACCGTCTGTTTCCCTGAATCTGTAAGAGCAGGGACCACATCTGGCTGTTCTCTGGTAAATCAGTAGTGCCTAGTACCCTGCCTGACATGTGAGGGGGTGACAGGAGCATTTGCGGAGTGAGGAGTAAACTAATAACCTCGCTGAGAAAGAAAGTAGAGTGGAGGACGAGGGGTCATTTAAAGAAACCACTGCTAATACAGGGTGAGTCCAGAATTTCAAAGAGCATGTCTAACAGTGGGAGGAGGCAGACGGCCAAAAACAAATGCCAAAAAGCACAAACCTGTGAGGCTGGTGTCAAGAATACTAATGTGTAAAATGAGCTGAGCCTTCAACAAATGCCTAAGACCACAGAAAGCCTGATTTAGAAAATGATTTGGAGCAAGAAAAATAACAAGGAAGAACCAGGCCCCACACTTAGTGGAAGGGGCATAATTTTTTTAACACATAATGTTTTTCTCAAGAATAGTAATTCTTGGGGCATCTGGGTGGCTCAGTGGTTGAGCGTCTGCCTTTGGCTCAGGTTGTGATCCCGGGGTCCTGGGATCGAGTCCCACATCGGGCTCCCCTGCGAGGAGCCTGCTTCTCCCTCTGCCTGTGTGTCTCTCATGAATAAATAAATAAAATCTTAAAAAAAAATAAAAAGAGTAGTAATTCTCAAACTAGAAGTGTAAAGGCAGATTCCAGAAGAAGAATATCAAGCCTAAGATCAGAGAAGAGGTGTGGAAAAAAAAAAAAAAAAAAAAAAAAGAGAAGAGGTGTGGGAGCATCTGGCGAAATTACACAAGCTTCAGCTTCAGAGGAATCTCATCAGAACTTGGAGATAAGATTACAGAGCCACTGTCCATGAATTCTGAGAAATTTGGGAAAGAAGCCAATAGCCAGGGAAACACAAGATGTTTCTTAGTTTTCAAAAAGGGAAAGAATGTGCATTTGGGTTAAGTTTAAGTACCTCTGACTTCCAGACGTGACATTGATTCATGGCACAAACGTGAACCACAAGTGTGATGGGATAGTAGAGAGCGGAATTTCCCATCTTCCTACCTTGATAAGCTACCGTTTCAAGGACAGCAGCCAGCAAGGCGGAGGCAGCAGATCACCTCGGAGGACGCCCTTGTTCCTACAACGATGTCACGAGTGAATGGTTCCTTCAGTCATACAGCTGTAGGCAGCGGGGTGCCGTCACCCCGACAACACGATGTAACTGAACGTTCCCGCTGGCCTACAGCTTGACAAACGCCGTTCTCCGTAGTTTTGGCCTGCCTCGCTGGTTGCTGGAAGCAACTGGACAGATTTGCACAGATACAAGGAGCCCGGGCCGAGAAGGGTCAGGACCCACCTCTCGGCCTTGAGGCTAAATACTGTTGGATGTTCTCGGGCTGAACCAGCCAAGAGCCCCCCACCTCCCAGAGGGCACCTAACGGCGCCCAAGGGGAGATGTCAAATGTCCCTTGATTATTTGCCAGCATAGTGTGTGGCTGAGGCTGATGCACCCTCCGCAGCCGAGGACCCGGAGGAAGAGCCCCGCGTGGCTCGGTCCTGTGTGAGCACGATGCGAGGAAGCTCGGGGCGCCAGAGAGCAGGGCTGGAGCGCGGCCTGGGTGGGGTGCGGCAGGTGCGGCCTGCGGTTCGCAGCTCCGGGGGCGGCGGGGAGCCTGGTCCCCCAGCTCTGCGCTCGCTGCACAGCGCACACGGGCAGCAGGGGATAGCGGTTTTCATTGAGTTGGTGTCCTGGGCTGAACAGTATTTCTCCCCCCCACCCCCTGCCCCCCAAATTCAGGTTTATCTGAAACCTCATAACATGAACTTATTTGGAAACAAGGTCAGGGTAGATATAATGAAGATGAGATCATTCTGGATTAGGGTAGGCCCTAAATCTAATACAACTGGTATTCTTATAAGATGAGAGAAGGACCCACAGAGACACCCAGGGAAGAAGGCCACGTGACCATGGAGGCAGAAATCATAGTGAAACACGACAAGCCAGGGAACACCAAGGATTGCTAAGAAACACCAGAGACTGGAAGAGAAGCATGGAACAGATCTTCCCTCAGAGCCCCCAGGAGGAACCAACCCTGCCAACACCTTGATTTCAGGCTTCTGGCCTTTTTTTTTTTTCTTTTTTTTTTTCTTCTCGTCTTTCAGCTGTGAGAGAATCCACTTTTATTGCTTTAAGCCATCAAGCTTGTGGTACATTATTGTGGCTGTCCTAGAAACAAATTGATTTGGGCATGTAGGGATTCGAGATATGAATCTGGAAAGTAAGAAATGATTTGAATCTTATTTGAATTCCAGTCTGGTAAAACAAGTTATGCCAGTTCCAGATTATTAAGCTGTTGTCTTATCTGTTCTGATAAATCAAGAAAATGCTAAAATGACAACGTCTTAGAATATTTTTGTGGATAAACCAGAGAAATGTGGGTTAGATGATAGCCACAAGTATGAGAGTTTATTAGCTAGCTGAGCACTCTTTTGGACCGATTGATGTCGACCCACTGAAGATGGCACGCCTCTCGGTCCTTTATAGTGACTTGGATAAGACTTGGAATGTGTTCTTATTAAATATATAAGTAATATAGAGTTGGTAGGGATAAGATGAGAGATGGCAGATCCCACATCCAAATCAGTCAAGATATCTAGAATGAAATTTTATGGGGAAAAGATGTAAAGTTAGGGTTCAAAAAGTTATCGTGCAAAAGTGAACTGCAGGAGATCTGTATTGAGAACAACTCATATGGGAAAATTTCTAGACATTTACAGTTGATCCCAGCTTAAAAGGAGACAGCGATATGCCTTGGTTACTCAAAAAGGCAATACAATTTTAGACCACATTGATACAGATTCACTAATAACAATTAACTCTGTAATCAAGTTCCTTACCAATGGTTAAAATAATTTTCATATAAGTTATCAAAGTGTTTACTGGGGAAACCAGACAATTCATGGTTAACTTTGAGACATAAGAATGACGAGGTACATGTACTGGTGAGGGAAGGGTTCCCAAGGAAAATGCCCAGAATACAGGAAATACAAAATGAGCAGCCTTGAGATTCCCAACTGTTCCTTCCCAATGAAGCCCTTCTAGACTGAGCAGTCAGAGACCCTGGAGCCGACCAGGCAGGAGCTGCAGGCATGGCACTGTGCTGACCACAGGGTAGACTAGCAGATGAGCAACAAGACACGAGCAGAGGCACTGTCTGACCAGCCCAGACCTCACCAGCACTCTCCAGTCAACTAGATCAACTGATACTTTGCAAATCCAACACAACATCTGAAAGACTACTTTCTAACTTTTATTTAGAAAGAATATTAGACTTTCAAAAAAGTTGCAAAAGCATTCCTATACACCCTCCACCCAGCTTCCCCAAATGTTAACATCGTACACAACCATAGTACAATGATCAAAACCAGGATGTTAACATTGATATCCTTAGCTAATTTACAGATGCTATTCAAATTGAGTCAATTGGCTCACTCTTCTCCCTTTTCTGGTCCAGAACCCAGTCCAGGCTCTCACATGGCAGTTACTTGTCATGTCTTCTTAGTCTCCTTCAATCTGGGATAGTTTGTCAGTCTTCTGAAAGATTTTTCCAGAGTAAAGTTAACAAACTAGAAAATGTCTAGAATGGTGAGGGTCTGGAAAAGCAAGAACCCCAAGCAACTGTTGCCAAAACTGGAGCTGTCAGCCTCGAGTGGAGAAGTGTTAAGGGGGCACATTACTTGTCTTCAAAAGCCTGAAGGACCCTCACGCAGAAGATGGAGTATTCAATATTGCCCCAGGGGGTGGAAATAGGACCAAGAGGTGGAATTCCTATTAGGAAGATTTTAGCTTGCTACTAGCCAGAATATTCTGTCAGTTAGAACTAACTAATCATACATGGGGCCTTGGCAGAACTAGGCAGGATCCAGGCAGAAGATAAGCCTGGGTGATGAGAAGCCAGAGAAAGGGAAGGGGGTTAGAGCAGGAACAGCCATGGGGCCGCTGGCAGGGTCCTCCTGCTTTAAGGACATCCGACTCAGCGGGGAGAGGAGAGCACACAAAGGTTTGATTGCCAGGTCTAGTTGAGTAGGTTAGCAAGACAACAGCAGGAACAGAGCGCACTTCCTCTAACAGGTTTGCTGCCCAAGTCCACTATTAACAGGCAGTAGGAGGATTTGCCCATAGCCCTCCCAGTAGACTGTCTGTCCAGCCTGCTCACTCTTGCAAGCTCTCTAACTCTCATGAGGAGGAGGGTGTCCCCAGAGGGGCAGAAATTATATTCTTAGGTCTGGGAATTTGGAGTCGGTGCAGAAACACAGGGGCCCCTCCTAGGGGGTATTGGGGCATGCTGGGGCCAGAAAGGTACCAGATCTGTGGCATAGACTCTAGTCTGGACAGTTCCTATGGCTTCCTGGCCTGAGGTCCTTCAAAGGATGTTAATCATATGTATTTGAAATGCATATCATTACTGAAAAACAAAGCCAACCAAGTGGTAACAAGGAAAAGCAATTAGTTAATGTGTAAGTTAAGATCTCACATGTCTGTTTTTCAAAACCAATCAATAGCCAAGATTTTTCTGCCAGGTTAGCTAAGCAAACATTTAGTCCACCAACATCCTCGTGAGAAAGTAGCTCATGAGAAAGTAGCTAATGACTGCATCACAATGCAGCACTGTCAATCCTGTGTTCTTGTCCATCTACCTGGCCGCAGATCGATGGTAGGCCTATCTTGCCATTCATCCATCCATCATCTGTCCTTCCAGCCATCCATCTACACCTCCATCCATCAAGCCAATATTTGTTTAACTTCTACTATGTGCCAGTCCTATGTGGGACAATGGAGGTATAACAATGAAAAGAAAAATCTTTCCCAGTCTCAAAGTGCTAGACGTTGAGTGGGACCTAGAGGGGGATGGAGGTAACAAAACAATGAAACCATCTCTGGATGAAACATAGACTTAACTAAGAAAGTTTGGATTTCCATTTATAACTCCCCAGTTGAGCAATTTCTACAGATGATTCAAAGTCATCTGTAAGGAGGGAGGAAAAGTTATTCGAATTGCCATAGGCAGGTTCAGATTTTATGTGACTCATGAGAAATTCGTGGGATTGGAATCAGAGTCAACGGAATTCAATTTAATGAATGTGCACTGAGAGGAAAGGGATCAATACCCAATACTTCAATACTACTTTCTCAGACCCAAGATTATGAGAGCCTCTCTGACAAGCTGACCTGAGGACCACTGGTGGGAAAGGCCCCCCAGAGCTGCCACCAGGAGGGGAGACAACTGTGAAAAGGTGACTTGATCGTCACCTTCCAACCCAGATGTGCTAGCAGGATGACCTGTGTGTAGAGGCCCATCTGTGGAGTTTTCTGGATTGTGACATGGAGAGCATGGGAGTGTTCTCCCTTGAAGAACCACCAGGGTCTGTGCAGAGATCCGAACTGATGATAGCATTACATCTGTGAGGGTGGGGAGCAGGGAGGACTGTCTGTGGTCCATGGTCAGTGCTCATGCCTCAGCTGCAGGCACTTCTCTTTTGCTCACGGGCCCCCAGAGATGGCTCACTTTCCCAGCCATAAACTGGGAACATTGCAATTCCCTTCTCAACAGAGTTCTTCAGACGCTTAACAGCTACATGGAGAAGCTATGTGGGCCAGATATACAACTAGAACAGGGATGTGTTTTGGAAACCAGCTCTGCCAGCATTTTCACAACCTTAGATGGGTAAGCAAGCATCACCTCCTACTAATTTCCACTTTGATCTTGGGTGAGAAAAGTTGTTGACAGAACCCGAAATCGTTTGTTGTTTTGCCCTACTTCACACAGTAATTTCTTTGCTTTTTTTTTCCCTTCCTGTTCTAACATTTCTAAGCCTAACTGTGCTGTAAACTAGGGTAACACAATGTACCTCATAGAGTGACTGTAAGAATTAAACAAGGTATCAAGTGTCTACTACTAAGGCAGGGCTGGCAAAGGTGCAGCATGCGCCAGAAGTCAATTTCCACCCCGGTCCTGTCTTGCTCCCATCCTTAGCTCTGATGCGGTCAAAGTACTCAAGACCAGCTCACCAGCAGGGGCCCTTAGGTGGCTCAGGTGGTTAAACATTTGCCTTTGGCTCAGGTCATGATCTCATGATCTCAGGGTCCTGGGATCGAGCCCCGCGTGGGACTCCCTGCTCAGCGGAGAGTCTGCTCCCTCTCCCTCTGTGCTCTCTCTCTCTCTCTCTCTCTCTCTCTCAAATAAAATCTTTTTAAAGAAGGGAAAAAAGAAGACCAGCTCTAAAGTTATTGAACACTTGTCATAATAAGCCAGGCACTGTTGCTATGTGCCCTTTTGTGTTAACTCATTTCATTCTCACATCAGCCCTATGGGATACACAGAGTTGCTACCCCCGTTTCACAGGAAGGAAAGAGGAGCACAGAGAAGTTCAGTAACCTGGCCAGCATCATACAGCTGGGAAACAGTAGAGCTGGTATACGCATCCACATGTTCCATTCCCAGAGCCCCTGCTCTCGAATAATGTATGATGATGCCTTGTAGTGTGTGTGGTAGAGACACAGACTCATGAAATGAAGGTTACTTCTTTTTTTTTTTTTGAGAGAGAGAGAGAGAGAGAGAGAGAAGGAGAAAGAGAGTGAGCAGGAGGGGGAAAGGGAGAGGGGAATCTCAAGCCAACTCCACACTGAGAGTGGGGTCTGACACAGAGCTCAATCTCATGACCCTGAGATCATACCCTGAGCCGAAATCAAGAGTCAAATGCTTAACCGACTGAGCTACCCAGACACTTGGAAATGAAGGTTACTTCTAATCTGTACCAAACCTTGGCCGAATGGTGCTTAGTTCCACCTGCTTTTCTCTGCCTTTCTAAATCATCTCAGTGATGTTTTAATCAGCTTGTCTCTCTTGATTTGTTTATGCTGCTCACCTCCTCGGGAGTAATTTGACGTTTTACACTTTAACAGTACTAAATGGTCACATGCTTATGAGAGAGAGAGAGGGAAGGAGAGAGAGAGAGAAACAAGATTAACATAATACCATGTATCGTAAATAGTAGCCTGGGTCCAGCTGGACATAAAAACTCAGGCCAAATTGAGGCAGGGCAGGGTCAGGGAGGAGGATCCTCTTTTGAGTAACATGTTTAGAAACTAACATTTTGCCCTCAAAAGGCACAGTGCAAAGTAAGAATTTCCCATGTCAAAGAAGCCTGGGAATGGTACAGACTGCAGCTCCAGATATGATGATCAGTGTGAAACAGAGAGGTCCGGCGTAGTTGGTGCCAAGGTAGAGGATGCAAGGAAGACAAGACGTATAAGCGTCACTGGAAATCCATGGTGCCAGGAGATGTGCCCAGAGGCACGAGGGAAGGGAGTGCCCAGGCCAAGGATGGGGGGCAGTGGGCGGCATTTACTTAAAGGGACTCTGCTGGGCTCTTCGCCTTGGTGTCAGAGACAGGGGTATCCTGGCTTTCATATAAACTGAGGTGAGCTAGCCCACACTTATGCTTCGGGCAGTGATCATGCCCCTTGGTGAGTATCAGGATGCAAAGATGAACCAAGGAGCCCCTTGTCATTGTTTTCAGACTCCCTGGTCATCGGAGAGCTTCTCCCTCCCCTCTGCTCCTCCCCCTGTTCATGCTTTCTCTCGCTCTCAAATAAATAAATAAATAAAATCTAAAAAAAGAAAAAAAGGTGAACCAAAGATCACTCCTCAGGAAGTTGACTGTCTACTGGGACAGATGGACCGGCAGGCATATGATGCCCATGCTGTGTAACGATTGCTTTTGTGGACCTGGGGAAAGAGGAGCAAAGAGAGAAAGCCAGGCCCAAGATGATGTCTGGGCTGTAGCTTGGAGCACAATGTGGTGATTTCCAGGTGGGTGGCACTGGAGGGTCATCATTCTAGCAGAGACACGGTATCAGCAAAGGCGCTGGGGTCTGAATGAGTTTGGCCCGCTCTGGGAATCATGTTGTTGCCTGGAGCAGAGGGTCTGATAGATGGGGTGGGCAGGGTGGGCAGAAGTCAGGTCACGGATATGGCCTTTAGTTTACCTTGAAGGTGCCACCTCCTATGATGGTTTGTGAGAACTTTGAAGGGGATGGACTTTGCCTGCCTGCATGCCACTGGTCCCTGGAGCAGGACTTTTCACTATTTTTTTCAAACGACAAGGTCACAAGCCATCAGCAAATGATGAAATCAGCTTAACTTTTTCAAACTATATTCTTAAAAAAATAATAATGAAATAGATCAGAACAGGGCTTTTCCAATGATCTGTCATTCACAAGCTGACTTTTTTTTTAAATTCCAATCTGTCATGGACTGATACTTTTGTAAACTGTAATAAAGCAATAAAAATGAATTAGTAGAAAAGGGATCATGCTCTTGGATGTCACAGCAATGTCAAATTGCTATAAAAGTTAAAAAACAAACAAACAAACAAAAAAATGCTTACTCTTGGGACACTTGGGTGGCTCAGTGCCTGAGCGTCTGCCTTTGGCTCAGGGAGTGATTCCGGGGTCCCGGGATCAAGTCCCACATCTGGCCACCCGCGGGGAGCCTGCTTCTCCCTCTGCCTGTGTCTCTGCCCCTCTCTCTGTGTCTCTCATGAACAATAAATAAAATGTTAAAACACAAACAGACAAACAAAAACGCTTACTCTTGAGTAGCTCTACTGAGAGGTCATTCACACACCGTACAATCCAGGTTTTGAAGTGCACAACTCATTGGTTTTTAGTATATTCAGAGTTGTGCCCTCACCACCACAGTCTATTTTGGAACATTCACATCATGCCTGAAAGACGACTTCCACCCATTAGCAGTCGGTCCCCTTCCCCTCCAGCCTCTCTCCTGCAGCCCTTGGCAATCACTAATCTACTTTCTCTATTTGAGATTTGTCTGTTCTGGATACTACATGCAAATGGAATCATACAGTATGTAATCTTTTATGATTGGCTTCTTTTTTTAGCATAGTGTTTTCAAGGTATGTTGACACTGTAGTACTGATCAGTACCTCAGCTCTTTTTATGGCCCAGTACCATTCCATTGAGTAGATCCAGTCCATCCTGTCGACCCATTCATCAATCGATAGACATCTGGGTTGTGCCTACCTTTTGGCTGTCACGAATAATGCTGCTGTGAACATTCACATACAAGCTCTTGAGTGGACATACATATTCCCTTCTCTTGAGTACATACACCCAGGAGTAAAGTGGCCAGGTCATAGAATTCTGTGCTTCTCTCTTTGAGGAAACGTCACATGTTTTCCCGAATAGCTGTACCATTTCCCATTCTCAACCAATTTTTTCACATCCTCATCAACACTTATCTTATAGCCGTCCTCGTGGGCATGAAGTGATATCTCTTTGTGGTTTGCGTTTGCATTTCCCTGATAGCTAATGATGTCAAGCATCTTTTCATACAGTAAACACTTACTCTTAATTTCTGCCCTTATTTCCTTCCTGGCTGGTGATAAGCAGTTCACAGTCCTCGCTGCAAACAACACTGGATTGGAAAATGTGAGAACATCTCACAGAAGGAGGTTAGGTGGTGTTTCAGAAAACGTTCATGTCAGTTACATCACGCGTATATGTCTGGGATTGAGATGTAAAGCGTATTTGTGTTTCTTACTCACGGAAAGCTTCCCCAGCCTCCATCTTCGTGGAGAGTGGAACAGCCTATCCTTGAAAGGGGTCACTGTCCTTCCAAACACATGTCATGGCCAAGTGCCACTGCCCCAGCCCTGGGAAAATCTGACCGGCAGCTTCAAAATACGAAGCTAATCAAAAAAGGTTTAAATCCCAAAGCAATTTAATTAATAAAATCAACCCACTCTTTTGAACCCAGTGAAAAGTTTAAAAGACTTTTTCTATTGTGTTTTAATGCCCAATTAATTTAACAAAAGTTTTTAATACCTGATGTTATTTCATGAAAATGTGATTGCTGCAAAGAGTTGGTTTGTTCTGAAGTATAAGCAAAGGCAGGTCATGCCCAGGTCTACCCCTGGTGGGAGTGTGTGTGCTTGGCACTCGCTTGTACATGTGTTCATGCACAGGTACATACGTGCAAACGTCCTTGCTTTAACGGATGGTACTGCTTATCCATATTCCCTGCAGCATTATTCACAATAACTAAGCAGTCCACTGAAAGATAGGTGGATTTTAAAAAGGTGATACACGCAAGCAGTGGAATGTTAGGCCGCCTAAAAAAATAAGGAAATCCTGTCACATGCTGCAACATCTTGGCGGCATCATGCTGAGTGAAATAAGCTAGTCACAAAAGGACAAATAATGTATGGTTCCACTTACACAAAGTACTAGGGTGGTCAAAACCATAGAGACAAAGTGGGAGGGGGGCAGGCTGGGGGAAGGGGCATAGGGCACTGTCAAGCAATGGGCACAGAGTCTCTGTTTGGCAAGATGAAAAAGTGCCAGAGATCTGATACGCAACAATGTGAAAAGACTTAATACTGCTGGACTGTACACTTAAAGACAAAGGTGATAAATTTGATGCTATGTATTTTTTTTAAGATTTTATTTATTTATTTATGAGAGACACAGACAGAGGGAGAAGCAGGCTCCCTTCAGGGAGCCCGATGTGGGCTTCAATCCCGGGACCTGGGATCACGACCTGAGCCAAAGGCAGATGCTCAACCACTGAGCCACCCAGGTGTCCCACTCTATGCATTTTTTTTAAACCACAATTTAAAGTAAAAAATTTGTAAAAGATGATGCTAGTCGCAAGCAACATCACTTGACAGAACTTGGGTGTTGGAGCTCACACAATTGGCTGTAAAGCCCTGCTCTGTCCCTTCGGAGCTGTTGGGTGAAAACATCAAGCCTTGAGTGACACTTGCGTGCTTTCAGCAGGGAGGCAGCTGGTTCTCAGTGCTAGCAGGTGGGTCAGCTGGGAGTCAAGTGCCTGACAGGTTGAGGGGAATCCAAGGGGCTGTGACTTCCAGGTGCAGTATGCAACCACAGCCCCTTCCCATTGCACGTCTGTCTGCCTGTCTGGCTGTTGTCTGGTCTCGGGGAGCCAGTTGAGAGCACTGTGGTGGTAGTACCTGGAGCTCCCTGTGGTCCCCCCTCCCTGAGGATAGCCTCCCAGCCACTCAGGTCTGGGTTATTCCCTCTGAAAACAAGATCCTTGTAAATTCTCTGAAGACCTGAAGTATCCAGTCTTGGGGTTCCTTGTGAGAGTCTTTTACCAGCTCAGCACAGCTGCCTGCTTCATAGGAGGCAGTCAGAGACAAACTGCGGGATTTTAGGTGTGTTCCAAGAGCAACAGTGGGGACTTTCTGTACCCAGGAAAATTTCCCAGCCAGTCAAGGCCTCATCCCTTGGCTCAAGGCTTTGCCCTCATAAAACACACACATTCCTGAGATCATACTAATACTCTTACAATTAATTAATTTCACCGTTTCCTGAGCTTTTATATACAGAATATTCATCCAGACTTATCAGTGACTGTAAAGTGGGGTTATAATCTCTGCTTTTACAAATGAACATTTTAATGAGCACCTACTATACGTCAGGCACTATTCTAGGCTCTTCCTCCCAGGTTAGTTTTCTCTGTGTAGTAAGGGGTTCAGAGACCCCTTGATGCTATGTATTTAGCATCAAGACAGAGAAGACAGAGCCAGGTCTTCTACATGCGGTGCTTTTCCCAGAATCATTTTGCCTCCGTGTGAAACATCGGGCAGGGAGCAGGGTTTCCTGGGAGCAAAGAGCACGGCAGAAAGGTCCCTAAATGAGGCAGGCCAGCCAAACGGAGGAGTGCACAGTCAGGGGTGGCAGGATAGGGGGCCACAGGAATGGGGAACCCGGGACTATAGTGGCCTCTGGGCCAACCTGCCCTGCCTGAGGAGCCCTCCCCGTCTCCTCCCTGGGCCCTCTCTCTGATGTCGCGGCGAGGTCACTGGCTGGAGAGGCAGACCGACCCGGACTCGAGTCTCCGTAAGCCTCAGCTCCTGAGCCAGTGCAGGGTGGATCATCAGAGTGCCCAGCCCTAGGTGGACATGAGGAGGCAGAGAAATGACGGACACCAAGCGCTCGACATCATCCTGGTGCGTGGTGGGAGCTCAGAAAGTGCGGCTCTGGGCGTGCTGGTCCTCCCCCTCATGGGTCCCTACCTCCTGACCCCCTTCCTCCCCCACTCCTGCTCCAGCCAAACCTCCACCCTTGAAAAAGCTGCAGGGAAGGGCATGAGCACCGGGGGTGGGGCGGCTGGTAGGGACAAGGGAGCGGCAGGGCAGTGACAGTCTCCACAAGCTCCCTGTCCTCCCTGAGGAGGCCTGGCCTTAGGGACCAAAGCCGAACTCCCGCCTTCCTGGTCACTCCACCAGCATCTGGGCATTCAGCAGGGCGTCCCAGGGCCTGTCCCATCGTGCGGAGGGCTCAGAACACCAAAGAAAGACTAGAGCTGGCAGGTGCAGGATAGGCCTTGCTGGGCTCGCACCACCCGAGGAGTGCTTGACACAAGCTCAGTCTGATGTGGTGGCGGGGACCCTCCTGCCATTGCTGCTGGTGTTGTCCAGAGTTGGCGAGCGGTCCTTGGAAACCCTGCCCCTCCCCCCACCTGCCCTGCAATCTTCTCATCATAGCGGGGAGTGTTCCACGGTGGCTGCCTACTGTCATTCTTGGGGAGATGCCTTAACCAGATAGATACCCTATCCAGCTCCAGGTCCCTTCAGCGAGACGACAGAGAAGTGTCTTCCTATGGAGGCAGTGCAACACAGTGGGAAGACTTAGGCTTGTGTTCAACCTCCAGCCACAATATTTACTGAAAGTTCTTCAGCCTCTTGAAACCTTGGTTTACTCACATCTCTAGTGACTATAACAACACTTACTCTGTGAGGTTATTGCAGGGCATAAATAAGATGACATGGGAAAGTACTTAACACACTGGGTACGCATAAAAGATATTTGACGTACGTTGTTTCCTTCAACTGCTTCTGGAGAGCACATCATAGCTCAGTCAATCAACAAATTAGCACCCTGTTCCTTTCAGACTGTTATTTGGTGCCGCATAAATGATTACTGGGGGAAGGAGTAGTCTCAGCCCTGGAAATCTTTCCATATGATTGAGGGAAGCCATAATCCATGGACTCTACTAGCAAACCAAGATGGTGCCACCCAGGCCTCCCCTGGGTCCTGCAGACACTGGGAGGCCACCACTTCTGCTCTCAGGCCTGGCATGGCTACGAGGAGTTACTTTCTGATAAGAAAGTGGGGTCTGCAATACTCATCCAGGGCACTCTGTCCTTCTGTTGAGGAGGATCTCCTCAGATGGGTCTATCAATTACCAAAGGCCCTCTCCCGAAACGCTTTTAAGAAGATTCTGGCTGTCTCTGTAGAAGGCAGAGGTGAACCTCTATAAACTAGGCTGCTGTGGACAAATGTGTTCTCACGGAGGAAAGGACAAGGCCAACATTCCTCTCCATTTGATCCCTAGGCACGGGGTGGGCACCGTGCTGTTAGTGGCATAGGGACCAGAAGCTGATGATGACTTTGTGCGTGAGACTCTGAGCATGTGCAGGTGCTGTTGCTAGGGGATACAGGGGCCAGAGTGTGCTACCAAAGCGGGAAGTGTCACGCCTCTGATGGCTATTATGATTGTATGTTGCCCTCCTAACATACTTTGCAGGAAGAAATTACTGGCACATTAGGAAAGCTGTCAATAGTAGAAGAGCTGGGCAGCCCGGGGGGCTCAGCCGTTTAGTGCCGCCTTCAGCCCAGGGCCTGATCCTGGAGACCCCGGATTGAGTCCCACGTCGGGCTCCCTGCATGGAGCCTGCTTCTCCCTCTGCCTGTGTCTCTGCCTCTCTCTCTCTCTGTCTCTCATGAATAAATAAATAAAATCTTTAAAAAAAAAAAGATTTATAAAAAAAATAGCAGAAGAGCTAAGCAGACAAAGGAGCCAAGCTGCCTAGGTTTGGGGCAAGCCCCTAAACTTCTCTGCCTTAGTTTCCTCATCCAAAATGAGGACAATAGTGTCCACTCCCAGGCAATGTGAGCAGGGCACTGGGAACAGGGCCTGGCACAGCGAATGTTCTACATAGGCATCAGCTGCTATTTTTTTTTAGTCACGTAAAATATTTGCCCTTCAGTGAGTTCTCCCACGTTTTCTCCTATCATTGGTGACTAAAGAAAAACTGCCCAGTTCTTTTTTCCATTATTCCACTTCCCATTTCTATTTCCGGCCTTATCTCACTGGCTATCATGTCAGCCCTTCTTGAGAGTGGTAAAAACCACGATGAATATTTGAGCAGCACTGGAGGGTATTATGCTGAGTGAAGTAAGTCAATCGGAGAAGGACAATTATTATATGGTTTCACTCATACAGGGAATATAAAAAATAGTGAAAGGGATCATAGGGGAAGGAGAGGAACTGAGTGGGAAATATCAGAGAGGAAGACAGAACATGAGAGACTCCTAACTCTGGGAAACGAACAAGGGGTGGTGGAAGGGGAGGTGGGTGGGGGGTGGGGGTGACTGGGTGACAGGCACTGAGGGGGACAGGATGAGCCCTGGGTGTTATGCTATATGTTAGCAAATTGAGCTCCAATAAAAAAAATATACAAAAAAGAAAAAGAAAGAAAGCTGCGTTTAAAAAAAAAAAGAAATGAAAAATTTTTAAAAAAGAATATTTGAGCAGTTCCGAGAAGGATGGATGTGAGATGAGAGTGGCTAAAAGTAGAGCCCTGGCTGGGATACTGGTATAATAATTCAGCTGTGGTGTGAAGATGGCATGACTGTGGATAAAATCCTAGAACCCCATGGGTTGTCACAAGTTAGTTCCAAAATACTTTACATTTGTTACTGTTTATAAACTTACACACATGGCCTTATTTTCATCTTCACAAAATTCAGCTGCACTGAAGCTTCAGATATGAGGCATGGCCATGTAGTGTTTAAGATAACGGCTCTGGGGAACCTGGGTGGCTCAATGGTTGAGTGTCTGCCCTCAGCTCAGGTCATGGTCCCGGGGTCCTGGGATCGAGTCCCGCATAGGGCTCCCTGCTCAGTAGGGAGTCCCGCTCCTTCCTCTCTCCTTTTTGCTCATTCTCTCTCTCTCTCTCTCTAATAATAAAATCTTAAAAAAAAAAAAAAAAAAAAGAAAGACAGTGGCTCTAGAGTTTGGCTTCCTAGCAGTGTGACCATCGGTTACTTAATCCCTCCACACCCCAGCTTCTTCATCTATGGGGGGCAATAATATGATTCCCGTCATTGGCTTGCTTGGTAATGTGGTAAGTCCCCTATAAAGGTTAGCTGTTATCATGAATATCCAGGAACTTTACGGCTTGCAAAGCTCTCTCCCGGTTTCACCTGACATTCTTTGCTACTCACACGCTTGTCACACATCCCCTTGCCATTCTCGCTGCAGTTCAAGCATGGGCTGTCCTGTTACCGCGTACCTCATGAATCTGCCTCCATCTTAAAACCCAGGCTCAGTCAGGGGACTGATGCTCAGGACCCTCTTCAAGAGGGGAAAGCTGCCAACCTGAGTGAGTCGCCCTGTTGGGCCCTGGAGGCAGGCCATGAGCTCGGTTCCCCATGCCCTGGGCACCCATGGCAGCCCCTCCAGAGTGGCCATACAGCTTACACTGCTATTCAGTCATCAGGCCAGAGCCAGACCTGCCCTGAGCAACCAGCATACGTGGCCATCTGGCCTAGGAGAGATCCTTTTTCTCCCCACTCTGAAGTCTTGGTCTCATGTAGTCTAGCCTGGCCCTGGCCCTCTGCCCTGCTGCCAGGAGGCCCACCAACGGGTCCCCACAGACAGGACTTCACCATGGATTCTGCTCCTGGGCCTGTTTTTCTCAGCCATGCCACCGAGACACCCACAGAGGAAGGAAGACAATGGTGACCAGAAGGCAGAAATGAGCACTAGGGACATGTTGGGCACAGCTGCCA
Organism: Canis lupus baileyi; assembly: GCF_048164855.1. NCBI lineage: Eukaryota > Metazoa > Chordata > Mammalia > Carnivora > Canidae > Canis > Canis lupus. Next base: position 35,474,600 of record NC_132845.1, on the reverse strand, counting down.
GGGCTCTTGGGCAGATGGGGTCCCAGGGGGAGGCTGCTGGACCCCTGGGGAAGCAGAAGACTTCCAGGAGATGGAGGTTTGGAGGAGCAGTTTGAAGGGGTGTCAGAGGAAGAGCAGGATGTGACAGGGAAGAGAAGGGACAGTGTGTGAGAGGCAGCCGTGGAGACGGGCTAGGCCTGGGGCAGGGCCGGGAGCAGCTACTTGGCTGCAGTGGAAAATCCCAACCAGAGGCAAGAACTCCATTCAACAAATATTTATGGCACCTACTCAGTACAAAGAAGAGGGCCAGGCTGAGTCACTGGGCACAGCCCTGTCCTGGCACCACAGTGTTGCTGACAGAGGGACCTTCAGAGTCCATGAGCAGATGAGGGGCTTAGGGGGGTACAGGAGCCAGGGCAGGTGCCAAGGACCACCTGGGCTTGAGATACCTCAGCCCTGTGGGGACTTGAGCTCAGCAGCCCACGGAGGCCCCGCCCTCTGGCAAAAACTGCTGAGTCACAGACCACTCAGGACATTGTCCAGGCTAAGCTAGGGTGACCCAGGGGCCGGGGGGACCTGAACCTGCTGCCATAGTAGAGCATGGGGAAAGCAGGGCTAGGGAGAGGCATCACAGGCACTAAGAGCTAAAAAATCCTTTTCCTCCCCGCCTCCAGCCTTACCTCCTAGGCAGGCCCAAAGCTGAGATGCTGAGACCGGGGTGTGGGGCCGGCGTAGGGAATGTGGGGCCGTGCGGGGAGTGAAGGCTCCACCTGCCCCGTTCATCTGTTTTTCACCCTGTCCTTCACCCACATCCTCATGTGTCCACCCACTTCTGGCCTCACCCACCCGCTGCCCCATTGTCCTATTTTGTCCTGTGGCAACAGGGTCCAGTCCCACTGGTCAGGGTGTGCTGGGTGTACTGGCCCTACCCTCTCCTGCCTCACTGTCTCAGTGCCTAGAATTAGCTCTAGAGCATTGTGCAATTCCAGATTCAGGCTTTGGTCTCAGTACCTCCAGGATCACTTGAGCAGGCCCCCAAGACGTGGGGTGGGCAGCCGTGGATCCCAAACCGAGCAACTCCACAGAGCGGGCAGTAAAGGTCAGAAAGCTCACCGCCTGCAGGAATGCTAACCTGCCTGGTAAGAGCAGCCTTCTGTGGCCATTCCCTAGGAAATGGCACCCGCAAAGGTCAACACAGAAGTGGGGCTGCTGGTGAGGTGCTATCCCAAGGACACCTCGCATTTGCAGAGTTATTTGCAGCCTGTGCAGCACTGTCACGTCTGATCCTTACAGAAACCCCAGCATCACAGTGATCTCAATGCACAGAGGAGGAAACTGAGGGTGTTAAGTGGCTTGGCAGCTGCTAGGTGTCAGAACCTGCCCTTGAACCCAGTCGGTCTGATTTCAGGTCCCGCGGTCTTTCTGCTGGACCAACGTCAAGGTTCTTTCACTCTTCACCCAACATCAAGTCCAGAGGGTGGCTTGGTGATCGCTGCCCCATCTACAGCAACCCCCCCTGCTCATCCAGTCCTCGTGATCTCCACACCCCTGTGCCTCTGCCCGTCATCCTGGCCCCAGGGTGCCACCTACACTTTGTCCGGAGGTCCCCTTCCTGTCAATCACTACTCTTCCTTTAAGAAATGCCACCCTCTCTGTGAAGGCTCCCTGTATGACCCAGCACAGCCAACCCCTCTCTCTGGGCACCCCCATCTCTCTGCCCCCGGACCTCCACATGCTTAGATATGGACTCACTCAATAGCAATTAACCACTCTGCCCATCAGACAAAGAGCACTATTCCTCTTTGTCCTGGGTGGCTGTTTGTGGTTGGAAGGGAGGAAGGAAGGAAGGAAATGAGGAAGGAAGGAAGGCCAGCCAGAGACTGGTCTTGTGTCATTAAGAAAGAGCTTACATCAGGAGGGCTGTCATCTTGAGAAGCTGGAGAAGCTGAGGCCAGGAGAAAGAATGACTTCACTGGCCCTTGAGCCACCCGAGGGTCACATGCCCTTCTCCTTTCAGCCTCCCCCGTGAGGACATTACTCAACAACCCCTCAGCTCCACCCACTCTTCATTGCTTTACTCAAGAAAGGGACAGCTCATGGAGTCATCTTTCCTGCCTCTGTCTTTTTTTCCCCCACTGTCCATGGAGTCTCCCTAGAGCCACCTCTGCCTTCACTGCTATCCCTGGTCCCTGGTCCCAGAGAAGCCCCCTGGGTTCTCCCTCAGACCTCCCTCCCCTCCAAGGGAGCCAAGGGAGCAGCCAAGCGTAGATCAATGACTCACTCTGACCTTTGGGGCCTCGAGCTTGGTGAGGACAATGGCACCAGCAGTCCTCCTGCCCTCCCTCCCTTGAGCCAAGGGCCAACAATCTAGCCCCGTTTCCTGTAGAGCCAGCCCATTTCCATGTGGGACCCTCGAAACATAGTTCCAGGAAGCCCCGAGGGAAGGCCATCCCAGCTAGCTGTCCAGACTGCTGGGTGTCAGAGCTGTGGTCTGGATAGCTTCCGACAGCCCCTAACCCCATGACAGCACCCTCATGCTCCCCGCCCTCAGCCTGTCAGGATGCTTGCTACCATTAGAATCCATTCCCCTGATGGAACCCAGCCTTTAGCTACCTTCTTGGGAAGCCCGCTGATCTTGGTGGGTTACTTACCTGTCTCGGACGAGCCAGCTGGCAGAGGTGGGGCCTCTTGGAAAAGCAAGTCTGGAGGAGGACGCTGGCCCCTGGGCCTGGCATCAGGACCAAGAGTGCCCCGGGATTCCCAGGCTAGGAGAGCTGGAGCCAAGGGTAGGTTTACCTGAGAGAGAAAGGAAATGAAGGCTTGCCCTGCGTCCCAATGCCAGGACCTGGGGGAGGGGCTGGGCGTGACAGGGTTGGCACTGCAGGTGTTAACCGGGGCTGCCCAGCCTCCTGCCGAAAGCAGCTCAGGAGTGCCTCCTGGGTGTAAACAGAGGTGGGAGGCCAGGCTGGCCTGGTACCTCTCAAGCCACAGCCTCCCTGGGGCAGCCCCTCACCCCTCCCTCGCACCCAGCCCTTCCTTGAATCCCTGCCTGAATCCCAGAGGCTGCCAGCCCTGGCACAGGGCACAGCCAACTGACTCATCTGCAAAACCACAGCCTCCTCAACCCCACTCACTCCAGCTGCATCTGGTTCTCTTCGAGCCCGCTCCCCTCTCCGGCCAAGCCGGCCCCACTCCAGCTAAGGGGAGGATGACCTGTCAGCCCAGGCCAGGACCGTCGCACCACTGAACCAGTTGTTCAGGCCGCTCATCATAGACTCCTCCATGAAGAGTGTGGTGTCGCCCTCTGCCTGGCACCTCCCGACCACTGTCCCCAAGCCACTCCTGCAGCCAAAGGGGGCTTTTCCAAAAGCGAGCACGACCACCTCACAAGCCGGCTTCAAGGCTTCGGCGGCTGGGCGGTCCCTGGCCGGAAGGCCTTGCCCTGCAGCCGGGCATTCAGGCCCCCACGGGCACGTGGCCCAGGTGCGCCTCCCTCTCATTCTTCCTCACGCCATCTACCCGGAGGACTCCTGATTCCCTGAAAGGCTCTGCTCTGCCACCCTGCCTTTGTCCCTGCGATTCCCACCCCCGGGATGCCTTGCCTTTCATGCCTGGTCTGGCTTTTTCATCCTTAAGGGACCTGCCCTCTAGGCCTTTCCTGACCTCCCAGAAAGGTGTGATAGTTCCTACCACCCCAGGACGCCTGGGTGGCCCCATGGTCAAGCATCTGCCCTCCCTGCTGTGATCCCGGGGTTCTGAGATCGAGTCCCACATCCACTCCCCGCAGGGAGCTTGCTTCTCCCTTTGCCTGTGTCTCTGCCTCTCTCTTGCATGAATAAATAAAATCTTTTATCTAAATAAATAATTTTTAAAAATTCCTACACCGCTCATAGGTGCCGGCAAGATCCCTGTCCCAACAGTCTCAGGAGCTCGGCAGGCCTTGCATACAGACTGCAGGATCCCAGCAGCCCACCACTGCCCACCGCGGCCCACCACCACGCTGGTAGTGAGGCAACAGAGACAAGGCTGAGGGAGGTCATGAGGCCTGCTGGCTGAGTGGACACCTGACCTGGATGCCCTACAGATTTAACCCTCGAAGAGAAGAACAGGAAGCCTCTGGATGGTGTCCGGGGGCCATCCTCATTACCTCCAGCCCTGACATCCCTGCCTCCTCACCCAACCCTACCCTGGCTGGGGTCACCAAACAGGCAACAACCTGGAGGCGCCTAGTCTCCAAGGGAGACCTCCTCTGTACCCACCCCCAAGACTTTTCCAACCCTCTCCCCCATTGCCCCCCACCCCTCTTTTAGAGCCGGTTCCCCACGGTCTGAGGCTTATGACCCCCTGGGGGCCCTGGGGATGAGAAAAGTAGTCTGATGACCCCAAGGCCAAGAAGGAGAAAAACCACACAAAAATGTCTGGTGGGATGAGGGGTTGGGGGGGCACCAGTTATGCTAAGAATGAAGACCCTGGAGTAAACTCACCTGATTCAAATGCTGCTACTGGCCCTGGGTGAGACCTCCCTGAGTCCCGCTCTCCTCGTCTGTAGAATGGGCTAACAACCGTCCCTATATAGTGCTCAGCACAGAGCTAGTGAATGGCGGCCGCACCAGACCTGGGACAGCTGCCCCCTTGCCTGGGAGACTGTGGGCAGCCCCTTCCCCTTTGGGCTGCAGCCATTTGGCTGTACGAAAAGGATGGATGGGCCCCCACACCTCATAGGTCTGTGGCAGAATCAGTGAGTTCATCAGTAGGAGGTGTCCCCATGGACACACACGGACTCTGTGCTCAGGCCCCCAGGGCCAGGAATCACATACCCCTCCACCCCCCGACCAGCAGCATTGAAGACAAGACTATAAGGCCACACAGCCAGCCCACCGCACATCCCTTGAACACTCTCCGCATCGCCCAGGCACTCGGGCTCCTAGCTCTTGACCTTTCCCCTATCTTGCTGTGTCTCCCTTCCCTTGGCATCCCCAAAGGCTCGTTCCTTCCCCTGCTGGGCACACTTGCCTGCCTTAACCTACTTCTGGCTGGTGAAGCTGGGGCTGCCAAGGCCACGATGCCTTGATGTCTCATGGTCTTGCGAAGGCCAAAGTGTTTGATGACCATCTGAGTTCCTAAAAGCCATGGTCTAGTGCTGGGGTTAGGGAGCTCTTCTCCCGTATATCCACCACATCTCCACCACCCATGGTCCTCCCTGCAGGTGCCACCCTCAGCAAAGCTGTATCAGAGGCTCAGCTCTGCACTTACTAGCTGGGTGGACTCTGTAAAATGAGGATATCTCCCTCAAGGATGGATGCTACGGTGCTTTACCAGCAGTAGGGAGGCCGATCTCTCACCCTGCTACAAGGAGAGAAGGGGAGTCTATCCTCCCTGTGCTCAGAACCAGTTGAACTGAGCTGCCAGCCCTGCCTAAGAGGACAGAACAGAGCCAGGCAGCAGGGGACTAAGTGCCCAAACAGAGGTCATAAAGCGAAGACAACACTGGGAGCTCTTGTCCCAAAAGGCAGACCCGAGAAGATACAATCTTTTAATTACATGCTCAGGCTTCCTGGGCTGCCAGCCAGGGTACACCCAGCCCTCGGCCTCCTCCACAGACCCAGCAGAAACACTGCCTCCCTCTGCCCTGACTCTCTCTGCAGAAAGAGGGGATCAGGGCCCCTGAGACAGGGGAAAGGAGGCAGCAGACTCAGCAGAGGCTGGACTTGAGCTCCTGTCTGAGGAGTGGGTGGAGGTGAGGGACAGTTGTGGGGTCCAGATCAATTCAGGACTCCCCCTCATAACATACCCACTCATGCCCTGCCAAGTCCTGGGTGGGGTAGGGGGGTGAGAACAGCAGCAATCCTGCCTTCCCACCCTACCCCCTGCCCCCGGGACATCCAAACCCTCTGCTCAGGCTTCCCTGGAGGCCAGTTCCTTAGCCAGGCAGGTTACAGAAGCATTAAGCAGCCCTGTGGACAGACGAGCAGAAAGGGGTGGGTGCTGCTACGTTAGACCGGGAGCCCCTCCTCTCCTGCCCAAAGTACTTGCAATGTTTGTTCAATGTGCTAGTGTTGCTGGGCAAAAACATGGGTTTCCTTCCGCCTCCGAAGGATCCTGGCACCAATGCCAAGAGCCCCACCTGTCTCCCATGGGCCCCACAGGGGAGGGGCTCTGCCCTTGCTGGGCAAGGCAGTGTCTCTGTAAGTCCAACAAGCCTGGGATGAATATTTTTCCAACCCCAAAGGAACAAAATCTCAGCCAGAGGGTATGGGTGGGCAGGAGGTGCAGACCGTGAGGGTTGGATTTGGCTGCTTAGGCCTTGGTGCCTGCCTCTGAGGAAGCCTGGATTTGTAAAGCAGTTAGGCGTTTACAAAGGGCTTTCACATACCAAACGCATCTGATCCCTTGGCTTACAGAGGGGAAGTCTGGGATCCAGAGAGAGGACTACCTGGGAGAGCGAGGAGGAGGCCAGGTCTCTTCACTCCAAGTTCTAGGCTATGCTCGTCTCAACTAGCCAGGCCAGCCCAGCACAGATGCAGCCAGAGTGAGTGCCAGTCCTCTGCACCCCAGGGCAAGGGGGAGGGGGCCTCCTGCCCCCCTCCTCAGCAAAGGGAGAAGGAGGAAGCTGCTTGGCTCCCCTTCTGGTCTCAGTACCCACAGCCATCTCAAAGCACCCAGTGTTTTTACCCACCCACCTGTCAGGTAAGCATGAGCAGGAGGAAGCCAGGTTTGCCCCATGCCCTGACCTAGAGACCTTACACTGGCTTCTCCTGGGCACCCACCAGAGGCCTGTGCCCAGAAGGGACAGGATCACTCCCCACCCTGCTCACCATCACACCTTTGCAAAGGCTGCAGCAGGAAGACAAGGTGGACGGCAGGAGGGGAGCGTTGGCTGGGGGGAAAGCCTCTCTAGGCCACCGCAGCCCCAACCTGGAGAGAGCCCATGGCTCCCCTGCTGGGGAGGCCCCAGTACCAGCCTCGGTCCCTGCCCCAGACAGCTCGCTTTGCACGGAGGAAAGATCTCAGCCACCAGCCCGCTCCCTGGAGCCACCCCACTCCAGCCAGCTAACACACACTGTGGGAGGTAAGAGCCCTTACACCCTGCAGCCCTTCCACAGGGGTTCAAACCCCAGCTCTGCCACCCATTAGCTGTGTGACTTTGGGCAAGCTTTAAACCTCTCATCTACAAAATGAGAATAATACAGTACCTGCCCCATAGGATAAGTCCTTGGAAGTATATGAGTTAATTCAAGTAGGGTGTTCAGGACAGTGCCTGACACATCGTGAGAACTACATAAGTGGTTTAATATTACAGTTGACACTTGAACAATGTGGGGCCAGGGGTGCTGACCTCCAGTGCAGTAAAAAATCCATGTACAACTTCTGACTCCCCCAAAAACTTAACTACAAACAGCTTCCTATTGACCAGAAGCCTTACTGATAACACAGTCGACTAACACATTTTGTATGCTTTGTGTATTCTATACCGCATCCTCAGAATAAAACAAAGTAAGCTAGCAAAAAGAAAACGTTCTTAGGAAAAATCACAAGGGAAAAAATACGTTTATGATTCTGTGCTGCATTTTTTCCCAAAAATCCGCATGTAGGTGGACCCATGCAGTTCAAATTTGTTGTTCGAGGGTCAGCTGTACTATTATTGTTCTTATTATTTTCTGAGCCAAGAGACACTATGGATATCAGAGCACGCAAAAGCCCAAGCCCTAGGGGAGGTTCCGTAGGAGGCGAGGAGGCGGCCTGTTATGCAAGGGACTGTCACCTTCCGCCTTCCGTGCAAGCTCGGCTCACCAAGGGGATTACGTCAGGTGGAAACTGCCATTAATGGTAGTTCCCTTTCTGGCCAGTCACACACCTACAGAGCACGAGGAGGTGAGAAATGTTACTACTCTAAGAGTGAGAAATGTGATGACCGGCACAATTCCATTTTTAGAACATGGAAGTTATTTCGAGCAGAGGGTTGGCCGGGCGTTATTTTTTTAATAGTGCCTGTACTCTAACAGCCCGCGTGTGCCCACCCTGAGGAGAAACCAGGGCACAGTGGGGAGCCTGCCATGCCTCTGGGGTTGGTTGCCAGGCAACCCCTCTGCTCTCTCATGGGAGCTGAGGGCGGTACAGAGCCAGGGGTGGGCTCCCCGGCCCCCTGCCACCCTGCTCACAAGTGCAGGAGCTCATTAGATGTCTTGGAAGCCCTCTCTGGGGTGCCTGAGAAGCAGCCTCTCTTTCTTCTTGGCCTGAGCAGTGTGTCCTGGGGAAGGCAAATCAGGAAAGAGCATTTTACACAGCTCGCATGCTTTGCTTTCTAAAACCATATTAGTTTACTACGGCTGATGTAACAAATTATTGTGAAACTGCTGGCTTAACAGAAATGTATTCTTTCACAGTACTGGAGGCCAGAAGTCCAAAATCAGTATGACTGGGCTCAAATCAAGGTGTCGTCAGGAGGGCTGTGCTGTCTCCAGAAGCTTCAGGGGACGATCCGTTCCTTTGTGGCTGCCGCTGGCTGCTGGCATTCCTTGGCTTGTGGCCTTGTCACTCTACTCTCTGCTTCTCTGGTCACACTGCCTTCTTTTCTGTGTCAAGTCTCTTGACACCTCTTCCTCTCTCTTATGAGGGCACTTGTGATTGCACAGAGGGCCCACCTGGATAATCCAAAAGCATCTTCCTATCTCAAGATTCTTGACTTAGTCTTATATCTGCTAAGACCTGTTTTCCATATACAGTAACATTTATAGATTCCAAGGAATTAGAATCTGATCTCTTTTGGTGATCCTTATTCAGCCAATGCCATCCAAACCATGACTTCCCCCAACAGAACCAGACAGCAGGTCACCACTAAGCCTCCTGGCATCCTGCACCATCACCTTCTACCTGGGACCACACACCTGGGTAGGGACAACTGCCCACATGGCTCTGACCCTGAGGCCCTGCCCATCTGGGACGAGACCTGTAAGACCTGCAAATAGGCCAGGCCTGGGGCTTCTGGCTGCAAGGATGTGGGACTGCTTACTGAAGCAATGACAGCTCCCTTCAGACCTCCAGTTACCGCCACAAAAGGACATAGGGAGCTACACTCCAGGGCCCAGGACTGTCAGAAGTTAAAGAGTATATATTTTAAAATAACACCATAAAATTTCAATAATGAATGGAGAAAAAATAGAAAATACCAATCCTTCAGAATCCTAGCCCTCAGAGATAATGTAAAAGAAATTGTTGTATTAAGAGATCTTCCTTCTAGACCTTTTCCTATTCAGATAGTACCAGATATACATATAGCTTTAACGAATGGAAATGAATTTATACTATATATATTGTTCATCAACCTGGCTTTTTCCATAAATAACATACTGTGGTTGCCTTCCAGGGCGGTTCGGGTAGCGGTTCCCCCACCTTCCCGAAGGCCGAGGCGGACCAGAGGGCATCGGATTGTTCCTAGATTTTCAGCTGGACCCACGCGGTGAGTTCGGAATCACTGGTACGCGGTTGGCTCCCGTTGCTGTGAGAGGCTCCAAAGATGGGGAGGCGTTTGTCTTTCTCCACACGACTCCAGCCTCCCCGCAAGGCCGGCCGGCCAGCCTCCGGTGAAGGACGTCAGGGTTCCCAAGCTCCCAGGAAGAATTAATAGGCCTCTGTTTTCCACGGCGGAGCCTCACAGGGTCGGGGAACAGGCCTGTCGGGGAAGGGGGCTCCGTGCGTGTGGAGGGGCTTCCGCGAGGGCGCCCGGCACCTCCGCCCGGGCCGACGCAGGCGAGAGGACGGGCCGCCCGCCTCAGTAAGGCCGCCCGCGTCGGGAAGGCCGCCTGCCTGGGGAAGCCGCCCGCCTCGGGAAGGCCGCCCCGCCTGCCTGGGGAAGCCGCCCGCGTCGGGAAGGCCGCCCGCCTGGGGAAGCCGCCCGCCTCGGGAAGCCGCCCGCCTCGGGAAGGCCGCCCGCCTGGGGAAGGCCGCCCGAGTCGGGAAGGCCGCCGGCGGCAGCGCGGAATTCAGGTGCGGTTTCATCCGGAGGTTCGCAATGTCATCAGGCTCTTGGTTTCATTTTTCTGTGATTTTCTTGGCTCAGTTTGGCCCTGCGGCCTAGCTTCGCCCACAGACTCACTTCCCTCCCTGTGGTAAATGAGCCAGGGCACTTCCAGGGCCCAGTCACCCGGCTGCTGCGCCCGCCGACCTCAGCCTCTGCCCCTGCCCCCACCCCCGCGCGAGACACTTCCTGATTGGACCAGCGTGAGGCACGTGCCACCACTGGCCAATCGCTGTTGAGCAGGTGGGCGGGCTTACAGTCCAGGGCGCGTGCTCCAGCTCTGGGGTTAGGGATGCGCGTGGCACCGGAAGTCCTCAGAGGGATTTTCTAATAAAAATTAGGAGGTTGGGGGGCACCTGGGGAGCTCAGTGGTTGAACGCCTGCCTTCCGCTCAGGTCAGGATCCCGGGTTCCCAGGACTCCCTGCATCGGGCTCCCCATAGGGACCCTGCTTCTCCCTCTGCCTGTGTCTCTGCCTCTCCCTCTGTGTCTCTCATGAATAAATACAATCTTTTTTAAAAATTAGGAGGTTGGAAAATGGGAAATAGGGAGGAGTGGAAAGGTCAGGAGGTGACAGAGGGGTTCATGAGATCCCCTAAAGGTGGATGGGCCGAGCAGCCCTGCTTAGAGAAAAACAAGCGAGTTTCCGGGCTGTGCAAACCCCCACACCCCTGAGGCCTGTAGAGTCCAAGCGGGTAGAGCCGAACACTGAACACTCGAGTGTAGGAGGAGGATACTCCCTTAAGACGCACCATGAATGTCCTGATGTGAATGTATACCGCTATTCTAGAATAAGTTCCTGGGAGTGGAACTGCTGGGTTAAAGGTCTTGCAAATTCAGACTGAAATAGATATTGCTCAATTGCCCTCCAAAAAAAGTTTTTGTGTTTTCTTTCCCCACCAATTTCTCCTTCCAACAATATGATCTGTGAAAAGGTCCATTAACCCACATCTTCTCAGCACTAAATATCTATCTCTCTAATGCTTTGCCATCCTGATAGATTTTGTGTTTGTTTTTATTTAGGTTCAGTTTGCCAGCATATAGTATAACACCCAGTGCTCATCCCATCAAGTCATACTGATAGACTTAATTTGATTTTGAAAACCCTAAGGTAGGGTGAACATCTTTTCACCCACTTATTAATTAATCATAATTCCTCTGCTGTGGATTACCCGCTTGTGGTCTTTGCTTTTTTTTCCTCTCTCTCTATTGAGTTATTTATCTTTCTGTTACTGACTTGTGCAAGCTCTTTGTAGATTAGGGATACAAACTCTTTGTTTTACTGCTGGAAATATTTTCTGCAGCTTGTCCTTTGTGTTTTGACTTTGTGTATACAGCTTTTGTTGAGAGAACTTGACAAATTTTATGTCATTAAATGTATCAGGCTTTTTCGGTTTTCTGCTTAGAAAGGTCTTAGTCACTTTAAAATAACAAAACAATGGTCACCCATGTTTTCTTTCATGACCTCTGTGGTTTCTTTTTCTATTTATGTATTTTATTTATCTGGAATTTATTATATTATACATGTGAGGCAGGGGTGAATTTCGTTTTTACAAAGAGATAGCCAATTTAGATGTTAAGAACTTGGTGAGATTCTAGACCCTCTTTCACTGTCCTGTGGTTTGATTTTTGCTAACATCTGTTTCCATGGGGTGATTAGATAGGTTAGCAGGAAAGTGGTTGGTGTTTGTCTTCAAGTTCAGGGTCACTCCAGAAAGAGAGAAGAAGCAAGACCGGGACAGTCTTCAGACAACATTGGGAAGATGGTGTGCGGTGCCCAGAGGAGGGGAAGCAGGTGAGCCTCTGCAGCAAAGAAGAAAGAAGGAGGGTCCAACTGAGATAAGCCTGTATGTCCAGTTGGTGGACGCTCTTTGTGCTGAACACCAAATCAACCTAATTAAGATTGATGACAAGAAACTAGGGGAATGAGTGGGCCTCTGTAAAACTGACAAAGAGAAAACCCCACAATGTGGCCAGTTGCAGTTGTGTGGTGATTAAGGACGATGACAAAGGACGTCCTTGAGTAATCCTTCAAATGCAAGAAATGAACAAATTAAGAAACCTGATTCTCCTTCCAAAGGAAGGAAAGGGAAGGGAAGAGAAGGGAAAGGAAGGGAAGGGAAGGATGCTTCTCTTGAGAAGAGTTTAGAGAGTAAGAGAAAGACCACTGCACCCCAGACCCCATACCAGGGAGCATTCTGTACTCTCACCACCTGCTTTGCAGTCTTTCAGTCCAGAAGTCTGGGCTCCTCGGTGTGTGTTCCTTCACAAGTATTTACTGACCACCTACTCTGAGCTCAAGAAAGGACCATCATTTCTGGTATAGCAATAATGGAAGTTTGTAATAATAACTCTGAGGCAACGCTGGGTGTGGAGCCTGCTTGGGATTCTCTCTCTCCCTCTGCCCCCACCTCAAGTTGTGCTTTCTCTCTCTCTCTCTCTCTTAAAAAAAAAAAAAGGCATTAAAAAAAAGCATTAAAAAAAATAATAACCCTGAGGCAGCAAGAAGAGCACTTGTGAGGAATCTGCCAAGCTGCAGGAGGTCATTTTAGGAAGATTCCTTTCAGGGGCGCCTGGGTGGCTCAGTGGTTGAGCATCTGCCTTTGGCTCAGGGTGTGATCCTGGGGTCCTGGGATTGAGTCCTATGTCAGACTTCCTGCAGGGAGCCTGCTTCTCCCTCTGCCTGAGTCTCTGCCTCTTTCTGTGTCTCTCATGAATAAATAAATAAAATTAAAAAAAAAAAAGATTTCCTTCAGACATGGCATTCAAAATTTTCTTCTTGAGATCTGAAAAAGTAATTCCCTGACTCTATTGGAAAAAGCAAAATGGCTCATTACTAAGAGTCATGCCCACCTGCGCTTTCCCTGACTGTGCTGCTGCCCATTCAGGAGAGGTCAGAGGTCAGACCCCCCCCCCCCCCAGGGACTGGCACCACCGGCAGCAGGCATCTTGGCTGCCCCCCTGTGCCCCAGCAGAGGCTGGAGTCCGAATGCTCCCCAGCAGTTAGCCTCAGTAGTTTCCACAGTAGCACGGTACATCTGTTCCTGTGTGTCCGCAGGGCTCTGGAATCATCTTCTATGTGACCTTGGGACGGCACAGATCATGCATCTGGGTGCAATGGGTGCCCCGAGAATGCCCCGCGGATCGGCGACGGTGGAGAGCCGGGCGTGGTGCCAGCCTAGGGCCAAGCCTCCCGGGACCTCAGCAGGTAAGGGCAGCCCAGGTGCGGCCTGCAGAAGCACCTGGGCCCTCACCTCCGCTTCCCTGCGCACAGGGTCGGCTGAGAAACGGCCATCTGCACCCAGGCCCGGTCTGCGGGCCTCCCTGCGGGCCTCCCTGCTGGGCGCCAGAGCTCCAGGGGCAGCTGCTCCTCCCCAGCAGCTTACAGGCCCGAGGGTCACCCACCCGCATTCCCAGAGCCCGTCCTGCTGACTCACTGGGCCCCCGTGCCCGGTGAGAGGAGGGGGCAGCCGCATCAGGACCCAGGAATGCTTCTGAGTCTCCGCCGCTCAGCCGGGATGATGACCAGGAAGCGGACGGTCTGAGGGCCCAAGTGGCTCCTCTGTCCCTGCCTGAGTCACAGCCAGGCCTTCATTAATCCCGTTTCCCAGAACATGCTTTACCCGCCCCCTCCCCCGCTGCTTGGGTTGAAGCAGCCTCCACAGCTCGCCCTGCGGTTGGCCTTCCACACGGCCTGCCATCAGACGTGTCTCGCAATCGCCGATGGCCTGGGTTTTCACGTGCCGAGGCCCAGGGTCGAATGTACGGTAGTTGTGTAGAGTGGTGTGAGTCTGTGTGTGACTGCATGGGTTTTAGAATCCCCGGGTGTAACTGTGTTTGGCCCGGTGCGATTAATGCAGATGAATGGGTGAGCGTGCACGTGTGTGGATAAGGCTCACTGTGTGCCGTGTGTGGGAGCCCGTGTGGCTGTATGTCGTGGCCTATGGATGCATGCTGGCCTGTGGTTACATGTGATTCCGCATGGCTGCGTACTGCTGACTGTCACGGTATGCAAGGCCGGGGATGGGCTTCGTGTGATTCCTCAGGACCGCGTGTGTGTTCTGTGCCACGGGCCCAAGGAGGTCAGGGGTCTGCAGCCCCAGGTCCGCGGCACGTAAGAGAGAGACGTGAGTGTCTATCCATTGTGCACTTTCCCCTTTTCTAGCTTCAGCCCCTGAGGAGCCCGAACGGACTCCCACTTATGAAAGGAAGTGGAACTAGGCCGCAGAAGCCTCTTCCCCCGGGTCACTGACCGCTTTGAGAGTGGTTTCTTGGAAGTCAGGCTGGGCTTCAGGGCGATGCCAGCCCATCAGAGCCCTCGTAGCAGCTGGCTCCCGACGCTGACAGAGTCTCAGCCCAGGCCTGGCTGGGGGCCAGGCTGCCTCCCACCCCTCCAGGGACACAGCCAGCTTCTGTCGGCCCTGGCCATCTGCTCTCACCCTCCCCATACCTAATCCTGGTGCAGAGGGAACACAGGCCCCCAGCTCCCCTTCTCTTCCCACCCTGAAGACAAGCACATGCCTTTTAAAGGGTTTACCACTGACCCTTTCAGGGAAAGCGCAGTGAGTAACAAAGGCATCCTGCATGTTTCACATGTTTCTGACTTTAAGCATCTGTTAGATTCCCGGCTCCTGGATGACTGCCTCCACTCCGCTACCTGCAGAGGGTGGGTGATCTTCTTGTCTGACTTGCCTTAAAGGGACCCACCTACCCCAGGACAGGTGACCCCACCAAGGTAGGACCCTCCTCACCACTACCCCTCCCACAGCTGAGGCGTGTTCTCTGCCTCTCTGAAGTGACTCCAGCTCCCAGGGCTGTGGCTTTGTCCAGAAATGAAAGACGTGATCACTCTGGTTTCTCTTCTGCAGATTAGACTCAGGCAATAGCGGCCCAGATGTGCACGCCTCATACAGCCTCTGTGGCTGCTGTGGAGGGAATCACTGTGCTTAGGGGCCAGATCATTCACCACTGCTAGTATGGGCCAGGCTGAGGATGAGTGATGTGATATATACTCCACTGAAGGAGCACCCACAGGGGAGAAAGTGCTGGAAGCGGGGGCAGAGGGAAAGAAGAAATGAGGAGCTGGGGCATCAGAGCATCCTGCATGGAGGCCTGGGTTAGGGGCAGGAAAAGTGTGCTCCCCACCCCCAGCACCAGTGAGCCCACAGACCCGGGTGCGAGGGGAGTTGTAGAGAGAAGACTTTGGACCAGCAGTTCAGGACACTTAGGTTCCAGTAGCTGTGTGACCAGGGAAAGCCACTTTCCCTCTCTGAGCTTTGGTTCATCCTCCTTGAAGACTGAGACAACAGAGGAAAAATGTGAAGTGTAGAGTCAGAGGCATGAGTCTGTGTTCAACAAACATGACTCCTCATCCAGGAACCTGAAGACAGTTGTCAACTCCTTCCCAGGGGCCAAGACCTTTCCCCAGCTCAGACGGTCTGTTTACGAAGGAATCTGTCTTTTCTTCCCTCATCAGCACAGGCAGGGCCCACCATACCCAGGTCCCATGGAGACCCTGCTGAAACCTGGGGGTGAAGGCAGGGGACTGAACAGTAGGAAGGGAAGAAATCTGGGAGTGGAGTGAGGTGGGCAGACATGGTGACAAGGGCTACAGGGCTTCCCTAGGCCGAACATGACATTGGTCCTGCTCCTCCCTGACTTGTCCATCCAACCTGCACCTGCTTTCTCCTTCCCCACCAACCACCACATGTTCCCTAGGGCTATAGCTCTGACTCAGATCATTCTGCTTGGTGCTGTGGCTCACATAAGTGGAGTTTCCAAGCGAAAGTCAATATCCTAGGCCCACCAGAGGCTAGAAAAATTAGTAAGACACAGGCCCTATCTGCCAAGAATTTTTAACCACAATTGCCAAGAATACCTATTTGATCACATTAGTTAATACTATGTGACAAATTCAACTGCCTTCAAGATCTAGACAGCGTCAGTGGCTGAAGCAAGCTGGTGGAAGGCAGTAAGGAATGGTGGGACCTGTGGACCAACCCTGGGCCAACACGTCCTATTTCAAAGTGGGCCAAAGAAAAGACAGCTGCTGCCAGCCACCTGTTGTGACATGTTCTCAGTTCTTACCAAGTGCCAGACACTGTGTGAAGTGCTCTCGTATATTATTTTCCTTCATTCTCTCAAGAATTCTTTGAGAGAGGGAATAGTATTATAGGAGACAAAGTCTAAAGTGACCGGTATGATCCCTATATCCTCGTGTTCATGCCTTTGTGTAATCTCCTCCACTTGAGTGTGGGCAGGATCTGTGACTTGTTTCTAACCAAGATAATAACCAATATGCCAACATCCAAGCAATACTGGCAGAGGCAGTGGGATATCCCTCCCATGATTACCTTACATTAGAAAAGACTCGGTTGTTCTTGCAGATTGGTACAGACTTCCTCTCTTGCTGATATTAAAGAAGAAAGCTGCCAAGTTCTGAGAGAGCCTCTGGAGAGGGCTCCTGGCCAGGAGCTGTGGGTAGCCTCTAGGAGCAAGGGCAGCCTCCAGCCTGCCGCCAACAAAAAGATTTCAGACCCACCACCACAAGGAGATGACTTGTGTCAGCAGCCTGTGTGAACCCGCCAGCAGATGCATCCCCACCAGAGGGTCCAGATGAGAACCCAGCCCTGGCTAACAACCTTGACACTTTGGCCTCGCAGAGGACCCCATTAGGCTGCCCCCAGACTCCTGACCCACTGACACTGTGGATTACCAGTATGCATTGTTCTAAGTTGCTAAGTTTATGATAATTTATGATGAAGCGAGCAAAAGTGAATATAAGTATTATCTCCATCTTACAGATGAGGATCTAAAGCTCAGAGGCTGATCAGCCATATGATAACTATAAGCCACAGCAGGGACCAGCCCCAGCCTGCAGACTGCAGGCTGACATTCTCTCCAGGACTCCGCCTGCAGTGCTGGCCGTTGTTCTCTGCGTGGCTGCCTAGATAGGAGAGGAGTAATCTACACGGCTTTGATTCAGTGACCATTTTTTCATTTCAATTCAACAATTTGTTGTACTCCCACCATGTGCCCAGCACTGTGCCAGGCGTGGGTGATATAGCAGGGAGCAGCACAGATAGAGGATCTGCTTTTGGGGAGCAGAAGCTACAATGAGGGACATAAAGGATGACAAGTGCTATCAGTGTGATGAGGGTTTCAGAACAAGGAGGAATGGGATGAACTGGGAGCACGTAGTAGGGCAGCCAGCCTCAGTTCAAGGCCAGGGACAGTGTCCTTGAGGAAGTAGCATGTAGGTCCCTTGGGGGTAGGCCTGGTGGGGAGTCAACCCTTCTGCATGGAGAGCAAGTGAGTGGGCGGGTGACTGGGTAAGCTTTCCTGGTCATGGGTCCCCAGGGAAGAAGGCTCTCCCAGCAATGTGAAATCATCCTGTTTCTGTGCATTGGCTTCCAAGACATCTTGTCCCAAGGACCCAGGGCTTTATGACTGGCCCGTGACGCTCGTGATTCTGGAGCGTGCTTCCTGAATGCATCACGGGTGGATGGGCAGAGGTAGGGGTGGCTTAGCCGTGACTCTTATCCCCTAATCATGCCTGGACATCTGGCAGGGGAAGAACTGCAGGTGGGAGTGGGAAGCAAAGCAGGCAGATGAGGAGCAGTGAGGGTAGGAGCAGAGCCAGAGGAAAGCACAAGAATGAGAAAGCGGGCCCTGCATGAGCCCAGCTGCAGTGTGCGATGGTTCAGCAGACCCAGGGTCCTGCCAGTGAGTGGGCAGCATGATGTGGCTCAGGCAAGGTCCCAGCAGGACGCAGATGGCACACTGAGATCGGGCCATCCGAGGGGCATGCAATAAAGGGACTATTTTCAAGGGCCAGAAGCTGGACCAATAGCAGCAGTCTGTGCACTGTGCACTGCTGTGCCGGATGGGGTGAGAGGTGGAGGGGGTGACTAGAACCCCTCTGGGAAGAGCGGACCCCTGATGGGAGCCGTGGCCACAACTCAGCCAGATCACGGCCACCCCAAGGCAGGTTTGGGGGGGTAGGGGGACTAATCACTGTGCACTCTTGTTCCTCTCTGCCTCCCACATGCTGTCAGTGCTCCTCCCTGATCAGGGTGCAGAGTGAGGGCACCTACCCCTGTCCCCCACCCACCCCCAGCCCCATGCAATCCCCACAGGCCCACCTCAGTGCACAGAGCAGGGAAGAGAAGTTGGGGAACAGACTGGAAGTGAGAAGAAACTCAATCCCAACCCCATCCTTTACCAGCCGGGAACTCTGTACAAGCTCTTTGAACTTCTTGGGCCTCAGTTTCCCCCTCCATAAAAAGGGGATGCTGAGCATGCTTATATTCAGTTCTGAGTTTGAAATGTGAAGATGTGTTCAAGAATTCCAGCTTGGAGCCCTGCACCCATTGGCTGGCTGCTGGCCTTGGTTCCTAAGAGTTCAGCAACAAGAACACAAAATCGGGGCCACTGAGAAGCCAGACAGACACCAGTCCAGAAACCCCGGACATCAAACAATACACTGGATGAGAAGCTTGCTCAGCAGGTCCAGTACGTGCCAGGGTTGGAACCCAGAAGCTCTCTGTCTCCCTGCAGGGGCCTGAGGGGTGCACATACACACACACATGCACACATGTACACACACACACAGGCACCACCAGGAGGGTAGTGCCCTGCATGTTAGCCCCTCCAGAGAGAAGCAGCACAGGGCCTGCCTGCAGCCCAGGGTCTGCACCTGGGTGTCTGAGGTGGGTGGAGCAGTGAAAGCGGCCCTAAGGCCCCAGCACTGCCTAGAATCCCGGGCCCTGCTGCAAAGACACTTGGCAGCCCTAGGCCACCTCCCCAGGGTAGAAATCCTCCCATGCGCCCCCACACATATGTCACTTAGGTGAGACCCCAGCAGCAAACAGGGTAGCCCTGCCTGGGACAGGCCTCCGAGCCTTGGGGACAGATTCTGGGGCCCACCTCAGCCTACCGGTGACATGACATCAATGCCCAGAACAAAGGCCCTTGGTGAGAGCCACAGGCCTCTGCCTTTTAATGCTTTATCACCCACATCTCAGGTTCACAGGAAGAGGGTTTTGAAAGCAACAGCATCAGATCTGCAATACCACTGCGGTCAGGTTTTTTCAGATGAAAGGAAACCAAAGTGGATCGAAGAACTGCAGGTACAGCAGATTAAGGCCCCACCGGGTGGCAAGGGACCCAAGGGGAGGGCAGGAAGGCCTAGGGAGGTCCATCCCAGGAGGAGCAGGAGGTGTTGCTCAGTCTCCCTCAAAAGCAGTCCCCAGGTGAAAGGAGGCAGGCCTGCCCCTTCTGTTCCCCAGGTTGACAGATGATGACTTGGTGCATGACAGGAGCAAGCAGAGGCAAAGGGGTCACTTGGAGGCCTGAGAAGAGCACAGTGCTTCCTGGCACCCACGCATGTCCTCCTCCAGCTCCTCTGCCCTGGGAGGCCCTGGCTGCACTGAGGGTGAGCCCCAGACCACCACCAGCACCCCCAAACCCCTGCACTGCTGGGGACTCGCCTGCTGGCACCCAGACCGGCGGGAACCTCCTGATTGCCCACCCAGCCGGGCTCCAGCGTGGAACTCCAGCTTCAGAGCCTGATGGGCACTCTCCCTTCCCTAAGTCACGCCTTCCCTGCTGTTTCTTACAACTCGGGAGCACCCGAGAGTCCAAATGGGAAACATTACGTTTCCGTATCTCCTTCCTATGAGACTGTGATGGAATTTACCAAGTCGCTTGTAGAAAGCCTGGGCTGTAAACTTTATTTCACTGCCCTATTTTCCTTTCTCTTCATGTTCCTGGCTTCTTTTCCATTTATTTCATATTGTTGTGTTGAATGTATACTTTTTTAAAAACTTTTTTTTAAGTTGTGAAACGTTCCAAAAAATTTAGAAACACATAGGAAATCATATAATGAACACCCTGCTATCCACCTACCAGCTTTGTGAATTCTTAACATATTGCCAATTTGGTTTCATTGTGCTGATGGTGGTGGTGGTGGTGGTGGTGGTGGTGGTGGTGGTGGTAAGATGTAACTAACAAAATTTACCATTTCTTAACCATTTCAATTTCTTTAAGAAACCTAGTGTTATGCATACAGTTAAAGGGCCTGTGGCCTCTCTTCCATTCCCTTCCCTTCTTCCTTAGGAATAATCATCACTCTGAATTTGATTCTCTTACTAAAGTGATACATGTAGGACACCTGGGTGGCTCAGTCGGTTAAGCATCTGCCTTCGGCTCGGGTCATGATCCTGGAGGCCCAGGATCAGCCCTGCACCGGGCTCCCTGCTCCACAGGGAGTCTGCTTCTCCCTCTGCTCCTCCCCCTGCTCGTGTTCTCTTTCTCCCTCACTCACTCTCTCTCATAAATAAATACATAAATAGATAAATAAATAAATAAATCTTTTTAAAAAGTGATACATGGGATACACGTTTTATAATGAAAACAATCCATACAGTAGAGAAGGACATAAAGCAAAAAGCAAGAATCCTACTCCCCACAACCTTAAACTCACTCCCCCTGAAGTGCTCATTGTTAAAACTTTCTATGACTCTTTCCAGGTATTTTAAAACACATGGCGAATTATATTTGCTTGTTTTCTTTCTTGACAGAGAAAACTATGTACTGTGTTCTCCAATTTGCCTTTTGTTTCTGGTTACTGTAGCTCCTTGGACCCTCTTCCGTGTGAATACTGATAAATCCACCATATTCTTTCTAACAGCTGCGTGGGATTCTACTTTATTTAGTAGTTTCCCATGGAGGGGCATTTAGGTGGTTTCCAGCATTTAGCTCTTCTAAACAAGCCTGCACTGAACATCCTTGACATATAGTTTTACTCACTTGTGGGAATATTGTATATCTGTAAATACCTAGAGGTACAGTTTCTGGATAAAAGGATACTGAGCATTTGACATCTTAAAAGATATTACCAATCCCCCCCAATAAAAATGATTCATTTAAACACCAATCAATAATGTATGAGAGTCCTGTCTCTCCACATCATCAAGACCGTGTCTTTCCATACCACTGTCAGTCTTTTATTTATCTTCTTCTGTGAACTGTCTGCTATTGTCTTTCCCCTAGCATTTTATGGGTTTATTCTTACAGTTTTGAATCTTTGATCCATCTGGAATTAATTTTAGATGAACAGTGAGATAGACATTCTTTTCAATTAGCAATTATTGTTTTTCCTACTCTGTAAATAGATGGAACTAAATACCAAGATAAAGAGAAAAGCAGATTTCTCTCCACTCCTTACAGACTACTGCTACCTGATTTTGCCTCCCCACTTAGAACTAGCCCACCTCGAGGCTCTAGGTTAAGAAATGGAACACTATCTCTGCCCACGCTACCTTTATAGTGTATGGGCTGAACACAGATGCTCCACAAACATCCAATCAGTCATTCAACAAATAGCCAACCAATGGAATTTTTTTTTCTCCCTCTGAGGAGAAATATATTGCACACGTAGGAAGAGGGGGTACACTGGGTATCTGGTGGCCAGAGGAGTAGCTGCGGCAGACTGCAAAAAATTCACTCAAACCCATTCTCCCTCTTCCATTATAACAGAGTTGATGCCAGGCTTGTGGCTGCCTAACTAGGAACAGTGTCCCCAGCTTTGTGAATTTACCTGGAGCCATAAAACTACATCCTCAGCAGGGGAACATAAGCAAAGCAGGCATGTGTCCCTATAATGGCTTTCAAATATGACACCAATTCTTCAACCCTCTTCCTGTGGATGGCAAGCATCTTAAGGTGGAGGCATCTATGACCCCTCCACTTGAATGAACCTGGGCAGTCTTCAACTCCAATGTGACTTCTAAGACTGGGGCATAGAGGTTTCTATCTTATTCTCCAAGAACTCTTGCTCTTAGAGCCCTGAGCATCTATAAGGCAGTCTAACTTTCCTGAGGCCACTGAACTGGAGAGGCCACCTGTTGGTGCCCTGGTATAGGCCTAGCTGAGCCTAGTCTTTCAATCAAGCACTGAGTAAGTAAAGATGCCTCTAGATCATTTAATTCCCAGCCAGTTGAGTCACATTCAGTCATTTGAGTCTTAGCTGTGGCCCCAGACTATAAAGTAGGGAGATAAGACCCCCTCCTGGTGTTCTGTCCAAATTCTCCAGCATTCCTCACAGCCCCACAGAATCTGTGAGGATAATGAAATAGTTGATGCTTTAGAACACTAAATGTCAGGACAGCTCGTTATTCAGTAATAGATCACTGGCCCACTCTAAGACCTAGAAAATTCACACACACACACACACACACACACCCATACACACCATCTTCCTGCTGGCTCCAACCCAGGGGTAGCAATGACCTGCTTCAACTATGCAGATGGCAACTCCTAGGGATGACCGAACCACAGCATGGAGGGAATCCAGGTCCCTAAAGGACCAGATGGGACACTGCTGTCAGCTGATGAGAAACACTCAGTTCAAGGATTAAGTGAGAAAGGAATGAATGTCTTTCTGCCTTCAGACAAACAAACAAAACAAAGATAGAGCAGCGAGCAAGGCAGACATGGTCCATGTCCTCTGGGAAATTCTGTCTTTGACTGGGGAGGAAGCAGGAGGGAGGGGACACAACGCCAGGTCAAGCCTCCTGGATTATACAATTGGTTATTTAATGGCAGGTGTAATATGTCCTAGGCAGAGGTACAGGGAACTGTAAAAATAATTCACAGGGCTCTGACCCAATGTGGGTGGACATGGAAGCTAGCCCTGAGGAAGTGATCCTTGACCAGATGGATGAGTAAAAATTAAGTGAGATGGTAGAGAAGGAGGAGGGGAAGATGGTTCTGGCACCAGAAATGGGTAGAGCATGTGCAAAGACACAAGTTTGAGAAACTGCTAAAAAAAAAAAAAAAAAAAAAGCCAATGAGAGCCTTGTGGGTCAGGCTTTCAGATACGATCTCTAAGAAATGAGAATTCAAGGGGTAATTCCAGCAAGAGAGTCAGCCTCTAGAAGCTGTGTGGGAAACAGACTGGGGGCAGGGAGCAGTCAGGAAGCTGATAGAGATACCATCGATGGTATAGGCTGTGGAGATAAACTGGGTGATTACATTTGAGAGACTTTTGGGAGGTGGTTAATAGGATTTGGGAGGTAAGGCAACTCACTGAGAGAGAGGAGTCAAAGATGAAACACCAGCAAGATGATGTCTGGACTGTTAGTAAACTGTAATGTCGAAGCCAGAGGAAACCTAGGCATGGCCAAGTTCAAACCCAGCTCAGAGCAAGAGAAAGGGGATCGGATTTGTAAGTGGGGGCCTTTGAGCAAGTCATCTTGCTTGGGAACTCTTAAGCTTAAGGACAAGAGCTGTGTTCATTCATTTATTCAAAACACAGGGTAAGCGAGGCACTTGGGTGGCTCAGTGGTTAAGCATCTGCCTTTGGCTTCAGTTGTGATCCTGGGGTCCTGGGATTGAGTCCCACATCAGGCTCCCCATGAGGAGCCTGCTTCTCCTTCTGTCTATGTCTCTGCCCCTCTCTCTGGGTCTGTCATGAGTAAATAAATAAAATCTTAAAAAAAAAAAAAACACACATGGTGAGTGGTACAAGAAATGTGCAATAAATAAGGTGCAAACATAAAGTATGTGGTGTGTTAATGACAGGGCTAAGGAGAACAAATAGAGCAGGGAAGGGGAGAGAACAGGGAGTTAAATTTTTAGGTAAGATATTCAAGATATGCATTTACAAGCAGGGTGGATCCAGCTTCTGTGGAATCTAAGGAGGGGGGAATCTCCTGTAGACAAAGTATTAAAATATCTTATTTTTGCAGATGGCACAAAGATACTTGACCATATGAATCAATGGGACAGGGTGGTGCGAGTGAAGGAGCCCAGAGCAGAGCTTCAAGAGTTTCTCAGTAAATCTGTCCCTGCTCATGAGTAAGAGGGCTGGGGAAGGGGAGGAGTGTGACTGTGGGTGTCACAAACAGAACCTGTTTCTGTGACTTACAGCAAGTCATTAAATTACTCTGAGCCCCAATTTCCTGATCTATAAATGAGGAAAAAAAATATTATGTCCTTATAAGGTTTTCAGGAGGAAATAAGGCCCTATCAGTAAAGATCCTGACTCAGTAATAAGTGATAGCTAGTATTTTAATTTTTATTCCTACTCCTCACAGATGGATGATCTCACCATGATCTCACCTTGGAGGGGGAGCAGAAAGAACCAGAATAAGGAGAAGATTGTGAGCCCCGGTGACAGGAAGGCCCAGAGCTCCCTGGGAGTGCTGGACTCTGTGACTCAGGGATGCACACACTGTGTGTGTGACCTTTGACCTGTGAACTGGTCTGAGGCAAAGCAGTCTGCGGCAGTGGCCTTCATGTGCTACACTATGCAGCACATCTATGGAGATTGCACCTCCAGTGAAAGCCCAGCTCCCCACCCCACCCCCGCCACCATGGACTTGTATGTGTGAATGGGGGTGAGCAGGGAGCAGAGGCAGGGCACACAGCTGGTATTCATTGCCTTAGTTACACAGCTACTACAACCATCTGCAGAGACTTCTCTTGTATGCGATGGCAACTCTTCTGGAAAAACTGATTGCCCTGGTTGTAGAAGAGGCGATGATCCCAAGCAATAAAATCACCATAGCAGGTGTTGGATAAGCTGGTATGGCACGTGCCATCAGCATTCTGGGAAACTCTCTGGCAACAAACTTGCCCTTGTGGATGTTCTGGAAGATCTGGGTGGCGCAGCGGTTTGGCGCCTGCCTTTGGCCCAGGGCACGATCCTGGAGACCTGGGATCGAAACCCACATTGGGCTCCCGGTGCATGGAGCCTGCTTCTCCCTCTGCCTGTGTCTCTGCCTCTCTCTCTCTGTGTGTAAAAAAAAAAAAAGAAAAGAAAGAAAAAAAAAAAAAAAAGAAATGAGGCGTCTCAGGCATGGGAGCTCACTTCTTCAGACGCCAAAAACTGTGGCAGATAAAGATTACTCTGTGACTGGTAATTCTAAAATTGTGATGGAAAATGCAGGAGTCCACCAGCAAGAGGAAGAGAGTCATCTCAATCTGGTGCAGAGGAATGTTAACGTCTTCAAATTCATTATTCTTCAGATCATCCAATATGGTCCCAATTGCATCATAATTACGATTCCCAACCCAGCGGATTCTCACATTCTCACATATGTTACCTGGAAACTAACCAGATTACCTGAGCACCATGTGATTGGAAATGAGCGTAATCTGGAATCTGCTAGATTTCGCCATTTTATGGTTGAAAAACTTGGCATTCATCCCAGTGGTTGCTGAGTTCGGAGGATGTGGCATCTCAAGTGAGGCTGTATGGAGTAGAGTGAAGATGGTAGGCGTTTCTCTCTAGGAACTGAATCCAGAAATGGGAAGAGACGATAATAGTGAAAACTGGAAGGACATACGTAATATGGTGACTAGAAGTGCTTATGGAATCATCAAGCCAAAAGGATATACCAGCTGGGCTATTGGATAAATGTGGCTACTCTCATCGAGTCCATGCTGAAAATCTATCTGGGATTCATCCCATGTCAATGATGGTGAAGAGAATGCGTAGCACTGAGAATGAGGCCTTCTTGAGCCTTCCATGTATCCTGAGTGCTCAGGGGTTAACCAGTGTTATCAAGCAGAAGCTGAAGGCTGACCAAGTTGCTCAACTCAAGAAAAGTACAGATACCCTGTGGGACATCCAGAAGAACCTAAGAGATCTGTGACTTCTGGGTTGTAGGCTATAGAAATTTAAAAATTCCAAATGTGGATTAACTGTGAATCTCTAGTTTTTATACAGGTACTTGGATTATATCTGGCTTTTATCTTCCTAGATATGTGAATTTGGGCTCACAGAATCGAAGCCCATGCTTGGTTTAATGCTTGCAGTATGAGCCCTTGAATAAACAATTAACTATTGGGGGGGAGGGGAGAAGAAAAGAAAGAAAGGAAAGAAAGACAGAGAAGAAAGAAAGGAAAGAAAGACAGAAAGGAAGGAAGGAAGGAAGGAAGGAAGGAAGGAAGGAAGGAAGGAAGGAAGGAAGGAAGGAAGGAAAGAAAGAAAGAAAGAAAGAAAGAAAGAAAGAAAGAAAGAAAGAACGAGCTAGGGGTTCAGCAGGCCTGTATTCCAAACCCACCGCCACCCCTGCCAGCCTGCAAGTGTGACCAGACCAGACTCTTCACTGCCTCAGCTGCCACTTCTTCAGCTGTCACATGGAAGGCAGGACAGTCCTAACACCGCCATGCAAGGGGGTTGTGAGGACATAATGTGCAGGCGTGGACAGAGTACAAGGCCACTGTTCCTGCCTTCCCCCTTTTCCAGTCAGACACATGTTCCAGGCCTGTACCCAGGAAGGGAAAAGGCTGTGACAGCCTCGGGCACCCAGTGACCGAAAGCTCCCCCAGCTCTGGGTGTGTGGCTGGCACAGCAAATGCTCTCAGGCATGTAACAAAGCAAGCTCAGCCCACAGTGGGTGATGGTGACGTTTGATGACTTAAAACAATTAAACCCATAATCAGAGGGTGCTCCGACTCGGCTGCTGTGGGTTTGTTTGCCCACGAGTCACAATAATCTTGCTGGAGTGTGCATCAGCCGTTAGCCCTCAAAGTTCTGTTGCTAAGAGATTATGAACCAAATGATGTTTCCAAAAAATAACCACTACAGGATGTTCCAGGAGAGAGCCACAATAACAGCCCAAACAGAATGGATATGTTGTTATTGATAAATCCTTATAAAGAGCCGAGGCTGGGGAAGCCTGGCCATGCACATCCTCTGTAAATTACTGGCTTGCCAAGGTTTCAAACATAACAAAATACAGTTATCTGTGATGACGGGAAGGGCTGTAATATAAGGCCTTCAGGATTCCAAAAGTTCCTCCATCCACCAAGATGTATCTTTTGGAGGCCTGTTGTTTGCCTCTTCGGTGACTGTTTACAACGATCTCAGCCACATTTCGGAGCAGTCACTAAGTCTAACGTAGCTGTAACCACTCCCTGCTTGACACCGTGCCTGGGGGGACAATTGATGAAGTGAGTGAACATAGCTACTTGCAGCCACCTCCAGCTTTGTTGCTGGGGTAAGAGGAACCAGTCAACTAACTGGTTAGAGCAGGACAGTTTCCATCAACAGGAAGTCCGCAAATAGGGCACTTTCGAGAAACTCTTGTCGCCTGGTGCCTAGAAGCACTCTGCCCATGCAGTTTTCCTGGGAAGATGTGGCCATTCTGCTTTGGGTCCCCCGCAAAGGCTCCTGGGTCGCTCCCAAGGGATCTCCATCAGGCGGATGAATTAGTGCCAAGTGGCGTGATACCAGCCTGACAACCGTCTCCCGACACCCAGCACCTCCTCTGCTCTAGCGCCCCCAGCCCCTCCCCGCTTTCTCTCTGGCCTAAAGGTCTACATTGTACCTCACTGGGGCAGGTGGCAGAGGGCAAGGTGTGTTCTTCTCTCTCATTTAACAGGTGAGGGAGCCACGGTCCAGAGGGACAAAGTGAGGTGTCAAGGTCACACAGCTAGTAGGACAGGAGGCCGATGCATGTCCTCTAGCCCTGGATCCCAGGATCTTCACTGCTCTCCAGACCCCTGGGCTCCCCGTGATGGACACCACATAGGAAACCGCCCAGGTGCTACAGTGGCTCCCGGAAAGGGGTCAGTGTTTCCATGGGCCGGCCCCGGTGCCCCTCAGCTACTGTGGCGTGCTGGGGCGAGAGGGCCACCGGCGCTCTACCTTCCTCCTCCTTCCAGGGGACAGGGTCATGAATAAAGCAGGTCATGAAGATCCCACACTTACAAGCTTGTTCAGTCTGTCACTATGTGGGTGACCTCAGGCGAGGTACTAAGTCTTCTGCAGTGCTGTTTTCTTTCTAAATATTAGGACAAGTACCTCCCTCCTTTATGGGGCTGTTATGAGGAATGCATGAGATTAGACAGTTAAATGTTGGTCAGCAGGGTATGTGGGAACCCCTTGGCAGCAGCCGTGGTCACAGCTCTAAGATATCATCGTGCTCACCGCAGCCAGCACCCACTCCTGCTCAGGACCTGGGGTGCAGGCGGTGCCAGCCACAGCACCAGTGCAGTCCCTTGTGGTGATCAGCCTGGGCCAGGAGGGCGGCCAGTGACAAAGGGACACGATTCCTGGGGCTCTTAGTGGTAGATTCTTAATTTTTCAGACGCTGGGCTCAAAGAATGAAGAAGCAGCTCCGAGGGTTTCTGTGCCTAACTACATGTGCTTGCACTGGCTCCCTTGGGCTGGAATTCCCCAGGGACCAACCTAGCGCTCCCTGCCCAGCGGCCTCCCTGCCCTGAATCATGAGCGGGCTTCTGCCCTTGGCCGGGCCGGGGGGCCTCAGCAGCAGGCTGCTGGCTTCCTCCCCGCTGGAATGGGAAAGAGCAAGCCAGGGCAGGGTGCTTCCCGAGTCTCCCTGGAAGTTGCTCCTCTGAGAGTCTTTTTTTTTTTTTTTAATTTATTTATTCATGAGAGACAGTGAAAGAGGCAGAGACACAGGCAGAGGGAGCAGCAGGCTCCATGCAGGGAGCCCGATGTGGGACTTGATCCCGGGTCTCCAGGACTACACCCTGGGCGGAAAGCAGCGCTAAACTACTGAGCCACCCGGGCTGCCCGCTCCTCTGAGAGTCTTAAAACCCCAGTCCAGAGAAGGACATCGAGGGAGAACCCGGAGCCGGACAGATGAAGGCTGTGTCGGAGGGTCATGAATTCACCACCCCGGCCACTTGGCACCCGCCCCCCGCACAGCGGCTCTGTTATCCTGTGGGGTCAGGACACTGTTTCTGCCGAGTCATCCTTTCTTGCCCAGAAGGGATCCTGGCCCAGAGCCACATTCCTGGTGGGGTCTGAGTGCCACGGAGGCCGGAAACTTCCTTTCTCACCAGACCCCAGTGCTCCAGCCGGGCACACAGTCCGGTCTCTCAGCAGCCTCTGCTGGCCGCCAAGGCTCTCCTTGAAGCATCTGTGGGGGTCCTCCCCCTAGGGCCCCCACCCTCCCTGGACCCTGACTCTGAGTGATATAAGAACATTCCATGGCAAGGGACTGATGCTAGCATGCCAAGGGAGGAGAGACTGGGACTAAGGGGGTGGGGGTGGGGGACTCCAGGGGCATTGAGGAACTATTTCAAATTCCCCAGCTGCCCCCTTTGCGGACCCTCCTGCTAGTGAGGGTTCAGCAGCCCCACTGCAAAGGAGCCTACTAGTGTAGGACAGGCCCGGGCAGGGGCCAGATCTCAAGCTAGAGAGGAGACGAGGCAGTCTAGGAAGCTTCATCCCTAGGCCTGTACTGCCCCCCAACCAGCAACTCCAGCATCCCCTTGTTGTACAAAATTTTGGTGTCCACAGAAGTGCAAGTTGATCACACCATATGCAGAGCTCATGTTTCAGGAACCATGTGCTAGGCCCTACACTAGGACCTGGCCCCTAGCAGTGGACGACACAGATGTGGCCAATCCTAGTACCTCTCCCATCCATTCCAGGCCCAGCAGCCTTGCTTCCAAATATGCTGTCATCCCAGATCACTTGGGTCTCCACTCCTAGCTGGTGACCTTGAGCAAGTTACCTCTCTCTGAACCTTGTCTTATCTACAAAACAAGGGCAAGCTAATACCTACTTCATAGGGGTGCTAAGAGAGATATATGAGTTCATATGAGTTGATATATAATATACGTACATATGTGTTAATATATGTAATCTAAGTTAATATATGTAAAATGTTTAGAACAGGGACGCCTGGGTGGCTTGGCAGTTGAGCATCTGCCTTCAGCTCAGGGCTTGATTCTAGTCTGGGGATCGAGTCCCACATCGGGCTCCCTGCGAGGACCCTGCCTCTCCCTCTGCCTGTGTCTCTGCCTCCCTCTCTGTGTCTCTCATGAATGAATAAATTAAATCTTAAAAAAAATAATTTAGAACAATTCTTGGCACAAAGACTTCAGGATGTGTGTGTGCATGCACCCGCGCGCATGGGCTGCTGTGCACACCGTGTCTTTGCTCTCACTGCCCTCTACCTGGAATACTTTTCTCCTTTTCTACAGGAATCTAGGGGTTCAGTCGTGGCAGAGTTTTCAGAAAGGAGGACTGATGGGGACCGGCCTGAGGTCAGGCCCAGCCCTGCCAGGGCCACCAACCCTCGCAGAGCACTTCACGCTCCCCAGTGAGGCAGATGAGGGAAGGGGGCTCAGGAAGGCATACCAGACTCTTGCCTGATGGTGCAGCCCTAGTTAGTGCTGGAGCTACGGTGGAGCCCGGGTCCTCTGACTGCAGGAGGCACTATCCCTGCTCCCTCACGGCGCAGGTCCCTAGGAAACTTCAGACACCCCAAGTTAGCCACCAGAACCTCAGAGCTCCCCCAAGGCCCAGCAGCCAGACGATGGGCCCTCCTGGCCCTTCAGAGGTCCTGGAGTGGGCAGGAGTCGTCTCTCAGAGCCAGGCAGGGCCATGGGAGGCCCCAGGACAGGGGGCGCTGGCCCAGCAGGAAGAGCTCAGCCCAGGAAATTCTGAGCAATGCCGGCAGACCACAGAGCCCCCAGGCTTCCTGCCCTCTCCACACAGGCGGCCCTGTCAACGTCAACGGCTTTGTGAAACCCTGCCTGGCGGGTGGCCGCAGCTCTAGGGGCCCCGGGTTCACTGGCTGTGGTCGCCCTGTTCCTTTGCAGCCCGGGAGAAGGTGGCTTCCTAAAGACTGCCCTCCACGCGGCAATGGAATCCAGCTGCTGTGAGGAACAGGCACCTGATGGCGCCCCCTGCACCCTGCACCCTGCACCCTGCCCACTCCCCCACCCCCGCCGCATGTCCTGGGCCTCCAGACCCCGGGGCTCCTCCCCATAAGCCCATAACTCCCTATGCTCCCCAAGATGCAGGGGACCCCTGGATGCAGCCGTAGGGTGGGATCTGTGGTCGAATAACTTTGGAGTGGGGGATATGTGGGTTAGAAGCCCAGTTGATAGTTTCGCCAGCTGTGTGACTTCGGGCAAGTTGGTTAACCTCTCAGTTTCACAGTGCCCTCGTGTGTACAATGGTGATTTAAAAAACACACCTGCCTTGTTGTCAGAATTGAATAGAACGATGCACATGGAGGGTTGGGTACAGTACCTGACACACAACAAACCTTCCGTAAATAGAAACCCTTGTTTCTTTTTTTTTTTTTTTTAAGATTTTATTTACTCATGAGAGAGAGAGAGAGAGAGAGAGAGAGAGGCAGAGACACAGGCAGAGGGAGAAGCAGGCTCCATGCAGGGAGCCTGACGCAGGACTCGGTCCCGGGACTCCGGGATCAGGCCCTGGGCCAAAGGCAGGCGCTAAACCGCTGTGCCACCTGGGCTGCCCGAAGCTCTTGTTTCAGTAAACACTGTGAGTGGCAACAGAAATTAGGGTGCAAACACTATCGCACTTATTTGATTTTGCAATTTTAATTAAAACCATCCAGACCCGGGACACCTGGGTGGCTCTGTTGGTTAAATGTCTGCCTTCGGCTCAGGTCGTGATCTCAGGGTCCTGGAATCAAGCCCCACATCCGGGGGGGGGGCGGGGGGGCATGGGGTGCTGCTCAGCAGGGAGTCTGCTTCTCCCTCTCCATCTGCTCCTCCTCCTGCTTGTGCTCTCTCTCTCTCTCTCTCTCTCTCTGTCTCTCTGTCTCTGTCTCTCTCCCAAAGAAATAAAATCTTTAAAAATATAAATAAATAAACAAACAAACAAATAAATAAATAAATAAATAAAACCATCAAGACCCAATCTACAATACCTGAAGGAAGTATATACCTTCCTCTGGACGCTTCCTCTCCCTTTGAATTGCTCAGGAATCCCAAGACCTACATGCTTCAAAAGATGGAGGTAGAAGGTCCAGCTTCCACCTCTGGGCCAGGAGAACTAGAACTCTGACCAGTCCCACTGCCATGGTGCCGGTTGACAGTTGTTTCCATGTGGTCGGAAGGAGGAAGCTGGTCCCACCCCACCCAGAGCCCCGCGAGGCCACATGGATCTTCCAGGCAAGATGACTCCAAGCATGGCCCAGAGTGCCCCACTCCTACTCCCGGGGCGCTACCCATATCCATGGCTTGTTTGTGTCCATACGTGGTTGTTGCCAGTGCTGAGCCCACGGGGCTTTTGGGTCCACCCTTCACAGACTGGACAGGCACTCAATCTCTTTTCCTTCCTCAGGATCCACATGGGGGCTGGGGGTACTTTTCCTGTTCAGACCCCCAAACAGAAATGGTCTCCACGTTTCTCTGTGTCTGCAAGTCTCCAGAAAGCTGACACCTTGGCCACTCCAGCCCCCAACCCGACGGCTTGCCTCAATGCTGATTCACTGGCCCATGGACCACCAAGGCAACCCTCCCATGTATCAGAGAGAGCACCATCACTATGGGGCAGCCTGCCATTCTATGTTTCTTCACAGTAACTAGACACAGGGAGAAGCCAAAGTTGAGGTCAAGGCAGCGACAAAGTCCTTTTCTCTTTAGGCTCCAGGAGCGCGGGATGGGAACTCCTGCAAAGGGGAGACAAGGAGGTGGCATTTCTGTATCCCCCAGATGCTCCAGAGTCTGAACTCCCACCAGCATGCCTACATGGCTCATGAATGTTGACTGGTCAACTGACAAGAGCAAAAAACCTATCTGAGGCAGGGAGGATGAAGCAGAGCTGCTGGCTTGGGCGGAAGAGGGGAAACCAGGCCCCCAGGAAGCAGGGAAGCAGGAGGAGGGGTCTGCCGGAGGAATGCAGCGGTGTCCTGGGAGCACAGGATGCATTTCTGGGGGCAGTCAGGGTGGTGCTAGGTAGCCTGAGGACCCGGGAAGCATCTCTGGGAGAACCCTAGAGATTGCTGGACTCCTTCAGGTGTGCAGGTGGGGCTGGGGAGCAGGAGGCAGGAGCTAGTGGAGCAGCAGCCCCCACGGGGGTGGGGGGGAGGTGGCTCTCACAGGGACTCAGAGGCAGCCATCAAGGTTGTAACTCCCCTCCGTGAAGGGAGCCCTGGTTCCAACTGTGAGTCAACAGCAAGCACACAGCCCTTGACGGAGTCCAGAGCTCGGCTGCCCCGGAGAAGAGCTGGCCCTTCCCCAGAAGCTGCTCTGGCTCTCTCTGTGCCCATCTTGGCGCCCTGTGCTGAGGTGTGCCAGCTTGCAGGGGCCTCCGGGGCTGGCACAGCCGCTGACCTGGGTTCCCTCGGGAGCAGTGGGCACCAGGAGTGCCCAAGGAGGACAAACACAACAGCCAGGACCCGCTGCAGGGGACCGGTGGGGTCATGGCCTTTGAAGCCCCATGACCCGGTTTCAAACCCTCGCTCACACCTGCCAGCCGTGTGCCAAGGTACCCTCTGTGAGCCTCAGACATGCACCCGGCAACAATACCGACCCCGTGGAACTATCCAGTGGCAGGATGGAGAGCGCTCAGCCCAGAGCCTAGCACGTGGTACCAAATGGTGGCCTCATGTGGCCTCATGCTGGTACCGGTGTCCAAGTCGTCAGGTGGGGTCACACAGGCCTCTTCCAGCCTTGTGCGTCCGTCGGTGGACTTGGCATCTCAGGCCCGGTTGGAGGAGGCTGGGCCTTGGCCAGGGAGCACAGGAGGTTTCTCACCGTGGCAGGGAAATTGCCGGTTGGGGGTGTGGACAGCCACAGTGACCGTCTCTCGGCAGGACGGATGCGGCTTTGCTGACAGAGAGTCTGCGGCCTGGACAATGCCAGCGGTGCAGGTCTGAGGTCAGCAGTGGGGAGCCGGGCCCACCGCGGCCTCGCCGTCCCCGGCAGGGCCCCACCAGGGCCAGGCATCTGCTTCCAATCAGGGAGGGGGCGGGGGGTGTTGCTGAGGCCTCGTCCCCAGGCCCAGCTCTTGCCAGGCAGAATGGACACCAAGGCTGAAGAAGCCAGGGAGACATTCTGGGGACTCAGGTCATGGGGAGAAGGTCGAGAAATGGAGATTTACTTGTGGTTAGTTCCCTTGGAGGAAACCCTCTGCTAGCTCCCCCCTGTGAGCATACCCAGGGGAGCCCAGGCAGTGGCCCAGACTGCCCGGCTCAGGCCCATCCTGCTCCTGCTCACGCCCGTGCCTGGGGGCCCTGCCCCGCTCTGTGCCAGGCTGAGCAGTCTTCCTTCACATTAAATCCCGTTTCCTCAGGAACACCTCCCTGGCCCCATGTTCGGTCCCCGTTAGACAATGGTGTTGGCATGATTCACTTTGTGCTTACGTAGCTATCTATGTCAGTGGGAACCGTCTCTGTCTCCCTTGGGACCCTATTTCTAAAATCCAGCACAAAGCCTGGCACAGAGCATGTGCTCAGTAAGTATTTGATGAATGAATGACTGAATTCATTAAGCCTCCTAAGTCTTCTAGCAGTTTCTGAGTGTGATCTTCATTTTTTTTTAATCCCTGCAGGATAATCAGTGATTATACCCATTTTATAGGCCCAGAGTCAAGGTCAGAGGGGGGGTTCTGGACCCCAGCTCCTAACCCAGTTGGAGCTCATCCTTTACCTAGGAGGAGGAAGCGTGTACACTGCCAGGAGAGTGGGCTTTGTAGTCAACCACCCTGGGATCAAACCAAAGTGCTGCTGCTGCTGGCTCCACCACACCCACACTGGGGGGGGGAGGGGGCGGCACCTCCCCGAGCCTCCTCCTCCTCCTCCTCCGTGCAATGGTGCAAGGATGGGGCTGACATTAACGGGCTGTGGCAAGGCTGCCATGAGCCCCAAAGGTCAAGCGGCTAGTGTGAGAATGGTATCTCTGGGCTCGCACAGCCCTCCTTGCCTCCCGGGGACCATCTCTCGGGCACTGAGTGGTTTCCTTAAGGGCACGAAGGGTACAGGCCTTCTTCCCCTGGGCCTGGGAGCGCCCTGAGGGTAAGACCAGGTCTGGTGCCTCCCTGCATCCCACTTTGCTCCTGGGCCAGCACAGGCCAGGGGTGGTCGCCCAGCTAGATGCACAGATACCCATCCCATTTGCCTGGGTCCAGAGTAAAAGCACTGCTAACTTCCTGCTCATGAGCAGTCTCCACCCACCCGGATCCAAGGGCTGGAGGATGAGTGGGGAGGCCCGAGCTAGGGAGCAAAAGAGAGCTTTCAGAGAACCCATGAGTTCCTAAAGAAGGAGCAACAAACACCAGAGAAGGAGTATGACCAGAGGGAGGGCACAATCTAGAATGAGGCTGTGACAGAGGCCCTGCAGAGGGCAGGTGGCCTGGGACGTCCTTGTGCAGCCCCCAGGCCTACAGAGACAGAAAGGG
This sequence comes from Canis lupus baileyi, assembly GCF_048164855.1. Lineage (NCBI taxonomy): Eukaryota > Metazoa > Chordata > Mammalia > Carnivora > Canidae > Canis > Canis lupus. Next base: position 35,439,451 of record NC_132845.1, on the reverse strand, counting down.
TGCCTGGGAGGGAACAGGAGACCTAGCCTAGACCTTGGCTGCAGGTGGGCATAATGAGGACAAAGGAAGCAGAGGCCCAGAACACAGACACAAGCTTCCAACCTATGTCTCAACTCGGACCTCTGGGTATTCCTGTGCATATTCCAGAACCCTGCCTGGCACAGAGCGTGTGCCCTATAAACATTCGTTAAATGAATGACTGAAGAAGAAGGAGATATTTCCATTAGCTTCTTAACGGCTCTCTCTGCCTCCCTCGACTCTGTGCCTTCTTGCAGCCACCCCCAGGACCACTGGGACCCTATCACTCCCACTGGGAACCTGTGGGTAGAGGTGGGGGAAGCATACCAGTGGCCTCTGAGCCAAATCTGGATCACTGACCCTCCCTGTTTGGCCCACACTGTGTGTTTTTGTTTTGTTATGTGTTAAATTTGAATCACTTGCTAACATCTAAAAATAAAAGTGCCCACAGAAAAATCTGGGTTTCTAGCCTCTCTGAAGAGTCAGTTGGGTGACATATCAACAGGTCCTGCCCACTGGACAGTGGCAGGAGCTGCTTGGAGAGGGCCTGCCCTCCCAAAAACCTCTTCCTGCCCTGGTGCCTTCAACCTCCAGCTTCCCACCCTGGGCCCTGCACACAGTGGAGAGAGTGACCCCTGCCCACAGGCAGAAGTCCAGACCTTGCGCATGTGACCCTCACTCAGGTTGAGCATCTCCATCTATCCATCCTCACTGTCCTTGCCCCCGAGATTCTGTCCACATCACACTACCTCCGATACTCCTACAACCCATGCTTTTACACACCTCGGAGTGCTTGCAAAGGTGGGACCTCGGCCACGGTGGGGACTGTTCTGATGTCTACTTGATCCTCAGTCTAGGCTCAAGGCCATCTTGGCAGAGGCGAGGCTTCCTGCCACCCCTTCTCAGGGAAGCGCCTCTCTGTGTCGTGACAGCCTGGGTACTCATACCACAGCCTGGGGACCCACACTACAGCCTGGAGACTCACACTACACCCTGGGGACTCATACCACAGCCTGGGGACTCACACCACAGCCTGGGGACCCAAACTACACCCTGGGGACTCACACCATAGCCTGGGGACTCATACCACAGCCTGGGGACCCACACTACAGCCTGGAGACTCACACCACAGCCTGGGGATTCAAAGCACAGCCTGGGGATTCAAAGCACAGCCTGGGGACCCACACCACAGCCTGAGTACTCACACTACAGCCTAGGGACTCACAACACAGCCTGGGGACCCAACGACAGCCTGAGTACTCACACCACAGACTAAGTAGTCACATCACAACCTGGGTACTCACCTCATAGCCTGGGGACTCACACCACAGCCTGTATACACACACCACAGCTTGAGGACTCATGCTACAGCCTGGGGACCCACACCACAGCCTGAGTACTCATACCACAGCTTCAATACGACACCACAGCCTGGGGATTCACACCACAGCCTGGGGACCCAATGACAGCCTGAGTACTCACACCACAGCTTAAGGACTCACACAATAGACTAAGTAGTCATATCACAGCCTGGATATTCACATCATAGCCTGGGGACTCACACCACAGCCTGCATACACACACCACAGCTTGAGGATTCACGTCACAGCCTGGGGGCTCACACCACAGCCTGAGTACTCACACCAAACCTGAGTACTCACACCACAGCCTGGGGACCCACACCACAGCCTGAGTACTCACACCACACCTGAGTACTCACACCACAGCCTGGAGACTCACACCACAGCCTGGGGGCTCATACCACAGCCTGAGTACTCACACCACAGCCTGGGGACTCACAACACAGCCTGAGTACTCACACTACAGCTTGAATACTCACACCACAGCCTGAGTACTCACACCACAGCCTGGGGACTCACAACACAGCCTGAGTACTCACACTACAGCTTGAATACTCACACCATAGCCTAGGGATTCACACCACAGCCTGGGGACCCAATGACAGCCTGAGTACTCACACCACAGCTTGAGAACTCACACCATAGACTAAGTAGTCACATCATAACCTGGGTACTCACATCATAGCCTGGGGACTTACACCACAGCCTGCATACGCACACCACAGCTTGAGGAATCCCGCCACAGCCTGGGGACCTGCACCCCTACTCATGCTTTCTGCACTGTGCTGCCAGGCCAAAGGTTCAGAGCCGTGGGAATCACACTTTGTGCTCCCTTTATCTCTGGGAGGGCCAGTCCCAACATAGAGAACAATCTTCTGGGCTGAGCTCAGCACATGCCTAAACGAATGAATCAAATAGAAGCCTTTCATTTCATGTGCAGCAGGAACATAAAAAAAATCCCCAATCACCGAAGAAATTGAGAAACCTTTCGATGGTGCCTTATCAAGAGCTGCGTTTGTCACATCTACCCCCAACACACACACACACACACACACACACACACACACACACACTGCCTTGGCAGTTCCAGGACACACACTGCCCCAATCAGGCCGGCTCTTGAAAAATAAGAGCCTTTTTGGACAAATGTTGTGTATGCACAACAGCGACTACTAGACACACACACACACACGCACACACACGCACACACAGGCACACCATTGACTTCAGCCACAAGTACATGTATCACAGACATATCCCATGTCAACTACAGTTAAGCGCCTCCTGTTTCACCTCCACCTGAGCCCCCTGCCTCCCTCATGGCCCAAGCCTTTCCTGCCTCCTCTCCCACCAAAACAGCTCTGTCCCAAGTCCTTGGCCTTGGCTTGCTCTTGAAACCCAGCTTGCTGAATGAAGCCCGGAGCCTGAGAGCTCAGGCGTGCTGCCAGTGGTAGAGACTATCACACTGGAGAGCCAGCAACTTCGTCTAATACGTGGGGGCGCTCAGTCTAGAATCAGACTCCGAGGGGCCCCGTGGGCAGGGCCTGGCTGGGGGAGGCAGAAGGGTGCGCCAGGGGTGACCTAATCCTCATGACTGACAGAGTCCTGGGTCCTGCTGGCCCTGGTTGAGATGTGGAACCAGCCCACAGAGCCAGCGCCAGGGCGCCAGGGCCAGGTTTGCTCCTGTCTGGCTCTGGGCCTGAAGACTTGCTCTTCACCAAGAGGTTCCACATGTCGTCGGTGGCTGTGACAGGAAGGACGGGGACAGAGATAGAGGAGATGGAAACTCATATACCCGTGCTGTACAAGGGAGTGCATTCAAACGTTGTCCCGGCACATGTGTGTTTGGAGAGAATCCTCTGGCAGACAGAAGCAGAAGCGTTGGAAGGAGGGGCAGCTCCTCCTCAGTGCCCCTGAGCTGTGGGATGACACTGAAGGAGGCCGTCACCCCCACCCCCTGCCATCTGCCTCTAAGTTGCCTCCCAGCCTGTTTCTAAGAGGAAGCCCAGCTGAGCAAGGTGTCGCCCCAGGGCCCCAGGTGCATTTCCCACCCCGAAACCAAGTGGCCTGTTCCCAGCCCCTGCTCCCAGCCCCTGCTCCTGGCCCTTGCTCCTGGCCCTTGCTCCTGGCCCTTGCTCCTGGCCCTTGCTTTGGCCCTTGCTCAGGCCCTTGCTCCAGCCCCTGCTCCAGCCCTTGCTCCAGCTCCCTCCTGCCTCATTGAGAGCAGCCCAGCCCTCACTCCCTGGAAGTCTGGAAGGCATTAGCTTCTCCGCACCTAAGCCCCGGGGGCGGCAGAGGGGAGTCCTCCTGGGCACCCACCACAGCATGGGGACCCTCAGGCATCGACCGAGAGCTCCTGCTGGCTCCCCCATCTCCCCTGGGGCTGTCCAGCTACCAGAGCCCATCCCAGAGCTGACCCAATCCCCCAGGAATGCCGCGGTCTCATAAAGTGGGCCCTGGGTTAAACAAACAACCAACCTGGCTTCTAAGTCAGCTGCTCTGCCCGGTTTCTGGCCTTTCTTCCTCTGCTCTGCTCACCGCCCTCCTGCCCCAACACACCTCAGAAGTACCAGGACACGAGGGCACCATGTCACCCATGTGAAACCACCTTTAGATTGGGGGGGTGCCCAGAAACCTGAGAACTACCTCCCCTTGCCCAGGCCTCCCCTCTCGACCTACTCCCACCCCCCACCCCCTGTCTCCCACTCCTCAGAACACAGAGGAGTACTTGGGGTCTCACTCTCCAACCTGAGACTCTGCAAGCCACCTCTCATTCTGCCCTGGGACCCTATACCCGTCCCCCCTCCCCCAATGGAATAGGACATTGTACTGGAGACATCTCCCCTAAGGAAGTAAGAGACCAGAGGGGTTGGGCCAGCAAGGAGGCTCTGGGAGCCCCAACCTGCCTGACTCCATCCCCTCTTCAATTCCCAGGACTCAGCACCAGCAAAGTCTCCCTGGGCCTGGCCTGAGGGTAGTAGATTCAGTCCAGCCTCAGGGACTTTTTGGTGAAGGGAAGGTGGAACCACATCCCTAAGTGCCTATAAACAAAGGAGAAAAAATGCATCCACTCCACCCACTCACCAGAAGAAAAGAATCCACAGCTGGACAGGAATGCACACAGGTGCAGACCACACTGCTGCTCTAGTGAACTGCATTAAAGGGGCCAAATCTGGAGCTGCTGCTCCCATTCTAGGGCCCCAAACTTCTAGAGTTTCTTAAGCCACTTAAAATATTTCAGAAAGCCAACGGACATCCTACATTTAGCCATGGAGAAGCTTCTAGGATTAACAAAAATTCCAAGGCTTTGCTTTTGGCTTGGGTTACACCAGCTGAATACAGAAATTCTGGCCATCTTGGGCTGTTAAACATTCTGAGGGTCCATGTACAAGGATCAGATTGAGAGAATGCAGTACGAAATAATAACAACTGCTGTTTAACAAATTTTCCCAAACATGGAGTTTGTAGTGGAGGAAATAATAAAATGGCCCTTAGATGCTCATTTCCTTAATATACAAAGAGCCCCTACAAATCAATGAGAAAAAAGTGAATAGCTTCCCCCCAAATAGTTGAAGGTCAATAACATGATATTCACCAAAAAAAAAAAAAAAGAAAGAAAGAAAGAAAGAAAGAAAGAAAGGAAGGAAGAAATTCATATAGCTAATAAAGATAGGAAAATATATCCAGCCTCCCTCCTAAAGGCATCTAAATTTTTGAAGTGAGATGTAATTTTTCACCTATCAAATCAGCAAAGACTTAAAAGATTGATAATACTGTATTGGTGCAGATGTAAGGGTATGAGAAATCCCATACATTGGCAGAACTGTAAATTGATACAGTGTTTTTGGAAGGCAATTTGGGAACATATATTCAAATTTAAACACACACTATATTAGTTAGCTGGCAACTAATCTACAAATACAGCTGTTTATCCCAGCACTGTTTGAAATGGCAAAAACCAGAAGCAGCCTAAATGTCAAGAAGAAACATCATCAAAGAAGAAACTGGTACCTCGTCTATAGAAAGAACTCTGTAGTCATTAAAAATATGATGGGTACATGGCACGGAGAAGATGTCAAAGATATGATGTGAGGTAAAAAAAAAAAAAGGAAGCTATAAGACAATATGGTTATAATATGGTCCCATTTGTATTTTCTTAAGATTTTATTTATTTGAGAGAAAGCCAGCATGCGGGAGGGGGCCTGGGGGTGCAGAGGGAGAGGCAGAAACAGGCTCCCCGCTGAATGCAGAGTCACTCCACACGGAGCTCGATCTCAGGACCCCGAGATCATGACCTGAGACAAACTTAGCTGCTTAACCGACTGAGCCACCCAGGCGCCCACCATTCATACTTTTTTTAAAGCGTATACAGGGACTTGCACTCTCTCTGTTTGCCTATAGAAAGACATGTCTTGGGGATAAACAAGAGCTCACTGGCTCCCTGCCGCAAAGGCCGCAGCGAGGGCCAAGAGGCGCAGAATGCCTTTAATTTGGATGTGCCCTTCTCTGTCATATTATTTACCATAATTTTTTTCTCGATTTTTTAAAAGCGATCCCTGGCAAGGACAGGATGAGAGTTCCAGTTTATAAGGACTGGACGCATCCCGAGGAGGGTGTGGGGATGGCTGCACTGAGGCCCAGAATGGGGAGGCTTGGAGGGTCCTCCGCAGAGAAAGGGAGCCCCGCAGGAGCAGGCTTCTCTCGCTGGAAGAGGAGGTCCCCTTGCACCTCCATCGCATCAGACAGGGGAGACAAACAGCGCGGGGAAGGAAGCCAAGGAGCATTGCCTGGCAGGCTGACTTGCCCTGACTTGAGCAGCCCTATCCCTTTCACCCCTCCTCAGGCCTCTTTCTCTTTCTCTTTCAACTGGGCCTGGACAAAATCTGTGACCCACAGAATGAAATCTGCACAGGATTTTTTCCCATAGGAAAAGAAAAAGTGACAAGTCTGACAGATAGATCGCTGTTCGAGAAGAGTCTTCTGAAGAGCCTAAGAGTCTGGCCAGAGATGCTGGGGCCAGCGGTGAGGTCCTAGAACAGAGGAGGACTTTTCTGGTTTTTGTGCGACCCTTCCTACCTACACACCCACCACCTTAACTCCAGTCCTCTGGAGACAGTGGGGTCACACCATCCTGACCGGGACATCAGCTTCTGAGCTTCTTACCAGGGCTGTCACTTTGCTTCCCTGACCTTCAGTTTCTTATCTGTAAAGTGTGGATCATGGTACCTTGAGGATTGACATGACAATTAGAAATGATATAAATAGGGGCAGCTGGGTGGTTCAGTGGTTGACTGTCTGCCCTCCACTCAGGTCAGGATCCTGGGTTCCCATAATCGAGTCCCACATCAGCGCCCCATAGTCCCACATCGGCCTCCCTGTGTGGAGTCTGCTTCTCCCTTTGCCTCTGTCTCTGCCTCTCTCTGTGTCTCTCATGAATAAATAAATAAAAATCTTTTTAAAAAAGGAATAATATAAATAAGTATGATAGTATGATGTCTGCCATACATCAAGCGGTCATTCAAAAGCAGATAGTTAAGGAACCTCACTGTGGTCATCATTTTGCAATATGCACACATGTCCATTCACTATGTTGTACACCTTAAATTTACACGGCGTTCCACATCAAACAGCTGGTGGAGGGTGGAAAGCAAATCTAACCATATCTGTTCATCGATATTCTCTAGACACAGCCTCGCTTCTGCACCTTTGCTCATGCTGGGTCCCTCTGTCCAGGATGGCTCTCCTCCTCCACCTGGCAGAACTTTACTCCTGTTCACAAGCCTGGCTGTGATGTCCTCTCCTTTGTCAAAACTCCTGCAGTGCCTGGCTGAGCGGAAGCTGCTCGGGTCCTCAGAGCTTCCGGGCACTCTGTTCATAGCCCTTGCGGCCCTGCAGGCTGAGTCACTGGAGGCCTGAATTCACCCTGTGCACTTGGGGTCCCAGCGCTGGGATACCCGCTCTCCCATCTTTAGCCCCCGGCCCTAGCAACAGCGGCCACGGGATAAATCTTTGTCAAACGCCCACATGAGTGGCTTCTCCTCAAACTGACAGCCTTCCCTCCTCCTCTTGAGGCACAGGAATGAGCCGAGAGGAATGGGACTTCTTTCTCCTCAAATTCCTGGATTAGGGTTGATTCCCAAGGAGCTAGGGTACCCTGAGGGCCCAATTCAGACCCCCCTTGACGCTGGGGCGCTCGCTGGGAAGGAGCAGCTGAGCATACGAAAGGCAAAGGGGCACAGTTGGAGAGCTAGGCTGGGGTTGGGGTCTACGCCCAGGAAGAGTGGGTGCCATCCCAGGGCTATCCTGTCAAGTCACCCGACCTGGCATTTTCAGTGACCATAAGCTGGCCTTTTGAGGCCTGCCCCTCCCGCCGCAGCTGTGCACAGCTGGCCTGTTCTCCCAGGGCCTGGTGTTGCTCCCTACCGCCAGAAGGGCCAACCCACTCCAGACCCGGACTAAGGGAATGTTGTGGATCGGTCCTGCCCCCTGCTGGCCACCATGGGGATGGCCCCTCAACTGGTGAAGTGGGGCGGGGTGCAGAGGGAGTTGGGCAGGAGGAGTGCCGGGGGGCTACCTGGCCGCTCTGCAAGAGACCATTCTAGAAGACAAAACCACCCCGGCCCCATTGTCCTGAGGGCCTCACCATTGGCCTTTACTAGCTCAAGTGGGTGTTACACAGAAAAGACACAAAATCCTGTCCTCAACATCTAGTGGAAGAAAAAAATCGCAATCTTCACCAATATCCTGCATGAAGGCTTCTGACAAGAGATGAAAAAAGAAGTGTGCCCTCTCAGCTCAGAACCCTGGACCAGCTGAGGGGAAGGCGAGTCCGGGAGGTTCCAGGCAAGAAAGGTGGGGAGACAGAAGGTGCAGCAAGGTCAAGGCTCTGGGTACCTCTGCGGCCAGGTCTGGGGTGGGAAGGGCGTGAAGCGGAGAGGAGGCCGAAGGCAGATCTCCAGTGCCATGGACGAATCTAGAGTTTGCTTTTTTCCTTAAAGCAGCGGGAGCAACTGGAGGATTTACAAGCAGAGGAGTGACTTGTGTAGATCTCAATTACAAAGATCGTGGGACAGAGGTGGGAGGGATCAGAAGGGGAATCCCAGGGGAGGACACCCTACATGAGAGGTTTGCAGGCTGTGGTGGACTAAGGGAGGAGCAATCTGAGTCAAGGCAGAACAGCAGAGAAGGGAGATCATGAAGAGATTCTGGAGAGCTGAAGAAGAAAAACCCAGGACTCTGTGGCCACCTGTGGGGAGTAGATGGTGGGACCACAGCCGGGATGGGGGCCAGGGGGAGGAGCAGGTGGGAGCTGGGGGAGGAGCTGGCTCAGTGTGAGGCACACCGAGCCTGAAATGTTTGAGGCTCAAATGTTTGAGGCTCAAATGTTTGAGGCTCACTGGCTGAGGGTGACCGAGACGGGCGTTAGCTGGGTCAGAGGTGCAAAGGGACTGGGGCTCAAGCCGTTGGCAGAGGCCTTTTCAGCTCTCGGACTGTGGCTAAAACTATGGGAGTGGACACGCTCATCCAGGAAGGGAGGTTGAGAGGCAACGATGTGCTCATTTTAGGGCTTGTGTAATTAATCTCTGGGGAGATGGGGAGGCTAGCACAACTGGAGGCAGAGCAGTTAGAGGCACTCACACCGCAGAACATGGGCTCGTATCCCAGCCCCTCCGGATGTGTAACCATATCTTTACCTTTTTTTTCCAGCTTCAGTTTTTCCATTCATGAAATGGCCCCAACAATACCTACTTTATTGTATCATTGAAAGCCCGTCACACAGCTCCTTACCCAGGGGAATGCAATAAATAAGAGCCACTATCATGACCGGCAAACTCAGAGAGGCTACAGAAGCTTCCAGAATTGTCCAAGTGTGCTAGTGTTATGGGCCAAAAGCTCCTTTGGGCCTCCACCTGAGAATTTTGTCACCAGCCGGATGAGCGAATCCAGGCAGGACATGGATGCCCCTGAAAGTGCCACTTATGTCCCTGAGAGGCACAGACTGGGACACCGGCTGCCTGTGCCTGTCTCTTTCCCCGGGATGGTGTTCTCTGCACGGATGGAGGACCTGGGAGGGGGGGGCGGGGAGGTCCCAACCCAGCGGCAACGCAGACAAGCTTCACCCCGTGAGCCGCCGCCCTCGGAGGCTTCCCCCGTGGAACAGCGGGCTCCCTCCTCCTCCTCCAGGCAGGCGCTTCGGGGCTCCCCCCTCCTCTGGGCAGGCCCCTCGGGGCTCCTCCCTCCTCCGGCAGGTGGGAGTGGGGTGCTCCTCCTCCGGGCAGTCCCCCGGCCTGGCCTTTCCCGTTTGCGATTCACCTGCCGTCCAGCAGAGGGAGCCGGCACCTCCCCGCAGCCTGGAGCCCGGGGGGCCAGAGCGCTCCTGGGGCAGCCGATGCCCCCCCCCCGCCCCCGCCCGGACCCCGCGTGCGGTCAGTGAGCAGCAGCCAGTTGTCTCCACTTCACAGATGAAGAAACTGAGGTGCCAAGAGTTCGCTCGAACCCGGCGGCTCGGGCGTTAGTGACGGCGTGGGCGGCTCTCAGGGTACCGTACTATTTCTAGGTATCTGAGCGACTTGCCTGAAAGGGGGGGCGCACACTGGGTAGATGCGGGCCTGACACGGGGGAGAATGTGATGGTCCGAGCGGGCGGCTGGGACGGGCCTTGGCTCCCCGGGGGGTCAGGACGCTAAGTCTAAGGCCACCTCCAGCCGAGGACCACATTCTGAGAGGAGGAGGGGCCAGGCACAGTGGGTGCCTGCCGAGTGACAGAGGCCACCGGCCCTCGGGGTCTCGGCCCTACTGGGGCCTCACTGCTGTCTGCACTCTCCCTGGAACTGTTCACCTCGGGGCTAGATAGGCCTGGTATTTTCTCTGGATCCCTGCCTCGGACCAAGGGGCACACCCCATTGGCTATGTCTCTCACCAAAGGCTTCCCAGGTAGGCCTCTAGGTGGCCGGGGCGGGGGGGGGGGGGGGGGGGGGGGGGGGGGGGGGCGGTCTTCGGTGGCCTGAATTCTGTGCTTGCTGTGTTCATGGGGCTAGTGATTCAGGAATGAGTTAGGGGCAGACTGGGCCAGGCAGGGAAAGGCCCCAAAGTCAGGCTCCTGCCCATCCCAAGGGAACAGAGATAAGACAGTAAAATCGGAAAAACAAACCTGGCTCCCTAACTCCAAATTGTTAGGGAGTAACCCCCTTTAATGGTTATTAGGCTCCCAGAAACCCCAGATGTAGAGAAATATTATGGAGGAGTATTAACCAGAGAGAAGGGAACCCGTGGTTTGTGCTCCTGATATTCACAAAAACATCTTGTTTGTTTCAAGTCCACCGAGTTCCTTCCAAGTATAGACAGGAAACTTACAAATCCCCCCCTGATACTGATGAGAAATTCCCCAAGGTCTCTGGTCTGTTTCCTAGAAAGATGGTTAAAGCCCTCCTGGGGAACCTTGGGTGGCGCAGCGGTTTGGCGCCTGCCTTTGGCCCAGGGGCGATCCTGGAGACCCTGGATCGAATCCCACGTCGGGCTCCCAGTGCATGGAGCCTGCTTCTCCCTCTGCCTGTGTCTCTGCCTCTCTCTCTCTCTCTCTCTCTCTCTCTCTGTGACTATCATAAATAAATTAAAAAATAAAATAAAATAAGTTAAAAAAAAAAAGCCCTCCTTAGCCACCGTTCCGATCCCTCTCAGGTTGAGAGCTTTCTCTGCTTAACAAATGTCTGTCTGTGGCTGTGGCTGTGCTCACTCTGTTGCCTGTGAGATTGGGTCTTCGGCTCTGTGAGACGAGAACCAAGCTGTCCCGTGTCACCATGGCCCCTCCAGCCTAAGGGCGTGGGCAGCGGAGCCGCAGGCAGGACCACCACTCGGGATCCAAGTTGGGGGCCCCCGGGCTCCTGGCCGCAGCTGCTGTCCACGTCCGAGCAGAGCACGCCGGACGGGCTTCTCTGAGGCGAGTCTGGCGCGAGCACGGCCCATGGGGCACACCCAGGGAGCCGAACAGGGAGACTGAGGGAGCCCAACGGAGTCTCTCGGGTTCAGGCTGGTCAGGCAGCAGCAGATCGGGGTGACACGCAGGGCAGAACAGGACCAACTGGAGGAAGGTAGAGCACTGCTCCCGTTGGAACCCCTGGGGAGAGTGTAAAAAACTGGATTCTGGGACTCCCTTCATGGAGTCTCCATTCTCAACCCAGTTTCCCAGGGATTCCCATGGAGCCAGCATCTGAGAAACTCCAGAGTGACCCACACGGCAGCCTGTGTGGCACCCTGCCCTCCTGGGGTGGCGGAGGGTACTGAGGAAAGCTTGCCGCATGGGGAGACACCTAGGAGGGATCCAGTCTAGTCCCAGCGGTTCTGCCAGGGTGCTGGGGGCAGCAGGAAGCACTTGTAGGAGGCCAACTTTGGGGAGCATTCATGGAGCTCCTCCCCTGCTCAGACATGTGACCCTGCTATTGCATAACCCTCACTGCCCTCCTTAGCCCCCTGGACAAATGATGAACCCGAAGCTCAGAGAGCTCAGATTCCAAGGCCACGCAGCTGCGAGCCAGGCCTGGGTTCAAACCAATTCTTTCTGACTCCAAGGTCCTTGCTCTGTCCTGTGTAGAGTCTCACACCACCTGCCCTGCTGGCAAGGTAACAAGCGCCTGGTCACCAAGAGAGTCCCAACGGCAGCGGGGAACCCGGCTTTAGGTGTAAACCAAACAGTGTGGGTTGGGAATGTGTGTGGTGGGCGTGTGAGGGCCCAGAAGTCAAGGGGAGGTTTTCAGACTCCTTGGCTGATTCTGTGCTCCCCCCCACCGACCTCCTCCCCCCCCCCCCACACACACACACCTCCCCGAGCCTCAAAGAAGCCTGACAGCCAGTCCAGTGCTAAACAGAGGAGGCCTGGCGCCAGCCCAAGACCTCAGTGGCCTTGGTGGGGTGGCCTGAGATTCTCAGGGGTACAGCACAGGTCTTTGGGACCCTCAACGGCCATGTGGGACAAAGGGGAAATCTGAGCCCTTCCACTGGCCTTCTCACTGGCTTTCCCAGGCTTCAGGCCACTGATCACACCCTTTAGCAGCCACCCCGGGGTGGACAGAGGTCCCAGGGCCCCAGGAGTGGCTTCCTGGGATTTGTTTGTCTTGTTTTGTTACTTTTTAAATTCCCAATTACTTTGTGTGTGGTGGAATGGGAGCAGAGAGGCATTGGTTACAAAAATAGCATGTTCTTTGGGAAGAAGTTGGAAAATGTATAAAAGCACAAAAAAGAGAGTGAAGCCACATAGAAGCACCCACACAGCTGGAGATAACTGATCTTGTTTCTTGTGGTGTCTTCTCAAGACCAGCCTCCTAGGTTCAGATCACAGGCCTATTGCTTGGTGCTGGGTGACCTGGGACTAATTACTTAACCTCTTTGACTGTTGGGCCTCAGTCTCTTTTTATGTAAATCGAAATGCAAATAACAGACTCTACCTTCCTGGGTTGCAGCAAGTGCTGCCTAAGTGTTCAGATTCACAGGGTGACCATTTTTTTCCTTGCTCAAGATTTCGTGATTACAATTTTTTTTTTTTTTACAAAATTGAGTGTTGCCATTTTGTAAGTAGGCTTTTTCATCTAGAGCTACGTGAACTTCCTTCCTTTCCTTTCCTTTCCTTTCCTTTCCTTTCCTTTCCTTTCCTTTCCTTTCCTTTCTTTCTTTCTTTCTTTCTTTCTTTCTTTCTTTCTTTCTTTCTTTCTTTCTTTCTTTCTTTCTTTTAGTTTTAGGTAATCTCCACATCCAACATGGGGCTCAAACTCAACAACCCTGAGGTGGAGTCACAAGCTCTACTGACTGAGCCAACCAGGCGCCCCTATCCTGAAGATTTTCTATGTGTAGACTTACATGATTGCACTGTTTTCTGTTTAGATTTACAGGATTCTAGGTTTTGTTGAGGTTCTTTCTGTTTCCATTGATAGGATTTCAGTTTATGTATTTGTTCATTGGTTTGTTTCATAAAATGAGATCACACAAAACTAGGATCTGCCATTCTGTAGCCTACCCTTTTCAGCTTATCCCCATCATGAACTTTCCCCCACATCCCGACCGGTCTTTTACACGCTGTTCTGAATGGCTGCATTGTAATCATCTTGGGCATCGAGCTGAAGTAGAGGCCAGAGCAGAAGTACACACTGGAAATGCTGGGGGGAGGCCCCTCCCAGCGCAGCCAGGGCAGCCGCTCCCCACAGGGCTGACTCAGGACACTGACCCCCTCCCAGAGGCAAGGCCTGAGCTGGGCCGGCCAGACCCCTCCCTTGAGATCGCAGAGGACACGCATGCCCTCCCCCACCTCCCAAGCCGCCCTTCCAGGCCTGCTTTCCTGAAACCCTGCTCTAAATCACAGTGCAAAGTCCAAGCCTCTGGTGAAGGGCTTTCCAGACAGAGGGCCTTTCCTCAGGGCTGTCAGGTGAAGGGTGCTGGGTGAATCCGGGCCTCTGGGACCACCTACACTCCTACCCCCTGGATGAGGGATAGGCCCCAGAATGCAAGGGAGGGAGGAGGAGACATGTGTGGGAGTGACCCAGTGGATGGAAGGCTGGAGAGAGGCGGCACCAAGTGAGCAGAAGCAGGGAGAGGAGTGCTGAGAAACCCCTAGAATGGCATCCTGCTGCCAGGGACATGTAGAGAAAGTAGGAGAAGTAAGACCTGAGTGCTGGCTTTGGGTTTGGGGGTTCAGGAGATTGAGGGACTGAGGGCAAGCTAGGTGAAGGGGGCTGGTCTGAGATTCCAATCCTGGTCTCCCAGTCCCTGGATGGGGAAGTTTCCTGGGGCACCTGGGGCCTGGCCTTCTCTCTGGAAAATTCAAGGCCGGGACACCACACTGCCTCTGGAGAATGGACCACATGCCCTGAAGTCACCCCTTCTCCCAGCCTCCTCCTGCTCCAGCCTCCTTGCCTTCCTCTGCCTGTCTGGGGAGTGGGGAGCACGGCGGAGTCTCCCCCAGCAACACCAGCCCCTCCATCTACGCTGGACCTCCTTCTTCCGCAGCTTCCTAAAGCTCCAGGCCTTTGCTGTCTCTGTTCTCTCACCAGTAGCTTCTCCCCAGCAGCAAGTATGCCAGAGTACCTCCCCCCTTAAACACATTTCTTTTTTAAGATTTTATTTAGTCATGAGACACACACGGAGAGGCAATGACACAGGCAGAGGGAGAAGCAGGCTCCTTGCGGGGAGCCCCATGCGGGACTCGATCTGGGTCTCCAGGATCACGCCCTGGGCCGAAGGCAGAGCTCAACCACTGAGCCACCCGGGTTCCCCGCCTCCTGAACACGTTTGAAAAGGTTACCATATGTCATCCCCTGACCCCACCACCCCATTCCCAGCAGAGCCTCTTGGAGGCGCCCACACTAACCCTCTCCAGCCAGCTCCGTCCACCATGGCTCCAGAGAACTGCCCTCCCCTCCCCCCCCCACCATGGCCTCCATGTGGACAAGGACACAGATTCTTCTCTCAGCACTTTTCCCCACCTGTGGGTCACACCTCAGCCAGGTGTCTACTCCTTCCTTCTAGAACCTCTGTCCCCTCCCAGCTCCCCTGAGAGCTCAAGGGCTCCTTAGAAGGCTCCTCTTCACCTTCCAGTCTCCTCATGTTGAGTGCCAGGGCTCAGCCTGAGGCCACTGCCCTTCATTCACAGTGGCCTTCTGTGGCCTCCTCCCCTGAGAACACTGGGCATCTGTGCACAACTGCCAGGTACCGGCCACCCTGCAGCAGCTCTTCCATCGAAGGCCGCGCCGCCAACGGCGCCCCAACACGGCTGAATGGTCTTGCCACCCAGTCTTGAATCAGGGTGCATCAGGGTCATCCCACCGTGCTTCCTACCTTCTCGATGCTTCCAGCAGAAGTCACAAAAGCCCTCCAAACTGTAGCCACCCAGCAGAACTGAATCTCCTCCCTCTGTGGGCTCCTCCTCCCCTGCGCCTTCCCCACCTCACCAAGAGCCACCACAGCCTCTCTGTCCAGCCCCCACCTGGAGTCCCCCCAGGCCCTCTCCTCCTCAACCCATCTCATCCCTAGTGCGCGTGGCCAGCCCCCCACGGCCCCGCGTCCTCCCTGTCACCGCAGAGCTGCCCCCACCGCAGCCTGCTCTCCCGGCCAGGGGAAGGTTGCACCTGAAACACAAATCAGATCACACCAGTCCACTCCAGACCCCCAGTGTCTCCCAATTGCCCTCGAAGTAAAAGCCACACTCCTGGCTGTGGTCCGCTGAGGCTGGTGCTCTGTGACTGCGGCCCATGCCTGCCTGTCCCGCCTCAGGCCACTTGGCAACACCTCTCTCTGCACTCCTTAGACTTCAGTCTCCCGGCTGCCTTTCCAGCTGCCACATCTCCGTCTTGCTGCTCCCTCCCATGGGCACTTCGTCCCACTGGCTCCTTCTGAACCCCTTATCGAAGCTCAAAGCTCCCGTCCTAGTCCTCGGAGATGTCTTCTCTGATAACATGCACCCAAAGTATCCTCCCACACCCATGCCCTCAGTTACACCACCCCTGCTGGTTTCCTTCCTGTCGCTTATCAGTGCTTGAGGTATCTGCTCATTTCTTCTACCTCTGGAATGTAAACTCCAAATGCAGGGATGAGATCTCTCATACACGCCTCTACCTGGCTCATAGAAGCCAACTGCCCGCCCCCCAGCCTCATGTGCCAGGACCAGATGCAGCAGTGGCACAGAGGAGGTCTGTTTCTGTGGCTCCCCGTAGCCCCAGGACCAGGCACCAGCGCCCAGCCAAGGCCATGACTCAGGCCCTGGCTCCTGATCCGAATCATCCATGCAGCCCACCAGCAAGAGCTCTGGCTCGACCCACCCTGGCAGCTGGCTCCATGAGCCTGAGGCGCTCTTAGCTGGCACTCTACCCCTTTCAGCCACAAGCAGGCCTCTGTCCCCAAATACCAGAGTCCTGCCCTACCTCCCTTACTGCCCTCTGTGAAAGTGGACCTCTTTCCTCCAGAGTTCCTCAGCACTGAGTAGGGCCTGGGACCTGCTCTGGAGTTTCTGAGAGGCCCAGGCCAGGGGAGCCTGGAGGGACTCCTTGGCCTCTTCGGCCCTAAACCTGTGCACCTAGGTCTGTCCCTACCCCCCCCCCCAACTCCTCAGCCACTGCTCTCTATGCCCTGAGAATCAGCAAATGGCAGGGCCTTCTGAGGAGGCAGCAGACCAGCAACATCGTCGCCACACCTTTGTCCAAAGCCACTCAGTGATTCCACTCACCACCAGGTGATGAGGACACACATATCCTCTGTCACCTGCCACCACCTCCCTGTTACACACGCACATACGTAGACACACACGGAGTTCATGCTCTGGCCATACACCACTTCTCACCACACCATTTCACCCACTTGTTCAGCAGGATTGCTACTCCCTCCACCTGGCATTCCCTTCCCACTTCACCCCGTGGCCAGACTCCTATTTGATTTTTAAAAGCCCACCCCAGCGTTCCCTCCTTTGGGAAGCCTTCCCTGATGCCCCAAACAGAGTATGGTCCTTTGTGCCTGGGATGCCACAGTCCATATATTTGTTGACAAAGTCCTTCTTTCCTCTAGACTGTGGCAAAAACTACCCTGGGTCCTCAGGAATCCTAGTCTGATGGGGACATGCCCCTCAGTGTGACATGTACAGTGATGGAGGGTCGTGTGTACCAGGGACCTGGGAGCCGAGGACCAGAGTCGCCACCAGTCCTGCGCAGTGGAAAACCTTCCAAAGGAGGCACAGCTTGGGTGTTGGCCTAAAGGCATAAAGGGATGAATGTTCCCAGCTGAGAAAGGCGAGGAGCCAGCTATAAAGGTGTGACTCCTCCAGATTCCCGGGTCACTCCAAGCTGAGTGTAAAGTGCAAGGGGCAGCGAGGTGGGGGATAAGACCGGGCTCAGAGGCAGGAGCCTCAAGTCTATGAAGCTTCTACTCTGTTCAGTAGGAAATGTGGCACCATCTGCATGCTTGGAGAAGAGTGAATACACATCTTTCGCCTGGCCTTGATTTCAGGTTCTACTGTGGACTAATTTATCAAGATAATAATTCAGGGGTGAAATGATGCCCAAAGTGCCCCCAAGCCCCAGTTTAATAAGGAATGTGATATTGAAAGCTTTTTAAGGGATTCTTTCTAAATCTTTTGAAATCTAATTCCCGAGACTTCTGGGTTTCCTAGAGTCCATCAGAATTTACCAATAAATTGTCAAATACCTTCAAAGTTTTAATTAATGTATGCATCTTTTCATGTAGGTGCATGATCAGGAGTTTGGATTGTATCCTGAGAGCATCAGGGAGCCAGTGATGGGTTTTAGACACAGAAGGATGGTCACCTTTCTGGGTGAGGATCATCCCCTATGTGCAGGGAGGAGGGAGGATGAATAAGAATATGTCTGGAACCAGGCATGGTCACAGGTGGCCAGTTTGATGCATCTGAGCTCAGGCCACAGCAGTGAGGTGGGGGGACAGGTGGATCTATCTGTGGAGACTCACAGGGTGGGGGAGGGGCTGGGTGTGGGGGCCAGGAGAAGATGGCCCTGGTCCCTGCTTGGATGCTTGGCTGGGTGTTGGTGGCTCCACTGAGCTGGGGACGTGGGTGGAGAGCCTGGGTTGTTTGGAGGGAGACACCGAAGTCAGGCTGAGTCCCAAGGTGTCTCCTAGCATCTAGCACAGGGCCAGGCCGATGGGAAGCCTTCCTTTTAGAGCCAGGGAGTGCATGAGTGAGTGGATGAGGTCCCAAGCCCACGTAGCCTCACAGTTCAAGGAGATGCCCTTTGAGTCCCAGCTCTCGATGCCCCAGCCAGGATTGCTTCGCTAAAGCACTTACTTTGTGGGATGCCCAGGTGGCTCACGGTTGAGCGCCTGCCTTCGGCCCAGGGTGTGATCCCGGTCCTGGGATTGAGTCCCACATCAGGCTCCCTGCATGGAGCCTGCTTCTCCCTCTGCCTGTGTCTCTGCCTCTGTGTGTGTGTGTGTGTGTGTCTCTCATGAATAAATAAATACAATCTTAAAAAAAGAAAAGAAAAGAAAAAAATAAAGAACTACTTTGGCACCGGGAGCTTTCTCTGTGTAGAATCCTCAGTTACGGCCCCCACATCCCCAGGGGTGTGTGGCCTGGCCTCTCCATCCCTCCTAATGCCCCCTCTTCCCTGGAGTGGCTCCACCCTGGCGGGTGTCCACAATGTCCGGCCCGGAAGAATCCCTGAGTCCAGCCTCCACCCCCCAGGGCACAAAGGGCTCCTGTCTGAGGACAGCCTTGCTGCTCCCAAGGGCACCCCTACAGGGACTGTGGAGTGCAAGAGCCCATCGTGCCAAGGGCTGCTCCGTATCTTTCTGCCCTGAGGTTCACGTGCATCTCTGCAGTGGGCTGTGCCCCCCCGCCCCCCCGCCCACTGTCTGCTGTGCGAGAGCCCACTGTGCTTGCGCTGATGTCAGGGGAGGCCTACGGCCTGTCCTGAGCTGGGTAGGAGCACAGGCTTAGGTGGGCCCCCGGCCTGAGCCAGAGGTGGAATGTGCCCACAGCCTTGATGAAGCTAGGCTGGGACTGGAGGAGGCAAGGTGACAGGCTGTCCTATCGGGAAAGAAGTGAGAAGCAAGAGGCCCCCTGGGAGGCCATGGCTAGAGGCTGGCCCAGCTGGCACCTCATCCCTGGGCCTCTAAAGCTGGCAGCCCTACAGACTCTCGCAGGGGGGCTGGCCGTGGCCAGGATGCAAACCCTGGCCTCCAGACCCTCAAGGGCAGTGGTGGCTGGGCCGGGGGCTGGGAGTCAACCAAGACCTCCCAGGATGGCCCCAGGAAGCCGAGGATGGACGTGCAGACGCAGGCCCCGCTCCCAGACCACGGGCCTCCCCGTGGATCCTAACACCTAGCAGGTCCTGACCTCCGCCCAGGAGATCTGCCACCAAATTGGACTCCCCTCCCCTCCCCTCCCCTCCCCTCCCCTCCCCTCCCCTCCTCTCCTCTCCTCTCCCCTGCTGCCTTGTTCCCTTTGATCTGTTTCCATGACCCCCTTGGACTTCAAGCTCCCAGAGGGCAGGCTGCCCAGCCCAGCCTGGGTGCCAAAGAAGTTTTTTAAGTAAAAGGAAGCAGAGGGACTGGGACATGAACAGGGACAAAGGCAACCTCCAGTCTCTCATCTTTCTCGAAGCCCGCCAGGTATGGAGCAGAGGTCCGAGGGCATAGGGCAGTGGGGAAGGAAAGTGAGTGGGGCACAAGAACTGGGGCTGACAGGTCCCCTGCGGGGTGGGAGGAGACAAGAAAGGACAGAATGGTGTGGCCCTGCCAGGAAGAGTCTCCACCCTCTGTAATGCCCGTGGTGGTCCCAGCCCCTGGTCCCCATCTGCTTTTCCGAGATCCAGGTCCTGCTCACAGGCACCACTGGGCACACGTAATCATGCATCCACACGTGCCGCACTACACCCGCTCGGGCACACGTGCCAGTCCATGGCCTCCCCAAAGCCTGGGGTCCACCTCTAGCCACCTGTCCCCGGACCACAGAAGCCAGACCTCCCTGGGCCAAGACAGTCCTCTCCTTTCGGCCCCAGCCTAGTGCCTGATGTGGACCTGGGGCCTCAGAGGGGGCACCAGGCGGCAGAGGGAGGAGAGGCCACGCCCTAAGCTGGAGGAAGGCAGAGGAGGAGGCTGCGCAGCAGGGTCCCTGGCTAAGCCTGGCGCTGCCACAGGTCCAGCTTCCTTGCTGAGCGGGTGGTGGCCTCCGAAGCCTCCACGCCCACCGGAGTCCAAAGAGCACAGGTGTGGCTGCCTCGTGGCCTCATCATCATAAGGCCCGCCTGCTCCCCAGGGCCCACGGCTCAAGGGCCCCTGTTCACAGCCGCTAACAGAGAAGCGCTGCCTTCCCACCCCCAGCACCAGACCACCAGCTCAAGCACCGGCCCCCTCAGGGGGACAAGCGCCTCTGGAACACAGGTAAGGGCCTGGCCCACAGGAAAATCGGGGCTCCGCCAGCTGCAGGTGATCCCAGGCCCAGGTCTCCAGCTCATTCCCTGCCGGGAAGAGCATGCCCCAGCAAGGCTTGGCACTTGGCTGCAGCTAGCTGGCTAGGAAGCAGGGGAGGGGGAGCCAGGGCTCCAGAAGAAACTCTGGGCTCCTTCTCCCAGTGTCTGCGATGCAGACACCCCTTCCCTGCTCCAAGCCCCTAAGTTAGGAGGATACATCTGGGAAACCAGCCTGCCACAGCTCTACTCCCCCAAGGGCAAGGCAGGCCAAAGCCAGCCGCCTCCCCTCTCCTGCTGTTTGGGATCTTGACAGTTCCCTGGACGTACCCACAGGAATCATGCTGGCATGGGGGAGGGCAGTAGGGCCAACCAAGGCAGAGTTCATTTTCTCTTCTTTCTCTTCCGGATCTAGAAGCAGGAAGTGTTGCAGCCTTGGGGGGTAGAGTAGGGAGGAGCAGGCTTCCAGCATCCTCCTCCCCTTGGAGGGGACAGAGCCAAATTCCCCTTAATTCAAGCTCCCAAACAAGGAAAATAGAGCCAACCATCTCCTCCACAATCCCTCAGTTGTTTCCTAGCAACTGATCTCCTCATCACTGACTCATCTTATCAGACCCACTGTTATTTTCATAACAGTCCTAATAAATGGGTGTGGGCTGCCTTCTTACACTTTGCCCGGGCTATTTCAGGGTTTCTGTATGACGCAGGCACATCATGGGGATGCATGGCACCCACAAACTTGACACCCTATTCATGAAGCATACACACGTCATTCAAATGACACTTACCCCCTGACTCACATGTTCAAGTCACTCCCACCCCACCCTGCACCTGTACACGCACTGCACTTACCTCCATTCCATTTCAACATGTGTGTGCATTCTGGACACACACATACACACACACACACACCCTGTGCCGGGAAGGCACTGGGGAGACAGTGGTAGCAAGACAAGTCTGTCCTTAGCATGTTGCAGCCCCGTAACAGAGACACATATACACAATTAAAGCATGGGGTTTGCAGCCAGACTGGGCTAGGCTCATTTTCCAGGAAATCCTCTCCGGTGACCTCAGGCTTGTTACCCTCTTTGAGCCTCAGAGGCCCCATCTGGTTAATGGAGCAATAACAGCACCCACTGGGTGAGGTTGTTTTGAGGATTAAATGAGCTGATGAGGGTGAAGTCCATAGAACAGTGTTCAACGTGTAGAGCCAAAGAAGTACGAGCAATGGTAGTGAAAATTAAATAGGATGTTTGTAAGGGGCACAGCCCCAGGCTCACACGCTAACCAGAGGGGCTATCTTTGTTAGAGATAAAACTACAAGGCTGGGTGTAGCATCAGGAAGGCACTCTGGGCAGGGGAGAGTGTGGTGGTCAAGGGGGGGCTTCACTGAAGAGGTGATCCTTGAGCTGGATTTAAAGAGCTGGGTAAGGGGCACCTGGGTGGCTCAGTGATTGAGCATCTACCTTTGACTCAGGTCATGATCCCAGGGTCCCGGGATCAAGTCCTACATCAGGCTCCCCTCAGGGAGCCTGCTTCTCCCTCTGCCTATGTCTCTGCCTTTCTCTGTGTCTCTCATAAATAAATAAATAAAATCTTTTAAAAATAATAAAACTTTAAAAAAGGCTGGGCAAGGGGGACCTGGGTGGCTCAGTCAGTTAGGTGTTTGCCTTCAGCTCAGGTCATAATTCCAGAGCCCTGGGATCGAGCCCCACATCAGGCTCCCTGCACAGTGGGAAGCCTGCTTCTCCTTCTTCCTCTGCTTGCCACTCCCCCTGCTTGTGTGCTCTCATTCTCTCTCTCTCTCTCTCTCTCTCTCTTTTTCTCAAATAAATAAATAGAACCTTTAAAAAAATAAAATAAAGGGCTGGGTAGAAAAGGGCTCTGAACAGAGGGTTCAGTGTATGGACAGATGAAGAGACAGGAGTCTTGATAAGACATTCAGGGAAGTGTAGATCATTGACAAACCCTATAGAGCCACATCATAAACATGCATTAACACGTGCATGCAAACAGATACACACACACAACACACACCCCTCCTGGGTAGGTCTGCAGCTTAAGAGGCAACATGGACCTCCTCCCAATTTGCAGAACTGAAACAGGCTTGGACAAAAGGTTTGCTTTGGCAAGAAAGGCTGTTGTACCTGACACTTTTCCTCCAGAAGCGAGGCATCTTCACATCCAGGCCCAAGACAGGATGTTTCCAGGTGCCTGTCCACAGAACTTTCCTAAGTCCACAGGAATGGGCTTTACTGAACAAATAATAATAAAATAAAGGAGGCCAGGAGCCTGCCTTGAGGCCTCCCAGGCCCAGCCAAAATGGGGCTCCTCAGAGGAAGGCAAGGCTGAATATGGTTCCAGAAAGGCCCCTGGAGCCAGGTTTGGGTTTGGTCCTGGAGGCCCCAAGTCAGAGTCTGGCCCAAGCCTCCGGCCTGGGTGAGTGATGAGCTGCAAGAGCAGTTCTCCTGCCAGGGTCTGTCCTGGTATTTTTCTCCCCAGCCCTGATGGCTGTCTCTTTGGTTCAGTGTAGATTCTCAGAGTCATCTAACAGTGCCAACATGTCCCGGCCCAGCAGCAGAGCCATTTACCGTAAGCTCCCCTTCTGGTCCCCTCTCCCCTTCCCTTCCTGAACCCCTTGCCAACGGGCATCTCCCTCCCCTCGCTGACCACCCCCTGTAATTGTGTCTCCCCGGCCTGTTCTGTCTCCATCCCCTTGCTCCGCACCCCTACAGTGCAGCGGAAGGAGTACTTGCAGAACATCTCCTCCGAGCCCACCTGTCTGCAGCACAGGGTGGAGGTGAGTGGGTCCAGCATGGCAGGAGGAAGGAACGTGTGAGGATAACCTTCCCTGCAAGCACTTGAACAGACCACTGTCTCAGAGGTGTCTGGGCTTGAGTTCCCAGGGCAGGCACGGGGCCGCTTGGGGGCTGGAATGAAGGCTCTGGCCCTGCCTGGGCAGACAACACCGCGAGCTCTGGTTGCCCAAAGGGCTGCTGACACCCCAGGGGAAGCACAGGCCGGAAGGGTGTTGTGGGGAAGAGCAGACACCTGATCAGGCTGGCACATCCAGGGTAGACACCAGCCCTGGGCAGCAGCCGATCCAGGCTCTCAGGGAGAAGAAGCAGAGGAGGACACAGGGCCAGTGGTCTGGAGGCTCACGGGGCAGCGGAGGCCAGGTTCCTCCAGCCAGCCGGCTTGGGGCCAGGAGTCCTGGGCCTCGCGGTAGAGGTGGGCGTGGGAGCCGGCTCCGTTTAGGCCTGGCAGGTGAAGTCAGGAGGAGATGTGTCCAGGATGCCAGGCATTTGCTCATGAGATCAGGGGCCCCTGAATATGTAAGCAGCGTGAACTCCCAGAGAGGCACTGAGGGCTGGGCTGAGAGCAGGGCAGGGGATCAAGGAGCAGGAGACAATGGGAGCCCCCCAACAAGGGCCTGGAGGGGGGGCAAGGGGGACTGTGGTGTGTGGGGGTGGAGTTTGGATGGGAAGAGGGAAGGGTCTTCTCAAGGAAGGAGAATAACAGCAAAAACCTGCCAGGGCGATGGGACTAGCAGCGGGCAAGGCTCTGAGCAAGACCGAGATGACCGTGGACCTCATCGGGCAAGAATCAGGGGCAGGGGGTTCTGGATCTTCCTGGGAGACTGGGAAGGGACAGACTAGCAGAAGTGGGAAAAGCATTCAGGGTATAGGGAACAGCATGAGCAAAGGCAAGGAGGCAGGAGTGCTGAGTCAGAGAAGAGAAGGACCAGGCTGGGGTGGTAGATTCCCAAAGGGGGCAAAGGCAGCCAGGGACAGAATTGGAGGGTCCTATATCCCGCCCAGAGGAGTTCAGACCATTTGTTGGGTTATTAGAACCCACATCTACCACCATCCAGCCCTGTCTAGTGACCTGGACTGTTAAGGGCCATGACATCCTTCCTCCAGGGTTCTAAACCCTCTAGTGCAGCTCATCAGACTCTGCCTCCAGGGCTCTATCCCAGCCCAACTGCTTCCAGCCCTCCCACTGGCCCAGAAAGGCTGCTGTGTGGGGATGGCCTGGGACCTCCTGAGCAACAAGGCTAAGAACGTGCCTTCCCCCTCTGCTGCTTTTCCCCCCACCCCTACCCCATCCCGCCACCACCTGTGGGCCCCTGATCCAAACCTCCTTTCCCCTCAGCACCTAATGACATGTAAGCTAGGATCTCAGAAGATCCAAGAACCCAAGGATGCGCTGAAGAAGCTGCAGGAGATGGATGCTCAGGGCCGGGTGTGGAGTCAGGACCTGTTCCTGCAGGTCAGAGACGGCTGGTTCCAACTGCTGGACATCGAGACGAAGGTCAGCCCCCCCTGAACTTGGCAATGGATAACAGCTAACGTGGGGTGTAGAAAAGCAAGCACCTGGCATGGGCTTCACCCTCCCTGCCCCAAAGAACAGCCTGTCCCAGTATACAATATACATTCAGGCCTAGGAAGAGAGGGGAGACAGAGGCACTGGGTCAGAGAAGGTGACACCCCTGCCCGAGGCCATGAGGAGCCACCATGACTCTCAGGGACCTCACCGCCAAACTCTGTGTGGCGCAGGAGGAGCTGGACTCTTACCGCCTGGACAGCATCCAGGCCATGGACGTGGTGCTCAGCATCGGCTCCTACAACGCTATCCTGTCCATCACGGTGCAGGAGTCCAGCCTGCCAGCCACCAGCACTCTGCTCTTCCACTGCCAGGAAGTGAGGGTGAGTGACTAGGGGTAGGGCTGGGAGCGAGAGAGGGTCCAACGCCCATCACTTCCCCCTAACATCCCTCACCCCCCAACATAAACACACACACAGCCTGCCTGACTCCTGCTTCCTCCAGGCAGAGCAGCTAAGGAACAGCCTGAAGAAGGCCCTGGAGGAGGAGCAACAGCAAAGGTAGGCAGTCTCTGCCCCAGCCCACCTGCAGGACCTCTGACCTGGGGCCTGGGTGGGCAAGGCCCTGGCCCCACTTCTGGGGGAGCCCAGAAGCATGTGACCCAACCAACCTGGGCCTGGAACTGGGGAGGGACCAGCCTGGGGCTAGGGTGCAGATGAGCGTGGGGGAGGAGCGGGGGCCAGGCCCAGGGAACACTGGAGACTGTCCCTGGAAACTAATATCGGACTGAGAGGGCCTACAGGGCAGGCACATGCGGTGGGGTGGAGTCCAGATGGAGACCAGGGAGCAGGGCAGGTGGATCTTCTAGAGAGGGATGGTAATACCCTTTGATCTGGGGCAGAGCCTCTGTCCCAAGAACCCTGTCAAAGCTGTGTCCCCATCATGTGCTCAGCAGACCCCACTCTAGAGCCCGTCACCCCAGCCAAGACAGATGGAGGGGGCCTTCTCCAGAGAGGTCATTCTCTAAGGAGCAAGTACCCCCACCAGAGCAGGGGCTCCCTCCAGAGCAGTCCTACTGGATGACCCCAGAGCACAGTAAGTTTGGGGCACGAGGGCAGGTGGAAAGGAAGGTTTGAATCAAAGATCAGAAAGGCTCATGGTCCCCCTACATTGTAGGTACACCGCCATCCCCAAGGCCCCTGCTATGCAACTCCAGTACCCAAGAATCAAGCACCCTCACTTTGCCTCCTCCAAGGCGGACCCCATCTCCCGAGAGCCCAGAGAGGGATGAGGTAACTGTAGATCATCCTAAGCTGGCTGAAGCTTTCCAGCCCAAGGGAAGACCGGGTCCCAGGATGGCCAAGGCAGGCCCGGGACTGAGGAGGGACAGGGAGGCTTGGTCAGACCCTGGGCTGGGCCTGAGGCTCTGGCTGGAGGTAGGGAAGGGTCGGGGGCAGGGTTGGGAGTTCCAGGGTGGACCCAACTGCCCACTCAAGGGCACGGGTTGTTTGGGGTCCAGGAGATACTAAGCCACATCCTTAGGGATATCGAGCTGTTTGTGGGCAAGCTGAAGGAGGCCCAGGCAAAGAGCAGTCATAAGAAGAAGAAACTAGGGAAGAAAAAAGGCAAGGATCAGTGGGGTGAGTGCTGAGGGCTGGGGGGGAGGGGGAGGATGTGGGGGTGTGGTCTTGGGATGATGAACAACCCCCCACTGTCCCCCTCCCCTATAGGAATGACACAGGCACAGTACATTGATTGCTTCCAGAAGATCAAGTACAGCTTCAACCTCCTAGTATGTGACTCCTCACCAGTTCACAGTCTTCCCCTCACCCCTCCCCAGCCACCGCTTCCTCTCTGGTCTCCTAGAACCCCAAGTCCTTTTCTTCTCCAGCTTCTCCCCCTGGAACCTCCCCTCCTCCACTTAGCACTTTTGGAGATCTCCAGGCTCCCAGCCAAGGCCCTGAACAATTATAGGGTCCTGGGGTCCTGGTGAAGGTGGGGAAGAATGATGGGTAGTAGCACATAATGCCCTGTGTCCCCAGGGCAAGCTGGCCATCTGGCTGCAGGAGAAGAACGCTCCCGAATTTGTGCACATCCTCTTCCAACTTCTAGACTCTGTGAGTTTGGGGTCGAGAGGGTGATAAAGAGGGACAGGCTGGAGTGAAGATGGAGCAGAGGCCAGGGTGGAAGGCAGGGGACAGGGAAGGTTGTGGGGTCTGCCCCTTGCTCATCACAATACAGCCTCCTCATTGACCCCAAGACACCATCCTTGCTGTCTACAGCACCTCTCAACAGACTAGAGGGGCTGGGGTTGGTCCGAGGACCCCAGGGATCTGAGGGAGACAGGAATGTGGCATTACAAGAGTTGGAAGCTCAGAATTCCGGGCCCCTTCCCACTCCTGTTTGGCCCTGGGAGACCTAGGTTGCCTGACGCCTTGCATTCCCTCCCCTAGATCCTGGCCCAGTGCCCTGAGCCTGGTCTAGCAGCCCGAGTGATTTCACCCCTCCTCACCCCCAAAGCCATCGACCTGCTGCAGTCCTGTCTCAGCCCGGCTGAGAGCAACTTCTGGAAGAGACTGGGTGCGGCCTGGACCACCAGCCGGTGAGTGAGGACAAGGCCTGAACTGCCCTGGGTCAGGACATTAGAGATGGTAGGCTCTGTTGTTGTCACAGACCAGAAATATCTCAAAACAAATTTCGGGGGGACCTCTCCGTGGAGTTCCCAACTTTTTATTAGACTAAGTACAAACAATTAAAAAACATTTTTTTAATTAAAAACCCCACCAGTCACCATCACTCACCACTGAAGGAAAAAAAGGACAGCTCTTTCCAAGAAAGTAGAGTTGGCTGCCTGCTATGAGAAATGTTCACATTTTGGTCAAGGACAAAGTGAAAACATTGTCTCACTCCAGCCAGAATTTAAGAATTACTGACATAAGAGATGCCGATGTAACATCAGTAAGACTTGGCAACCGGTCAAGGGGTTGAGGGAGAAAGAGATATTCCACGCAGTGTGATGGTGAGATAGGCCACAGCTGAGCTGGCTGATGGGAGCTGTGGGGAGCAAGTGAGGTGGGGTGGGGGGTGTGGACCAGTGGGGGTCGGCTGAGCTGAGGCGTCAGTGAGACGGTCCCCAGGTACAGGGGGACCCAGAACTCGGGAGAGAGTTCTGGCCTGCGGGTCTGAGAGAAGTGGGCACAGAAGTGGAGCACTCCAGAGGGAGCCCCAAGGACCCGCTTAACCAGCGAGGCCCCCTTGAGCCCACGGGATAGGAAGGGACACTTTCACGTGTAGGTAGCAAAGGGAGCAGAGGGTCAAGGAGGCAAAGAGGAATTCCAGAGAGTTCAAAGGAGCAACCAAAAAGCAAAGGCATGAAAACCAAGAGAGAAGAGGGTTTTAGGAAGAGAGAGAGGAGTCAACCAGGAAACAAGCCAGTTGGGCTAGCGAGTCCCTTGCCTACCGGGGTGCTCTTCTCAGTACAGACTCATTAAAATAATTTTTGTCCAATCCACCTGAAGATGTGGATTATGGTTCAATGTAATCTATTTATTTTGTTGTGGTAAAACATGCATAAGATAAAATTTGCCATTTTAAAGAGTAGAATTCCACAGCGTTAGGTACGTTCTCAGCGTTGTGCAACCGTCTCTACTGTTCATCTTCAGAACCTTTTTCATCGTGCCAAACAGAAACTCTGTACCCATGAAACAATGAACTAAACAGAACTCTGTACCCATTCCTCCCTCTCCCCAGCCCCTGATAATTTCTCTTCTCTTTTCTGTCCTAGTTTATTATTATTATTATTAAAGATTTTTTTTTATTTATTCATGAGAGACAGAGAGAGGCAGAGACACAGGCAGAGGGAGAAGCAGGCTCCCCACGGGGCCTGATGTGGGACTCGATCCCAGGACCCTGGGAGTACGCCCTGAGCCAAAGGCAGATGCCCAACCACTGAGCCCCCCAGGTGCCCCCTTGAGCATATTTTTAAGGTAAAGAAAGGGAACCAATTAAAAAGGTTCAGAAACGGAATGATTTCTTCGTTCCTGTTGAATAGATATTTATTAGCTGCTTCCAATATCCCACCCACTGCACTCAGGCTGCTGCTCTCAAGGGGCTCCCTAGAGTTAGAAATACAGACTCATGGGAAGCATGTGGGATACAGTGGGGGAGGAAAGTAATTGGGGTGATCCAAGAGGAAGGAAATGCCCCAGTGAAGAAAGAAAGGAACTTGCTCAAGGTGAGCAGGGGTTCCCTGGGACAGGCAAGCGGAGAAGATTCCCAGCAGAACAAGCCTGGACGCCACAAACAGCACTGCCCCTCCTGCAATAGGGGTGCAGCGGGCGATAGGGCGGGAGGCTGGGGAGCCAGGAGCAGCCCCCACTCCGGAGTCAACCACAACAGCTGCTGTGACCTCAAGCCGAGTTCCACCCATTAGTTAACTCAAAAGAAAGAGAGCTGCTGCCAAGAAGTGAAAATCAGGTCAGAAAAGCCCAGCCTGAGCCCCGGGAGGGTCTTCCAGCACTGACACTCTGTGCTTCCATCCTTTCGATCCAAACTCCCAGGGAGTGCAATAAAGTGTCCAACGTGTTCTTAGGGAGTGGATGCATCTTCACCTCACGCGCAGAGGTGAGGCTGGGCTCTAGAGACCCACGTGGACACATGCATTCTGCTTAACTGGGTGCCCCAGTAAGGGTGTCTGGGGCCTTTCATCTTTGCTCACGGGCCATGTCCTCCCTTGTAAGACGTCGAGGCCAGGGCCTGCCATCTCCTCCCTCTCCACATCCGACAGCCTGGCACCAAGTAGACTCAGCTTTGTTCTCTCCCCAGGGCCAACTGGACAGGCAGTGAGCCCCCACCGTACCAACCCACATTCTATGATGGTTGGCAGCTTCCAGAACCCTCCAACCAGGTAAGGGATGCTTAGCAAAGAGCCCTGCTCAAAGCCCTGGGCTCTGGCTATTTTCTGCCCTCCCCATCCACCATGGTCACATGACAGCTCTAAGTGGTAGGTGGGTTCAGGTAGGTCCCAGATCTGCGAGCTGGGCAGGCAGGGAGGGCGTGTGAGGCAGGCATGTGTGAGTGGGGCTGTGGTCTGATACGCCAGCTCCCATACCAGGCTGGCTGACTCCCTGCTCTTGCTCTCTCTGCTCTTTCCCCCCAGGCACCCTCGGGATACCAGAGCTCTACCTCTCTACGGTATGCCCTGGGCTTAGTCAGGACTCTATGATGGCGGGGGGGGGGGGGGGGGAGACTGACCCTATGGATCTGTGGATTCTACAACTCAGAGACCCTCTGAGCTCACTTTTGGCCAGTCACATGCCTGTACAGCACCTCCTCACCCCTACCTTGAATCGAAAAGTGGTTTTTTACCTTCCCAGTCTCCCATCCTGCTTCCTGTGATATGACCTACCATGCCTCTGATTTCCCAGAGCTCAGGTATAAAGCACTCAGAGGAGAGCTCAGACAGAGAAGAGTCCATTGCTAGCAGAGTCTTCAGAAATCAGTGACATTTCAGCCCCCTCCTGCCTACAGAAACCCCCACCCCAAGCCCTGCCTTACACTGACCTGCCATTAAATCCCAGTGGCAGCCGAAGGGTCACCACCAGATTCCAGGCAGGAGATCTCTGGGTCTCTGGGGCTGGGACAGGGACTCAGTCTCTGAGACTCCATTCTCCAGCCCTCCTGACTCTGTGTATGGTCGGGGTGGGGGGGAAGCCCTGGATTAGGGAGCACCTCCTACCTTGCCCAAGAGGAGACACACAACCATGGCCCTCAACCTGGGGACCCCAACCACGTGCCCTCCAGCTCCAGACCCATGAAGCCAGCCCTGAAAATGCAAGTCCTATACGAGTTTGAAGCCAGGAACCCACAGGAACTGACTGTAGCCCAGGGAGAGGTGCTGGAGGTGAGACTCGGGCTTGAGCCTAGAAAAAGAGGTGGTGGTGGGTGGGAGCTGTAGGCAGCCTGGCATTGGTGGTCTGGGTGTGGGGCTGCCTAGAGAGAAGGAGGGTGGGGAAGGGCAGGAAGGAAGAAAGCCGTGTTGGGGATTGGGCGTGGATAGAGGCTCCGGTGACTGAAGTAGGGACTCTTGGCAGGTCCTGGACCAGAGCAAGCGGTGGTGGCTGGTGAAGAATGAGAAGGGACAGAGTGGCTACATTCCCAGCAACATCCTAGAGCCCCTACAGTCAAGGGCCCCGGGGGACCAGAGCCAGTCGCCTTCTTGGGTACTATCCATCCTAGACCGTCCAGAAGCTACAGGCCGAGGGTGGGAGCAGGAGGGATTCAATGACAAGTGGAGGAGATAGTCTTGGTTCTATTTAATCGGCATCATCACAGGCTCCCTGTGTGCCAAGTTTATCCTGGGGCCTGAGCAGAGAACAAGGCCTTGTCTCCACCAGACAAGCAAACCGCAGAGTGAGATAAGTGATTTGATGGGAGTCCAGAGAAAGGGCCCAGATGTTGGGGACCGTGGGTAGAAATGAGATGAGACGGCCTCTTACCCGGGCTCCCCTGGTTCCAGGCTCCAGTGCTTCGACCTAGCTCGACGCCTGAGGAGGTGGCGGCCTGGCTACAGGCACAGAACTTCTCCACCACGTGAGTGTCCCGCCCTGCTGTGCTGGGAGCACTTGGGAGGGAGTCAGGTTACAGCCAAGGCAGCCCGGAGCCCCAGAACACCCAGAACATGCACCGCACAGAAGAGACCCGCAGGTGCCACCCTCTGCTGAGTTAGAGAGAGCGTGCTAGAGCACTGAATGGGGAGCCTCTGCCTCGGGGGGACAGTAGGATTCCAGGAAGCCCGAAAGAACTTCAGGTGCCAACCATCCCTTCCTGCCGCAAAATTCTCTTCCAGGGCATTCCTCTATTCAAACCCAAGAGTTCTGAAGTCGGTTTAAGCCAACATGCGTATCTTACTCCGTCACCTCCAGATACACTTTTCCCCAAATTCTGTAACCCCAGCGCCCAAGCCCAACAGCCCCTCATACTCCAAAATGTACCACGCCTCCAACACACAGGCCCCCGCCCTCCACTCCACCTGCCGACACCTCCTGTTTTTGTTCCCAGCACCGTGAAGAGCCTCAGGTTCCTCACAGGGAGCCAGCTGCTTCGCATGAGACCCGGGGAGCTCCAGATGCTGTGTCCACAGGAGGCCCCACGGGTCCTGGCGCAGTTAGAAAATGTCAGAAGGACGTTGGGGGTGAGGACACCCTGTGGCCCTGACCCTCACAGGGAGTGTGGGATGCTCCCTGGGTAGGAGGGAGAGTGCCAGGTGGACAAGCCCGCAGGCCCAGCCCTGGGCTAGGAGCGAGTGTGGCGGGTGCTGGGCACAGGACAGTCCCCTCAGAGGCCCGACTTCCCACGCGCAGCCAGGGTGCTCAAGCCTGCCATGAGGCTCCAAGCTGAGTGTTGACGTGAGCCCTGGGGATCCCTGGCCTGCCACCTTCCTCACCTCGATCCTTTTCTTTCCTCAGATGAGCCTTTAGGCACCAACCCAGACACCTCTGAGACCAAGACCCTCTCGCAAGCAGGATGGCAGATCTGATACTTTTTGGCATCCTGAGAAATCCACACTCACGTCCCCAGTTTGCAGTGAACCCCACGCCCCAGCTCACACAGCAAAGAGGATGAGCAAGCCCGGAGGCTGAGACAAACGGTGCCCCTTCTCGCTGTGTTGAGAGCCCTCCCCAGTGACCACCTATTTATTGTGTGTCTTTCCTAAGACTGGAGCACTTTGTGCTTGATTTGTCAGGACTCTCATTCAGCCCCCCTCCTCCCCAGTAAAAGCATCTGCGAGCTTAGCATGTGCCTCCCAGTGGCTTCTTCTGGGCCTGATGGGAGCCAAAGGCAGGGAGGCTGGAAGCAGTGGGATGCTGGCCGTGAAACAGTGGTAGCCCCACACCCACCACTGGGCCAGACTGTTTGA
Organism: Canis lupus baileyi; assembly: GCF_048164855.1. NCBI lineage: Eukaryota > Metazoa > Chordata > Mammalia > Carnivora > Canidae > Canis > Canis lupus. The sequence continues at coordinate 35,406,918 of NC_132845.1, read as the reverse complement.
AGGTGAGTGGGAATTCCCGCCGCAAACCTGGAGCTGAGAGAATTTGAGAATAATGGCCCAAGCTCTCCTTAGTCTCTTTATAAACAAATTCTAAAATAAGGTGATGCCCACCACCTTCTACCTTCTGTGCACACTTCTCCCAGTATGTCCCAAGGCACCCAGGGCAGCTGAGGGTACAGCTCCTCAGAGAAGGAAAGAGTACTCAGGCTGACAGTAGTTGGTGTGGATCACACTGGCTGATGAGCCAGAGAAGCACTAGCAAGTGTGTCAGCTGCTCTAGGCTCTACTTGGCAACTTCCTATTTTATTTTAGTTTTCTAAAGATTTTATTTATTTATTGGACAGAGTCAAAGAGCACAAGCAGGGAGAGAAGCAGGCTGAGGGAGGGGGAGAGGCAGGCTCCCCACAGCCAGGGAGCTGGATGCCGGATCAGGAACCTGATGTGGGGCTGGATCCAAGGACCTGGGATCAGGACCTGAGCCAAAGGCAGACGTTTAACCATTTAACCGGTTAACTGACTGAGCACCACCCCCCCACCCCGCATCCCCGGGCCCCTGCAACTTTCACTTTCAATGCAACTGTTGTCCCCTCCTGTTGGGGGAGCCAACCATGAGCTCCCTCCTCAGCTTGTCTTTTAGTGGCAGAGCATAAGGAACATTGGACTAAAAGTTGACAGTCCACCAACTGGCTGTTGGAACCATAGCAAGTCACTTCACAGTCTGAATCCCTATTTTCTCAAAGGTGAAATGAGAAGTTTGGACTGTTTGTGGCTTCTAATATTTAGTATCCACAGCCTTTTCAAGTTTCATAAGCTGCCCTAGACTCTCCTCCCTACAGAACAGAGGTTATACTTTTATTGATTTTGTCTCCGAGAAGTGTTGTGCCTATGGATCAATGGCCCTGGAGGGTTCTTAAGATGTTCCCTTGAGTATCTCTTCTGTCTGGGCCCCAGATTACCCTATTTTTGGACTGCCTGTGCCATTCCCTTGAGTGCCTGGCCTCCAAAAATCACCTCTCTTAGCTGGTAACGCTGAATAGGGAAGTAAAAGCTTTTCTTCACAAAAGAGATAAATGGTGAGACTCTTAGAATCTGACTGTCAAGGGTCAGAGCCAACCCAGCAAAGTTAATTTCTTAGATGCGGAGAGACGATAGTAACCCACTGCCCTTTGGGGATTCAGAGAGCTGAAGGGGTCCTAGACACAGGAAAAGACTTCAGGGCCAGAAGGAAAAAAGGTGTTTTAGCCCAGGGCTCATCAGATTTCCCAGCAAAGACTGAGATAAGGTGAGGAGCTGCGGGGACACCCAAGCTTAGTGAACTGGCACAAGCTGTGCTGCCCGACAGACCTCGGTTTGGACCCCCGGCCACCCGTGGGAACTGAAGCTTAGAAAGGCAACTTAACCTCGCCAGGCATTGCTTATCTTCTAAAAAGTGGGCATAAAACCTATTTCACAAAATTGTTGTGAAGCTTAAAATGGAATTAATCAGCCAACCTATGGGAAACAGTTTTTTTTCTTTAAGATTTTATTTATTTGTTTGAGATAGAGAGAGAATGAGCAGGGGGAGGCGTAGAGGGAGAGGGAGAAGCAGGCTCCCCGCTCAGCAGGAGCCGAGCATGGGGCTCTTCCTGGGACCCTGGGATCATGACCTGAGCCAAAGGCAGACACTCAACTGACTGAGCCACCCAAGCACTGCAAAATACCTAGATTCTTGTCTGACATATCATAGGTGTTCAAAACATGTTTGCCTTTTTCCTCCGGTTAATTTGTGACTGGCCTTTTGTTACCTTGGAAGAGAAATGCAGGCATTTTAAGTCATCTGTCCCTATGCATTTGTACTTTTTTCCTTCTTCCTTTTAGTAAGGTGGCCTTTTAAGAAGTCTCAACCTTGGGGCACCTGGTCAGTGCGTGAGTGTCTGCCTTTGACTCAGGTGGTGATCCCAGGGTCCTAGGATCAAGTCCCACATCAAGCTTCCTGCTGGGAGCCTGCTTCTTCCTTTGCCTATGTCTCTGCCTCTTTTTCTCTGTGTCTCTTATGAATAAATAATATCTTAAAAGAAAGAAGAGAAATCCCAACCTTGCTTCAGCAAACTAAGGGGGAAATGTGATTTCCCACACCAGGGCTAGAGGGTTGGGAGCTCAGTGTCCTGACGAGCCACGCTGTGGAGGCCGGGCCAGAACCTTCTGCGTAAGCTGCCTTTCTACCATCCTCAATAACAATTCCTTGGTGGTCAGAGTCTCAGTCCCTCTGCCCATGACAACATGAACAAACTTTTTAGAATTGCAAAAAAAAAAAGTGGGGGGGGGCCTGGGTGGCCTCAGTTGGTTGAGATCATGACCTCAGGGTCCTGGGATGGAGCCCTGCATCAGGCTCCCTGCTCAGAGGGAAATCTGCTTCTCTCTCTCCCTCTGTCCCTCCCTCTGCTCATTCTCATCTTAGGCTTATTTACTTATTTTTAAAGATTTGATTTTATTTATTCTCAAGAGACAGAGAGAGAGAGGCAGAGACACAGGCAGAGGGAGAAGCAGGCTCCCCCTGCAGGGAGCCCGATCCTGGACCCCAGGATCACGCCCTGAGCTGAAGGCAGATGCTCAACTGCTCAGCCACTCAGCTGCCCCAATATCTTAGGCTTTTTACTATGTGCAAGGCTGCAGGATTCAGAGGTATGAGACAGAACTTAGGGAGACTTTTACTCTTATCTGTAGTTTGAAATATTTTTTTAGGTTATTTGCTAACGGACAACGTTTACTCAGGGCAGAGAGAGAACCCATGCTTTGAAGTTTGGTGAAGTCATTCTGACCTTGGTAAGAGTAGAGTTTCCCTGGGAGCCCAGGAGTAGGGCCACTGACACTGAAAGTTGAAAATTTCCTTTATCATTTCCCCCTTTTGATCACTAGTTTTTCCTCAGAAAACATTGAAAATCAACCTTATTTTATGTCTCTTGGTGCAAGGGTGACTGGCTCGTCTGCCCTGGGTGCATCAAGTCCCTCGTTGTTAGGTACGAAAATATATTTTTTTTCTCTCATGAAATAAATGAATAAAATCTTTTTTAAAAAAGGCAAAATTAAGTCCCTGATATCAGGAGGTTTTTTCTTAGGATAAAGAGAGGGGGCTATGGGCATGCTCCAAGAGCTGATGATATGGATGAGGTCTCTGGAAAGGAATGCAGAGCCTTGTTCATTCAGAGGCTGGAACCATATCAACTAACCTTGAGTCCAGGCTTCTACAGGAACAGCTAGTGAATTAGTGGGGTCTGAAAAGACACAATAGGGGGTTGGGAGAAATGGTTGTTTAAAAAACAAGTTTCAAACTTTTTGTTAGTTTTAACTTCATTAACCCCATGGGGCACAGTTGCAATTCTCCTGGGTTATGATCATTTCTCCATCTTGAAGAACTGAAATGATGAGCACTCTGGCCACTTCTTTTTCTTCAGGTGAAGTAGGTTTAGGGTAAAGAGCAGTCTTGGCAGATCTTATCTGTAACACGCCTATGTGCCGGGCTAAGCAGAAGTTTTTAACTTAAAAGCCATCGCAGCAAGGGAAATAGAAGCAACACGGGGTCGGGCATACTAAATTTTTTTCCAGTTGTAATTTCCCATTGTCAGTCTTTTGCTACATTTCTGTGGGATATGGGCAAAGATCCGTCTCCTGTAACTGCTTCAAGCTGAATCAGGGTGCAGTAGAGGCTTTGCAATGGAAGGAGTTGCCATGGTATAGGATGCCGCTCTCAGTCCCTTGTGGTAACAGAAACCAACTACCAGAAATAGTTCCTTATCTAAGAACTTGGATATTTTCCCACATAATTTGGTACTATATGACATCATTAATTTTATCCCCAGTATATTTTAAGGGAAAGTAATAGTACAGTTAAACCTACCCGTCCCTCTAAAATTGATAACAATGGGTATCCAAGAGAATAGATCAGTAAACCAGTCCCAGCCACCTTGGAGAGGGCTTCTTATAGCCAAGTGGCTTGGGCCTGCTTCTATCTATATGGACTCTTATTTCCCAGGAGGAGTTCATATAGGGGCAGCAAGTGGTATTAGCCATCATATAGACTCTGCCTTAGTTAGCAAGCAATCAAGTAATCAGGAAGAGGCATTTTTATGAAAACAAAAGTAAAAGGTTAATGGTTGGAGCAAATGATAAACCCAGCCTCTGAGTCTCAAATGCTGCCAGTGAGATTTTCAGATGTCAAGCTTGAAGCATCCTCAGATGGAGTGGGAATAGGCAGTGGAAATCAAATGGGTTTTTCCAGTTTATAATTCAAATGTCTCCCATGATCTTTTTTTTTTTTTTTTTTCTAAGATTTTATTTATTGGGCAGTCCGGGTGGCTCAGCCGTTTAGTGCCGCCTTCCGCCCAGGACCTGGTCCCAGAGACCAGGGATCAAGTCCCACGTTGGGCTCCCTGCATGGAGCCTGCTTCTCCCTCTGCCTGTGTCTCTGCCTCTCTCTCTTTTTAACTTAGTTAACTCTCTCTCTTTTTAACTAAGTTAAAAAAAAAAAAAGATTTTATTTATTTAATTGACAGAGCAAGAGCACAAACGGGGAGTGGCAGAGGGAGAAGCAGGCTCCCCGCTGAGCAGGAGTCTCCATCCCAGGACCCCAGGACCAAGCCAAAGGCAAACACTTAACAGACTGAGTCACGCAGGCGCCCCCTCATGATCTTTTTGAATGACCCATAGAGCAACAGGCACAAAGATTGTCTATGAATGAGTTTTGTGGCAGTTACTCTGAAGCTGACTTCAAGTTGTCCAGCATCAATTTTTAGGGCTTTAGGAAAAAAAGGCAGTTTTAGTTAGGAGAATGGAAGCAGACTAGAAACCTTAGCTTGGAGAGCCATAGCCAGATATTTGAGGAAACCAGAATTCAGGACTAGTCTAGTTTATAATAAATAGTATTAATATCTAATATCTACAAAGATGTGTTACTGAAACGCATTTTCTCTATATAGTCACCCTCAGTTTTAAACATAGCCAAATCAAAACTAATTTGTTTGTAATAAATTTTTTAATAAACTTGGCCTAATTATTTACTCAACAAGAGCAGTGACTGACCATGCAGATTCTTTTAAACTTGTGTTACTAGAACTTTTTTTTTTTTTTTTTTTTTTTTAACCAGGCTCCATGCCTAACGTAGGGCTTGTACTCATGATTTCCTTCGAAGGATCAAAAGTTGCATGCTTGGGACGCTTGGGTGGCTTCTCCTTCCCTCTGCTGCTCCCCCTGCTTGTGTTCTTTCTCTCTCTCTCTCTCTCTCTCAAATAAATAAATACAATCTTTTAAAATTTTTAAAAAGAAAAGGAGGGTTACGTGCTTTACTGACTAAGCCAACCAGATACTCCTAGAACTTTTCATAAGGCATCTCTAGATTGAACTTTAAGTAGCCTCTTGAGGCCAAAAGCCAAGCCAAATATTGCCATCAGACTTGCCTTGTGATACCTGTAGATTTGAGTGGATTCCTCTTCTCAAGGTCCCCAAAATATCCTGAGGTTCTTGCACCTGCTGGGAAGCAATATTCTTTACTTACCTGGTAAGACTGCTGAGAACCCTATAAACAAGGGAATCAGACCAACATTTCCAAGGGGCTGTATTGGCTGGCTTCAAAAAGTCAACCTTAATTCCTTAAAATTATCTGGTCGTATGAGTCTATGCATGTCTCTCTCAAATATGATATTTCTGTCAAAGCGTTGAAAATACAACCAGTGTTTCCAAGGTGTCCTCTTATACGGAGAACAGATTTTTATTGAACTTATGTAAATAATTATAGATGCCATGAAAGAAAGAACACTCACTGAGAGTTTCTGAATTTCAGAGGTTTCAGGTAGGGAGAAAAGTTAAATGTCTCAATTTGTTCTCAAAGGAATATTTTATTATATTTCTGTAGATCACGGATATAATTAAGAGAAGGCTTCCTTAATCTGAAAGAGCAAACATTAGAGAATCAACAATGTTTTAAATAAGAGTCATAAAAAACTATAATCATCTTTTTTGATCCATTTAGCCTCATGTTATTAATTCTTATTTTGTTTGAATGCAATTTTTTCTATTAGTTCTGGAAATTTTTATTCAGCTTACATTTATGATCTTAAAAATATTAAACAACTGTATTTGCCAAAAATTCCTTTTGTGAATCTCCTTGAAGACAAAACACATTTTGTAAGAGCATGAGAACAATAACTAGAAATGACAAAAGACTCAAAAATGAACATGAGGGATCCCTGGGTGGCGCAGCGGTTTGGCCCCTGCCTTTGGCCCAGGGCGCGATCCTGGAGACCCGGGATCAATTCCCACGTCGGGCTCCCGGTGCATGGAGCCTGCTTCTCTCTCTGCCTGTGTCTCTGCCTCTCTCTCTCTCTCTCACTGTGTGCCTATCATAAATAAACAAAAATTTAAAAAAAAATGAACATGATTAAAAATCTGATATGAGTTCATTATAATATAGCTGGCAAGGAAATCCAGTTATTTCTGATATATAACATTTCAAAAATCATAATATCAAGTGATGATCTAACCCAGGACATAGTAAAACTTTAGGAATTTCATATATCTTCTAGAACAGTTATAGCATTTATCCATAAACTATAACCTAAGATTTATCATTATTTGTTTGACAGTGCTTTCTAAGTAACTTAACATACCAAAAAGACTTCATTTAGGATTTGAATTTCTGGGAAGTGTATTTAAAAAAAAAAAAAAAACTAACCTCAGAATGTTTTAAAGCATGTGGCTTCATAGGATCATAGGTTATTACAAAATTTAATATTTAATTACTGCTTAACTAAGGTGGCCATAAGAGATTTTATGGAAGGATATATAGTTCTTTTTTTTTTTTTTTTAGGATATATAGTTCTTAGCAAAACTTAGCTCCTTTAATATTGAGAAGATTTAGTTTTGGGATTTTTTTTGTTTGGTTAGTTTTTTTTTTTTTTTTTTTTAGAAGATTTAGTTTTTTTTTTTTTAAATAAGCAAAGACCTGATAAAAACAACTATGGAAACCTTGTTTTTCTGGGCAAATAGGGAAGAAAAACCACCACCTTGTTTATAATTTCTTATCAAGAGCAGACCAATAATCCAAGAAACTTTTGTCTTTTTATTAACAGAGAGAAAAGCCAAATTTTAATTTTATATCAGGGTTTTTTTTAAGACTTTATTTTCTGACAAGGAGAGAGAGAGAGAGAGAGCGCGCGCGCGCATATACAAGCAGGCTCTACACTGAGCAGAGAGCCTTACTCAGGGCTTGATCCCAGGACCCCAGGATCATGACCTGACCTGAAGGCAGACACTTAACCGACTGAACCACCCAGGCTCCCCTTATCAGTATACTTTTAAAATTACTTTATTCCAATCTTAGTCCTGACCACACATAAAATTTTTTTTCAAGGATTCACCTTCACAAATCTTCTACAACTTTCTTTTTTATTTAGATTTCATCCTACATTTTACCTCTCTAAATAACCAGTCTCATTTCAGGATAAAATTATTTTCTTTTCCATCAACAAAAATGTTTTTTCATTCCTTATATATTCTAATATACCTCATATTTTCCTACATACAGAGTTGCTTTTTAAAATCATTTTCTAGTAGTCTCAGGCATATTTATCAGAATCCTAATTCTGGAAAACTTATTCTTCTGTGAAAACTAATTAGTAACAAATTGTGAGTCATGATCTCAGAATTCTTTAGATTGGCAAATTTATGAATATATTTTATAATTTCTCTAAACATTTTTTCTTTTCATAGTACAATCTTTCAATAAGGCACAAAGCATGTTTACCAACTAACTCGAATATCTTTAATTTCTCTAAATAAGAAGCCAAAAGCAGACAAACATATTCAGTGGTATTAGTATTTCATCTTATTTGGATAAGATTAGATATTCAACGAATTTAAACTTATCATTTAACTTAGCAAAACTTCAAAGTTTTGGGTAACCAATGATTTTTTGGAAGCTATTTTTTTTTAATGTTTTGTTTGGAAGCTATTTAAAAGTTTATCTGTAAACCTTTTTATTTATTTGACCTACTTATTCTTAACAATTAACCATAAAAACTTCATGACAAATACAAAATTAACAACATTTTAAGTCCTCTCCAGCTAAGAGATTGAAACAGAGATAACACAAACTTTAAAAAGTCAGGTAGAGGGCTCCTGGGTGACTGAGCAGTTGAGCATCTGTCTTTGGCTCAGGGTGTGATCCCAGAGTTCTGGGATCAAGTCCCACATTAGGCTCCCTGGGAGTAGCCTGCTTCTCCCTCTCCCTATGTCTCTGCTTTGTCTCTGTGTCTCTCATGAATAAATAAATAAAATCCTTTAAAATAAATAAATAAATAAATAAATAAATAAATAAATAAATAATAAATAAATTCAAGTAGAACAAAAGTGAGTTATATGTGTAATATTTGACATTGGTAACTCTAAAGGCATGTTTATTTTAGTTAAACCAACAGCCTTGGTTTAGCTTTAATACTGAATATATTACATCTGTATCCCCTGAAAAGTCAGTTTGTTTCCCAATGGTCAATTTCCTTTGGACTTCTGTGGGGAAATCTGAAGTGAGTGGTTTAGTTCAAGGGAGTCCTTGGGCTCCTTCATGTTGATTTGGGAGGTGTTTCAGTTTATTTTAGAATAGGAATCTTAGAATAAAACCCTTAAGGAGGTAGCCCAATAGCTTGGGATGCCTTTTCCTCCTTGATAGTGAGGGTAGGAGGAGAAGGTGGTAGAGGCACCAGGGATGGCATAGGAGCTGGCCAGGTGGGGTCCAGGGAACAGGAGGAGGCAGAGACAAAGGAAGCAGGGGTGCTGCTGGCAAGGCTGGAGGCAAATTTAAAGTTTTGGAATAACATTAAAAAAACAAATCTCCATCTCCTGCCTCGTTGCATTTCAGCCCTCTAGAAGAGATGGAGGAGCAGGCAGTGGATTGGGCACTGACGCTTGTGCTTGGAGAGCAGGGGTGGATTTAGAATGTCTAGTGGTGGCCTGTCTTCGTCCTCCTCATCCTCATTCAGAGAGGGGTCGTCTCACATTTTTGTTCATCCGTATGTCTTTGGATCATCAGTTAGGTCCCTTCCTGTGATGTGTCTTTATTGTGGAATAACATAAAAATTTGAATTTGGAGAATTTTATCCCAGATCATGTGAACTTGAAAAGCATTTGGGTGAGTTTTTATCCTTTGAGTTTTAGCATGCCCAATCTTTACAAGTGCTAGCCTTTAAACCAATTAAATCGAGCTCTTCCACAAATTAATTTTAGCAAACCATTGGAAGGTAGAGCAAATATCTTATGTTTACAATGCACATGGAAACCTGTACACAAACAATGATTCAAATGCTTTTAGTCTATGTTTCATTATTATTTGTGGAGAGGACATTAGAGACCCAATTTCCAAATATTCCCCTTTTATTAAAACCAACCTAATTATAAGGTGGCATTAAAACTTACAGATCTATTAATTAGTTATTTTCCACTTCCAATTAGAACAAGGTCGGTTGTGTACAAAGATACCAAAAGTTGTAACAACAGACAAACCAAATGAAGCCAGAGCACCTCTGTAATTGTTGGTTCCTCCCCAAAAGCCAGGGACTTCATTGACTGAACCAAATGACTTCCTAATTTCTGGTTATTAGTCTTATAGCTGGCTTTCTCTGTGCACACAAGAAACTAATTCAGACATGTCGAAAGAACCCTATTTGGGCCATGTGAGACTCAGATTATCCTTAAATTTTCCCTTTTAAGTACATACTTGCAAGTATAGGCTCATGTGTACTATACATATAGCCTGCCAGAGTTTCTGTGGGTGGCTGCTGGTTCTCTGGGAGTTGTTCTATCCTTTGAAGCACGGTTCTCCTATTTCTTTTAGTTTCAGCTTTATTGTTAGAATAAGGCTTGAATAAAATCTAAGGATATTAAGTGTGGTGGATCAAGAGGGTACTATTCATGGGGGGCACTTTCCCAACAGCTGTGATACACTCTTAGGTGTCTCAGTTTTTCCCAGCAAGCTCTAAGACCACCAAGAGGGATCTGGAGCAGTGGATGAGCAATCCTTCTGTCTGCTACCCCAGAGGAGCCATTACCTTACCAGATGGATGGGACCCTAACAGGGCTTGAGGAATATCCTCAGACACTTCTTCTAGTTATTCAGTCACCTGAAAGCAGGACTGGCTTTGGCTGGAAGGGACAAGTGTCCCTTCTCTTCAGAACTGAACGGTTTAGTCTCTCCTACTTCTAGCCAGAAAATTTATTCAAACTTTAATGATATTAGTATAAAGCCAAAGTGAAACAACCAACGCATGAACTCCCCCCCCACCCCGGGCTATTCCCGGCTACAGAACATTACCAGGTAGACTTTATTTTTTTTTATGATTTTATTTATTCAGAGAGAGAGAGAGGCAGACACAGGCAGAGGAAGAAGCAGGCTCCACGCAGGGAGCCCGACGTGGGACCCGATCTATGGTCTCCAGGATCACGCCCCCCCCCCCCCCCCCCCCCCCCCGGGCTGCAGGCGGCGCTAAACCGCTGCGCCACCGGGGCTGCCCTCCAGGTAGTCTTTAGCCACTAGAATAAAAGTCAGGAGCTTCAACTGATTGACGAGTCCGGATACCAGGAGACCTCGGCAGATACACCTGTGAGCACTGAAAAGTCAGAGGGGCAAGAGGGGCACAGGGGTCCGAGCATCGAGTTCCAGGAGGCCCCCACTGTTCTCAGATAAGTTTCTCTGATACTGTGCCTGCTACGCCAGGAACTGCCAACGCCTAACAACAAACCTTTTAGAACTGCTTAAAAAAAGAGAAAGGAAGGAAAGGAAAGGAAAGGAAAGGAAAGGAAAGGAAAGGAAAGGAAAGGAAAGGAAAGGAAAGGAAAGGAAAAGGGAAAGGAAAAAGGAAAGGAAAAAGGAAAGGAAAAAGGAAAGGGAAAAGGAAAGGGAAAGGAAAGGAAAGAGAAAAGGGGGCGGGGGGAGAGAGTTTTATTGGAGCCCAAGTCGGGACAGCGGCCCGGGATACACTATCTGCAGAGAGAAGAGAGTGCCCCTGAGAAGGAATGCTTACTACAGGGTTAGATGTGGTTTCTTGTTACATCAAGAGTCACAAAATCACCACGATGAAGGACATTTCAGAAAATCACAAACTTTATCTCAGGCTTTTACTGTGTGCAAGGTTGCAGGCTTCAGAGGTGTGAGAACAGAACGTAGGGAGATCCTTACTCTTATCTGTAGTTTGAAATGTTTCTTTTAGGTCACTTGCTAACAGACGGACAACGTGTGCTCGGGCGGAGAGGGAACCCGTGCTTCCAAGGCTGCTGAAGCCATCGTGACCCCGGTAAGAGCAGAGCTTCCCTGGGAGCGCGGAGCGGGGCCACCGACGCTGCAAGCTGAACCGTTCCTTTATCACCTCTCGGTGCTTGTCTACAGCGCCGAGCCCTCCGGCTGGAGGAGTGCTTATGGCCAGGCCGTCACCGTCCGGGGTTCACCAGGGCCCTCAGCCGGGCCGCCGGCCGCCCGCGCAGTCCCAGTCCGCGGAGCGCAGAGCCCGCTCCGGGGCGGCCCGCGGGCTCGCGGACCGAGCGGAGGCCGGCGGCGGAGGCGGGGTCAGAGCCGGCGGGGGCGGGGTCAGAGCCGCGGCGTTGGCCCCGCCCACTGGCGTCGGGTATAAAGCTCCGCCCGTTCGCTGGCGACTCCCAGTCGTCGAAGGAGTGGAGGCGCCGTCGCCATGTCGTTGTCCAAGTCGAACATGGTTCTGGGGTACTGGGATATTCGCGGGGTGAGTGCCGGCTCGACGGCCGAGCCGCTGGGTCGCGGAGGCAGGGGCCCCGCGACCGGACCTCAGGGTGGCGGCCCCCGAGCGGAGCTGAGGCAGCCGGCCGCCGAGGCGATGTCGGGACGGCGGCGGGCGGCCTAACGAGCGCCGCGGCGGCGTGCGAGGCGGGATGCCAGGCGGGCAGGGGACGTTGGGGGCGGGGCGGGGGCGCCGCGCAGGCGCTGACGGGGTCTTCTGCCCCAGCTGGCGCACGCCATCCGCATGCTCCTGGAGTTCACGGATACCTGCTATGAGGAGAGACGGTACACGTGCGGGGAAGGTAATGCGGCCCGCGCGAGCCCCCGCCCCCCGTCGCTGTGCCCAGAGGGGCCCCACGCCTGAGGCGGGTGCGAGGCGGCCCCAGTCACCCGGGAGCGCCGAGCCCCCCGCCGGACGCACAGATGCAGCCTCTTCCAAGCCGCGGTCCCACCGTGTGAGCGGCCCACCGAGTGGGCCCGGAGAGCAGAGGCCACCCTTGGGGGCCCAGGGTGCGAGGTGCTAGATCTCTCCACTCCCCTCAGGCGGGCTGCTAAGGAGGTTGGGCCCCGCATTCTCTTTCAGCTCCGGACTATGATAAAAGCCAATGGCTGGATGTGAAATTCAAGCTCGACCTGGACTTTCCTAACGTAGGTGGCCTCAGGAGAAGAGGGGTCAGACGGCAAGGCCGTCCAGTATAGCCGTGCCGCTTTCCTCTCTGGGCTAGGGACACCGAGAATGGGGGCTCGGAAGCTGGCTAAGAGAAGTAGAAAGCAAGGGTGCCCGAACTCGAATGGAGAGAAAAAGTTTTCATTAACAGTAACCACTAAAAAAGTTAACAATCCCTTCTATTGTGAATCTAGGTAATAAGTGACGATGCTGATTAGCCATGGCTGTGACTTTGTCACTAGTAGAAATTGAGTATTTTCATATCACATATGTGGCAGATACTGTGCAAAAATATTATTTACACGCATCATACTTTGAAATTATGATAGTTGTATGCCTTGCCTTGTTATTTAATGCAATAGGCACATATTACTTGATTATGATTTTGTTGCTTTGATGTTTTATAAATTTCGAAAGCATGTAATTTGCTTTATGCATTTAAAAATCTTATTCTGACAAAGGGTCTGTGGTATGCCCGTACACATGCACAGAGAGATTAAGAACTCTGGTCTAGAATCAGGTGGGGACCCAATTGCTACATTCCACATATTTTCTTCTTCCTCCTAGCACAGCATCTTCTCTCTACTTTTCACTTCCTGCAAGTCTCATGTTCCCCGAGAGAGAGAGAGAGGCAGGGAGGCAAGAGAGAGTTGGTTGTTCATCTGACATGTCATTTTCCTTCCAGCTGCCCTACCTCATGGATGGTAAGAACAAGATCACCCAGAGTAATGCTATCCTGCGCTACATCGCTCGCAAGCACAATATGTGTGAGTGGCGTAGGGCCAGGGAGGGAGGCCAGGCTGGCAGTTTTCCTGGAAGTGGATCATTCCAAATGTGATTTCTCATCTTTTGGCGTACAGGTGGTGAGACTGAAGAAGAAAGAATTCGAGTGGACATCATGGAGAACCAAATAATGGATTTCCGCATACAGCTGGTACAACTGTGCTACAGTCCTGACCTTGTGAGTTTCCTTAGCAAGCAGGCATTGAGGAGAAGGAGTGTTGAGAACCCAGGGGTTCATCCGCTGCTTCCTGCCACTTCTGCTTTCCCACCAACCCAGTCTGCAGATCTGCAGAATAGGAAAGAACTGTTTTATGGCAGGGAGGGGGGGGCTGGGGGGGTCCATTTGTTATAGGACTCTGGTGTTGGCCCCTCCCCCTTTCTGTCCTGCCACCCCTACTGCAGGCAGTAAGAGGGAGGCACACGGAGAAGGGACCACTGAGTGTCCCCCACTGGCCCATGCCCTGACTAGCTCTGAAGACGCTGACAGCTGTGCTCTTACTCTCTTTATCCTTCTCTCCCAGGAAAAACTGAAGCCTCGGTACTTGGAACAGCTACCTGGACAACTGAAACAGTTCTCCTTGTTCCTGGGGAAATTCTCCTGGTTTGCAGGAGAAAAGGTAGGAAGAAAGGAAAGAGGAAAGATGCCTTTCTATCTCCCAGGATTAAGGATCTCTGCAGACCTGACCATCTTACTGTTCTTCTAGCTCACCTTTGTGGATTTCCTCACTTATGATGTCTTGGATCAGAACCGTATGTTTGAGCCCAAGTGCCTGGATGAATTTCCAAATCTGAAGGCTTTCATGTGCCGTTTTGAGGTGATGCTCCCTACACTTTTCCTGTACAGAAACACTCGCAGGCTCTCCTGATTCCCAAGGGACCCCACTGTGGTAGATTCTCAACACCAGCGTTTGTGTAAAGGGATCAGTGGTGGTACACTTCTAAACCTACGAGTCTTGAGAAAAGGCCTCGGCTTCTACACCCTAAAGCACTGTCTACATGAAATGGTAGTGGAGGGAGGAAGGGGGGATGGTATAGAGGCAGGCAGTATGTGAGTGTCACTGGTTCGGCATGGGTCTTTTGGACTGGGTTAGAGTATCAGGTTTGGTGTGCTTTCCCTTCAGGCTTTGGAGAAGATAGCTAACTACATGCAGTCTGACCGCTTCCTGAAGATGCCCATCAACAACAAGATGGCCCTGTGGGGCAATAAGAGAATATGCTGAGCAGGAGGTGGACTTGATCTGCTTGTTTTATTCCATCCTGTGCCTAGGGAGCCTGTACTCTCTCTTCTCTGCTCTTTTCAATAAATAGCGTTTAGGCTACTGGTGTCTAGCTGGATTTCTCTTGGGACTAAAGGCCAGGGGAGAGTAAGGATATATGGAAAATGTCCAAGATGTGAATACAGTCACTGTAACACTGACAATCCCCCTATATCTCAGCTGTGTTCAAAGCTAGAGGTTCTTGTCCAAGCACTAAAAACAAATGTGATATTGTACAGTTGTAGAGGACAGATACATTAAATGGGACTGAAGCCCTATGAAGAGGTGGTGTAGATACCAAGCAAAACTATATGGAACTGTCGATTTTACAGAACTGAGTTCAGAAATGGATATTTTTACACGGGAATGTAGTATGATAAAGATGGACTTTCAAACTGGTGGACTAACCAATAAATGGGATTGTATCAGTTACCAATTAAAAATAATAGTGGGGAAAAAAATAATAATGGGGCATTGGGCTCCTGCATGGAGCCTGCTTCTCCCTCTTCCTGTGTCTCTGCCCGTCTCTCTGTGTGTCTCTCAGGAATAAATAAAATCTTTAAAAAAAAAAAAAGAGGGGGGGGATCCCTGGGTGGCTCAGCAGTTGAGCATCTCCTTTTGGCCCAGGGCCTGATCCTGGAGTCCTGGAATCAAGTCCCACGTCGGGCTCCTGCATGGAGCCTACTTCTCCCTCTGCCTGGGTCTCTGCCTCTCTCCCTCTGTCTGTGTCTCTCATGAATAAATAAAATCTTTTAAAAAAACAATAATGGGGCACCTGGGTGGCTCAGTTGGTTAGGCATCCAACTCTTGTTTTGACTCAGGTCATGATCTCCAGGTCATGGGATTGAGCCATATGTTGGGGCTTGTGCACTCTCGCTCGCTCACTAAAAATCTATAATAATAGAACCTTACCTCACACTATTCACTAAAACTAGCTCATCTACAACTTAAGGCCCAATATTAAAGCTGTAGAAGTATTAATGAAAACAGAATATTTGTGATTTTATGATAGGTTTCTCTAAATGAGACCTAAAAACAAAAAGCCATAGGTATACCTGGGTAGCTCAGTGGTTGAGCATCTGCCTTTGGCTCAGGTCGTGATCCGGGGTCCTGGGGTCGAGTCCTGCATCAGGCTCCCTATAGGGAGCCTGCTTCTCCCTCTGCCTATGTCTCTGCCTTTATATGTCTCTCATGAATAAATATTTTTTTAAAAGCCATGAAGGGAAAGATTTATAAGTTGAACAGTTAATCAGATTTAAGAATTTTCTAGTACAAAGGCACAAATACACAAAATTGAATGGCAAGATGGCAAACGAGACAAAAGGACAAAACTGACAAGAAGTCCCAACATAAAGACTATAGAAAGAACTCCCATAAATAATTAAGACTTATGGACAAACAAAAAGGAAAAAAAGAAAATGGACATGAACACATGATTTAGAGAAATAGTTATGGCCAAAAAAAATGTTAAACAGATGTTTATAATCCAAAAACTGCAGATTACAACAGCAAAAGACCATTTTCTATCTAGCAGGTGAACAAAAAGAAGTTTGTGAAGTGTTGGCATTTCCTGCCAGTGAGCTTATAAATCGGTATACTTACATTGGAGGACAGTTTGCTAATATCTTCTAAAAATCAAATCATGTCCTTTAACCCAACAATTTCTGTCCTGGTGAAAACTACCCCATGTACCTAAGCTATATAACTAAGATTGTGGTATTGTTTGTGAGACCAGGTGAAAATCCTGTCCGTGCCCATCAGTACTGTGGAATACCATAAAGCAACAAAAGAATGAGATTTAACTGTGTGAACTAATGTGGAAAGATCCAAGACACATTGGTGAATTTTCTGCAAATTAGATTGCAGATGAGCATGTACAGTAAAATACCTTTTATGTTTTAAAGAAGGAAACCACGAGGTAGGCATTTTCATCAGATACATTTATGTATTGAATGGCTAGAAAAACAACTGGAGGAGGTCTCCTGGGTGACACAGTTGATTAAGCATCCAATTTGTGGTTTCAGCTCAAGTTGTGACCTCGGGGTTGTGAGATCAAGCTCCGCATCCGGCTGTGCACCCAGCATAGAGTCTGCTTGAGATTTTCTCTCCCTCTCCCTCTGCCCCTCCTGCTTGTGCTCACTCTCTAGAAAGAAAAAAAGAGAAAGAAAAGAAAGAAAAAAAAGGAAAAGAAGAAAAAGAAAGAAACATCGATCAGTCGATCTGGGAGGACACACTGAACCATGCTTATTCAGGCAAATGGGAGAGAGGCCCAGGCTTCAGGATGAATGGGGATTTTAGAGATAGGGCTAAGGATTTCTCTCTATTTTTCTAGAACCATTGTGCACTGGGGACCATCTGTACTGAAATGTCCATTTTAAAAGGCTGAATTTCAGGGCGTCTGGGTGGCTCAGTGGTTGAATGTCTGCCTTTGGCTCAGGTTGTGATCCTGGGGTCCCAGATTGAGTCCCATATCAGGCTTCCCATAGGGAAGTCCACCTCCCTCTGTCTCTCACGAATAAATAAAATCTTTTTTAAAAAATGAGGGGAGTGTATTCAAGTATTTCTGTGTAAGAGAAACTAGCTTTAAGAAAAAGCAAACCAAAAAAAAAAAGAAAAGAAAAGAAAAAGCAAACCAAAAAAAAAAGAAAAGAAAAAGAAAAAGCAAACCAAGAGGAAGTGAACTCCTATGACTGAATTGGCACCAGCTCCATTTGCAGAGCTCCATTTGAGTAGTTTCCAGCCTTAAACAGGGACTTGAGGGCCAGATTGCTTTCCCCGGTAGACCAGAAGGCAAAGATCTCTCTAGGGAGGGAAAGACAGAGGATCTAAATGGCCAGGTGATATCAGGAGGACGACCTCAGAAGATATTAGACACAAAGTTTTAAGCAGGTGGTTCACCTGCCACGTGTTGCCACCCCTCGTGACAGTAGTTAGATATCTAGGGCCATATTTTGGGTATGGGGAGGCAACGGCCAGAAGAGGTACAAAGCTAGAGATTGTTTATTGCATGAATTTCAATAGTGTGAGTGAGTAAAGTGTGCCCTAGGGGAAGGAAAGGCTTTGTGGATTTAGGGAAGGCCAGAGGAGCTGAGAATGCCTCTCTAACTAGACAGAGGATGTGGCCAGAAGTCAGAAAGGGAATGTATGAGTTATTGCTGTGTAACAATCTTACCACCAATTTAGCAGCTTAAAACCACACACACTATCCCATAGTTTCTGTGGGTTAGGAGTCTGGGCACATCTCTTACAGGGTCTTCTGCTTCAGGGGCTCATCTGAAACCCACAGTCCATGTGTCAGCCAGGGCTATGATCTCATCCTAAGGCTCAACTGGAGAAAGATCTGCTTCTGAGACACAAGACTGCCAATAGAATTTAGTTCCTTGTGACCTGTTGGACAGAGAGAAGGCTTTAGGTTCTTGCTGGCTGTCAGCTGGGGCCACCCTCGGTTCCTTGAAAAGGGGGCTTCTTGCTTCATCAATACCAACAAAGGGGAAAGTCTCCTGGGGAGTCAGATACTACAGCCCTATGTAATGTAATCATGGAAAAACATCCCACCACCTTTGGGGTCCTCTATTAGAAGCAAATCACCAGTCCCACCCACACTCAAGGGGAGAGGATGGGATTATGGGGGACTGTCTGTTCACCACAGGGAAGAAGGCAAGAAAACAGGAAATTGGCCCTGCAGTCCTCTGAGAGAAAATTCCTGGGACAGAGAGATGACAGAAGACAGCAACGAGGAAGTCAGAAGGGAGGGATTTTTTTTTTCTAAAGATTGTATTTATTCATGAGAGACATGGAGAGAGACAGAGACCCAGGCAGAGGGAGAAGCAGGGTCCATGCAGGAAGTGCCATGCGGGACACGATCCCAGAACCCCAGGATCATGACCTGAGCCAAAGGCAGGCGCTCAGCTGCTGAGCCACTCAGGTGCCCCAGTCCGTGCTTTTTAAATCTCTCCCTTCTGGGGCCCCGGGTGGCTCAGCGGTTGAGTGCCTGCCTTCAGCTCAGGTCATGATCCTTGGAGTCCTGGGATCGAGTCCCGCATCGGGTTCCCTGCATGGACCCTGCTTCTCCCTCTGCCTGGGTCTCTGCCTCTCTCCGTGTCTCTCATGAATGAATAAATAAAATCTTAAAAAAAGAAAATAGAAGGAAATAGCTTATGTGATTAAAGAAAAATGAGTCATAGAATCATTTCATTGTTGGGCCGAGTGGACTAGGGGACATTGATGGGTATGGACATGGATCTGCCTTCAAAGCTAGCTTGAGGGCCTGTGAGAATGTCTGGACTTTGCACAGAAATTGCACATTCCTTATCCTTCATCTGCAGGACTGGGTGGATCAATGAGCCCCACGAACAACATGGATTTAGGGAGTTCAGATGGACAGTAAGGAAGAGAAAAGGAATTGACCATTAGCCAGTGATTTCTCTAATGCGGAAATGTGCTCACATCCCTCCCCTCCTTTAATTATCCTTCATAATCTCACCTCTGTTTCCTTTCCAGTGACATCTCTGGGCTTGTGCCTGCCCCTGCCCTGGAGCCCTGGGTGCCAGCCTTGCTGAATTCCCTAGGAAGTAGCACACCCTCTGGAGTCTGGAGGCTGCTTGGGTAGAGATCCTGGCTCTGCCCCAGTGCACTCTGGCCTCCTGTGCCTCAGTGCCTTCTCCCATCAATGAACCCTCCCTCACTGGGTTGTTATGAGAATTAACCCAATATTTCTAGAGCACTCAGAACAGACCAATGTTATATAAATGTGTAAATATGAATTATCCAAAAGTACCGTGTTCTCTTTTATCTTCATGCCTTTATACTTGCTGTTCCCTCTCTGCCTAGACTGCTTTTGCTCCAGCCCTGCCTGCCTAATCATGCCCATGCGTCTTCTAAGGTAAGCTCACAAGTCACTGCCTCTGGGAGGCCACAACTGATAACCCCCATGAAAATGGTTAGTGATGGTCACCAAAGATTTGTGATCATTTTCCTTTTAGGAAAGTTTCACCACCCTCTTGAAATTAAGTGCAGCTCCATGACTTGCTTTGGTCAATGAAACATGAGGAGAAATTACACCCATTTTCCAGGCAGAAGCGTTAAGAGCCAGGATGTGAGTTTCCATACCCACTTCCTACCATTGTGATGACTGTGAGCAGGTGTCAACCTGAGTCTCCACCAGTCAGACAGACTGCAAAACGCAGGGCTCCTGTTGACCACATCTGACATGAAGCATGAGTAAGAAATAAACATGTATAAACCACTGAGATTTAGCTTAGAACTGACATTTGTCCATCTCCCCCCAGGCAAATTTAAATGCATTTATTTTAAATCTTTATTCCCTTAGGATTAAATGTTTTCTTCCAAAAAAAAAAAATGTTTTCTTCCATCAACTTACTGCACTGAACTATTTGCTTGTTTAAATGTCTGTCTCTGCCACTAAACTATAAGTTGTCTGAGAGCAGGGACTGTGTCTTTTTTTTTTTTTTTTAAGATTTTATTTATTCATGAGAGACACAGAGAAAGAGGCAGAGACTCAGAAGTGGCAGTTCCCTACTCGGACCCCAGGATCATGCCCTGAGCCAAAGGCAGATGCTCAACCCCTGAGCCACCCAGGTGCCCCATCAGGAACTGTGTCTTTAAAAAAAAAAAAAAAAGATTTTATTTATTTATTCATGATATATTTATTTATATCAGAGAGAGAGGCAGAGACACAGGCAGAGGGGGGAACAGGCTCCATGCAGGGAGCCTGACATGGGACTCAATCCCGGGTCACCCTGGACTGAAGGCTGCCCAGGGATGGAGTCTTAAGCAAATTTTTATATCTAGTGCTTGTATAGAGCCCAGCACAAAGCAGGTACTCACTATTGCATTGATTCCACTTTGTTCTGATGAGAATTGGAAGGAGAAAAAGGGTTTGCTTCAAATAAGCGCTTAATGCTCTCGGAAAACTTTCTCAAATTCTCCTCTGTTTGGGAGATGGTTCAGGTAGAAGTGCTTAAAGTCAGGACAGAAGTTCAGGTTCAGGTCCAGGGAGGTCCTGAGGACCAACAAAGAACTCCGAGCATGCGGAGTGGGTTTTAGGATTTCGGAGTCTCGCTTGTTCCTTGCTTAGGCCAGTTTGGAATGGAACATTTCTAAAAGCCAACAGGGAGAGGCTGTCAGCATTCTTTTGGCATTTTCAATGGAAAGAATTACAGGTGGCTCACATGGGATTTAATCCAGAAGAAAAGATTAACTGAATATGTGTTTATTTGAATTTCAAGTGAATAGGTGCTGCCATGTTGCCCCACATGGAGACAGAGGGCCAACTGAAGGTTATTAGCAGGGAGTGTTTTCAGTGGTGCGGAGGATAGGATTAAAGGAAACAGGGTAACGTTCCGGTTGGTAGAGGCCTGAAGGACAATTAGAACAGGCCTGTATTTCATCTTCTATGGTATAATGTTTCCAAATTGCACTAACAGATTAAAAAAACAAAAAACAAAAAACTGTGACTGAAG
Organism: Canis lupus baileyi; assembly: GCF_048164855.1. Classification (NCBI taxonomy): domain Eukaryota; kingdom Metazoa; phylum Chordata; class Mammalia; order Carnivora; family Canidae; genus Canis; species Canis lupus. Next base: position 35,385,963 of record NC_132845.1, on the reverse strand, counting down.
GGGCACCCAGGTGGCTCAGTGGTTGAGCTTCTGCCTTCGGCTTAGGGCGTGATCCCAAGGTCCTGGGATCGAGTCCAGCATCAGGCTCCCCGCAGGGAACCTGGGTCTCTGCCTTTCTCTGTGTGTTGCGAATGAATGAATGAATGAATGAATGAATAAATAAATAAATAAATAAATAAAACCTTTAAAAAAAAGAAGAAAAAAAAAAAAAACTATGGCTGAAGCCATATCTGCTTCCTTCCAAAATTATGTTTCAAATGGGAAGAGAATGGGGAAGAACGTGGGAAACACAGGGTATGCGGACTCTGGGTGTTTTGGATGGAACTGTGCTTTTTTGGGAAATTGTTGGGGCTACCTCACAAAGTGAAGTCTGTTGGGAAAAGCCAGATCTGGTTAACTAGGAATGTAGCAATTAGCACTACAGGAAGAGTTGTTCTGGAACCCACAAGGATTGGCCCTTCTTATCCTCTGCTTCCCAGGTCTTGAGTCATGATGTAGCAGCCGGCTGGTCTCTGTGTATCTATCTGCCTTCAATAAAGATTTTGTTCATCATGTCACCTGAGTTAGGAAAATGTAGGCTAACAAAGTGGGATGACAGTGAACCTGGAAGTGTGGTTATCAGAGGGATGGAGACAGAAAAAGCCAATCGGGAATACCTCTACGCTGCTGATACCCAAGTATAAAAGCCTTATTATGCAACATCTCTTTGGAATCTCAACAAAGAAGGGCAATTAAATAAATGCAAGATATAAATAAGTGCAAAATGGCTTATCTGCAGATCTGAGTGCAGGTTACTTTCTACTACATTATTGAGTTCATCTCATTTCCCTTTTTCCTGCCTCCCATTCCTTTACTATTTTACATAGGGCGAATTGGAGGTCATTGGCATTACACTTCCGACCGTCATTTTCAAAATATCAGTGAACATTTCTCAGAGATCTCCAGCTTGGAACTGGATGCAGTACTTGATGATCCTGAGTTGTTCCTGTTTGGGGTAAAATGTGTTTTTGTTTGTATCAGGGATGGTTGCATTACGTTAGGCAGGAGCATTTTATGGTGGTGGCTATTGCTTGGAAATGCACATATGGAAAAGAAAGTGTTTATCTGGGACACCTGGGTGGCTCAGTGGTTGAGCATCTGCCTTCAGCTCAGGGTGTGATTCCAGGTTCCTGGGATCGAGTCCCTGCAAGGGGCTCCCCGCGGAGAGCCTGCTTCTCCCTCTGCCTGTGTCTCTGCCTCTCCCTCTGTGTCTCTCATGAATAAATGAATAAAATCTAAAAAAAAAAAAAAAAAGAGAAGAAGAAGAAAGAAGAAAGAAGGTGTTTATCTTAGGCACCTAGAGGTGGGGAATTTCTTATGTTTTAAGCCCTACCTCCCCAAAGTCGTGACTGCTAGTTCACTCTTGAGATCCATCTCCCCAGCTTCTGCTGTCACGACCCTCCGTGACTGCCGGGCACATTACTTCTCAGGCAAAAGATGTCATTTCCAATCTGATTAAATTCTGGCCAAGGAGGTATAAATGGAAGTGTTCTACTTTACTTCCATAAAGTTTCCTCAAGACGAAAAGAGAAACCCCCATTCCTCGTTCTTTCCCTTGCTGTTTGGAATGCAGATGTGATGGGGCTCTAGCAGTCACTTGGGGCCATGGTGACATAAAGAATGGGTACCGCATACTGAGAATGATGGAGCATAAAGTTAAACTAGGTCACTAAGGCTACCATGAAGCCAACGTTAACGAGTGTTTACCTCCAGGTCTTTTTTTCAATGAGAAATAAACATCTGCCCATTTAAGCCACTGTTACTATTTAGTTACATCCAGCAGAACTTAATCCTAATTAATCCAATTGTTTTTCCAGCCCCCTGAGGCTGAGGCACAGGCCTGTGACCCGGGCTCTGGTCATTGTGCACAGGAGTGCAAGACTTCAATTCTAAAAATCAGGCTCTGGGATTCCTGGGTGGCTCAGCGAGCGGTTGAGCTGTTGAGCGTCTGTCTCTGGCTCAGGGCATTATCCTGGAGTCCTGGGATCGAGGCCCACATTGGACTCAGCCTGCTTCTGTCTCTGTCTCTCTCTGTTTCTCATGAATAAACAAATAAAATCTTTTTTAAAATAAATAAAAAATAAAGAAGCAGGCTCTGAAAATTCCTTTTCTGGCAAGGACAGGAGTGGAAGGGATCGGGGTTTCGAGGCAGCAATGGTGAGAGGCATTGGCATCTGGTGCCACGTGGCAGGGGTAGGAGCTGTGGAGTCTGCGGCCCACAATGGCTGTGGGGCTTTCTCTAGAATGTTCTCACATGTGGTTAGCCACACCTCCTGGCCGCCCAGCTTCCAAGGCCAACTCACTGCTCCTCTCAGGGATTCCGTGAGCAACCTGATACCTCTAATAAATCATTTTCCTGTTTCTGCGGCAAGGAGCCTCAGGTTTATCAAAAATAAAGATTTTTTTTTTTTTTTTTTAAATAAAGATCTTGTGTTTCTTAGGACCTCAGCTAGATCCTAGTCACAGGAAGATCATCTTTTCTGGTTGCCTCAGTTTGAAGTACATACATTCTACTACTTCTACCCCCAGACTTTAAAATATACTATTTTACCTTTTATGATTTTGGCTACACGTTTAGAAAATTGTTTTTGTTTGCAATTATCTCTATCACATCGTCCCTCTATTCTTTGCTAATCACCCCTCTGTCCTTTCCTCCTCCCTCCCTCCCCATTCCCTCCCTCTATCCCTCCCTTCCTTCTTTCCTTCCTTTTCTTTCTAAACTCTGCCCCCAAAATGGGGCTTGGACTCATGACCCTGATATCAAGAGTCACATTTTCTTCCCACTAAGCTAGCCAGGTGCCCTGGTAATCACCTTTCTTATTTCAAATTTCACATTTAAACTTCCATATAGCTAATTTAAGCTTCTGGATCAGGAGTCAACTGTTTCTATAGAGAAGTTTGGAAACTATAGCCACCTGTTTTTGAATTTTCTTGGACTACATCCCCACTCACTCATTTCTGTATTGCCCATGGCTGCTTTTACACAGGGTTGGGGCAGTCATCCAGAAAATGTGGCCTCTGGTTGGCCCCTGACCTGGACCCCAGCAATCAGAATCTCCTCATTCCCTGTCCCTGGAAGGTACATTCCGTTGCTTTCCCTGCTCCCAAAAGCTGTCGCAAGGACAGAGTCTTCAGATAGTGATGTGATGTTGAGACCATCTGGACAGTACACATGACTGAACCCAGTTAAGGCCTCTATATAAACTTATGATTTGCCAGGCGGGTGTGCAGATCTACTCATCTTGCGGCCACCCAAGACAAGCCTCGTATGATCCGTTCCCATGCTTGGGTAACCTCCCACCTACCAAACTGGAGAGACCTGCCTCTTCTGTCCCTCCCTGCCCTCCTAGTACAGGGAAAGGGCTCAGATTACACCCAGGAAGCTTCCAAGGAGCTCGCAAACAGACTACAAAAGAACTGAGGTTAACTGTGACTGAGATGTGGCCCACAAAGCCAAAACTATGCACTATTTAGCACCTTACAGAAAACATGTGCCAACTCCTGTTCTAGATCTATTTTACTATGATCTAATATTTTTGTTCTGCTTATCTTTTAACTTAACGCCCCTCCTAGTTTCTATTACATCTTTCCTTTTTATTCTTAGCCCTTCTTATTCTATTGAGATATGTACGTTGACCACTGGCAGAGCTGAAATAAAGCAAAAGCACATATTTAGGGTCTCAGAATTGTAACTGAGGGAGCACAGATTTGGGTAGCAACCCAAACTGTGTTCCCCTAGAGAACAAAAGTCAAAGGTTTTAAAAGACACTTGTATCAGGGTGCCTGGGTGACTCAGTCGGTTGAGTATCTAGCTCCTGATTTTGGCTCAGGTCAAGATCTCATAGTGGTGAGATTGACCCCCTGTGGTTATGGGACCACACATGCTCAGCAGGGAGTCTGCTGCCCCTCTGCCCCTGCCCCAACTCGCACACGCACTCGTGCACACAAGCACACACACTCTACAATAAATAAATCATTAAAAAAGAAAAGATTTGTATGTATTGTTTACAAAGAATTGTGATTGGTGTTGGTGGCAGAAAACTAACCTTGGCCGAAAATAATTGGTTTGCTAAGGCTAATACTGAGCAAGATTTCTTAATTCAAGAAAGTTGCAGGTATTTCGGCAGAGTTCTTGGAATAGTTGCAATTTGTCCGGTTCAAAGTTCACGGTTTCATTAATGAGGATGAGCATTAGGTCCATCTCCTTAATAGCCTCCCGGCTGCTTTTGAAAACCCCTGAAAAGAAGTCATTACATTTCATTTCACTTTCCACAGTTATCTGAGCATGAAGGAAAGGTAGCCAAAGCAGGGAAAGCACCCAGGAAGGGGTGACAGTATGTCCTCTGCAGTGGACTCCTCAAGCCCCCAGGGCCCCCAGATCACGACACAGAGTGCTTTCTGCAAGCTTATAGGCGGCACCCCATGAATGCTGCATTAAGGAGGGACTCAGGCACAAAAGGGCCTCCCTCTTTCTATAAGACCCCAGGCTGAGGCTCAGCAGTGTATGAAGTGGGTAGAAATGAGCAAGAATCCTTAAAATCCTATGTGTCCCGGGCAGCCCCGGTGGCGCAGCGGTTTAGTGCCGCCTGCAGCCCAGGGCGTGATCCTGGAGACCCTGGATCGAGTCCCATGTCAGGCTCTCTGCACGGAGCCTGCTTCTCCCTCTGCCTGTGTCTCTGCCTCTCTCTCTCTCTCTCTCTCTCTCTCTCTCTGTGTCTCTATGAATAAATAAATTAAATCTTTAAAAAAAAAAAAAACCTATGTGTCCCCTTTCTTGGCACCACACACACATCCCAATCCACTGAGCTGATACAACAGACGCCAGAAAAGGGAACTCTCATGTTCCCAAACATGGTCAGTCCTGAATCCAAAGGCCAGAAAGGAAGAACACAAGCCAGGTCATAGTGCTCAAGGCTTTACTGGGGATTAGCAGGGCTGGGCAGGGACCACCCCAGGGGAGCAACATGGGCACACCAGGTCACACCAGGCTTCAGGGCAGTGCTCCAGAGCTCAGGGGCAGGCTCTGCAGGCCAGAAGTCCAGGCCAGTTCCTGCAAGTGGCACAAGCACCGAGGGAAGAATGATCTGGTTGGCTTTAGCGTAGGAGGGGTAACACTGGGGGAGGAGGAAAATTGCTGAAGTGGATAGCTGACGTCAAGGGCCATTGATGAAAATAGGGTTGGGAAGGAGAAAAAGGAGTCAATAGGTATTTCATGGGGACAAAAAAAAATGTAACAAAGGGGAAAAAGCAGGACACCTGTTCTGGTACATGGAGCAAGCACAGCTCCAGCTCCTTGCTGGCATCTCCTCCTATGCCCCCCCTACTTGTTGCCCCACATGGCAATCTTTAGAAACAGAGGGCCTGGGACGAAGCGGCTGGACTTCATGTAGGCAGATATGTTCTTCAAGCCCTGAGGGTGGAGAAAGACATGTCAGATTTCAGGTCTGCTGACCTACTGAGCAACCTGAGGTGAGGAATATTCCTTGTGACATCCGGTATTGAGATTACAGACAATCAACCTGGGGTCTGCAGATCTCCTAATTCACCTCTCCAGCAACCTCTAACTACTGTGACATCTCAAAGAGTTACCACATCTGGAGACTGTCCCTGCACTGGGTGCTTTCAATCCACCAGAGATGACAGTACAGGTAAAGGACCCCCATCAACCACCCTACAAGACAGGTCCTACTATCTCCCTACAGCAGAAGGCAAACAGGCACAGGGGCTGCAGCGGCCTCCTCAGGCTCCCAAGGCTAGCAGGTGGGAAGGGCTGGAGGGCAGCTGGCTCTCTTTCCAGAGCTGAGCTCTTTCTGCCTCCCCCCTCCTCCTCTCCCTCCTCCACCCTCTCAGGAGGCCCTATCCCTCCCTGTCATACAAACATCCCCAAGTGCAGAGGGAGGATCCTGGCATCTCAGGGTTTGACACACACGGAATCCCAGCAGAACAGGGGCGCTCAGAATGTGCCACACAGCTTGCAGGAGAGCCCAGACCTCACCCAGTGACTCAGCAAAATCTGGAGCAAAGAGGAGAGGCTGGGGAGCATGAAAACCAGCCCAGGCCAGACTCTATTTACGCCTCAGAAAGAAGAAGATCCAACTGCTTGGCCTGGTAGCTGAGGCCAATGTCATGGGCACCACTACCTCCTCCCTAGTGCTGCTGCAGCCAGTGGGCACAGGACACTCAGGGCTGTCTGAGGCCCTCCTTCCCAGCACACGGAGGGCCCAGTGGGTTCTAAAGGACTCAAGATCCTGGGACTGCCTGTACCCAGCAGGCCACACACTGCAGCCCATGGATGTCCTCTGTCCCTCCTGCCAGCCAGTCCCTGGAGCTCTGGCACAGTCCCCAAGGCCAGTCACCCAAGCCCAAGCCAGGGCTGATAAGGACCAGCTGAGAAAGCAGATCTCTGGATGAGGAATGGGGAAGAGACTCAGACTGCAGGCTGAAAGTCCTGCTGGACAAATGCCTCAAAGCCGCCCATGGCTCACAAAGCACACCCGAAGCCCTCCAGCCAGTGACATCGGGTGAGGTCCAGGCTGTGCTCCTCCAGCACCCAGCTGGCAGCACAGCACACACACCACACGGCGGGGTGCTCCTCTAGCTCTCCAAGTGCTCTGAGCCCCAGGATGGTGGCCCCAGGCCCGGCTCACCCTTGCATCCCCACTGTGCCTGGCACGGTGCCTCACACCCCAGGGGAAGATTGGATCGGCCAACAGGACTTAAAATAAACGGACTGCCCGCCTCTGACACGGAAGCTTCACTAATGGAAAAGAAGGGAAGGGAGTCAGGGAGGGAAGGAAGGTGCCCACCACAGAAGACGCAAGGTGGTCTCCTTCCACGGGGGCACCCACCTAGGCCTGCACATCCAGGACCAACTACATTCCTGGGGATCTCAGGGTGGCCCCCGACAGGGATCAGGTGGCTGCAAAGCTGCCTGGAGATGCAGAGTAAATGCCGTCTGTGTCCTTCCTACATAGTATCATCCCCACCATGGCTCTGCTCTACTAATGCCAGCTCCGTACACACCCCCGAACATCGGCTTCATTCAGGCCATCCTGAGCCGCAGAGCCCAGCATAAATAGATCCAAGGTGTACCAACTGGCCCAGGAAAGGGAAAGCCACTCACTGCTGCCCACCCCAACCAGCCGCTACCTGGGAGCCCAGGACAGCCTCACTGCCCCTGACACACTCTGCAAATGACTTAGCCTTTCTGCCTCATTGCTCTAATCTGTAGTATGCAGGCAATAATTCCTCTGCCGTGTAGAAATGTTGTAAAGACTGCATTTCATACACTATATGTAAGATGTGAGCATGGGTCCTGGCATAACCAAATCCTCTATAAATCCTACTTCTTTTTCTTTATTTTAGCTGTAAAGCTAAGAAAGCCTTAGAGAAAAGAGAGAAGACAAGAGACCCATAACTAGTAAAGAGGGTTGAGAATCACCTCAAAGCGAGCCATGAACTCCTTCAGGTTCGGGAACGCGTCCAGGGAAGTGGGCTCAAATATGCGGTGCAGGTCAAGGATGTCGTAAACCAGGAAATCCACGTAGGTGAGCTAAAGAAAGGCAAAGAAGGAATGAGCACCTAACTCTGAACCTGGGCAAAATGACGGCCTCCCATCGCCCATAGCCTTCCCCTTACCTTCTCCCCTGCAAACCAAGGCCTCTTCCCCAGAAACTGTGAGTAGAGCTTCATCTTGTCAGGGATTGCCTTCACGTACTCAGGCTTCAGTTTCTCCTGAGACACAGAACAGCCGTCACCACCTCAGACACAGGCCCCCCGGGCAGACAGGCCGGTCTCCCCTGGGCCGTGCATGACCCCAGCTGCCGGGGGTGAGCAGCTGTGTCCCCCCCACCAGAGCCGAGTCACTGTCCAGGCTATGATTTAGCGAAGCTGTGCTCAGCAGAGTCCTCCTGGGTCCCACCGCCCACCTGTGAGAGACTGTGGAAGGCAGAGAGCACCACCTCACTGTCCCTGAATCTGCCACAGCTCCTCTCCAAACGCCCTCCCAGAGGTCACACCCAGGTGTCTGTGAGAACCCAGCAGCGCTCTGCACTCAGATGGCGGGCAGAGGCAAAGAAGCACACAACTGAAATGGCCTAGGGAGACACGGTCTATCGCCTTCTACTTGGCAGGTGATAGGTAGGAGTGGACACTCGAGTAGTTTCTGGAAAGATGTAGAATTTGAGAGACTGAGAGGAAGGAGAGGGAGTACAAAGCCCTGGGTCTGCCCCTGTGCTGCCTGCTGGGCAAATGTGCTCAGGTCTGGGGGTGTCAGGAAGACATTGCTGAGCTAACAAGGTAAACACACTATCTAGGAACTGAATTTCCACCCTGGATACTGAGTCACAGTACTCATCTGATGCATTAAATTATATGGGTCAAAAAATAAGTAAATAAATAAAAATAAAAATAAATAAAAAATATATTATAAGGGTCATTCTGGTGAAAGTACAGAGAATGATTTGCAGAATCAGCAGCGCCTTGGGATTCAAATGGCAAAGGAGACCAAGGTAGATGGCACAAAAAGTCCACTCTCCCTAAAACACCCTGTCCATCTCAGCCCACAGGTAGGAGACTCACAAAATCAGGGCTGTAGCAGATCCTGGCAAAGTATATGCGGGTGTCCATAACCTCATTCTCCAAAATGTCCACACGAATCTTCTCCTCTTCCGTCTCCCCACCTGAGGCCCACATAACAAGAGACTCACCCTCTGCATCCCACCCAGGCATCCCCAGGGGCATGTCACCTGTTCCCCTGCATCCCCACCCAGCCCCACTCACAGAGGTTGTGTTTGCGAGCAATGTAGCGAAGGATGGCGTTGCTCTGGGTGATCTTGTGAGCCCCATCAATTAAGTAGGGCAGCTGCAGGGCAACAGGGGCAGGTGGGTAGGCCAGGGGCTCCCCTGCAACCCCTCCCCCCTTGAACAAGGGCACTTCCAGAGTCTGGCTCGTGTAGCCACTCAATCAGTACACTGTAAAATGACTGAATGAACTAGAACGTAGAGCATGGGGGACAGGCAGTGACAAGAACTAGAAGGCTGAGAGGCTGAGCAAAAGGCAGCAAATCCTGAAACCTCTGAGCTGGGAAAGCAGGTGGAGTAGACACCCCCCCACTTGCCCCCACATCACCCCCACCCCCTGCACCTACATTGGGGAAGTCCAGACCCAGCTTGAATTTTTCATTCAGCCACTGGCTTCTGTCATAGTCGGGAGCTGTGGTGGAGAAGATGGAGTGAAACAAACCTCCCCAGAGCCCACCCTCACTGGGCCTGGGGCGGAGGTAGGGCCGGGAACACCCCCCACCCCCCAAAGATCAGTGGCAAACCCCTGTACCAGTTGCATCTAGAATCTGGACCACCGAGTCTCACGTTCCAGGTCAGGGGACAGTGTAGGCTTACAGGGCTCTGGGACTTGCGTGAGTAAGCTTACAAAACGTTTAGAGCAGCCCTAAGGGGAACCCATCCCAGTTCCTGACGCCAACGTCCAGCAACTCCCTCTCCCGTCCCGCCTGGGGACCCTAAAAGGCGTTAGGGTAGCGCAGGCCCTGCTCCAGGTGGTGGTGGGTGACGGAGTCAAGCCGCATGTGGCTAAGGCAATGGCTGCTGGGGGACAAATCAGCAGCAGGTGGGCCAAAGCCAGAGGGCACGGGGCTGCGTTACCGTCCCCCATCGTGTACTTCTTCTCCTCGTAGTGCGAGTCCGTGTACTCCAGGAGCAGGCGGACGGCGTGCGCCAGCTGCAGGACGGGGTTCTGGCTTGGTGCTCGCCCGCGCGGGGAGCCTCGGCGGCCCCGGGACCCCGGCCGCGCGCGCGCCCACCTGCCCCCGCCGCACCCCCGCCCGCTCACACACACGCATGCGCGCGCGGAGTCAAGAACACGCCCCATGAGGACAGACTACGAGGAAGGACTGAGCTGCAGAAGCCCTGAAGCGGACTCTGGTACACACGGTCCCCAGGACGCAAGATTTCTCCCCAGGAGCCTCCATCCACCCAACCCGGCAGCCCCAGCGCTCACCCCGCGAATGTCCCAGTAACCGAAGATCATGACCATGGTGCCGGATTTTTGCGCTGAGTGGAGGGACTGGGCACAGCCGAGCTCGCAATTTATTGAGCTGATCTGCGGCGGGCCAGCCCCCGCCCCCGGCTCCGTCCCCGGCCCCTCCTCTCGGCTCCGCCCCCTCGGCTCCGGCCCGGCCCATCCTCTCGGCTCCGCCCCGCCCCGCCCCCTCGGCTCCGGCCCCCTCGGCTCCGGCCCCCTCGGCTCCGGCCCCCTCGGCTCCGGCCCCCTCGGCTCCGGCCCGGCCCATCCTCTCGGCTCCGCCCCCGCCCCGCCCCTCAGTCCCGCCCTCTCGGCTCCGCTCCGCCCCGCCCCCTCGGCTCCGGCCCGGCCCCTCCCCTCGGCTCCGCCCCCGCCCCGCCCCGCCCCCTCGGCTCCGGCCCCCTCGGCTCCGGCCCCCTCGGCTCCGGCCCCCTCGGCTCCGGCCCCCTCGGCTCCGGCCCCCTCGGCTCCGGCCCCCTCGGCTCCGGCCCCGGCCTGTCCGAGCCCCGCCCCAGCCTGCCGCGGAGGCGCGACGACCCGGCCGAGGTACGGCCCCGGGCCACTCGGGCTCTAGGTCCCCCAGCCGCCGGGGCCGGGCCGCCTCTGAAGGCGGGGGGCTGCGGGCGTCTGTGCTCCGGCTCCCCGCGGCTCCCCGCGCAAACCAGGGCTCTGTTTCTAGGTCTAGGACCTGACGGAACCCTCGGGACGCGCGGGGCCCCGGGATGCGCCCCCGCCCCCGCCCTGCACTTGGCTCCGCCCCGCGCTGCCCGGATCCCACCTGCGCTGCGCTCTCCGCCCAGGTGCAGAGCCGGGAGGGCGTCCTCCGTCGGGGTGCAGAGCGGCCCGGGGCGGGGGCCCAGGACTCAGACCCGCCCCAACGGCCCCCCCGGGACGGGTCTCCGGAACACGCGGTCCCTGCGTGGGAACTGCCGCCAGGACGACGTGGTCTCCGTGTTTGCTCCTTGGCCTGCGGAGGCCCCGGCCCTTCGGGCACGTGCCTGAGGGCCCTTGGCTCAGCTGGCAACGGAGCCATTACCATTAGGACCCAGGCTGCGAGTCGGAACCCAGAACCCAGCCGTCCCAGCAAAGGGCGGGGCTGTGGGGTGCAGCCCCAGAGATGTCGTCCATGTCCAGCACAGCGACAGGGAGTGTGGTGCTCACACACAGCACGGGGCTGAAGCGGCACGGGAGCCCTGACGGCCACAGAGGGCAGCGGGGGTGGGGGGGTGGGGGGGGAGGATGGGGGGAGAGCAGGAGGGTGGAGGGCGCCCCACAGGATGGCAGTCGGGCCGGCTGCGCTCCTCGGCTATGTGGGCCCACGCATTCCAGCCTGACCCTAGCTGGCGTCCACGTGTGCTCCCCTGTATGTCAGGGTGGCTCAGATGGCCTTTGAGGCTCTTCTGTGACCTCTGGCACGTGTGTGGCACGACGTCTACAACCACGGTGTCCTCCCTGCCACCTTTCTTCTTTGGAGGCAGAAGACTATTTCAGAACTAGGTGAGTAGGCCAGAGCTTGGCCTGTGCTCGTTTCCCTTTGGATAAAGGATATTGCAAGGTCTGGTGGGTATGTGAAAACAGAAGCAGGGACCTCTTTTTTTTTTTTAAGATTTTATGTATTTATTTGAGAGAGAGTGAGAGCAAGAGCAAGCACACGCAGGAGGTGCAGAGGGAGGGAGGTGCAGAATCCACACTGACGAAGAGCTGGCCCCGGGGCTCCATCCCAGGACCCTGAGATCATGACCTGAGCCCAAACCAAGACTGGACGCTTAACCAACTGCATCACCCAGAAGAAGGGAGCCTTAAAAAACAAATGGGGGGCACCTGGGTGGCTCAGTTGGTTAAGCATCTGCCTTTGGCTCAGGTCATGATCCCAGGGTCCCGGGATCGAGCCCTGCATCGGGGTCCTTGGTCACCGGTAGCTTGCTTCTCCCTCTGCCGCTGCCTGTGCTCCCCCTGCTTGTGTGCTCTCTCTGTCAAATACATAAATAAAATATTTAAAAAATAAATAAATAAAAATTTAAAACAACAAATGACTTCTTTTTTAAGATTTTATTTATTTACTCATGAGAGAGAGAGAGAGAGAGAGAGGCAGAGACACAGGCAGAGGGAGAAGCAGGCTCCACGCAGGGAGCCCGACTTGGGACTCCATCTCGAGGTCCAGGATCAGGCCCTGGCCTGAAGGCGGCGCTAAACCGCTGAGCCACCCGGGCGGCCCAACGAATGACTTTAAAACTCATTTAAAGCACAGAAAAATGCACTACAGAAAAATAAGCCCGAAATGACTTAACACTGTGTTAGGACAGCAAAGTGCGAACCCGGTGTTTGATAAGGATTTCAAAGCACCATGATCAAGTGTGGAGTGGGGAAAGAGGAGGACACAGAGGCTTCCCCTAGGGGCGCCTGGGTGGCTCAGTCAGTTAAGCATCTGCCTTCAGCTCAGGTCCTTATCACAGGTCCTGGGATCCAGCTGCGAGTTGGGGTCTCTGCTCTGTGGGGAGTCGGCTTGTCCCTCTCCCTCTGTCCCACCCCGGCTCATGCTCCTGCATGCTCTCTCCCTCTCAAATAAATAAATAAAATCTTTAAAAATAAATTAATTTTAAACATTTAACAGACAAAAACACCCACAGGCTTCCCCTGATTGATCAGCTATCGCAGAAGTCAGAGGTCTGTCCATCTGTGCTAGGCTGGGGAGCTGGGAGGGTGTGTCGCCTGAGGCCAGCAGAGCTCAGTCCCTGTTGCACGTGCTGCCCACCCATCCACCCCCAGCCAGTCCTCAGTGCTCCAGGGCTGGGTCCAGGCTCAGGAAGTAGCCCTTGGGGTCAAGGTGAATTCCAGGTAAGTCTGGCCACGGGGAGGTGATGGGGGCCAAGTGCAAACACACATGAGTGGCCCTCGACGTGGCTACACGTTCATCATACATTAAGGAGTTGTCCCTTTGACTTTTACACATCCTCAGCCTGGAACGGCAACATCACAAGATTCCACTGAGAAAGTTCTATTTTTGAAGCTAAGGATAAGCAGAGTAAGAACATGTAAGAGTGGGACAGATGTTGGTCCACTGGCACTCATCCCTGAGGTCACTCCTGTAGTGACCAAGAGTCACTGAGATGCTGTCACCAGGTGGGCACCGTGAATAAGATGATCCTGGCTGCGAATGCTGGGAGTCCCAGGGCACTGCCAGGGAGAGAGGTTTTCAACTGGGGGACACATTTCCCCTGTAAACACCAAGAGGCAGTGAGAGGCAGAGAGGAATCCAGGGAGGGATTCCTGGGGGGGGGGGGGGGGGGGCAGTGTGTGGCAGGAAAGGACACCGAGGCAGGCAACAACTGGAGATGGGCCCAGAGCTCCCATGGCGCCTCAGAAGAAACAGGGCAGTTCTGCAGGGGTGCAGGAGGAGGGCTGGCCTGGGTGCAGGGGCCCAGAGGGTCAGGGCGGGGATGCAGTGGGTGCAAGGAGAGGGGAGCAGAGGGCCGGGGAAGCGGGAGGCTGGGCTGAGGGGCGCCAGTGTGGCCAGCGGGTGCCAGGGCTTCCAGATTCATCCGGGTTCTCTCCTGTTTTTAGACCATTGACCAGTTCATATTGAAAAGCAAATTGTGTCAGATTTTGGCTAAGGGACTTTAATCTGACCTCTGGCTTGTATTCCATAACTCCTCCCAGCTCTATATTCTAAACCCTCAAGGTAAAAAATTTTAAATCTATGTAAAATATCCTCAGGATATAAAATGACATGTTAGAAATAAATACCAACAGTATAGTATTAAAGTTCCCATGTCCTGGTGATTTTTAAAATTCTTTTGAATATTATTTGAGGGGCACCTGGGAGACTCAGTGGTTGAGCATCTGCGTTCAGCTCAGGTCGTGACCCAGGTGTCCTGTGATCGAGTCCCACATCGGGGTCCCTGTGAGGAGCCTGCTTCTCCTGCTGCCTTTGTCTCTGCCTCTCTCTGTGGGATTCTCATGAATAAATAAATGACACCTTTAAAAAAAAAAAAAAAAAAAACAGACTTTCAGAAAATGACTCTTTAGATCCCCTTAAAAACATATTGTGGTAAAATACACAGAACATAAAATTCTCCATCTCTACCTAGACCACACTTTTGGGGGCCCCCATAGAATGGCTTTAAGAGAGCAGGGCTTAAAAAAAAAAAAAAAAAAAAAAAGAGAGCAGGGCTTTGGTATTTTGACAACCTGCCTGCTATGCTGGGAGACCTGGGGAAAATCTCTATGGGACTTGAGCCTTGAGCCCCTCTGACGTCAAAGCGAGCAAGCAGAAGGGATCAACAGCCCCTGGCTACTGTTTATTGCTCTTACAATAGGAACTCAAATGCCTGTGTGACCCTTCCCTTGGGCAAAAAAAGAATATCAAGTGTTTTAAGTCCTCCTGGCCTTTTTTGCGTTCCCATCAGAGAAGCAGGAGGAAGCTGTGGCTCTGAGGTCAGGAATAAGAGAGAACCAGGCCTCGCTGGCACCTGCGGCCCACAGGACCTGTGCTGAGGAAAGCACTAGGTCCTTCACCTCAGTGAGCTGCCCACAGGGTTCCAGGGAGGCCCAGAAACAGGTAACGGGCATTCCTCAAAGCCCGGGATGGATGGATCCCGGGATCATCCATGTTCCAGAAGATCTGCAACTTCAGGAGAGAGCAGGGCAGCAGGGCAGTGCACGCAGTAAAGGGGGCGGAGCCCTTGTGGCAGGGAGCCCCGTGATGTCCTCACATGGTCATTATGAGGCTCCAAGTACAGCTTGGTCCAGGAATGGAGTGGGGTAGGGGCCAGTCCTTATTGTGGTGGATCCTGAAACACTTCCTTGGAAGGATGTTGCAGTCCCTTGAAACCTGTCATGGGGTTTTCCCTTGTGGGCGGTATGGTTTGTATTCAGTACATTTAACCGGGATCCTGCAGGAAACATTCTTCTAAGGGGTCATTCCTGGAACAGGGCTGCTTTCTCCAAGCCACTGGTTCACATTTTTAATTTTTATAGGCACAGAGGTACATAACAAATTGTAATTCATTCTCGCCTTGAGCTCTAGACAAATCACAGCCAAATTTTATCATGTGGAAAGAACACGGGATCTCATGATATTCATTCTGTGTAAATCTGGCCTCTGACTCAGTGCTATTTCTTGTCTTTTTATTTCAGTTTTCCTCTGATTAACTCACTTTTTACAATTTTGAATATATTTTTATAAGACTTTTGTGGGGAGGGTGAGGAAACCAGAGTAGAAGACAGACAGTCATGGGCTCATGGACATCTGAGAAGTACAGTTATCGTAAAAGAAAGCAACAACCTTAACAATCACTGTCAGACCCGGCATTGCTTTAATATATGGATTTCCAAGAATCTTATTTTTTTAATTTAAATTCAACTAGCCAATATAAAGTGCACAGTTTCAGATGTAGTGTTCAATAACTCATCAGTTGCATGTAACACCCAGTGCTCATTCCAGCAGTGCCCTCCTTAATGCCCATCATCCAGTTACCGCATCCCACACCCTCTTCCCCTCCAGCAACTCTCAGTTTGTGTCCTAGAGTCAAGAGTCTCTCATGGTTTGTCTCCCTCTCTGATGATTTCCCATTCCATTTTCCCTCCCATCCCATGTGATCCTCTGCACTACTTCTTATATTCCACATATGAGCAAACCATATGATAACTGTCTTTCTCTGATTGACTTATTTCACTCAGCATAGGGCCAAGAATTTTAAATAACCGTGATGGACTCTGTCACTGTCCTCCAGCCAAAGACCACCAGGAACACAGAGAAGTAGAAATTGGGTTTGTTGGTCCTTGCAGCCAGGGAGAGTACACAGAGAACCAGAGTGTCTCAGGAACAGGGTGTGAGAAACACACTATCAGAGGGTTACAGTTCTGCTTGGGTGATTTGGGGGAGGGCCCCAGGAAGGGGGGCTCACTCTAGAATGGACGCTGTCAGAAAGCTGGGGAGAATTCTGTGGTTGGGTGTTTTTGTCACAGTGACCTTTTGTCTGTGATTAGGTAAAAGCATGAAGTGGTTTTGTTTTGTTTTGTTGTGGTCTCAGAGTAACTGGGAGATTGTTATTATGTGGGATTGCTTGTCCAATAGGGGAACAGAATGAAGAGGTACAAATTCCAGTTATAAAATAAGTATGTCGCAAGAATGAAAAGTACAGCATGGGGGAACACAGTAACATAATGATGTATGGTGACAGTTGGCAACTACGCTTATCATGGTGGACATTTCCTGATTGTGTTAAATGTCAAATCATTATGTTGTACCCCTGAAACTAATGTACTCTTGTATGTTGACTATACTTTAATTTTTAAAAATAAACAAACAAATAAGAGAACAGAGTCCAGCTGTATCAAAGGAACTTGCAGCAACACTGAAGCCTACACTCCATGCACTCTCTTCTGAGCCACCAGGGGCTACTTTCTCAGTCCCCCACACCCCACCTTTGGGCCAATGACAAAGTCAGACCCCAAGACAATAATTCATGAAATCCAGATTTCTTCTCCCAATGCTGAGATTTTCCTAAGGTCAGAAGAGTGTGCACGGAGCATAGTTTATACTTAAACCAGAGTTCATTTTTTCTTTTCCCTCAATTATGGGATGAGTCATTGAACTATCGAAGTGACAGTGGCTGTGCCAGTAACATTTAAGGGTACGATACACTGGCCAAGTGTAAAATAGGCAATTAACAGAAATAAAATGACTATTAGTCATGGTAATAGGTCTCCAAGTCAAAAGGTAAAGTGACAATTTCTTTTTCATGGAAATAATTTTTTAAAAGATTTTATTTATTTATTTATTTATTTCAGAGGGGGACATAGTGAGAGAGCACAAGCAGGGGAGAGGGAGAAGCAGGGATCCCTGGGATGATGACCTGAGCTAAAGGCAGATGCTTAAACCACTGAGCTACCCAGGCACCCCTGAAACGAAGTAATTAAGTTATCCTCTTTTTAATAGGATTGATGAGATTTCATTTTTCAATTGACATAAATTGAAACAGAATGTTAATCTCAATCTGAAGTCTTGAGCAGAAGCTGTTCACTTCTGAAATAGCATCTTCTAGAAGACTCCTAAGAATCTCAGTTTCAGGGATCCCTGGGTGGCGCAGTGATTTGGTGCCTGCCTTTGGCCCAGGGTGTGATCCTGGAGACCCAGGATTGAATCCCACATCGGGCTCCCGGTGCATGGAGCCTGCTTCTCCCTCTGCCTATGTCTCTGCCTCTCTCTCTCTCTCTCTCTCTCTCTCTCTCTGTGACTATCATAAATAAATAAAATTTTTTTTAAAAATCTTTAAAAAAAAAGAATCTCAGTTTCAGATTTCCAATAGCATGAACATCCAGTCCTCAGGAGGAAATGTTGTATATCTTTTGAGCTGGTATATATTACCCTAAGGATCAATACTTTACAATTCTGATGTTGGGTCAGTTAACAGGATATGTAAGCTCCTTTTCATCCAAGCTCAAGGGTAATTTACCTCAGGTGTCTTTTCCAGAGCATGAAATCTCCTCTTGTTAAGTGAGTGGTTTGGAAAGGCAGCTCAGACCTGTTAATGATAAAGCTAGAGTTATTGTATGAGTTCCTTGTAGAATATAATCATATTTCAATCATATCCTGTAATAGAATAGAATCTAACATTGGGGGTGGGATTTTCAAACACATGGACCAGCCTCTTATTAATTGATAAGAATATAACATTTGAGTCCCGGAGGGAATTCATCTTATATATGTTAAAACTAATGGTAATATTTTAGGCCATGGAAGTTTAAGGAAGCTTTGTTAATTTCAGCTTTTAGGATTCTACTAGTTTTTTGGTTTTTTTAGATTTTATTTATTCATGAGAGACACAGAGACAGAGAGGCAGAGACATAGGCAGAGGGAGAAGCAGGCTCCATGTGGGGAGCCCAGTGCAGGACTCCAGGAGCACGCCCTGAGCTGAAGGCAGATGCTCAACCACTGAGCCACCCAGGCATTTTTCCTAAAGGACTACAAAAATAAGTTAATGATAAAAGGATGACAATAATAGCAAAAGTTTGGGGGTAAAAGACAAACTTTATAGAGTTCCTTAATAACAGCACCAGTATAATGAGTGTTGTTATTAGAGAGACAAGCGGAAATTTCCTAGGATAGGAGATGAAATCAAGCAGATTTATTTTTTTCTTTTCCTACAATTAGAACCGTAGCTTCCTGGTAAGGAAAATCTTTAATATTCTCCGAGAAGAAAACAGAAAATAACCAAAACACATTTATAATCCATTGCAAGAGGCAACTGTATAAAGTCCATTAGCAAGTATGAAAGGCTCTCAAGACTTCAGTTCTTGTCCATATCCTACCTTTATGTTACACCAGGATCACATCATCAGCAGTGTGACATGTTTTAAAAACATCCTTGGCAATGCTTCTAAAGTATCCTACTGGGCAGCCCAGGTGGCTCAGCGGTTTAGCGCCGCCTTCAGCCCAGGGCATGATCCTGGAGACCCGGGATCCAGTCCCACGTCAGGCTCCCTGCATGGAGCCTGCTTCTTCCTCTGCCTGTGTCTCTGCCTCTCTCTCTCTCTGTCGTTTCTCCCTCTGCCTGTGTCTCTGCCTCTCTCTCTCTCTCTGTGTGTCTCTTGTGAATAAATAAATAAAATCTTAAAAAAAAAAATAAATAAAGTATCCTACTGATGTTGGCTCAAGATTGCTGCCGGTGTATCTCTGCTATTATGAGTAATAAGACGAAGCATCTCTGCTAAACTTCATTTAACATTATTTGAGGTTACGCATCAGCCACTGTGAGAACGCAAAATTCCTCTTTATGCAACTTCTGCTTCTGAATTTTTCCACTTTCCGGTTTTCCAAATCAGGGATTTGTCTATGACAGTTTAAAAATAGCCTCTTTGTGTTCTTCCAAGAGTTTCTTTTCACTGTGATTACTGGAACACTGTCTTGGGCAATGCTACTTGCAGAGCAAGAAGGTCAGCCACAGCACTACCGTGAGATCCCCGGTCTTAGTGTTGTGAATGATGTTCTACTTTTATTATAACTATTTCCTTAGGTAACAGCAAATCAGCTAATCACCCCCCCCCCTTTTTTTAACTTATCCAATCTTTATGGTTTTGTCAAAGTTAGAAAGCTCTTCCTAAAGCATTCCAAATTTGCAGGCTACCCCAAAAACATATCTGCTAATAGCACTGGTGCTTGCTCTTTTCCTTTTTAGCAGCTGGGAGGCCCAGGTAAGGATAATTATCTTAATCTTTGGAACTGATTTGGTTTCTGGAGAAGTCTATATTTCAAGTGTGAATTTAGGTCTGTGCTAGCATTTTTAAATATGAGCAAATACAGTGAGGTCAGGGCTATTCAAGGGAATTTCTAACAAAATGATTTAAGAGTGTGGGGAAAGCAGTAAAGGTTCTGAGAATCATTTGGTGAAGAAAAGGAACCTCTACTTATCTGTGTGTAGAAGCACATAAGCATTTTACATGAAGGACCCCAATATTAACTTTACTCATTAAGTGCATTATTTTTGTAAGAGATTATAGTAAAGGATCTACTAATATTTCATTTGTATGTATTCAGATACACAGGTACATAAACATACAATAAATATTACTTTAAAGATTTTGGCTATTGCTTTAAGTATCATTAACTTATCAGCATATTAAATAAAATAATAGGGATCCCTGGGTGGCGCAGCGGTTTGGCGCAGGCCTTTGGCCCAGGGCGCGATCCTGGAGACCCCGGATCGAATCCCACGTCGGGCTCCCGGTGCATGGAGCCTGCTTCTCCCTCTGCCTATGTCTCTGCCTCTCTCTCTCTGTGACTATCATAAATAAATAAATAAATAAAATAATATGTATCATATTAAATTCATCATTTGAATTAACTGTAATAATTTTTCTACATAAACAGAAAATCACATCCTATTTTATATAGATATATATACCTGTATCTCCGCCGTTACTATATCCAATACAATTAATCATCCACGCTAATTATTATCTTTAGAGTAACCAATCTTTTCTTTCTTTCTGCAGACACAAGAGAAACTCAAAGGGAAATAAGTTTAAAAACCATCCAGCAATTTTTTATGCATGTTTATCTCACATTATGTAAACCTTTTAAGAAGGCCAAAACAAATATACATGCATTATCATCCAAAGGCATTTTCATGTTTTGTTACTCTGCTGGCATTTTTAAAATAAGGACAAATTAAAATTAACTTTAGTAAACAGTGTTTTGTATCCACACCTTAAAAATCAACTTAGTTCAGTCTACCTGGAATCAGGAGATCCTGATGAATGATCCTTGGTCTTTGACCAAATCCCAGAGACACATGTCACATAGATGGTCACACTACAGGTCTCAACGGCACCCATCCCGGCCAAACACCTGCTTCCTTCGCTCTTGCTCCTATAATGTTAACACCTGTATATATCTTTCTAACTGGCAGAGTTCACCAGTGACAATTTGAAATTATACGGGCCACTTTGGGGGGACTTTGAGGTGGGCAAATTGTTCGTTTGAGCGGCAACTTAAAATGAAACAAAAGACTCCAAGTGTCCAAAAGCTGGCTTTCTTTCATTGGGTTTAGGAGGCACAGTTCAGACTCTGAAATTGCCTGAAATTTCTTTAGCATAAGTAATTACAAAACGTGAGAAACTGTCTCTCTAATCATCCACTTCACATGTGAGTCAGACCCTTTCTGCTTTTATTGTAGATGGTTTAATGCCAAAGCAAACAGAAAGTGACTGGCTTATCACTCCATTGCATGAAGTTCAGCATTCGATGAAGCATTTCCAAGAGAATTTGAGGCCCAAAAACAAAAGAAATGTCACCAGGAATTGTTCGTCCTGTTTGTCTGAAGATATCGTTTTGTATAACTACAGAAGCATCTTCTTCGTTTGCCTACTTCGGGGATTATTAAGTGCTCGCTTTTTAATCTTAGGGCTTTTTTTTAATTTTATTTATTTATTCATAGAGAGAGAGAGAGAGAGGGGCAGAGACACAGGCAGAGGGAGAGAGAGAAGCAGGCATCATACAGAGAGCCTGACACGGGACTCGATCCAGGGTCTCCAGGATCACGCCCCGGGCTGCAGGCGGCGCTAAACCGCTGCGCCACTGGGGCTGCCCAATCTTAGGGCTTTTGTATGTGCGTGTCCCAGGCTGGGTGAGGGCTTCAGAGCTAGGTGGGAATATTGCTCTCCAGTGCCTGCTTAGGTTCCCAACCTGAAACCTTGAGAAAAGTAATGGTGGACTGTCTGTCACACCTGCCCAATCTGACTCTTCTGGATCATACCTCCCTTGAAGGGGGGGAGTGGTAGAAGCTCTACAAGGGGGATATTCTCACTAACAGAGAGGATTGTCTCAGACTGGAAGAGAAGGATGGGGGATAGATGAAGTGAGGAGGGAGGGAGTTTGACCTGGAGTCTGAGGTTCAGGGAGCCCCCAAATCCATACTGATAAAGGCTGGATTCACATTTCCCATTCAGGGTCCTTTGGGAGTAATTGCCTGGGACCTTCAGCACCATTTTCACCTGTGGCTGTGGCTACTAACAGTAAACCCTGCCAGGAACACACGAGCTTTGTTAGCTTTGGTGCCTGGTACTGGGAAATTTGTTTCCTCATCTACAAAATGGAGATAACTGTACCTACCTCCCAGCATCACTGTGAGGATGAGGTGTGATGGAGCAATTGGAGGGGCCTGGCACACAGAGTTTGCTGTGAAGATGATAATGGTGATGGTGATGACGGTGATGATAATACCTTCCATCAGTCTCTCACTGGGAGGAAAGTCTTGTCAACTGCGTTCTACGGCTTTCAGTTCCAGGTGCTGAGGTAGAAACACAAGGCTGTCGACAATTGTCACCACAGAAGACAGCTGGGGAGCAGGGGGCACAGGTGAGACCAATACTCTGGGCAACAGCAGAAACAGTATAAATGATCTGGCCCTTGGGTCAAAGAGGGCTCCTGCTATGCAAACATTGGCATAAAAATGAAGTGTTATCAGAATGGGAATGGTATCTCAAGTAGTTTCGCACAGCAAAAGAAACAATCAACAAAATAAAAAGGCAACCTATGGAATGGAGAAAGTATTTGCAAATCATATAACTGATAAGAAGACAATATCCAAAATACATAGGAAACTCATACAATTCAAAGGGGTGGGACTTAATAATCTGATTTTTAAATGGGCAGAGGACCTGAATAGACCTTTTCTAGGGGCACCTGGGTGGCCCAGTTGGGTAGACATCTGCCTTTGGTTCAGGTCATGATTCTGGGGTCCTGGGGTTGAGACCTACCTTGGGCTGAGCTGGGAGCCTGCTTCTCCCTCTGCCTCTGCCCCTGCTTGTGCGCGCGCTCTCTCTCTCTCTCTCTTTCTCTGTCTCAAATAAGTAAATAGGTAAAATCTTTTTTTTAAACAAGACATTTTTCCAAAGAAGATATACAGATGGACAGCAGGTAAATGAAAAGATCACTCATCATCAGGAAAATGCAACTCAAAACCACAATGAACTATCACTTCATACCTGTCAGAATGGCTCATATCAAGAAGACAAGAAATAACAAGTGTTGGTGAGGATGTGGGGAGAAGGGAATCCTAGTGCACTACTGGAGGGGATGTAAATTGGTGCAGATACTGTGGACAATAGTATGGAGGTTCCTCAAAAAGTTAAATGTAGAGCTACTATATGATCCAGCAATCCCACTTCTGGTTATATATCTGAAGGAAATGAAATTTCTATCTCAAAGAGATGTCTACACTCCCATGTTTACTGCAGCATTATTCACAATAGCCAAGATATGGAAGCAACCTGTGTCTGTGGATGGATGAAGACATAAAGAAAATGTGGTGTATTTATATAATGGACTATTACTTAGTCATAAAAAAGAAGGAAATCTTGCCATTTGCAACAACATGGATGGACCCCGACCATTACACAAAATGAAATGTCAGACAAATACCATCTGATCTCATTCATGTGGAATCTGAAAACGCCACACTTGCAAGAATAGAGAACATACTGGAGGCTGCCAGGGGCTAGAAGGTGGGGGAAATGAGGAGATATTGGTTAAAGGATACAAACTTACAGCTCTATGATGAATAAATTCTAGGGGTGAGTGCACAGCATAGAGACTACAGTTAGCAAGAGAGCATTGTGCACTTGAAAATGGTTGGAGCTCCTGGGTGAGCTCAGTCAGCTGAGCATCTGACTCTTGATCTCAGCTCAGGTCTTGATCTCAGGGTCGTGAGTTTAAGCCCCACGTTGGGTTCCATGCTGGGCATGGAACCTACTTGAATAAATAAACAGTTTTTAAAAACTGCTAAAAGAGTGGATCTTAAATGTCACCAGGGGGCACCTAGGTGCCTCAGTCGGTTGTGTCTGACTCTTGATTTTGTCTCAGGTCATGATCTCAGGGTCATGGGATCAAGCCCTGAATCGGGCT
Source organism: Canis lupus baileyi (assembly GCF_048164855.1). Classification (NCBI taxonomy): domain Eukaryota; kingdom Metazoa; phylum Chordata; class Mammalia; order Carnivora; family Canidae; genus Canis; species Canis lupus. The sequence goes on along the minus strand of NC_132845.1, from coordinate 35,362,477 downwards.
CCATGCTTGGCATAGACCCTGCTTCTCCTTGTCCCTCTGCTCCTCATCCCCCACCCCACCTCCTGCCAAAATGTTCTCAGCATACACACAATAAAAATGGTAATACATGAGATGATGGAGGTGTTCATTTACCTTATTGTGGCAGCCATTTCACAATAAATACCTGTATCGAACCATCATGTTGTACACCTTTAAAGTCCACAATGTTTTACATCAATTACGTGGTGAAGCTGAGGGAAGAATCCCAAGTAGGCCTCCTGAGTGCATTAGTTCTTTCCACGGTATCAGCACTGTGATTCTAGACGCATCCTTTTATTTCTTCTTCATATAGCCCTAAGTTAAGGAAACCTAGCAACATCAGAGAGCAGCCCATCAACCAAGGCCATGCATCAGTAGTACCACTGGCTGTTACTGCAGATTCCTGGACTCGCCCAGACCTGCATCTTAGGTGCACGCAGTACAGGGCACTCGCACTTATTTCTTTCCAGCCCCAGAAGCACTGCCAATGGTGCAACCAGGGTGGAGAGCCTCAGACTGCAGCAAGTGTCCTGGGCTGGGCCAGGCACTGCCCAAGTCCTCCAGGTCTGGAATCTGGAAAGGAGCCTTTGGGGGTGAGGTGGGAGGGGAAATAGTGAGAAACAGGTGGAGGGGGAGGAGGGAAGATGGGGGAAGGGGGAAGCAGAGAGCAGAAGAGGACCTTAACTGAGGCAGAGACCAACACACTGGTGGCTTGTTCTTTTTCATTTCCTTCCAAATTTCTTGGACTTGGGGGCGGGCGGGGGGAGGGTGGGGTGGGAAGAACATGTTCAGACACCATCACCTCCTTCCTCACATCCTCACTAAACATGCAGAACATGCCTGGACAGCCTAGAAGGAGGACTTGAGCCTGCGTGTAAAGGCTTCCACCCACGAAACTGAGTTCCCTTTAACACCCTGGTCTTCATGAAGAACTAGAGTCTGAAGTACTTATAAACCAGACCCTTGAGGCACCTGAGTGGCTCAGTGGTTGAGCGTCTGCCTTTGGCTCAGGTCATGATCCCGGGGTCCTGAGATCGAGTCCCGCATCAGGTTCCCCGCAGGAAGCCTGCTTCTCCCTCTGCCTGTGTCTCTGCCTCTGTGTGTCTCTTACGAATAAATAAATAAAACCTTTTAAAAAATAACAGACCAGACCCTTTATTGCTATACTTTTTGTGAAATTGGGAACTTGATAGCAGATGGAGCCAAGGGCCCCAAAGGTATTTTGTCGGAGTTACACAAATGTCTACAGACAGCCAAGGTAGGAAGAACACACAAGAAGGAAAAGAAACTGGTCAAGCATTCAGTGAGAAGAGGTAGGAGGAAGACGGGCAATCTGGAGGCGGCTTCTCACTGTGGCCCGGGTTCGAATGCTGGCTTTGCCCTTTACCCTCCGGGGACTCTGGGGCGAGTTACTGAATCTCTGTGCACCAGAATCGCCTCCTCGGATTACAGTAGCCCATACATGCCCCTTAGGGTTTCAAATTTTTCTCAGGAATCTCACTAATGGGCTGGGCACTCTTGTGAAATTCAGTAGTGACCAAAATAGACAAAGTTCAGACTTTACAGAGCTTTCATTTAGTGGGAGTTGATCTACTAAGACGAGAGAAGCACTTGGAAGCGGTGCCTTGCACACAGTACATGGCCAACAAATGTGCAGCACCTCCCGTCCACGTGGGACTCCGCTGCCCTCCTGCTGGGGGGTCTCCAGCAGCTGTCAGCAGATTTGGGTGCATGGGTTCTCATCCAAGGTCCCATGAGGCTCCATTGTTCTCTGAGATTTGATCCCGCATTTGGCTCTGGGCCTTATATCTAATACCTCTGAGAACAACATCGCCTCGGCCCAGACAGAGGGCTCCACTTCTCAAACCAGCAGAGGTTGGAAATGGTCTTTCTCCTGCTTTTTGCCTTTAGTCCAGGACACTAGCACCACATGGCGGCCCCCTGTCCCCTGCCCCGTGCAATAGCCCCTTCCCCGCCTCTGCTTCCAGACGCCTCGAGGAGTGATAACTTTCTGGCAGCCAATTCAAGTGTGACAACGTTGTTTAGGAAAGAGCACTGTTTTCCTCTTTCAAGAAGTGGCACGTCTGCATTTACTAATAATCCCGGTCAATAGCCATTGAGCACCCATTGCACATCTACTACATATACTTTCTCATCGAATTCTTGAAACATCTCTTTGAATTACATATTTCTTCTCCCCTTTAATAGATGAGGAAGCTAAGGCCCAGATAAAGTAAGTAACCTGCCCAAAGACACACAGTAAATCAGAGAGGAGCATTTGGACGGCCTCTCCCGGGACACCACACTGCCTACAAGAGGCCGCAGAGTGAAACCACCGGACCGGAGGACCCAGCAACAATCCAGGACTATTTCCAAACCCTGTGCAAGCTGACACTAGACAAACTTGGCAAGTAAGCCAAAAGGTCCTCACATGCCAAGCACAGTGGATGTTTCTTAGATGGCTTTGTGTCCTTTGTATTCATTATCAGCAAGAAACTCAACTGCACTGGCCAGAATATTTCATTCTAATGTAGATCTTTTTATTTTTTTTTAAGATTTTATTTATTCTTGAGAGAGAGAGAGGCAGAGACACAGGCAGAGGGAGAAGCAGGCACTATGCAGGAGCCCGAGGTGGGACTCGATCCCAGGTCTCCAGGATCACGCCCTGGGCCAAAGGCAGGCGCCAAACCGCTGACCCACCCCGGGATCCCAATGTAGATCTTATAATCACTTCAAAGTGGTGTCAACACAGCAACAGATATGGCCAGAGAGAGACCATAAGCCAGAAAGCATGTGCTGGAAAGCTTCAGAACAGTTCACTGGGGATCAAAACCTCATTGAGCTACAAGAAGCCTCTTGTATTAAAACCTCTGGGCTTGGGCCCCTGAGTAGCTCAGTGGTGGAGTGTCTGCCTTTGGCTCACATCGTGATGCTGGGGTCCTGGGATCGAGTCCTGCATCAAACTCCCTGCAAGGAGCCTGCTTCTCCCTCTGCCTGTGTCTCTGTCTCTCTCTCTGTGTCTCTCATGAATAAATAAAATATTAAAAAAAAGAAAACCACACACACAACAAAAACCTCTGGGCTTTTGGATAACATGAGAAGATTAGTGGAGTTCTAAATACAAAGAAAGTATGCAGAGAAAGGGTGGGGCCAGGTGAGGGTGGCAATGAGCTGGATCCGGCCGGAGCCAGGCAGGTTACAGGCTGGGCCCCAGGACACTGGGGATGGCCTTGTGTGTGCTCACGAGGTCTGGCCTAGAGCAGGGAAGAAGCCGGGATCCCCGGGCACCGCGGTGGTGCTGGTGGTGTGGTCCAGGAGGTGCCGACCCTGTGGAGCATCGGGGCTTGGGGACTGCCCCGGAGTGGGGGCCAAGAGGGCTGGGTCTCACCGGGCAACGTGGGATTCCAGGCCGACCCCAGCCTGGCTGAGCAGAGCCCGTTAAACCGGAAGCCGAGGTCACGAGCTCTTGCCAAAGTGCGTGGGGGGTAAGGAAGGGCTGTGGCTTCGCAGCACAGAGGGATCAGGCCACACCTCGGATCCAGCCTGGGAGACCAGCCCCCCCCCCCCCCCCCCCGCCCCCCGGCTGCTGGCTCCGGAAGCTTCTCACGCTGGGCCTGCGTCTCGCGCTGGGCCGCTCGGAAGGCGAGGCAAGGCGAGGCCCTTGGTGCACTAGCGGGGGTGGCTGAGCCCAGTCGTCCGGTCGCCTGCTCGCCTCGGGAGCTCACCCCGTTCACCGCAGAAGGTGCAGTAACCCATTTACTCGGGAGGGGGTGCAGCCTGGAGAAGGATGGGAGAGGGGCGTGGAGGCATCGTCTGGCTTCGGGTAAGCGACGCGGAAGGCTGGGGGACCCCGCACATCCCCTGTGCAGCAGGCCCCACGGCCACCAAGAGGTTGCAAGTTGAAGTCTCCGCGTCCTCTGTAAGGCCAAGTCGTCCCGGGCCCGGGCCGCACGGGTCGGGCGGCGCCCCCTGCTGGCCGAACGCGCAGCTCCCGCGCAGAGAAAGGCCCGATTTGGCCCCGCGGCCCCGAACCTCCGACCGCTTGCTTGTCGGCGCCCCCGCCGCCCCCGCGCCCCCCCGCACACCCGCCGCCCCCGCACACCCGTGCCCCCGCCGCTCCCGCCGCCCCCGCACCCCCCGCACGGCCCCGCACACCCGCGCCCCCGCACGCCCCCGCACACCCACCGCCCCCGCACACACCCGCGCCCCCGCCGCCCCCGCACACCCTCCGCCCCCGCACACCCGCCGCCCCCGCCGCCCCCGCACACCCGCACGCCCCCCGCACACCCGCCGCCCCCGCCGCCCCCGCACACCCGCAACCCCCGCACACCCGCGCCCCCGCACACCCGCACGCCCCCCGCACACTCGCCGCCCCCGCACACCCGCACGCCCCCCGCACACCCGCCGCCCCCGCCGCCCCCGCACACCCGCAACCCCGCCGCCCCCGCACGCCCCCGCCGCCCCCGCACACCCGCCGCCCCCGCACACCCGCACGCCCCCCGCACACCCGCCGCCCCCGCCGCCCCCGCACACCCGCACGCCCCCCGCACACCCGCCGCCCCCGCACACCCGCGCCCCCGCACGTCCCCGCCGCCCCCGCACACCCGCCGCTCCCGCATAACTGGCGCGACCCGAGCCCGCGGCACCGCCGGTTCCCTCCCTGCCGACCCCACGAGCTGCGGGCAGGAGAACTGCTGGTTTCTCCTCACTCACTTGTTTTTTTTTCTGTTGCGGCGAAAGTGACATGAGTAAGAAGTTCATAACGTGAAACTTTTTGAAGTGAGCGATTCAGTGACAGCGAGTGAGCGCATTTACAGCGCTGTGCGACCGCCACCTCTAAGTAGTTCCAAAACATTTTCATTGCCCCAACAGGAACCCCCTAAAGGGGTTCACATCCATTAAAGGGTGAGTTGTTCCTCATTATCCCCCTTCCTGGCAACCCTGGCCACCCCCAACCTGCACTTCGTCTGTTTGAAGTCCCACATCTGGCTACTTCCTGCAGGTGGAGGCTGTGTGACCCGCCAGCCCGGCTTCTGCGCTTACACAGCGCGTTTGCGGTTCCTCCGCGGCGTGACCTGTGTCCGGGCTCCTCGTGGCGGAGTAATGTTCCCTGGTGTGGATGTACCGCGTTTTGTTTCTCCATCTGTTGACCGGCGTTTGGGCTATTTTCGCTTTCGGTTATTGTAAACAGTGCTGCTATGAACACTCACACTCATCTATTTATTTGAATAACAATTCTCACTTCTTTTCTTTTGTATCATAGGACTGGAATTGCTGGGTCAGATGGCAATCCTGTGTCTCACTTCCTGAGAAACCATCAAACCATTTCCCCACTGGTTGCACCATTTCACATGACCCCAGCACTGTATACGGGTTTCAGTTTCTCCGTGTCCTGGCTAGCGCCTGCGATTTTTTCTGTATCTTTTTAAAAAAATATTATTTTAAAAATTATGAAGTTGTACCATGGCTAATTTTTCAAAGCGAATTAACTTAATATTTAAAGAAAATATTAAGAAAATAATAGCATGGCATATACGGATAGGGCAGGTAAGACTGGCAAACCCAAAGCCTGCAGTTTGGAGGCAGGAAAACAGATGTAGGCCAGTGTGTCACTTTTCTCTGGCCCACACTACCTCCCCTCCAGCAACCCAAGCCAAACCCAAACCTGACTCTACAGGAGGCCGGCAAACATCCTCTATCTCCTTCATCAAGGTGAGCTCAGGATGAGGCAAATCTCTTCCAGGTCAGAGGGCCTTCCTTGGGTCTCCCATCTTCTTGCTGCAGAGCCCAAACCACCTCTGGAGGCCCTACTGTGGTCCTGTGCACCAGAACGCCCAGATTTGGATCACCAGAGCCCCCAGGCCAGGTCTGTGGGCTACCTGACTTCTCCCCATGATTTTGGTTTTTAACTTCATTTTAAAGTATAAAGTACAGGAGTTTTAAGCCTGCAATTTGTGTCGTTTCACAAAATCGACACTCTGGGTAGCCAGCCCCCAGATGAAACAGAACATTATCAATACCCCTGAGCATCCCCAGAGGTTCATACTAACCCAAGAGTAAGCACTAGTTCGGCTTTTTTCTTTTAAGATTTTATTTATTTATTCGTGAGAGACACAGAGAGAGAGGCAGAGACCCAGGCAGAGGGAGAAGCTAGGCCTTCTGTAAGGGGAACCCAATGTGGGACTCAATCCCAGGACCCCAGGATCACGACCTGAGCCAAAGGCAGACACTCAACCACTGAGCCACCCAGGTGCCCCCACTAGTCTAACTTTTAATGCCACAGCTGAGCTTTGCTTGCTTTGAAGCGTATATAAACGGGCTTACAGAGTGGATACTTTTGCGTCTGGCTTCTGCTGGTGGGAGAAGTGTTGCTGTCTGTGCAACACTTCTTCACTGGAGTGTGTGACCGCCCTTTGTTCATGTCCACTGCAGTCTGGCATCCCCATTGTGTGGCTGTGCCACATGTCTTTATGTGGTCTGCAGGGGGCATTGAGTGGTCTACAGCTTTGAGCTCTGTGCCCAGTGCTCCTGTGACATTCCACCTATGACCAGGGTACACAGGCCACCGTCCACCCATGTTCTGCTTTGACAGATGCAACCAGTTGTCTGTAGCTGTGCCAACTTACACTCTCACCAGATTGCACGAGAGCTCCAACTGCATGTCCTCACCAGCACTGGGCGTTATCAAGCTTTTTCCTTTGGATTATTTTGATGGGTTGTGTGGTCATAGTTGTTTGAGGTCTTAGTTAATATTTCCCTGATAGCAAATACAAATGAGCTCCTCTTCATGTGTGTACGGGTCGTTTGGATTTCCTTTGTGAAATGCCTGATCAAGCCTTCTGTTTTCTGTCAGTTGTCTCTTTCTTACTGATCTGTAGTTCTTTATTCTGCTCATAAGCCCTTTATTATCCACTCTCATTCTGTGGCTTTTGAGAAATAGAATTTCTTAATCTTAATACAATCTTTTGTTAAAAGATTTTATTTATTTATTCATGAGAGACCCAGAGAGAGAGGCAGAGACACAGGCAGAGGAAGAAGCAGGCTCCTTGTGAGGAGCCCGATGTGGGACTCGATCCCAGGACCCCAGGATCACGCCCTGAGCCAGAGGCAGATGCTCAACCACTGAGCCACCGAGGTGCCCCTTAATACAATCTAATTTATCATTTTTCCCCCATCATGCTTCGTGCTTTAAAAAAAAAAAAAAAAAAGATTTGTTTATTTACTCATGAGAGAAAGAGGCAGAGGCACAGGCAGAGGGAGAAGCAGGCTCCATGAAGGATCCCGGGTCTCCAGGATCGTGCTCTGGGCCAAAGGCAGGCGCTAAACCACTGAGCCACCCAGGGATCCCCGGAATACAGAGCTTTCTTAAACAGGATACAAAAAGCACTAAGTGGGCAGCCCCGGTGGCACAGCGGTTTAGTGCCGCCTGCAGCCCAGGGTGTGGTCCTGGCGACCTGGGATCGAGTCCCACAACGGGCTCCCTGCATGGAGCCTGCTTCTCCCTCTGCCCCCTCTCTCTCTCTCTCTGTCTATCGTGAATAAATAGATAAAATTAAAAAAAAAAGCTCTGGGAAAAAAAAAAAAAAAGCTCTGTATTCCAAGTTCATCAAGGTGTTCTTTTACATTGTCATCTAAAAGCAGATCTTTAAGACATTTGAAATTAACTTTTGTAATTGGTGTGAGGTTGGGCCTGGCATTATTTCCATGTGCATATCCAGTTGCCCCAGCACTAGTTATTGAAAAGGCTGTCCTTTCCTGACCCCATTTTGGGGTGAGTGATGATAGCAATTTCTCTTCGAGTGAAGGCAGGCGTGGATGTAAGGCATTTTGCTTTCTCTAAGTCTGGGAAGAGGGTTGCACTTAGGACTGTATCTGTCACAGCCACACAAATAGCAAATAGGCCCTAGGAGAAAAAGAGTCCTGCCCAGGAGCCAGGAGGCTGTCAGGAAATGAAGGAAAAGCCCCAGGGACTGACAGAGGTATATAAATGGGACATTCACAGGGAGTTCAGGGGATGGGGTTTTGGCTTGGCAAGTGCAAGACGGAAAATGCGGGCAAAGAATTGATTAACTTTGACCGGGTCCCAGAACCAGGGCTGCCCTAGAGTGCAGGAGCTGTGGACCAGGGCCCAGGGCTGCAATCACCATCAGGATGTCCCACCCATGGAAATCTACTGAGAGGAGCTGGTAAGGCCCAGGACATAGGCCAGCCTTCCCTTGTAGTGTGAGGGGTCAGCCCCCATCCTGCGCAACCATGATGGGCCCCAGACCACCTCATCCACAGAACCCAAAGGAAGAAGGTTGGGGCACAACCCGTGGAGCATTGCCTCTGGAGACAGACCTCCTGGATTGACATCCTGGATCCACCACTTGCTAGCTGTGTAAACATGGGAAGATGACTAAACCTCTCTGTGCCTTTGTTTCATTTTCTGTGAATGGCAGTAACAATAGTGCCTACTTCCCAGGGCTGATCTGAGGATTAAATTGGGCCTACTTGCATCTGCAAGTGCTCAATAAATGTCAGCCACTGTTATTACCTTGGACGGCTAAATTCAGCCTCCCCGCTGGTGCTTTTCCCTGAAAAAGGATCTTGAACAGCACGACCTAAGGGCCAGAATGTACGTCTCCAGCCTTGTCCAGGAGAAAGCGTGTCCACATCAGCTGGCCCCTGGGCACCTCTCCTGCCGGAGTCCTGGCTCAGGCTAAGGACTAACTGGGAGGACTCCTATGTGAGCCAGCCTGTGTACTGAGCCGGCCGGCCAGCCGGGGCCCCACTGGAGCCCAGCGCATGAGTTAGCAGGTGTGGGCGCCTGGAGAGGGTGCCCAGCCCCAGAGCCAGAAGCTGCAGCCTGCAGCCGAGGCCGGTGGAGGGTCTCAGTACCGCCACCCTGTGGGAAGGTGGACACTGCAAAGAGCTACCAGGCGGGAGCAAGTTCAGCAAGAAGCGGAGATCTGCCTGCGTTCTGCTCACCAAGGAACCGGCCCTGGCCCCGCCAGGACACCTGGACGGAGGGACACTCCCTTGGCTATCCAAAGATATCAGCAGTTCTGTGAGCTGTCAGGGTCATGTCTGCCCAGAGGGCCCACCTGTTCCTAACTCAAAGGTGACATTTCGGTGAGCATCAGTCCCGGGTTTGTGCATGACCCGGTTGCCCAGGCAGCCACAGCAGCTATCTGGCGCACAGGGACAGGACAGAGGGGGAGGGAGAGAGCCGTGCACCTGGATTATTCACAGTGGGGGCTTCAACCACACCTCCGGCAGGCTTCCCCAGGGACACGTTGGCATGATCTATGTACTCCCACAGCAGCGCTGAGGCCCCCACACAACTCTGTGGGCCCTGAGCCCACAGCTCCAGAACAGGATTGGAGGCGGAGCAGAGGTGGCTGGAGCCTCACCTAACATGTAAGCTTGTGCAGGGGGCTGCTCAAGTCCCAGACCCAGCTGGGGGACGTCTACCAGGAGCAGGTGCAAGAGCCGGAGGCCTCAGTGGTAATACAGCTGCATGCACACCCGCAGGCTGCAGGGGCCCAGGGACTTCAGGGCCAGGCTGCCACCTATGTCAGACAGGGTATGCATGGATAAGAGCCCGTGGTGCTTGGGGAGCCAAAGTAGCCTGTCCTCTGCTCACCAACCTGTGCTCCCCAGCATGAGGCTGTGTTGACCCAAGGAAGGGGCATCTTTTACACAAAGCCACTCAAGAAGCCAACACGGCTCTGCCCAGGGCACATGGGTGCAGACAAGGAGGCCCAAGGCCAACGAGCTATTCAAAACCCTGGTTCCAATTCACTGTTCACTGACTTTTGGGAAAAAAAGCTTATGCTTGGTGTTTTGATTCCCCTGTTGCAAGCTGGAAAGTAGCTTGCCTGGTCTGGTGTACATTTCCTGTGAGCTGGGTTAGTTCCTGTAGACTAGAGTCGGTTCCTGTGGACTGATCATCTCTAGGTGCTCAGACGGATTGAGCATCTAACCTGCAGGACCACCCCCCACCAGCAGCCTCTTGAATCCCGTGTCCATCTCCATCTTGACCTCTGCTAATATATTTATCCTCCTAAGGCCCTCAGTGAGTACCGTAAAGGATTCTCTCCTCCCTTCTCCTCCCCTCTTTCCACCACTTTCCCAGCACCAGCCTCCCTCCCAAGCAAATGTCTTTCCTGGGATGCCTGGGTGGTTCAGTGGTTAGCATCTGCCTTTGGCTGAGGGCATGATCCTGGGGTCCTGAGATCGAGTCCCACGTTAGGCTCCCTGCCTGGAGCCTGCTTCTCCTTCTGCCTAAGTTTCTGCCTCTCTGTGTGTCTCTCATGAATACATAAATAAAATCTTTTTAAAAAACAAAAATAAAATGTCTTTCCTGAGTCTGAGATGTGATGGTAATGGATACTATCCATTCTCCACCATGGATATGTAACATTTTTTTACTTCTATTTGGATCCTACCTTATTTCAAAATAATTTTAGGCTGCTGGTAGGAGTAAGCACACCCCTGTCCAAGTCATAAGACTGTTGTAAAAATTAAATGTGGAACATTATCAAACACAATACAAGTGTGATGTTGTTGCTATTTTCTCCAAAAGGACTTAGCCCACCCTAGTCTGCCCCCCTCCACTAGTAGAGTTGCCAATGGTAACCCCAAAACTTTCCAAGTTCTCTGAGCTGAACTCAGGCCTGATGCATGATTGCCTCCTCCTCCACCACCTTCCACTATGGCTTCAAAAGTTCCATAGATGCATTGAGGGTTTTCTGTGTGTTGGTCAATGTGCTAAGAGCTTTAAATGTAGCATTGAATGTCAACTTAGTAGACTTTTGTTGTCCCCATTTTTTTAAAAAAGATTTTATTATTTATTTGAGGGAGGGAGGCAGAGAGAGAGTGTGCACAGGCATAAGTCGGGGGAGGGGCAGAAGGAGAGAGAGGAGCAGACTCCCCACTAAGCAGGGAGCTCCATACGGGGCTCGAACCCAGGGCCCCTAGATCATAACCCAAGCCAAAGTCAGATGCTTAAGCAACTGAGCCACCCAGGTGCCCCATTCCTATTTTATAAATAAGAGGACTGAAGCTCATAATTCATATAATTTACCCATGATCTCGCAGGTAATAAGTGAAAGGGCTATCCCACGAAATGGTGATTTTATCCCCAGGAACACAACTCAGATGCCTCCCTGGCAATGTGTGGATTGGGCCAGGTGTAAGGCAAAAGGGAATGGGGGGTGCTCTAGGTGGCAACTGGAGCACACACCCACCTGGGGACATTCCCACTCTCGGTCTTTTGTCCAGCCATCTGACCATGACACTGTGGCCAGTTCTGCCCCCCTGTACCAAGGCTTATGCAAGTCCTGACTGCACCCTGCAAAAGCTGCTCTCTCCCTCCCCGCTGCCACCACCCAGGTCCTCATCACTCACACCTGGGATGCTGCAAAAGCCTCCTCCGTGGCCTTCCTGCCTCCAGCTTCTCCAGAGCCAGACAGCAGCCTTTCCCTGGGTACCCACTCCTACAGACACCAGCCCCACAAACACCCAGCACTCACTGGCCCACCCCACGGACCGTCATAGAATGGAAGGAACAAAGACTTTGCAGCCAGACGTTCAGGGTTCCAATATCAGCTCTGCTATTTGCTAGCTGGGTCACCTTGGATAAGTTCCTTAACCTCCCTGGCCCTCAATTTTCTCTAAGAGGAGCGTGAGGACAGTGGCATGCAGGTGCACTGACTGTGCTGCAGGAGAATGCATGGTGGACACAAAGCTGCCAACGGGTTGGTGCTCTCTCCCCTGGGAGCGTGGCTGCCCTCCCTGGGAAGTCAGAGGACTGCGGATTGGCCGCCTAACAGAGGAGCACTCAGCTCCCCACCCAGGGCAGCGTCCCACCTGTGAGACGGAGACCAAAACTCCAGCTACACGCAGTCTTGCGTTGACACAGAGAAGGTGTGCGTGTGGCAGGAGCAGGTGCTCTGGATCTGCGCGGCTTCCTCAGGGAGGCAGGAGGGCCCCCCAGCCCCCAGGCCCTGGGGAGGAGGGCTTTGCTCGCGGGCCGGTGCGCAGGGGGGCCCCCTCCAGACCCACAGGCCGCCCCACACAATACCCACCCCAGACTGCCCAGGGCTGCCCAATCTGGGCAGCTTTATTCTCATCTTTTTTTTTTTTTTTTTTAAGATTTTACTATTTATTTATTTACTTACTTATTTATTTATGAGCGAGAATGCAGGAGGGACAGGAACGGGCGGACACCATGGTGCGCTTGGAGCCCAGCACTGGGCTGGATCCCATGGCCCCAAGACCATGACCTGAGCCAAAATCAAGAGTAGGAGGCTCAACCAAGCCACCCAGGTGCCCCAACCTTATTCTCATCTTGAAAACAAAACGATTTGCCCAAAATTAGGTTAAATGTGATTTAATACTTAAGCCTTTTTTTTTTTTTAAGATTTTATTTATTTATTCATGAGAGACACAGAGAGGCAGAGGCACAGGCAGAGGGAGAAGCAGGCTCCATGTGGGGAGCCCGATGTGGGACTCCATCCCCTGAACCCAGGGATCATGACCTGAGCCAAAGGCAGATGCTAACCACTGAACCACCCAGGTGTCCCAATACTTAATGCTTTATTGGAGTTTCTGAGAAATGAATTTACAAATGAAGCAATACTTTGATGGAACGAATGTTCTGTTCTGATGTAGGGTTTGGAAATTAGGATGACTGTCATCCTAACCAAACCATACCACCCCATCCCATGTGGGGGCACAGCCAGGACCCTCCCCTCCCCTCCCAGAGGAGCCACAGGGAAGGTGAAAGTTCTGTGACTGGTCAGGAACAGTCTCCTGGTGAAGAATTCATTGAGGGCCTGCTCTGCAGGGCAGACTGGACAAGGTGGGGTATTGCACTGTGGGATATTTATTATTTTGGTGGGAGCCTTTTTAAAAACATTTTATTCATTCATGAGAGACACAGAGACATAGGCAGAGGGAGAAGAAGCAGGCTCCCCATGAGGAGCCCAATGCGGACTCGATCCTAGGACCCCAGGATCATGATGTAAGCCAAAGGCAGATGCTCAACCACTAAGCCACCAAGTGCTCCTAGTGGGAGCCTTTTAAAGCAGATCAGGTTTTTTTTCTTTTTTATATGCCCATCATGGGGCTCAAACTCATAACCCCGAGATCAAGAGTCACATGCTCTACCAACTGAGCCAGCAGCCATCCCTAAAGCATATATAATACATTTTTACTTAATAATTTATAAAATCTTGGATCCGATCATTTCATTCATGGGCATCTAGACTGACGGACTATCTATAAAGCATGTAAAGGTAATACTAGCTACTACTTATTGAGCACTTAGTATTTTATATCCAGAGATGGGATTGACTGAATGATTCCAAAATCAACCCTTGAAGACAGTGCTATTATCATCCCCATGAAATGGGTGAGGACCTAGACGCACAGAGAGGGGTATTAACTTGCCCAAGGTCACACAGCCAGAATAGCAGTGGAGCCAAAATGCAATCCCTGGGCGGTCTAACTCCAGAGTGAACACCATTAGCCATGACGTTAGGCCACAGTCATTCTCAAGAGAAGAGCTGTGATGATGAATTACGGTGAAGCATACCATGGGACGGTGAATAGTAATTAATATGTATACAGGCATACCTCGTTTTATTGTGTTTTGCTTAATTGCTCTTCACAGATCATGCGTTTTTTAAATAAACTAAGGGTCTGTGGTGACCGTGCCTCGAACAAGTCTATCAGTGCCATTTTTCCAAAAGCTTTTGCTCACTGGTGTCTGTGTCACATTTTGATATCTCTCGCAATTTTTCAGTTTTTTTTTTAAGAGAGAGCACGTATGACAGCAAGCGAGTACATCTGCAAAAGCCGGTGGGGAGGGACAGAGGGAGAGGGAGAGAGAGAATCTTAAGCAAGCTCTATGCACACCACAGAGCCCAACTCGGTCGATCTCAGGGCCCTGAGATCATGACCTGAGCTGAAACCAAGAGTCAACGCTTAACTGACTGCACCACCCAGGCATCCCTCAATTTTTTCATTATTTGTCATGGTGACCTGTGACCAGTGATTTTATGTCACTATTGTAATTGAGGGGCATCACAAACTGCATCCATATAAGGTGGCAAACTTAATAAATGTGCACACTCCGACTACTCCACCCACCAGCCTTTCCCATGGCTCTCCCTGGGCCTCCCTCCTCCGAGACACAACAATGTTGAAATGAGGCCAATTAATAACTCTACAAGGGCCTCTAAGTGTTCAAGTGAAAGAGTCTCACACTTTAAAGAAAAAGAAAGAGAGAGAGAGAGAGGGAGGGAGGGAGGGAGGAGGGGAGGAGAGGGGAGGGGAGGGGAGAGGAGAGGAGAACAGCCTTACTGCTGATATGGAGAAAGTTTTGGTGATCTGGATAGATGATCAAACCAGCCACCACGTTCGCTTCGGCCAAAGCCTCTTGTAGGGGCTAATGCAGCTGGCGACTTCACCTGGAAGTCGGTACGCCTGCACAGTGCAAAGGTCCTAGGGCCCTTGAGAATTGGGTTAAATCTACTCTGCCCGCGCTTTGTCAGTGGAGCAATGAAGCCTGGAGGACAGCACATCTGTTTACAACATGGTTTACTAAGTATTTTAAGCCCACATTTGAGACCTGCTGCTCAGGGAAAAAAAAAAAAATCCTTTCATAATATGACTGCTGACAATACACCTGGTCGCCCAAGAGCTCTGATGTCAAGATGTGCAAGGAGATGAATGCTGTTTCGTGCCTGCCAACACATCGACCCTGCAGCCCACAGATCAAGGAGTCATTTCAATTTTCATGTCCTACGACTTAATGAGAATTGCATGTCGTCAGGCTGTAGCTGCCTTGGCCAGTGACTCCTCTGATGGATCTAGGTAAAGCAAACTGAGAAGCTTCTGGAAAGGATTCACTCTTCTAGACGCCATCAAGAATATTTGTGACTTGTGGGAAGAGGTCAAAGATCATGAACAGGAGTTTGGAAGAAGTGGATTCCAGCCCTGATGGCTGACTTTGAGGGATTCCAGACCTCAGCGGAGGAAGTAACTGCAGATAAGGTGGACACAGCAAGAGAGCTAGAACTAGAAGAGGAGCCTGGCGATGAGGCTGAACTGCTGCAGATTCAGGAGACAGATGAGCTGCTTCTTAGGGAGTAAAGACAGTGGCTTCTTGCAGTGGCATCGACTCCTGAAGATGAGGTGACGGTTATTGAACTAACATCAGAGGATTTTGAACAGCATATAAACTTAGTTAATAAAGCAGCAGGAGGGGAGGGGGCACCTGGGTGGCTCAGTTGGTTAAGCGGTGGTGGACTCTTTATCTCAGCTCCAGTCATGATCCCGGGGTGGAGGCCTCAGGGCCAAGAGATCAAGCCCAGCATCGGGCTCTGGGCTCCGTGCTTGGCGTGGAGTCTGCTTGGGATTCTCTCCCTCCCTGCCCCTCCCCCTGCTCGTGCTCCCTCTCAATAAATACATTAAATTTTAAAAATAAGGGGATCCCTGGGTGGCGCAGCGGTTTAGCACCTGCCTTTGGCCCAGGGCGCGATCCTGGAGACCCGGGATCGAATCCCATGTCGGGCTCCTGGCGCATGGAGCCTGCTTCTCCCTCTGCCTATGTCTCTGCCTCTCTCTCTCTCTCTCTCTCTGTGTGTGTGACTATCATAAATAAATAAAAATTAAAAAAATTAAATTAAATTAAATTAAAAAGTAGCAGGGCTTGAGAGGACTGACTCCCAATTTTGTTTTTAGATATTTTATTTATTTGACAGAGAGAGAGAAAGCACAAGTAGGCAGAGTAGCAGGCGGAGGGAGAGGGAGAAGCAGGCTCCCGGCTCAGCGGGGCTCCATCCCAGGACCCTGGGATCAGACGCTTACCAACTGAGCCACCCTGGCGCCCCTTGACTCCCATTTCTGAAAGAAGTTCAACTGTAGGTAAAATGCTATCAAACAGCATCGCTAGCTACAGAGAAATTGTGAACTGCCACCGCCACCGGCCTTCAGTAAATACGAGCAGGATCAGTCGGCAGGCCTCAACACCCAGGCAGGACCCTCCACCAGGAAAGAGATTAGGACCTGCTGACAAGTTCAGGTGATGGCAAGCATTTTTGCAATAAGGCACTTTTCAATCAAGGTATGCATTGTTTTCTTATACATATGCCATTGTATTTTTTACATATTCTCTACATATGCTGCATTTTAGACAAAATGCTATTGCACACTTTACTACAGTATAGTGTAAACATAAGTTTTGTACACATTGGGAAATGAAAAATTAACTCCTCACTTTATTGTGATATTTGCTTTCTTGCAGTGGTCTGGAACCCAGCCTGCAACCTCCCTGAGGTATGCCTGTATTTATAAAGGGTATCTTAATGACATGTGGAAGGACTTATGTCAAAGTATCTTAGGAACGCAAAATTACACATATATGATCTCAACTCTAAAATGTCTTCTTAGAAAAGAGCTGAAAGGAATTTATACATGCATATTTAAGATATATAAAAGGGCACCTGGGTGGCTCAGCCAGGCACTGGACTCTTGATTTCAGCTCAGGTCATGATCTCAGGGTCATGGGATCCAGCCCCACATCAGGCTCCATTGCCGAGCGTGGATCCTGCTTAAAATTCTCTCTCTGGGTGACAAAGCATGAGAGACTCCTAACTCTGGGAATCGAACAAGGAATAGCGGAAGGGGAGGTGGGCGGGGGGATGGGGTGACTGGGTGGCAGGCACAGAGGGGAGCCCTTGACATGATGAGCCCTGGGTGTTATATGTTGGCAAATCGAACTCTAATAAAAAAATAAAAACGAAAAAAAAAAGCTTCTCTTCTTCTCCTTCTGCCCCTCCCCCAACCCCATTCTTGCATGTGCGCTTTTTCTAAAGAAAAAATACATAAGTAAAAATAAAATACTTAAATATATCTCAGACATGCAGATGATCAGCAAATAGTTATTGAACGTGGTAGACTCTTGAGTGGGCTTTTTTTTTTCCTTCTTCCCATTTTTCTCTAGTCTCCAAATTTCTCCAAAGAAAAACTATTTTCTTTTCAGAGAAAACTATTATGGCCTTGTGGTTTTGAAATTATTTGCTCTCAGTAAATGCTTAAAAGAAAAATTTCAGAGAAACTAAAAATCCAGAAGCGTTTTTTAAAAAGATTGAGAGGTTGTGAAGAAACTCTTCAAATTGGGAACACTAGGCCTTAGCACACCCCGAGAACATACAGAGAACGTGGAATGGATGGTTGGGCACACGAGGCCCAGGCGGGGCTGGGGGCCCTGGACCAGAAGCTCATGGCCTCCGACCCACGGCCTGCCACTCAGACCTCCCGGGCCTGTTTCACCAACCAGGAACCAGCCAGGGTGGCACAATCTCCGGGTTAGCGTTCTGCTCTCGGGTTTGGTTTTAGTATCTATCCACGAGTGGAACGAATTAGTACGTGATGCCTTCTGGAGGCCGACGGACCCCTGGTCTTGGCCAGGAGTGAGCCTGGTGGCCAGCGGCCCTCGGGAGAACTGCCCAGAGGTGCCTGGTGAGACGCAGAGGCGCTGTGCCCGGGAGAGGCCCGGGAGAGGCCAGTGCACAGGAGGGGACGAAGCCTGCCTCCTGCTGCCTCACCAGGCCAATTCCTCACGCTCCTGCTGTTCCAGGGCTAACAGCTGGTGAAGCGCCAGCCCACCTACCTCCCCACTCAGCAGCTGCAGCAGCATCCACAGGCTTCTGTCACCAACCCCAGACCGCAGACAGCACAGGGCACATTCCACTCTTCTTCTTTACTCGGGCAACACACCCCAGCAACTTCTAGGCCCAAGGAGGTAGTCGGAGACCGTGCATCAAACACGAAGCGAAGCTAAGCTGCTTAAGCCTGGATTCCAAAGGCACAGGGTTGCTCCAACCCTCGTAAGAGAGCGTGCAGGTGGAACTTGCGGGTGTCCACACCACACCTTCTGCCTCCGTCAGAACCTCTGAGAGGAGGACCCGGAAATGGCATCTTAAGCAAGTTCCCCGGAAAAGCCTGATGTCCCAAGTTTGAGAACCACTGGCCTCAGGTCTGCTTGTGAGGGCAGACTCCCACGGTTACCCGAGGCTGGCAGTGAGGAAGCAGGAGGCGGAAGGAGATGCTAGCCGACACGTGGGTCTGACGGCCGTGTGCCCCAGACCGGGGGCCAAGTGTCCACTTCAGAGGGCCTGGGGAGCAGACGCATCCCCCGCGGGCTTCTCCGCCCTCCCAGCTTCCTGAGTGAGTCTCCTGCGTGCACACTCCTCAGCCAAGCCCCGTCACCCCCAGAGCGGCTCTGCCTCTGTCCACATCGCTCCTGGATCCACCCTCAGCCACCCCCACTGCCAATGGCTCCCTCTCTCCCGACAGAGATCCCACCTGCCTCATTACTTAAATAATCTTTATTTCTCATGCACTAGAAAGATGGGATCGTATGAAACACTGCATTTCACAGCAAAGGCCTCTGACCAGAACACAACACAGGGGACCAGGTGGACTCAGGTCTGGTCAAAACTCGGGACCAGAGTGGGGATACCGCCCTCAGGGCTGCTGGCAGCTTCAGATGCCCCAGCTGCAGCGGCCCCGGACACAACACAGGGCAGCCGCCCCTCCCACAGAGGCACAGGGAGCTGACACCAGAGGAGCATGTGGACCAAAGAAGGGACAGGGGGGGCTGCTAGGCAGTGACTTGGTCAAGGCGGGGGTCTGGCACCTCCACGGCCCGAGTCGAGGGAGCCAGGGCTCTGCGCCCAGCTGTGCTCACCGCAGAGCCGCCGAAGGAGCTGTAGAGACCCCCCCGGCCCGTCTGCTCCTCAGCCACATACACAAGACAACATCTGCCCAGGCGGGACCCCAAAGGCTAGAGGGGCCAGCCCCCCTCAACCATCCCTAGCCCCTGCAGACACACTGACGCCCACAGGACAGCCAGACTTCGGAGGTTCCTGGGACAGGGCCACCGGTGTGGCAGCCAGCAGACCGGAGGCCATCGAGTAGCCGAACCAAGACCAGGGCAGGGCAGATTCGGGGCACCATTTTCACTGAGGTGGCATGGGAACAGAAACAGGTCGGAGACGTGCAGGACAGAACAGAGTAGAAAGGACACATGCAGACACAACAGGGTGGGAGGGGCCGGAGGCTAAAACGTGGTCAAGGTGCCGAGAGGCAGGGGACACGGTGGGCCGGCCTCACTGAGGCCCCGGGCTGGTGGTGACCCCGGCCTCCTCTGGGATGGTCTCCAGCATCTCACTCTGGACAGCCTGTGTGATGAGCGCCAGCTCCTGGCACAGAGTCTCGTAGCGGTAGCCCACACGGATGTCCGGCACGTTGGTACGGCGGATGTCATTGCCCTCGGGGCCCTCCTTGGTATAGTTGGGTCCCAGCCAGTGGCTCTTCACCTGCAGTGAGCACGGGTATCAGGCAGGGCTGCCGCTAGCTTTGAGGGGCCAGGGCCAGCATCCCTGGGACCCCCCCCGGATGCAGAGGGGAAGGCGGGCACCAGGCTGCAGGCAGGTGGGTGCAGTACCTTGTGGGAGAAGCCGCTCATGAGCACACTGTTGCGTGCCAGCTCACACATGTCGCAGGAGCTGAGCTTCCACACCTGGGTGGCAATGCTATACTCCTCCATCAGTGGTTCCTGCACAGGCCAGGTTCCCTCAGACAGTGCACGCGGACCTGCCACCCAGTCCCCACCTCGCATCCTGGTACCCATGCCTCCCCGCCGCCCCCTCCACCATGGGATTTGCCACAAGACTGCTGCCCTCCACCAGCAGGGGGCAGCACCAGCCCTGTGACCCAGGTGCCAGTGTGGCCTTAGAGTCCCAGAACCATCACGGACCTGGCCACCCTCTGAATTCTGACCTTGGTGAAGTGGAACTGCAGGGGATCATCCGTGGACAGCGAGACCATGAGACCACGGGACAGGTACTCAGGTAGTGGGTTCCGGTGGTAGCTGAGGAAAAGGCTGTTGTTGCTGAGCGGAGACATGGCGATGCCAATCTGGGCCAGGTAATACAGGTACTGCAGGACCGGGGCCTGTGTGGACGACAGTAGGGGAGGGCCTGTCAGGCAGCCTCAAGGCTGGGGAGGACACCTGGTTCTGGAGGGCACAGGATGCCGGGGGTGGGCAGGGAGTCTGGGCTCATGTACAGCCAAAATCAAGCTGAGGCCTCAGGGTGGAGGCTGGCGTGTGGCGGGACCCAAACTGGAGGTTTGGGGAGGAGAAGATAAGTTGCTGAAGAGGCTCAAAGGGTTGAGAGGAAGGTGAGCGATCGGGAGGGGAAGCTGTGGGTGCAGACCCTGACCTTGCGCAGAAGTAGCCCATGAGAAATGTTCTCCGCCAGCATGAAGGCTGACACCAGGTGGTGGATGGGCCCGGCTTCCCCACAGTGCGGCCTCAGTACAAACGTGTGGAAGCCCCTCTGCCTGGGGGCATAAAGACGGCCTTAGCTCCCGTGCCCGGGCTTCTCAGCCCCCCGCCCCCAGTGATTGTGCAGACCTGGGACAAAGGGCCAGGAGTGGACTCTTGGCTGTGAGGGGGTGAGCCGTGGAGCCCTGAGGGCACAGAAAGAACTTGCTGGGTCAGGGAGTGGGGGACAAGAGGTGGGTCAGGGCTCTGGGGCCCCCAGGGCAAGGTGGGTAGAGACATCACACTGATGGAACAGGCACCTGCGCAGGTGGTTCAGCATGGCCATGTTGGCAAAGGTGTAGTATAGGTAGTAGGCGTAGGGTGGGTTGTCCTCCTCCACCCAAGCCTCGGGGAGAGGGCTCTCCAGGTTGAAGACGTGATTCTCGGGCTTAGACTCATCATCCACGCTGTCAAAGCCATCCACCTGGCACAGGTCCCTGGGGTCAGGCCCAGAGCTGTGGCTGCGCCTGAGGCAGGCCACCCCTTCCCCCTGCCCCCCCTGGCCTGGTGCTAGCCCCCCTCACGTGTTCCAAGAAGAGGTGCAGCTCTGGGTGGCTGGCAGGGTGCACGGTGGCCTCAAACAGTGGCAGGAAGATGTTCTCCAGCATCTCCTGGAAGTTGGCCAGCTGGCCCTTGGTGCGGTACACGTCGCTGCAGCAAGATGTGTGCACATAGTATGTACAGGTCAGTTGGCGTGGGAGCTTGGCCCGAAATCACGGAGGGCACTGGACACTGGGTGGGCCAGGCTGGGCAGGTTCCACACGTGGAACCAGGGGGTTCTCGTCTACTCGGAGGGCTCGGCTGGGACCGGGGAGGATCCGCCACCCCAGGTGGGCAGAAGGTGGGGCTCTCCCCTCGAATTCCCCCCCGCCCCACGGGCACCCCTGCTCCAAGGGACACTCACAAGAGGCGGGGCACTTGCACGAGCCAGCGCACATTGGGAGAGTGTACTCGGTGCTTCACGGCCCAGCAGGCCAGCTTGTCCCACTCATCCCTAGAGCGCCCGTAGATGGAGAGCCGCAGCTCCGCATTCTGGTATTTGCTCTCCTCCAAATCTGACATCACCTCCTGAAAGACACACAGGGGGTGATGTCACACCCACCCAGCCACAGCACCAGACTCCCGTGCGGCCAGGGGGAGGGCTGCTCACGGCTCACGCTTCCCCTGCACGCGGGCCTGGGCAGTGACTCCTCCTCACCTTGATAATGTGGGCAAAGTACTTTCCAGAAACCCTGTTGTCAGTCTTGATGAAGATCTCTCGGAGGACAGACTCCCCAATGGGGTTGTATTTGGCATTGAACTTGTCAAAACGATGGAAGGTGTTCCTGTCCTGGGGAAGACGGACAAGCCCAGGTCACCCCTGCCCCCGGTGTACCCAATGACCCAGTCCCTCGGCCCCTCCCCTGTGCCACCAGGACAGACCGCGTGCATGTCCAGCGTGTCCACACTCAGGTCATAAGCAGTGAGATTCATGCTCTCGAACACCTCCCGCAACGTCTGCTCGCGGCCCTGCTCCACATGCACGATCTCCTCCAGGTGTCGCTTCATTGCCCGTTTGATGAAGCGCAGCAGGTGCTTCTGGTTCATGCAGGACGAGGCATGGATGTGTGTGTCCACCTGGGGCAGGACAGGGTGGGCGGTTGCTGGGTTCCCTGGAGACTGGGAGGGCCCAGGGCTCGGGCAGTGGGACGAGAGAGGAACCTTCCACAAGGGAGGCCAGGCAGGGGCGCAGGGCCGGATGCAAGAGAGAGGACCCACCTTCCGGATGTTGTAGAAATCTCGGTGTGGCACCTTCTTCTGGGCGGCCAGCTCCTTCATCTCGTTGAGCAGCACGTGCATCTGGAATTTGGAGCTCAGGTACTGTAGCCGGCGGTAGCAGAAGGACTTTCTGGGCAGGGAGAGAACAAAGGGGGGGGGGGCTCTGGGCCACACAGACACGCCTTGGGAGGGCCTGGGTAGCAAAGCAGAGGGGGGCAGGAGAGGGGTACACTGAGGCAACAGATGGAGGGAAAGTCTAGGACTTGGTGACCATGAAGGTGGTAGGAGGTGTCTGTGGCAGGGCTGGGGCTGGATGGGCCAGGAAGCCAAGTGTCTGGGACAGGCGGGGACTCACATAGGGCCATTGATTATCAGGGCCATCAACACATTGACATCTGCCACGAATTCCTGCAGGTCAGGGTACGGCAGCTCCACCTCTGAGCAACTGGCAGGTAAGCAGAGCTCGGTGAGGAGAGCAAGTCACGTCCCACAGACCCTGCTCAGCCAGTGCAGTCCCCACACAGCTCCCCTCTACACACCCTCCCAAGCCAGGGTACTCCCCACACCCGCTTACTGCTCATCGGCTTCCCTGCGGGTGTAGACATGCACCACGCCCTGCACCATGCGCAGACCCAAGCCCAGGTCCCCAGGCATGGTGCTTGGCTCACAGTACTCGTATGGGTGCTGCTCCAGCGCAGGGGGGTGCACCGGGGCATCTGCAGGATGGGGAGGGTGGAGTCAGGGCCAGGGATCTTCCAGGCCACCTGTTGCCTGGCCCAGAGGCCCCACGGAGGGTGGGAGTTCCTGCCCGTTTCCACCCACCATGTGCCGAGAGAGGTGGGAATAAGCCTGGGTGGGAAGCCGCAGGCACGGTGGAGGCTCCTGGGCACCAAAGCTCGGGGAGTCTGGGACAGCAGGGTACTTGGAGTAGGGCAAGGATGGGGGGTCCCACCAGCGGACACAGGGGTGTCAGGGCCCTGCTCGTAGGTCCGCGTCTCCAGGGGCTTCTCAGCCAGCTGCTGCAGGTACCGGCGGGTCGTGGGGCAGAAGCTCTGCAGCGACAGGGCCATGTACTTCTCCCGGATGAAGAGCGCCCGCACCACACTCTTGGCTGCGTCCAGCAGGTCAGTGAACGGCACCTGGAGACAAGGACACGGGGCTGCTTTCCTTGGTCTCAGCCCCAGACTAGGCTCACTTCTTCCCCCAAAGCCTGACCCTAGAAACCGTGTATCAACCAGTTCCCAGCCAGACCCTGTGCCCCTCCAGTTTTTGGAAAGAGAAATGCCTCCTCATTTAGCTGCACCCCATTCCCAGGCTAGGGGAGCCCACTGGTACACCGAGTCAAGGGGTGGTGGAGACCCAAGGCCCACACTGACCCCACACTTCTCCTCGCCAGAGATGGTGACCCGCTGAAATTCTCGCTCTAGCACCACGTCTCTTTCCCGTAGGCCCCGGTCGCCTTGCCCCTCACCCTTCTCCTTGTAGAGCCTATAGGAGGACAGTCCAAGGGAGGGGGCTGGAGCCAGCAGCAGGACAGGCCCCAACCCATCCCCCACCCCCCTCCGTGCCCCTCCGCCCTCCTCACTGGAGGTCTGAGTCACTGTCTGTCTTCAGGAAATCTTGCTTGGCCCGAAGCAGGATGTCTGGCTCCAGCCTAGAATTGAGAGGGGCAAGACGTCAGTCAGGTGACAAGGGATGGCCCCTATTCTCGGGGTCCTGCACCGTGCTGGCTGCTGAGCACATGTTGGTCCTCGTGGCTGCATGGGGTCACAGAACCCTGCACCCACCCTGCACTGTGGGTGCTCTCTTGCTCTACCTTAGAGATGAGAAAGCACATCCAGAAGGTGAGTGACATGTTTTAGGCCACACTGGTGGGTAGAAGACAGAACTGGAACTCAACAGCCTGACTCCAAAGCCTGCACTTCACACGACTGTTCTATGCTACCCAAAAGAGGGGGCAGGATGGGACAGGGACAGAGACACGGCTCTCAAAGTGCCCAGACAGAGACAGGCACTGGGCACTGTTCTGTGCCTCCTACCTGCCCCGCAGCCATCTGGCTGTGCCCCCTCCGTCCCACAGCTGCCCGGCCGTGCCCCCCCACCCCGCAGCCCTCTGGGTGCGCCCCCTCCGTCCCACGGCTGCCCGGCCGTGCCCCCCCACCCCGCAGCCGTCTGGCTGTGCCCCCTCCGTCCCACGGCTGCCTGTGGACTCGGGGGCTGGGGCCTTACTTGACATCCTGGCTGATCTGCCTCTCCAGGCGCTGCCTCCGCTCCTCCAGCTGCTCAATGGGGCTCTCCTCAGGGAACTCGTACGGGGCGCTGCGGAGCTCGCTCTCAGCCAGGGAGCGGCTGAACAGCTCCTGGGGGGGAGAAGGAAGGGTCAGTGTGCCAGGCACTCGGCCGCCAGGCCCTCCCTCGCAGAGTCTAGGGATGGGGTGAGGGCAGCAGGAGCCAGAGGTACCTGGGAGAGGCTAGGGATGAGGGCACAGCCAAGCGTGAAGTAAGGGGACGGCTGAGATGGAGGGGTGTGGGGAGCAGAGACAGGGCATGGGGACAGCAGTGGAGGGACACAGGGTGAGGTGTCAGGCGATACCTCAGCGATCTCCTTGCATTTGCCATCCATTGACGTGCGTAGGTCGAGTGGGAAGTGCTTGAGGCAGGGGGCAGGGCCTGGCAGGGACCGGGCAGACTGCAGCGGAGGGGCCCCCAGCCCACCCCGAGCCTCTGTGGAGACAGCGATGCCAGGGTCAAAGGGTGGAGGGCAGGGCCTGTGTGCACTGGGAGCCCTGGGCCCCTGCGTGCCCCAGGCCTGTCCCAGACAGAGGCTAGGGCCTAGAGAGTGGGCAGTCCCTCCTCGGAGGCTGAGGAGTGGGCCTGCACGTGGCTCCCAAAGGACCTCACCCTCACTGTCTGGCAAGGGGCCCCTCACCCCCTGCAGGCTCAGGAGTGGGGGTCCTGAGTCAGCCTCGAGGGCCAGTGGATTTGCTCACTCCAGAAGTAAGAATCTGAATCCTGGACTAGGGGCGCTGCCTCAGTGAGCAGGAGACCTCCTACAGGCAGACCCACGTGTACATGTTCGGGTGTGCGCACACACCGCACACACACCTTAGTGCTCACTAAGGACCTGGTGGCTGTGCCAGCAATGCCTAGGCCGCAGCTTCCAGGGCAGGCAGGCTGGCCGGCCAGGATTAGACCTGCTTCTGGCCCCAGCAAGCCTCCTCTCAGAAACCCAAGGCCTGTGCCCGACATCCCAGACCTGCAGAGACCTACACTGGCTGCCACTCGGCTCTGAGCTGAGTGCCAGCCCCCTGGGGCAGAGGAGGAGAGGAAGTGCAGGACCTGCCTGGCAGCAGGACGGCGACCTCCTCCCCAGGGGCGTGCCTCTCCCCCAGGACCCCAGGGCTGCCAACACCGGCCTGGCCCCAGCCTGCCCCTCCCACTGCTGGCTGCCCCTCCGAAGGGAGCTGCCACAAACAGTCTGCGCCACTCAGAGGCCCCAGGATCTGGGCCGGAGGCCCCAGGGAGGGCCTGGGGAAGGCAGGCAGTTTCGAAGCCAGGGTGTCCCCACAAGGAGGGCGGCACTCCTCAGCGGCACGACCAGGAGGCTGGCAGTAAAGGCCGTGCGGGTGAGGGTGCTAGTCTCGGCCGGTCCTGAGCTCCCAGCCACCGCAGACCCTCCCTGGGCTCCAGCCCCACCCTCCGGGCTAGGAAGCTCTCCACACCCAACTGGGCTCTCCCAGACTGCTCTGAAGGTACTCCCTTCCAGCACCCTCCTTTCCCCTCTCCGCCGGGTCTCGGGGCCAGGACTGGAGGCTCTGCCCAGGTGGCGTGCACCTTAAAGTCTGTGGGCTCACTTCACGACCCCCCCACCCCCGAGTTGGGTTACAAAGCTGGACAAAGGGAGGAGGAGGGGCCTGCCCTGGATCTAGGATCCAGGACCCAGCTCCCCCCACCCACTCTCCCTAGTGCCTGTCTGGATCCTACCTGCAGAGTTCGGGCGGCCCCAGCCAGCAGCCCAGGGCCCCCTGCCCTCCGGTTTGCTGAGTGAAGCTGTAGCCAGTCCCCCAGGACAGCTCAGGGGCCGGCACGGGCTGTACCAAGTGCAGCTGCATGCAGGGGAGACCCTAGGATGGCAGTGAGCAGGGGGCTAGGGAAGCCCAGGGGAGCCAGAAATCAAGGCAAGGAGTATCAGAGTTGGGAAATGAAAGGAATCTCAGAAGGGAACAGGGCCTTAACCTCTCCAGTACCAGAGTGGAGCCCCCAAGGGGGTGGAGCAGGGTAGGCCAATAAGGCCAGGGCAGTCTGGGGGGGGGTCAGGCCTCCTCCAAAAGCACTACCCTGGGGACTGGTGAGCGGGTAGGGCCAGGGTGGCCAAAGGATGGCGGGGAAGGAGGGGGGTGAGCAGCCCTCCTGTGTGTGCACAACACTCCCAGGCCAGCTTCCCCTGCCCGGGGGCCTTGTTTTGCTCACCACTGTCCCCTGGGGCTCGGACTACGGGGTCCCCTGGGACAAAGCATCTTCCAGGGTGAGAAGTTGGCTGGCAGTGAGGAAAGTGAGTCGGTCCAGATAGAGACCAGTTGCTGAGCTCCTCTGCTGCCCATGGGGGCTGACTCACGGCTCCCCAGGCCTCCAACCTCCTTTCTAAGCCTATCGCCAGGAACAAACTGTCCAGGAGGAGAAGTGTGGGAGATAAGGGACTAGAATTTGGAGGACTTGAGTCTGAGTCGGACTCTATACCCACCTACTAACGGGTCCCTGCCTCCCGGAGGCTTCAAGTCCTGTCTAGAGTAGGGTGATAAGCAGGTCCTGCCCTGCCTAGCCACAAACTGCCGTAAGGCTAATGGAGATACGGTCTCCAAGTGGTCCGTGAAACACCATATTCTGGGATTGTGAACTCCTGAGACCCTCCAAACACCACCTATAGTGCCACCTACCAGGGAGGATGGGAGGTTCTGCACCCCGTGCCGGCCAGCACAAGCCAGCAGTGAAGGGCAGGAAAGAGAACTTGACACAGGCAGAGATGGGGGGAGGAAGGTGACACTATCTCATACTCAGAAGAGGGCAGAGCAGGAAGAGAAAAGAAAGATGGGCACCTACTCCACACCCAGGGTATAAGCCAGAGCCCAAGGTCCTCACCTGCCCAAGAACCTTGACCCTACACAACTCCTGGCTGCTTCTAGACCCCGGCGGGGCGGGGGGGGGGGGGGGGGGGCATGGCCCACAGACTTCCATGGCTGGTCTCAGTCAGGTCAGCAGGAGTTGAATTGAGGGTCCTATTTTCAACCTCCTCTCTTAGCAGAGTGACCCAAGATCACAGAAACGCTGGGGTGACCTGGACAGGTTCCAGCAGCTGGAGCCATTCCTCCAGGCCCCTGCAAAGGGCTGCCGGGTTTCACTAGAGGTGATAGTAGTAGTAGTAGATAGGCAGTAGTCTCCACACTCCCTGAGGCCAGGCCTAGAACACCCAGCTTCCTGCCTGCTGCTCCCTTCCCCAGAATCTATGCCACTGCAACACACGCACGCACACACACGCACACACACACACACACAGGAGCCAGGGGAGACTGCTCCCTCCAACCAAGGTCTTGCCACCCCATCTACCCTCTCCCCAGGAGCCCCCCTCACCCACTGCCAGGACCACCTCAGGAGAGAGGCAGGGACGTGCCCAAGGCTTTGACCCATAAGTCTCAGATGCTCTCACTGGGTGACCACCCAAAGATGTACAGACCTAGCCCCAGGGGACACACTCTGGAGGGCTCAGACCTGGCACAGAAAACAGACCCTCAGGACAGTACTGACCTCTGGTCAGTATTTTCAACAGCAGAAGAAAATACAGGAGGAGGAGGATCTGGCTATAGGTATAGACAGCTGCTGAGGAGAGGGGGAGAAGACACTGGCTTGACCTGGTCACCAGAATGGAGGCGGTCCTTCCTTAGCCACGAGGCCTGGGGACAGCAGACAGCAGGTAGCTGGCCCTCAGCAAGCACACACTCCAGCACCCACCAGGCCCTCAGGCGGATGGACACAGCCCCACCATGCTGCCTGCTCCAAATGATGCAGACATGCCTCCCAGAGTGGGAGCCAAACCGAAGGGTGCAGGAGCACACACAGGCAGGCAGCCCACGGCCCGGCCTGAGCCCCTAAAGCAGGCCTGGCCCAAGGACACCCCGTACTGAGGAAGCCCACAAGCAAAACCATGAATAGCCAAACAGCAGATGATGGATACAGTTGAGCCCCCAGCCCCTGGATGCCTGGCAGCGGTGAGTGTGCCCTAACAGCAGACGCCCACCCCACCCCAGGAAGGGTTTTGGAGATCTGGGGTCTTAGGAAGAACGAAGCACAGGAGGACGCCTGAGCCTGCTGGGCAAAGACACAGCCGCCAGCAGTGTGACCAGCCCACGAGCCAGTCAGTCCCACACATCTCCCTCTCCATTCACACACGCTCCACATGCAAACAGTCTTAGCACATCCACACGCTGACACGTGTGCAAACACACCTCTTGCGGCACCCACACCTGCGCTCATTCCTCTCAGAGGCCAGCAGCCGCGTCGCTGAACCTGTCACCTCCCACTGTACCTCCGTGTCCAGAGCACCTCCCTAGCCAGCTGTCCCGGGCAGAGGACTAGGAGGGGCGCCGCCCCAGGCAGGGTGCCCCAGGCAGGGTGCAGGACAGGGGCGGCCCCTCCGTCAGGACCAGCGGCCCGGGGCCAGCCGCGGGGGGAGACCGGTGCCTGGGGCTGGGCAGCACTCACCTGGCACTGCAGAGGCGGCCTGCACGCTGGCCAGCTTCTTAAAGGGATATTTGGCCTTGGGGCTGCCGGGGCCGGGTGGGTTGGATGCCATGGCTCGCGCCGCGGGGACGGCGGGGGCACTCGGAGGCGCACGAGCGGGGCCCGGCCCTGCCACATCCAACCCCTTCCTCCGCCCCGCCCCCAGCGGGCCGACCGGTGCAGGAAGCAGAAGCCCCGCAGGCGGAAGAGGCCCTGGCCACGATTCCTGAGGTTGTCTAGGCAACCTCGGGAGGGGGCCTCCGTCGCCTCCCTGCGCCCTCCCTCGGCTCCGCAGAGCCCGGCGCGCCGCGACTGCCGGCAGGCGGGCGGGGGAGGCGGGGTGGAGAGGGGCAAACCGGGAGGGGCGGGCCGGCGCCCAGCACCGCCCCGAGCCCTCCGGGGCCCTTGCCCCTCGCCAGGCCCTGGCGCCCCGGGGTCCGAGTCCAGCTAGCTGGTCCGGCCGGCCTGGGAGAAGGAAGACCATAAACGGGAGGCCAGCGCGCGCCCCAAGCTCGGAGCGCACCGCTCGGAGCGGCGGGCCCGGGAAGCCAGGCCCTCGGGGGCGCCGGGCCCCTCGCTCCGCCAGCCTCCGGGCCCCAGGGCTGGTCCAGCTCCGCGGGAGGGGGAGAAGGGAGAGCCCCGGCCCCGTAGGGAGGAGCCTGTCTTGGGAAATTCCACTGGCCGGCAGAAGCTCGCCTCCAGGAGGGCAGGGAGGCCAGGGGCAGGGGCTCCTGGGGCGCTTGGAAACGGACCCCGGCGACGGCGACTCGCCCGTGTCTCGGCGCTCGGGCTCGGCTCTCCCAGGCCCGCCCGGGAGAGGGCGGCCGCCTTCCCCAGGCCCGCAGGCCGTGCGGAGACCCCCACCCCCGCGGCACCCAGGCCCGGCACTTCTCGGAGCCTGAGCCCCTCCCCCGACGCACGCGCGCGGACACTCACCTGAGGCCATGCTGCCCGGGGCCCGCGGGGTCGGGGGGCTGCCCCGGGGGGGCCGCGGTCGCCGGGGAGCGGGGCGGGCCCGGGACCCAGACCCCGGCCAGGTCGCTCCGAGGACCTCTGCCCTGGCGCCGAGATGGATGGACTAAGAGGGTCTCCCCAGATTGCCCGGAGGCGGGACGCAGACCCGGGCCCACCCGGCCTCGAAGACCCCCGACCCCCGCTCTGTTCTCAGAGGCGAGCAGCCCACGTGCTCCACAGAGAGCAGGACCCGGAACTCGTCTGGGCTTCGCCGCACGCTGCGGGTGTTCAGGGTCGGACGGCCGTCGCCGGGCCCTGGGGGAGGCACGCAACAGGTGCGACCCCACCGCGGGCTCTCGGCGCCCCGAGCCTCCCGCCGCCCCGGGCCTCGCCGCTCGGCAGCCCCGCCCCCACCGGGCAGGCCCCGCCCCGAAGGCCCCGCCCCCGCCGGGCAGGCCCCGCCCCCGCCGCGTTCCGCTTCCCCGCGCCACGTGGGCGTCCGCCCCTCCGCAGTTGGCCCCGCGGGTCTGGGCGAGTCCTGGGCGTCAGCTTCCTCCTCGGCGACCTGGGTGGGGCCATCGCGCTCCAGGGAGTCACTGTGAACGTGAAGTGTCAAGCACCTTTGCTCCGTGCCTGGCACAAAGTCGGTGGGCAATGAAAGAACTAGAATTGTCGCAAGATTCATTCACTTTTAGAAATCCTACCCTGGCATTCTCACTCTAGTTCCTGTTTTCTTCCGGCGGGAGCTGATAAGCAGGGTGTGCCCTGAACTCTGGCTCCCCTTCCCGCATTTACTTCTGTATTTATTGGTTAAAAGCTTAGACTCTATACCCAGAATGCCTGGGTTCAATTCCGTACTCCGCCTACTTTGTGATTGACTTGGGAAAGTTAACTGGACTCTGTGCTCTATCTCTTTTGGAAAATGACTGTAAGAGACCCTGCTTTGTATGGTGTTCGTTAAGACAAATGAGTTCATGTAAGTCTAGTGCTTACTGGGTATCTACCCCAAGGATACAAATATAGTGATCCGAAGGGGCACCTGCACCCCAATGTTTATAGCAGCAATGTTCTCAATAGCTAACTATGGAAAGAGCCCAGATCTCCATCAACAGATGAATGGATAAAGAACATGTGATACATATATATACACAATGGAATATTACTCAGCAAAAAAAAAAAGAAAAGAAAAGAAAAAAGAAATCTTGCCCATTCCCAATGAAGTGGCTGGAACTAGAGGATATCATGCTAAGCAAAATAAGTCAATCAGAGAAAGATAATTATCATATGATCGCACTCATGTGGAATTTAATAAATAAAGCAGGATCACGGGGAAGAGAGGAAAAAATAAAAGAAGATGAAATCAGAGAGGGAGACAAACGATAAGAGATAAGAGACTCTTAATCAACGGAAACAAACTGAGGGCTGCTGGAGGGGTGGGGGTGTGGGGTGATTGGGGTAACTGTGTGATGGGCTTTAAGGAGGCCTGACTATAATGAGCACTAGGTGTTATATAAGACTGATGATTATATACCTCTGAAACCAGTAACACATTATATGTTAATCAAATTTAAATAAAAATTTAAATGTAAGTGCTTAGAACAGTGCCCGGCCTGTAGTTACTACTCAGTTAATAATATCTGTGTCTTATTCTTGCTATGACCTTGGCCTTGGTTCCCTGCTGACAGCCTCCCGTGGTGATGATCCTCCTAGCACTTATAAAGAAGTGGAGCTGGGCTGTTTGGGGAGACTGTAGACACCCCACCCAGGCAGCACCCCCATTTCCAGGTGACAGTGAATCCTACCTAAAGGGAACTTGCAGGGGAGCCCTAAGACTTCCCTGAACATAATTAAGTGTATTAACAGCAATTAATCTTTTTTCTATTCCTCCACCTTGTGGGAGCCTTTTGTCCCCCACACCCAGTTGTACTAATGCTGTTTGTCCAGTTCCTCCCAGTTCTCACCACCCCCACAGCCAGATTCCTCCCCAAACTCTGCCTCCCCCACCTTTCCCCAAGCTGGATTCTGGACCCTGAACCCAATGATCCATGCGTATCTGGTGTCACCTCTATTGATCTCTGTTCCTCAGCTCTGGGCAAACTCAAAAAACCATGGCCTCCATACACATGGGGGTGGAGGAGTTCACCTCACAAAGAAGCAATAAAACCAGTCAGAGACCATGTTTACCCATCAAATTAGCAAAGATTAAAGGGAAAAAAATCCTAATGCAGGCAAGAGTGCGGTGAGATGGGACACATACACTACTGTTGGACACCAACAGCGACATAATCTTTCTGAAAGCCATTTGCTTCATAACTAATCAAGAGTCTTTAAAAAGTTCTTATTATTTGATCCTGTAATTCCACTTTCAGGAAACTGTTCTGCTAAAAAGAGCTGCCAGAAAAATATGCACAAATTTGTTCATTACTGCAATGTTTATCACATAGAAAGACTGGAAACATAAAGGTCCAACAATAGGAGGATGTTTAAATTTTGTCATATGCATGCAATGAAATACAACCATTAAAAATTGTTCTTGGAGAATTTCATGAGGTGGAAATGTTTACAATGTAAAGTTGGGTTTAAAAAAATGAATGTAAAAATCTGTACATACAGTATGGGCCTAAATATGTGACATATATGCATAGAAAACAAACACACCAAAAAGTTTACAAATGATTATCTGTGGGTGGTAGAATTGAGAATTATTATTATTTTATTTTTTAAAAAGATTTTATTTATTTATTTATTCATTCATGAGAGACACACAGAAAGAGAGACAGAGACATAGGCAGAGGGAGAAGCAGGCTCCATGCAGGAAGCCCGATGTGGGACTCGAACCTGGGTCTCCAGGATCACACCCTAGGCTGAAGGCAGAAGCTTAACCGCTGAGCCACCCAGGCGTCCCTTATTATTTTTTTTTAAAGATTTTAATTTATTTATTCATACAGACCGAGGGAGAGAGGCAGAGACACAGGCAGAGGGAGAAGCAGGCATCATATGGAAAGCCCCACGTGGGACTCGATCCAGA
This sequence comes from Canis lupus baileyi, assembly GCF_048164855.1. Taxonomy (NCBI): domain Eukaryota; kingdom Metazoa; phylum Chordata; class Mammalia; order Carnivora; family Canidae; genus Canis; species Canis lupus. Next base: position 35,329,559 of record NC_132845.1, on the reverse strand, counting down.
GCCTCCAGGATCACGCCCTGGGCTGCAGGCGGCGCTAAACCGCTGCGCCACGGGGGCTGCCTGAGAATTATTTTTTCTAAAGATTTTATTTATTTATTGGAGAGAGAGAGAGAGAGAGCACGCACACACACTCGAGAGACCACAAACAATGGAGAGGGAGAAGCAGGCTGCTCATTGTGCAGGAAGCCTGATGTGGGGCTCAATCCCAGGACCCTGGGATCATGACCTGAGTTGAAGGCAGTCACTTAACCCACTGAGCCACCCAGGTGGCCCAGAATTGGGAATTATATTTATTTCCTTCTTTATACTTATCTGCATTTTAAAAATTGCCTACAATCATATCCATTACTTTTATAATCAAGAGAATAGAAAAAAAAAAAAAACATCTGTAATAGGCTCCACCCCCCACCCCCAACAGACTCTCCTAGGTCTTAACCCCAAATTAAATGTCTTGGGATCTTTAGGAGTTTTGAAGCCATTGGGCTCTCAACAATGAATAACAGAAAATTAAAAATCAGGCAGTAGGTAACCATGTAGAATGTCATCTGCGTCCCGACAAAATGCAAATTTTGACATAGTTTTAAGGGGTGGTATTTAAGCACTGAGCCAAGTCTCATTAGGATTCCCCCATTCAGACCTACATACCTAACCAGCCCATAGGTGGCAATCCCTGCCCTCCACCTTACCCAGGCAAACCGGTTCACAAGTCCCTTCAAGCTCCTCCCTAGTCCCATCTGCAACACACCCTCCACCCAGTAACCCTCCCCTATTTCAGGCCACTTGGTACACCCTCCCTGCTAGGAAGTGTGTCCTGATTACAACAGCTACGCATCGATCTCCCCACCTACACAACACCAGCAAAAAAATCTCAGTGGGGTTCACTGTCGAGTAGAACAGTTTGGGAAATGAAAGAGTGAGTCATCCCCCTTGGCCTCCAGCGTCTTTCATGTTGGGTTCTAAATGTTTTCTTTGAGCCTCTGGGATCTTCCCTAGCTCTAAACTCAGCTTCCTCTCCTCCTACCATATTCACCAGATGGTTCCTTAAATGGCCCTCCCTGAACCCCAGGGCCCCAGTCAAGTGTGCTCCTTAATTCTCTGAAGAACGCTTGCTTCTATTAGCCTCTGGCCTGCAGCCCACGCTGAGGTCAGCCTCCCCCCCTGGGCCAGACTACTCTGCCCACACCGGACTGGGGAGGGAAGGCCGGCAGCCTCACCCAGATCCTCGGCCACAAGTTTCCCAAAGCATCCCCTATGCCTAGATCCTTCTGGAACCACACTGCCCAGCTCCCGTGCCTCAGCTCTTCCAAGCAGCCGCCCCGTCACCCCCGACCTATCTGCCAACTGTCTAGTCACACGCAGCTGTATCCACCTGTACTTATGTCTTCAAATGGTTTTAGCCACGCCGCCACCGAGGCCCTGGCTGGCTAGCCTCAATGCATTTGCTGTCCTCTCCCCGGGGCTCGGCTCGCATCCCGCATCCCGTTTCTCAGTCTTCCCTGAGCAGTTTGCGCCTCGGGCCTCCAAGCCTTCTCTCGGGCTTTCCTCTCCCCAAAATGCCTTACCCCCGTTTCTATTGTTGTTCTGCTTCTCTGTTGAAAGTCTGTTCATTTTAGTCGCTCCCTCCTTTCTTGTACAGAATTTTTCAGTCTGACAGTTAAATGTGTGTGTAATTGTCTTTTCTACCAGGGGTGGAGGTTAGGTTCTAAACAGCTCAGAATTCTCCAGCACAGTGTTCCTTTAATTAAACATTCTCTGTGAATTTGCCCCTCCTCTTCCTTTGCACTGGAAGGTCCTGAAGGCAGTTCCTCATTCATTTCACCCCCACTGCAGCCGGGATGAGGCATGAGGCGTTACCCACAGTCTCCAGCACTGAGGGGAGAACAGATCCTGAGATCTCCCCTCAGCTAGGCAGGCAGGACCAAATTTGTTGGGAAATGGTGAGTCTTCTGTCAAGCTGATTTGGCTATCAGGATTCCTGAGCTCTGGCTGATTCTGATACTAACCTGTTTCTTAGTGGGAGGATCATCTTTCTGAGCTGCTAAATGGGAACAGGACCTACATGTCTTCCCTATTCCACCAGGAACTCAAATGCAGTAACAAGGTACAACAGCTCAGGAAAAGCACAGGAGTTGAAGATGGAAGGCAAGAGGTCACTGGTGTCAAGATGGGTCAGCACACTTAGGGGCCAGGCGAGGGTCAGGAGCTCCCTTACTCAGCTTTAGTAGTGGGAGGGGGAGCCCAGCAAACTAGGAAACAAGTAGAAGCAGCCCTGAAGCTTGCAGAGGTGGTGGCTGAAAAAGGAACAGCTTGGGATCCCTGGGTGGCTTAGCGGTTTAGCGCCTGCCTTCGGCCCAGGGCATGATCCTGGAGTCCTGGGATCGAGTTCCGCATCGAGTCCCGCATCGGGCTCCCTGCATGGAGCCTGCTTCTCCCTCTGCCTGTGTCTCTGCCCCCCACCTCTCATTCTGTATCTCTCATGAATAAACAAATAAAATCTTAAAAAAAAAAAAAAAAAAAGGAACAGCTTGAACATTTTCCCCGTGTGTGGAACAAGTTAGTGGTTCCTTTAACAACGCAAGGGCTACTGTTAGCAAGGTCATGCATTTGACTTTTTTTGTCCAAGTATTCTTTACTGGCTGCTTATGTCCAGGTGAGAGAAAGAGCACCTGACTTGTCTGCTTATTATACTACATGACCTCGAACAAATTTCTGAACCCTCAAGTCTCAAGTTATCTGGTCTGTAAACTGGGGACAGAGTAGTTACCTTGAAGTTAGTGTGAGAATGAACTGAGAGGAGCCACATAACTTGTCTAGCAGTTCCTGGCAGTCCCCTGCTCTGAACAGAGGCAGCTTCGGCATAGCTCTGGCCTGCGTGTAGGCTACCAATATTGTGGGTAGGCTAGGGCAGGGCTGGGGAGGTATGATTACTCAAACTTTATAACGAAGATTCCAAGACAGTCACAATTTCAAAGACACTCTCCTGTTTTCTCTTAAGTCGAGAAGCACTTGCCAAGTTCTGATTGGGAAAAACATGATCACTATGGAAGGCACCTTGGTGGCTACCTATTTCTCCATCAGCCCTGAGAGGCTGGGCTCCAAGCCCAGAGGTTCTCAGCCAGATACTCAGATATGCAACTGAAAGGTGGTGGAAGGAAGAAGATGCTCAGCAGTGGCTCAGGCCACCTAGAAGGTAGGAGATCCAGGTGCTACTGCCCCCTTTCTCCATCCGAGTGTATATGGGCCACTGCAGCACATTTCTACTCGAAAAGGAAAGGAGCACATTAAACCCTTCGAACTCAAGTTAAATCCTCAAGTCTTTGGATACACATTAGAATCACCTGGGGAAATTTGGCTATCTTCATGTCCAGACTATATTCCAGACCAATTAGATCAGTAGGCTTTTTAAAGCTCCCTAGGTAAATTCCAAGTTACACCAAAAGTTGAGAACCACTATTCAAGATCTTTTCTTTTTTCAAACTTGCCACATGATGATAATCACCTATATTGGCTTAAAATAGCTTCTCAGTCTCTGAAATTAGCACCATTACCAGAACATAGTATTTCTAAAACACACCTCATTTTTTTTAAAGATTTTTATTTATTTATTCATGAGAGACAGAGAGAGAGAGAGAGAGAGAGAGGCAGAGGGAGAAGCAGGCTCCCTACAGGGAGCCCAACATGGGACTTGATCCTGGGTCTCCAGGATCACGCCCTGGGCTGCAGGCGGCACTAAACCGCTGAGCCACCCGGGCTGCCCTAAAACACACCTCTTTAAAAATATACAGGGTATCTTAGTATCTTTGAAATCTGAGTGATCTTCCAATCAGTGATATTGAAGATTTTATGACACACAGAAATCAGCATCTCAGGTGATCCTCACAATTAGGCAGGTTTGAGTAAAAAACAGTTCCCTCTACTTTCTAGAGAAGCACTTTGCAAATGTTAACATCCTTAGAGTCACCTGCAATCCTGTTACAACACAGGTTCTGAATCAGAAGGTCTAGGTTAAGGCTTAAGATCTTGCATTTCTAAGAAGTTCCTAGTTGATCTGTGCTGGGCCAAGACCATTTTGTGTCACATTTTGGGTAGCAAAGTTCTGAAATGTCTTCTTCTGAGGAGGCTCCACCAGCAACTCATTTAATTAAACTGAAATAACTGGTATAGAGAAATACGACCAATGGAGAGAGTCTTCGATAGGTCTGAGAGGCAACTGCTGGACTGCACTCTAGCATTTCTCCCCAGGAAGGGACAGCTGGGATGAGGACCAGAGCGAGGGCCATCCCGACGTTTGCAAAGCCAGAGTCCAAGTTCCCAAGGAAGCAGTTTGTTATATGAGGCAACATAGATCCCCACTCTAAATGCCAGCAGAAGTTCACTCACCAACTGAAATTGGGCCTTTAGGTGGCTTTAGTGGATTAAGGGGACGCAGCCCCATTCTCTGTACACATACCCCTTTTCCTTCATTTAGTCACCAAACCTTTACTGATGGTTCACTAACAAACTACAAGGTCTGAAGCATTCAAAGATGAATCAGATTTGGTCCCAGACCCGCAGGGGGAGGAATTCACCCTGGGGGAAACCCATTTGTAAAGTAAAGTACAGTATGAAGTTATAAGTGCTATTAACAGAAGAAGCACATACAAAGAGATGAGCCAAGAGAAAGGATGATAAGAGCTTCCTGGTGCAGCAGTCACTGGAGGAAACATTTATAATCTTTCCAGATAGGGCACCACCTTTAACAAAACCACCTTTGCCAGAACCAGCCTGGTATGATGGAGAGGGTGCTCTGATGCCTTGAAGCCCTTGAAACCAAGACCCTAAAATCTGGAATCTCAGGATGGGCAGAGCTTCCTGCATTTATGTCTTTAATCTCTAGTGCTAAGATGCAAGTGAATCCCAGGAAGGGATTTTTAGGGGATCAGCCCCTCAAAAGGATGGGTCAACTGTGATCTCATTCCAGAGAGCTTCAGTTTCCCGCATCCTATCCTCCTGTGTGAGAATCCAGCAGATCATTTTCCTAGTTACATAAATACAAGTCTCTGCCCTTTGTCATACTGAGCTCTTAATTGGCTTTGCTCCGTCACATTGCTAGATATAAAGCCTACAATCCCTAGACTAAGTAGACCTCCAGCTGGATAGGGAGTCTCGGCCAAGACAGGCAGGGTATAAGAACCTAGAGCCTGCTTCCTCACCGAGGCCCCTATAGACCAGCTTTTTAGGAGGACTACAAAAGGGATACTCATCCCATTTTATTTTTTCCTTATCTTCCATCTCACAGACAGGAAGCTCTAGAGAAGAAGCTTAAGGGCCAGAAGAAACAGCTGAGGAGGAGACAGCAAAAAGATGGGGAGTGGAGTCAGTGCTGAGGACAAAGAACTGGCCAAGAGGTCCAAGGAGTTAGAAAAGAAGCTGCAGGAGGATGCTGACAAGGAAGCCAAGACTGTCAAGCTGCTATTGCTGGGTGAGCAAGATGGGAAGATGAGCCAGAGAAGGAGAAGGTACTGCTCCTTCCTGCTTATCCTGGATGGTAGGTGGGTCTTAGCCCACCCATGGAGAGGGGAGGGATGGCAGGTCATTTTTCCTTTCCCCATCGGGTCTTGGTCTAGGGAATCAGGGCTCTAGGGCTGAGCACAGCCACCCCAAAGAGGTGCAGAATGCCAAAGCTACCCTGGAATTGTTCTGCTCTTCCTTGAACCAGAATTAGTGCAAGGGCTGGGGCAGACCTATCCATCTCTAAATCTAACCAAACCTAACAATTCACAGCTTGGCAAATACCGTGAACCCTAGGCTTGCAGACAGTTACTGAATCTCCAGTCAGAGCTCTGAGTCAAGGACTCAGAAGTCCTACCATATAATCAGTGCCATGTAGTCCCAGGGACAGGCCTACTGCTTCGTGCCAAGCAAACTGGTTCCTTCTCTTTGCTTCCAGTACACAATTCATATACATTTTAGAACTAAGGAGCCTGAGGGAGGAGGAATGGAGTCTTTACGGCGGTCCTTTCCTGGCTTTCTGTTGAGTAGTTGCCCTCAGAGCCCCTGCCAGATGGGAGGTCCATCAACATGATGAGCTCCTAAGCAGATCACAGGTCTGTGCTGAAAAAAGAAAAACACTTCTATTGGTCAGAGTAAGTGGTCACAGCTGTAAATAGAACCAAGACAATGAAGAGTTTGGGACACCTGGCTTAGAGGTAAAAACTCCAATGGTAGTACAAAGGTAGGCAAGTTGGAGCAGGTGGGGTCTGTGCAGCAGCAGATTAGCTGGCTCGGCTATTTTGAACCCATTGCACCTCCTCTTCCCCAGCTGATCTGTGAGCATACCACTATAAGCTGGAACCAGACTCCAAGGAGCCCAAGAACCTACAGAAGGGGAAAGAGATGGCAAGGCCACTGAGAGATCTTTTAAGCCTAAGCAGCTTTCTTCCACATACAGGATAAGCAGCTTAGAGGGAACAAGCAAGCACAGGTTAAGTGGGAGGGGGTTAACGTATCAGGGCAGTGCAGACAGGGGGAGAGGGTTGAAGGGCATATGGAGGGGGAGCGGAGTGTGAATGAGAGGATGGTAGGGCATTTTAGCCAATAAAGGAAAAAGCAAGATGATAAAAAAATAATATTTCAGTGAAATCTGCAATACTGCCCCAAGATCACTCTCCTGAGTAAAAATAGAAGAAAGGTATTAAAGGAATTCCCTTGAATCTATCAGTGGTTCTCAATGAAATTTTGCCATCACTCCCTGCACCTCCTTGGGACACTGGGAAATGTCTAGAGACGTTTTTAGTTGTCACAACTGGAAGGGAAGAGTGCTGCTAGCCTCCAGAGGCCGGGGAATGCTTGCTAAACACCCTACGATTCACAGGACAGTCCCCCACAAAAAAGAATTGCCCAGCCCAAAATGTCAACAGTCCCGAGGCTGAGAAACTCTGCTCTAAATCCATACTGAATGGCCTGAGCTCAAGGTGGTCAGAAATTGAGGGCAGCAATCAACCCTATGTGTTCTCCCCTAACAAGGCTCCCAAACAAGTTCTAGCTTGGACTTCTTACAGGCCGTCTACTGGAGGGTTGGGGAGAACTGGTGGAAATCTGAAGCATAAGCATTTCTCCCTGCAGGTGCTGGTGAGTCAGGAAAGAGCACTATCGTCAAACAGATGAAGTGAGTAGGAAAAAAGCCCCAGAGGACTGAGGTAGGGTGAAGTCAGAAGAGCCCATAGAAGCATGGAGGATGAAGGGCTCTTCGGCCTCAAGGAACCCAGATGTAAAGGATATAAAGAACCTGATCTCCAATGTCCCTCATCTATATGCCCTTTTCTCCTCACTCTTTACTTTGGGACAGCCATAGGCATAGAAATTGGGTTCTCATGACACTTTAAATCCTTCCAGATTCTCAATCCCTTAGGTCTGGTTATTCAGGTCCACTTAAGGGCTGGGTGTCTACTCCTTGCAGGATCATCCATCAGGATGGCTATTCACCAGAGGAGTGCCTGGAGTATAAGGCCATTATCTATGGGAATGTGCTGCAGTCCATTCTGGCTATCATCCGGGCCATGTCCACACTGGGTATTGACTATGCTGAACCAAGCTGTGCGGTAGGTGGTTAACAGTATGTGGTTAAGGGTGGGAGGAAAAGCTAATGAGAAGAAACAGCAGCCAACAAGCTATGAGGAAACATGGGCCAAAAAAAGTTTCATGTAACTAAATCCCACCTACTGAGCTTCCAGTTTTTACTTCAGTTCTGGAAAAGTGTGCAATCCCTACCTTACAACAAATTACAAAAATCTGCTTTCAGCTTCCTCTGCCTTTTTGTCTTATTTTACCATTTAAATTGCTCTCCTTGGGCTCCCTACCCTGGCCATGGAACTTTTACAAGCTAAATCCCTAGTTCCAGTATTGGCCTTTTCCTAAATTGGAACCACAGAGAGACCAAAGGTGGTTTCCTGTCTCCCATGTTGTCTATTTCATGGTCAATCTGGTTTTTATTTTTTATTTTTATTTATTTTTTTTATTTATGATAGTCACAGAGAGAGAGAGAGAGGCAGAGCCACAGGCAGAGGGAGAAGCAGGCTCCATGCACCGGGAGCCCGACGTGGGACTCGATCCCGGGTCTCCAGGATCGCGCCCTGGGCCAAAGGCAGGCGCCAAACCGCTGCGCCACCCAGGGATCCCTCAATCTGGTTTTTAAATTCCAACCTTACTGTAGCGGAAGACCCACTAAAGTGGCAGTACCCTTTTAGACTAAGGCTGGAAGGTAGAAACACCAAAGAGGAAGCCCCTGGAACCTCTGTTTTCCCCTAAGCATCCCAGGACTGGATAAATTACCACCTTCTATATACCCGAAGCACATTCAAAATTATCAGTGTTTTCTTAGCATCTCCATCTTAGGCTTCAGTAGCAATGCAAAATGCGTTCCTTTCAGCAGTAGTCCCAGGAGTCTCCTGGAAAGCCATTACTCCTGTGCAGTTCTCAGCCAGGTCTTTGCCTTACAGGATTCTGGGCGACAGCTCAACAACCTGGCTGACTCTATTGAGGAAGGCACCATGCCTCCCGAGCTGGTGGAGGTCATCGGGAAGTTGTGGAAGGATGGTGGGGTGCAAGCCTGCTTCGACCGAGCTGCAGAGTACCAGCTCAATGATTCAGCATCTTAGTAAGACTCTGGGGAAGGGGTGGGATGAGGCGTAAGCAACCAGGATTTTCAAGAGAAATCACACCCAGCCTAAAATTTCAGGCACTGAAAGCTGGAGTCCCAAGGACTGAATTCAGCCTGGACTCCTGTTTAGGCTTGAGCAGTGTTCTACTATGCTTTGAATGTGATGCCCTTAGATGGACACTGCCATAGCTGTCACACTCTGTATTGCTTTACGCTGGCTCACTGCAGCCTACAGAGCTGAAGACCCCCAAAATTCAATCGAAGGTGCTCTGTTTAGTAGCCGTCAGACTGCTGTCCTCTTCATTAATTCATACACATAGCCTGTCCTTTAGAACCATGAATGCGAAGACCGACCTGCAGTCCTGCCACATGTTCTCCCAGGAGGCGCATGATTCGTGATGGTCTTTCCAGGGTGGAATTTTCTAGCTGGTAATCTAGGCTCTACTTAGGCCACTAACCAGAAACTAAAGCCTCCTTCACCCACAGCATCTCATGTCAGGGGGCCAGGGCACGGGACAGACATTTTCCGGGCAAATGAAAGGAAGTCGGTCAGGGGATTGAAAAGAAGCAACTTTGCAAGGCTGGTTCCAAAATGATAAGGTACACAGATGCACGTCAAGTCTACCTCTAACAACGTGGTCTCTATCCTAGATGGGCAGGAACTTTGCAGTCAAACAGACTTGGATTCAACCCCTCTTCTGTCACCTAATTCTGTAGTACAGTGATCATCTACCACCCACAGAGCACTACTCACCAAGGCCAAGGCACCACCAGGTGCACTAGGTACACCATCTCATTTGGTCTGCACAGTGAACCTTTGAGATACAGTAATTATTAGTCCCATTTATAGATGAAAAACTGAGGTTCAGAGAGATTAATTAATTTGCCCAAAGTCATATTGATAGATGGCAGCAGCTGGATTTGAATCCAGTTCTATTTGACCACTAAGCTGAAGGCTTTTTACAATATATCACATTGCCTCTTGACCTTGGACAAGTCATTTAACTGTTCTGAATTTTCCTTCATCTGTAAAAGGGGATATGAAATTAGGAAAGTGTATGAGGTTAAATGACCATTTAAAGGTGCAAAAGCCTGACATACAGTAGGCACTTGTCAGTTTTCCTTCCCTTTTTCTGTCATCTCACTTCATATCTGCCTTCCTGTCTTTTTAAAATTTTTTATGGTAACTGTCAAACATATATGAAAGCAGAATATAGTGAATCACCTGGCTTCAACGGTTAACAACTCATGGCCATGCTTGTTTCATTGTACTTTCATCTCCCACTGGATTATTTTGAACGAAGTCCCAGATATCCTCTCATTACACCCTAAAAATTTCATTATGCATCTCAAAAAAAAAAAAAAAAAAAAAGAGGCCCGTTTAAAAAAAAAAACTGTAACATAATCATCACACCTGAATATTTAATAATTCCTTAATATCATCAAATATCCAAGCAAGTGCTAATTTAAGTTTCCCCAGTTATCTCAAATGTTTGCTCCCCAACTTGATTCAGGATATAAATTATGTTGATACATTGCACCAATTGACACCTCTTAATGTCTCTGATGTCTTTTAGTCTATTCTTAGGTCTTCACGGAACTTTTGGCACCCATTTAAACCACCAAATCTCACTGAGGGTCTAGAAAACCTTGTAGTCATGCAAAACTTAAGGAAAATTTACCTGAGTTGACTTATATGGGCTAGAACCCCATGCCTCTCAGCCCATCCCACACTCCCTTTTGTAAGGACACAAGGGGATCTGAAGGGAAGAACCCTAGGTTTAACAATATGGATTCTAGTCTTGATTCTATCACCAAGTTAGTTGTGTAGCTTTGGGTAAGACCCTCTACCTTTCTTGGCAGTGGCTGTGGAAAGTTTAATGTCATCAATTCCAAGCTCTCTTCTCTAGCTACCTGAACCAATTAGACCGGATTACAGCCCCTGACTACCTCCCTAATGAGCAAGATGTGCTTCGATCCAGAGTCAAAACAACAGGCATCATTGAGACCAAGTTTTCTGTCAAAGACTTGAATTTCAGGTGAGTACACAGTTCCCTAGGGCACTGCAGATACACACTTGGCTCCTGGGGACACCTCAGATACCAAAAAAGGGCAAGGGCATGCTTCCTGGCCTTCACTAAAGCCCAATCTGAATGACTATCCTATTTCTCCTCCTTTCCCATCTCACTGCCAAATGGCCCCAAAGTAGCCACCTCTCTAGAGCATGTGCTGTTTTTTCCCTCAGGATGTTTGACGTGGGAGGGCAAAGATCAGAGAGAAAGAAGTGGATACACTGCTTTGAGGGAGTCACTTGCATCATTTTCTGTGCAGCCCTCAGTGCCTATGATATGGTGCTAGTGGAAGACGACGAAGTAGTAAGTGGCCTTTGTACCAAGCAACTTTTGAGAGCTCCCCCGTGATCCTTCCTCTAAGCTTTATGTCACCAATTCTTCAACTTGGCTGCTTTCAAGACAGTCTAGCAGTCCTCTAGCACACAAATCAACGTCTCAGGCAGTAATTCTAGAAAAAACTCCTTTACAGGTTCCAGGTTAGCACTTTAGAGCTCCAAATTTACTGAGAGTGAGCTTGGTCTCAGATTTAGACATCCAAGAATAACTTGGACATCACAGAGCTTACAAGAGGAACTGAGTATTAAGGGGACAAGGAAACACAACTGGATTCGCAAAGCACAGGAGTTACACTTAGGACTTTCTCAGGCTGCCTACGGAAATAAAGGATAGGAGGTGAAAATGATAGAGCAGAAAAATAACGTATGATGTGTATCTTTGTGCAACAGGATAGAGGGGTTGGACTAACCTCACTTGGAAGCCTAAATATGTACTGTCAACAGGACTAAGGAGAAACTGGCAAACCAGATTTCTTACATGCCACTTAAATTGGCAGCTGGAAGACTACCTGAGACTGAGTCTCTTGAGCCTGCAGAGCTTAATCTGCATGCCAAGTGTCAGCCCAGCCAATTACCTTTGGAGTTTGAGACAGGGTATCAGGCATGGAAAAATGCTAATGGAGGCCCACAGCTCACCCACATCAAACAAAGCTACTACACTCCCATCTCTTGCTTCAGTTCTCCCTTCTCCCTGGTAGTTCAAGTTCACATTAGAGCTCTAAGAATATCTTCTAGCCAAATTTGATTTTTTCAAGATCTCTTCTGTCTTTAACCCCAAAGTCTACGAGGTTTTAAGGGGTTCTGCAGGAGTATTAGCAATGACAAAAGCCACAAAAAGTTGATTTCTTTCTTCATTAGATGAAAAGATTGAGCACAAGTCAACTAACAGAATACTTCAAACCCTCAAGGCCTGCTCCTTTTTTTTTTTTTAATTTTTTTTAAATTTATTTATTTATTTATGATAGTCACAGAGAGAGAAAGAGAGAGAGGCAGAGACACAGGCAGAGGGAGAAGCAGGCTCCATGCACCGGGAGCCCGATGTGGGATTCGATCCCGGGTCTCCAGGATCGCGCCCTGGGCCAAAGGCAGGCGCCAAACCGCTGCGCCACCCAGGGATCCCTCAAGGCCTGCTCCTTGAAAATAGGCTGGTCTGGGGCACTTGGCAACACCTAGACTCTCAGATACACAGCACCACTCCTCACTCACTCAAAAGTTCCAATCACATGAGGAAATAAGGCAGAAGTACTTGTGGTGCGGCACTGAGAAATTCTCTGGCCCTTACCATTTGACACCAAGGCAATAGTCCCTATTATGTTCCTGCCCAAACTGAGATCCAGGACTCTTTAACAGAAGCCTATCAAAATCATCCTGGAGACACATATGGGGACATGATAACTCAGGCCTAGTTTCAACCCTGTATCAGCAGGACTTACAGATGTCGAAGTCCCTCACAGTACCCCAGCAGCCTAAGATCAGCATAACAGTTACTGTACACCTATATGCCAACCACTGTCATGGACACTACATACTTGATCTCATTGAACTTCCATAATAACCCTAAGAGATAGGGAAACTGAAATTCAGAAAAGCTCAGTTATCTGTCCCAATGACAGAAAGAGGATTAGAAGAGCAGCTGTATCTCTTTGGTTCTATCCCACCCACCAAAAGGAGATAAGCTGTTCCCCAACATCCCTCTTACATTCAGAGCACTAATCTCTCCAAGGAGAAGAACAGGAAGTAGACACTACCCTGTTAGCTCAGTCTGAAATCTCTAATGGTGTTTCCTCCTACTAGAATCGTATGCATGAGTCATTGCACCTCTTCAACAGCATATGTAACCACAAGTTCTTTGCCGCCACTTCTATTGTCCTCTTTCTCAACAAGAAGGACCTCTTTGAGGAAAAAATCAAGAAAGTCCATCTCAGCATTTGTTTTCCAGAGTATGATGGTAAGTCTCAAGCCCCGGAGACAACGGTAATGCTTGCTTGGTAATGACTGGTGATTGCCTCATTTCCTATACCAAAGATACATAAAGGAACCTGTCTTTAAGAAGTACTAAGTGTATAACTCCTTTGCTTGGCTGGGTTGATGATCCCTTATCCCTTAATACTCAGTTCCTCTTATGAGCTTTGTGATGTCCAAGTGATACTTGGATGTCTAATCTGAGAAACCTGGGTATTTGGTCATAGGTTTAAATTCAGATGCCCCTGGAACAGAACAGATGTCAGATGCAGGAGAGCCACTGACTGTTCAAAGGATATCTACCAGAAATCAAGGGTGGGGACACAAAGATCCCTCTCCTCAATTTTGTCGCTCAACTCAAGTGATAAACACTGGAGTGCAAAAGAGGAGAGGATCCTCCCTCCAAAAACAGGCCCCGAACTGCAGCTGTCCAATACATTTTGAGGGTCAAAGTGGTCACCCAAAAAGTAAGTACGTAGCTAAGAAGGGTTAATTTATCCCACTTCTTCACTATTTTTTCTGGAAAACCAGGAAACAACTCTTTTGAAGATGCAGGGAATTACATCAAGAGTCAGTTCCTTGACCTCAACATGCGAAAAGATGTCAAAGAAATCTACAGTCACATGACCTGTGCTACAGACACACAGAATGTCAAATTTGTATTTGATGCAGTTACAGATATTATCATCAAAGAAAATCTCAAGGACTGCGGGCTCTTCTAATCCTCATCACTCCTCTTGTAAACATTCCATAAACAGGCTTGGAATCTGGCTAATTTCAAGCAGAAAAATCATAGGTCAGCATACCATGGCAGAAGAAAGATTCCATTCTCCCTTAGAGATGGACTTCTACATGATTGCAACTGTGTCCCATACATTCTTTTCAGAGTGGGATAGCTAGTGCAGTTTAAAGAACACAAGGCCAGAAGTCAAAGACCCAGTATAACTTACTAAAAGGTATAAATATTTCATTTCTCTGAGCCTTGAGTCACTCATCTATAAATGAAGATAACTTCTCTACTACTTCACAGGGTTACTCTAATGATCACAAACATAAACTGAAGGGAAGGAACATAAAAGCTGTGTGGTTAGAGTCACAGAAAGAAATCCTATATAAAAGCAGCCATTTATGAAATTCAAGACTAAGTTTTTAGATGAACTATCCTAAAGAAAGCAACAAACCTTCACGTTCTGCAAAAGAAAACAATTAAAAACAAGACCTCAGTAAATCTACCACTGTTTTTTACTAACAAACCTTAGCTCAGAGATCTGAATCACTGGATAGGAGATGTGAGTTTATGTTAATTTCTAAGGTACACATCCAAAACTGATCATCTTTATTAAGCAGACTATCGCTTTGCCCCCACAATTGCCATAAAGACTGAGTTTCCTAATTTATCTCTGTAAGTAACTGTATCAGGTATATAAGGCACTTTTTTTTTTAAGTAGGCTCCATGCCATGCATGGAGCCCAGTGTGGGGCTTGAACTCATGACCCTGAGATCCAGACCTGAGCTGAGATCAAGAGTCAGACACTTAACAGACTGAGCCACTCAGGTGCCCTTCAGATATATGACACTTTCTGAATAAACTTAAAGATTTCAACACACTTTCACTTGGAGTATTAATGATTTTATTGCTACCACTTCTCAATCACAGAATTTTTTTTTTGTTAAGTGTATTTATTTAAGCAATCTCTACACTTAACATGGGACTCAAACTCACAACCCCGAGATCGAGAGCTGCATGCTCTACCAACTGAGCCAGCCAGATACCCCTCAATCACAAAATTTAGAATAAGCAAAGCTAAAATTTGCATTTTAACTGCTACATGTTTCAGAACAAAAAAGGCAGCTGATCTTGCTTTAGGCACTAAAAATCTTTGCAGTTGAATCCATGGGAAGCCTGGCTGAAAACAACATCTCCCCCATACAGACAACAAGTAAAAATTATTTCTTTTAACTACTCTGAGGGGAAAAGAAGCTTCCATTTATCTTGACAGGAAGTGGTGAAGTCAAGTACAGATTTAGCACTTACAACTACTATGAGGAAACCTCGTGGCATCCAAGATTTAGTATTTAAAAGAAAGTGTCAATTAAAATGAAAATCTGTTCTTTGCCAGAAACGCACATTCACACTTAGGCTGCTACTAGCAATATTGATACTAGAGAGCCATATGAGCTTGAAATACACTTAAGAACAAATTTGCAGCTGTTAAAATTGGATTCATTTAATAGTCTTTGTGATTCCATGAAAAGAAATCAACTTGAGAGAATTACCAGAGAAATAAGGGAAAGTACTCTGACTACTGCTCATTAAAAATCTTCACCAAAGAAAAAACCTGGGCAAGATTTCATGCATCCAAGAGCTGTTCAGGGACTACATTCTAAATGGCATATTCCAATTACCACTAACCTGCTTGTTTAACTCACTATACAGGGGTTATAATTCTTTTTTTATCATGGATCCCTCTAACAGTCTGACAAAACCTATGGACCTCTTCTCAGAATATTTAAAAATGCATAAAATAAAATTCAGAGAATTACAAGGGAAACCAACATACAGGAATACAGCTTTATCTTTGGAGCCCGAAAGCCCCAGGTTAAGAATCCTCACTATAGCTAAGATCTTGTCTGTTCAGGCCCCAAAACTAACGTATCCACTTATTCCATCTTCTAATAGGATAACCCAACCTCCCCACAAATTGTACCAGATTGTTTGCTTTTTTCATTATCTTTTCCTTGATCTTTGACTCCAGGCAGGACTTGGTGATAGGCCAAAATATAAAAGCCCATCCCAGGCTTCTTGGTTATGGATGTTCATATAGAACCAGCCTTACAATCCTAGCACAAAAACAGTCAGCAAGTGGACCTGGTCTTCTGGCATTCTACTCACTCTTTTATTTTGTGCTTTTGTTTCATTTTAAATTTATACTATAGTGTCAATCTTATGCATCATCAGAAATTCTTTTTTGTAACAAGGTAGGTTAAGAAGCAGTTCAACCCTATTTTCATGAACCATAATCTTAATTCTTAGAATGATAAAACTCAAAGGAATTTTAAAATAGTTCAGACGCTGGACTATTCACTAGCAATTTATAGGTAAGAAACTGAGGCCCACGGAGGTGGAACGTCTTCATCAAGATCAAACTACTAGAGGGCAGCCCAGGTGGCTCAGCGGTTTAGTGCTGCCTTCAGCCCAGGGTGTGATCCTGGAGTCCTGGGATTGAGTCCCACATCGGGCTCCCTGCATGGAGCCTGCTTCTCCCTCTCCCTGTGTCTCTGCTTCTGCTGTGTGTGTGTGTGTGTCTCTCATGAATAAATAAATAAAATCTTAAAAAAAAAAATCAATATCAAACTGCTAGAAAGTAGGAGAATTAGAACTCCAAAACAGGTCTTCCAAATCGCACACCAGTGTTCTATATATGCACCATGCTACTTTAAGTCCACCATATACTATATAAAGTCCAAGTCAATTTTCTCATTTCCCTAAGCTCCTCCCATTCCCAAATTCTTGTTTTTAAATTATGCCATCTCTAAATCATAGATATTTAACAGTATTATCTCCAAAATGAATACAAATCAGTCTCAAATTTGAATGTGAATTTAGCATAAAACAAAAACATAAGCTTTAAGTTTGTTTGTTGAAGGTGTAATTAATTTTCTGTTCATATCTTCAGAGGGCAGAGATCTGAATGCAGTTCCCTTACAGTACATTAGACACTGATGACAGTATGCCAGATGTGAATTATGTTACACTTGTGAATCTGGTGACAATTATTCTTTTTTTTACAAAAGTACAGTATGATTAACACAAAAGGACAAATATTGTATGATTCTACTTATATGAGGTATCATATCACAGTAGTCAAATTTATGAAGACAAAGTAGAGTGATGGTTATCAGGACCGGGAGGAGGCGGAATGGGGAGTTAGTGTTTAATGGGTAGAGTTTCAGTTTGGAAAGGTGAAAAAAAGTTCTGGAGATAGATGGTGGGTGACGGCTGTGCCACAATGTGAATATACTTCAGACCACTGAACTATGTACTAAAAAATTATTAAGATGGTAAAGTTTATGTTATGTATGGTTTACCACAATAAAAAAAATAGTGGAGAAATACAATATAATTGGAAATGTGCTTTTATGTTCTGTTGATAAAAGCAGCAAAAAAAATTTAGTCTTAAAAGCAATATAAAAGACATTTACTTGTAACAGTTCCTACTTGGATAAAAATTTCACTTACATGTACCCCAAATAGTCCAAATCAGGGTAGCCCAATCCCCAAGGTAAAAAATAACAGCATTCAAAACCCACTCTATAATTGGAGATGTGCCGTAGACCATAGTGTGCCGGCCATGCTGGGTGGAGAAGGTGGTGAAGGGTGAAGAGCTCTTACCTCCCACTGCCCTCTCTACCCGGCACAGCCCCCGGAGCACAGATTCCAGTAGGACTTCAGTGTTGGCCCAGAGACTGCAAGTGTGCCACAGCCACTGGTGTTCCTGCTAGGTAAAAGGATGAGGACATTTCTGTGAGGTCAAACAGACGAAGTGCAGACTGCAGAAGGGAAAGTTTCTGCCTTTTGGTCAAACGAGAAAGTAAGCACTGGTATGAACAGAAATAACTGGATTTAAACACAAAACAAAGCAAAGACCTTTCTTTTCACCCAGCTTGACAAAATTTAGAGCCACTTATAGTTAAACTTCATTTCAGGTGTTCAAAATGAGTATGGGAAAAGTGATGCTGAGAACACAGCCCCCTACGATGAATACATCTCCTGGTATTATCTTAAAAGATGACTTGTTTTGCTGTAAAGTATAATCTTGAGTATCATAAAGGATATCTACAAAGCACTTTTAAATGTTATTTCAATTGGATCAGAACCAAAGCACATCATAGCTGGAAGGAATAATTTAGTGCACCTCTAGGTAACAGATGAGGATTTTAGAAGAAAAAGATTTCATAGCTGTTTGGAAGCAAGGAAAAGACGAGAACAAGGTGTGACAACTAGCTCTCCATAAGATTCTAAAAGGTCTCAGGACCTTTATACCCCATGAGCAAAGACGAAGAGTTAAAAAGAACAGGTAATTTCTCGTGTTTTGTTATGTCTGCTAGGAATCACTCTTACATTTAAACCAGCCTCTACGTAAAAAATATTTGGATAATCCAAAGGAATATGGGGGCAAGAGCCAGGTAGTAGAGAATAGGAGATAGATAAACCACATTGTACAGAATTTAATATTCCATCTGTCAAAGATCTTAAATCTGGATGCTAAAACATTGAGATGGTGTATCCCAACAGCGTATTTACTAGTACTGGATTATTTCTGCTACTACCTTGTTGATTCCCACTAAATTTCAGGAAAACATTAGCAGAGAGCACACAAAGATTTTTCTATTCAACTCCTCATTTGCCTTCCATACCCCTTCCCCAGCCTTTTCTCAAAAAGACTTCCCAGTCTGCTCTTTACCCACCAACTGTAAATGAATATTCATATTATTACATATATATAGTTAGACCTCTGTCACAGGATTTTATCTTTACTTTGATGTATCTTTCAATTTTCACTGAATAAATGCAGTAACACAAATGAACCAAATGTTTGGAAACTCTAAGTTTCTTGTTTTGTCTTAATTTATATAAAAACTAAATACTCTGTATCAGAAGCGTAGGAATGTTCTTTGACTAGACAGTTCTCATACTAATTTTTTTGGTGAAAGGCACTCTAAGGTCACATACAAAAGATGCTTCTTCTTTATTGGTAAATAAAATATGCCTCATTCACTAGTGACTTTATGGTTACATGTCTGTGTTGATCTTTTTTCTCTCAAAGATTTATTTATTTATTTATTTTCATTTATTTATTAAGGGGGGGGAGTATGAGTGGGAGGAGCAAAGGGGGTGAGAGAATCTCAGGCAGACTGAGAAGGGCTCAATCTCTGGACCCTGAGACCATGACCTGAGCTGAAACCAAGAGTCAGACACTTAAGACTGAGCCACCCAGGTGCCCCTATTTGTGTTGATTTTTAACACTAGGTCCTATTCAGTCATCTGCAAATGTTGGCCCAGGTTGGCTTCATCAGAACCACATAGGGAATTTATCTAAAATACATGTTCCCAGGATCTGTCTTCAACATCTCCATTTAGTACAGTTTAGCCAGGGGATCTATACATGTTAATCTTGCACCTCAGGTCTCTGCTGTTATTATAACCTACTGTATTCTCTCTCATTCCTAAGAAAACTTCAGTCAAGCCAGGTAGGTAAGCCTGACACAGTATCAGAAAAAAAACTGTCCTGTCCTAACTTTTCTGGAGTATGTTCTCCTAGCAGAGGTAACTCATATAAGTTATGAGGAAATGGGGGGAGGATAGTTAAAAACTAACCAAAGGTAAAGGAACAAAGATCTTGACCATCCAGGAAGTCTGTTCCCCAGTGCCTCACCTACACCTTTTACTTCCTGATAGATGACAGTAAAGCTAACTTTCAATTTCAGGCCTCAATGCAGCCTGGTGTTCTCTTGTGCTTAGATGACAATACAGCTATGTGGAGAGCCATGACTGGTCCAGGTGAGAACTCTGGCTTGTACTATGAAGCATGAAGAACACAAAGATGACCTAGTAGTACTGGGAAACTGAAGTTACTTTGTTCTTAAAATCGGTATAAGATATGAAAGATTTCACAAGCAGTAAGAATGAAGAAAATTTGTGCTTTGCTAGGTATGTTTAAATGAGTAGAAGATTGGTTTTTTGAACATCTGGAAAGGGAAAAAGATCAACCAAAGGGATGTTTTTAATTGGACTGAAAGACTAACTTTACCTTATATGTAGCAGCCAATACAGCAACTAGCTCTGCAAAAGGACACTCCAGAACTATGCTAAACAAATGTGTATATATATATATGAAGTAACTAGTCAGGCTAGGCAAGCAATGTCCAAATAGAGTCACAGCTACAAATCAGAGAACAGTGGCCAGGATATAAGAATATAAGGTGGGCAAATAAATTAGAAGAACCAGCAGTTATTTTTAAATGCTCTAAAATGTGCATGTAATAAAACACAAATAGAAGAACACATAAGAGTAAGAAACAAGGCAAGAAGATAGTTTTTTTAAATTTGGTCGATCTATTCTTAGAATGCAGCACCTTGTAAAAAATAACAATCCATTACTGGAAATAATAATAAAATGATACACTGAACTAAAGATTTAGAATTCAAACTATCCAAAATGAAACGTCACCCCAAAATCCACTATATAACTGTAAAAGTCCTTGGAATTTTCATACCAGGAGGTGAAATCTGTTACAAGTCTTGAACTTATATGCATAGTTGAGGAAGACTGGCTATTAAGAATACTTCCTCTTTACCTTTAGCCTAATGAATGGTATTTTTTTACGGCCCAAGATTTTAATCAGGTGGATGTGACTGTCAACAAAATAAAGCTATTGCTGCAGTCCTTCATGCTGGGGTCTATTTACTGTTCTTTATTCATTAAAATTTATTTTTCTTATATATGCTGGTTTCTTAGATGGTCCAGAGCCTGGCCACATGAATACTGAAATGTGGTCCATCACAAACCTCCAGCATTCTCCACAGAAAACACACAAGGCAAGTTTTAATTTCTTTGATTACAAATATCAATCCTTTTTCTCCAGGCTAGTACACGTTTCTTCACCCCCGCACGCTGACTCTCCTATTAGAAAACATCTTTTATTTCAAAATACAACAATGATTTGCAAAGCCGATAACCAGAATCACTTTTTAAAAATTATAGATCACTAGCCCACCAGCCAAGAGTTAATCGCTGAGATGGATCCTGATGATTTTGACTTAAGGCATATTTGAAAACCACTGACTTGAATTGTGTTCCTGTATCCTCAAAGACTGTGCATTTAAATAAGTTATATGGACTGTAGGGTAGAGGGTGATCTTCATGTAAATATAGAACAAAGGTAAATGGTATAAAGGCAGAATAGTGGAGAACTATTTTTCATTAACATTAAAAGCTAAAAAATGAACATATCAGACAGATGTATTCAAATGAAATTACAAAGTACATTTCAAAGTATAATTAACTTAGATTATTTGTTATTTTGGATTATCAAAACACCATCCTATTAGCCCTGACTATATAAAGACTATGGTTAAAACAATATTCCACTAGTTCTCATTTCCAGATGATCTTCTATCACAGGATACAGTAGGAAAAGATATATTCAAAGTGAACAGGAACTATCAACTTATGTGTGCATAAGTTAATCACCAATTGGAGCTGATCATTTTTAGATCCAATTTTCCCAACCCTAAAAAAAAAAGAACTGTTTAGATAATAACAGTTATACCATCTACATAGTTATACTTTCCCAAAAAAGAATAAAAATTCCAATAAAGGCACTGAACTGCTGTGGCTTGCTTTCTGAACCAGCTTTGATGATCAACTTTTTTTTTTTTTTTTAAACTAGTAAAAGGTCACTCAAAGAGGACACAGAATCCAATCCAAAAAGACTGGACCCCAAAAGGCACTGCTCAAACTGCTGATTTGGAATGTTCAAAATACATTCTCTTCATCTGCCATCCCCCAAAGGCCCATTCAATATTTAAGGACATTTGCTGTACATTATACAAAAGGACCTGCAGGCTGATGTGAATAAAAGCTCTCCACAAAACCAAAATGTAAACCTGGAAAATGGATTATGACTACATGTCACTTACACAGATGGGACATAAGACCCTCAGTCAGGCCATGATTCAACAATACTATTACACCAAAGACTAGCCTAGCCCTTCAGGGAACCCTCCACCTACACCCATTCTGAGACAAAGGCCAAAGCACATTTAGCAGGGACAAAAAGAAACAAGAAAATATTTCCAGAAAGGACTAGTTACAAACAGGAACAAACCTGGACTCTTTACTCACCATTTTAATACTGCTGCCAACTATAACAGATTAAAATCTGTATACACAACATAGTGGAAAAAGTCCCAAAATGCAATCATTTCGGCAAAAGAAGGTACTAAGGATTACTACAATTAACATTGCTACAATAAAAACAATGGCAAACAGGGATTTGGCACCACATTTACAAAGTAAAAGCATGCACTGTTAATACACTTTAGATGTTTCCCAACAAAAAAGGCCATGGAAGATGGAAAACAAGGGGCATCTTTTACAGAACTCCCTATGACTGAGACAAACAAGCAAGAACCAAAGTGGTCAATTTAGTAGATCTGTAGCAGCAAAGTCACTGTTTCTGTTTGGAATTTAGCAATTTGCATTTCTAATCAACAGCTGCCCTGGGTGTGTCTGTATCCAAGAAACTAACTTTACATACTACATCAGCATTTACCTAGTAATTTGGTAATCAGCATAAACCAGGTTAACCTTAAACCATAAGCTTAAACAAAACTTAGCTAGAATCTTATAGAACTCTCCAATGTGATTACCATTTAGAAAACATAATGGTACTTTGAGCAGGAGAGTAACATAAATTTCATCCAAAAAAGCTAAAATCATAGCCCCAATAACCATAAAGAATTAATTATGGAAGTATTATGTTCTGACCATACCAAAGTTAGAAACAAAGAGTTCCTACTAAGAGGAATATTTTCAAGATGATCTGGCCACATCATGTGCATAGTTAAGGTTGTGTTTTAATAAAGATTCTTTTGCAAACAAAGAAATAAAATTTAGTCACATTATTCTCTTGGATGAAAAAAAAAACCTTTAAAAATGAACTACTGGTGGTTTGTTAAGAAGGAAAAAAAGAGTAAGCTACATATTAAAGTTCTGGAATGCAGCACCTCAACTTCACATCGGCCCTAAACTTTTGAGATTATGAAATCCAAGTGATGTCTTGATGATCAAATCATACTTTACAGTTGCTCCAATTCCAATGTCTGACTTTAGCATCTCATGTCAATTAAGAGTTCCCTAATACAGAAGATTGTGCTAAAGAGTGCTAATATTCTGCATGCTGCTGCCATTCCCTGGTCCCGTTCATGCTTGTAGCTGCCCACTGAGACAGCAAAAGAAGTCTGGTCTCAACACTCCACACTGTAATAACTAGAAAAGAAGAACATTCTTAATTAGAAAAGCTTACAATGTCAAGAGACATCACTATAGAACTAGAACTAAATTGTCTCAAGTTTTACCTTTTATTAACATCCAACCCTCTTCAGTAAAGTCCACATTCCTTTAAGTTGTTTTTAATGATGACATCTGTAACAGCATCAAAAACAAACTGCACATTCTTGGTGTCTGTGGCACAGGTGAAGTGGGTATAGATCTCCTTGGTATCTTTTCTTCTGTTCAGATCTTCAAACTGGCACTGAATATAAGCAGCTGCTTCTTCATATGTATTGGAACCTGAAGCAGACAACCAATATTCTCAGTTCAAATCCTAACAGCTGCCTGAATTCAACTAAGTCAGGCCATCACCTAAGGGAATATAACCCAAATGAATATAAGACAGATTTCTTTATTTCTGTAATCATTAGGTTATTCTACAATCATCAGACTTTTCTTGAGAGCGGACTAAGTAAAACAAAATTATCACAAAAAAAGATCTTGGGAAACAAAACCTTTTCTTTTCCTCCTTTCATTTAGATTTTTCAGCTAAAAAACCTAGAATGCATAAAGGAGACTAGGGAAGTAGGAGGACACATTGCTAGAACACAATTGTTTAAAAGGTCAGAGAGGGATCCCTGGGTGGCGCAGCGGTTTAGCGCCTGCCTTTGGCCCAGGGCGCGATCCTGGAGACCCCAGGATCGAATCCCACATCGGGCTCCCGGTGCATGGAGCCTGCTTCTCCCTCTGCCTGTGTCTCTGCCTCTCTCTCTCTGTGTGTGTGACTATCATAAGTAAATAAAAAAAATTTTAAGAAAAAAATAATAAAAAAAAATAAAAGGTCAGAGAGCCCGTGCTCCTCCGAGTGATCTTCAAACAATTCAAAACAGTTAATCATGCTTCTTTTCAAAATCATACCAGTTTTAAGGGGGCTTTAAAAAAGGGGGCCAGGGCTTAGCTTCAGAGCCTTTCAGCAATAACTTAATGAAAGGTAAACCAGTACATGTAAAAGCGAAAGGGGCTTGAATTTACACACTTTAAAATGTATTTTTGTGACATATAAGTTACATCTCAATAAAGCTATTATTTTTTTATAAAGGGGGGAGAGACTCAAAAGTAAACTTTATTTTCAACATTTGTAATTAACACTCATTACCACATGCTTCCTACACCATCTCATCTACCTGTGAACCTTTAGAATAGCCCTAGAAACTGACTAGAACAGGAAACCTCAACAAATACAAGTCTTCACTCCTGTAAACTAGAGGCTGTTTTCAACAAATAACATCTATGAAATTAAGTGATATTAAGCATGACAACAAATGCCAAAAGCGAAGTGTTTAAAAAAAGACTAAACAAAGAAAAACTTAAGAAAGAAAGGAGTGTTATTTAAACAGAATACTTAGAGAAACAAAGGAAGATAGGTTGGTAGGTGCTTGAAATAGGTTTCTTGAGATGAGCAGAACTTCTGTAAATTCAAGGAAAAACAGCACTGAGAAGCGAATTCTGTCTGGCAGGAACAGACAGTGATCCTTGGGCAATGAGGACTGTTAAGACTTCTTAAAAGAAAAATGAAGTCAATGGAAAACAGGCTTGGAAGGTCGCCCCCTCTACTCCAAAAAAGGATATGACACTGAGGGCTCTTTGCTTTGTGGAAGATTCTCAGTCAGAACACTGGCAATCCTCTTAAGTAAGATTTCTCTCCGCTTTAAAACTTGGCTACTTTCTATGAACTCCCCTAATTCTCCCCTCCCTCCAGATTCTGGCCACACTGCCAACTTCCCTGAGAAAACAAGGGCCAGGGGCTTAAACTATACCTCGACTCTTGAGCCGACCACCTCACTTAGAAGTCACCTATATCCCCACATATTTCTACCTTTGGTCTTACAGTGGTCTTCCTTCCAGTTCAAAATTTAACTCCTCTACCAAGATTCTTTTAAGCTGAGGTGAAATTAATATAACATACAATTTTAACATGTACAATACAGTGGCATTTAGTGTATTCACAATGTTCTGCAACCACCACCTTTCTCTAGTTTCAAAACTTTTTCACCAACCCAGAAA
Source organism: Canis lupus baileyi (assembly GCF_048164855.1). Lineage (NCBI taxonomy): Eukaryota > Metazoa > Chordata > Mammalia > Carnivora > Canidae > Canis > Canis lupus. Next base: position 35,304,430 of record NC_132845.1, on the reverse strand, counting down.
AACACTCCATTCCCATTAAGTAATCATTCTTCATTCCTCTAATTCTATGCTCCCCCATCTCCCGCTAACCACCAACCAATCTGCTTTGTCTATGGATTTGCCTATTTGAGGTATATCATATAAAAGGAATCACATAAATGTGACCTTTTGTGTTTGGCTTCTTTTCACTTGGCATAATATTTATGAGGTTCATACAATGTATCAGTACTTTATTCCTTTTTATTATTCTATTGTATGGAATTCCACCTACTTACAAATCTTGCTCCATTAATTACATCTACTTTTTACAACTTCTCTTGTTATAAAATCTTACCTCTAAGCATATGAACATTCTTTTTTTTTTTTTTTAAATTCATAGAGACAGAGACAGAGAGAGAGAGGCAGAGGGAGAAGCAGGCATCATACAGAGAGCCTGACGTGGGACTGGATCCGGAGTCTCCAGGATCACGCCCTGGGCTGCAGGCGGCACTAAACCGCTGCGCCACCGGGGATGCTCACATATGAACATTCTTAAATCTTTCCTTCTCCTGTAATCCAAGCTGCTCAAGAGTAGGCTACACCGGTCTTCATTTCTTTACTTCCTACTCAAAAACTCACTGCCCTGGCTCTGCTCTCACTGACACTGCTCTCAATAACACTCACCATCTCCTGGACCACTAACTTCAGAGGGCATTTTTCAATGTGTATCTTACTTTGTCTGCACTAAACATTACTGACCACACTTCGCTTCTTAGTTTCTCAGTTTTTGATAATTTGGCTCTCCTGGTTCTTCTCTTTGTATCCAATATAAACCTTTCTTTCTCTCCTGCCAATAGTCTGGTATTCTCATTCTTTCTGTGGTCTTTTCTGTCCTCATTCTGTATCATCACCCCATGTCATTTCATCCATTTCCATGTTGTAGTTATACATGATCTCCAATCAATATATCTAAACCCCAATCTCTCATAAAAGCTCCAAGGCCACGTATGTATCTACCTATTAGATACCCCCATCTGGATTTTCCACAGATGCTTCAAAATCAAGATTCCTAAATATCAATTCAGATCATAGCACCAGCAGCCAATCAAGGCAGAATTCTACGAGTACTCTTCCCACTTCCTTACCCTAGTGACACTCTTCTACTTCATTACAGAAAGCCTTTACAGGGTCTGCTCAGCCAACATATGTTCTCCTTCCCTGAAAACACCCAACTCTGATCTAAAGGTTATAGTGGTGCAGCCCGGCATTCATATTTGTGTCCCTAACTTTGATTGAATGACTGGGCTAAGGATTTTTGCCTAAATTAATACTGGCCAGAATCTCTCTTCTAGAAATTTGAACTTGGGGCCAGCCACTATCAGTGTACCCTGGTCTTCTTTTTTTTTTTCTTTTTAAGATTTTATTTCCACATAATCTCTACACTCAATGTGCAGGGCTCAAATTTACAACATGAGACCAAGAGTCGCATGCTCTACTGATTAAGCCAGCCAAGTGCCCCTAACCTGGTGTTTTGAATACAGGAGAGATACTGTGGCAGGGCCATCTTGTATCACATAAAGTGAGTAGCACAGAAGGCTGGTAAACAGAGAGAAGAATAAAGATACACAGAGAGAAGGAGAAAAAAAAGAGACAGGGAAAAGGTGCTTCCAGAGTCCTTGACAGCTTTCTATTTCTTAGTTCTAAATGCATTCCTCTTTTTTAAAGGAAGAACTCCCTTTAAAAAAAAAAATTCATTTATTTGAGAGAGAGAACACACAGGAATAAGGGAGAGGGGCAGAGGGAGAAGCAGACTCCCCACTGAACAGGGAGCCCAAAATTGGGCTCAATCCCAGAATCCTGGAATCATGATCTGAGCTGAAGGCAGACACTTAACCAACTGAACTGCCCAGGTGCCCTCTAAATGATTTTTTTTTTAACATTTTATTTATTTATTCATGAAAGACACAGAGAGACAGAGACACAAGCAGAGGGAGAAGCAGGTTCCATGCAGGGAGCCCCATGTGGGACTCGATCCCAGGACTCCAGGATTACACCCTGGGCCGAAGGCAGGTGCTAAACTGCTGAGCCACCCAGGCATCCCCCTCTAAATGTATTCTTTTTTTTCCTAAATGTATTCTTAAGGTATGTCTGCATTCTTGCCCTTGGCTTCTAGGATATATCCCTGTATCTTCACCTAAAGTTTTTATTTGCATCCTAAGAGACTCCTTACTAATTCAACTCCCTACTATCTTTATTGCTATTTACTGCTTATCTTTCTAAAGCACAGTTTCCACTATATCATGTACCCCAATCAAAATCCTTCAATAGCGCCCCACCATCTCCATATGAGATACAAGGCCCTCCATGAGCATCTCTGCCTATCACTCTAATGACTCTTTCCCATCACATTAAACTCTGGCAATATCAAATTCTTTCTAGGTTCCAAAAACAAAAATTTTTTTTAACAAATTTACTTACTTTTATTAATAAATGCAGGGCCTGAACTCATGACCCTGAGATCAAGAACTGAGCTGAAATCAAGAGTCGGATGGTCAACCAACTGAGCCACCCAGGCACCCCTCATGACATTTTTTTTTACCTCCCTATTTTCATATACACTATTCCTTCTTCCTAAAAAGCTTTTAATTCTCTGTCTGCCTAGTGGTCTCTAATTCATCCTCTCATTATCTCACTCCAAATGTCATTTCCTCTAGAAAAAAGGAAACACACCAAATTTTTATTTTTATCTTTCTCTATTTTCTTCAAAAACTGAGGACAGAAATGTAATATACATAGTAAACTCAATTATATCTGGAATAGCACTTTAGACTTAAAGGGTCTTAATCACATGCTTAATGCTAATATCACTACCAGTGAACACTCTCCATAAGGACATACATACATTGTTCAAAATAAAAGACAAATTTAACAATGTCACTGAAGTGTTGATCTAAGATGTGTACCTCCAACAAAATCATTCAGGATCCCTTACCTGTGTATTCTGGATAACAGATAGTTAATGGACTCCTCTTTATTTTTTCCTCAAAAAGGTCTTTCTTGTTGAGGAAGAGAATGATTGAAGTGTCTGTAAACCATTTGTTGTTACAAATGCTGTCAAACAGTTTCATACTTTCATGCATTCGGTTCTGAGGGGGGAAAATGATGTCAGTAGCAAAAGGTAAAAGTGCATGAACTGTTCATGAAAAAAACAGACCAATAAGTTTTAGAAGAACTGAATGGCACTCATGGAAATAAGCTAGACACTGATAACACAAAAGCTAAGTCAATCCTCATTTTCGTAATCCCTGGAAGTTGGGAAGTGGGAAGAAGACTGGCTAACAAGAGGCCTTAATCCTGCCCACATACTCAATGTGCTGTCCTACCTCTTAAAGAATAAGAAGGGCATGGATCAATATTTTAAGTCTAATCTCACTGACAGGAAAAAAAAATTAAGGAATCAAGATTTGGTTCAATGAGCAAATGAATGCACATCTTCCTACGAATTATTTTCTACTTCCTGGCTACATTAAACAGAAGATCCACATACCATCTCCTCATCCTCAGCCAGAACAAGGTCATAATCACTGAGGGCCACACAGAAGATAATTGCTGTCACTCCCTCAAAACAGTGAATCCACTTTTTTCGTTCTGATCTTTGGCCACCTACATCAAACATCCTGAGTAAAGGGAAAGAATGCACAAATTCAGCAAGGTCACAAATACACCTCTCCCTAAACTGAAGTGGTTAGAGAACTTCCCACTAATGTATATTCAAAACTCCATTTATAATAGAAAAGACAAACAAGGAGCAGATAAAATGCAGTCAAACTAATACTGTGGTTAAAAGTAAAAGAGAACAACATGAGAAAATAAAATCTAGGAACAATCAAAATCCTCGTTTTAGGTAACTAGTTGCACTTCCTTTAAGTTTGTTATCAGGAGTGCCAAAAGTCAGCAGAAAAAGCACTGAAATGGACTAAAGGAAGGAGGGGGGAAAAGGACAGGAAAAATAAAGAGCTAAATAATACAACTTAAGATAATAGTAACAAAATATTAACATTTATTGTTTACCATGGTACCAAACATGATCCTAAACATCTTAAGTACACTAACTCCTTTGACCCTCACAACACTGCTGCTAGTACTATTGTTTCCAGTGCACAGATGAAGAAATTGAGGCACAGGTATGGTAAATAACTGGGTCTAGGGCACACTACTAGCAAATGGGGACTGGGACTCTGAACCCAGGCACTCTAACTGCAGCACCCAGGCTCTTAGCCGTAACACCATTCGACTCCCCAAAATGGTTTACCTCTTCAGTCAAAGAGAACAATAAAAAATAGAAATATCCAACTTGCATTCTGCTTCCAGAAAGTTTGTTTTCCTTACTTTTTAACTTTCTTTTTTTTTAACTGAGGTATGGCTGAGGTATGTTTTCCTTACTTTAAGGAAAAAATATTTCAGAGATTAATTACGGGGGGAAAGTAAACTGTTTTTCAGGGTAGGACTCTTAAGAGCCCAATATAACCACTATTTCCCAACTCTATGTCCTAGTTGAATCTAATCAATAATAACAAAGCCTCAGCTGTTCACAGATTTTATGTTCCACTCCTGATTAGTTTCAGTCCACCACTCCCTTCTGGGGGGCTTACTTGACATCCTGTCCCACCTACTGCACTTCTGTCAACAGTGTCCTCATCTACCTCCTACAGTAAGAGGAACACCTGCAGTGCTCTACCTCTAGCTAGTACCAGCATCTGAGGAGGTATGTATACAAATGATTAGATGCTCTGAAGATAGATGTTTAATGACAAGGACAAAATTTTAAAAGGTAAACTTTGCCAAGCTGGTTTAGTATGCCAGATCTAAAGTGACTCAATGTCTATTTCCAAAGACTTTTCCCCTGAAGATCAAGAGAAATAAGACATAACTGAGTTTACAACCCAGTCTTTTCTTGTGGTTGATCTAGCATAGGTTTTTTTCAGCCTTTGGACATGACACTTGGAATGATGCAATCACAAGTTGGCTTTAATACAAGATCATATAATAGGTTTTAGGAAAGCAAACATCACATATGCCACAGAAATCTTTCAAGGAGAGACACATGCTGGTACAGCAATAATTTCAGTTTATCCCTCTGTTGTCTTCTACAAAGTCCATAAAAGTTGCAGAATACCATGACGTCCCAAGGGTGGGCTTTTAGCACATATAACATTTACAATATAATTCACTAACAGATCAACATGTTATAAACATTACCTCATAACTGAGAGGCAAGTAAGCAATTACACAATGCCTTGCATATAGCAGATGCTCAATAAGTGTTTGAATAAATGGATAGTGGTTTTGCCTAGAGAGAAGAGGAAAAGGAAGAAGTGATAGTACTTCATAACAAGATCTCTATGCCAATAATAAAGTGGGTGTGGCATCTTAACTAGAGCTGGCTACTGATTCTGACACAAGACCAACAGGATTTACCCAACTAAAGATCAACCCATGTCAACATCAACAAGAATGTTTCCCACACTAAATAAAGTTCACCACATTTAATTATAAATGGATTACTGATCTTGTAGTACACAAAAAGACATCTCATTCTTATAGGTTGCACAGGTGATAAATTCATATGGCCTTTGCTACTCTAGTTAAATATATCAGTCCTAAAAAAATAAGCAGCTCTTCTATTCTACTAATATTCAGCTGAACTATTTTCCTGCACCATGTTTCAGATCTGTTTTGGTTTATTAAGATTTCAAGACCTCAAATGGTATCTAGTAATACCTGAACTCTGTAGATTTCACAAATCCTGTGAAGTAACTGTTTTCAGAGAGAAGAACATGGAGAAGCTCTCAGCTAGAAATTACAATTTTGTGCAAAAGTGATGATTATCACAGACTACATACAAGCATAATGAGGTAGCTGGAACAAACATCATATATTGAAGAGAAGTTTATTCCTAATCTTAAAGGTCACAAAAGCAGAAAACGGGAACCAAAAAGACAGTTATTTACAAAAGACCATTAACACAGAGACAAGATGAAGCCTATTTTAGAAAGACTAATGCTAATGAGAAAGTCCTTTGTATTCATGTACTAGAATTCTCTCTCTCTAAAACCACTTTTTATGTTATCATACTTTACCAAAATACCTCTATGTCTATATCAATTTTCCATTCATACTACATTAAGAACTTAGTTGTACATGACATTATGCACAAATCAGTCCAAGAGCCATGACAATATTAGCTCCATTCCATTAAACTTAAAGGGAAATGTGCTTTGGTAAGGAAAGATCAACACTGGTGAGTAAAGCATTTCTATTTTAATATCAAAATGGCAGAACAAAGCCACATCACTAAGTATCTATACTTAGTATTATTGTTACCCCTTCTAAACAACAAACATTCAATACCTGTTTTGACGATTCCAACAAAAAAGCAGCTGAAAAGACTAAAATTAAAAATAAAATAAATAGATAACCATGTGATTACTTTTATTGATATTTACAACTTAATTTTGAATTTAAATTTCTCAAATAGACAAAGGTATTTGATGCTATTTGGAGAAAGAAGAAAGGTTTGGGCCCTCATTCAGTTAAAATTCAAATACTGGCTGATGAATATGATGGTTGGTTAGTTGGTTGTTTTGATGATAGGTTTTTAAAGCAAAGAATATGGCCTGGAGAAATTTTACCCTGATTAAAGATACAAACTAAAGGAAAGATATTTGTAATTCGCACATCTAGCAAAATAATGACTTACTTGAAGTATAGGTCTTTGAAGGTGAAATGAGTTTCCACAATGCCTGTGGTCTTCACTCTTGTCCGCAAGACATCTTGCTGAGTTGGAATGTAGTTGGTTTGGGATATCCTATCCAAATCATTTAGGTAACTAAATAAAACACACATTTATTTTAACTTGGTGAAGCTAACCATGTACACACCAAATCAACAACCTAAACTAGTTCCTTGCCAAAAGTAGATTCTAAACCTGTCACTAAAGTGGCAGAACAAGGGATCCCTGGGTGGCTTAGCGGTTTGGTGCCGCCTTCGGCTCAGGGCATGACCCTGGAGATCTGGGATCGAGTCCCATGTCGGGCTCCCTGCATGGAGCCTGCTTCTCCCCCTGCCTGTGTCTCTGCCTCTCTCTCTCTCTCCCTCTCTCTCTGTCTCTCATGAATAAATAAATAAATAAAATCGTTTAAAAACATACAAAATAAAAAATAAAGTGGCAGAACAAAATCAGAGCTTCGGTATCACAGAAATGATGAGGAAAAAAATGTGAATCTAGCATAGGACAATTAATGTAGGTTTTATAAATGCCACACAAAGGGGGTTTTAATTCTACCACAATTAAGCTGTGAAGGCCAATTAGAAGGAAACAAATATGGAAATGTCATTCTTATTAAAAAAGATTTCTGGGGTGCCTGACTGGTTCAGTCAGTAGAGCATGTGACTCTTGATCTCAGGGTTTTAAGTTCAAGCCCCAATGTTGGGTGAAAAGATTACTTAAAAATAAAAAATTTTGGAAAAAAAAAATCGAGAAAAACCAAAACAAAAGCCTTCAGACATTTAAAGTTAATAGGTCATTTGTATGTTCTGACATTTGATGGGACATTAGAGAATGGTGTTTGAATTACTAAAATTAAAATGAGAACTATGTTCAATAAGAATATTTTCTGGTTTTATTCAGGAAAAAAAAAAGTTGTGGGTTTTTTAAAATCTAAGTCAAAAATATTGTAAATACTTCCAAGAAATTTATTCAGGGAATTAATTAAAAGACGGCTTCAAAGCTAAGTTAATTTTTTTTAAAGCTAAGTTAAATTTTTGGTAATTTCAGATTCCTAAAGAGTTTTTAGCTAGAAAACTAAAGAACAGGTAGCACTATTATAAGTGAATCATTAATGAGCCTCTATAAAACTAAGTACTACCATCAATGTTAAGGAATCAGGCAAGTCTCAATCAAATATTATGGAAAAAAAATTATTTACTTTTATATTTTTATTTAAAAGATTTTATTTATTCATTCATGAGAGACAGAGAGAGAGAGAGAGAGAGAGAGAGAGGAAGAGACACAGGCAGAGAGAGGGAGAAGCAGGCTCCATGCAGGGAGCCCCACGTGGGACTCGATCCCGGAACTCCAGGATCATGCCCTGGGCCGAAGGCAGGCGCCAAACCGCTGAGCCACCCAGGGATCCCCAGGAAAAAAAATTTATAAATCACATGTTCTCTGGTGTAGTTGAAGGATTTAGAGCTTAATGAACGTATGATAAAAAATAATAACAATCTAGCTTTCATGACTACTGGGAGAATTATTGAAACTACCAACATATGCAACTAAAAAATATTAAAAGGTGGGCAAGATTAGAAATGACAAATACCCACCATTTCTTCGACATGGATGGAATTGGAGGGTATTATGCTGAGTGAAATAATTCAATCAGAGAAGGACAAACATTATATGGTCCCATTCATTTGGGGAATATAAAAAATAGTGAAAGGGAATAAAAGGGAAAGGAGAGAAAATGAGTGAAAATATCAGTGAGGATGACAGAACATGAGAGACTCCTAACTCTGGGAAACGAACAAGGGGTGGTGGAAAGGTAGGTGGGGGGGGGGGGGGTGACTGGGTGACGGGCACTGAGGGGGGCACTTGCCGGGATGAACACTGGGTGATATGCTGTATATTGGCAAATTGAACTCCAATTTAAAAAAAAAAAAAAGAAAAAGAAAAACGAAGACAAAAACAAAAAAAAGGTGGGCAAGAATCCTGAAATTTTTCTAAGGTTAAGTTTTCATTTCAAGATAACTAAGTTTTTCAAATATAATTTAACTTCTTCCTACAACAACTTAAATAAGAATGAAAGATAGGAAAATGTGAATATTGGAGAAAATACCTTAATACTTAAAAGTGCCTCCAATTAGAACAGAGATAGATACAGGTACAAAGAACTCACCAAGTTCCCAAAAGGCACATTAAAAACCTACATTCAGAATATAGATCTTATATATACACATGTTGTATAAGAGGCAAAATCAAAGCCTCACACAAGTATTAATTACACATTCTCTCAAACTATTTAACACTTAACAGAATTCCCTTGACAAACAGATGCTTTGACTTCTTACTAAGACTCAACATTCTCTGTACAAAGTCTACTATTGTGATCTGGCCAAAGATTTATTAGTGGTGACTAGTACCAGAGAAATCCATAGTGCAGGCCAGCCACAGAGTTGGATGCATAAAAAGGGATATCACATTTCTAATTTCCCTCACTAGCTGGCAATTAATGCAAAGTCCTTATGCAGAAGGAACTGCATTGGAAGAGATCCAGGATCCAGCTGCAAAAGATTTCTCTCCTCTTTCACTTACTTATTATAAACTACCATGGAGCTACTTTTCATGGTACTAATTCTCCCATTTACATTCCAAGAGGCAATGTTGTTCTCCAAGTCATACAAAATGACAAAGGGCTTGTAATTACCCTAACCTGAAATCATGCAACAGACTTCTAAAAGTGTCTGTTACTTAAGGTTTTGTCAAGGACAGACTCTGAACTTTCTTAGTGTCACCAAATTATTTTCTATTATGGAAAAATTACTCACTATGAAGCAGAATCATTGAGCTGATACTCCCTGGATCTGCTGAAACAAGCTTGCACGCCACCGTCTCGCCATAACCGTTTAATCACTCCTGCTAGTTCTAGAGTCATGACTCCTTCTTCGGCACTGCCAGCCAAAACAAATAATTGCCGGGCATCATCCTGAAGAAAGAAGTTAAGAGACAGAATGCTTCTCCGCTCCTTAAAGAACTTGACACGCACATTATATGTTTCATTATTTTAAGAGAAGTATTGAAGAGATCTTTCCAGGCAGGGCTGTCTGAGAGAATTTACAATGAAGTCACTCCCCCTACTCATTCCACTGTAGTTAGAAGTGCAGAGCTGAGCTGAGGAATGATTTCAGTCCCCCCACCACATACCACTATCTCCTAAAAAGATCTCTTCTGAGTGGCTTACATATCTCCACCCTGCTTACTCATAGCTTTTTGACAGAAAAAACCTGGTCTGTGATATAAACACATGTAACACATTACCATTTTGTTAACAAACCTACAATAAAAATAGAAACAAAAAAACTAGCATGTAAGAGGTAAAGTCTAAACACTTCAGAGCGAGTAAAACATTAATGGAGTTTAAGGAAAGTGTTCTCTTCTTCCTCAGCTCAGACAGAGGAACAGGAAGAGGAGACTGAATTATTTAAGAAGTCTAGAAGCCTAGGGGGGAAAATAAATCCCTGGGGGCAAAATTCAGTTTGTAGATTCCCCAAGGAATAATAATCCTTCAAATAAGAGGGGGGGGGGAAAGAGCAAGAGGAAAAGAAAGTTACAAAGAGATGTGATCAAAACTCAGGAGTCAAAAAGCTTTATAAGTGGCTAACGTTTTTAAACCTAAAACATGAACTGTAAAGAGGACAGAAAAGGGCTATGAGAACTCTGATTATTTTGCTTTATTCTACCTACCCTTACTTGTCAAATAGTTTAAAAACAAACCCAGGTCTCAATCTTTAAAAACAAGATAGAAGAGAAAGGAACAGAACAGAACCTGGCGCCTGGCTGGCTCATTCAGAGCATGCGGCTTCTGATCTCAGGGTTGTGAGTTTCAGCCCAACACTGGAGATAGAGATTACTAAAATAAATAAATAAAATCTTTAAAAAACCCCATATACTGAAATCTCATGGGATGCTCTCCCCACCTCAAATCTCATATTTATCTGCCTTAGGAGAGTTCCAAATAACTATTAAGATGCAGATACTAAAAAAATACCCATACTTACTGGGTAAAGGAAAAGTAAAGAGGGAAAAGGAGCAATTGGTTGTATCGTAAGTGGTCATTAGGACAATAAACTAGCAAGCAAAAAGCATTTCAGACCAGAGGTGAAATCACAACCCAAAACTCCTAATACTTGTGTGTTTCCAAAACTCATGCACCCAAAAGTATGCAAAAAACAAGACTAACCATTGTGAACTCCAGTTAATACTGTCAAACTCAAGATCTTCAGCCAAGTAATAGCCCTCCTCTAGAAGCTGCCTTTCTTAATAATAACACTTTATGCCCATCCTTCTCTGAAACTTCATCTAACATCTATATTCCCCTCTTCTCTTTTCAAAGATAAAAATTTTAAATAAAGGAACAAATGACAGAGGAAAGTTGAAAAATTACACAAATTGGCAAACATACTCAATATTGAACATGTCCTTCTATGTCTAATGCTTTAACATGTGAAGACTTTACAGTCCATTCTGAAATTTGAACTATGCTCATACAGCTATTCAAAACCTCAATAAGCATTACATTTTACTAGTGCAATTCTAATTATAAAAACTTTAAAAGAGAGAGAGCTATTGCTACATATTTCTGCTGTCCTGCCTTTGTAAGGACAATTTTGAGCAGAATCACTTTCCCCTTACCACTTACATCTCCTCCACTGACCTACTCTTGCTTCTCCACAATAAACCCTCTTTAGGCCTTTAAGGAGGCCCCTCTTTACAATGAACTTCAAACCTCCACCTTTAAGCAGATATGAAAAAGCAACCTACCCCTCACCTGGCTCTATTCTTGTCCATTCACTCTCTAAACAGCCGTAAGAAACTAGATAAAGAGAAACTTCAAAAAATTACATAGGGTTGCAGATTAGGATGGGTAGATGGTGGAAAACTAAGTGATTCAGGAGGCCTAACAGGAATGAAGGAGATGTTGACCGCATCTGGTGACATAGGAGTGTTAGGACCCAAAGAGGAATGACACTCATTTGATAAAGGGAAGGAACGAAAGGAGAACAGATGCTGTGGTCTGAATGTTTGTGTCCTTCCAAAATTCATATGTTAAATTCCAATGCCCAAAGTCATAGTATTAGATGATGGGGCTTTGGGGAAGTACAACTACAGTCATGAGGGTGGAGGTCCCATGAATGGAATTAGTGCTCTGATAAAAGGGACTCCAGAGAGCTCCTTTCTCCTGCCATGTGAGGACATAGTGAGAAGTCTGCAACTGAAGAGGACCCTCACCAGACTTCCCATCTGACCTCAGACTTCCTGCCTCCCGAAGTGTGCGCAATAAATGACTGTTGTTGATAAGCTACTAAGTCTGTGGTGTTTTGTTACAACAGGACAAAGACAGAAAATGTCAACTGTATTGGTGACAAAGTAGTGTGAGGACCCAAACATTAATAACAACCAATTTGACAAGGGAGAGACAAGAAGGGAGAGGTTCATCAAGAGATATAAAAGAAGACAGTGAAAAATTAAAAAGGAAGGAATGAAGAGAAGACATAAAGAACTGAGATGGAGAAAAAGCCAACAAAGTGAGGGAAAGGACTAAATACAGTAGCATCGACCAGTTATAACGGATCTGGCAAACAAAACAGACACGCAGAGCTGGGTGACAGGAAGGGATAAGAAAAGGGAAGAAAATAATACTGGGGGGGGGGGGGTAGTGGCCAGAGGGAAGAAAAGAAAAGCAGGAGGCAGAGAAGGGACAGAAAGATGTAAGACAAAAATGCATTGTTCATTCTTACATTCACAATCCCATTTTCCCCTCAGATGCTTAGAAAAAGTCTCAGGATGTTATGCTATGACATCTTTTGTTACAAAAACATAAAAGTTGTGCCTCACATATTTCCTTGTCCCCTCTTCTGCTACTCTTCTTTCCAGTCATTTTACAAACTTAGCCCAGCTCCTCTTCCCTTAGGTCCACTTCTAGTATCCCTAATCGAATACCAACCAATTACAACTATCCTTTAGTGATTTTTTCCCATCAACAATTTCTCCACTTATTTACTGAATATTAATTTGCATTTATAATAGCTTGTTAATGGATAAATCAAGAGCAGCTAAGAGTTCCTAAGCTACTTCACGGACACACAGGCTTTGCCTTTCCAGGCAGCCTCCCCAAGTCACCCCCTTTTGTTGTCTATAGCACTCTGAACACAGCTGATGAGTCCTTTAGTTCTAGGAAATCATTCTTAGGATCAGCGTTCTCTCAGTGCAACTAGATATAAAAGATCTCCTGCCTTCATTTTGGCCCTCTTCCCATTGCAGCAAACATCCTAATTCACAAATGAGAACTTCATGGTGCACCACGTATTATGATTCATCAACACAACTTTTGAGTATCTGACATGTGCAAGAATTGTCCTAGGACATGCAATAATCCAATTGTATAGGTTACAGTCCAACATAGTACAGTGATATAGTATTTTTGAATACCTAAAAATTGTACCTAAAATTTTGACTTAGCATTCATGTCCTTCTCAAGTCTGATATTTGCCTTTTATCTTTACGCCACAGAAAGCAGATCTACCTCTTTTAGATTATTTTAATTTACTAGTATTTACTACTTTAATAAAACAGTGCTATAAAGAAGCAAATAAAAAAGATCTGTCACAGAAACCTACAGTATATCCACACAATTACATTTCTTCAATTCTTCTTTCTGGTGGTAATCTAGTATCTCCTAAAACAGATTGCTAATACTTTTCAAATGGGCACACAGTACTTTGCTCCATCTTATCTTGTTGCTTAAATTCATTTCCCTAAAACACGAAGAAAATTTTCCTTAACTGAATCTACTAAAAGAAAGCAAGTGAAGAGGAAATGAGAAACACTTACTGCTCTGGCAGCTTCCCCAAAGTCAATCTTTAGCCGTCCCATGGCTCTTATGATCGCAATGATGGACTGTATAGTATTGCTGTAGACAACTACTTTATATTGTTTACATTCTTCCTCTGAATAGCCATCCTCATGAATGATTCTTTAAAAAGAAAACCACAAATCATTACCACAGACCTAAAAAGAAAAAGATACTATGGGCTTTTGTGCATTACGAGGAACTGTAGTTTTACAAAAGGCCATGTTCCAACTTACTTCATCTGTTTCACAATGGTGCTTTTACCAGATTCTCCAGCACCTGAAAGAAAAGAAAATCAGACTTTGAATTCACCTGTAATCAAACACAAAGTATGAAATCAATGTGAGTGCTAATTCTAGATTAATGGAAACCAAGGTCCCAGGGAAAACTTAAGTGAGGCTATCTAGCAAGAAAAATTACTAAGCTTTGTTATCAGAGTTTTTCACTTTAGCGTAATTCAGCGACCAAATATAATTCCCTAAAAGTAGCCCAGACGCTACTTGATATCATTTGTGTCAAGCAGGCATACTTAAGGAGATATGGCAACATAAACACCTCTAGGAACTCATCCTCTACATGGAATACCATGATACAGAAACTGAACATAGGCAAAAATGAAATTATTTGTTCCTGGCCTATTTGCTTTTATTAATTCCTCTGTCAGTATCTTGTGGATCTGAGGAAATATTCCAAGAGTGATCCATCCTCTCAACCATGTGACTAGAATTCAAAATAGAAGCAGAGGAGGCGTCGTCCCCACTTTTTAACTATATATGCTCTCAGGACCACATTTCCCTTGTCTGTCAACTGGAATCACTTTAGTGGTCACCCATGTCAGATCAGCCCTCTAAGAATTCCTTAACATTTCACTGGCATTTCCTTAGTCAATTCCTTCTCCCACATTACAAGATGCCTATTTCACACCATTTCCTTTCTCTCTCAAACCTTACAAACTCCTTCGCACTTCTGACTTTCACCAGATCATCTTGCCTCTTTTATTGGAAAAATTAAAGCACTCAAAAAATGATCTCATTTTCCCATAACCAAATCTACCAATCTAACTGTACTCCCACTAATATTCTCTACCTTCATCAATGGGTGAAGGGTTCCTGCCAGCATCTAAGACTAATCTTTTCAATTGTGTCCTAAACCCACTGATTTTACCTATTCAAGGTCTTGGCTACTGCCACTATCCATGTCACTCACATATGAAGTTTTCTCTTCCCACTGGGGCACTCCCATCAGTATACAAACCTGTTGCACTTTTTTCCATTTTAAATCAACATATACTCCTACTCCAACCTTTCCTTGACTCCACACATATTCCTCTGCCACTCTAATTTCTCTCTTCCTCCAAGTAGAAAAACCCCTCTAGGTTGTTGATACTCATATTCTCCAGTTCTGTACCTCCAATTCTTCTCCTTAACCCACTCTTATCCACCACTCTAACTGAAACCACTTCTCATGTTTTCCAGCAACTTCCAATTTAACAAGCCCACTGATCAATTCTAGGTCTTTGAGCAGAAATGATCCAATGATGACTTCTCCCCTTGAAATATTTTCTTCACTAGGCAGGCTTCCAGACCCCACATCCTCCTGGTTTGACCCCTATGCTCACTCCTCAGTCTCCTCCCTCCTGTCTCTGAGTCTTAAGGTTTGTACAATTTGAGTACTCCTTCCCTGGGACCTTTTCTCCACCTACATTCATTCCCTAGGTCATCTCATCTAATCTCCTGGTCTTAAACACTATTCATAAACTGATAGTAATAGTTAATACCTAATGTGTACTGTGTGCCAGATGCTGTTCTAAGCACTTTGCTTTTATTAATTCATTTAATCCTCACAATAACCCAGTGAGGCAGACACTTATTACCTCCATTTTATAGATGAGGTAAATGAAACAGAGAGATGCCAAGTTAACTTGTCCACAATTAGTAACTGGCAAAGCTGAAATCTGCATTCACACAGTTTGGCTCCAAAGTTGTTATATACTGCCTGTATGCAAATGATTTCCAAATTTGTATCTCTAACTTTGGCTCCAGAGTCATGCATCTAAACCACCTACCTGATAACTCTCTTTAGATTTCTAACAGTCATCTCAAACTTAAAATGCCCAAAAGTGAGTTACTGTTTCCCCACTGTAAGGGTGGGGAAAACAAAACCTGCTCCACCCTGTTTTCTCATCTCAGTAAATACCAGCACTCACCTAGCTGCTTAGGCCAAAAATGGCAGGTCACAAACAAAATGTGGGTGCCAGTACCAATATATACATCAAATATTAGTAAAACTTAATTTTTAAAAAATAAGTATAAATATAGTTGTAACAGTTTCTTCCTGGATCATCATGAACACACTAAAAACCATAAGCCTAGATTACTATTAAAGCTTCCTGAATGGTCCACTGCTTGAGACCTTGCCTTTCCTACAGCCAGTTTTCCACTAATAGCTGGACTGAATTTTGTGAGATGTAAATCAAATTATTTCACAACTCTGCCCCCAGGTTTGGACTACATAGGTCCACTTATACATGATTATTAAAAAAAAAAAAAAACACAGTACAGTACTATAATATTTTTTCATAAATAGTTTCTTTTCTCTAGCTTACTTAACTGAAAAAATGCAGTATATAATATATATGGCAAAGTATGTGCTAAGTGACTATGTATTTTATCAGTAAGACTTCCAACCAACGGTAGGCTATTAATAGTAAATAGGTTATTAGTAGTTAAATTTTGGGAGGAGTCAAAAAGTTATATGTGGATTTTCAAGTATGTGGGGTGGGAGGGGGTGCTGGCACCCTTAACTCTATACTGTATGTCAACTGTACACTCAAAATAAAAATCCATGGGCAATAAAGGTCAAACATACTCCGGCCCCTGATGCTTACCACTTCCTACCACTTTACCCTCAATTCCTATCATTCTCCACTTCATTCTCTCCACTCTTGTCAGACCAGCTTTCTTGCCTTTTCTTCCAACATATCAAACTGGTTCTCAATGAGCTAGATCCTGACTCATGCTCTTTGCCATTTACTATTCCTTCTGCCTGGAGTAAGTTTTTACAAAATTTTCTTATTCCCTTAGAACAGCCTTCCCTGACTAATCTATTCCATCTTATTCTCTCTCCTCACTCTAGGTTATATTTTCACAAAGCACTTATCACTTCTTCACATTACAGATTTGTTCATTTCCTATCTCACTAAAATATAAACCCCATAAAGGATTATTCATCCCTGTATTCCCAGGGCCTACAACTGGGCGTGTCATAAATTAGCTAGGCAAATAAGTACTGTTGAACAGATACATTACTAATGCTTAGTTAAGCATGATCCCTTACTAAATATTTCTCAACTCTATCAACCAAAGCTGTTAGTTAAAATTCAAATAATTTAAAAATCCAGACAACTACATTTTTACACACTCAAAGAGGACATTTCTATTTGACTTTATTTCTGCACTTATCATCTAATGATAATCAGGAGTAGCACTAAATATTTACATAACACACAAGGAACTTTTAATGATATTGTTTCTCCAGGGGAGCCTGTGTAGCTCACCAGTTAGCTGAGTGGCCGACTCTTAATTTTAGCTCAAGTTCATGATCTCAGGGTCCTGGGACTGAGCCCTGCATCCCGTCAGGCTCTGTGCTCAGCAAGGAGTCTGCTTGAGGATTCTCTCCCTCTTCCTCTATCCCATCCTGCCACTGTCCCCCCAATCTCCTCACTTGCCTGCCTGTCTGCCTGCTTTCTCTCAAATAAACCTTCAAAACAAGAAGTGCTTTCTCCCATGCATATCTACAAAAAAAAAAAAAACCTTTTTTTATTCTGAAGGAAAGAATACAGAAATATAATACTAGCTTAAGTACTAGTTTAAAACAGAATTCCCAGATGATTCCATGTTAGCACCAGTTACTAAATTAACCAGGAAAAGCAAAGATTAATGAAGTAATGTGCACCATTCTTCTACATATTGCAAACAGGATTTCTACCACTTACATTGGACTAAATGAAATAATCAACGAGTCCATTATCCTCAGAATCAATTTCTACTCATCTCATCAAGTTCCATCCTATGAAGGTGATTTCAAAGGAGTATGTTGCCCTGTGTCTCTCAAGTTTTTTCAAGGTTCCCTGATAAGATGTCCTTCTCTTTATTTTCAACTACATCTATTTACCCAAGGTTTTACTAAGCATCCAGTTCCTCTCCTTACAAGCACCTCTTACGGACTACAGAACTAAATACAAATATAAGATTTATCTTATTAAGTGTTCCAGGGCATTGTACAGAAATAAAGAATGAAAAAAAGAAAAAAGAAAAAAGAAATAAAGAATTGGAAAAAAAAAAAAAAAAGAACTGCTTTATACCAAAAGTCTTTGACCCATTCAGCTTCCAGATCAGAAGAAAAGTGCCACCATCTTACCTTTCTTCCAAGTACGAAATCTAAGAATCATCTGGAACCCACTCACTCTTCTCTCCTTACATTAAGCTGTAACAAAATCTTTCTTCTTATTCTTTTCTCAAAGTAATCCTTTCTATTCCTCAAATGGCTGATGTTGTGCCTACTGTATGTTACTGCTGTAATTTTCTCAACTTATAGCTCAAAGCCCCTCTTCTTTCTTATCATTTCTAAATGGCACTAATAATTCTCTACCATTTTCTATAATCTTTTCTTATTAGGTCTGAATTCTTCATTTTTACTTCAATCCTATGTTTCATCTCCCACCCCCAATATATGTGATGTTTGGAACTTCCTAGTTTTGTTTACATCTTCTAAACTATCTTCCTTCAAAATTTATCACAAATTTAAGGAGAGATTCATTTGTCCATCTTCAATCTACCAGGGTAATAATACTAAGGAAACAAATAATGTAATGGATATAAAGGAATTGCAAAGAAACAACCTATGGTTAGGAGAGGAAGAAACTGAAGGTGACTCTAGGCAGGAGGGAAGGAAATGGGTGGGGGATAGGATTTTGAGAGGAAAAAAGTCTGAAAGTTCCCAACAACAGGAGGGGATGGAATCATCCCTAAAACAATATACATCTAAAGGATGTCTTATATAAAGAGGAAGAAAGGACTAAAGGGAAGCCACAGAGATTTTTGAGAGAAAAAGGAGAGAAAGAGCCAAGGCAGGCAATCTGCAGAGGATAAACAGGTAGAATTAATTTTGAAAATCTCTTATTAACAATCAAATAAAATGAGTAAGAAGTATGTGTGGCAGTTAAGTTTGATCAACCAACAAGGTCAGATGAAAAGTAATTCACCAGCACATACTCTACTGTAAAATCAGTATATTTACCTAAAAACATCCTAAGTTTTATTTTTAAGGAGCTCCTGGAAAGCAGGCACCATCACATGTTCCCTCTATTTCTTCCCATAACATATACTATATTATGGGTATGTAAAACGAGAGATGATGATAACGTCTTTGCAAAATTTTTATAGGCCAGTGAATTGGTAATCAAATAATTATCATGAGTAAACACATTCAACTCACACGATTTTAAGAATTAACTCTAAAAGATGGCTGATACTCAAAAACATTGTATCATCCAATAGTCTTCTCTTTTCTTTCACTTTGATTAAAAGAAAACTTAAAGCCAGTCTAAGGAAGTACATTATACCTGCGCCTTCAGGTACAATGAATTTCCTTATCTGCAAAAACAAGGGTCAACAGGAGATGCTTAGAACAATAGCTGGCATATAGTAGATATTCAATAAATGTTAACCAGCTGGCTATTATTTGGGAATGCTGTTTTCACTGTTTGGAATACCAACAAGTCATGTTAGGTCCCCCAAAGTTGGGGTACCTGGATGGCTCAGTGGTTGAGCATCTGCCTGAAGCTCAGGTCATGGTCCCTGGGATCAAGTCCCCCATCCAGCTCCCCACAGGGAGCCTGCTTCTCCCTCTGCCTGTGTCTCTACCTCTCTGTGTCTCTCATGAATAAATTTTTTTTAAATCTTTTTTTTTTTCCTAAATCTCTTTTTTTTTTAATTTTATTTATTATTTATGATAGTCACACAGAGAGAGAGAGAGAGAGGCAGAGACACAGGCAGAGGGAGAAGCAGGCTCCATGCACCGGGAGCCCGACGTGGGATTCGATCCCGGGTCTCCAGGATCACGCCCTGGGCCAAAGGCAGGCGCCAAACCGCTGCGCCACCCAGGGATCCCAATTTTTTTAAAATCTTAAAAAAAAGAAAAAGTCCCAAAAAGTTTAATAAAAACTCTTTGGATATTGATGTTGGTTCAAAATCCCAGCAGAAATGGTATAAATACTTATCAGCTAGTTCACAATAACAAAAATCTAGATGGAGTCTGGATTCACACACTAAAACAGCAACTTAGAACCTAAATGCCACAGCAAACTATGTCAAAGCATTAATCATTTTTTCCACCCCACCATGAGGAACAAAAACACTCTCTTCCTCAAATATATTTTCAGCCCCTAGATACTCCTAACTACCTCCTCTCCCACACTTCTCACCCATCTGTACGTTCCTTGAATGTTCTTCAAAGGTTTTTGTACCACTATCATGTATACTAGCAGTTATTCCAGTAGCAACTGAAACGTCTCCTTTTCCTTTTAAATACTAATTTCTGTGGAGAAATCTTGAAACTTGTAAAAGTGCACATTATAACTAGGACAAAGCCCTCTTTCTAGAGGTCTGCATAACTTAAGTCCCAGTTTAGCACTATTTTTAGATAATGCTCTAGCCAGGGTTAGACCAAAACACTCTTCTTGGTCTTTCTACAGCCCATCCTTCTCCCCCCACCCCTTCTCAGACACTTGGGCACATATGACTAAAACAGGCATAGACAGCCTTCCTCTCACAGCAGGTTAAAAGTTTGATCAGCATATATATTTGATTTTTCTAACTTCACTTAAAAAGATTTTCTTAGTTAATGATACCATATAGTAATAAATTCAATGGAAGAGTAGATTTTATTCCTAGCTTTACCATGACTAGCTGTGTGACTTGGGCAAGTCACCTAACTTCACAATGCCAACCCCCTAAATATAAAATATGAAAGACTTTGGCCTAGATGTGCTCTTTAACATCTCAGTTGCTAACATTCTATGACTACAATTATAAGGCTAAAAGCAGATTAAATCTCTACTCCTGACACACAGAGGCTTCAAATCAAACCATGAATCCGTATCTTCCTACTAACCCATTCATTCAAAATAGCTACCATAATATAATGACCAGCATGCTCTCCAATCATGCACTCCTGATCAACACAGAGAAGACAAAGAAGTAAAGAGTACCACACTGTAAGGAAGTAAGAGTTGTCAGGAAGCCAACCTTCTATATTCATGCTTGAGGGTATTCTATAATTACACAGTCTCAAACTAACAGAACATTCAAGTTAGATTGCTATTTTTTTTTTTTTTTTTTTTTTTAATTTATTTATGATAGGCACACAGTGAGAGAGAGAGAGGCAGACACACACACAGGCAGAGGGAGAAGCAGGCTCCATGCACCGGGAGCCCGATGTGGGATTCGATCCCGGGTCTCCAAGATCGTGCCCTGGGCCAAAGGCAGGCGCCAAACCGCTGCGCCACCCAGGGATCCCTAGATTGCTATTTTTAAGAAAAAATGTATCTCTAACAAAAGGTCACAGCAGCACAGTTTATGCTATTTCCAATAATAAGCTTATCTATTGCTCCTATTGATTTGTTTACTGACAGGCATAACTAACAGAGTAAAAATTCAGATTAAAGTTAAAATGACATTTCAAAAAAAAAAAATGACATTTCATTCAAAATGCTTTTCAAAGTACCAGACTTAATACAAAACCAGTTGCTCCCTAATTCAGTAAAAGAAAAGGTTAGCAGAATTATAGATGTGAAACACATATGGAGCAAATTAAAATTGTTATTAAAAAAAAAAGTCTCTTGTATGTATCTGGAACCGCTAGACACAAATACAAATAAGGAATGTGTGGTCTAATGATGATGTTAGATCTATTTTATGTGTGAAATTATCAAGTTTCCATAGCCTAAAATATCAGAACAATTGCTTCACCCAGCCCACTGCCTCTTTAAGCATGCCAAGTCTCTACATATGAACATCCTTGAAAACCTTATTTAACTCAAACATCAACTTCTTGCTGAAGCCTTCTTCATTTCCTCTCAGCGGAGATATTACTGCCACTCTGATGGCTAATACAGATTCTTCCCTTTCAGCCTAAATCCTAGAGATTAATTTCCAAAACTAAGTCCCAAATTGTCCTTCCCAGGCTCTTTTTATCTCTAGCCAGGTGTGGCTACTCTAAAAAGAACTTATTTGACTGTCTTCCAGATCCTAATCTTGCTTTACATAAACTGCTAACTGGTTTTCTTGATTTTGATTAAAATGGTAATGAAACTCTTTCTAGTATGATCTGAAAACCCTTCCACATCTGTGTACTTCTCCCTCAAGGGCATCCTGACAAGACTCAACTTGGCCCTATAGTTTAGTGTCAAACACCATCACACTAATACTTAGTCAAATTACTGTAATTACTTGGGTTTATACCTGTTTAGGACTCCATTAGTCCTAAACTCAAAAAAGCACACTCCTCGAAAGCACAAAACAGTGCCTTCTTTTTGTGTTTCTACTACCCCCACCCCCCGCCATATCTAGGACAGAGTGCCAAGCACATAATAACTGTGGGATGAATGATTTGAGTTTCTATGAGATTCAGTAGTTGCCTAATCACATTTTGTAAATGCCAGCTGCAATGAATGGAATTTTCAATGTGGGCAGTTAATAGATTTCCATTCCTCTGCTATCTTTACTCAGCCCCACATCCATTCCTGGCTAGGCCTTCAGCTCTCAACCCACAACCATACCTGTAAATTTGGACTCATTCACAAGTCTCCTATTCACCTTATTCCCCTCTAAACCTCTCAAACCCTGTCACAGCTCCCATGCAATTGCACCCACCACCTACTTCAGTGAAATAAACTACAAATTTGTCCTGAACATCCTGTATCCTAAAAGAGTACATGAAACATAATGAGTACTCAAATACCTGTTCAGTGAATGAATAAATGAATGAATATATTAAAGGTAAAAGATGGCAGTTAGTTGTGATTGACAGATTATGGGTCTCTTCTGTGAAAGAGTTTTCTTCTTTGGGGGGAGGAGCGGAGCAGGGGAGAGGAAGAGAGAGATCTCAAGCAGGCTACAGGCCATGTGGAGCCTGACTTGGGGCTGAATCTTACAATCTTGGTATCATGACCTGAGCCAAAACCAAGAGTTGGATGCTTAACCGACTAAGCCAATCAGATGCCCCTGAAAAAGATTTTTCTAGGAAGCAATCACATACCAACAACCAAAAAGGCTTAAGACACATATAACAAGTTTTTGATAAAACTTTGCTGATATACAGGTGCCTAGGTGGCTCAGTCAGTTAAGAGTCTGACTTTAGGGCAGCCCTGGTGGCACAGCGGTTTAGCACCGCCTGCAGCCCAGGGCATGATCCTGGAGACCCTGGATCAAGTCCCACGTCAGGCTCTCTGCATGGTGCCGGCTTCTCCCTCTGCCTGTGTCTCTGCCTCTCTCTCTCTCTGTGTGTCTCTATGAATAAATAAATAAAAAATATTAAAAAAAAAAAGACTGACTTTAGCTCATGCCATGATCTTGGGGGTCTGTGCTTAGAGGGGAGTCAGCGTCTCCCTCTGCCCCTCCCCCAGCTAGTGCTCTCACTCTCGCTGTCTCCCCTTCTCTAATAAATAAACAGAATCTTAAAAAATTATATTACACTGATACATTAAAATAATTAACTGATATATTAACTGTTTATATTAGACATAATTTCAGAATATATGTCTGCCCATAACCTCTAGAGAAATCCCTACTTCCTTTCCTCAGGGCAACTGCCTACTGAGCCACGCCCCTCTCTGTGATTGGATCAGGATACCTGACACAGGAATCACCCAGTCACAGGCTGACAGGGCCTACACCCTGTGTGACCTAGCTCCAAAAGATGGGTAAAAACATGCAGATTATCGAGGAATCTCCACTAGAAGATACAGAAAAAGTCTTAATAATTACAAGATCAAAATGTTTTAAATCCTAGATTAAGAGGGGGAGGGGGGAAGAGCAACTCACTTAGCCTCCTCCAAATGTTATCACTTGAGAATATGAAAAAGGTAACTTGAGTGTTGCTAAAGATCATGTGTACTCTTCTGGCAACTGGCCAATTAAGAGGGAGAAGCAGGGTTTCTTCTTCACCTTTGTGGAATATAAAAAGAATGCTTAAGGGAGCAGTCATTTGTGAGCAAGGAGGGAGATTATCCTCTGGGGGCCTCAATGTTCTAATTTTGGCCCCTGGTAAGTTTGCTTTTATGTCTTCAAAAGCAGGGCAACAAATAGCCATTTTGATGCTAACACTAAATTATATAGTATGTACATAGAACATGACTGAACACTATTTTTGCAAAGATGTGTTTCTTTCTAGCTCTGCCTCAAAATTTTCTTGTGAGACAGAAATGTAAAATACTCAGTTTTAACCCATACAAATAAATTTTTATATGCAACGGAGATGTCCTCCAAAGGTAACTGTAATGTTACATCCATTCACCAAAATCCATATATCCCCAAATTTTACACTTAAAGATGTTAGAAACAGGGCAGTCCCGGTGGCCCAGCGGTTTAGTGCCGCCTTCAGCCTGGGGTGTGATCCTGGAGACCCAGGATCGAGTCCTGCGTCGGGCTCTCTGCATGGAGCCTGCTTCTCCCTCTGCCTGTGCCTCTGCCTCTCTCTTTCTCTGTGTCTGTCATGAATAAATAAAATCTTAAAAAAAAAAAAGTTAAAATCATATCCCTAAGTCTCCCAAACACTGATGGCAGCACATAGCACTTTTCCACAGGTCTATTTAATTAAATGCAAATACCACATTTTGAAAATTCACAAATAGCAAAACATTATAAATTGAGTTGCCAGATCATAAGGATACCTACAATTTCAACTTCCCTTACCTTAGATATTCATCAATGCTGTAAGTCAAAACCCAGAAAGTTTGGGGTTCATACCTATATTTACTTTTACTAACCTTTTGTGACAGCATAAATTAGTATAGCAACTTAAAAAAGGCAGTTAAATACGAGGGAGGAGAATACAAAGTCCCCAGATGATTTCCCCCAAATTATATCTATATTTATCTCTGTCTGTAAACTAAAATAGGGCTGAAAAGACAGCTACTAAAAATTCAAATCAACACTCTCCAAATCCCGTGCACACCTTTCCAGCCTTATCTCCCACAGTCCTCCTATACCAACTCTTCATTTTAGGCCAATCTATTTGTTCATATTCCTGAGCCTTTATTCCCTGCCTGGATGCACTTTCTTTGTCTTTGTCTTAAGAGTTCTATTTATCCTTCAAGGTCCATCTCAAATGTTGTCTTCTCTGGGAAGACTTCCTGAGGTATTTCTTTCTCCTCCTCAAATTGGCTACTCCTGTAACCACATTCCACATACATTAGAATGCACCAATATTGTGCAGTGTTGACAAATATACCATAGCTATGTAAGATGTCAACACTAAGGGAAACCAGGTGAAGACTATACAGATACTCTATGTACTATCTCTGCAACTTTCTTATAAATGTGAAATTATTACAAAATAAAAAGCTTATCAAAAAACCTTGTAGGGGCACCTAGGTGGCTCAGGTCGTTAAAAGTCTGCCTTCGGCTCAGGTCATGATCCTGGGGTCCTTGGTTCAAGCCCTTTATCAGGTTCCCAGCTCAGCAAGGAGCCTGCTTCTCCCTCTCCCTCTGATGCTCCCCCTACTTGTACTCTCTTGTGCTGTCAAATAAATAAAATCTTTAAAAACAAAACATACGGGATCCCTGGGTGGCTCAGCGGGTTAGCGCCTGCCTTCAGCCCAGGGTGTGATCCTGGAGTCCCGGGATCGAGTCCCACGTCGGGCTCCCTGCATGGAGCCTGCTTCTCCCTCTGCCTGTGACTCTGCCTCTCTCTCTCTCTGTGTCTCTCATAAATAAATAAATCTCAAAACACACACACACACACACACACACACACACAAACTTGTAGGTAGTCTAGAAAAACTCAAAAAACTACAAATACTGAAGAGGATGTAAATTTTAGTTATAACCATAACAACAAAAATGCAAGGATAAGAAACATACTTCTCAGGGTGGCTGTGGCTCAGTTCCTTAAGCATCTGCCTCAGGCTCAGGTCATGATCCCAGATCCCTGGGATGGAGTCCCGCATGGAGCTCCCTGCTCAGTGGGGACTCTACTTCTCCCTCTCCCTCTGCCCCTCCCCCCACTTGTGTGCTCTCACTCACTCTCTCAAATAAATAAAATCATAAAAAAAAAAAAAGAAAAAAGAAATATACTTCTCCTCTGAGAAGTTGAGGAAGAGGGGTACCTGGGTGGCTCAGTTGGTTAAATGTCTGCCTTCAGCTCAAGTTATGATCCCAGAATCCTAGGATCAAGCCCCATACAGCGTGTCCTTGCTCAGCAGGGAGTCTGTTTTTCCCTCTGCTCTCCCTCAACTTTTGTTCTCTCTCTCAAATAAATAAATAAAATCTTAAAGAAAAAAAGGAACAGAGGAATGAAGGAAATTAGTTTTTAACAACCTGAAATGAACCAAAATATGTAAGTAATGCTGAAAAATGGTGAGAGAAATTTATGTTATTAAACTGAAGAATTCGGGATCCCTGGGTGGCGCAGCGGTTTGGCGCTTGCCCTTGACCCAGGATCGAATCCCACATCGGGCTCCCGGTGCATGGAGCCTGCTTCTCCCTCTGCCTGTGTCTCTGCCTCTCTCTCTCTGTGTGACTATCATAAATAAATAAATAAATAATTTAAAAAAAAAGTTTAAACTGAAGAATTCAATTTCTATTTTCAAAAATAGAGAACACTGAAATAACTTCCATGGAAAGTTTAAAACTGCATTATCCTAACACATACATCAGAACTACATTACATGTGTAAATCATGGTAGTGATTTTATCATTACATCAAACAGAACCTGGTTTGTTTGTTTGTTTGTTTTTTAAGATTTTATTTATTCATGACAGAGAGAGAGGCAGAGACACAGGCAGAGGGAGAAGCAGGCTTCCTGCATGGAGCCCAACATGGGACTCAATCCTGGGTCTCCAGGATCAGGCCCGGGGCCGAAGGCGGCACTAAACCGTTGAGCCACCGGGCAGCCCCCAAACCCTGTGTTGAAGTTACCAATTCTGATGTTCTAACTTCAGGAAATAGAGGGGAAAATGTTCTATCAGAAGTATGTCACTGTAAAACAATCCTATAATTTACAGTAATCTGTAATATGTAATTTCCAAGGTCCTAGGCAAAATCCATTTCCATACAACATTCTCCATTTAATAAAAAAGTATAAAAAATAGGGATATCAATACATGACTAAAACAAATCCAGATACAGTGTACCATTTCCATAATAAGCTCTTAGAGTTCTTTTTTTTTTTTTTTAAGATTTTATTTATTCATTCCTGAGACACAGAGAGAGAGAGAGGCAGACGCACAGGGAGAGGGAGAAGCAGGCTCCATGCAGGGAGCCCGATGTGGGACTCGATCCTGGGACTCCAGGATCATGCCCTGGGCCGAAGGCAGGAGCTAAACCGCTGAGCCATCCAGGGATCCCTAATAGTTGGATTTTAAAATTAAAATAGTATTCCATTAAACTCTAATAGCTTGGGCAGCCCGGGTGGCTCAGCGGTTTAGCTCCTGCCTTCAGCCCAGGGCATGATCCTGGAGTCCCGGGATCGAGTCCCACATCGGGCTCCCTGCATGGAGCCTGCTTCTCCCTCTCCCTGTGTCTCTGCCTCTCTCTCTCTCTCTCTCTCTGTGTGTGTGTGTGTGTCTCTGGAATGAATGAATAAAATCTTTAAAAAAATAAAATAAAATCCAACTATTACAGGAAATTATAAAATGACAAGAATCAAACTACCTTGCTAATTAATTTTAAAGAAGTCTTATTTATATGGTCCCCATATCACCAGAGTAATAACTATAAACAGCAGGCCACATAAACAAAAACAAGAGAGGAGCGCCTGGGTGGCTCAGTTGGTTAAGTATCTGCCTTTGGCTCAGGTCAAGATCTTGGGATCCTAGGATCAAGCCCCACATAGGGCTCCCTGTTCAGTGCAGAGGCTGCTTCTCTCTCCCCCTCTCCCCCACCCCCTGCTGTGCTCTAATAAATGAATATAATCTTAAAAAACAACAACAAAAAACAAAGTCACAAGATACAAGCACAATTTAAACACAAGAGTATGTTTTAATCATGATGAGACACACCTGACTAGACAGCTGTAGATTTAAACAAGCAACTAGAAAAAAATTTAGATTATCTACTTCAACAAAAATTTTTCAAGGTGTAAAACATTAACAATTACCAAAAAAACTCAGTCTTTTTATACAAATATTAAAAACATTTACCCATTGTGAATTAGACTTGGTGACAAAAAAAAAAAGACTTGGTGACAAAAAGAAGCCCATAACAGCAAAACAGTAATGGAACAATGAACATACTAATGTCTTCAATAGCCCTTAACAAATCTTAGACTTTTAAGTATCTTCCAAGTCCAACTTGAAAAATCAAAGGAAATCCACTAAAGACTATACCCTCTTGAAACTTGTTTCTAAGATTACCAGGCCGTTATTCAGGTACAAGTCAAACAAATTTGGTCATTCTAGTTCTTCTTATTCATTTGTTACAACTTACTAAATATCAAGACATGAAAAATAGGGAGAGCACTGTATCAAAACTGGGACAATTAAACAGTGCTCCAAAGACAATGTTATTCAGCTCAAGCAGCTTGAATTACAGATATGACACAGATGATTGCTAAGCAGGTAACAGAATAGCCTGGAGAGATAAAGGTTTAAAGATAAACTCTAACTTGCTAAACACTGAAAAAGAATTTTACTAAAATGAAGACAGTTGAAAATCAAACACTACAACAGTTTCTTTTCTTTTTATTCTCTTGAACATTTACATTATGGGCACTTTACAAATTTATGTCTTTCAAGCCTTTTAACTATCTTCCTAAACAGTTTTATTACATTACACTAATTTCAGCCAAACTAAAGAATAAGAGAAATAACAACACAAAAGCAGCCCTCTTTATAAACCCTGCTAAAATATTTCATCTGGTTGATAATATTAACATCATAGACAAGAGACCCCTGAAATCAGACTTCATTGTACAGATACACAAAAAATGAAGCTCAGAGATTAGAACAAATCCCCCAAGTTTCAGCATCTTTGCTCTTTAATCCTATACTACATGGGATCTCCTATTTACGAATTAAGTTACCAGTTCAAAGAACTGTCTTTCATTAGTGCTAGTCTACTACATTCTTTGACTAGAAAACAAGTTTTTTGTTGTTGTTGCTTTTTTTTTGTTTTGAGTTTTTTTTTTTTTTTAAGATTGTTTATTTATTCATGAGAGACAGAGAGGCAGAGACATAAGCAGAGGGAGAAGCAGGCTCCATGCAAGGAGCCTGATGGGGGACTCGATCCTGGGATTCCAGGATTGTACCCTGGGCCGAAGGGAGGAGCTAAACCGCTGAGCCACCCAGGAATCCCAGAAAACAAGTTTTAAAACAAACTTCAGTTACCTGAACAAATTTAGTATCCACTGCTCTAAATAATTCTTATAAGACCCATATTTTGGGGGATCCCTGGGTGGCTCAGCGGTTTAGCGCCGCCTTCAGCCCAGGGCGTGATCCTGGAGACCTGAGATCGAGTCCTGCCTCGGGCTCCCTGCATGGAGCCTGCTTCTCCATCTGTCTCTGCCTCTCTCTCTCTCTGTGTCTCTATGAATAAATAAAATCTTAAAAGAAAAAAAAAAAGACCCATATTTTTATTCTTTGGTCTTTACTGCTAATATTCTAGTTCCTGAGGACTTAAAACATCTTTTCCTCCCCACCTTCCCTGACAAGCCCATTCCCCAATAAAATAAAACTAAGCTAAACTAAGCTAACTAAATATAAGACAGAACATGGACAGCCGTAGGAATAATTAAAAGGTCACATGCTGGGCAGCCCAGGTGGCTCAGTGGTTTAGCGCCACCTTCAGCCCAGGGCCTGATCCTGGAGACCCGGGATCGAGTCCCATGTCAGGTTCCCTGCATGGAGTCTGCTTGTGTGTCTCTGCTGCTCTCTCTCTCTGTCTCATGAATAAATAAATAAAAATAAAAAAAAAAAAGGTCACATGCTTGTCAAATCTATTAATTACGAAGACCCTATTCTATGGTCATCTCTGTACTTCAGAATTAGCATACTTAGGGAAAATCGCAATATTGTAATTCCTGAAAAGGACCATATTTTCAGACTAAACAAGTAATGACATATATACATTTAAGAACAAAGAACAGTTAAGTGCAAATAAAAAACAAATCTATCTTTGAACTGTGACTTATTTTTTATGCCAGTTCATTTTCCCCCCAGACACAAGATGCATCTTCACAAGAAATCTAATAACTGCTTATGAATCTTCTGCCAAATAAATGGCAAACCTTAAAGAATATCATCCTATAAGAATTTAATTTAATCAATATAATAACAGTATTATTGTTATTACTAAGGCAAAATGAAAGCAATAGATTATAGGTATTATAAAAAAATCAAATTAAGAAGCTAGTATGGGCTAAATTAAAGGAAAAGTTAGGTATTATAACTCTAATTATCAAAAACTCTTATTTTTTTTTTAATTTTTATTTATTTATGATAGTCACAGAGAGAGAGAGAGAGAGGCAGAGACATAGGCAGAGGGAGAAGCAGGCTCCATGCACCGGGAGCCCAACATGGGATTCGATCCCGGGTCTCCAGGATCGCGCCCTGGGCCAAAGGCAGGCGCTAAACCACTGCGCCACCCCAGGGATCCCAAAAACTCTTATTTTCAATAATAAGCATATTCAGCCGGTAAATACTGATATTTATATATGAGTAATAAATTGTATAAGATTTTTTTTTTTAAGATTTTATTTATTCATTCATAGAGACAGAGAGAGGCAGAGACACAGGCAGAGGGAGAAGCAGGTTCCATGCAGGGAGCCCGACACAGGACCCGATCCCGGGTCTCAATCCCAGGTCTCCAGGACCACACCCCGGGCTGCAGGCGGTGCCAAACCGCTGCGCCATCAGAGCTACCCAAATAGTATAAGGTTTAAGTGAATTAGAGGATTCCAATCCTCTGCATGCAACTTAATTTTTGCCATACCACCACCACAAAATCCTAAAGAACAAAGCGTTAAAATTATTTTGTATAATAATGTTTTCTCAAGATCTCCTAAGGGGAATTATCAAGAAATAAAAATCTAAATATAGGGATCCCTATATCCCTATATAGATGTGGCGCAGCGGTTTGGCGCCTGCCTTTGGCCCAGGGCGCAATCCTGGAGACCCGGGATCGAATCCCACGTCGGGCTCCCGGTGCATGGAGCCTGCTTCTCCCTCTGCCTGTGTCTCTGCCTTTCTCTCTCTCTCTCTGTGAGACTATCATAAATAAATAAAAATTAAAAAAAAAATCTAAATATAGCACAGGAGTAAATCAATAACTTATAAAATTAAATTATAATATTTAATTCCTTGAGAATCTCTGAAAAGAATATATTATTTTATTTTTAAAGATTTTATTTATTTAAAAAAAAAAGATTTTATTTATTTGAGAGAGAAAGTATGAGTACACCTGCAAGCAGGAGGAAAGGAAAACACAGGCTCCCCGCTGAGCAGGCAGCCTGACATGGGGTTCCTCCACCCAAGGACCTTGAGATCATGACCTGAGCCTAAGGTAGATGCTTAATTGAGCTGCCCAGGATCCCCAAGAATATACTATTTTAAAAAATCAAATTACTGGTCAGCCCGGGTGGCTCAGCGGTTTAGCACCACCTTCGGCCCAGGGCATGATCCTGGAGACCGGGGATTGAGTCCCACGTTGGGCTCCATGCATGGAGCCTGCTTCTCCCTCTGCCGGTGTCTGCCTCTGTCTCTCTGTGTCTCTCATGAATAAATAAAGTCTTTAAAAAAAAATCAAATTACCTGTCTGAAACACCCTTGAAAAAAGTAGCTAAATGATAAGCTTTCACAGACATTATCATAATAAAAGAAATTACCAATACTGAATACTTGTTTGCTAAGCATTTTACATGTATTTTCTTATTGCAATATTATAAAATAAGCATCATCATGCCCACCTTATATATATGAAAAATTAAGATTCACTGGCTTAGTTATATGCTCTGGGTCTCACAGCTAGTAAGTGAAAGGGAACTGAATCTAGTTCTATGAGACTCTGAAAGCAGTGCTCTTATCCATTCATTAAACCAATGCTTCCCAATTTCTGTCACATGATGGCCACACTGAAAAATGATATTTGTAAGGCTTACTAAGGGAAGCTGGCAGGCTTGGTAAAAATAATATATATTTTCTTTATATCACAAAATTATGACATGAAAATAAGATACAAAGTATTGCAGATGATATTAAATACTAACTGGCATAAACCTTCCTAATAAAATATTTTCAACTACCATCTTCCCAAAGTTTAAAGAAATCGTACTAAAAGTGTTCAAATATCATTTCAACTGTTGCAAAATTTTGAAAAGTTATGAAAATGATTTAAAATCTCAAAAATATAGGGGTGCCTGGGTGGCTCAGTCAGTAAGCACCTGCCTTCAGCTTGTATCACAATCCCAGCGTCCTGGGATGGAACCCCTGCACCGACATCAGGCTCCCTGCTCAGTAAGGAGCCTGCTTCTCCCTCTCCCTCTGCAGCAACCCCTGCTTACGCTCTCTTGCTCTCTCTCAAATAAATAAATAAAAATCTTTAAAAAATAATAAAATTTCAAAACTACAAAAAAAATTTACAAACAGCATACTTGTATGCCATCCTATGCACTGCATTCTGGTTGGGAAGCTTTGCAATAATATAACTTTGTCTTTCCACCTACTATTGTGACTAAACATTACTTTGGCATTTTCAAGATCTTCTCAAAAACATACCTAAAGGAAATTCAAACCAAAGGTAATCAAAAAATTGTAACACATAAGTATTCCTTAACTAATTTATTTTTTTTAATGATTTTATTTATTTATTCATGAGAGAGAGAAAGGGGGGGGGGCAGAGACACAGGCAGAGGGAGAAGCAGGCTCCACGCAGGGAGCCCCATGCGGGACTCGATCCTGGGTCTCCAGGATCCCGCCCTGGGCTGAAGGCAGCGCTAAACCACTGAGCCACCAGGGCTGCCCTCCTTAACTAATTTAATTAGAATTTGAAACACTCTGACTTCATAGTCCACCTTGTTAATCACTATACTAAACTGCATCTCTCCAAAAGAGAAAATACAATACACCTATTGTGTGCCAGGAGAGACAAAGGTAACCAAATACATCCCAACTTAGACAAGTTGGTTAGTTCACAGAGATGAAGTAAAAACTTGCATGTACATCAAAGGACGTATTCTATAGCAAAAAAAAAGGTTATCTGTATATTGTGATGAGTGTGTTCTGCTTACTGAAAATAAGGGGTAACTTTAACTTCTGTGCATTATGATATGGTTCAAGCAAGAGCATCTGTGTTTGCAACTATTTATATTTGTTGACTTGCTCAAGAATATTAAAAAATCTTACTTAAAACAATGAAATTGATAAAAATTAAAAGCAAATGTCTTAGTACTTTGATTTTTACTTACTGTTTTTGAAGTTCGCTAAGTCATGTGTTTAATTTTGTTTTTAATTAAATGCACTATTTATAAAATCCCAAATAAAGATTTTTTTCCAGACATTTGCTTGCCTAAATTCTCCCTGCCAAATCCTGCCATTTGGAAGAAAACCTCACAGTTTACAACTGTACTACAATAGGCTAATGTCCTGAGGAGATCTCTGATGGTCAATGTAATTCAAAACATTTACAGAAAATGAAAATACACCTTTAATTTCATAACCAATCAATCAATACAGACATTAATGCCTTGAGTATTATATAATGGTTTGTATTAAGCATCCGAAAGAGCCCCAAGAGCAATGTCCAACATTAGGTGGTTCATGCTAGTAAATATGTAAGAAGCACCTACTATGTGCCATGGACCATGCTCATCCACAAATGATACTTGTTAAACAGAGAGTGGCAGTCTAGAACTACAATTCAAATTCTTGTGTTATGAATATCACGTTAGATATTCAAACCAAAAGCTCAAGCTCCAATGCATAACTTTCTTCCTATATCCAAAGAGTTATTCCTAGGGCTTCTGCAATCTACAAACCACTAAATATGCTAACATGAAGAGACTAGCATGGGCACCCAGCACAACCCGGAGTACAAAATAAGCCTTGGGTTATGGTGGTGTACTCTGTCCTCTGGAGCTTTACACCATGAAAATTTGGCACTTCTCCTAACGTGACTTGTTTTTCCCAAAAATTGTTTTAAAAAAGAAAAAAAAGGGGGGGGGCGCTTTGTTGCTTACAAAAACTATTACTCCTACATATTCTTCTCTAACAGAACTTTAGAAAATACTAATAGTAAAGAAACAGTGACAACTAATTAGTAAGCTGATGCCAGGGTACTTTATATGACTTACTGAGCCTCTAGAAACTGGTCTCAAAAATGCTTAAAAATCATGCTGAGTGGGACGCCCAGGTGGCTCACCGGTTGAGCGTCTGCCTTCGGCCCAGGCGGTGATCCCGGGGTTCTGGGATCGAGTCCCACGTCGGGCTCCCTGAATGGAGCCTGCTTCTCCCTCTGCCTGTGTCTCTGCCTCTCTGTGTGTGTGTCTCTCATGAATAAATACATAAAATCTTTGAAAAAAAATCATGCTGAGTAAAACGCATCTGACTGTACCTAAAAGCTGCTCATAAAGAATGTGGGGTAAAAAAAAAACAGTAATTTCTGAAGCCAATATTTTTAGTTTGGAGAGACAGCTCACCAGAAGTTTGTCACAGCTTTTATAGTGTGTCCAATTCCATAATCTATCCTAAGATAACTCCATTCCCACTGCACATCATCCCTAGCAACTATTCAGCAACTCCCAATATGTAATCTATTGTCCACTGTATCTTTGACCACAAACCTCAAACCAGCCAGTCCTTAAATTTCCTCGGCTCACAAAACCTCCCCCTTTATATAGACAAGAGGAGTTACAAAAACTTTCAGAGAGTAAAAGTGACATAAGGCGGTGAAAAAGTATACACAGCCCGTGCACGCAAGCTCTTCTCCTTTGTATCCAAGAACGTGTCATGGATCCCAATCACACACCTTCGCACTCCTGGTTAATCCAGGGTTCCTCTGCCTTATCAATAGTTGAAAACGCCCACGTGCTAATAAAGGAGAGTCCTTACACCTCCACTCAGTCTCAGACCCTGTTTACATTACTCATTCGCGCATCCCAACTCCATCCGGTCGAGGTATCGCTCCAACTCCTAAGCCATCACACGAGCCTCACCCACACTCTCCCGTCCTCTTCGCTATCAACACGCTCCAACTCCCTGCAAAGCCTTCCCTACCATCAGCTCTCCCTTCATGAGTCTTTCCCGGGTCCCCAACACAGCCTCCACGTCCTCCTGCCCAGCGCCGACTCCAGCACGGAGTCACGCCCTCCCCGCAGCCTTATTCCTACAACCCCAAACCCCACCCCTTCCTCGCGCCCGCCGGGCCTCCCGCCCCACGGCCGTCACGCCCCCAGATCCCTCCGGGGTCCTTCCAGCCGGCCGGGCCTCCCCCCTCAGGGCTGCCGAGCGCCGGGGCCTCCCGCCCCCCCGCCGGCTCCGCCAGCCCCGCCCTCAGCCCCTCACCAAGGAGCAGCAGCTTCACTTCTTTGGCCGCTTTCTCCCCGTCCTCCCGCAAGTTGCGGTCGATCATCTTGCTCCGCTCCACCGCCGCCTTGTCCTCGGCGCTCAACGTGCAGCCCATGGCGGCGGCAGGAGAGGGACCGAGGCCGGGCTCACTCACACACCGCAGAGACTGCGGCTCGGCGGGCGCAGACGGCGTCTACTGCTGGGCGGCGGCCCTCTCCGTCAGCTCCTTGAGCGCCCGAAGCAACCGGATATCCGGCGTGTACGACACTTCCGGCGACGCCCCACGGCGGTGACTGCTCCGCGTCTCCCGCTGGGGCCGAGGAGGAGCGATCGAAGGCGGAAGTGCGGTGCCCGGCGGGCGAGGCGTCGGCCAGCCCCGGGGACGCCGCTAGGCTTACAGCTTCTTCTCCTTCTCGGCTGCTTTATTTGGATAAATGTAGAAGAACCAGGGACTGGCTTCCCCAGTTCGTGGCGCCCTCCCGAGTCCCAGCCGGCCTTGGAGGGCGGCGGAGTTCCCAGGAAGAGTCCGCTCCCCGCACGGAAGTTCCTGCTGAGGGCTTCTCCCCGGCCTGGAAGCCCCTGTGGCCCCAGGCTGTGGGGAGCCCGAGCGCCCTCCCGAGGGTGCCCTGTCGAGCTGTGTCGGCCCGGCCGCGGTGGGAGCTCGCCGCGCACCCTACCCCCCGCGCCTGCGCCCCCCCGGGGCCCGCCGCTGCCCCGGTGGGACCGCCCTCCTGGACGATCCGGTGCTTGTGCTGCTGCTACCTGCGGCTTGCGCGGTGCCCGCGCCACGTCTCTCCAGTGTGAGCCAGTTGGGCGCGGATAGAGAGGATCCTGCGTTAGGCGCCTCGGACTCCTACCAAAATCAGTTAACCTCAGGCCCACGCCCCAAAACACACCAGCGCATCCTGTCAATCTCCCCGCTGAAATCTGTTGTAGTACCACACAAAAAGGGAAGTTCTGGTAGATTTGTCTTTCAGCTCCTGCGTCACCTGAAAACAAACCTCTATGAAAGCCCTCGACTTTTCACTCCTAGTTCTGAGTACTACCTTCAAAGTGACTCTGAATTACCTTGATGGCTAAATAGCTGCACAAATACCCTCCACCCTACATTCTAGAGATGAGAACTCTTGTGGTCCCCCAAACCTTTGCCTGGGATTAAAAATTATTTCCCTAATAGAATCTCAACCTTAGCGTATAAGATCCAAACAGAAAGGTCTATATGGCGATGATTCATTCATTAGAGGGATTTCTTGAGAGCCACCTTAAACAACTTCATCCCCTATAATTTAGTAATGCCAGTCCTTCAAAGTTTGAAGAGACTCCTACTCATTCCCAAATGACTGTTACAATAAGAATGATGGCTTTCCCGTAATCGGTACTTATGGGAGAGGAGGGCAAGAAGAAAGGGAAGAAAATCCAGTATGTATGGAGCACCTATTTGCCAGGTATGGCTAGGTGCTTCCACGTGCTCATCTCTTAACCCTCACAACAACCTGGGAGGTAGGTAATATCACCCCCATTTTTTTTCAATTGAAAAAATAGGCTCAGAAAATTAAGCATCTTTCCCGAGTTCACACAGTAAATAGAGGTCTGACTCCAAATTCACCCCTTTCCTGCCATGCCGCTGGAAGATGTTACCTGGGGAGACCTGACAACAGAAAGTCGTCATCCAGGCTTGAGAGCTACCGCCCAACACCACCAGGTGCAGGAAAAGTAACTAACAGGACGGCTGTCTCAACCTGTTGAGTCTTGCGCCCACTAGAGAGGTCAGATTTTATCCAGGAACAGCTTTCCCAGCCAAGGATTACATAGCAGACTCTACCAAGCGACCCTGATGACTAGAAAACAACTGGAAGGTGGTCACGGCAGAAACTATTGGGAGAATACTCAGCATAATAGAAATTTTTATTTCCTTCATGATCCCCGGCGGGGGGGTGGGGGGGGTGGGGGGGGTGGCAAATTGAACCAGCATGTGTCAGATTCTGTAATCAACGCCAGTGAGATCACAGTGTCAGGAAATTTCAGCCTGAATTAAAGATACCCTTGCACTTCAAATTTTCTTTTTTGATGTATGTGAAGGAAGGGTTGGAGGGCAAAGTCAAAGGAAAAGCAAAGTAAATGAACAAAATGGCTGCCAGGCAATGTTTCCAGTCCTCCCCTCTCCCCACTCCCTCTCCCCACCCCCAGGCGCGCACCTTTCCGGTTTCCACTGGACTCACGCTGCCACCTGCTGGCAATGCTTAGGGCCTACGAGCTGATCCGCGGTACTTGAGGAAGAGTTTCCCCTTACCTAAGAATGAGATGCCTCCCTTACGAGTTAAAAGGGAGGAGAGCAAGAAGAACATGTTTCTCAATCATGAAAAAGATTCTCCTTGGTAGATATACTAAGGGATTTCCTCAGTTTAATAGGTTCTAGACTAGAGTAAGTCTGATGGTAGGAAGACGGAAACCTATAAATTTCCCTAGATCTAAAGGGGGAAAGCTATTTGCCCAGTTTCAATTAACAAATTCTTTTCCTGGACTAGAGTTGCATCTAAGACCCTCACACTTTCCACAATCCCCAGAAAGCTTCCATGTAGGTATTGCTGCAATGGACTGAGCTCCAATATATTTCTCAAACATTCCTTAGTGCTTTACCAGATATAAATGCTCTGTAAAAATACAAGGTACCTGATCGAATTAGACAATTCCTCAAAGGCAGTGACT
Organism: Canis lupus baileyi; assembly: GCF_048164855.1. Classification (NCBI taxonomy): domain Eukaryota; kingdom Metazoa; phylum Chordata; class Mammalia; order Carnivora; family Canidae; genus Canis; species Canis lupus. The sequence continues at coordinate 35,266,302 of NC_132845.1, read as the reverse complement.
CTGTGTGGGCCCCGGAGAATACTAGGTCTTCAACTATTATGCACTGACTTGAACTGAAATAGTAAATGTTGATATCAGTATAACTTTTTATAATAAAAAGTATTTATTGGCCATTCAGAGGGAAACTATCCCACTCCCACCAACCCATCTTACCCTTTAATGTTCAATGAGCCAGGAATTTCTTCACATACAGATCAGAACACCCTCTGGTCCTGCCTCATCCCTTTAATATTACTTGATTCAATTGAGGGAAATGGATGGACAGGGAGTCCCAGATGGGTATCCTGTCCAGTTTGCAACTATTCCTCTTCCCTTGAAAATACCACCACTGATACCAACCATCAAATTCCTACAGCCTCAGTCAGTGAACAGCTGAACCCAATTCCTGTGCCCTCTCTCCACCCCAGGGCTGCAGATAGGAGAGAGATTTAAGTCTTTGTCACTGAAGCTAATTTTGAGAGCGATGAATGGGAGTAGGGAAGCATTTAATGGACCATGGAAACCCCACCCTTCCCATTCCCAACCTTAGTCTCTTGTACCCGATTGTCCAGGGGGCTGGAGGTGGGTCACTGCCATGAGGAGAGATTATCAGGGAGGCCAATCCTGGGAAGAAGAAGAAAAAAAAATTTACAGTGTTATTGGTCAAGGTGATCATCTGGCCTGGCCTCTGTATCCAACCATCTTAGCAATTCAAATGCTAACCCCACCTTCAGCCATCTAACCCCAATCTTTTCTACTTCTTCATTCTAAAAAATAAGGAGAAAGAGCCATCCTGTTGTATCCTTGCTTTACTGAGATCAAGCTTCCGGGAGAGAGACTGCAAAATAGAACAGAAGGGCTGTTCCCAGAGGGTGGGAGAGAGCTGCAGTCAGCTTTCCTGCCTTCTACTCTTTGTACCTTGCCTACTATTTCCCCTTGCTTCTGGCCAAACTCAGGAAAGGAATATACTCAACTGGCCCTCTCACTTTAAGGAAACATCATGTCTAAAACTAAAAAAGACCCATTAACCCAAATGGAAACACTTAGCTGTGTTTTATTTAGTTCTTTTTAAACCTAGCAAGGAAAGGAAAAAACACAGGTCATTTTCTTACCTTGCTTGGGTGCAGTTCCTGCCCTGAACAATTACACTGAAATGAAATATCCTAAAGGATCCCTGAGATAACTCCAGACCTGGCCTGCCGCTCTATATCCCCCAACTCCTACCCATAGAGTTTCCCTGCTTCCTGAGGCATGGAAGGTTCACTGGTTGAAAGGCATCATCTCACCTTCGTGACCCTTTATTCTCATTACCATTTCACCAGGTTCCCTCCCCCAGTAGTCAAGGATCAAAGCCACGTCCAAGGTTTGTGCCACACGTTCATCCCGTTGGCATCGTTCCTGATCCAGAAAACACTAAGCAAAAGCCATGTGCAGAGACCCCAGCCCCAGCCCCTGCTAGCCGGGAATAGGTGACCCCACAAGGTGTTCCTTCAGTCACAAGCAGCCCCGGCCCCATCTCCCTCCGGGTGTCCAGCAGCCCAGTCACGATTCCCGTCGAGGTGAGGGGGCCGGATGGAGGTAGCTGTCCGACATGATGATGTCGCTGGTGAGTTGCTGCTCCAAGAACTCAGAGGTCTCTTCAGCTATCTGGCCTGGAATTCTAAAGTCTACAGCAGGAGTCTCCTGCTTGGGGCTGGGGAGGGGTCGGGCAGCCCAGGACTCCGTGGGACAGCCGGTACCCTGGAGGAACTGCAGAAAGTTCTCCTCGATGGAGCCCTCCCGGCTGGGCAGCCTCAGCTCCTCCTCTGGAGCTGGCTTGAAGAAGCAGACAAACTGCTTGCTGAGCTCCCCCCTGATCTGTCGATTGAGACACCCATAAAAGAAAGGGTTGGAGGTGAAGCAGAAGTAGCCGATCCAGGTCACCACGTTCTCCACCTGCCCAGTGGAAATGGGCTGAGCACTGAGGGCAACGTAGAGGTGGAAAGAGAAGTAGGGCAGCCAACAGAGCAGGAACTGTCCCCCCACAGCCAGCAGGACCACTGCGGCCTTCCCTCCCCCGAACGTCCGGTGCGGGGTGGTCTGGGGAGCCCCGGAGCTGGTGACCATGGTGGAGCGGCTGCTGAGGGACTCCGAGCGTTGGCGGGGCGTCTCCATCCAGGTGGGCAGCGGGCCGCGCTGCAGGGCGGCCACCCGGGCCACCCGGAACATGCTGCAGTAGACCACGAGGATGAGGAGCAGAGGCAACAAGAAGTAAAGGACGGCGAAGACCACCACGAACAGCTGGCAGTAGGCGCCGCGGCTCCAGTGCAGCGAGCAGCCCGGGGGGAGGCCGGGGGCCCCCTCCTCCCGGGAGGCCCGGCCCAACACGGGCACGGAGGCCATGGCCAAGGCCTTCACCCACACCCCTACCAACACGGAGGCCACCAGCCCCAGCGTCATGCGCACTTCGTAGCGCATGGGGTGGACCACGTAATAGTAGCGCTCCACGTTGATGGCCGACACCGAGAGGATGGCCAGGCTAACGAAGCATATGCTCAGGAACAAGTAGAGGCGGCAGGCGACCTCCCCAAAGAGGTCGTGGTCGAAGAGGGCAGAGCTGGAGAGCATGGCCAGGGGCATGAGGGTCAGCGCGGCCAGCAGGTCCACCAGGCAGAGGTGGAAGACGAAGACAAATTTTCGGAGGGCGGGGGTCTTGGCAATAACGGCCATCACAGCGGCGTTGCCGGCCACGGCGATCAAGTCCAGCAGGAGCATAAAGAACAGGGCCACGGACTCTGAGGCCACGTCCTGCAGCCCCACCTCCGGCACCCCGCTGGCAGTAGAGGGACCTGGGGTCTGAGGGACCCTCCCCAGAGTGGAAGAGTTCCCTGATGACTGGGGGATGGGGGAGGACTCCATGGGGCCGAAAGAGGACACCCAGGGCACCTCCTGTCACAGGCCCATCCCCCATCCTAGTCCGGTGACCCTGGGATGGCCAGCCCAGGCCCAGGCTTGCCGAGTTCGAGTTCGTGCGTGGGGATGGGGGCAGGGGGTGCCTCCTGCTGGAGCCTGCCAGGCAGGCTCTAATCGCCAGCCTTCCAGGCCGGGCTGTGCATATAAGGGAACGGAGGGCTCAGCAGCTCATCTCTCCTCTCAGGCAGGAAGGAGGTGGCTCTGATCTGCCTTGGTGACCTCAAAGAAGGAGACGTGAGAGATGCCAGAGCCTCACCCACTCAACACTCCACCTTCCGAGTGGTCTCCAGCTCCTTCTTTTGCTTTTCCTTTCCACTGTCCTCCATGCCCTTCTCTTCTCTCAGGGACTGTTATCCAGAGATCCTAAATCCTCTGTCTCCCTCTCCTAGGGTCCCGCTGAGCTCCGGGATCGTGCCCCAGTTTTCAAGTAGCTTATGTAAATTTCTTGATTTCTTGTCTCAGAATGGCAGGAGCTGTTGGGGTGCAGAGGCGACACAAAATCTGGTTTCTAGTCCTAGGCCTGGGAATGATGGACTCTGTGACTCTGCTGGACTTCAGTTTCCTCATGAAGGCATCTGTAAAATGAAGGGAACAGCAGCCACTTCACAACTGTGTTTGGAGGAGCCTGTGAGACTTAATAACAATACCACCCATATGTAGTAACATGTTTAAAGATGCTTTCCAGGTGCCAAACCCCGTTCTAAGCACTGTACCTAAATATGCTCATTTTAGTGCTCACACAACCTATGAGTATTACTCTCATCCCCATTTTGCAGTTGGTGAAACTGAGGTCCAGAAAGATTAAATAACTTACCAAAGGCGGCAAGGTCCAGGTAGGTGCCCGTGTGGTCCGGCTCCAGGGTCAGTACTCCAGCCCACCTGATGGTGCCCTCTACAGCGACTGGAATGCAATAGGCATTCAATGGATAGTTGTTGCATCTGAATCATCTCCAAAAATGTCTATTAGTGCTCTGGGGCTACCATTGGGAAGAGATCACCTGAAAGAGGGAAGGACTGTGTTTGGTCTCCTGTGACATCACCACCCCCAAGATAAAGAGCTGCCATTTGGGGAGTGTTGAGGAGGAACCGTGAAAACAAAACATTCCAGCTGGAAGGAAACTGGGATGCTAGCCCATTCAGGCTCCACTGCCCCCCAAACCAGAAGGGCATAGGTCACTTGAAAGCTGCCCTTCTTTACCCACTCATTAGCTTTTCCAAGCCACCATACCCCTACAGGTGGGGGAGGAAGTGCCTAACCTTCCACTCCCGGGGTCCTCAGATCTCTGATCATTGGAGCAGATCCCCGGCCCAGAGTCCTCTTGATCCTGGACCATTAGCACATTCCAGAGCTAGGAGGGAGGAGTAGGTGTCTGGGGGGTGGGGGAGGAGTAGGTGTGAGAGTGAGTAGGTCACTGTGATGGTGGAAATGGGTGAGCATAAAGCAGAGAAGACAACTGGAAGGCATTGAGAGGGGAAGAAGTCTGGGGTTTCAGCGTCTCTCATTTCTCCCGGCCAAATGGCAGATCAAATGTTGTATGTGTCTCATTATCCACATTAAGTTTGCATATAGTTGAAATAATAATGCCTTTAAATTTTTTCATTTCCGGGATCCCTGGGTGGCGCAGCAGTTTAGTGCCTGCCTTTGGCTCAGGGCGCGATCCTGGAGACCCGGGATTGAGTCCCATGTCAGGCTCCCGGTGCATGGAGCCTGCTTCTCCCTCTGCCTATGTCTCTGCCTCTTCTCCCTCTCTGTGTGTGTGACTATCGTAAATAAATTTAAAAAAAAAATTCATTTCCATATCCTATTCTTGCAGTCCAGTTTCTCCCAGTATAATATAGAAAGGTATGCAAACTCAAGGCAAGCTATAGATACGCCAAGTCTGTAGCCAGGTCACAAGTTCTCTGGATCACGGTTTCCTCATCTGTAAAATGGGAAGATTGAACTGGACGACCTCCAAGATTCCCATCTCTGACAACATTTGATGACTCTGTGAGTTCCTGGGCTGCCAAGGGCTTGGTGGTGGCTGAATTTAAAAACCCATCATTTCTCTGACTGCAATGATGTGGACCACGTGGGGCAGACCGTTCCCATTCCCTCTCCGTAGTTACAGCCTTACAACCACCCTTGGGTTTTGGTAACCACCAATAGTGTATTCCTTTAACTTCAAGCATGCCATGCATGCAATGGGTGCTCAGTATAACTTTGTGAATTGTATCAAACTCAAACTGATCTGTTGAGTCCCTGCCCCTTAGTACCTGCCCCTGCCCCTTCGTACCTGCTCCAAGTACACTCAGTAGGGCAGCTGTGTGCCAGCCAGAGGACTCTGCTCTGGAAAGGGTAACCTGGTCTCCTGGACTTGGCACAGCCCTAACTTTGGACAATTGCCTAGGGATTTGCCTCTCCCCAGGGATAACAGGAAGCTCATTTCACAGTTAAAATGGCCACATTGACCCAGGGTCTATAGAGAAGGTAGGTGGAGATGGTTCCAAAGTGGAGACATCAGCTTCTCATAAGACACTACCAGGAAAAATGCAGAAAGCAACGCTAGGGAAGGCATCCTTGCCCCTTACTTTCCATGCCGGGCTTCATATCTTTCTCATCCCTTCTACCTGGGAGTGGAGGCCTGAAGATGTGGCTCTGAGGCCCCGGGAGCTAAAGGAGTGAATGCCCTCCATGTCTGCATGAACATCAAGAGTCTGCCAGCAAGGCCCACCCAGGGCCCCAGACCGAGGGAAGCAGACATGGTTTCCACGTGGAGATGGAGGGGGCACTGTGCAGCCATGACGGAGCCCTAGGCAAGAAGGCACTGGACGTTTCTCGTTTCCACAGCCCCCTCGGCCTGGGCAGGATCTCCACACTGACTCCTAAATGCCAGGATTCCAGTTTCTGTCCTAACAGATGGACCAACGTGCCTGCTCCCCAGCACTCCCTACTGATGGATGGGGGTCAGGGAGGGCAGGGTTGTGCATCACAGTGTCAGAGGGGAAGCCCAGAGAGCCTCACTCCACTCCTAGCTCACAGCATCATGCCTTCTCACTCGCTCTCATCTTGCCACTGCTTCCTGACAGCAAGCCCTCCCTCACCTCCAGGACCTCTCAGCACCTGGCAGGCTTTACCACCATAGGGGTCAAGGTCTGGCCCCCTGGCCAGGGCATCGTCAAGTTACAAATATCTTTGTTTCAGGATGCAAGATGTGCATAAGTGCCCACCCCAAGGCCACAGAGATGTTGCTGGGATTCGAATGCACCTGTTTCCTAAATACAGAGCTTCCAACCCAAGGACCCCAGCACGGCCTTCCTTCAAACAACAGTATGTCCCTCCTAAGCCAGGAGAGATTTCCAGGGGGCAACCACACCTCTTCCCAGCAGAGTTGCCCACGCCCAGGACGCAGAATTGCCCATCAGCCTACATGCCAAGGGACCCATTCCTAGGATGCGGGGGACCCATCTCTATGACATGGAGGAAGACAGATGGGGAACCCTGTCTGCCTGTAGGATGTGGGTACTCCCTCTGGCAGGAGATCAACCCCCATCTCTAGGCTTCAGAGGTGCCCACACCCCAATACCTGGGAGCCCATCCCTTGACGAAACTGCCCACCATAAGGTAGGGTGGGCTGGTCCTGGGGACGCAGAGCTACCCTCCTGCAGAGTACCTCAGCACTCACCATCAGGCCCTGGGACAGGCCCCTATTCCTGGCCTAGTCGACAACTCCTACCTTTGCTGAGCAGCTCCCGGCTCCCATGTGATAGCTCCTCTCAGCTGATGCTTCTCCAAGGCTGCTGAAGCCTGAACCACTGCAGTGAGTGGTGAGAGGCAGCAGGCAGAGCAGGATGCTCCAAGAGCTTCTGGGTCCTAATGGCCTCCTGCTTCCCACCCAGCCCCTTGGAGCCACTTCTGAAGCAAGGAGCCAGGCACCAGTGCCCCCACAGAAAATGCTCAGGGGTGGTTCCAACCCCCCTCACTTCTCTTGGATTGCTGGAGTGGCATCTCAAAACCTTCTTGGGGCAGTGACCATAGTCAGGGGAGACTCTCCTGGCCAGCCTGGTGAAGTATAAAGGCTACTCAGAATCAGAAAATCCCAGTTTAAGGGCTGGCTCTGGTACTTATGAGCTGTATGACCTAGGGCAAGTCACTTCCCATTTCTGGCCTTGATTTCCTATCTGTTCAAAGAGAATATAGGATAGATGATCCTGAGGCTCCTGACAGCCCTGCCATCGCATGCTTCTGTGTGACATCAGAACCAAGATGCTTTTGTAGCAGGTTGGTCAATGCAGACACAGAGTACCAGGTTAGGCCTGGCAGGGGCCAAGGTTCCAGGGTCAGCTGCCAAAAATGTACAGGGGATAGGTTCAGGAGTGGCATTCAGGTTCGACAGGGAGCTAAAGGCCTTTTCCTAACTCTGCATTATCCCTCAGGAGTCACATTACTATTGTTTTCTTAGATTGTATGTTTATTTGGTGTGGGCTTGTGAGAACCGATGGAGGTAGGGGGATCCATGAGCCACCATAGTGGTACCACCATAACACTGTTCCCTGAAGACAGAGTGGGCACCAGGAACTCAGGAAGGCTCAGATTGCTCTGGATCTGTAGGACTGGACTGAGCTGCAGGACACCATCCTTACAGCGTCCAAAGCCATGTGATGAGCCTTTGGAGGCGAGATGGAGGGGCATAGCCTCCCACTATAAAGAAACCCTGCTCCCCTAGGTACATGCCTGACACCCAAGGATAGGATCCTAACACTGCAGAGTTGAAACACACCCCACAGGCCAAACTACCCATGTTTCTGAGGCCCAGAGAGGTGAAGACATTGTCCAAAGCCACACATGGCAGAGCCATGAGCCTAGGTCAGGAATTCAGGCATGATACCTACTCCCGAGCCCTCTGCCCTGAGACTTGCCCATCCAGAAATTCTTTCTGCCTCCAAAAGGAAAGAAAGACCAGACTCAACTGAAAGAGCCATGAAAACACTGAGTTACCCAGAAAACCCAGAGAAGTCAAGGTCTGCCCTGTGCCCCAGGTTAACTGTGAAGAGGCCACTGACCAGCCCAAAGCGCAGAGTGATCACCAGTATCCCCAAACACATTTTCTTGAGCTCTTACAAGTGCCAAGTCCTTTATATACTGTACCTTCAATCCTCACATAAATTCTATGAGGCAGCCTTTATTCACCTTATTTTATGGATGAAAATATGGGAGCCAGAGATTAAGGGACTTTCCCGAGATCACACAGAGAGGAAGTGCCAGAGCCAATATTTGAACCCAGGCCTGTTTGAAGCTAAAGCATTTACTCCTTCCTCCATGCCCCCATGGCCTCTCTGGAGACCTGACATGGGACTCTGGGCTGAAGCCCTAAAGCCTATTCCACAGAAGTGGCCGTGGCTTTCCAGGAGACAGCCTGAAATAAAACACATATGTTACTTAGTACAGGGAAATCAAATTAAAATATCAAATGTAAACCTGTAAACACCATCCTTACAGCGTCCAAGGCCATGTGATGAGCCTTTGGAGGCGAGATGGAGGGGCATAGCCTCCCACTATAAAGAAACCCTGCTCCCCTAGGTACATGCCTGACACCCTGTAAACAGCAAAATGATTTTTTTCTTTTTCTTTTTTAAAGATTTATTTATTTATTTTATGATAGACACAGAGAGAGAGAGGCAGAGACACAGGCAGAGGGAGAAGCAGGCTCCATGCCGGGAGCCTGACGCAGGACTTGATCCGGGGACTCCAGGATCGCGCCCTGGGCCAAAGGCAGGCGCCAAACCACTGAGCCACCCAGGGATCCCAGCAAAATGATTTTTATTAAGCCCTGTGCTGACATGTTGGCAAGATCATCTTGAGATCGGCCAAACCCTCTGGGATCAGGTAAGGCATGATCAGCACCCGCATGCTTCCTGAAAGGAAGCCAATGGCCCCTTCCAAGGACTGAGAAAGAACCAGAGCACACACAGGCTCACCAGTACAGGATTATCCAAAGGGCACTGGATTGGGAGGAGAACCTTGGTTCTAGTTGGGCTCTACTCTACTGGTTGGTGGTAAGCCCTTGGCCTGTGAGTTGGCCATCTGTGCCTCAGTTTATCTACCTACTATAGTTTTTTCTATCTCTAAAATTGGCAAAGATTCACCCCTCAGTTTATCGAATAGGGATAGGAAGCCTGCAACCCAAATATAGTCTTATTTTCCGGCTTGGGGGAGCTCGTACAGTTTGCCCAAGCAACTGGCATGATGGCCAGTGGACCAAGTCTCCAGGTCCCAGAGAGCTGTTAGGAAAGGTGGCTCCAAGCAGCCAATGGATCCTGGCACGTCCTCCCAGTTGCTGGAAGACATTTTTGCTTGGGAACATGGAGTGAGAGAAAACCGCCTATCCTGGCCTGGCGGCAGCTGATAACAACCATGAACAATAAGGGCGCCTGGGTGGCTCAGTCGGTTAAGCATCCGACTCTTGCTTTCGGCTCAGGTCATGATCTCGGGATCCTGGGATCCACCACCATGTGGGGCTCCACACTCAGTGGAGAGTCTGCTTGAGGAGTCTCTCCCTCCTTTTCCCTCTGACACTCCCTCTGCTTGTTCTCTCTCTCTCTCTCTCTCTCTGTCTCTAATAAACAAAGAAATATTGTTTTTAAATAATAAAAACAGTACTGGAGATGATGCCAGTTTTTGAGTGCCTAGCCTGGGGAGGCACTTCTTACGCTGTATCTCGTTAAATGATCTCAGTCAGGGTTTGAAGTAGCTATTGGCACTACATTCCCCCCACCCGCTCTGCCAATCCCTCCTTTCAGACTTTAGTGCAATAGACGATGTGGGAGACGGAGGTAGAGAAACTGGGGTGGCCTCACAAGCCACATCAGAGGTGCACGGCCCACCATGCCGCGCGGAGCCCAGGAGGGGACTCCTGTCCACTGGGGCAGGGTGGCGGCCCTCCCTCAGTATCCTGGTGGGGCCCCTGGTGCTGAGGTCTGATATCTCCATCCTCAACTTGCTCCTCGAGGTGGCCCTGTCCCTCCCTTGCCCACCAGTGCCTCTTGACAGGGTCACGTCCACCCCCACCCAACCTCTCCCACCCCCTCAGGAGATCAGAGCTAACCAAGTTTATCTTCCATCCATCTGTCCGTCCATCCGTCCATCCATCCACTTATTCAATAAATATCTCTCTAATGCCTTTTAGGCTCCCACAGCACCCTCCCGGTAGCCCCTCACCTACTTAGTGGCACCCATTGCCCTCCTCTGTTGTCTCTGCCTCTGTCAAAACCTGCTGTCAAGGAAGAGGCTGATAAAGCCACTCGCGCGGGTAGCAGCTAATGTGTTCTGTCTCCCAGGGATGTTAACAATCTAACAGGGAACAAAGGGAAGAAGCTGAAGGCTGGGATTCCAGCATCCACCAGGGGTGTCCCTGAGATCCCACGACACAGACTGTGGGTTCAACCGTCGGCTCCCCCAGCCTGGGCTTGCCCCCAGGACGCCAGCATTGCATCCTCTGCACCCCCTACATCCGCATGGACACCCAGCTCTCCTCATGAGACAGCGGCCTCACAGCAGGGCCCTCCCCACCGCAGCCCCGGCTGTGCCAGCACTAGCCATGCCTGCTTCCAGGCCCCCACCCCCATGCTCCCCATCTGGGGGCCAGGCTGAGGGGCTGTGGAGGAAAGCAGGGGTGAGAGCCTTTCCATTCCCTTTATTCCCCCACAGTCTGGCCTACACCCCCTGCCAGGAGCCAAGATTCAACGGTATATTCAGCCTGCAGCTGCCACTGGTCATGTGAGCCCATTGCTAGGTTACAGGGACCCAAAAATAAATCCTTCCCAACCAGATTAGAAACTGGGGGCCTTGGATGAACCAGGCTCAAAAGAGTGGCAGGAACACCCACAGTGTGTGTGCAGGCCAGGCCTGCTATGAGACTGGGGAGCCTTCCCCACACAGCCCCCGCTTCATCCACCAGCTGGGGCTCCATGCCGGACCCCCAAAGAAAAATATAGAGAGCTCCAGGCTCCTTAACGCAATAAGTCAGTCTACAGGGGAATGGGCCTTCCTCACTAGCAGTAGGGGTTTGCTTGGGCAACAGCCCTCTCCGTCTTCTTCCCAGACACACTTCCCACCTTCAGCCTAGCCCTCGGAATGCCCCACCCCCAGTGCACCTGCAGAGCACTGTAACCCTTGGCCCTGGGGCCTGTGAAGCAATCTGTATCAATTCTCCTTTTGCAGACTCAGAAAGGGAGATCCAGCAGGAAGCACGGTACTGGGCACTTACACAGAGTTTCTCGACCATCTTCCAAGTAACCCCATTCACAAATATGGAAACTGGGGCTCAGAGAGGTTAAGTGATTTTCTTTGAGCCACACAGTTGAGCAGCTGGGCTCCGACTCCAAGATCTATATTTTATGAGTGCGGGGTTGTGGCAAGGAAGAGGACAGAGAAGCACAGCAAAGGAAGGGGAGTCCCTGAAAACCCTTCCCTGTGGTCTGATAACTGGCCACTTGACTTGCTCTGAATTGGGCACACTGTCTTCCACCGCCACCAACCTCTACAGCCTCTGAGTCAGGCCACAGCTGTGGGCTCTGTCACCTTCTCCGGGACTATCCAGGACTTAGGATCATTCCAGTGCTTAGGCCTAGTGGGAAAGAGGGCATGTACACCCTCCCCCCCCCCCATAATCAAAGGGTCACTGGAAGTCAGGTACCTATTTTACAGACGAAGAAGCCCAGAGAGGAGAAGCAACTTGCCCAAGGCCACCCAGCTGACCAGTGAAGGAGACCAGGATCCAAGCCTTTGGATTCCTACTCCCTTTTCTGCCTGTTATTAAGGATGCAGACAGTTGGGGTCCATCAGATCTGATGCTGTGGTCAACCTGTGGTCCCCTATCACCAATGCCTTTCTCTAACCCACCGCATCCCCAAGACCTGCCCTATTCTCCTCAGCAAAGTGCTCCTCTTCTCCACCAAGCGTCTGAGGGTGCCCAGACTCCCCCCTCACTTCCCCATATAGGTGCCTCCCCATTCTGAACACATTCTGATGGTCTCCTAAAGCTTCAGAGCACCCCATTCCTCAGCTCTCAGCAGCCCAAACAGCAAACTCCACTCCACCTAATACAAGAAATGCGTATTGAGCACCTACTATATGCAAAACTCTGTTTGGGGGGGGGTGTTAGAGAGAGAGGTATGAGGATGAAAGGAATACAAACCCTGACCTCTACAATCTAAGGTGTTTACAATCTAAGATGGGGATGAAGCAGGCTGTAAGCTTCAGCTTCCAGTCGTCGTGGAAGATTTAAAGGAAAAAAGGTGAACTTACTCCCTCAGGAAATCTGGGCAGGCTTCATGGAGGAAGCAGCATAGGTCTTAAAGGAAGGTAGAATTTTGACTGGCCATAAATGAAGGGGGTTGGGGAAGAGAAGAGTCAAGAAGGAAGAAGGTGGTCTGGAAAAAAACATGGAGACAGACAAGCTTAGGGAATATCAGGGCACTGTGACTTAATCCACGTGTAGGGAAAAAGAATAGAGAGGTAGGTTGGCAGGGCTGTGGGCAAGCCAGTCTGAAAAGCCAAAGCCAACACAGCAAAATGTTTTGGGGGGGGGGGGCGCGGATGAAGGGCCTCACTCCCGGGACCATCCCCTGTCTTCTGAGTGAGTCAGTCAATCAGTATTTACTGAACTCTCGAGTTCCAGAGTGAGAGGTTGAACTCCAGGCTGGGAGTTGTCCTTGTCACTCAGGCCTGGAGGGAGGAGGGAAAACATATAGGTCACCTCAAGGACGTAGCGTCTGTGAATATATGACAAAGTCAGCTCAGAGAAAAGGGGGGGTCAGAGAAAGCAATGAACCCATATGGCCCTTGTGCCCCGGGGGGCGTTCTCAGAGCCACCGGTGTGTCCATTCCACGGGGAAGAGGCAAAGGGTGGAGTGCTTAGGTCATTTGAGAGCCTGGAAACTCTCTCCTCGAGATTCACGATGTCCTAAGAAGTTGCCCGGCCTGATGTGCAGAGACGCAGCACCCTGGGCCACCTGGCCGTTCACACCTGTGGGAATGACATCCTCCGCTCTGGCCTGAGAACAAAGAGCTGGGCTGGATTTCCCGACTTGAGCTCCACAGAGCAGACCAACTGTGCCAGGTCTCTGGTCTGGGGTGGGCGCCCCGATTTACATTTCTGGGGCAATTCCATCTAAGAGAGGGGCCCTCACCCCACCAGCCCCCTTGAGGCCCCAGGCAGCCTTCCCTTCCTTCTGTAAGCGGGGCACAGAGATGCAGGCTCTGAGGCCTCTTTCCCAGACATTCTCTTTTCCTACAACGTCCTCCCCATGAATTTCTGATCCACCTAGACACAGGATCCTCCCCGCGTTCAAGTCTTACGCCCCTCAGTCCAAGGAAAGGCCAGGACTCCGCGGGGATTTGGAGAGATGGCTTCTAAGTGCCTCCCCAGAGGGGGTGACGCCCGCCTGAGGGCCCTCAGCGCTGTGACAGCTCCGTCTCCCCGAGGCCCAGGCTGGAAGGACAGCCCTGCGGCGGCTAAGTCGGGCCCGCCTGAGCCCGGTCCGGCGAGGGGGCACCGGCCGGGAAGAGGCCCCATCCCCAGGCCGCCCTGAAGGCTGGCGGCCGCAAGAGGGCAGTGTCGGCCACAGAGACCGGTCTCCGGAGGCCAGGCTTCTACTTGGGTCTCTCCTGCGGGACTCACTGTCCCGTGGGTCCCGATCTTTTCACCGATCTGACTTCCCACAATGTCTGCTGGGAGGTCCAGGCAGGAGCGCCAAGCCTCCAGGAGAAAATCCCTTCTACTCCTAGGAGATGCCGTGGGAGAGATGGACAGACTGGCGTCCTGGAAGGAGCTCCCAACTCGGGAGTCCAGGAGCTGCAGGTGCGCAAGTGAACAGCGCCCTTGGGGCTACCCTCGTAACGTCTCTGAACCTCAGTGTCAAAGGAGGGCTTGGGAGAAGCTTGTAGATGCCCAAGGTCCTCTGCAGCTCTAGACTGAGTCTGAATCTGCAGCCATCCCTGAGTGCGGCTTCTCTGGCCCGGGCCAGGACAGCTCGAAGGATTCAGGGCCCCAGGGCCAGCGGCAGTGGCCGGAAATAGCACTGGGCACTCCTACTCTCCACAAACCAGGCCATTCCTCCGGGAATCATAGTCAGGAAGAAATGCAGTGCTGGCACTGGGAAGGGGCACAGGAAGGCTGACCAGGGTCAGCTGGGCCCCAGAAAGACCCCTCCTCTAAGCAGGTCCAGCTGACGATTTGTACGTGACTGTGTGACTAGTAGGAAGGCTGGAGGCTGCCTGAACGATGTCACCTGCTTAGGCCCAGGCTACCCAAAAAGCCTTGGGGCAGATTGGGCTGCCTACAGTGGAGGCTGGAGAAAGCCTAGATCCCTCCCTCCCAGGCCTTTGCACACCACACTCCCCAGTAGTCACCTCCTCCCTCGCCGAAGTTGCTCTGACCTCTGCTTCCAGCTCCCTGCCCACACCTTCCCAGCCCCAGAAAGCAGAGCCCACAGCCTGGATTCTAGGGGAAGATCCTTGCCCAGCCCCAGACAAGCCCTGTTCCCTGTGCCTCTTTGACCCCAGCCATTCTCACAACGCCTGTAATTTCACACCAGGCACCTGGACGCAGGGACCAGACCAGCACCTGCCCTGATGGGGCATCTGATCTGGCACCTGGGGCCTGACTCCACCCAGTACAGGGTGTGTCCTGCTGCTTGGATCCCATCTCTTTTTTCCCCCATGGCCCCATTTCTCCCTTTTCTCTCTCTTATTTGGCTTCCCTCTTTTGATCTCTCTTGAGAGTTCACTCTCAGCTCTTAGGACTCTCCAAGTCCCAGGGCCTCTTCACCGTGGGCCTCACTGCCCACCTCTCTGTTGCTTTGCCTCAGTGAACACCTTTCCCTTTCCATCTCCCTCTCCACCCTCACTTCCTCCTCTGCAGTGAGCACATTGAGAATCTGATCCATCTTTCCCTGGACCCAGGGTATAAATAGCAGAGGGAGGCCAGGCCAGGAGCCAAACTTGCTCACAGCCTCTTCCTCACGGCCCCAGGGTTGGGCGATCAGCACCAGTAGTGGGGCGGGTCCCAGGCAGGATCTTGGGGGCAAGGGGCTGGAGGGTTGGGACTGAAGGGCACTGTACAGAGTGCCAGCCCCTGATGGAGAGGGGGTGTGACAGTACACTGGGAGTCCGGAGCTTCCCCTGCAGGCCCAGCTCTCCCCGCGGCGATCCACCCCCCCACACCTGACACGGTGAGAGAAGCTTCTCCTGCTAGAGAGGAGTCTGGGTCAGAAGACTTCCCAGGGCCACTGGAGGGCCCGGCCCCTCCTCCAGGGCGCAGATGCGCGGGGCCCTGGGGGGGGGGGGGGGGCAGGTGGCTGCCGGCAGCCAGCAGCTGGGGATGCAGTGGAAGTGGTGCCCTCAGGAAACAGGCCGCACTCTCACCCTAGCCAGCTCCCTGGCCTAATTAGACACCGGAACGGGCATTGATCGTCCCTGAGCTCATTATGTCACAGCTGGGGAACAGCTGGCCAGTTTTTTCCAGGCCATTAGCTGCACAAGGAGGGGGGCGCAAGCAGGATCAATACCCGGTCTGTCTGTGGGGGAAGCGGCCGGCGGCTGCCTCCGTTGGCACTCGCCTCGGCTCTCTCTCGGGGCTGGGCTGCCAGGGGCTGAGCTCCTTGGAATTCTCATACAAAGCTTGTCTCCTTCCTGCCTGGAGTGACAGACCCGTGGCTCCTGAGCTGACCCTGACCTGGCCCACAGGTACCCTCTGAGTCTTCTCTCCCAGGGCCTTAGTGGGGCAGGGAGGAGGTTCGGGTTACGGGCGTTGGTCTCAGAGGACACCTTCAAAGTCCAGCTTCTCTCCACCCCCACAGCAAGATGACACCTCGTGCAGCTGCTTCTGCTGGCCTCAGGCCCACCTCTCTGTGCCCCTGGGCTCAGCCAGCGTTTGGTTTCCCGGGAGGTGGGGAGATGGCAGGGGATGCTCTGATCCTTAGGGGATTGGGAGGGGATTGAGAGGGGGTGGGAGGAGGGAGGAAAGAGGTGATAGTTCTCATTCTCTTTCTCTCTCCTCCTGGCCCTGGGGAAGCAGGTCAACTGGGTGGCACCCAAGCAGGAGGAAAACTATCCACACTGCCTGACCCCAGGAGGCCCACTATCAGAGGTGAGTTCAGGGTGAAGTGAACTGGCTTTTTATTTATGGACTCATAGAGTGTCAAGTCTGGAAGAGACCTCCAAAATATCCTGAGCTACCCTCCAGAGGCAGGAAGCAAGCTCTAAAATGCCTTAAGGTCTACTATGCCTGGCTGACTGCTGACAAGTGGTGCTAGTCCCCTCGGTTCTTCTGTTTGTTCTATACTGTGCTCTAACCTACCCCAAGGTCTCTCTGGGCTTGTCCTCAGGCTACCGGTGGAGGCAGCACTCACCAGGAGAGTTGTGAAGACTGCTGGACTCTAGACTCCCCTCCACCCTGCCTCCACCCCTGCCCCTAGCCTCACCGCACCACCACACCCATCGCTGGAAGTCCTGTTGGGTCCAGATGCTGAGTTCCTGGGCAGTTTCCCTGCTCCACTCAACAGAGGCCAGGCAGTGCCTTCTGCTTCCTAAACATACCACAGTAGCCTTGCTTTCCAGAATTAGCAGTGAACAGAGCGTGAGAGTCAGAAGTTCTGATTTCCAGACCTGAGTTCCTTCCAGCCAGGCTCCAGCCCTGAAGAGCCTGCAGAATGATACTAACCAGAAATACTGAAAGGCCAAAAGGGCCCTTAAAATGTATTCCTCATGTTACAGATGAGGAAACTGTCCCAGTGTGGAAAAGTGATTTGCTCAAGGACGCCTCACTGGTTAAGGCAGATCTGAGACAGGTTTGCCAACTGCCAGGTGGTTGGTATTGGTTCCATTCCACCACAGGGCCTGGTCTCTAAGTTCCAAAAGTCACTGATCAAGGTCTAGTGGATCACCCATGACCCATCCAGCATGTCCCAAAAGCCCAACAAGTCTGTCTAACAAACCCAGAGTGCACCCTCTTTCTCAGGGCTCTCAGAACACAGAGGGCACCTGAGGCCCATCAGAATGCTCCTTGGTCACACCACCACCAACAGAAGTAGCCCTTTCTCCTGTGAGCCCCCATCAAGTCAGGAGCAGCTGCTACTCAAGGGATCAAGCAAAGACCAGCTGGGCTCTGCTGTGTCTGATGTTTGTCTGTCTGTCTGTCTCTCTGGGTCAGAGGACAGTGGGAGCCTAGAGATAATGTGGCATTGCTGGAACTTCCTCCAGCCTGAGTCACTGGGATGGAGTACATTAGAAGAAATGAAGTATTGCTCCTTCTGCTGGCACCGTGAGGAAAGAAATGTCTACATGGACTAGAAGATGATGCAGCAAGTGGCCTGGGAATCAGAGAGGGTGCGAGATGAGCTCCCGGGGACGGCTTCCCAAAGCCACTGGCAGGAGAGCCTCATCCTCACTCTCTTCTCTCTTGGCTCCAGATAGGGAGTGACATCCTTAAGCAGCAGGTGTAAAACCCTGAACCCTTGTGTTTCTAGCAAGGCCATGTGGGAAAGGAGATGGCCAGACGGCCTGGAGAGGAATTCTAGCATAGGATGCTTTGCATTGGCCCACCGTGGTAGCGAGCTCTGGGAGGCAGAGCAAGAGGAGAGCAGCGCCCGGAGGCAGGCCAGGGGTCATGGAAAGGGAGTGAGAGAGGTGCCAGCGACAGACCATCTCCAGTCCAAGTGTCATGGAAAGGAGGACAATAGTTAAAGTCCTGGCTTGATGTCCCATCAGTGTCATTCATTAGCTTTGTGGACTGGAGCCAGTCCTGGACTCCCGGACTGTCAGCTTTTCCTGATCTGTGAAAAGATACAGGGAGCAATTAGCTGTGCAGGTTGCTGTGGCTCCAAGGCCTACGTGAGGGAAGGTCAACGAGAGGCTTTGGGAAGGGTACAAACAGGAATGGTGATTTTTATTACCCCACGCTGCTGTCAGCTCATCGCAGTGCATGGCATAAGGACACTGATTCCCAAGCTGCCAGAGAATGGTTTGTATCGTAACATTGTGTGCACAAGCATTATTGTCAGGAGTGACAGAAGCAAAGGGGCTTTCCTTCTAGAAGGGACTTCCCAGGCCCCACTAGCAGATGTTTATGAATCTATAACAGCATTCATCAGTCCCCACAGGGTCTCTCTGCTCGCAGAGAAGGCGCCTAAAATTGAGGCTTCCAGGATGTGTATGCACACACACGCAAAGGATACAGACCCATGAATCATGTCAATCCCCGGTGGCTTTGTCATCAACTGTCCCCCTTCCTAGGTGCCAAGCCTCCTCGGTTCTCAGTCCATTAAAAGAGTAATCTTTTTGAGAATAACAATGTCCTGATGGTAACCAGATGAAGAACTGAAAGAGATACCAGGACTGAAGGGGTAGTTTTGCATTCGTTCGTTGTCGTTGGCCCAGGGAAAGAAGCTACCTCTCTAACAATTATATTTGGTATCATGTTTCCTGACTTTCAAAGGACTGTCATATATATTATTAAGCCACATGGCATTCTTAGGAGACACATACCATCGTCTGAGGCTTGTAGATGTGAAGTACCTTTTTCCAGATCACCCAACTGCTAGGTGACAATCTAGGTCATTTATCCCCAATCCTGTTTGCTTCCTGTGACACTTTACTACTTCTCACCTCCCGTGAACCCTCAACCCTCACCAGTGTCTCTTCTGCCCGAGACCAATAGCAGAGTGCTATGCTACTGCTACTGAACACCTACTACTAGAGTCTGTGATGTTTTTAACTTTTGGATTTGATATAGATTTTTTTTTAATTTTATTTATTTATGATAGTCATCACAGAGAGAGAGAGGCAGAGACATAGGCAGAGGGAGAAGCAGGCTCCATGCAGGGAACCTGATGTGGGATTCGATCCTGGGTCTCCAGGATCGCACCCTGGGCCAAAGGCAGGCGCCAAACTGCTGCGCCACCCAGGGATCCCTTGGATTTGAAATAATTGCAAACTTAGTGAAAAGTTGCAAGAAGGGTACAAAGGACTCTTCTATACCTTTCGCTGAGTTCCTCGATTTGTTTTCTGTTTCAATTTTACCACATTTGCTTCATTGCAGGTATGTCTCTTTCACTTCCCCTCTCTCCTCTCCCTCCGCCCCCCCCCATATATATATGTAAAATTTCTGATCCACTCAAGAGTGAGTTACAAGTATGGTGCCCCATTAGCTCTTAACACTTCAGTGTATATTTCCTAAAAACAAAGACATTCTCCCACATAACCGTAGTACAACAATTAGGATCAAGAAACTAACATGATACAAAACTACCATCTATTCCAGAGACCCCATTCAAATTTATCATTTGACATTTTAATGCCTTCCCTTCTCCCCATTTATATAATTATATCAACTCAACCATTCTTATCCAGTGAGTCACAACCTAATAATAAAATTATTTATTTTGATGCCTCAGTTGTCCCAGTCTTGGCCTGTAGATAACCCTTCAATCTGGATTCTGTGTATTTTTGACATGGTCCCGTCATTCTTTGAGCACATCCTTACTTTATAGCACAACCAGATGCTCCAGGCTCATCTAGTACTTTCCAGGCTGATCAGTCCTGGTTCCTTTTAGTGGAAAATGATATTTAGAAGCCAAGATCTGGGTGTTGGGTGCGCTCGCTGCTATTGGGTTATCATTGCTTCTAGGACCTCAAAACAGACAGAGCTAGAAATACATATGTGTGCACACACACACACCACTCTATATTAAAAACATGAGTTCAAAGTAGGCACCCCAATTCTGATCTAATACCATGGAGTGTATTCCCTTTCCATAATGTAACTCCTTTCACTAACTAATGTAATAAATTTCCTGGCCACATAGGCCATCTTCTCTGCCCTAGATTCACCAAATATGCCGGTTGGCCCAGCCAAATTTTGCCCCAACTCTTCTGACCACACTAGCTGTACTGGCTAAATCCTCCATCCAGATCAAAGGGAAAGAAGACAGGAAGGCGAATTTGCCATATTTTTTTTAAAGGATTGGATTTATTGAAGAGTTTGTCTTCATCACACATTGAAATCAATTTCACAATCATTCAAATACTTGTCATATACCCTAAATATACCTGTTCCAATAATAGAGCACTTTTAATATGTCTAATAGAGTTAAGGGCCAATTATTTATGAAGTTATTTCTGGATTAATCTGAAAAAACAGATTATAATGTGTGTGTATATGCTCATTCTGCATCTCTAAAACTTCTCATAATCTAATTTATATTCATGCTGACTTGTAGAAATGGCAATGCAGAAGCCCTTTGCCTGTACTGATAAGTTTGGAAACAAAAGTTCAAAGAAAGTATGTTTACCAAACCATTTTCTTTTACCTACTGCATGCATAGCTTGACTACATTTCCCAGCCTCCCCTGCAGCCAGATGTGGTCACGTGACTGAGTTGTGCCCAGTGGAATGTGGGCAAAATTGATGAACACCACTTCCAGACCTGGCTGGGAAAACTTTCCACACAATTCTGCACGCTCCCTGTCTCTTCCCCCATCTGCTGATTGAATACAGAGGATCCTAGTAGAAGATTCCAAAGCCTGTAGCAGTTAGCAGGGCCGCAAGATGGACAGTGCTGGGTACCTGAACCATCACATCAATTGAAGACCATCAACTGAATATCAGTATTAAATAGTCATGTGAGGGCAGCCCGGGTGGTTCAGTGGTTTAGCGCCACCTTCAGCCCAGGGTGTGATCCTGGAGACCCAGGATTGAGTCCCATGTCTGGCTCCCTGCATGGAGCCTGCTTCTCCCTCTGCCTGTGTGTCTACCTCTCTCTGTGTGTCTCTCATGAATAAATAAATAAAATCTTCAAAAAAATTTTTAAAAAATGGTCATGTAAGTGAGAATGTCAACTTCTATTGTGATAAGCCACTGAAACTTGGGGGTTATATCAGTTAGGTCACCCTAACCAATACAGCAAGTAAATGAATTATCCAAATTTACCCTTGGGATGCAATTAAGCATTGGGATACCTGGCTGGCTCAGTCATAGAGTGTGCAATGTTTGATCTCAGGGTTGTAAGTTTGAGCCCCACGTTGAGTGTGGAGATTACTTAAAAATAAATAAAAATAAAATCTTAAAAAAAAAAAAAAGACGGTGAAGCATAATGTTGAATGAAACCTTCTTATCCCTACCTGAGGGTTCCTCCCATCAGGTAAGACCATGTGGCATGCACTTGATACCTCAGGACACTGTAACTCTATCTTTCAGAATCTCTCAGTATTCTGAAAGTGACCTTTCCCTCCTTTGCCCAACTCTAAACTAGTGCCTCCCACTTCCTGCCCCTGCTTCTCCCTTTTCTTTTCCCAAGAGGACTGTGACCTGGAGTTTGCTCTTTCATGGGTTTATTTTTATCAGATGGAAACATCTGGTTTGTCTAACACCTGATCTCAGGCATAGAGAGTCTTACCTACCCTGTAGAGGTGAGTATCCCCAGTGAAAGGGGACAGCCCTTTCATTTCCTTTTCTTTTTTTAAGATTTCATTTATTCATCCATGAGACAGAGAGAGAGAGAGAGAGAAGCAGAGAGAGACACAGGCAGAGGGAGAAGCAGGCTCCATGTAGGGAGCCCAATGTGGGACTGGATCTCGGGACCCCAAGATCACACCCTGAGCCAAAGGCAGTCGCACCACCCCTGAGCCACCCCGGCATCCCAGCCCTTTCATTTCCTATAAGCAGATTCTGTGGTTGGTGTGGAGGTAGTGACAATACCTGTAGTCTCAGGATGAACCAAAATACGCGGAGGTGCAAGTTGATTTCTTCCTCTGAACACGGTAGGTCAATAGCAGTTACGGGTCATCTCCATATCCTGGCTTTTCATGGGCTGATAATTGGTTCAGCAAGTTAGCATAGCCCAGGCTGTTAGAAACTTACATCTTCCCAGAAAGGTTGTTCTTCACCCTTTTCCTTCTAGGCTAGACAAGTTTTCAAGTTTTGAGAGCACAAGAGAAGTCAAGTAAAGTGGGAGGGGAAGGTGGGGAACAGTGCAATTATAGGAAAGGAAAACAGCCTAGAAATGTGGACGTATGAGGTATTGAGAGCTTTCCTAATATCACAGTCCAAATTACAGAGTTAAAGTCACACGGTCCTATTTCTAGAGTTAGCCAAAGCCCTGAGAGTCGCCTCATCTTCGTTTCATAAAGAGGGAATCAAGGACCAGAGTGATGAAGGAGCAGGTCCACCGTCACAGAGGGAGTCAGGGGGAGGACTAGAACCCAGAACTCTCAAGTCCCAGACCAGCATTCTTTGCACTTTTCTTCTCTGCTTACAGGTCTGATGGGAACCACTCAGTTCTAACAGTTGGAGCAGCAGATGTAATTAGGATACTAAGTGCTGGAGAGTGTGCTCCCTGAGGACCTATCTCTCCATGACCTTGGCCAACCCCCAAGCCTCCCTGAAAGCCTTTCCCTGCTTCTACCAGGAGCCAGCTCCCATCACCCACCAGGGTCTGACACAAACAGCCTGTCTGGGGTGAGTCTCTCAATTCCAAGGTGAAGCTCGAGTGAGAACATCTCCACCCAGAGCTCCAGAGTATCTGGGAAGGGAAAGTCTCCAGACTGGAAAGGCATGGAAATTTCCTTGAACCCAGAAGCATGCTTGGAATAGTATCAACTGCCGCATCACCACTCCAGCCTGGCCTTGTTAGTGAGGCAAGCCACAATCAGGAGATAATTAGCTTGCTGTTATTTATTCCCTACACTAATCAGCAGCCCACTGCTTGCACAGCAGAGAGGGCTCCCCCACCCCCCCACCCTGAGCTGTGGGGGTTCTCAGGGACCTTTAGTTACCAGCCAGGAAACAAGTAGCAGACAAAGGGCTGGGGAGAGGGGGAGAGAGAGGAGGATCCCCCACCACAGGACCTGAGCACCAACCACAGGACCTGGGCGCCGCAGGCTTCCACACAGCACAGAGCTCCCTGGGGAGAGGCAGCCCTGGGATCACCAGGAGCCCCAGGCAGTGCAACACCCCTCTTCGTTTTGGTCTTGGGGTTGGGCTCTGGTCGATAAAGGGCAGCTGGCCTTCAGCTCCTTGTTCTGCCTCACTGCAGTCAAATTGCCTTTTTCCAAGGCGACTTTCAAAAAAAAAAAAAGATGACATTTATCAAAGCCTGCTGAGTGGTGACCTTGGTGGGAGGGAGAGAGGGCGGGTGTACTTTCTGTGGAAGCAGGCAAAGAAAATAAGAGAAACCTGGAGGGAAGGAAATGCTTTCAAACCTCAAAGTTTTTGGAACAATCACAGAGAGATGGCTGGAGGTTTGAGGATAGCCACTCCGTGCTCACCAGCACTCTGTCCTGCCTCCTTCCTCATCCTCACCAGCACATTCTCACTGGCAGTCCTGTCATTCCAGCCCAAATAGGAGACCAAAGGTGCTCCATTCAAATAACAATCTTGGGTAAGGGCTCAGATCTGTGACTTGATTGATAACTTCACGAGATACTGAAGCTTAGGTCAGTAGTAATTCCAAAATGTCTCTACAGCACAAGCTAGGAGGCTGCCATTTGGTTGGAAGGTAGAAGTAAGGGGAGGTGAAAGGCTTGCCCTGAAGCTATGTTTGTATAGCAAGCCCATCGGGGTTGTTTCCATATATTGTACATCTTTCTGGAATGGTGTAGATAAAGCCCTTTGATGCCACTTCTTGGCCCCATTGCCACCCAGAGGACTTTGGGGGACATCTGGTCAACCTCCACCCTTACACAGGAATCCCTACAAGTTTGCTTAATACTCTTCTCTGGCTTTCTAAGCCCTCTTTATACATGGGCTCATATATTACCTGTCACCATGTATCATGACCACCTGTGTCTCAGTTTCCTTCACCAAACCATGATACTTGAGAACAGAGACAGTTTCTTATGTGTCTACCTTCATATTGCCATTTTTCTACTCCTAAACACTCTCAGGACTTCTTGCTATATATGAATGAGGTGTGTGTAATAGAATGAATGAACAAACACGTGAAAGGACATCTATGCAAAGTAGTCATCCAGCCTCTGCTTGAATGCTTCCTGCAATGGGGAGATCATTACCTCAAGATGGAAAAGATCCATTACTGGACATTTGAAATGTCAGAAGATGTTTCTGTCCATGGGATAGAAATCTGCTTCTCTGACACTTCTACCCAGTAGCACACTTCTTCCCTTTAGAGGCCCAGAAGAACAGAGAAGTCCTCCACCTAGGATTCCACGGATGAGCCTTATGAGATCTCTGCCCCCAAGAAATGTGTGTAAAATTGTGTGTGCCCATGTGCTTAGGGGGAGGGAATCCACTGGTTTCACCAACGAGTCTGTGTTACCGAATTTTACAGCCACACTACATTTGTTTACTCCCTCTTCCCCATGAAAATGTATATTAGACAAACCAAGCAGCTTCAAAATGCTTGCTTTTGTAAATTTTTCCCTCCTTACTCTTCCAAAGAAAGCAGATCTGGGCTATGTGTCATGAGCAAAATTAACTCTGCTACTCTAACCACAGATGATTGGATGGGGATCAATTCACATATTCAAGTGGACCAGGTATGGGAGGGACACATAGGAGGCTGAAGGAAAGGGTTTGATAGGACTTCTGCTCCAAAGGGTTCTCCATACTGGATGGCAGCAATCTGGCTCATTCAAAGCCTCTTACTGGGGAAGCACACATCCTAGTGGTACCCACAGAAGGTAGGTACATCTGGGCCTACAAACCTCTTTCTGCCATTTCAGACCACTATTTCAGCTCTCCAAGTCTTAGAAACATTGTGTTCACAACTCCTATAGCTAATAAAGCACCTCCCTAGCTACAGTAAACCTCTCGGTGGGACCCTGCAAGCCACCTGTCTTCGGAGCACTATGAGGGGTAACTCTTCTATATGGTTCCAAAGATTCTGACTAATCCACAACCTTTCAACTTCCCGAAGTGGTTATTATGACGTCCTCCCAAAGTAGAAGGTCTCATTGTTAAAGCACCCTTCATACATGAACTACCAAAGGATTCACATGCATTCTCATTTAATCCTCATGAAACTCCTTTATTTTCTATTTTTTAAAAAAGATTTTATTTATTTATTAAGAGACAGAGAAAGGGGGGTGGGCAGAGGCAGAGGAAGAAGCAGGCTCTCCATGGAGCAGGGAGCCCAATGCGGAGCTTGAACCCAGGACCCGGGGGTCATGACCTGAGCCAAAGGCAGATGCTTAACTGACTGAACCACTCAGGTGCCCCACGGAACTCCTTTAACAGTGGTTTTCAAATTTAGGGGTACCAAGAATCACTGGGCTTCTTACAAACAGATTCCCAAGCCCCCATCCCCAGAAGTTCTAAGCAGGTCTAAAGTGGCCTCAAAATCCTCTTTTTAATCAAGTTCCTTGGAGATTTCTGGTGCAAACAGCCTGAGGCCCACCCAGGGAGAACATGACCCTAAAAGGTAATGTTTCCTAATTGTCCTGATGATCAAAATGCTTTCTAGACTCCTCCTCAAAGATTTCTAGTTCTGTGGCTCAGGGGCTCTGGAATTTGTACTTTTAACTGAATAGGTATTACAACTTCCATTCTATAGATGAGAAAGCCGAGGCTCAGAGTAATTTATCCATTGTCTTATAACTAGCTGATGACAAGGGTGAAATTAGAACCCAGCTCTCTTGACACTCAGTCCAATGCTCTTTCTACTAGGCCACAGAAGCCACCACCTATATAGAGACCTGAATGTAACAGCCAATAGATAGATGTTTGTTAAATTGAATAGAATCCACATATATACTTTCTAGGTCCTGGGGGAAAGAGATGATTTCTAAGGCATATTTGCATCCCACTCCACCCAGCCTCACCCCAAGGCATACAACACAGTGGTCTGCCCGAGGGGTTCCACAGATGTTTGTGAGAGAATGCATTATGATATGATTACTGGACTGTGTATCATTCCATCAGCTACCTCTGGCTGTGCTCCAGGCTGTAAATGAGCTGTCCAAAACTGAACCTGATATTCCTGCTCTGGTCTGGCCCTAACTGAGCATAGCAGGAGCTTCTTTGCCCATGGTTTTAAAGGAACTACTACTGCCTGTTCTGGGAAGTTGGGCCTTGCCCTTCTTGCGGGTCTAGTTCTGTGTGTCCTCACAGAACTAATAGGAACTGACTCCATTTTGCTAACCCTGGGCCCTCCTCAACATCTTCAGCTTCTACTATGAATCCTAATCCTAGCCTCCCACTCATTAACACATAGAATCCTGCTAGGCTCAAAGTCTGGGCCCGGAACCCCTGGAGAACCTGGGCCACAGATTCAGATTTCTCCTGTTTCTATTTGCTTTGCATTGTCCCAGGAAGTGGTATCATCAGAATCCCAAACAAGGATGAAGGATGCAGCCCACTCCTACCTCCTCACACTTATAGAGCACCTACTACATGTTAGAGACTATGTTAGGTACATGAACTCAGTGAATCCCCACAACAAATCCATTAGGTAGGGCATCTTACTGTACCCATTTTACAGGTTAAGTAATAGCTCAAGTCACACAGTGAGTAGCAGAGCTTGAATATGATCCCAAGAAGCCTGGCTCCAGAGACTATCTCTTAACCACAAAGCAAGACTCCCTCTCCAGGTTAACTCAGGCCTGGTGTGAACCAGCTTGTGAACTTGACTGCTAAGGTATCTTCTAGGCCTGGTAGTCTAAATGCCTGTCATTATGGGTATGGGCCAGACAGGCTAACATTATGATTATTAGCCTTAGAATCAGCTAAAAACAGTTTAAGTGGTTAAAGAGTAGAAACTTCAAGCATAAATGAATAGCTAAGGATACAAAAGGCATGATTAGAGGAAAAAGATTAACTCGGAGAGTTAGTCAAATGGTCTTAGATAAGGGAGAAAAACCCTCAGCAGTAAACTTAACGTAGTTTAACTATAAACCTTCCCCAAATTACAACAGCACTGACTTCCTAAACTAGAATATTAACTTCCCAAATATAATGCAAACTAATCAAGGATTCATATGATAAGAATTCAGTGATAAATCTCACATTAGTTAGAATTTAATTTTAGATATAAAGGCTTTAGAAATGCCTAGATGGTTCAGTGGTTAAGCATCTGCCTTTGGCTCAGGTCGTGATCCTGGGATCAAGCCCCGCATCAGGCTCTCTGCTCAGCGGGGAGTCTGCTTTTCCCTCTGTTCCTCTCCCCCCTCAACCCCCTCCCCCCGCCCCTGCCTTGTGTTCTCTCTCTCTCAAATAAATAAATAAATAAATAAATAAATAAATAAATAAACAAGCAAACAAATATCTTTAAAAAGGGGGGCACCTAGGTGGCTCAGCAGTTGAGCATCTGCCTTTGGCTTAGGTTGTGATCCTGGGGTCCTGGGATGGAGTCCCGGTCAGGCTCCCTGCAGGGAGCCTCTATCTCCCTCTGCCTGTGTTTCTGCTTCTCTCTCTGTGTCATTCATGAAAAAAATAAATAAAATCTTTTTTTAAAAAATCTTTAAAAAAAATAAAACCTTTAGAAATCCAGAGAGCGGGTTGTATGTACAGGAAAATAAAATATTTCTAGACTGATGGCAAAATTTCTTAATGAAAAAAATCCTAAACTCCCTTTAGAGGACCCCCTGGTTATCCAGGTTCACATGGCAGGAGCTCGGAGGAGTCTTATAACAATGCCTTGGAACAAAATCTTCCATCTCTGGGATGTCTGTCTGGTCAGCGGCAGGGTGAATGTGGTGGTGGAACCCCACCCGTAAAGGCGGAGATAACATTTTGTGCCATGAATTTATTTGTCAGCAATATTTCAAAGATGCATTTATTCTGATGACTCAGTGCTGGGCTATTTTGAGACATCCATATGTGAGTGTCAAGAGTCAAGAAAGTGTTCGTGATTTAGCCATCAGGAACGATCCTTCGCCTACGGAAGGAGAATAAAACCCTGACCAAGAGCACAAGCTGTAAATTGAATAAGGTGCTCTCAGATTTATTTGACAGACCTGAAAAGCCCAGGACACTCAAAGGTGTCTATGGCACCCCTCCACCTGCACCAACCATTCCTCTTTTGTCCATAGTTAATATTCCTATTCTTATGGCTTCTCCCGATCAAGTGGAGCCATGGTTGAGGTGGAAGTGGGTAAGGAATAGAAAGGCAGTCAATAGTGGGTGGGAATACTAATGGGCAATTGAAAAGGTTAAAAGAATCAGTGAAATGAGTGATAGTTTATGAAAGTGGGTGGGGGATGGCAACAGGAATCCTCCAAACTGAGCACCTTTAGGGAGAAACCACAAATGGTAACATGAGTGAACTGCTAGATACTGAAAGGGCTCAGCCCAATGCTAAGGGCTCACATTTTAGCCTTTTAAGCAATACTTCACAAAGGACTAATCGTTATTGCTACCCCTCCCAGAAATAGCTTCATCTTAGAGCCCCCCTCTTTTCGGAGATACTCCAAGAACTACAAAAATAGTGCTGATATTAGTAACACCACTGGGGTTCTGTACAAAATATAAGAATGTCTCAAATAATTTTTTAAGATTATTTATTTATTTGAGAAAGAGAGAGAGCGAGAGCACACGCACACTTGGGCAGGGGAGAGGATCAGAGGGAGAGGGAGAAGCAGACTCCCCGCTGAGTAGGGTGCCTGACATAGGGTTCAATCCACACAACTCTGGGATCCTGATCTGAACCGAAGGCAGACACTTAACTGTCTGAGCCATCCAGGTCCCTCAAGAATTAGGACAATGTAGTCTAATTTGCTGGGTGCACGTAGATTAATTTTTTTTTAATTTTTTAAGTTTAAAATTTTGTTTAAAATTTGTAAACATATCTAAATTGTAAAAGTTAAACCAGTGAAGGAGATCTTATAAATCTGAATGTATGCCCCAAATACGTGATACCTTGAATGTAAGAACAAGGCATATAATTGGGCAAGGTAATTTAAACACATGGTGACAGCAAGACCAAGGGATCTCCTAACTCTTACGGAGAAAACCGGGATTTTTTTTACAAAAGTAATACTTATAAATGATAAAGCACTTTCACAAAATAACCCTATGAAGTAAGCTCAGGTTCTGTTATTGTTCCCATTTTATAGATAATGGAATGAGATTTAGTAGAACAAAGTGAAATACCCAAAGTCACACAGCCTAAATACAGCTATGATTTGTCCAAGCCCAAATCCTATGCTTATCCTTACTTCTAAAGCAGGCACTGAGACTAACATATAATAAATGTACTAATTTAATGGAATTACTTATTAATGTTAATTCAACAAACATATTTTGAGCGCCTACTACTAGCCAGACCCAGGGCAAATCCCTCCTCTCAAGGAGCTTACAACTAAGCAGTCATGTAAACAGGCAAAATAGTAGGTGAGAAGTGCTATAAGGACATATACACAATGTGAAATGGATCAAAGAAAGGGACATCTACGTGCACCCAGCAAATTAGACTACATTGTCCTAAAGAAGAGTGGCCAGCCTCATGGAGTCTTTAAAACAGAGTCAAAGGTAGCTAGGGTGCTTTAATTCCTCCAGTATTCTCTAGTTTTGATTCTGATAGCCAGTATGTACTAGCTATTAAGAAAAGAAAAAAAAAACTACTTCTAGTGTAGAGAAAATTAATTCATCTAGTCCCATAACCTGGTAGACATATCCAACCTCTTTTGCTCAAATGCTGAGCTGCCCAAACAATCTTCCAAATTGTATTTAGGAACATTGGGTTGATCCCTTCCAGCAAGATGAAATAAATACTCACTATAAATAACCTGTTTATCCTATCAAGTTCTTCTTTTTATTGTGAATTAATAGATAGTTATTCTGGCCTAGAAAGCAGCTGTGGGAGAGTTAGCTTCAGTCAATTCTCTGAGCCAGTGCTATCCAATGGAACTTTCCACTATTCTATTCAATAGGGTAGCTAGCCACATGTGGCTATTGAACATTTGAAAGGCGTCTAGGGAAACTGAAGAGGTGATTTACAATGTTGTTTAATTTTAATTAATTTAAACGACCACATGTAGCTAGTGCCTACCGATTTGGACAGCACGGCTCTAGATCCTTGCTACTCAAACTGTGGTCTGTGAACTAGCAAGGTCTACGTCACCTTATTAGTTTGTTAGAAATACAGACTCTCCGGACACCTGGGTGGCTCAGAGGTTAAGTGTCTGCCTTTGGCTCAGGGCATGATCCTGGAGTTCCGGGATCGGGTCCCACATCGGGCTT
This sequence comes from Canis lupus baileyi, assembly GCF_048164855.1. Lineage (NCBI taxonomy): Eukaryota > Metazoa > Chordata > Mammalia > Carnivora > Canidae > Canis > Canis lupus. The sequence goes on along the minus strand of NC_132845.1, from coordinate 35,236,196 downwards.
CCTGCGTGGAGCCTGCTTCTCCCTCTGCCTGTGTCTCTGCCTCTCTCTCTGTGTCTCTCATGTGTAAATAAATAAAATCTAAAAAAAAAAAAAAAAAAAAAAAACAGACTCCCAGGTCCTACCCTAGGCCTCTTTGATTCAAAACTGTATGTTAGCAAGATCTGTATGCACAATAAAATTTGAAAATGGCATGGTTACTTCTGGATGAGCTGGATGAAAAAGGATTGACTGGGATCCCTGGGTGGCGCAGCGGTTTGGCGCCTGCCTTTGGCCCAGGGCGCGATCCTGGTGACCCAGGATCGAGTCCCACGTCGGGCTCCCGGTGCATGGAGCCTGCTTCTCTCTCTGCCTGTGTCTCTGCCTCTCCTTCTCTCTCTCTGTGTGACTATCATAAATAAATAAAGGAAAAAAAAAAAAAGTCTGCTAGTAAGCTTTAAAAAAAAAAAAAAAAAGAAAAGAAAAAGGATTGACTGAGGACCCTATCTGTGGTGACCTCTCTGAAATGCAGACATCCACACTTGAGACTGGTGTCCAGCATGAAGGGCCTTCTTTCTTTGTATCTGTCTCTCCTTGGGGAAACATGACCCCATGTTTCCCCATCCCTAGAACATGGGATCTAGGGAAAGTTAGTATAGAATATGCGGAGGGGGATGGAATGGGAAGAGCATGTGTTTCATGGGGATACCTATACATAATAAATGATATACAGAATAAATGATCCCTTGATAATGACTGAATATGGATGATGGGTATATGAGAGTTCATTGTACTATTTTCTCTACTCTGTGTATATTTGAAATTTTTCAAAATAAAAAAATAGATATGATTTCAAAGATGATGTGAGTGATAACCTCCAAGATGGCCCCCAATGATCCTCTCCTTCTGGTATCCATGCCTTTGCATAGTCTTCTTTCATATTGAATCAGGGCTGGTCCATATGACCAAGATGGAGATAGCAGGCCTGACTTTGGAGAGCTAGGTCATTGGGACTTCTGCCTTGCTCTCTGTTGGCTCTCTTTCTCTCTTTTAAGATCTATTAATTTATTTATTCATGAGAGACACAGAGAGAGAGCCAGAGACATAGGCAGAGGGAGAAGCAGGCTCCCAGCAGGGAGCCCAATGTGGGACCTGCTCCCCAGACCCAGGGCCACACCCTGAGCAGAAGGCAGACGCCCTACTGCTGAGCCACCCCGGCGTCCCTCTCTTGGATCTCTTGCTCTAAAGGCTGTCAGCTACCATGCTGTGAGGACACTCAAGCAGTCTTGTAGTGAGGCCTTTATGGAGAGGAGCCAAGGCCTCCTACCAACAGCCAGCTGCAAGAACGAGCCATGTAGCAAGCCTCCATGGAGTTGATTTTCTAGCCCCAGTCAAACCTTCCCATGACTGCAGTTCCATCTGACATATGACTGCAATTTCATGAGAGGCCTCCAGGCCAGAACTGCCTGCCAGGTTACACCTGAATCTCTGACCAACAGAAACTGTGAAAGGCACTGAATATATATAGTTGTATTAAGCCACTGAATTTTGGGGTAATTTGTTATGCAGCAATAGAGTACTGTTTCGACGTCATCTCAGTATTTCCTACTCCCTGAAAACTCTCTCCACCTTATCATCAATGCTTCCAATGAACAGGAAAAGACCTTTCACACTGTGCATATGTTAACGTGCTAATACCCCTTGAAGAGATAGTACATTCACTTAAATTCAATGTAAAACATATGTGACAAATATAAATTCTTTCTTTTTAAAACTTAGCAGGTTAATGTATTGAGACATTAATTTCAGTCTTGCTCCTGCTGTTGTAAGAGACTGGAAAGAATAAAAAGGTAATTTCTCAGGCTCTATCATCCCAAGAATAGCTATAGTCTTGAGTTATAAGGTCTAAGGTCTCCTTACATCTCCCTCAGTCCATGTCCACCCCCCCACCCCACCGCCACCCTACACTGATTATCAGCTTCTTGATCAGAGGGTCCTGGGATCCAGCCCCATCAGGGTCTCTGGTCAGCAGGGAGCCCGCTTCTTCCTCTCCCTCTGCCCCTCCACTCCACTCATTCTGTTTCTCTAATAAATAAAAAATCTTAAAAAGAAAACAGCTTCTTGGTGTTAAAGAAGACCACCACCCTGACCGCCCCCCCCACCCCCCCCACCCCCCACCCCCCACCCCCTCCACCCCCCCCCCCCCCCCCCCCCCCCGCCATCCCAGCTTTTCTTGGGGATTAGGTAATAAACAAACTATGTTAGAATTGCTCCATAAGGGGAGGGGAAAGAACTGGTCCTGGTTCAGGAAGAGGGCAAGCAGCCAGGCCAAAGGGATGAATGGCTTTCCCCGGCCAGCCGGAAAGGTTCTGGAATTTCCAGAAGTAGAAGGTTGTCCCTGGCTTGTAGGAAGTGTGTGTGTGTGTGTGTGTGTCAGGGATGCAGTAGGGATCGCTTCATGGGAAAACTGGGCACGTGGGATCGGGGGGCCTGGCCGTACACCAAAGACCGCACCTACCCCTTTACCTCCACTCCGGCCCACCTGCCCGGCCCGCTGTGCGAGCGTACCCGTCGGGGTACCCCGGGGGTGGGGGCATAGTAGCGAGACTGAGACACACACGGAAACAAGGCTCTTCCCAAACCTTTCCCCAAATCTTTGAGACTTCACAGCCCTAGAGAGAGAAGTGGGGGAACCTCAGAACGTGACTAATGAATCTCCCGCCAACACTGACAGGCGGGAGCCGAGCCAGATTTCTTTAATTTGTAGGATTCCAAGACGTGTGACGCTCCCTGCCCCGGAGTCCCCGGCAGCGAAGTCGCTCCGGCTCGACCCAGCTTGGCCGGGAGCGGCTCCGGTCGGGGCAGGGGGGGCGGGGGGCGAGCGGAGCAGGCGGCCGGACCCCCGCCCCCGCGCCCCCCCCCGCGCCCTGCGGCCCCCGCGCCCCCCGCGCCCCCCGCGCCCGGGGGAGGGGCACCGGCGCGCGGCCGCTCGGCTCCGACACAAACACACGCACGTGCGCCCCGCCCCCGCCGCGCACGCGCCCCGAGGCTCCGGCGGCGGCGACGGGCGCGCGCGCGGTGCTCGCTGCCCCCACGCCGCTCCTCGGCTCGGCTCGCGGCGCCTCCCGCTCCCGGCCGGCTGCCCGCTCGGCTCCACGCCGGCCCCGCGGCCCCGGAGGCGGGGGGTGGGGGGCGGCGGGCCCTGCGGGTGCAGCGGGCGAGGCGGCGCGGAGCCGGCCGGCGCCCGGAGGCGATGGGGCCGAGCGCGGGCCGCTGCGGGAGGCGGGCGCCGCGACAGGCCGGCGGGTGAGGCGCCGCGGGCGGAGGCCGCGACGGAGCTCCCGGACCCGCCATGGGCTGAGACGCGTCCTTGCGAGCAGGTGCGGTGACCAGCGGCCCCGGGGTGCCCGCCGCGCAGGCCCCGGGGACCCCAGCCCCGGGAGCGGCCCTCCCCGCCCAGCCGGCGCCCCGCGGACCCCTGACCCCGCTGACCCCGCGGTCGAGGCGCCCCCCCCGCCCCCCGCCCCGCAGCCCTGGGACCCCAGCCCGGAGGCCCGGCGCCCGCCTCTCGGCTCCGTTGGGAGCCCACCGCCTGCGCAGCGCTTGGGAGCCCCGCGGCTCCTTTCCCTTCGAGCCCCACGTAGAGGGGGAGGGGGAATGTGACGGGGGGGGGGGAGCGAGGGGGGGTCAGTGCTACCTTCGCGAGCCCTCGTGGCCCCACACCCGCCACTGTCTCCCTTAAGCCTGCAGTGAAAGTGACCCTTCCTTATCCCACCAGAACATGCCCGGGTGACTCTCCCAGATCTTCCTAGTGGCCTTCCTCGCCCTTCCCAGTGACACTATGCAACCCCAGCGTGACCCTCGAGGCCTCTGGCTCCTGCTGCTGTCCTTGTTCCCGCTCCTCTTTGAGGTGGCCAGGGCCGGCCGTCCTGTGGTTAGCTGTCCTGCTGCCTGCCTGTGCGCCAGCAACATCCTCAGCTGCTCCAAGCAGCAGCTGCCCAACGTTCCCCACTCCTTACCCAGCTACACCGCGCTGTTAGACCTCAGCCACAACAACCTGAGCCGCCTGCGGGCCGAGTGGACCCCCACACGCCTGATCCACCTGCAGTCCCTGCTCCTGAGCCACAACCACCTGAATTTCATCTCCTCCGAGGCCTTTTCCCCAGTGCCCAACCTGCGCTACCTGGACCTCTCCTCCAACCAGCTGCGAACACTGGACGAGTTCCTGTTCAGCGAACTGCAGGCGCTGGAGGTGCTGCTGCTCTACAATAACCACATCATGGCAGTGGACCGCTGCGCCTTCGATGACATGGCCCAGCTACAGAAACTCTACTTGAGCCAGAACCAGATTTCCCGCTTCCCTCTGGAACTGGTCAAGGAAGGAGCCAAGCTACCCAAACTAACTCTCCTGGACCTGTCCTCCAACAAGCTGAAGAACTTACCGTTGCCCGACCTGCAGAAGCTGCCCGCCTGGATCAAGAATGGGCTGTACCTCCATAACAACCCCCTGCACTGCGACTGTGAGCTCTACCAGCTGTTTTCACACTGGCAGTACCGGCAGCTGAGCTCCGTGATGGACTTCCAGGAGGACCTGTACTGCATGAGCTCCAAGAAGCTGCACAATGTCTTCAACCTGAGTTTTCTCAACTGCAGCGAGTACAAGGAGCGGGCCTGGGAAGCGCACCTGGGTGACACCTTGACCATCAAGTGTGACACCAAGCAGCAGGGGATGACCAAGGTGTGGGTGACACCAAGCAATGAACGGGTGTTAGATGAGGTGGCCAACAGCACAGTGACAGTGTCCAAGGATGGCAGTCTTCATTTCCAGCAGGTGCAGGTTGAGGATGGGGGTGTGTATACCTGCTACGCCATGGGGGAGGCTTTCAATGAGACACTGTCTGTGGAGTTGAAAGTGTATAATTTCACCCTGCACGGCCACCATGACACCCTCAACACAGCCTATACCACCCTAGTGGGCTGTATCCTCAGTGTGGTCCTGGTCCTCATATACCTGTACCTTACCCCTTGCCGATGCTGGTGCCGGGGTGTCGAGAAACCGTCCAGCCATCAAGGAGACAGCCTCAGTTCGTCCATGCTTAGTACCACACCCAACCACGATCCCATGGCTGGTGGGGACAAGGATGATGGTTTTGACCGGCGGGTGGCCTTCCTGGAACCTGCTGGTCCCGGACAGGGTCAAAACGGCAAGCTCAAGCCAGGCAACACCCTGCCTGTGCCCGAGGCAACAGGCAAGGGCCCTCGGAGGATGTCGGATCCGGAGTCGGTCAGCTCGGTCTTCTCTGATACACCCATTGTGGTGTGAGCAGGATGGGTTGGTGGGGAGATTCCGCCCCAGGAGAGGTAATGCACCCCTGAAGGATATGAGGGGATGGAAGAGAGAGCTGGCTGCCCAAGGGAGTGGGTTCCCCCGACCTTGAGGGAATTGGTCACGGGTACCATAGCTAGCAAGACCTCAACCACGGTGTGGCCGCCACGACTTTCCATATGGATATACTAATCCTCAGGCAAGTGCTACCCCCTTACCCAAAGCCCTGGGAATTCTCAACCTGGTAGAGGAAGAGGAGCATGTCTGAGTTGGGTGGGAATGAGGAAGGGGTGGGGGGAAGAGCAGATTCCCTAAACTTTTTCGAGGTCATCCTTAGCTCCTTAAGAGAAAATCATTTTGGGGGAAAAATTTTTTTTGCTATCTCTGCCCACCCACACCTGTGATGTGTGTGCTGGGGGGTGGATCTTCCACGGGAGCCACCCTGGGGAAGAGCTGTAGTATCTTCTTTGGCCAGGAAGTCACACTTCACAGCCGGGGAAATTGGAAAAGCCTTTGGCAAAATGAATCGGGAAAAGGCTGAGACCTCAATCAATAACGCTCCCCAAAGCTGTCGTGATTTCCCACCAATGCCTCTTTCCCAACGAGTCCTGGATGGATGGATCTTTGCGGGAGCCTGGCCTGTTGCCTATCAGATATGGCAACAATGTGAGGTGTGGTATCTGTGCCAAGCCCTGGAACCAGTGACCCAGAGGGAGACAGCATGAACTGAGGGGTCTATGTCACGGCATAGGTGCCAGCACAAAACTTGTAGATGGGGGATAAACTCCAGATTTGCTAATTCTCCGGTTGGTGAAATCCTTGGTTAGTTAGCATTTGGTTCCCAGCGCCTATGTGTCAGACCAGGGTGGGGGCTGCTGAAGGCAGAGCTTTTATGGATGCTTGCCTCAGACCCGGGATGTGGGGCCACGTCAGCAGTGGGAGGAGGAGGAGGGCAAATCAGCCTCTGTTATGTAGCGTCCAGCTGGGCCTACCAGATTCCCTGATGCCATCTCTTCTCTCAGCTTCTTAGCAAGCTCAGGTGGGATTGAGTTTTCCCTGATATGCTGCTCTGCAAATGGAGGAACCCTGGAAGGTCTGGCCCCAGCTGCGTTAGACTGGGCTTGGGGACGGAGGGGACCAGTTATGTGTCTTCTCTATGTTGGCAAAGCAGCCTTGGTCCCCTCTTAGGTCTCACCCTGCTGCAAAGCTGAAGCATGGGATTTCATCATCCAAGGGGTTGGAATTGGGTGGTGGTCTCTGCCCCAGCATGGCAAGTTGGAGTGCAGCTTAGAGCTCGGCCCCTCTCCACAAGGTTCCAGGCAGTCTTGTAGCAGAGACAGTGGCACTAAACTTTCAGAAGGGAAGTTCTGCTGCTGGCAGCCCTCTCAGCCAGAGGTTTGTGCTGTTGGGGTGGTCAGGCCAGAGGAGCTTAAGAACAGGCCCAACATTCCATTCCATCCAGGGTTGTGGAATACTCTGGGCACAGAGATGACTGCACCCTTTGACTATACCGCAGGTCCAGGGAGATACCTGGGTGCTCCAAGCTCTGGCAAGGGGATGAGAGGAGCAAAGGTGAAAATGTTCTCTGACGTTGGTCTTTTTCAGTGTCTCCCCTTCTCCCAACCAAGCTCCCTGTCCATTGGAAGTTCTCCAGATCTTCTAGCTTTCTGACCTGCTCTTTAAGGTTCCAAGAGGTGTCCTCTCCCTACAGGTGAGGGATGCTTGCTAGGAGGGCCTGACTCCCGCTGCCTATTAAGATTGGGAAAGGGGACTGGAACTCACCATCTTCCCTTGTCTGTTCCTGGGATGTCAAGACTGCTGTCCATCCTTTATTAGTAACCTCATTTGTCAAGAGGTGCAGCATTTCCCTCAAGTACTTGCATGCTCCTAGGTATGCATGCTTCTAGGTGTGCATGCACACTAGCACCTTGACTTCCATCAGGACAGTGACTCTTTAGTCCCCACTAATTTCCCCTGTCACAGTGGGTTCCATCTATGAGCACAGCTTTGTGCAGACAACTTTCTTGCCCTATAGGAGAGACAGTGACTACGCCAGGCTCCCCAGATACAAACTCTTGTACTTTTCGTTTCCAAACTCCCTGAAGCTTTACCTAGCATCTCCCTGGCACTGAATAACTTCTCTGCAAAGGCTGGAGTTAGGAGAACCACAGGTTGAAGACCTGAGGAAAAGGGATGATGGGGGACTGGCCAGGTCTTCAGACCCCTCAGAAACCTCCTTTGGATAGAAGGTAATATATATGAGAAATAAATGGAGAACTGGGTCAGTGATGGACCCAGAAGGAAACTGGCAGGGGAACAAGCAGCTAGAAGTTATTCTTCCTGTGTTAGCTGCCCTGGAAAGACAGGGGCATGAAGGAAAAGTTGTCTTGTTGTATATTCCAGAGACTTCTGAGGATTTGTCACTGGAGCTATAGTAACCAGGCCACCCTCCTCAGACTTACTAGGGAACCTGGGAAAATCTCATCTCTCTGTAGTTCCCCACTAGGCACCAGCTAGGGCTTTGACAATCTTTAAAATAAATGTCAAATGAAATTGGCCTTCTAGAACATTCGGAGCTCCTGAGGACTAGGAAGGCCTTTTTCTTCAGAAGTACTACCCAGTTCAGGGAATAAGAAAAGACCCTGAGGCTCTAAGTCTCCCTACTATATCCATGAAGTAGCCTCCTTGTTTGAAAGACTGGTAGATATGTCTGGCTGCCCCACCAAGAGACTGAACTGATTGGCCTCTTCCCATGGTTTCAGTTGGTAGAACCCAAAGGTAAGCTTTCCACATGGGGGATTAGGTACTCAGCCTATATAAGCTCACGAGAACGTTGTGTAGGAAACTGCCAGTTCTGGTTATAAGAGAAGGCTGAGAAATCACTCCCTCCCTTCTTCCACCCTGCACCCATAAACCAGACATGTCTCCCAGGAAGCAGGTGTCCCTGGAGACAGAATATGACAGGGCTCTACAATCTGTCTGTGTGATTATTTGTGATCTTTTTTTTCTTTGCCTGTATTTATGGGGCTCCTAGGAAGGGGCCTGGAGAGGGTACACCCCACCTGGGGACAGTAAAGCCAACTGATTCCAATTTTCTGTGTGTTCTTACCTCTGTACTTCCTTGTGGCCCTGCTGGCAAAGCAAGCAGGCCTTCCTGTGTCCAGGACCCTGCCCCTCGCACTTATGTACACCCAGGCTGGCAAATCTTGGAGCCTCTGGGCTCTGAAAACTAGACTATGATCATTAAACCTGGCTTGAGTCTCTGTTCTGGCAGTCTGTGACTGGTTTATCTTTCTTTTCAGCCTGTGGGTGGGGCTCGCTGTACCTCATAAGTGTGTGCCCTAAGGAGAGGATACTTAAATGCTGTTATAAAGGCAAGAGTAGAATCCACATCCAGGCATGAAAATAGACCAGGGTCAAGGAACTTTGACCTGAGAGTAAATACGGTAGGCTCTGCAGGCCATGAACACTCCGTTACAGCTGCTTAGCCGTGCCATGGGAGCAGGAAGGCTGCCCCAGACAGTATATAAACTGATGATTGTGGCCCTGTTCCAGTAAAACTTTATTTACAGACATTAAAATTCGAATTTCATATCATTTTAACATGGCTTTTGAGTTTTTTCAACAATTTAAAAATGTAAGAACTCTTATTAGCTCACAGACCATACAAAACCCAGCTGTGGGCTGGTTTTAACCAGCAAAGGATAGTTTCCCAACCTGATAGATTCTCAAAAGAAATGTTACTGATGCTGTAGCAGGAGAGAGTTTAGAAATTCCTTAACCTGTGGCTACTCCCTGTAGATAATGAAGTCTTTCTGGATCCCTGGGGAGGAAGATCTGCCTCCCCACAGAGTTCTCTTAAAAGTCTAGATGAAGCCTACTAACTGTGCTATGGAAAAACGCTTGCACTGGATTAAAAGAATTGGTGGAAAGTAGCTAGCTCAGTTTCAGTATTTTGATTATTACCTGTATTTTTATCATACTGTAAATGGTAACTATCTTAGTTTGGCTAAAAGCATATTCATTGAATAGGCAGGTTACTATTCATTGACACTTTAATGTGTCCTAGGCATTGCAAAGAAAGAAATGCAACCCCCCACCTTCTTGGTACAGACACAGCCTATCAGAAATTGGACTGGATTCTACTAAACTCTGAACATGCATATTCTTTGGCTACTGTCTTGGTACTTCTGGAAGGGGACTGTCATGGTAGATTCCAAGAGGGGAGAGGAAATGGTATAAGGAAAAAAAGAAAACCCAGAATTTGAATCATTACCTGATTTGCTAAATTGGTAAAATCTTGACCAAAGGGCAGCCCTCCTCTGTCTGGAAAAGTTTTGTTCTCTCTGTGAGGAACCACCAAAGTGGTGAGAGGATGGAGATACCTTACTCCAGACACATCAGACAGATCAACCTTAGCAGTCCGTGAAATCACAGATGTTGATGCCAGAGTGCCCCCATAGTCTTGTAGCAGTTTTTCATTTTTTCAAAGCAGCTTTTGCTGTGGCTGATGTTGGCCAAGAAGAGGATGCTGGCAAAGAGAATGGGTCTGGGAAGACTGCTGGTGTTTCTGCCATCATGGCCTGTGCCAAGCCCTGTCTCTCTGAGCCTGCAAAGTCCTCGTGCTCCTTTCTCCCATTACGCCGGAGAAGTGCATGGCTGCATCTCAGCCCCCAAACCACAAGAAGTTCTCTAAGATTCTGGTCAAGACATGCGATGTTGTCGGTCATGTCTCGCAGCTCTCTCCTTAGCTCCTCTTATGTGGCATTTTGGAGGACTGGAGGAGGCTGATCGTACTGTTTGTTGCCTTGTAGAACCGAAGTTGAGAGTTCAGTTGCACCGGCCAGCCTAGTCTCCCTCTTGACTTCTCACCTCCTTCCCCTCTGCAGTTGTACTTCTTATACCACTTACCTTGGTCTCCCAGGAAACCAAGCTCCTTTCCCCATCCAAATCATAGGGACAGTTCAGACCTTTGCCTTAGGAAGGTTGGCTTTTCTGGTCTGGCGGCAGTGAGCCCATGCTCCCCCTCCCGGGGCTCGAGAGGAAGGCTAAAAAGCAGCTGCCACATCAAGCCCCTTCATCAGGCTTCCATGCTGTTGGGCAGGAAATACCAAGTGGTAAAGATGCACAGACCAGCCCTGAGGTCTTCCAGTCTATGTCCAGTTACTGTCCCAGAAACTTAGAGGGTGTGGAACTGTGGCCTGAGAACCACCCTTCTGTGAGCCAGGACATGGAACCCTGCAGGGAGACTTCCTGGCACAGGCATACAGAAGGTGAGAGTCCTTGGCCCCAAAGTTAGGGGTGTGTGTATACACATGCATGTGTAGGTGTGCAAACATGCACATAGGGTGAGGAGTGCCATACCTGGGCAGAACTCCGTGCTGCTTTCCTCTCACTTTCCGCTGCTCCCTCCCTTGGCCAGTTTATTTTTGGTGGGGTCCAGCTGGAAAGGCCCAGCTCAGTCCTGGGCATCCTTAGAAAGCGTGCCAAGAGAACTCACTAGCTGCTTTAAAGAGAGGGGTGCTGGGGGCCCCTCATGTATACTCGGTGAGACCCAAGAGTTGAATCCTCTGGTACCACAGAATGGCCTGAAGTAGCTCTTTGATCTATAGCGGAGGTTAAAAAAAATCCTCTGGGAAATTCTGACAATAGCAGGAAGATTAAAAACTGGGGCTCTTAGTCCCCGCACACTGGTGACTAGCTAAGCTTTCTGGGTGGATGGGCAGAGGGAAGGCTGCCTTATTGGAGGTATTCTGGGTTTGCTTTAAGCTTAGCCCAGAGCTGGGAACTGTCTCCTTCAAGCCGCCCCTTAGGGCAGTTCTGGGGCCCTGTCGTTCCGTCTGTCACCTATGTCTTCTCTGTGCCCATGTTGGGGAGAAATGCCAGGCTATGCCCACAACAGCTGACTAATGTCTCGTTGCTGGATCCCAGGTTAGAAAAGAAACGATAAAAAACTGAATACCGAAGCCTCTGCACTGCTGTGCTACCTACCTCTCGGTGTGCACTCCGGGTGGGCTGCTGGCAGTTCTCAAATGGAATGGAAAGTATCCTTCCCCTAATTTAACATTTAAATAGAACTGTTTTCTTGGTGTGTGTGTGTGTGTGTTTTAATTCCAATGAAGTCCTTTAAGGAGGAAGGGACAGATCCTACTCCAAGGAGAGAAGCCTGTGAAGGAGCTGGGGGCCATGTGTCGCAGCTCTCCACCTCCAGTGCCTGGCATGAGGGCCCGATGCAGGCCTTGCTCAGCCTGAGGCTACAGGGGAAACCAGAGGGTCAGGGTGGCAGTGTTGTGTCCATTACTGTTGCTCCTGCCTTCCTGGCCTGTCTGCTCCACTTTTCCTTCCGAAGTGCAGAATTAGGTAGGAGAGATTTAGGCAGACTTGTGACCTGCTCCATGAACTTTGGGCTGGATGAAGGGACAACTGTGCTGATCTCCAGATTTATAATCAGCCCCATGCCTGGAAACCACTGGGTGGGCAGCACCCAGGGCTGGCTTCGCTAGGGTCATAACCTTGATGGCATTCCTAACAGTGAGTGACAGCTGACCTTGCATCTAGAAGGAGGAAGTGTGTGTTCTCTTACAACGGCCGACAACACAACCTCTCAGAGTTGGGTCCCCTCAGCATCATTTTCCGTAACTGTCGATTGCTTCCCTAAAAGAAGCGTCAAACCCAGAGCCACGCTGAGTAAAAGAGAGTCAAGGACAAGAACATACTTCTCAACACAGCTGTTTACATTTGTTTAATGCTTTGGACTCTGCAATCCCTTGTTAACATGCATTCTCTCCTCTGACCCTCACAACATCCCTGTGAGGTAGGTGGGTGGAGCAGTAAGTGGTTTGCCTTTGGCCACACCCTTGTGAGGAGCTGAACAAACCCAGGCTTCAGCTCTCCTGGCTCCCAGGACAATGCACTTTGTGCTGCCTGATTCACAGGCTCTTAGGTCAACCAGATACAAGGGTAACAGAGCACTAACCCAGAAGCCTCCCTGCTCCCTAAGCCTGCAAAGGGCCCCCAGAAATGCTGAGATTGGGGCATCAGGAGCAGGGGTGTCCTCTAGAAGTCAAGACAGGTAAGAGAAGGACAGCATGCTAGCGGTTCAGAGTCAACAGCTGCCACTGCTATTCTCAGTGGAGCCTACGCTTTGTTCCCCACGTCTTGACTTTTGTCAGGTGAAAAGACCTTAGTGATTTACTCAGAGGGTGCTCGGGCCCCACTCCCAGAGGACAGCAGCCTCAAGCCATGGCTAGGAAGTGAGCCTCCGACCCCCCTGCCCCTCCCCATTCTGTTACACTCCGGCGGGGGGGGGGGGGGGGGGGAGTGGCTGACTCAGCCTGCAAGTGCCTAGAGCTCTGGAACTGAAAGGCCCCTGTGCAGCTAATGATTATTATTAACTCTGAACAGGCCTTGGCACAGCAGCCAGCTGGCTCGGGGAGGATGCCTAGATCTCCCACAGTGAGGTTTGAAAAACAAGACCCAGAGCAGCCATGCACGGGGGTGGAAGGGTGAGGACAATGAGGAAGAAGGTACAGGCCAGTGTCGGGATGGGCTGGGCAGTCGGCCCCCTGGGGTGGCACGGAGAGGAGGAACGGGCCAGCAAGGGACCCGGTAACCGACCTTTGCTGCAGCGTAGCAGCCAAGAAGGTGAGGCTGGAAGACTTCCCCAGACACAGAGCTCCTGCCATTCAACACCAACCCCAGCTACGGTGGGGCTCAAGGCAAGGAGTGGTTCCGGGAAGATGGGGGGAGGGTCTGAACCCAGGACGATAATCCTGTTACCATTTGGATTTGGTTACAAAAAACATCTACATTTCTAATGTCCTCAAGGTTGAGTTTGAAACATAATCATATTTGGAATCAAGTCTTAGTGAGCCTGATATGCAAATCTGTGCAAATGACATGCAATTTTTTTTTTTTAATGTGAGCACCCCGGCCTTTTTTTTTTTTTTTTTAAAGGCAAAACAGGCTGACTACTAGCAGCTTTCCCTAGTCAGGGAACAAGGGCAAAAGGGCAGCCATTTGCTCCTTCACCCCAGAGCCTCTGCCTCACTGCTGAGGAGCCCAGCTAACATCCCAGATGGGGAGAGACAGGGAGGTGGGAACAGGGCGTAGGGAGGAGGAAACCACACAAGCCAGGGGCTGTGCAGCAGGCAGCCACCCAGATCCCAGCTGGAGGAAGAGTGCCCTGGCGCCAAGGTCTAATGGTTGTCCAGCTGCTGCCTCAGGATGGGAGGGCAGGTGGTGATGCAGGGAGAGACGCAGAGGAGGGGGGCGGGAAGTACCCCCCAGGCTGGCCGACCGGGAAGAAGGGCTCCTCCTGGTGACCTGCTCTGTCTACTGCAGTCAGACAGGCTCGGCAGAAGACCACCTGTGCCCCTCCTGGCCCTGTGCCCCTGCCCCCCAGGCCTCCCGGTCAGAGAGGTGACAGCTGGGGCCCCCTTCCTCCTGCAGAACATAAATGACGTCCCCCTTCCTCCCAGGGCTGGGAATAGACATCAGCTGGCACAGCCCACGCAAACCACCGGCTGTCAGCCCGCCGCCCGCCGCGGCCCCCGCACCACCTGGCAGCAGCCAACACCTCCGGCAGGCTGGGCTCTGTGGCGCTGGCTGCCCGGCTCGCAAAAGCTGGTGAACCTCACCCGGACCTGACGCCCTGCTGGAGACAGTGACACTCCCAGCACTGGCTGCAATGGGGGGGGGAGACGGGAGTCCCTGAGCAAAGTGACCCTGGATAAGAATGCCCTTCAGGCAGCCCCAGAAACTACCTCTCCCAAGTTTAGACCACACTGGGTAGCCTGAGAGCGGAGAGGTGACAGTGAGACAGGTGTAATCACCTGAAGAGCAGAGACCCCCTTTACATGCCCCTGGAAGATGCCATCTGACCCAGTGAGATCCACTCAGAGGATACTTCTGTCCTTGCAGTTCCCAGTGCCGGATTGTTAAACCATACCAACCTCCTGGTTTCTGAGCCACTCAGAGACGGAGGTCTTAAATCTTAGGAGGACCTAAGACATCGAAATTACTGCCACCTAGGAACACCTGCCCTGCTCCTGGGACCAGGAGCTCCAGCCCCAACACCCAGGCCTCCCAGAGCTTCCATTGAGCTGTCTACCTGCCTCAACACCAGCTTTCCTGGTGTGGCAGTCTTCAATCCTTGCCACAATCTACGGCAGTGCATCTCCCCAACCAAACCAGTCTGGCATCCAGCTCACCACTGAGGGCAGCTGGGGAACTACCTTCAGTTTGGAACAAGGAAGGGTCTCTGCAGGCAAGAGGGCCCAGCGCTTTTATTTTTTGCCAGCTGGCACCACACTTAGCCCCCTCCTGGGCCAAAGAGCTGAAAAGAGACAGCAACTGAGAAAAGCTTGGCTGAGAAGGGGAACCAGGGAGACTTTGTTTTTCCTCGATCAGAAAAGCCCTACCCCACTTCTTTAGCTTTTATTTTGTTCTAAAAGCTTTGGAATACCTCCACAGAGCTACGTGCTAAGGCAAGAGCCCGAGCCTAAGGATGGCTACGAGATGCTCAGGACTACTATGCAACCCAGAACACATGGCAGGGAAAGGCACCGCCCCATGTGCTGCAGTCCTCAAGTCCAGAATCTGAGGTGGGGCGAAGGAAGTTCTCAACTGAGCTGAGAAGCCCTGCCCGGAGCCACAGGCTTGCTGAGGCTAACGCCCTTCTGCTCCTTCAAAAGCTTTAAAGTGACTTTAGTGCCTTTATTAAAGTCTTGGAGTTCAAGAGAGCCTCATCTGGGACCCTTCTCTCCACAGTGCCTGACCCCCTGTGCCCTAGGTCCAGGAGCCCAATCAGCAGATTATTCCTGGAGGGCCATGAGGGACAGGGGGATAATGAATGTGACAATAACATCCTGAGTCTGCTTAGTGGTCCAGCCCATGGTCCAGAGCAGGAAGAGTGTTCTGTGGCATCCATCTGACAGACACTGAATGTTGGAGATTGTTTAGAAACACTCACCTGCGACACGGATGCAGAAACCGGTCCCAAGACATGTGACTTGCCTAAGGCTGCCCAGTAGAGCCTACAAGAACCATAACCCGTGGTCTCTCTCCATACTCTACCCAAAGTACTACTGCTATTGTTCATAAATTACTGGAACCCAACCGCCCATCAGCCACACAGGCAAGAAATGACTGCGAACACCCAACACTACCACCACCCGACACTTCTGTCTCCCAACAAGAGTAGAGGCTTCAGGAGCAAGCCCCCCCATCACCTTCTATGGGCACCCAGCAGATTTCCCCATCGGAGTCACCATCAGCAACAGCAGTTTGGGTTTCTGCAGCCCCTGGCCCAGCTAAGAGGTACAAAAACCCTACCACTTCTGAAGTGGATCCCCTGAAGCGCACCAATGGGAACCTTTAAGTCCAAGGCAAGTGTCCCACCTGCATTCAGAGTTTGGAGAAACTCACATTTCCATTTTCTTCTTTGGCAAGTAGGAGCTGGAGATCTGGTGCATGATCACCAGGGCAGGATAGAGGGGCAGTGCCAGGCACAGGTACCAGGCTGTACCTTTGATCTGGGCCTGGAACCACACTGAGTACATGCCCAGGAGCACCGTGACCGTAGCCGTCAGGTAGACCACCAGTCCACAAGTAAGATGGTAGAGTTTGAGGCGAGCCACCCTGGACACCCCGGCTGCTCGGGGACAGAGAAGGCAGGACCCGCACAGCGCCTGCCCACCCGTGGCCAGCAGCGTCACCACCCCCGCCCAGCTGTGCCAGGACGCCAGGTGGGGCAGCTCACTGCGGGCCCTGCTGAGGATGATGAAGCCCAGGCCCAGGGCCGCACAGAGGATGGCTAGGGTCTGTCCCGCCCAGTGGAGTCGGATCCGGGCCTTTCGGGAGCAGAAGAAGAACAGAGAGTGTTCAGGCGAGAAGAGCAGGATGGCCTCAGCCATGCAGAGGCAGAACTGTGAACACAGGAGAGGGCCAGTGAGTGCAGGCCCGGCCTGGAGGCCTAGGAGGAGGTCGTGCTTGCACTCCTCCACACTCCTCAGCAGGGAGCCTAAAGAACTCCCCCAGGACCTCCTGCCTCGGGTCAGGGTCAGCGTCTGAGCACAGGCAGGAATGGACAGCTGAGTGAGGTCCTCCTTCAGGCCACAGCCATGCCCACCTCCTCCACAGGCGGGGCTCCCATTTCCTGACCCATGTTAAGCAAATTTTTAGCAAGTGTTAAACCTCCTCCTGAACTTCGTGGGGCTGGAGTTGGGGGTGGGGGCAGGTGACTGGACACCACTTCTACTTCCTCCTTTCAGGTCTTAGAGGAGAAGAAACGTCTTCCAAGGCCTCCCAACTCCCCTCAGCCACGGACACTAACTACAGCCCAGCCTTCCATGTCTCCCAACCATAAGCTGCAGGGGAAGATGGGGCCCTCATCCTCTCCCCCTGGTCTCTGGGCCTTAGGAAGGCTGGATGCTTCCCTAGGGGCATACCAAGCAAATCAGGGGCAGAAAGGAAGCCCAAACTCACCGCCAAGGCCATGAATACAGGGTGCCAGGAGAAAAGACCTAGGAATCAAAGAGAACAGACTGACAGCCGGGCGCCAGGTTTCTGCCCTGCGGCTGGCGGGAGCCCGAGACTCCGGCTACGGGGAAGGTCGGCGCCCTGCTGCCGCCCCAATCAGCAACTCGTGCGAAGTGGAGCTGCCAGTGGGGCTTACGGTGAGCAACCAAGGGGGAACCATCCACCAGGTCTGGCCTGGGCTCCCCCTCCCGCAGCTCCAGCTCAGCTCGGCCCTACACTGGCCCTTGGCCTCCTTGTATCCTCCACGAGGGGCTCCGCTTCTGCTGAACCGGTGAGTTCGGGGGGCTCTGCCTCTGCGGCCCAGCACCCACAGCGCCCCGCCAGCTCGCGGGGCCCCGCCCCACCACGCCCTGAGCCCCGCCGGGCCCCTCCAGGGACCGAGGCGCCCGGCCCCGCCCCGGCCCCGCCCCCGGCCGCCAGGCCCCGCCCCCGGCCGCCAGGCCCCGCCCCGCGCACTCACTGGTGCCTGGCCGGGACAGCGCGGTCAGGAAGATGGTGAAGCCCAAAGCCACCAGGTGCGCCAAGATCCCACTGCCTCTCCGCAGCCAGAGGCTCAGTCTCGGCTCCCTCGCCGGAGCGGGAACCAGACCCACCTCCAGGGGCTGCATGGCCGGGCGGGCTCCCGCTCCCAGCCGCCGGGGCGCGTCTTCCGGGTTTGCGATCGCTGAGGCGGCGGCGGCGGCGGCGGCGGGAGAGGCCCCTCCCCCGGGCGCGGCGGCAGCACGGCGGCCTCGCCCACAGCGCCCCCTGGGGCCTGGGGGGAAAGCGCGCCGGCCCCAGGGCGCGGGGGGCTCCAGGGCGCCGGGGGCTCCAGGGCGCCGGACGGCAGGCGGCCCCTGCCTCACTGTACCTTCCTGCCCGCGAGGGCTTACGTCTCAAGTAGCCTATGGAAATGACACTTAGGGCAACTGATCCCACCCAAACCCCAATGACCGACTTCGTGCACTGAACCGAGAGTGTGAAACCAGTGCTTTTTGAACGGTCTTCTAGAAACTCTGAATTTCTCGGCTCACACCCTCCCCCCGCCGTCCCTTCTTCTGTCTTGTAAAGGGGGTAAGTGTCCTCCCTGCCGAAAAGCAAGGAGACTGAAAGGTAAGGACCAGGTCAAAAAATCGTGCTCGTGCCTGGTGAGCTCAGGTTTGGAGGAGAAGAAACCAGCTGGTGCTGGTGAGCTCAGGTTTGGAGGACCCAAGGAGGGAGATGCAACAACAGTCTCATCCCCTATCAGCACGCCAGTCGCCAGTGAGAGAAACGGAAGAACTAGGGCACCCCCAGGCCTTCCCACCTCCACACCATCTGCTCAGCCCTGGGGAGCCAGGTGATCCGGAGGGACCAGGACCTCCCACATTCCTGCTGCCTCCCACGCCAGAAGTTTTGTAAGCGATCATACCTTTCTCCTTCCTGCCTCCAGAAAGGTGTGGTGCAGCTTAAGGCCTACCTGGGAGGGACTCTCTACCCCTTCCTGAAGGGCAAACCCACAGGCCTCGGACAGAGACCAAAACAGGCTGTCCACGAAAATCATGGACATCCTTAGAGCGGTTACCAACTCCATTCGAGCTCCCCTAGTGGTTGAGAAAACAAAGCTGCTAGTGAGAGGTGGTTAGGGCAGCAACAGTGGAAGAGACTGAGGCAATGGGTTCAGAGATAGCACGGAGGCCCAGTGTTGCCGGAGGGCAAGAAGGCCCAGACTGATGCCCACAGACCCTCAGGGCAGAGACCTGAGAGTAGAGCCAGAGGTGTGCCCCCACCTCCCCACCCATCAAGTTTCCCTTCCCAGTGGGACCAGGGTCATTTCTGGGATAAAGATTCTCGTGAGCCTTGCTCACACAGAGCCATATGCCTCATCATCCTCTCTGGAGGGAAGACTCCCGCAGGACACAAATCCCAGCCATCCCCACACCATTTAAAAGGACAAAAATATATGAGCATAAGAGACTTCTGCAGGCAGGCGCTGGGAGCTGGAGTCTGGCTGCCTATCATCTTCGCCTCCTGGGGTGCGGATGGGGACAGCAAGGATACTCATTTTATTACATCTTTTCCTTCCTTTTCTATGTTTCTGTTTTTACATTTTCTTTAGCAGCAACAGAACAGGGAGACAGTCTTGAGGTATTTTAAAGAGTTTTTTTTCTTAAAAAAAATAATATAAAGTTATAAAAAGCGGCAGCAGCCTGGGGCCCGGATCTGGAGGGGAGGAGGTGCTGGCGGCTCCATCGCAGTGGGCAGGCACTTTCTTGTTAATGGGCTTTAGACTGCAGGAAGACAAGAGGCAAGAGACACCATCAGGCTGGGGGCCTACCAGTCCTCCTACCCAGTGGACTGTGGGCCATTAGAGCTAAAGCTTGCTTTCCTCCTGGCGGAGCTGATGATGACAGCTGGACGAGGGGACAGATGAAGGCCAGCCGAGCAGGGACAGCCTGAGAACATCCGCATGCACATGCGCACACATGTGGGGCACCGTCCGACTTGCTACTCATGCAGGTGCCCGAGGAGCGGGTATGCATCTGGCCCGTGCCTACACCAGAAGAGTATCCATCCCCTTCTCACTATCAGGAAGTCCCTCCAGGATGAGATCATACAGACAGCCCATAGCATGCTGCTCTGGGGCTCCCACCAGAAGAGGCACATAAACCTGGCTGCTGGCTTTACCAGAAACCCTGGAGGACTAGCCTGACACCTGAAATCCTGGAAGTGGGCACGTGTGCAAGGTGGGCACATAGGCATACGTGGACTTGGGTGGTGTCCCTGCCTTTCCAGGCCCTGATGCCCAGAAGCAGAACCAAGGAACAAGAGTGGCCCACCCACCCTGCCACCCAGCCTATCAGGCCATGGCTCGGGGACCCAAGTTCAACGCCCCTGCCCAAACCTTTCCCATCAGAGTTCATGAAGTCCAACTTCCTTTCCTTCGGGGACAGAGGGAGCTCCAGTTCCTGGTGTGAGGAACAGCCGATTCAAAAAGTGGCCCTTTCATTACAACAGAAGCAGATGTGGGGGCAGAGGAGAGGCAGCCTCTCCGTAGCTCAAGGGAGAGAGAGGGGAGGGCCCATCAAGCAAAAGCTGGGTCACCTTTCAAAGAGCTGACCTACCTCTGCCTAGAGAAGGCGGCCCAGGACTCTCTCAGCTTCCCCTTTCATCCCTTCCCCGCACAAACATTGCCTTAGCACCTTCTCTGCGCCAGGCTCCCACTGTGCGCTCTACCCTCGTCCATCCTCATCTCTCCCTGCCCATGCTCTCCAGGGAGCTGGGCTGGTACCTTCAGTGTGGAACACTTCTCCTCAAAGGCCACGGCAGGACCCGGCTTCTTGCGGCGCACGGGGCAGGCCGCATCGGCAGGGGTGCCGGCCTGGCAGTGCTTGGCCTTCACCGGCCGGCAGTAAGTGGCCAGGTTTTTCCGCTTCTTGGCTACCTCCTCCTCAGAGAGGCAATTGGTTGGCAGGGCCTTGGCTGGGTGTCCAGCCGCTCCCCGGTTGTCCAGCTGAGAAGCCTTGACGGGTGCAGGGGCCTGATGAGGGGAAGCCCGACAGTCCAGCGGCCCTGCCCGCTTCACTCTTGGCCCCACCGTCCCATTAAGCCCCACGCCCAGGGCTGTTTTAGTCTTGGCCGAGAGGCCTCGGCAGCCGGAGGGTTTGCCTTTGCCAGAGGGCTCCAGGATGCAGGTCCGTTTGAAAGTGGTGGGGCCTGGGGATAACTTTCGCTTTCGAGAAGGGGCCTCCGCCTCGGGCCCGTCCTTGCCTTTGGATGACTTGCTAGCCTTCGATGGTGGGAGTTTGCTGAAGGATGGGGACGGCGTGTTGGCAGGCAGTGGTGAGGTGATGGCCTGGCTCCCGCCCGTGCACTCTGCCTGGCTGCAGGCGGCTGCCACACTGGGGGAGCCGGCAGGGTAGCTGGGGACCAGGCTGTCCTTGGCGGGGGACGTGGAGGCTGGGCAGGCAGGTCTGGGGGGTGGGCCTGGGAGGCGGGGGCAGCTGCCCGTAGAGGATGGGCTCAGGGGAGCAGAGAGTGGGGAGCTGACAGGGTGGGATGGAGGTTCCGCTGCCGGTGGGATCTTCCTGCAGCAAAAAGAGCTCCGCTGTGACGCCACCCTGCAAACAAGAGGACCTCCCCACCAACCTCCGCCTCTGCCCCACCTAGAAATGGCCCACAGAGCCCCTGGCCTTGCTGCCATCTGCTGGGAGACCGTGGAACTGAGGGTCAGGAAGAAAGCACAGCGGGTAGGCAGGAATGGAGGGCTACAGAGACCCATTAAGAACCTCATTTCAAATTTCAGTTTGGCTGTCCCCTATGCCTAGTCACCCAGAAGGTACTGGAAGCGATGGGTAAGGGTCGGGATTCCCTCCCCCACCACCCACTCATGCCCTGCCTCAGCCCAGCCTCGGCCTGTCAGCTTCCCACCTCTCCTTCATTCTATCTGGGGTCTTGCCAAACAGCCAAACCGCATCTCTAGGTGTGTGAGAACGAGGGCTTCTGAAGCCCACGTACATCCGGGCCCCGGGGGACTAGGGAGGGTGGTTCTGGGCCGGAGAGACTCACTTCCACATGTGAGAGCTGAGGTGCCGCTCCAGCATGGAGCTCAGTGCTGAGCAGAACCGGTCCAGCCGGCGGCTAAACACGTAGCATCCTGGACTCACCAGCCGGCTCCCAAAGGTGCAGAACTAAAGGCAGAAGGAAGGTGCACGGTTAGTGGGGCCTGGGACGCAGGGAGGGCTCCTGTGCAGAGGATCTGACCTCCTCCCCACACTGTGGGCCAGGAGGGCTGGGCCACCCCCCGCCCCAGGTCCCTGCCCCAGGTCCTTACCGCCTGTGGCCGCGGGGGCCGGGTTGCATAATGGCAGTCAGGGGGGAGGTGGAGGTCCTCAGATGTCCCCTCCTCCTCACTCTCCTCGCTGGAGGCCTGGGCCCCACCCCGGGGCAGGGGAAAGGGGAACAGGCCTGGGTCCCCATCACCACCACAGGGGCCTTCATCATCCAACTCACTCTCAGAGGAGGCCCGGGACCTGGAAGGGCCAAAGGGGATGTGAGGGCGATGAGACGGGAGTGGGTCAGGGTGGGGGTGTCCCTGAACCCGCCAAGCTCAAAAAGCCAGGGCAGACACCCTGCTGGGCAGTGAGCCAGAGAGGAAGGATAGGAAGGAAGGGAACCACAGAGCTCACAGAGTAGGAGCCAGAAAGGTCAGGGGCCACGGCTCCCAAGGGATCCTCTCCCCAGCCCCTTCACTTCCCAGGCCCTGCCTCCTGAGGGGCGGGGAGGGGGTGGGAAATCTGCTCCAGATTCGCCTCCTCCAGAGCATCTTCTGAGTTTAACTGCACCCAGCTCTGGTCAGCCCAGTCAATTCTCTCAACCCCCTTCTTGCATCACATATTCCTGTGAGCCTGTCTGTGAGCTGAGCCTGTTTCGGGTCTGCCCCTTGTGTTACAGGCAGAGATGCGTGTGTGTCTCCTTCGGCCAGGCAGGCTCTCCCCGGGCTCCGGCGCAGCCTCTGCACACGAAGGGGCCAGTGAATGAATACGCGGTAGGACTGCCTCACCCAGGACCCTGACCCTTTCGGTTCCCCAGGTACGAGTGTTGGCCTGTGCGAAGCAGCTGGGCACATGGTTTTATCCCGGGTATGGGCACCGGCACCCTACGGAGAGCCTGAGGTACGGCGGTATGCTTGGTGAGGAGCAGCAGTCGCCCACCTCCGCGCCATGGCCAGGGGCCCCAGGTGTCACCCCCCCCCCCCCAGCCTGGGGCAGAGTGAGACTCCCTGGACCTCTCTCCCGGGGTCCCGGGTGGCTTGGGGCCAAGTGTCCCCAGGTGGGGGACTGGACTCTGGACGTACCTGGGCAGTGCACAGTACGGGTAGGTCTGCTTGGCACGAGCAGAGAAGGTGCTGCTGGGGGCGGCCGCTGCCACAGCCTGGCCTGAGGAGGGGTGCTCCTGGGAGGGGCGCTCAAGAGCCGGCTCCTTGCGCCCTGGGCTCTTCTCTTTGGGAGACTCCCCTTTGCGGGAATTGGCCTTCAGCTCTGCCACTAGCACGTCAAAGTCCTTGGCTCTGCCCTGGACCTCCCGGCGCTGGTGCACCGAGTGGATCTAGAATAGAGCAGGGTGAAGGGTAGGGAGGGTGTGTGAGCCGAGCAGTGTCGCGGGGCGGCAGTGCGCTCCCCTGGGCAAGCAGAGGGGCGTGTGCGCATGTTCCTGGGTGTATTCGTGTGTCTTTGTTTCACACCTGCACAGGCCCAGAACCTTCCTTTGGAGTGGGGCAATCTGCCTAAAGCTCCCATGCTGGGCCCCCTGGGGGGCACTTCCTCTCCTCTAGCCTCACCTGGAATTTACCCCCAGGCCCTGAGCCGAATCTTGGATAACACTGCAGTTTCTCTCCTTGCCCAGGGTCCGGGTCTCTGCTGTCCCCCTCACTGTGCAGTGGGACTCAGATTACCTTGCAGGTCAGCAGCCGGGTACAGATCTTTTTGGTCTCTGGGTTTATTACCCCACACTGCCTGTTGAGGTCGCACTCCTTCCCTGTGGGGAAAACAGTTCCCGTGACCCCCCAAGGCCATTTCCAGGAGGCCCGAGGGAGAAGAGCTGGGCCTAAGGCAGAAGAACCTCTGGCCTTCAAGTCCAGGGCTGCAGCCTTCTAGAGAAACTCCTCTGGGCATCAGACAGAAACTCTCTGCTGGACACAAGAACCATCCCCGTCCCCACTCCCAGCCTAGGCACTCCTGGCGAAGACACTCCAAGTCCACAACAGGGCAACACGTATCAATAAACAAAAGCAGCCATAGGCATCTGAGATGCCAGGGAAACCAGCTGTGGGAGGGGTCTGATGCCCTGGATCTAGCTGAGGACAGAGATAAAGGTCAACAGCCCAGGGTGAGAAAGAATACCTTCACCCACTTGGGCTTAAGGTCCCTTAGCTTTGAGCAGGACACCTGGGCTGGAGAGAAGCTTCCTAGACAGCAAGGAGTTCAAGTGTATGTCCACATCAAGCGGTGACCAGGGGCTCCTGCACCCTGGCAACCAGTGATGGCCAGGACCGCTCCTTCCTGAACCCCCTCCATCTAGTCCAAGGACTAAGCAGTCCAAAGGGGTCCCCACTCTACTTTCCTGACTCCCAAGACCAGGACTACTCACGGGCCATCTTCCGGTGGGTTTTGTGGGTCAGCCTGGCCCCACCAGGCTCCTTTTCAGGGGGGCTGCCTTCAGCCCGGTGACTGGGGCCCTCACTGGGGGTCATCTCGATGCTCTCTCTCCCAGGAGGTTCTTTAGAAGGGGGTGCCATGGGAGTTTTTCCAGGGGAGTCCTTGGTGAGGCCACCAGGCTGGCTGAGGAAAGCAGAGGGCGGGGCCACCCTGATTCCATGTCCATCGGGCTTCGGGAGACTGGACATCTTCTCCAGATTCACCACAGGCACGAAAAGGCTACACACGGAGAGAGGGTGTGGGCTGGGGGGCAGGGGGGCTGGGCCTGGGCCCTGGACTCTAGCCCAGAGCCATCTCCTTCCCAGCCCTTGAACTTGGGTGGGCTATAGCAGGGGTGCAGAACATGGGGAAAGGGGACCCCATATTCCTTGGAGCACCTGGAAGGGAGCTGCAGAGAGAATGGCTGCCTCCTGCTGTGAGCAGCCCCCACTGCCCCATGGCTGCCTCCATTTGTATTAACCCCTCCCTGGGCTAGGGTCAGGGTCAAGGTTGGTCTCAGGGAGTCTCCAGCCTCTCCTTACCAGAGGTTGTCCTTCTGTGTCTTCTCAGGAGGCTGGTGGCCACGGCTCCGGGACCCCTGGCCCTTCTCCCTGGAGGAGGTTTTGGTGGAACCTGGGGCCCTACAAGCTGGGCCCTGCCCATTCACTACATGGCATTTCTGAGAGCTGGCAGGGGCTGGAGGTGGGGGTGGGGCCCGGGCATAAAGCTTGCTGAGGGGCCCATGTCTTCTTTCTGTCACCAGGAGGTGGAGAGAGTAATCAAGGTGAGTGGTATCAAAACAAAAAAACAAACAAACAAAAAAAAGGTGAGTGGTATCAACTGGCTCCTCCCCCAACCTCCTAACCCTGGCCACAGACTCACGATACAAAGTCTGGAATTTCCCAAGCCTAAGATTTTAAATTTGCCCTCTTTCCCCTTGCATGAGCCTTCAAGACTCAAAATTCTAGGACTCACCTTGCTGAACCTCTTAGTTCTTCCACTAATTCCCCTAGATGCTACAACTTTGCTCAAACAAGCACCCTGACCCGCCACGATCCTCTGAAGCCACCCCCAGGACCTTCTGACCCCCCCCCCAAGGCCTCCCCGCGCTACCCACATGACCTCCCAACTGACCCTTTCCTCAGAGGCCCATGTTCCACCTTCCCCTGTCCCCTCTGTCTCCTCCCTAGGGCTCGCCTCACCGCAGTGCTTCTGGAAAGCTTGAGGCTTCACCACTTGGCTGCAGTGGTTACACACAACCAAATAGAAGTCGTCATGGGCAGGGCAGTGCCCGAAGATGGACATGTCTGCAATGAAGAAGCCCTCATCACTGGGGCTGGGGATCCCAGGGGTTTCCCTGTAAGGTCAGACAGCACTCCCACCCACCCCGCGCAGAAGACACCTCCCCCTCCCAGCTGACATGACAAGCTTTATGCTGCATGCTCTCAGCTTCTAGAGATTCATCTAAGAAGGAGCTGTTGGGTGAGTGAGCCCAATCACCTATGATTAGGATCTCCCACAACAGGTCACAGGCGGTAGGTGAATGGGCTGACTCAGATCTAGCAAAGTGAGGCTCCCCAGGCCTGCTGCTTCAAGCAGCTACCTCCTGGGATATGCTGGAAGAGAGGAAGGTGGTCCTGTCTGCCCTAGGCCCCAGCCTAATGTGTGTCAACTCCCACCTTCTTTAATGAGGGTCATGGCATCCAACTTCTTCGTGTTTTTGTTACTCTCCTCCAACTCAGCCCCTAGAGGAGAAACACAGCTCAGAAGGAACACCTCCACCCCAGAAGCCCCATCTCCTACCCAAGCGGCAGCGGCCTGGCAGCAGAGCAGCAGGAGCCCACAGTCCCTAACACGCTTCTGGTGCTCAGGATCTGGTGCTCAGGACCGCTTACAGTGCCTTTCAGCAGGTCATTCTCAAGTGCCCATTCTTCCTTCACCTGCTACCTCTGGAATGGCCTGACCCCATTAGGAAGGATCCTGTCACCTTTCTTATGGACCCTTCACTCCAAGGTGCGATTCCCAGCTCCACTGCAAACTACTGGGCGATTGTGAATAAATATGATCTCTTTTCTGGGCCCGCTTCCCCATTTAAATGGGAAACGATCCTTAACATATTTTACTACAAATCTCTAAGTCCCTTCTTTGGAGATTTCTCTGATGCGTCCTTTCTGCTACTCTGTGCCGTGCCAAACAGGTACCCTCCCAGGTCCCCATCCCCATGAATGCTATTCTGTTCCACCTGGGTTACCCTGGTACTGACAAAGTTACACCCAGCTTCTGAGGTCCTGTGCTGACAGGATGGTCACAGAGCATCCTGAGAAGAGAAACTGCTGTCTGGCTGGGGGGGTCCTCTGGCATCCTCAAAGTCCCTTTGGTCACCTATGCAAGCCCCTCCCCTCCTTAGGAGGGCTCTGGGCAAGGGTTGCCCTTCTACCTCAGTTTCTGGGTTGATGACAAAAACATCTTAGCTGTGCAAAGCAGCTCTTTCCCCCATCCCCCTACCTTACTCCTCTCCCCTCCCTCCTCTATGCCCCCTCCCTGTCCCTTGGAAAAAAAATCAATTCTGAGTCACCAAACCCGTCTGATTCCATTTCCGGTTCTCAAAGCACCCAGACCCTGACAATGGCCCCATCCTTGCCCACCCAGCATGGGGCAGTCCTGGGGTGGCCTGGGCTTCCACTGAGATGTGCTTCTAACACCTACCAACAGATTTGCCCCTTTCTAGGATGAGAAGATCACTGACAGTCTTACATAATCTCTGTATACGAGGGGTAGTGGGTTAGGCAGGCAAGAGACAAGGGGCAGCTCCCACTCTTAAGTCCCTTAAAATGCAGTGATGGGCAGAGCTGAGCTGGGAGTCGGATGTCTCAGAGGAGAACAAGTGTCATCAGAGACGGCTCCATGCGGTCTCCTCCTCCACCTCTTCTCACTTGCAAACTTCTTCAGGGCTGTGATGCCTGCTGTCACCCCAAAGGCCACGAGGCCAGGTGCCCCCTGGGGCCCAGGAGACAAAGATCAGCAGAAGGGGCTGTCAGCCAGCTTACCAAAGGCACTCGGGGGCCTAGAGAAGGTGGGTGTCAGGGGAGAGAGCCAAGAGGCAGGGCAAGAGGCCCGGGAGAGGACTGAGGGTTGGAGGCACAGAGGGATGGATGGACGAAAGGAGGGAGGAAGGGAGGATGGATAGATGGATGGACCGACGAACTAAAGCGGAGGGGGCGGGGGTCCAGTAGCACTGCAACCCGCAGGCCCAAACGCCGTAACGGAGCAGGAGGTGCGGGGCAGAAGGCGAAGGAACAAGGGGGGTGGGAGGGGGGCACAGAAGTGGGGTGCGTGGGAAACACGTGGAGAGGGCTGTTGCGGACGGGGAAAGCCCTGGGCAGGTGCAGGAGGGGCGGAAGCTAGAGGACAGCAGGCGAAGAGAGAGATAAAGGCAAGCAGACGTGGGGGCAGGTGCCGGGCACCGGTAGAGGCAGAGGTGGGCAGGGTGGGCTGCGGGCGGTGGGCCGGCGCTAGGACCCGGAGGCGCGAAGGTGATGAGCGGGCGGGCACTAGGACCCGGCGGGTCCTTTGTTTGGGGGGCCGCGGAGCCGGACGGCGGCTCCCGTCGGCGGCTCCCCTCTGCCGGCGGGGGCCCGGAGGGGGGGAGGGGAGACGGTGATGGGGTCCCCGGACTCGAGGGGGGCTTCACTCACCGTCGGCCGCGGGCAGGTCGGCCCGTTCCACCCACGAGCTCCAGCTCTGTCCCGCGAAGTCATCGAGACTCGGCACCCGCCGCTCCAGAGCGGCCATTGCTGCCGCCGCGCGTTCACGCACCGCCATCACCGCCGCGGACGCGCGCCCGCCCCGGCGCCTCCGCCGCGCGGCCCCCGCCCCCCCGCCCCGCCGCGGGCACGCCTCCCCTCCCCCTCCCCCCGCCAGCTCACGCTCTGCGCAAGCGCGCCACGGCTCGTCGGCCCCTCGCGCTCCCTCTCGTACAGCCTTCTGGGAAGTGTAGTCTTGGGGGGGCGCTGTTGCCTACCGAGCTTGCAGCCAGAGCCCCTCCAAAATGCACAACTGCGGGGGGCGAAGAGACCGAAGGCCCGGGACCCCCTCTCTTAACCCTTGTGCACCCACTCTCTGTGCTACCAGCCCGCTCCCGCAAGCTCCCTGCACCCCCAGCCCCAGCCCTCTCTCTGCCCGAGAGCCCTTCTGAGCCGTGCCTCCGCCAGCTGGCTGGCGCCCCTTCCCGGGCTGGCGGTCAAGAAGCGACTTCGCTCCCCCGTAGATCGAATAGGGTAGGTGCAGGGAGGTGGGCGCTGTGAATCAGAAGGGCAAGGGGAGGGAGTCTGTTGGATGTGCTGAAGGACACAAGGGTTGGAGTGGGGGAGGGTCCTCGGCTCCCGTGTTGTGCCTCCTCTGTGGGCCACCCACGGTGCCCTGATGCAGTCTAGAGGGCTGGGGTGGCGTTGTCTGGGTTTGGGAGGACCTAGATGAGCTGATCAGGATCACCTGTCAGGATGACAGAAGGCTGTCTCCGAGCCAGAGCCGGCCCCGAGGCTGCTGGTCTTTGCAGCATCTCTGCTGATCCTTCTCTCCTCCTGAGAACTGCGATCGATACCCTGTACCGCCTCTTCCCAAACCCTGGCTGGACCCTGACTCCATCCATCACTTTGGCTTCCTTTTTCTAATGAATATTTTCTCTGCTGGAAGGGCTGCTACCAGAGCCCAGGCATAGGGAGATTTCTCATCAGATCTGTCATTTTCCTTACTAAGGCCTGGAAAATACCTTAATCATCCTCTTTCTTCTTTTCAGCTGATAACATTTCTTCCCACCCTCCCACAACCAAGAGACAAAGCCTGTCCCCCCTATCACATCAGAAAAGAGATACTAGTCCTCTTTTCCCTCTTCAACCCTCACAGCTCACCCCAGATTCATTCCTTCAGCTAAAGGAAACCAAATTGGAGGCAAGTAAGTCAAGGTCTGTGACTTCAAGAACTCAGACTTTCTTTTCACTTTCACCCAGGGAATGTTTAAGTACTAGGAAGATAATCTCTGAGGGCAGAGATTCTTAACCCGAGAGCCACAGATTGTGGGGGGGGGGGGGTGTCCAGGAACTTGTTGAAATTGAATTTAACATTGTGTCCAAATGTGTTTTTTCTAGGGAATGTAAGGGTAGCCTGTAAGAAGGGCAAGGGATATAGAGGTGCAAGTTTGTTCAGAAAGAACCTTCATAGTTAAAAGGGCAAGGCATATGGCCCTCACCTCCTGACAGGAAGTTTAGAAGAGCAAATGGAAATAGCACTGTGGAAGCCACTGTCTCTTGCCTTTTGAGTTTGCTCAAATTTGCTAATGAGTCTACTTGCCTTGAACTAACTGGTGCCACCAAAAGAGGAAAAACTCAGACTCTACTGCTTGGGATGCAGAGTGGAGAGGAGTAGAATAATGTTTTGGTAGAAATGCTGACATTTGTCCAAGAACCTAAAGCAATGGTAGGAAGAGAAAAAAAAAAAAATCCCTGGAAGGGTTCTAGTCTTGGCTCCTTTATGGCAAATGCTTTGAAGCACTGTTTATTCAAATGTGTAATAACAAGCACCAGAAAACAACATGCAACATTCTCCCTCCCACCCCGATCCTCAATCCCAGAAGTAGGAGACCTATGATCATAATACTGGAGGGAACGCAAATTCAGAAAGGGTCCTTGGCGGGCACCCTGGCAGGGTCAGCATTTAGTAGGGCAGAGGGCATGTTCCCTGCCTGTTGGCCTCCTGTAATCTGGAGAAACCAGACTCAGTCCCCTACTCCAGGCCCCACCAGGCAATGCATTGGTGCCAGCCCTGACTGGAGGGGACATGAGTCCTATGAGAACAGCTCTGCCCTCAGCAGTTGGCCTAGCCCAGACATCTGGAGGTAATGAGGTGAAGTAGCCTTTCCTCTTTGGGTGGTCACGGAAAATGAGGCCATAGCCTAAATCAAGGCCCTTCTGGATGAGAACAAGCCGGCCTCTTGAGGAGGAGAAAGAACCTTCTCTGCTCTAGGAAGAGTTCTGGGCTAGGAGTCCTTGGCAGGAGTGCATACCCACCCCACCCCCCTTCCCCTAGCTCAAGGGCCAGTTGCTAACTTCAGCCCCCAAATCAGAACACTTTATCCATCACATTTCAAATAAATTATAAATACATATACAGAATCCAAACGAAGTTCCAGTAGAAGCTGCTCACAGACCCTCACAGGGGCCAGCTTAAGAAAAATGGTCACCTCTTTGTTCTCTGTGTCTCTGGAGCTGTAGGCAATACTGTTCCCCCCTCTTTCTTGAGTAACCATGGGGACAGCTCAGGACAGAGAGAGGTTCAGACTTAGAAACACTCTCAACCCCATCCCCTCTCTTCCCTCCTCAAATCCCTTCCCCCAAAATCTAAAAACAAAACAAAAAACTAATTCTTTCACTGAAGGGTTCTAGAGCATTTGAGGACGTAAATCTCACACTCCCCCTGTCCAGTGGGGAAACTCTGACCCAAAGAAGAAATGATTGGCCCAAAGTCAAAGACTCTGTCCTCTGGGGACCCTGGTAATCTGCACTGTGAATGGTGTTTAGGGAGGTGAGAAGGTTGGAGGGGTTGTCTCCGTCCTGAGGAGAAATTGGCACAGGGCACATTCACCTTTGGGATGATAAATCGGTTAATTGGCACTGGATTGGGAAATGGCTGGATTCTTCATCCTTCTTCATCCTTCCCTGAGCAGCCCGATGGCCAGGGCAGACTGAAGTGCTTCGAGTTGGGGAGGAGCTGGATGGCCTTTTCCCAGTCAGCATTGACTCTTAGGCCCTGGGGTTCAGAGAGGGACTGAAGGAGGTGTCAGAAAGAGGAGACACATCAAAGACAAATATGGAACTGGGTCCCAAAGTGAAGAAGCACCAATAGCATTGGCCTGCCCTGGACTGGGGTTGGGGTGGAGAGGGTTAGAGCCTGGGAGGGACAGAGGGCAAACCGAGAGGCCACATTCTTTCGTGAAGGTGAGACAAAGAAGTATGAAAGAGAGGCCAAAGAAGGAATTGTGGTTTGGGGGAAATGAGGAAGAAATGGGCCCATCCATCCATGTCCTGGGGCTCTGGGGCAACTTAGCCTCGTGATGGTCCTTTGGGCCCTTCCAAAGCCCTCTCTGGACCCACAGGAATGAAAGGAAGGCCTGGACAGACATGGAAAAGGATCTTGAATGCCTCAGACCCAAGAGGCTGGGGAAGGGAGATGGACGGAGCGGCTGGAGGAAGGGAGGGCTGAGATGGAGATGCTCCTAGACCCCTCATCTTGTGTCCGATATGGGAGACTAAGCCCAAGAAGGAGGACAGGGAGGAAGGTCAGGAGCTTCTAGTGTTGGTAGAAAGTGCCAGAGCCTGGAGGGGTGGGAGGATTGAGGGAATAGAAGAAACTGCTTCCCCAGACAGTTTCCTGGCTTCAGTTTCTTGAAGTTGCAAGCCAGTTGCAATATATCTGCTCCCCACTGAGTCCAGGCCTCATCAGGACCCTCTACAGAGCTGTTTTCTAGGCTAGTTGGCCTCTTGGGTTCCCACATGATAGGCTCTGTGGGTGAGCAGGGGCCAGAGGAAAAAGTAGGAGAGCTCCAACTGACAGGAGATCAGGGCAGAAACAAGGCTTAGATGACAGCCATTGAAGAGGGGCCACCAAACCACTGGTGGGCTCTTCATGCAAGAGACCAGGAAGAAGGCTGCCGGCCAATCCCCTCCCCCCCCTGACTTTTATTGAAGCCGACAGGTTGATAGAAGTGGCTGCTAGGAACCGGTCTCAGGACTCTGGTCTCCTGCCCCAAACTCTCCTGCAGTAGAGGCTCGTTCTCAGAGGCTGTAAAGGTACAAGTAAGATCCCAAGTAAGATGCTGAGGTCCAGGCAGTGGACAAGGAGCACTGAGCTCCTACCACCAGAGGCTTCAGTAAAAGGAGGGATAGGAAGCCACTGGGTGGGCTGCCCTGGGTTTCTGACAGCTGATGCCCATCCATCCACGATGACGTCTCAAAGCTCAAAGCCCAGAATGATGGGGGAAGGGGAGTTGGAGAAGGAAGAGGGAGGTCTTGGAAGCTGGAGGTTGTTGAAGAGGTGCTGTCCTGTTCAGGAGTAGCCAGATGGGGGGCTGCTTACTGCTTCTCCACCGCTCCCTGCTCAGCTGCGCTCTCCTGGCTAGGGCCCTGGCCCTGGTCCTGGCCCTGGCCCTGGCCCTGTCCATGCCATGGGGTCTCCTTGAACACAAACCAACAGTTCCCGGCCCACAGGAAGAAGTTGATAAAGCCGAAGAGCTGCAAAGACATCAGAGAAGTTTGTGAGAATGGTAAGGAAAGCATTGTGGGAACAGGGAGTTGTTCGTGTGGTGGGTGGGAGAAGAGCATAGAGGGCTAGGGAGACTGGACTTCAGGGGACGGGATGTAGAGGCCGGGTTCAATGCCAGTGCCCACTAGGGGTTCTCTGGTAAAAGTCTGTAACTGTCCACAGCATGCACCTGAGCTGTAGCTTGATCACTAGGAGAATCTGGCCCCTGGAGTGAAGCATCATGCAAAACAGAGCACGGAGCAAGGGCTCTAGTGGCGCTATCCACAGCACTGTTTTGAGGCCCTTTTCCAAGGGTGGGTGGGACCAGAGCTGTCCAAGGTGCTCCTTTCCTAGGGCCAGGGACCCAGGCAGGGCCATATTCAAATATTTATTCAAAAATACTTAAAAGCCTATCAGCAGGATGTATTCGGGTGGGAGTGTGCTGATGTCTGCAGTTAACTTCAAAATGCATTAAAAATAAGATGGTTTGATGGATGAAGAGAGGCAGATAGGTATGTGATAAAGCGAGTCTAGTAAAATGTTAATGGTACAGTTTGGGCGACGAGTGTGTGGGTGTTCATTGTAAAATTCTTTCAACTTTACTGTGTGTGTGAAAATTTTTACAATAAGCTCTTGGGGACTAAAATCTATCAGCAGGGTTCTAGCAAGGTCTAGAAGGCTCCCTGGTGTGCCAGCAATGAAACTCTTCAGTTGCTGGACCTTGGGGAGTTCCAGGTCATTTTCAGGGCAGGGCTAAGGTGAGGGCACATTTGAAAAGCTCGAGGGCTCAGCTATTTACCAACTGATATGGAAAAATTTCCACAATCTTAACAACTGGGGTGGCCAAACATGTGCGTACCAGCTGGACCCACCTCTGCCCAGAGCCTCTTTCCAGTCTGGAGGCCCGAGTGACAATGAACCCCTTTTCACTCCGGGTCTGCTCCCAGTCTTGAGCCCAGCCACACTCTGTGCTCCCCTTCACATGCTTGCACGCGCACAGAGACACACACACACACATATTGTAAAGAGGCAGGAGGAGTGGGAGGCAGTCGCAGAGAGCATGCCTGGACATGGGGAGAAGGGAAATGGGAAGACACTACAGGAGGAAAGAACAGGAGGCTACGTGGCTCTTAGGTTCCCCACCCCCCAAACCAAAATGTCTTCTCAGGGTCAACCAGCGACCAGCAGCCACTCTTAGGTGCAGGGGTCACCAGCTCCAGTTGCAGGGAATACCAGTGGAGAGATGGCCTGTCTGTTCCCCTCAGAACCTGCCACCGGGCGAGGCCCAGGTACCTGAGATAGCACTGCCTCCCCGACGCCCCTTCAGCGGTCACAGGTCTCACCACAGAGATGTTGGCCAGGCCCATGGAGGGCGTGGCGCCGGCACTGCACACTGCTTCCTCCCCGTGGCACACAGACATGGCTGCAGTCAGGCTGGATGGCCGCGTGGCCCCCTTGATGTCTGTCAAGCCCTTGCCCCAGGCAGCTGCAGCTACCAGCCAGAAGAAGGTGAAGGAGACAGTCACACAGAAGTCCTAGGAGGAGCAGAGGGACAGGAAACACACTCAGAAAGGGCCCCTCTCGTTGTCTACTTTTTTTCCTCTGGTCATAAGGTCATAATGCACTGGGATCTTGGGGTCCGGGACAGCTACCCCTTGCTATCCTACCCAACACCTGGAGCCTCAAAGAGCCCAGATCATCTTAAGGAATCTCTTCACTGCCACCAAAGGAACCCTGCCACCCAGGGCTACCCCTGCCCAGGCCCTCAGAACGAAGTCAGACAACAGTCTATCAAAACAGCTGCTAGGGATCCCTGGGTGGCGCAGCGGTTTGGCGCCTGCCTTTGGCCCAGGGCGCGATCCTGGAGACCCGGGATCGAGTCCCACATCGGGTTCCCGGTGCCTGGAGCCTGCTTCTCCCTCTGCCTATGTCTCTGCCTCTCTCTCTCTCTGTGTGACTATCATAAATAAATAAAAGACTAAAAAAAAAAAAAAACAGCTGCTAGTCACTGTCACCCCCAAACCTAGGTGGCCTAAACTCCCCACCCTCGCCTTCAAGCCTTTCCTCTGATCATCATTGCTCAGCTACAACTGAAGGCAGTGTGAAAGCAGACTGCAGGAGACAAATGGGGTTCTCTAAGGCACCCCTTCCACCCTGCATGCCTGGGATAGGAAGGTGGTAGAAGGGGAACAACATTAATGATAGCTAACGCTTATTGAAGCTAACTCTACACCAGATATTTTATATGCAGCTTCACTCACCTCCCCCAAACACTATGAGATAGGTATTATCTTATCCCCATTTTATATTGAGGAAACTGAGGTCTGGAGAGGAGAAGTGACTTGTCCAAGAGCACAGTTAGTAAAGACTGTCCTGGAATTTGAACCCAGGCAGTGTGACTCCAGAGCCTACTTCTTGATGCTATTATGCTTTCTGTGAGCACAGCAAATGATGGGAGGTTGGGAGAGGCAGCGTCCTTGGAGCCGTGGGAGCCACAGAACCCAAAGGGTATGAAGGGCAAAGAGCTGGTGGGAGACTCAGGAGGTTCCACATATGGATGTCCTCTCCCCCCCATGTGGCCTCAGTCCCAGAACGCATATCTCCTTAGTTTCCCCGCCCATCCCTTCTGGCCTGTGCCCACTCACCACCAGTGGGAAGCGCCTGTTCTCTGTGTAGAGGTTGTGAAAGCGCAGGTACAGGACCAGCGCAGCCATGGTGTAGAAGAAGGAAAAGATGCCCAGGGTCACAAAGAACTCAGCAGGAGCAGAGAAATCCCCCATCAGGTGCATGATCTTGGAGGTGGAGTCATCATCGCAGAGGGGCATCTCATACTGGACCCGGTTCAACCTGCAGGTGGCAGGGGATGCCATCCTGAGCTCGGGGCAGTCCTCTCCCAGTGGAGGCAGGGGACTGTCCCTGCTCTGGGAGTAGTCCTGTGCTACTTCCCACCCCGGGACTCTTACAGAACCAAGAAAAGGAGTGTGGGGGGAGGGTCGTTCCTGGAGGCAACCTTGTAGTCAAGACAGGAACATTCCCAGGGACGCCTGGGTGGCTCAGTGGTTGAGCAGCTGCCTTCAGATCAGGGCGTGACCCCGGGGTCCTGGGATTGAGTCCCGCATCGGGCTCCCCACAGAGAGCCTGCTTCTCCCTCTGCCTGTGTCTCTGCCTCTCTCTGTGTCTCTTATGAATAAATAAAAAAATCTTAAAAAAAAAAAAAGACAGGAACATCCCTGGAATTCTGGTCCAACTCTACCTCCCATTCAGCCACTACCCAACAGTCATCCACCTTGCCCAGATATGGTGACTGTTAAACCACCAGGGAGATCAGCTTCATTTTGCCCCTGGGAAAGCACAGGTCCACGGTGGCCAGGTTAAGGTTGGACTTGCCCATTCTCAGGCCTTATTTAGTGAACGCCCCCCACCCCCACCCCATGAGACTATATGGTACAAAATCAGGACAAAGAAAAAAAATCACTCTGTTATAAACAAAAGATAGTTAACCTAACTTAGCTGTTGGTACTAAAACTTTCTGAGAAAATGAGCCCTGTCCCCGATTCTCCTCTGAACAGTTGGGATTCCCCTCCCTAGGCTCAAGCTCCCTAACCTTCAAGGCAGGAAGAAGGTTGCTGGAGGTCAAGAAAGACCTGAACAACTAGCCCCGACTCCTGGAAACCTCCATCCCAAACTGCAAGGGTTCTTCCTGTAGGAACTATGTCACCTGCTAATGGTCATCTGTGGACTGGAACATTATTATAACAATGATCTATTTGAGTTTCCTTGATGTTTCCGTATGGCTAGTGTGTCTGAAATTCTGTGTGTGTGTGTGTGTGTGTGTGTGTGTGTGTGTGTGTGTGTGTGTCTGAGATTGTTAACGGGCAGGGAGGACCCAAGTCTTATAGTTCTATCTGAACCTGGAGTGGCACTCAGCAAAAAAGTCTTTAGGTTTCTGGAGGAAGAAGAGACCAAGCAGGTCCTGCCAAACCAGCGAGAGAGGCTGTGTGGGGTCGGAATCAGTTCCTGCTCACCTGAAGGGATAGCCGAACAAAACAATGATGGAGCTCACATCTTTGGCTTCGTTGTTGCAGCGAACTGTTGCTCCTGTCTCCCCGCTGTAGGAGCCGCAGGACCCGAAGGCGAAAATAGCAAAGAGCTGAGGGAGAGGGAAGCCACTTTGAGAGTCGGAAGCCCTCAACCAGCCAAGGTATATCCCATCAAAACCACCTTCTGACTCTCCGCAGGTGCAGTTATGGGGGTGGGGGAGGATTCCCTTTAATCAAGTCCCTCCTGGGCAGGGACTCGTGGCTTCCATTGGCCTTCCAGGCTCCAGATGCCGTGTTCACTGCACCTAAGTGCTGGACCAAATAGCCAAATGAATGAGGTTGACTTGGAAGGGAGATGTAGAGAGAGGAAATGGATACTTTCCACGTCTCCCCGGTGGATGTGACAGTGGAGCACAGGTAGTCTCCTTAAGAGGATGACCAACACAAAGCAAGTTAGACTTTTGGAAATATCTAGCATAAAGCTGGACTTGAACTTTCTCCCCAAGGGAGAGCCACCCTAGAAATAGGTTCCTCTGTGCCAGCTGAGATCAGGCGTGTGTTGGAATTCCTAATATTTCTCCTTTGAAGCTGTCGTTGAATCTTGTCATTACCTCGTTGCTACCTTCCAGTGGCTTCTTTCCTCACTGGAGGTATAGCTAGAAGGGACACCTGTCGCCAAGCCTTCGGAGGGGCCAGGCAGGGAGCTGCCGTCCCATGGTCTGGCAGCCCAACCCCTCTTCCCCCAAACATACTTTTCTCGCAGCAGCAGGGCTGGCTGCGTCTATGCTGACAGTCCTGGCTCAAGCCCAGAGAAAAGTACCTTCCACTTGCCTTATCGGCCTCCACTCTTTCTCCAGTGGTGTTGCCCTTTGTAATCTGCGGGTGCTGCCATCACTCAGTGTTAAGAACCCGAGGCATTTCAGATCACTTGAATTGTTTTCCTCTCCACCTTTCATCACATCTGACTAAACCTCCTGTCTTGAGTGAGATGAAATTTCCCCAACCTATGGTTTTCAGATTTCTTTCTGGGGAAACACACTGGTTAGAAAAGGAGGTGAGAAGCTGGAATCTCTGATCCTCCCACGTCATCTGCTCAGGCCCCATTTCCTGTGCACTTACCTCGTCCAGGCTTGCACATGATGTAATCATTCTTAATAAGCACAGAGCTTATTCTGTTAATGACCGTTTTCTGTATGTTTTTCCATGTCTTGGTGTCTTGGACATTAAGCACCTAGAAGACAGCTCATCTACATCCCAGCCTTGCACCCAGAGTTTAGAGTAGAGTTGTGTGCACAGGATTTTGCTAATGCTTGACAGTGTTACAGAGGGAAAAGAGACCTGGGTTAGGAGTTTGGAAATGTGGGTTCTAGTCCGGGTCCAGTCACTCATTAGCTGGATGAGCTCAAGTAAGTCACTCCACTTTGAGTCTCAGTTTTCTTGTCTGTAAAATGAGGGCTTTGGAGCAGGCAATCCAGAGGCCTTTCTCTCACTGGAAGAGAGTAATGCTATCAGAGTGCTCTTGGCTGGGCTTGCCAGCAGCTGTACTCTGCCCCTGGGTGGTGTCTGGTGCCACTGCCCTGCCTTGCATCGCCTGGCCTGGCAGCTCTTGTCCACGCTGGAGCTGCTCACCCCTCTCTAAAGGTCATAATGAGCACCTCTCTGTCTCCATGAGGTTTAGTTCAGACAAATGAGAATTGTCTTCATTTTTAAAAACATTCAGAAAAGGAGAGAGTATAGCTCTTTCCAATGCCTGAATAACCTCATCTGGCTTCATTTACAGAGGCTGAGATAGAGACCTGTTTGCTCATGTTGACAGAGCTGAAGAGAAGTTGCCCAAAGCTTCTGCATCATTACCTTTTATATACTCCAAGCCTCCTCACTGGCATAACAATGGTGCTCCTCTAGCTCTTTTGTCATAGGAATTCTGGAATTTATGTCAGCTTCTTACAAGTTTCTTTATCCCTCTTAGCCTCTGGCGCTGAGAACTGGACACACAATTAGAGTGTCACATTCTAGGAAGGGCAGCACAGTTGGACATATTTTTATCCGTTGGCAGTTAGCGCTATAGAGGTCCCCTAAGAAAATAGGTATTTCTAACTTGGGGCAATGAGTGGTCAATTGTGGAGCTTTCTCCTCACCAGCACTTCCTTGACAGGCACATCTACAGAAGGATGACACTGAGCATCTACTGTGTACCAGGCACTGTTTTAAGCACTATCATTTAGTAGTGAACAAAAGAGAAAAATCTCTGTCTTCATGGAACTCGTAATTTAGAGCTGGACTATCCACCATGGTAGCCACTAGCCAAGTGCGGCTATTTACACTCAAGTTCATTAAAATTAAATAAAATTAAAAATTCAGCTGTTGAGTCACAATAGCCACATTTCAATAGCTACATGTGACTAGCAGGTACCATATTGGACAACACAGGTTATAGAACTTTACCATCATTGTCCAAAGTTCTGCTAATGTCTAGATGGTAACCTAGAAGTTCTGAAAATCCTAAACCCTGCTCTATGATTCCTCAAAGAGTGAAATATACCACAAATAGCTGGAGTACTAACTGTTTCCTCTTCTATTTTGATTCTTTGAAAGTCAGGAATCCAGAAACACCTTACATAATTCTTTATCAATCAGAATACATAATTAAATCTGAATATCGGGCAGTCATGTGATGCCAGATAACATAAAGTTTGCTGTGTAAGTGGACAAAGGGAAAAATCTGAGGGGAACTTCATAGGTTCACAGGACATCAGAGCAAAAAAAGATCTCAGAGATCGTTACGCCCAGTGGTCTCACTTCACAGAGGTGGAAACTAAAGTCCCAAAAGATCAAGTAACTCTCCCAAGGTCACATTTAGTGATTGTGAGAGCTAGCCTTAGAATTCACATCTCCTCATTCCCTGTCCAGGGCTTTCTACTTCATTCACTCATCAACAAACAGTTATGAACCATCTGCTATGTGCCAAGTGCTGGTGACACAAAGATGAATGAATAAGACCCAGTACCTTCTCTTGACAGTTTATGTCAAGGAGAAAAAAAGTGTAATGTTCAAATAAACAAACTAAAATTCTGCATCACAAAGTTATTAAGGCCAAAAGAGAGCGAGAGCGAGAGCGAGCAACAGAGACAGAAAGAGAGGGAGAGGGAGAGGGGGGGAGAGAGAGAGAGAGAGATCTTTCCTATGTTCAGTGAAGATTATAAGGAGGCAGGGAGGAGCTCTGCACCTGGGATGCAGGTGGCAGAGAAAGACACCCTGACCCAGCCTCCTCCACCTTTTGGAACCAGAATGTGCCAGGTGACTGAGGCACAGAGAGGAGCAGGATAGAACTGAAACCATCCATATCACTGAACACAAGGGCCTGAGTTCAGCAAACTGCTCAAAAATAGCAGTAGCCAAGGAGTCACTGAGAGGGGAGAGGTGGGGAGGGAATCTCTAAGTCTCTAATGCCAACCAGCCTTCTTCCTCTTGGAACTGTATTGCTGGGGACAGTGATGGTCATACACTGCACTCCTGCTCGTCTCTGTATCTCTGATACAGGTGACAGGTGGCCAGAATCACCTTGCCAGTTTGGTGCTGACTTGCTGGATGGTGATGATCCTTTGAGAACCCCAGTTAGTGCAGGGCACAAGGAAGATGAGTTCTCCCCCTACTCTTACCTCTACAGTCATCTCAGTGGTTTTATGGACTCTGGTGGTATTCTTTCGC
Organism: Canis lupus baileyi; assembly: GCF_048164855.1. Classification (NCBI taxonomy): domain Eukaryota; kingdom Metazoa; phylum Chordata; class Mammalia; order Carnivora; family Canidae; genus Canis; species Canis lupus. Next base: position 35,196,159 of record NC_132845.1, on the reverse strand, counting down.
ATTCCCCTACACCAGCTGAAATAGCTTATTTTCATTATAGAGATCCTGGAGCCAAGTAAGTGGCTTTGGCACCTCAAAGGTGAATTATTGATTAGGGATACACCCAGTTAATGATAATATGACTTACTATGGAAACAGTGACTGAGTAATCCAGGATTCCTTGATGCCTTACCCTCAAAATGAGGATCTGGTGGTGACATTTGAGTAATCTAATCAAAGGACAAATCTAGCTGACAGTCTGTATACAGAGGAAATTTAGGGGAAAGGGGAGGTCTATAAACAAAAGGAAGGGGAGCCAACACTTACTGAATATCTCCTGGATTTCTTGGATTGAATGCTTGGATGCTTTATAGAAGTCACCTCCTATAATAGATCTCCCCTCATTTACAGATAAGAAACCACGGCCCACAAAGATTTTACTTACCCCAGGTACCCTAGATTCCATGACTAGAAAGCAGAGGAGACTTAATGTAAACCAAAGCCCATTGACCTCACAATCTGCCTTTTTCTTTTTTTAAGAAACCAATTCTTTAATAATTGGTCTATACCTATGTCATTTCACTAGCTTTGTGAAGATTTAGTGAGACATCAGAATTGGAAATGAGGTGTGGCTTGGCGGTTTAGCGCCGCCTTCAGCCCAGGGTGTGATCCTGGAGACCAGGAATCGAGTCCCACGTCGGGCTCCCTGCATGGAGCCTTCTTCTCCCTCTGCCTGTGTCTCTGCCTCTCTCTGTGTTTCTCATGAATAAATAAATAAAATCTTAAAAAAAAAAGACACTCTAAGCCACACTCCTAATGAATAAAAGACTAACACTGCTTTCTTCTTACCAGGGTATCAGCAAACTGCTTTTGGAGAACAATAAAAACACAAGTTTTCAAGCATCATTACGATAAATGCAAGATTTGTGTTTTCTCTTTTTCCTTTTCCAGTCCAGGAACATTGGATCCCCCAAGCAGGAGATGAGTGAAAATCCAAAAGGATATTTTACTGTCATTTCTGGTGCTGGTTCCTGTGTACTTTCACATTAGCTCATCCTGGAGAGACTCAGGGCAAGTGAAACTCAAGCTCTGCTAGCACGGCAGCAAAAGCAAATCATGTCTCCCTTTGACGCTGTCCTTCGAATGAAGGCTGAGTTCAGAGTCTAGCCTGGGCCCCTGGATTTAGCACTGAGAGAAAGGCATCACCCCCTCTCTGAGAAGGTGAGGATCATAAAAGTCAAATGGGTCTTGACGTAGGCATCAGTGCTGGCCCTGGGAGGAGACTGGATCATTTTCCTAGGCATCGCTTTGCGCAGCCTTTACAGAAATGTGGGTATTGGGGTGGGGGGCATTCAGAAAAGGATAGAAGGACTGAAGAGGGAAGCTTTTCGGAATCCCCCCCCCCCACCAACGAAGATTCCATGGTCTAATAATGATCCTCATTGTTTCCCTCACCCCTTGACAGTCTTTGTCAAATTCCCCTTAGATCCATTTGTCTAGTTTAATGATAAAATTGTACTCTTATATTTCAGGTTCTGCTCCTCATAATGGCTCCCTTGTTCTGGATGGCAGTCACATGGAGCCTTAACATCATTCTTATATGGCCACCACTGGTACTGAGACCTTAATATCATTCTTATATGGCCACCACTCTAGTCCTGAAGGGAAGTGGGGGTGGGAGTATAAAAGAGCTCAGTCAGCAGTCCATCCAACTGCTCTTGAGGCAGTGAGGAGAATGGAAAGTCCCCACTAGGTCCCAGAGTTTGCACTTGGGAGCGCCTTGCCTGGCCTGTAGCCCCAGTCAAGGTCTCAGATATCTGGAGATAACCCTACATGCACTATTGCCACTGAATTCCAGATCTGATGATTCCCATCCAAAGGATGATTCAGGAATTGGTGACACAGCGCTAACTCCTATCTCCAGTGAGTTAAAAGCCCTTTAGAACTCCATCCTCTTCCGTATTAACGGTAACTTATTGCCTAGCTGAATTCTGTGCTGAAAGCACATAAATTAATTAAGTGAAAGCACAAATGGTGTGTGGATTGTCTAACTTAAATCTCTTCTGTTATAGTGCACTAAATGCTTCCAACAAGTTGTCATGATTTGAAAGACTGACCTGTCCACATTCCTGACTTACACTCAGGACGCCTTGGGCACTGGTAAGGACAGAGAACATACCTATATCTCCAAGTACCAGTCAGGCAAGGAGATGGTATTTCCCCTGGACCATTACAGAGGTAAACTGAGGCCACAGGCAAGTGATTTCTTCAAGGTCACAGGGTGAGTCTAATGGAGGGCAATATTCTAGCATACCAACCCGTTTAGAACAGAAGGGGACCCTAGGAATGGTGTGACTAACAGTTAACTAACGTGAGAAACTGAGGTCCAGGGAAGTGACTTGCCCAAGGTCACATAGCTGGAAAAGGCAGGTAGGTCCAGGTCTGAAACCCAGAGCTCCAGCTTCCCAACTCAATGTTTTACCTTATTTTACAAGCACATTTGGACACAGTGTGATGTTTATTGTCTTCATATTTTTTATTTAATCCTAGACCCATAGACTTCATTCATTCATCCATTCATTCATTCATTCATTCCCCCTTTCACTCAGTCACTTGAATCCAGATTATTCTGGCGACCTGGACAGGACAACTCCCAGCCAGGACCCTGTCCCCCGGAGCCCATTTTCAAGATCAGCCAGATCCTAGTGGGTTTGGGGGCAGGATGGTTTCCATCGCCCGCCTCCTTCCCTCCTCTGCCCTCCGTGGCTTTCCTCGTCCTCCTTGTCCTCCTCCCCCCTCTGCCACCGAGGAGTGGTATGTGCAGGATCAGAGTTCTGGAAAGGTTACACCCGGGTCCTGTCGCCCGGGTGAAATGTGAGCGCCCTGGGCAAGGGCTCCTTGCACATAGAAGGACCGAATCCCGGGCTCCGCGGGCCCCGCTCGCACCCCCCTGCCCCCGGCGCTGGAGGAGCAGCCCCGGCCCGCCCCTCCCCCGCCCACCTGTCGCCGCCCCCCGCTCCGGCCACATTGCTTCGGGCCGGCGTCACGGCCCAAGCTCCCGAAATAGCCCGCGGCCGGAGCCGACTCACCCACTGGAGAACTTTGATGAAGCCCAGCGGCTCCTCCAGCCGCTGCCAGCGCAGCCCCACCAGCAGGCGGTCCACCTGCGGAGACGGGCGGCGCTCAGGGAGGGTCCCGCCGACTCCCCGGGGAGGGGGCGACAGCCGGGGCGGGGAGTACCTGCTGGCGCGGCGACTTGTCCGCCGCGCGACTCGAGCCCTCGGTCGCAGACATGCCGGCGCGGCGGGGGCGGCGGGGGCGGCGGGGCGAGCGGGGACCGGCGGGGCTCGGCGGGCGGCGGGCGGCGGGGCTCGGGGGCTCGGCGGGCGGCGGGGGCGGCGGGGGCGGCGGGGGCGGCCGACGCGGGGACCGCGCGCTGCCGCTCCGGCTGCACCGAGCCGCCGGGGCCGATTCAAACTTCTGTCAAACTGGCGAGCGCACTTGGCCGCCGAGTCACGTGGCGAGCGCCCGCGCACCCTCCTCCCGCCCCCGGGCTCCGGGCCCGCTCGCGGGGCGCCTTAAAGGGACCCGTGGCCTCCGCGGGCGCCTGGGCGGCGACGGGCTCGGCTTCGGGGCGGGGAGCCGCGGGAGCCGCGGTCCCCAGGCGCACCCGCAGCCGGGCCGGGCCGAGGCCGGCGCTGGGCCGCACGCTCGGTCCCCAGCCCATCCCATCCCGCCCCGTGTGCCTTCGGCGCCGCGGTGCTCAGAATCCACAGGACTTGCATAAAGCATGATCCGTGTCGAAATAAGGTTCTAGACCCCACTTGAGTTAACAAACTGCTTGCTCCCAAGAATCTCCGGGGGCCACTACAGAGGGGAAGGGCAATACCAGGGAAGTCGCTCACTTTTTATTCCGTCTAGCTGGGCGTCCGCTTAATCTTTCAACAACAAAAGGCGTTCGTATGTTAGTGGCTGACAAGTTATTAACCTTTGCAAAGTATAAACTCATTCTCCCTTAAAATACGCAGCACTACTTAAATGAGAGCGAAAGAGTCTTTGAGGAATAGGGGGCTCGCAGAGTATTTGCATTGAGAAGTTGGCAGTTGCGTTCTGATCGGCCTTACATCGGTCCCTAGTTTTCAAAGCAGTGTTTGGCAGGAGGCCCGAGGGAGCAGTTATGAATGTGACACGTTCGGCCTCCTGGATTGTAAGTGTAAGTAGTGGAAGGTTAAGGGATTTGTCCAAGGTCACCGAGTGAGCCA